>NW_025813482.1:8237902-9618625 GCF_021976095.1 Xenia sp. Carnegie-2017 | reverse complement strand
ACAACAACCTAGGAAATCCTTGTACGCTTTTGTCAGAGTAATTTACCCCTCATTGTCATTTAGCTCCACTATTCATGAATGTAAATAAACTCATATAAACAATTACAACAACAATTTCAACAACCAACCAGTTTTTGACGTTACAACTCCTTCATTTATTGCAGCATCATCTTCTTTCTTAAAAGGGAGTCCACCCACAACAAGGTCACTGTTTTTTTTTTGATGACTTAACATAAATAAAAAATCCCTAATGGAAAAACCTGAACGGTATAAACCAAAACCGAACGCAACGGCACGAGAATTTGGAGAATACTGAAGAGGAAAAAACCATTAGGGATTTCAGCCGAAGTTCCGCGCCCTGGGGGACCCTTAGAAACAAAAATCTTTACTTACCTTTGCAACGATGCAAACACCAAAAATAAAGAAAAAACCGTCAATTTCTCAAAAGACACCTTCAAGTCCAAAAATCTTTCAAGTATTTTAGTTATGGATATAATTCGCCATTTTTAACGTACATACAACGTACGTACAAACCGCCACATTTTAGTTTTACCGCACGTAAACCGATCAGCGAACTCGACAATTTTCTACTTTGGACGAGAAAATTGTGTAATTTGGATGGGAATTTCTTTTAACGTGTGTTTTTCTTATCTAATCCACATCCGAATCAGTCGCACCTAGCGCCACCTTAGCAGTCCCTATTTTGCACCGTTTCATTCAGTGCTTTGCACGCCCGGTGCCACTAACGCTAAAAGTTGGAGCAAGCGCTTGCTGCATGACATGGATTAGATAAATGTACTTGAAAATGTTTTAAGCAGACAGACGAAATTAACATGTAACGAGTATCCTGATTTGATGCCTATTCCTTTTGGCTACTCTGCGAGAAATTCATAAGTTTGGAATAAATTTGAGGTGTTGCAAATGCTAGAAAAAAGGAGGGTTTCCTTCAGTTGTCAAGGTAACTTTTTATTACATACAACATCTAAACACAAAATTACCGACCGTCAACACAAACCCTTTTACAAATCTGTAAATATCTTATAATTACATGGAAAAACAAGAAAAACAAATGGATTTCATTAATCACGAATAGTTTTAAATATTTTATCAGTTTTTTTTAACATTTGAATGCATTTCTAAGCATACGAAAAATGCGAAGGTCATAAGGGTTTGTGGCAAATATTTTGCAAAACCTCTGCTGGAGACACTTATCTAAACATTTGTCAGATTTTTGAAACACGAAATCATGGAATCATGTGAAAAAGTCGTTATTTCATGTAGTCAATGTAATCATGTAATCACGAAATCATGTAATGACCTGTAAAAGTCGTTATTTCATTTCATTACGTAATCAAATGGAAAAAAGTCGTTATCTCATAAAAGACGTTTGGTACAGAAGGTAACGATACACTGTAGTTAATCTAATGTTTAATCTGCTTTTTCAAAATATCAATAAACAATATGTCACAGTTGAGAAAATTTATTCGAGTGCAAATGAAGTTCAGTGGCATCGTTTTGCTTTCGTACGAACATTAAATTGAAGAAATAAACTAAAGAAAATCCATCAAAAGCAAATGCAACATAGTTCTTCCATCTTCTTAGTTACTGATGTTAATAAATGCTTTAACGACCTGGTAGGACCACTTCGCCACACAAGTCTCGCTAGTGGCTAACGATTTTTTATTGTATTGTATAATGCCGTTTAAGCCTCGGTCACACTGTTTGACGATAACGATAAATTATAAGGAAATTCAATGGTCACATACTAACGATAAATCGTTATCGTTATTGCTGCAATGTCACCGCACACAAGAGTTTGAATAACGAGCGATGTTTTTTTCGCATCGTTATCGGATCGTTATTGGGTGCGGTGTGACCGAGGCTTTAACCATTTATCAGAAAAAAAAATATTAAATAAAAATAAGACTTACGATGACCATCATGAAGAAAATACAAGCGTATTCACCTAGATCATATTTAACGAAAATGATGTGGTTAGCCCTTAGCTATCAATTAGCAAGAATGTTGTTGCAAGCAACAGAGATAGTGATGAAAATATGACAGGTCTGATATTCTCCATACACATGTAGAACAGATGGTAGTAGATATTGCAAGAGCAATAAAAATGGTTGTAGGTAGCACATTTCTCAGAAAAAACGTACATAAAAGGAAGTAGAAGCAAATTGGTCGATTGAGTTTCAAGCAGCCGATGTTAACCGAACGAGAAAGTGACAACAAAATTGTATGAAGTAACGAGTTTAGCCAAAGAGCACAGTTATGAGTATGTGTAAGATAGGTACAACACCAAGCCAGAAAACAAAGACCGTACCTTGGACGAAATAATGGAAATTGAAAAGGACGAGCAAGAAAATGAGTAAGGAAAGAAAGGGAAAAGAGAAAGAAAAGTGAAAGAGTAATCAGGAGAATAGAAAATAAACTGTATGGTCAAAGTACAAGTAACATAACATACGTACCATGACCAGTACGATTTGTTACACAGTACGTTAAGAGACAAAAATAAAAATGTTGTAACAGACACCTGTTGAAAGGCCACAAACCACCAACGCTGTACTTACTGCTTCCCACATACAAGTGTCTCACTGTTGCAAAATAGTTTTAAAAAATATCTTGTGAATATCGTAGTCCAGTCTTTAACGTTCAGTGGTTAGGTTTCTTGTATTTTGCTTGAAGCCAAATTCTGTACATTTTAATTTGACGTCCTCGGTTAACTTGTAAACGTCTATCAACATAATTTTGCTCTTCGACGAGACCTTCTTTCGTAAAAAGTGTCCTTATTTCATCTTTAATAAACATGAAGATGAAAATAAAAATAATTACAACATTAATGATGAAATATTTCATTGCATATTTACCTTGTGTGAAAAAATAACACCGAGTGCCATCTCCACGTACATAAAAATTGTCAGCTAAACATTTTCCTGTGTTGTGCATACGTCAATAAATTATCACATTTCGCATATAAAGACTATCTTTCATGTTTGTCATAACGTCATGACGTTATTACCTTTCTTAAAGCGAAGCTGAGCCATATCATAGCGTCCATAGTCACGAAAGAAAACGTAACCTCCTGGCTTTAAATACTATTTAAAAAATACACATGCAGAAATGGGTTAATTTACTCTGCCACAAATTATTCGAACTAAGCCTACATTAAAAATATCAAATACAACATTAAATAGCCACTGCAGTAAAGTATAACACAGGAACGCTGTAACATTGATAATTAGGGGGGCTTATACTAATGTTATAATCCCTAATTACAAATGATTTCAAAAGATACTAATGAAGTAAAACGTGCATTTATGAATATTGATGTTCGCATCCCTGAATGGGAATCTGTGTACATTATCAAATTAAAATCAAATCAAACAACAACACAAACAAGCAAAATGGATTCTTTCTCACTTTTGTTAATCTCTCAACTGTCTGTTGAAACCTAAAAATAAACAAACGGCTTAGTTTATCAGTCAAAAAATGTTCAAGAGAAACTGTTGTTGCATCACTCGTTAAATGACTTAGTGAGTAATCAGAAAATGGCAACCTTATTCAATCTTTCAAATGTTTGAATTAGCATGATTAATATCAGTTTGAATGTACCTTTACAATGACATATAACCTGTGATGTCTCACAAACAATTAAGTCTCACAAGGCACAATGTGTAAATCCAATTGATCATTTAGTGTGTAAGACATTTATTTAAAAAAATGTCAAATTTATTCGTACTTGAGAGGACTTATCGCTGAAAGAACAAATACTAATAATATAATGTCCAGGGATTCAGGTGGAAATGGAAAATCATTTTCTTTGGTTATATCACAAACAAAAGCGTAACACCGACCATTTTTGTATTCCTCTTGATCCTAACATAAAAATATCAAATAGGCAAAAATGTTGGACTATGATTTCACATTTCAATATAAATTATGTACATAAACACAAAAATAAACTCAAATACCTTCAAAAATAACAAAATGTTGCACTATGATTTCACATTTCAATATAAATTATGTACATAAACACAAAAATAAACTCAATACCTTCAAAAATAACAAAATGTTGCACTATGATTTCACATTTCAATATAAATTATGTACATAAACACAAAAATAAACTCAATACCTTCACCAAATCAACAGCAACACTGGCAAAATCGCAACAATAAATGAACAATTCACAGTCACTACACAAACAATTTCTCGTAAATAAAAACACAATTTTATTTATAACTCTAATGGTTTGCTTTCTATACTTATTGTTTTGAAGAATGGGAAATAGAGTATTACCAGCACCACAGCCAACCTAATTAGAAAGAGATGAAAAAAATGTGTATCAATGAATCATTTATTAAAAAACACTTGAGAAAAACGACGATTTTTTTGAAAGCAAACATGTTTCGACATTATCAGAATGCCATCTTCAGTGCAGAATGGTTAGTGTTAAGTAATATGATACGTAATATGATATGAATAAATTAATTACAATGAATAGGATTATGATTTAGTTACAAAATTATAAAATTATAAAATATTTACAAAAAAGGAAAAGAAAAATAAGTATTAAGAAATTATAACAAAAAATGTTATTATAAAGTAAATATAGTGTTGTAGTGGTGAACTTGGATATTTAAATCGGGATTAGTTTTATTAATGTGTAGAGCTTCCTTGATTTTGAGTGAGAAAGTGGATTGATCAGTGTCGATGATTTTAAAACAGGAATGTGAGAATTTGTTTTTACATGAAGGAGAGGCTTGAAGATGTTTGTAGATAGTGGAGTTTTTGTCTGTGTGAGTATGTTCCTTTATCCTGGTAGATAATTGGCGAGAAGTTTCACCAATATAGCGGGAATTACATCCCGCACATGAAAATTGATAAACTACCATAGATTTGGAAAGTTCGGGAAGTGGGTCTTTAAACGAAAATAAAGATTTTATTTTAAACGGTGTGAAAATAAGTTTAACGTCAATGTCAGTGCAGTAGCGTTTAATGATTTGTGTGAGTTTGCGTTGTGTGTGTCGTGAGTAATCACCTATGTAAGGTAGTTTGAAATAACGTTTATTGTCAGGTTGTTGTATATCGTTAGTGTTAGTTGTGGAGTTAGATGAGTCAGTGCTTTTCTTGTTGTCCAAATAGTGTTGTATAGTGTTGTTGATGAAATGAAAAGGAAAGGAATTACGTTGGAGAGTGAATATTAGTTTCTTTAAATCACGTTGAAAGCCGATGTCTGTGTTGTTAAGTTTCCGTGCTCTGTCGGTCAGTGTTCGTATCAGTCCAATTTTGTAATTTAATGGTGTGAAACTAAAAAAGTTAGTCAGTACTCCTGTATATGTTGGTTTGTGGTACGTAGAGGTCATACAGTTTTCATGTGATTTAGTTAGTAAGATGTCAAGAAAGGGTAACAGATTATCTTGTTCGGTTTCGTATGTAAAGTTTATGCTTTGATGTTGTTTGTTGATGTATTCGTAAAAGAAATAAAGAATTTGTCAATTTCTTTTGACGTTGAAAACCTTTTTACCAACATACCACTGACCGAAACCATAGACATTGCTATTGATTTAATTTTTACCAACAACCGTACATTCAAAATGAACAGAACAGAACTAAAACTATTGTTTAACATCACTACGGCCGAGACTCATTTTTTATTTAACGGTAAGTACTACGACCAAATTGACGGGGTAAGTATGGGCTCACCCTTGGCACCCATTCTAGCCAACATTTTCATGGGTTTTCACGAACGAAACTGGTTAAATAACTACAGCAACAACAAACCTTTATTTTACCGCAGATACGTCGACGACATTTTTTGTATTTTTCATAACAAAGACGAAGCATTACTCTTTTACGAATACATCAACAAACAACATCAAAGCATAAACTTTACATACGAAACCGAACAAGACAATCAGTTACCCTTTCTTGACATCTTACTAACTAAATCACATGAAAACTGTATGACCTCTACGTACCACAAACCAACATATACAGGATTACTGACTAACTTTTTTAGTTTCACACCATTAAATTACAAAATTGGACTGATACGAACACTGACCGACAGAGCACGGAAACTTAACAACACAGACATCGGCTTTCAACGTGATTTAAAGAAACTAATATTCACTCTCCAACGTAATTCCTTTCCTTTTCATTTCATCAACAACACTATACAACACTATTTGGACAACAAGAAAAGCACTGACTCATCTAACTCCACAACTAACACTAACGATATACAACAACCTGACAATAAACGTTATTTCAAACTACCTTACATAGGTGATTACTCACGACACACACAACGCAAACTCACACAAATCATTAAACGCTACTGCACTGACATTGACGTTAAACTTATTTTCACACCGTTTAAAATAAAATCTTTATTTTCGTTTAAAGACCCACTTCCCGAACTTTCCAAATCTATGGTAGTTTATCAATTTTCATGTGCGGGATGTAATTCCCGCTATATTGGTGAAACTTCTCGCCAATTATCTACCAGGATAAAGGAACATACTCACACAGACAAAAAACTCCACTATCTACAAACATCTTCAAGCCTCTCCTTCATGTAAAAACAAATTCTCACATTCCTGTTTTAAAATCATCGACACTGATCAATCCACTTTCTCACTCAAAATAAAGGAAGCTCTACACATTAATAAAACTAATCCCGATTTAAATATCCAAGTTCACCACTACAACACTATATTTACTTTATAATAACATTTTTTGTTATAATTTCTTAATACTTATTTTTCTTTTCCTTTTTTGTAAATATTTTATAATTTTATAATTTTGTAACTAAATCATAATCCTATTCATTGTAATTAATTTATTCATATCATATTACGTATCATATTACTTAACACTAACCATTCTGCACTGAAGATGGCATTCTGATAATGTCGAAACATGTTTGCTTTCAAAAAAATCGTCGTTTTTCTCAAGTGTTTTTTAAAATTGCTGCTAATTAGAAATTATGAATCATTTATTGTTTTTTCAAATCAAAAACAAACCTCTAATATTTTCATTTTTGCAGTTGAACCAGGATAATGTCCAGCTTGACCATCATCACAAGGTTGTAAAGACCTTTTTGACATTAATGTTGATTTGGCAGCAAGTTCTGGAAACTCAGTAAACAACCAATGTCGATCTTTAAAAAATCTAAAATAATACCTTTGCATCAACTATCTAAATTTATAAGAAATTACAACCGTCTTGTATCTATGTACCTGTTATTATGCTGCATATAAAAATTGTTCCAATAGTCATGGGCATTGTTAGTGTACATCTCTAGTCAAGGAAAGTGATAATCAATAAAGATCAAGGTATTCAAAATAAACTACTGCACTACATAATCTAACAATAAAATTCAATACCATTGACAGGGAAATAAATGTCATTCAATGATTTTTGCATCTACACATTTCAAAAAATATTATTTATGCTATTTGGTTAAAACACAATATGTTTTCAAATGTTGTTTGACAATCAAACATGCAATTGGTTCATTACATACTGATCAAGGTAATACCAATTTTAATTAATCTTATTTAAATAAAAAAATCTTTTTCAAAAATTTCAAGAATTCATAATAAAAAATCAAAAACATTATCATTATTTATACAGTATCAGCATTATACCTTGTAAATGAGCTGGAACATATGTAGTACTATTTTCTTGAACAACCTTTATCGCACTTTCTTCTTGTTCTTTACTCCATTTAACATTATCCCTTTATAGAAAAATAGGCACAGAAAAATAAAATTGGAAATTGCATTTTCTCCCCACCAAATGTTGTCTTCTTCCTCTGTGGATGGTCACAACATCAATCCTGTCCATACATGATCCCCACCAATCAAGCCATGTTCCCCAGAAAAATTTAATTGTGTTCTCCAAACTGCACACCAATAAAGAATATTAAATAAAGTTATTTCGATAAAACTTATTTGACAACAGTGCAATTTTAATTGTGTATGTTTCATATCAATCAACTTATATAGTGACAAGAAATATCACGGATCATCATACATTTTATGATATCTGCTGAATATTAATGATTGCTTCAAAATACACAAACTTATAAAAAAATTTATCAGAATCATAGTTTTATAGAAATAACTTTATATCACATCGTGCTTTATGTTAAGTTAGAAGTTAACTTTAAACATCAGCTGAAACTGAAAGTTGTAGAATTAAACGAAGTAATTCAAAATCCAACAGCTTTAACTTAAAATATATCGGTATTTACCAGGCATTATGTTCAAAAACTTTAGAGTTGTCGTTAAGAAATCGGTTTCCAAATTGAGGTCTTTCTTTGTCATCCATTGTAGTAAATAAATCTGGAACCATTGCTCTCACAATCAAATTTCCTAGTTCCTTAGAAAATGCTTAAAAATTCCTAAAATTTCCATTAAATTCCTTCAATTTGTAAAAATTACTGATCACATATGCTCAAAATGTGTTTTTCATGATTTTTCATCCTTTTTTTGATGTTTTCAAGTTTGTTAACGTTTTATTTGTAAATAAACATTAAATATCATTAAGTGTATGTTAATTTAATATATAAAAACGTATCCTTAACACCTTAAAACATCCTTAAAACCTTAAGAAAATCTTATTTTTTAGGATAATTCCTTAAAAGTGAGAGCACTGTATGGAACGCAATAGTTTTATCCTGACATATGTTTCGTGATTTCCACTGATATGTATATTACACTGGTTAACGCATCCATGTATGAAATAGAGCAGGGGTGGGCAACTTCTCCAGTCGGCTGGCCAGATATAGGAAAATGAAGTTATTGGTGGGCCGGATTATTACATGAATAATATTCAATATTCAATGGTCGGATACAGTCGGCGGGCCAGTCAAAATCACTTCAGGGGCCGGCCCCGGCCCGCGAGCCGTATGTCGCTCACCCCTGAAATAGAGTAAGATAATTGAAGCCAAAAGCTGGCTCACCTGATTATGATCTTCGTGGGGGTATCGGTTCCACTTAACCATACTTTTGTATTACAAAATCACAGTTTTTGCGTTTTTATTCGTTCTACAAACATTTGATTCGAGCAAAATTTTTGTGAAAGGACAGAACAACCGGCAAAGATATTTAATCCATAAGGTTTGTCTTCTTGGCTTTATAATGAGAGAAAATTGAGATGGTACAAGGTCGACCTGCATTGTTTTAAAACAAACAGGAGATTATACGATGCTGCTGCTTCTTAAAAAATGTAGAAATATTACAGAATCCTACTACTGCTACCAAAATTTCATCTGCAATGACGTTTATGGAAGATTGCTACAAATTTACTTATTTAACAACACTTTGTTATTCACATCTCTAATATCATAATAATTTTAAATTACGTCTTTATTATATCAGTGAAGAAACAAAACAAATCGACGTAGAAAAATAATCAGAAAGACATTTTAATGAACAATAGTAAGTTGAAAACGGTATCATCAAATTCTACGAGATGTACATCATCAAAATATGCGAATTAAAGTACCTCTGTTATCATTAAGCGAAGCAAAGTTTTCAACCAGTTCCTATGTGAACAACTTCAATATCGATGAATATGTTGAAGACATGAATACCTTTGTTCTTATTTTGTTGTAAATTTGTAATTTAAGTTTTCATCTTCTAAAAATGCATGTTTGTAAATGTAGATCGTCCAGGTGGGTATAGTCCTGAGAAGGACTGTTTTTGTTGTTGTTGACTGACGTTTCGACAACCTTAGCGGTAGTCATCTAAGGGTTGTCGAAACGTCTAGTCATCAAAAAGGTTGTCGAAATGTCAGTCAACAACAACAAAAACAGTCCTTCTCAGGACTATACCAACCTGGACGATCTACATTTACAAGTAAATAGCATGCTTATTAACAATTTGATATAAAAAACATCTGCGCATGCGCCAGAGCATGCGCAGTCCACTCGATAATTGTTCATAGTCATAGCAACGACTAACTATATGTACTTGCTTTACATTTGTGGCAATTAGTTCACTTAGTCGCAAATTATCAAAGATATCATCTGGGCCTTTCAATTTTATGTATACATATATAAATCTGAAACTTCATATAGTAGATGTCAACTAGCAGTGGAAGCTGGGTGCAATATAGTATGCAGTGGCTTAGGGGCCCACTCTCCCTGCGTACCACGAGCAAAGCCTGTCGCAGGTGATCTAGGGGTCTGATGGGCGGAAACTTGCTACGCATTGGCATCCCAAAGTAGGATAGCGTGGAGGGGCCGAAATCTCCTACCGAAACGTTAACATGCGGCGTTCTAGTGCCTTACGCTTAACAAGGTATCGGGAAGCATGGGCCGAAAACGGGGTTTTTTTGCTTTTCATTTTTATGTTTTTGTTCGTAAAAGAAACTAGAACATCCAAGAATACTGCAAAGGTTTAAAACACTTCTGCCTCTTTGACTTATAGTTTAAACCAACTGTAAAAACGTTTATACGTTTTTTACATGTTACCTTATACAATATAACTCTCTCATCATGAACAAAAGCATCCATGAAAAAAAGGGATTATCTACTTTTTTATAATAGTTTCTACAAAGATAACATACAACAAACCAAGCAATTTGTATCGTCTAAATTGACATCGCTTTCAACCTTTATGTTATAAAATTTTGATTCATTTTTGATAGTAAATTACTTTTTACCTTACAATAATTTCATCATTCAATCTAAAAAGTAACTTCTCTTCTCGAGTAATTTTGCAATTAAGCAGCACACTTTTCGGATTCAAAGGAATTGTTTTGATCGCATAGAGACAGCCGTCCAATTTACTTCGTACCTAAGCGTATGTAAAGCATTTCCAAATCACGTACAAAATTTCCTTCAAATGACCAAATTACAGCCTATTTAAAGATGTCGCATGTAATAAAAAGTTACCTTGAAAACTGAAGCAAATCCTCCTTTTTTCAAGCATTTGCAACACCTCAAATTCATTTTGAACTCTTGAATTTCTCGCAGGGTAGCCAAAAGGAATAGGCATCGACAAAAAGTTTGCAGAGTTCACTTTAAATCTTCTTGCAAATCTCTTTAGGTGATTGCTTCCTTTTCACTTTCGAAATCAGATTCTTCGTCCTAAAGGAAAGACGCAGGTAGTTGTTTTTACATATAGCAGTTTCTAATACTTTATTCCACGTGAGCCAACGAGCTTCCAAACTGCATATGTGATTCATTGATATGTGATGCGAAAATGGCAAAAGGTTGTACAGTGAAAAAAACTAAAAATTTCTACTAAATTTACACCCTACAAATGAACAAAACAATCTATTAACTAGGTAGAACCATTCACCTCATTTTTTACAACATCAATTTGAACAATTTCACTCTCTACATGGATGTCACTGTCATCTTTCTTCGGTTGTGCTACAAATTATAGATGAATTCCTTTCACGAAAAGGCTTTATATGCATTAAGCTATTACTTTTTAGCACTTTTTTTGTCTTTATATTATGCAAAACAGCTTGATGGTTGGTCAGACTAACAATCTCGTATCCCTCTAGCCAATCATTTCCATTTTATCACCCTTTCTCCCACCAAGCTTGTTTGGATTGGCTTTCATAACAGCTTGGCCAACATGAATATCCTATGCTTTATAACCCTTTGCATTTTTGAGTATCATATTTTTAGCATTAACATTATAGGCATAAACATAATATAAGCATTAACACCTTACATAAACATGAAAGGACATCCGGGTAATTTATTAAAATTTTACAAACACAGAGTTGTTAAACTTTTTTCTTTGATCACTAAGAATTTTGAGAGGTGCTCCCCATTGATGGATCCACTTCACAAAGACTTTGTAAACACATTCAGCCAATTTTGACTTGATTGGCTTAGCTTTAACCCACCTTGAAAACAAGCACGTTCCAGACAAGACATACTTATAGCCCATTTTTCCATAGTTTTCCCAAGGCCCTGAAATAAAAATGTGCAAGCTTAAAATAATATGCATTAATATAAATGATGATAGAAATACATAAAGTAAAATGTACAAGAATGCAGGCTAATAGTACATACATAAATAGGCTGAAGTTCTGGAACCATTATTTTGATTTTCACCACTTTTTGGCATTGGGGGCAGCTGGAAATCTATGTTAAACAACACATAACATAGCATCACAATGTTTTAGTTTGATTACTATTTTAAACATATTTACAAACTCTTTGTCATATTCCTCCAATAGAAATGCATGCTGACATTTGCCTGTGTTTGTTTTCCCCCCATGGGACCACCAAACTTTTCGCTACCATGGATATCACTTAGAATGTGATCAATCTAAGAAAGAAACAAAATTTGTAAGCCAAAAAATGTAAAGTAACCTAACAATCCATACTGCGCACCTCAGCTCTTTCAAACAGCACTTACTTTTTTACCCATTGATTTCCCTTGCTGTTTGCCAATGTAGAACAGTGTGCCACTGGAAGTTGTTTAATATGAATTATGAAATGTAAATTTATTGAAAGACGTTTGTCAAATTGTTGCTCGTGGTACACAGCCAGAGATGTTTCTCCAATGGTATTCACACGAGTTGAAGTAAAAAGTCAAAACATATATATATACCATAAATATACCTTCATATTCGAATTTCTTCGACTAAAATGAGGAAGCGTGCTGTGTTCATATTCTTTGGCTTCACTGATTTCTCTAGATTAGAAAAACTTGGCAGAGCTTTTCTTCCATTTCTCTAGTAATGTAGCACATCTTCTATCGATGTTTAAAATATATAAACATGCCAGTATTGAGAAAATTCGTGTAGCACTAGCACATCTAGTAGCAACAATCCGCCATTACCGCCATGTTGGTCCAGTGGTGCAGTGCAATTGGTCTAGTGGACCAGTCCTCTTTATACCTGAAGTTCTTTGTATAACTCAATCACAGTATAGAGAACATACAGTAGAGCCACTCCGTTAAACTTTTTTGAGCCACGTATATCTCATTACGCATGTGATTACCATTGTGGCAGGCAGTCAATTGCAATTTCTGACAAGTAAGAATGATGAATTGGCTTACAGCAGCCAGTAATCTTATTAAATATACAGCAGCCAGTTGCACAGCGAAGTGGCCCTACTGTATATTCCTATACTGCGACTCAATGTTCACAATGCGGCTGTGGTTAACCATATAGGTAACTATGTAACTATATTGCAACATACACTAGTGCTTCGCAAGGATAATAAAAAGTGGCCACATTCTCAAGATGACCGTATAAAAGTGGGGGCCGTGAGGGGGGGGGCATTGTATAGTAAAAATTTTTAATAGCATTTCGTAGCACATTATATATTCTAAAGTTTACCATAAAGTTAAGATTTAACCTAAAACTTTTTGGCACACATAGTTTAAGAGCCTTCGCAGATCAAAATCAAATGATCTAGTATTTAATGAAATCATATTTTCGTCTTTTTTAAGAGGAATTTTGCAACTACTTTTAATGTTTTTGTTTCTTTTTGAATGAGGCGATCTGTACCTTCTTTGTGGGCAAAGGAGAAAAATTTTGAAGACTTAAAGACTTCTAGTTCAAGCTGAAAATCTTAAAAAATACCTAGCATAAACTGCACAAAGATAATCTTTTTTCTTCTCATCAAATCATTTACTTTATTGATATTACATTGTATTTAGTGATAAATAAGAATGAGTAGAAAAGCAATTATTTGAGTGAACAATGGAATTCGCATCAAGCATGAAAACAACGAAGGCAAAATGATAGTTAACAATAATACGACGGCAGAAGTCATGAGCTAAACACGAGTTATTCAGGTGGTGTATCATCTGTGGATTATATATCAATATGCTTACAATGCAAACATCTGTTCTCTGTTCAAATATGGTCTTCATTGAATAAATTTACGATAAATTCCTATAAATTTATAAAAAAATGAAAAGACAATGAGCTATTGATTAGATATGTCAACTGGCTTTTCGGTGAGTAAAATTTTACTTGTTTGATTTTCTGTGTAATGAATTATACAATGTAAACAAAGTACAGCAATTTAACGTAAACTTCTCAAAAATTCTTTCAAATAAATAAACACATTCTATTTGTTCTATCTATATACTATATTGGAGTTTTCACTTTCTTAATTTTGCCTTTAAAGCTGAATTTAACGAGCGAAATTTTCACTTGAAATATTACTGAAGCATCCTCGATCCAATCTTCGCAATTTTCCTGTACCTTTCATTGTAGAGTTAGATGTTGAAGTTTTGCACAGAATAAGCTTATCATCAATCTAGTGAAATTCTGCATAAACGATAAAACGTTACACTGGTACAACATTGCCAACGACATTTGTGCATGTATATAGACATCACATTCGCCACGCTAATTTGCATGCAGTACGTCGACTTTGCTAAGCAAAACTCCTACATTACACAATACTCTCACACAAAACCAGGCGGGCAAAATTCATCGGTCTAACTGTATGCATGCATGTATAGCTCAAACATAGTGTTTAAGAACGTATTAAAATCCAAACTGGAAATTTTGAACTAAAATGCTTTGTTTCGGTTGGAGGTGTTTGATTGATTCAATTGAAGTAAAAATTTGAAAACTTAAGTATTATTCTTTTCTTTGGCTCATTACTTTAGCATTAGAATAAATGATTTTATGTTTAAACAACAAGGCACATATCTTCACCATCACTGATCAATCTGATTTTCGTTCAACAATTGTTTTTTCTCTGTCATTATATTTACAAATCAACTTCTTCAAATCAACTTATCAAACGACAAATCAACTTATCAAACACATCAACGTTTATCATAAATAAAACTTAACCACGCTTAGTGAACATAAATTTACCGCTTTTGAAGTGTGAAATACCAAAGTGTAAAATGTATGAATTATGTTATAATAATAGCTGAATTTATGAAATATTTTTTAAATAATTTCAACAAGTGACTTGGTGTGAAAAATAAGAAAGATCACATGAAGATGTATTCTCAAGACGAAAAAGGAGCTGTTGTTAAAGCAGAAAAAGAAAAAATGTGTCGAATTTGCTACGGAGCAGAATCAGTTTGTGACAAACTAATATCACCATGTTTATGCAGAGGTTCAATGATGTATTCACATGAAAAGTGTTTATTGCAATGGGTATCTTTAAAAGGATCAAAATATTGTGAACTTTGTCTTTATAAAATGGAAATACACAGTCAAGGAATGAAACCATTTTGGAAAGTAATATCAAGTTTTATTTTCTACACGTAATTTTAGAGATTTATAGATATTTATGAAAAAAGATTTTGAAAGTTATAATTTATCTTATTTAGTGGCAGAAACCCAAATCATGTGATGCAGTGACGACATTATCACTTTTCTACACAACAATAATGTTTATATTTGTTGCCATAGTGATATGGATAGCAAGCAAAAGATGTGCTTCTGAATTGTGTATTTCGCTGTACTGTCTGTGTTTTGTGGCAATAGCCTATTTTTGTTATTGTTGTGGCTATTTGAACTGCATGAAACCTTACTGTAAATCCTTCTGGGATTTAAATAGACGTTGGGCAGTGGTCAGTCGAAGAACGTCTTTCCAAATTGATTCTCGATTGGAAACATACGTCTAAAAATTTACTCAAGTAATACATGCAAAAACACTTTTATAACTTCATTTCTACTTAACACTACGAAGATGAAACATCTTTTGTGTAGCAAAAGTCGTATGAAAAACTGAAGATAAAAGAAAGACTTATTTCTGCTAAATAATAATATACTGCATGTAATACAGAGTATGTTAATCATTTAAAATTGTTGTGTGTTGTCAAAGTCTGTGCAATCTTTACATTACGATTATTTTTGAAAGTAGCAAAAAAATTTTTTCAGGTATCGCAAATTGCAAAAAACTGAATATTTTCACGTTGTTAAAGCCACAAGTGCATTTTCTAAATGTTTTAACGTCAATAATACGATGATGAAACACATAAGAAAAAATATTCACGTTGTTAAAGCCACAAGTGCATTTTCTAAATGTTTTAACGTCAATAATACGATGATGAAACACATAAGAAAAAATATTCACGTTGTTAAAGCCACAAGTGCATTTTCTAAATGTTTTAACGTCAATAATACGATGATGAAAACACATAAGAAAAATATTCACGTTGTTAAAGCCACAAGTGCATTTTCTAAATGTTTTAACGTCAATAATACGATGATGAAACACATAAGAAAAATATTCACGTTGTTAAAGCCACAAGTGCATTTTCTAAATGTTTTAACGTCAATAATACGATGATGAAACACATAAGAAAAATATTCACGTTGTTAAAGCCACAAGTGCATTTTCTAAATGTTTTAACGTCAATAATACGATGATGAAACACATAAGAAAAATATTCACGTTGTTAAAGCCACAAGTGCATTTTCTAAATGTTTTAACGTCAATAATACGATGATGAAAACATAAGAAAAATATTCACGTTGTTAAAGCCACAAGTGCATTTTCTAAATGTTTTAACGTCAATAATACGATGATGAAACACATAAGAAAAATATTCACGTTGTTAAAGCCACAAGTGCATTTTCTAAATGTTTTAACGTCAATAATACGATGATGAAACACATAAGAAAAATATTCACGTTGTTAAAGCCACAAGTGCATTTTCTAAATGTTTTAACGTCAATAATACGATGATGAAAACATAAGAAAAATATTCACGTTGTTAAAGCCACAAGTGCATTTTCTAAATGTTTTAACGTCAATAATACGATGATGAAACACATAAGAAAAATATTCACGTTGTTAAAGCCACAAGTGCATTTTCTAAATGTTTTAACGTCAATAATACGATGATGAAACACATAAGAAAAAATATTCACGTTGTTAAAGCCACAAGTGCATTTTCTAAATGTTTTAACGTCAATAATACGATGATGAAACACATAAGAAAAATATTCACGTTGTTAAAGCCACAAGTGCATTTTCTAAATGTTTTAACGTCAATAATACGATGATGAAAACATAAGAAAAATATTCACGTTGTTAAAGCCACAAGTGCATTTTCTAAATGTTTTAACGTCAATAATACGATGATGAAAAACATAAGAAAAAATATTCACGTTGTTAAAGCCACAAGTGCATTTTCTAAATGTTTTAACGTCAATAATACGATGATGAAAACATAAGAAAATATTCACGTTGTTAAAGCCACAAGTGCATTTTCTAAATGTTTTAACGTCAATAATACGATGATGAAACATAAGAAAAATATTCACGTTGTTAAAGCCACAAGTGCATTTTCTAAATGTTTTAACGTCAATAATACGATGATGAAACACATAAGAAAAATATTCACGTTGTTAAAGCCACAAGTGCATTTTCTAAATGTTTTAACGTCAATAATACGATGATGAAACACATAAGAAAAATATTCACGTTGTTAAAGCCACAAGTGCATTTTCTAAATGTTTTAACGTCAATAATACGATGATGAAACACATAAGAAAAATATTCACGTTGTTAAAGCCACAAGTGCATTTTCTAAATGTTTTAACGTCAATAATACGATGATGAAACACATAAGAAAAAATATTCACGTTGTTAAAACCACAAGTGCATTTTCTAAATGTTTTAACGTCAATAATACGATGATGAAAAACATAAGAAAAAATATTCAATACGCAAATAAAAATTCTATGATATAAAGACTTACGACCAGACTCGGAGAGTACCATCTGAGCTCGCAGAAAGAAGAAATTCTCCAGTTTTATCAAACAAAACAGTTTGAACTGCCTCTTCATGACCAGTAAGTTGGGAATGTTTTCCAGAAGAAATTTCATACATTCTTATTGATCCATCATTACTTGCCACAGCCAAAACTGAAGAACTTGGATCAAAGGAAACTCGGTTAGTTGGATGAGGACCAAAATCTACAGATGCAAGACATATAAGAGAGCGAACATCCCAAAGTTTGATAACACCATAAGAATCACAAGACGCCACAATATCTCCCTATAAAAATATTCATATCTATATAAAGTATTTCTCATTTATCTATGTAAAGAAAATCATCAAAAAGCCGTTACTACATACCCTTAAATTGAACACACCATGGTTGACAGAATGCATGTGGCCAAAAAAACTCTGTCCACAAAGTCCCTAGAAAAATAGGATTAAAAAATATTTACTTTATACAGAGTGTCTATTGTCTTGTGTTTTACTAAAATACTCTTTGGCAGTAGTAATTATGTTACACACCTCACACTTTTTCATTTTATACAGTATTATGTTAAACACCTCACACCGACATTTCAGGGCATTTCTTACACACATTCCGACAGTGTTAAGCTCTCTCCCCTCCCCAACAGTTTTAATCAAATTCAAAAGAACAAATGCAAACAAAAAACATTGGGTGGGCAGAGATAGACAAAAACACCACGTATATAGTTTATAATACGACGATGCCGTATCAACAATGTCTGTAGAAGTACTATGAATAAAGGCTATTGGGTAAACTCAAACATTAACTCAGTATTTCCCACAATCCTACTTATGACATAATTTAATACCGTTCTTGCATCCCACATTGAAAGAGTCTTGTCTGCTGAAGAAGTCAGTAAATAGTTGGAATATGGTAGAAATGTGATGCTGTTTACAGAGTCTGCATGTCCTCGAAGAGTGGAACGACATCTTTCACTAAAATTTAACAAATGAGTTTACTGTGTTATTTACTATACGAAAGAATATTCCTTCAAAAGAGAATAATGATTAAATAAATCGAATAGAAAATCAAGATCAATGACAATAGTGCATGACATTTCAGTATATTGATGGGAAAGGTTTACGACAAGTTGATCAAACAGGACCCTGCTCTATACCAATGTTATACGCAGTTTTGTGGCCAAGCAACTACATAGAAGGGATCTTTATGATACTTAATGCCTTAATGATCTTTGAGCCTTCGCAATCTTCCTTTTAGTCTTAATGATTATTGGAAATCTATTTCATTTATTTGATAAAGACGATAGCCCACGTCTGCATAAGACTATATGAAATGATTCAATTCAGAAGCTGTGTATGTCCATATTAAAATTAAACAACATATAGAGTTAATAATTTAAATGTAATAGATAATTGTAACTAAAGAATTATCCTTTTTTAACCTTCTTTTGATCATGATTAAGCAGTTTCCTTTTTATAGTGAATAAGCCTGAATTTAAAAAGGTTTGCCGTTTGTACGACAGTCATTCTTTAACCAGAAAGAGTGAAAGTGGTACATAGCTACCAAAATATCGTATTCATAACGTTTTAAATTATTTTATATGGTTTTAAATCGTTGTTGGATTTCGTTCAACTTACACAAATGTGTGCCGCATTGTTCCTAAAAACTATTTCATTTATCCCTAAAATTTACTGCAAGTTTCGCACGAGTTGTGTTAAAATACAGTATGATAATACCTGTTTATATCCCATATTTTCCCCGTACAATCCATTGAGCAAGTAGCAAGAAAATCACCAGCAGAATGCCATGAACAACCCCATACGGCATGAATATGTTCAGTAAAAGTAAGAACGCATTCAGCTTTATTGAAATCCCAAATTTTTACAGTTGAATCTCCAGAAACTGTTGCAAGACTGCCACCGCTAAAGAAATTGATATTTAAAATGAGCTTGACATTGAGAAATAAACCTGGGATTCCATAGTGCTGGTACAAAGGCTACTTTATGGAAAGGTAAACTATATTGTCAAAAGACTTCCTAGTAACCTGTGACATGAACAACTCCCATGTTTACAAACAACCACAAATCAAAATACACTCTCATTCCTGCTTCAAAATTTTACGTAGACATATGTACCTAATCACCTTCTTTGTAGAACTAAAGAAGCTAAATAGAGATGAAAAAAACCTGACTTGAACATACAAACTCAAGATTTTAACACAATGTTCTCAAGTTTATCACTTGCCATGAAAATATTACGTGGTCTAAAATCGTTTATATGTATTCTTTACTTCCAAAATATAATATCGCATGTAAAAAATTTTGTCATATTAGCAGAGCTTAATGTAAACTTGCTATATCTTTGCAATAAATTATCACTTAAGAGTCCGAAAGTATGTAGAAAGCAATAGCTTGAAAAGAAATTTAAAGAGAAATAAAAAATATGCACTTAGAGATTGTACATTCATTTTTGTTAAATCGTCAAAACCCAATGATTTTGCTGAAACCCAAATTGTCTTCATTACGTCCAATTTTTACTAGCATCTTAAAACTCTTTGTAAGATAAAGTTGCTGAGTCAAAAAAGAATTCACAAAATAAAGAATAATGAATTAAATCCTCCATCTAAACTAAAATTTCAAATTAAATACTTCATAAGTAAAACGATCATTTATCAAAATATATTTACGTCACTTTGACGGATGCAATTGAATAAATTCTCCCATTTGGCTATATATATTATAAATATACGTTTTTCACTAACCCAGGACTAAAATCACAATCAGCAATCCAATCTTTGTGTCCTTCACCTGTCATTATCATATTACCACTGTAAATACATCAATAAAAAAATGAGTTAAAGTATACATAGATAGTAGCATGGCAATCCTGCAGATGTATTCTTGCCATGTAAAGAACATTCATTTCTTTAGTAATCTATTGTTCTCATGGTGAGTGAACACAAAAATATTCACATAGAAGGAGTGAAATTTCAAGCTGGCTATGATACTGTTAATATGTATACATACGTAACTACGCTTATATCTCCAGTGCTAAAAGGGTTTTTACGGATTTGTATTGAGCGTAAAACGTTACTGAACAAGTTCTACAAAGCATGTTAATTTAGAAAAATAGTTTTTGAGAAATATTCATTTCAAACATTGTAATTTAATAATAATTCCAATTCCATCATGTAAGGAAATTCTCGCTCGAAATGTAAAATCTGTAATGTGCTACCCGCCTTAAAATCAAATAAAAACAAATTTGTATTTTCCACAAAAGAGGAGTAGAGCTTGGCGTCCGTTTGTCTTGTTCAACGGTTTTTTTTAAAGTTGTATATCTCAAAAAGCATTTCACAAAATTAAAACATAGAAGTTTCCTCTGTGGTCAATCTGTAAAAATCTTACAGATGTTATACATAATCACTTTAATAATAAACCTTGGAACAGCCCACATTTTCCATGTTTTATCATCGCTACATGTTGCCAGCACCTGTTTTCGTGGGTGCAATGCAATGCTGAAAATAGATCAATTTTAAATAATTAAACCTTTAGTTATGTTGTTCAATATAAATATAGTTTATATAAAAAATACATACATATATAAACCATAAGTTAAATACATTTCTCAGTTTCTTTTCACTTATGATTGTCATAAATAGTTAACACTAGTTAATTCAAATTACTTAACACAATAAATTTTTACTTACGCACTGACAATAGTTAACACAATAGTTAATTCAAATTACTTAGCACAATAAATTCACACAATAGTTAATTCAAATTACTTAACACAATAAATTTTTACTTACGCACTGACAGCCATATCATGAGCATCAATTGTATTTGTGAGTCTGAAGCCTCCAGCTCGAGTAAGATGTGGTGATGGATGTTTAAAGTAGTTTAACAATGGATTTACATCAACATCATGTGGAAACATACTATCCTACACAAAAAATAAGCATGCAGCATAAATTATTTTGCAAAATGACCATGTATATAAACTACGTATATATTTAACAAAGAGAAATGAGCACAATTTTAAAATTTACTGCTTGCAGCTATGCAGGCGTAAAAAGACATAAACTTTATAACATATGATCATGAAGAGAATGATCGTTATCAAATAACTAAATTAACAAAATAGGTAACATGTTAATCCCTTAATAGAAAATTTTATGAAAGTAATGATGGCACAATTTGATGAACTACAATAGGACAATTCAACTTTACTCACATTTTGAAGTAATATTCTAACCTTAGGATGTATCATTGGTTTATTTTCTGATGGAATATCATTCATTTTTTTCTCACATTGCATTTCTAAAACAGGATGAGTGTCTAAAGTAAAAACGTTTCCATTATTCCTCGCGACTGACAGTTCATCATTATTCTTTGTTTAACATTTTTTATGCCACTCTTCTCGTTATCATTCGTTTTAAAGCCCATTCTCTCTTACCTTTCCCTTCCACTACCTATTAATGGTCCACTCCTTGTCAATGTTGTCTCCAATTCACAGTTTTACTTAACGTTATCTTCCTAACAATATAGCCCTATACCATTCTTTCTCAATCAAATCCTTTCATGTCCTTTTCTTTTTTCTACGTCAGAATTTTTTTTTCTTTCTTTATCAAGTACACCCTGCCTTACTACTTCGCTATTAGCATCGTGTTCCTTTTCTTTATAAATTTCAACTTTATCTTTCCTAATTCCTTCTTCTTTACTTCTCAATACCAAACCTATGGACGAACATCGTAACCTGTTTGTTTTGGCAATAAAACAATCCTTTCCGTCGTCCTCTGGGGCAATCAAGATTTTCCCAAATAACTATTATTTTCAACTTTCTTCACCACAAACTGTAGCAGTTCATTTCCATCCACGCCGGTCAAGTTATGTGTCATTTCACGTATTATTGCCCGTCCTTTTCCTTATTTCATTTTTCTACGTTTCTATGTTTCTTATCTTATCCTTTCTTATCTCCCTCATTTCACAGTTTCTCAAATGTTCTTCTTTCATAAACTTTTCCTTTCACACAACACATACTTGAGTCCTAAACCTCTATATAATGTCATCTATTGTCAAATTGATTTTAAACTGAAACGTAGTATCTTCACCTTTAATTGCATCATTTTTCCCAATTTTTTCGTCAAGAGAATTACTCAATGTTGCTTGAAGACCAACAATCTAAAGTATTTATTATTTAAAATTAATAAAGATGACTTCATGTAATACAGTCAAGGGAAAAAGGAAGGGAATGGAAAAAGATTACAGATGTAAATGGTATATTTTTACCTGTCCGATAGCTCTATCGCGCTCAAGTTTCGTCAACATCTTTTCCCTCAAAGCAACCTAGCAACAGGGAAATGTCTGAAATTGAGCCAGTTGGAAAACAGTTCAAAGCTATCTTTATCGCGTGTTATAAAATGTTGATTAGCCTATATCAGTTTTAATCAGAATTATTTAATGAAGTATTCATGCATTTTTCGTTACTTTGTCATAACCAAGTTTGAAACTGTCGAACTGGTCAATACGACAGCAGGAAACGTCAACTTTTTCTTGTCACAAATGTGACGCAGCACATTTGCCATTGTATCTCCGAGGAGAACAGTGAAAAACTTTAACAACATATGTTTTCAAGTTACCTTAAGACATAATAAATATTTCATACTTGTTAGGACTTAATCATTGCCTATACTTAGTGGTAAAAATAACTAGAGAAATACAGTGTTGATACCACACAGTTGACGGCAGAACCATTCAACAGCATATACCCGTGTTTACTTTAATCATAAGTCATAGACCAAAGATGCAAAATTTGTTTTGTGTTTGCTGGAATTACATATGGTGATAGAAAATTCAGCTTTACCTCATATTTTTGTTTAAGGCTTTTCAAAGCTGGTTCATATGAATCGTAATGTTTCTTTAACCTGCAGAAGACAACAATAGAACGACAAGCTTTTAATGGAGGTGTCAGTTGAAATAAAATAACTGACTAAACATAGCTATTTGGTATTTCATAAATGTTTTACCATAAATTAATTTATCTAAAATAGCTACCTTCTAAGATCATCTATCAGCTTATCTTTTTCTTGAACAACACGTTTATGATGCATTCTATGAAAATCTCTCTCCTTTCTTAACCGAACACATGACTGACGTGTATGACTACAGTAAATGACCAATTACTTTCTTTCTTAATGATTTCAACAAATGTGGTCTGTTTTAAAGGCAAAGAACATAAAAGCAAATTCATACGGTCTCTTACTCTGCTGCGTCTTTATATCTTTTTATTTCTTTATGTAGAGATTTTACAAGATCCTCCAGTTTTTGTTGCCTAGTATTCAATAAAATGTTATATGAAGAGTATTCAATAAAATATTACTTTGAGTATTCAATAGAATGTTATATGAAGAGTATTCAATAATAAAGCTACCCTCATATAATACAGTGGTGCAATGTTCATATCACCATAGCATAGTATGGTCCATGCATTACTCATTTACCCTCCCTTCCTCCCTTCCTGTGAATACGCCAGTGGAATAAGGTATTAGACTGAATTAACAGAATATTAAATAGAGAATTTAGACTTAGATACTTTAGTAGAGAAAGTATAGAATATTAAATAAAGTACAACATAGAGCAACAAATGAAATATTTGATGATCATGAAGCAAAAATATTGATGCATTGCAACATGTGCTTAGCATGACACCTGGTCATCAAGGAAAACAGGATAGAAAAAACAAAAAGAATACAAAACCTAGCATAAATGTCAGGAACATTCTCAACAACTTCCTTGCTCAGCAATCCACGTTCACATAGTTCATACCTATTGAAGTAAGAAGACATACCTGTAGAGTTATCATGTCGAAAATAGAATAATATCACAATAAAACTTCACACTAACCAAACCAATCAACCATCTACAGCAATGTGACAGTGTATCTACAACAATGTGACAGTCCATCTACAACAATGTGACAGTGTATCTACAACAATGTGACAGTCCATCTACAACAATGTGACTGTGTATCTACAACAATGTGACAGTCCATCTACAACAATGTGACAGTGTATCTACAACAATGTGACAGTCCATCTACAACAATGTGACAGTGTATCTACAACAATGTGACAGTCCATCTACAGCAATGTGACAGTGTATCTACAACAATGTGACAGTCCATCTACAACAATGTGACAGTGTATCTACAACAATGTGACAGTCCATCTACAACAATGTGACTACAACAATGTGACAGTCCATCTACAACAATGTGAATGTGCATCTACAACAATGTGACAGTCCATCTACAACAATGTGACAGTGTATCTACAACAATGTGACAGTCCATCTACAACAATGTGACTGTGTATCTACAAAAATGTGACTGTGTATCTACAACAATGTGACTGTGTATCTACAAAAATGTGACTGTGTATCTACAACAATGTGACAGTCTATCTACAACAATGTGACTGTGTATCTACAACAATGTGACAGTCTATCTACAACAATGTGACTGTGTATCTACAACAATGTGACTATGTATCTACTACAATGTGACTGTGTATCGACAACAATATGGCTGGGTATCTACAACAATGTGACTATGCATCTACAACAATGTGACTATGCATCTAAAACAATGTGATTATGTATCTACAACAATATGTATCTACAACAATGTGACTATGCATCTACAACAATGTGACTATGCATCTACAACAATGTGACTATGTATCTACAACAATATGGCTGGGTATCTACAACAATGTGACTATGCATCTAGAACAATGTGACTATGCATCTACAACAATGTGACTATGCATCTACAACAATGTGACTATGTATCTACAACAATGTGACTGTGTATCTACAACAATGTGACTATGTATCTACAACAATGTGACTATGTATCTACAACAATGTGACTGTGTATCTACAACAATGTGACTGGGTATCTATAACAATGTGACTATGTATCTACTACAATGTGACTGTGTATCTACAACAATGTGACTGTGCATCTACAACAATGTGACTGTGTATCTACAACAATGTGACTATGTATCTACAACAATGTGACTGTGTATCTACAACAATGTGACTGTGTATCTACAACAATGTGACTGTGTATCTACAACAATGTGACTATGTATCTACAACAATGTGACTATGTATCTACAACAATGTGACTGTGTATCTACAACAATGTGACTATGTATCTAAAACAATGTGACTATGCATCTACAACAATGTGACTATGCATCTACAACAATATGTCTGGGTATCTACAACAACATGAGTATGTATCTAAAAGCTGAATATGAAAGGAATAATACAGCAACAATAATTAAGACATTACCATTCAGTTTGGAAACACTCCAATGTGTTTTTCATTTCCATTTTAACCAGAAAGTTCCTTACAAAGTCATCAGTCAACTCTGGTCTCTAAAATAAAAAGTCAAATTTATAAAATTGCAAATACTTGAAATCTATATAAATGTAAAGAAACTTGTTTACTGAATTATTTATTTCCAAAAAACTTTCATTTGCAAGTCTGCATTGTAAAATGTTTTTTATAGTAGTAAATAGTAACAGTGGTATAAGCGTGTGGTTTTTAAAATGATTATTTCATAAAAGAAATTTTCCAAATTCTCTAACAAATAACAATGATATAAAATAGAAATGTTTATAGTATACTCCCTCACTAATGTAACAGATGGTTCTGATGACTTTTGTAAAACAGGCTTAGTCTAAAATGAAACATTATAACTTTATATACATTTATACATCAAATAATCTAATAAATACCCAGGGCATTTGATAAATTCTAAAACTCTAGCAATTCTTTTGAGGCGATAGAGAGAAGCATTTATATAATTTTTTCTACGATTTTAGTGTGTGCATCAAAAATCAATGAAAATGTTTATTGTTGTTTCAGTAAACCATGCTAATACTGTCATATGAGGGGGGGGCACCCATTAGAGATGGGGAAATTATTAATGAGACATCTACGACAAACTCATCTTATACATATATAACTTATAAGGGGCATTTATTACATCATTTACATTATATTCCATGCAACATTTTTTGAAAATTGTTAAGTAGAAAAAACCTGTTGTAAATATTTGTCTACATCGTCCTCTTTTAATGCTTTTAAGGCATTTTCAAAATCTTCACTTTCCTCTAAATAATTGAAATAATTAACATCCCATTATATAATTAGAATGAGGGGCCAGTTGCACGAAGCCTGGATAGCGTTATCCATTGGATAGCAAAAATTTTCAAACTTGTAAAAAAGGTGTTATGTTTTTCTTACAACAAAGAAATTTTGTAATATTCGAAACAATATTTTATTTCAGTGATAGCACAGTTCAAATCGTATACTTTTTCCCAGAAGAAATTTTTTGAACGTTCAAAAAATTTGCTATCAAGTGGATAAAGATATCCAGGCTTCGTGCAAGCGAGCTCAGAAGAAAAAAACTAAAATTCAAGTCGTGAAATTTACCAGACACCGAAAAGTCGTCATCAACTTGAATCTATAAAAGTATGACGAAGATAAGACAGGAACATTAACGGTTCAAGTGGAATCATTGATAAACAAAACAAAATCTTTAAAAGAAAATCGTTTATCTTTTAGTCAAAATTATTTTAAAATGCATATTTTCGCAAAACTGTAAAAGAAATAGAAAAAATGAAGCCAAGGAGTTTTCACAAATCACTTTAGAACCTCAACCTCTTCACACAAGAAATCGTCCTCGTCGTAATCAGGGATTGCCGTATCTATGAATAAAATAGTTAAAAAAATTTTTCTATTAAGAAGATTTTTTGAATAAAAAACACACGTACAAGTATCGAAATTTAATTTACAACAACAAGACGACGTATGATTGAGGTTAAGTAAGATTCACACAGTAAGCTTGGCCTAGGAGAAGATCGGTAAAAACTTTAATCCAAGAATACACTAAAATTTATTCATGATATGTGTTCCTCAGCAAGATATCGAGAGCTTAATAAAGGATACGCTCCAAAACATAGCTTTCGTTGTCACTATCTTCCATTAATTTCAAATGTCGATCTTTTAAATCAGACGCCATTTTGAAAGTTTTTGTCACCATGGTAATAAAAATAATAAAGTATTCAACAATGATTCAACAGTGATGCGATGATTTAGGCGGTACATAAGGAATGAAACTCTAAGCTCTAACGAGTGAGAATGAATGATGGCGACAAAGTTTTTTCGCGCTAAAATTTTCTCCCCAGTTATCATTCCAGTTATCTAAATAGTGAGTTCACTGGGCAGATAAGGCGGTTTGAGCCTGCATATTGTATGCTTCCTTTCCATGTACGATGTACTTTTGAAGCCAATTTTGCAGTTACCAGTGGCAGACAACCAGTCACCTCCCCAATCTATGCAAGATAAATTTATTTATAACCAGAGCGACCATATTCACCATACATGTAATTTTTATTAAATTTTGTTAGATAAGCACAACACTCCCCCAGTCACCTTGTTCTGAACTTCACTACTACATAAAGCAGGTGAGAGAAGAGTTTTCTCTCCTTGTAAACAGGTGTGTCATACTCAATGGTCATACTGTACATAACTGCTCAAGTTCAATGTACTTTTGATGTTCAGACAGCAAATTAAAAATCCAGGAAATAGTTTATCAGAATAGTGTAATCAACCACTTATACAATTCAACACTTTAAAAACTATTTTTCGCTAAATTTCCATCAGCAGACACTACGTAAATTTCAAGCAAAATTGATTTGTATAAAGGCGAAACTTTTCGCCAAATAATATTCATGGACAATTTATTGTATGACAAAGAAAACGTGGAGCCCTGACTGAAGCCAAAATAAGGTAATTTTATCAGGAATTTATCAATAATTTTCATACGCTGTATATACTCTTATCAAGGTGACTTTAAAATCAAAGCTCAACAGTCAATCCGACTTCATAAAGGGTTATTACAACATAAAAGAATATTGATGGAGCTTTGTATAGATAATTGGATCAGACTGATGATAACAGGGAGAGAGGGCCAACAATGAATGTTAATCATGAATGAAAACAAAGGCTTTAATAAAATTTATCTCATTTGCTTTCCTTAACAAAACCAGCATGGTGTATTATATTTTTAGAAGCAATTCTCCAAGATGAAGTGGCCACGAGGGTATCTATATATTTTGTCTTTTTAAGGATCTTATAAAGCGATCATACTTTATTAATTTAGGTAATTATTACGTATAAGGTAATTAGAAATTATTTTATTTACAAAAACGACTTGTTTAGTCCAGCAAATAAACGAAATATAAATAAAAAAAAATTACATTCATTCATTGAGATTAAAGCATATTTTATGAATTAATGACGCTGGTAATATGTGTCGAAAATTTACAGTTTCACAGAGTGATGGACTTAATAAAAAAGCTAGCTTGCATAAAAACTTACCTCAGTAAAAATAAGTATTCATGAACTTATTTTATTAAATACAAAACAAAGTACAATCCAAAAAAAGGACATGTTGTAAACTTAAATCAAAGTCATAAAACACGACAATATAAACTGTAATATTTCAGTTTATTTCA
The DNA here is from genome assembly GCF_021976095.1 of Xenia sp. Carnegie-2017. NCBI lineage: Eukaryota > Metazoa > Cnidaria > Anthozoa > Malacalcyonacea > Xeniidae > Xenia > Xenia sp. Carnegie-2017. The sequence continues at coordinate 9,589,326 of NW_025813482.1, read as the reverse complement.
AAACCATCATCAGACAGAATGTAATAAAACCGAAATATTACAGTTTAAATTTATCTTGTTGTATAACTTTGATTTAAGTTTACAACATGTCCTTTATCGCATTATGTGTTATTATGTATTATATTGTACAACAGCGTTTGTATTTTCTATGGTAAACTTGAAATTAGCAAAGACCATTTGCATCTTACTATGTTTTCAGGAAGAGAATCGATAAACATAATTGCCGGAGATGTCATCAGAAAATCTTCACATAGATGTAGCTATGTCAAAGACATTGAAAATCAGGCATGCGGTTGTGTTCGAAACTATTTAGGTCTAATTAGTTACTTTGTAGGATAAGAGAATTCTTTCTTTCATCTCTGTTCTCATTATTTAGCGGTTTACGTTTGGCAATTTTTTATATTGACTCAATGACAGCACAGCACGCCTGTTTAAGATAGTTTAAAAATCCGATTTAGAGCACGAGCCGCGATAATTAGCAAATTTCACCCAAAACATAGATTTAGCTACATACGGAAAATACCAAATTATTCATATAATGTGGCGAATATATTTAAATAAAAGAAAAAAATTCTATTATTTATAGTTTTCCTATTAAATCCTGTAAAAATTTTCAAAGCAATAGCATATTTATATTGTTTGCAATATGCAATCAATACAGTAGGTGTTCTGGTTATAAAAATGTTAAAGATATATCTCAAAAATTGTATTTGATCTTTTGAGCTTTCATTAAATGGAAGTCTTGGGCTGATGGAAAATATTAATTAAACAATTGCTTTATGCAGACAAATAAGACAAAACATGACGATATGTTAGTTGTTATCTATAATTTACTGCAAATTAAAAGCACATTGCTTGAAATAACCAAGAAGATTTATTCGATCAAACATGACTTACAACTATATCATATAACTATATATTTTCAATCAAATCAAAATCAATTCTGGTTTTCATCACTGCTTCTTGATGAAAGATATTTTTATTATGCTAAATTTTTTCATCCAATCTGACATGCGCATTTGCAAAAAATTGCAGCTACAAGAAAAATCACACGGGGAGAAATTTATTTATGAATTTCTTCTATCATTTGGTCGGTTTTTCAAAGCTTAAATTTTCGTCAGAGGGTTCTGGAGTGTTGGTCTTTGAGTCGCGGTCTTCAGAAAAATCAAACATGCCGACTTAGTGCGATGTTTATTTAGTCGAACCGCAGGTTGTGTTTTAAATTACTTCGGCGGACAACGTTATTTAATTTATGACATATGGTTGGCAGACAATTGGTTTTCAACCATTTTTTGAAGCAAAATATCATCATAACGAAAAACACAATAATTTATAACTTTTCATTTTAAAATGCTACTTTTTTTCTTGAAAAATGATCTTTGGTTATAAATGGAAAGATGTGATAAATTTTTATATTTTGAGAAGACTTTTTAAAACACTAGAAAATAATTAATTTCTTTCAGCCAGTATTTTTATGGCTAACCCGCATTATGAAAGATAGGGTGATTGCAAATTAGTCTTAGTTGTGGAAAATGCAGTTGTTGACATCAGCGAATTAATGGAAATTGAATTAATAGGATTTTTAAGTATTTCAAGTGCTGTGTTGAAAGTTCATCAAGTGTTTCACGCTTAAAATATATTTGCGTTTATAGAGAAAGAAAAAATAGAAATAGAAAGTTTAAGATATTCATCGGAATTGTCTTTGATGTGAGTATCACAAGCCTTTAATTAGTTTTCCTCCGCCATAGATAGAAAGATAACAGTCATAAAGTCAGCTTTCTACGAGGTTATTATAATGTAATTAACAAGATAACACTTGTTCTTTTGATTAAATTACTTTCAACAAGGCACAAGTATTGGCCACACTGTAAGTGGTTTTCTTTTTCTTTGTAGCATGAGATATTCAAGCGTTGTTACTTACAATGTCAAATATATATCCATATTATAATCACGATGCAGAATCATAAGCATTGCTTAATTTGCATATTATGCGCAAATTATGTATTTTAATTGTCACTTTTGCAGTTTTTGCATTTTTCACTCATTTCCAAACAAATTTGAAATCCTTGGGAGGTACTTACTAAAAACCTATGTATGTTTTAGTTAGAATTTTTAATGGTTTTACCAGGTGATTCAATAACAGGGAATGCGGTGTTTGTAATTTGTTTGATACGCAACAACATGTCTTTAATGTTTATATTGCGTAGGCAGTGATAAAATTTCTTTAAAAATTATAGTTCATAGTCCATCACGTATTGAACAATTTCTTTGATTATTTAATATTTATGTACAGTTTAAAAAAAGTTGAGTTGTGTATGATATGTTTAACTCCATTGTGTTTCCGATAGTGCGCTCGCCGCTCGAGTCAACGAGAGCGACATGCAAGTGTTCAATTACCGCGACTTCACGTCGTGCGTCATAAAGGTTTGTTATGTTTCGGCATTTCTAGTTAGTTCATAGTATCACTGTAATAGGAAAGGACCACAAAATACAGATGTATATGTCACAGCAAAGAACTATGTTTTCTGGTGCTCCAGCCTTTGGATATGGGACCAACCATAATAATTACAATCTTACCACTGGAGAACAGGGTATACAAACCCCACAATCTTGTTACTACAACTCGCCAGCTAGATATAGCTTTAACAACTATCCAAGAACTCCAAATCAAAGTTTTTCGAACAGTTGTAGTTACTCATCACTTCCCCCAGTTCCTAATGGTGTACGACCGCAAAATAATTTTTACAACGATTCGTTCCAATCAAATTACGCGAGCAGAACTGGTTTACACGCTGAAGGATTGCTTCACATTCCTCGTCATCCAGCCAGAGATCTTCCTGAAGTTGATGATAAACCCATATCACCAGACCCTGGTAAGTATTTCTCATGAAGTGCTAATTTTAATGTATTTGTTTTTATTAATATTACGAAAGTATTTTCTTTCTAATTTTACATTTAAATCTTCATTACAATTTGATAGGTAAGCTGCACTTTGCAATGCATTACAAATGCTTGTTGCGCGCGACACACAATTAAATATAAATCGCTTTATTGCCTATTCAACGTTTGAAAATTATTGATTCGAGTTCGAAAAACCTTACATTTTATTTCAAAGATGTTTTTATCTCTCATATTCCTTTTTTGACATACTTTTTGACGAAGAATCAAATTGATGGCAAATCAAAATATGAGAATTTACGTCTCCTATACTCGAGAAGAAAGTGTGTAAACAATGATAGTGTGATTAACTGTGAAGATGAACTGGGATACAAACTGCATAACAACTGAACATACGGTCCTGGTAAATAAAATGTTAAAAATTGATGATATTCTATAGTTACTTTAGAAAACCTAAGCATATATTCATTTTCAAGACATTTAGAAGAAAATGCATCGGTCAAAATTCTGTTAAGAGAAGTAAAAATAGACTCAGTTTCTGAATAGTGCGAGCTTTCTGGACTATCAGGAAATATGTTAACAAATAAGTCGATGCTACAGAAAAAAATTGTATTTGAGGAATTACAATATTTTGGTTTTCTTCTCTTCCGTGCCTTTAGGGATGCGTTCAATGCATTCTTTGAAAACTTACCTACCTCACGACTTGGATCAAGTATCACACGACATAAAGAAAACAGGAATAAAATAACTCTTTACACTAAAAAATAAAATAAACCACGATCGCAATGCCGCTATGCTCCATATTCATCATTTCCCAATTTTAAAAAAGTCTGCAAAACACCTTTATCACAGCAGCTGCACATACATCTCGTATAGAAAACGAGTTGTATAAGAACCAGTTAATTGCCCGTTAGTTGACGGCTCTTTTTGTCCTCAAGTTAATGCATTAATGTATTAGTTCTATTAGGTAACATCATTATATAAAAGTAAGAGGATTTAGTTGAACTATATCGATCTCAGTTTTATCAAATTTAGCTAATAGGTAGAACATGTTAATAGGATTTTTTCAATTAGTTTTAACTGGCCAACATATTGAGCTACATATAAAAGTAATTCTTCCTCAAATACAACCTTGTTTTAACAACCAGCTACTTTTTTAGTACAAAAAGCGTTTGACTTCATCATTTGTTTAAAAATTAATGATGTACATTTTAAGCTACGTAAAGTCAGAAGTTCTACCTAATCTATTTACAATAATTGAAATTTAAGGAAAATGTTGTGAACGCGTATTGTTAGATTCTCAGCAATGCGAATAGATGATAAAACCACAAATTACATATTCCTGGGTGGCTAAGCATTAAACCATAACACAATGCCGCGCGCAAAATACTTTGAATACTTTACTAAATTTAGACATGTCGGCAACTTCTACCACAATAAACCAATCATAGACCACGTAGTTGGAAAATATTTAATGTTTTTAACACTATCATCACAACTCACAACCGAAAATCTGGCTGAACATTGGAAGAACAACAAACATTTACCACTGAAAACTTTAAACGTTACTTCTTGTAACCCTAAAAATAATTGAAATAAAATATTAACGATAATCTGCTATGAATGACATTCAACTCCATCTAGTAAGTTGGTAATACATGTCCCCAAAAGTAGTAATAACATCCCACTTTCTTTAGATAATATGACTCAATGTAAAATGGCAAAGAAACGTAAAGAACGTACAGCTTTCACAAAGCATCAAATTCAAGAATTGGAAAACGAATTCAATCGTAATAACTACTTGACACGACTACGGCGATACGAGATTGCTGTGAGTCTTGACCTAACCGAAAGACAAGTTAAAGTTTGGTTTCAAAATCGCAGAATGAAATGGAAACGAGTCAAGGGAGGAAAAAAACCCGAAAAAAAAATACCAGGGGGATATTATTCGCAGGATCATAATGGACTAGAAAACATCGTTCCCGAAATGAGAACGAACTTTTAACATTCTTACAATGTGGGTAACATCACACTACGAGCTCAAATGTGGCAACACATTTTATGAACAAGAATGTAAGCCGAATTACTTCTGAATCCAAAAATTTGAAGACTCCTCCAATGAAGACAACAAAAATTTACCTATACTACCAAGAATCATAAGGACATCCAAAGCTTATCATATATTACACCTAGTGAAGGCATTTTGTTGGATAATACTGAAGAGCATATAAAAATTAGTTTCTAGTTTTAAAGTCTTAACTGTAAATATTTTTAGTGAAATATCTTAGTGTTGCAATGTTAAAGCAGAAATGATGCAGCTAAGAAAAAATACAGCAAAAACTTAAACATGAACATGAGGAAAGAATTTGTCTTGTACAAAATTAACAATTGTTATTATAATTAAAAAACTAAATAACCATGTTAAGACACTGAAATCTTCTTGATACAATATGTTGGAAACAATAACGAAGGTCATTAGTACAGGTAGGATAGATACTATTATAGAAACTTAGTACAAGATTTATAAACAACTCAATAAACTAAGTGTTTATTAACTACCAACTACATGCAATAGTGCCAAAAAGCAAAGAGATTTGGAGAGGAACTTTCACTTTGATCTTCAAGGTAAAGTATAGTTCGAAAAAATGATATGACGATGACAGCAATGAAACGAAATCTTGCTGTCCATAAACCAGAAGATAGGAACTCCTTTATTTACAAAATATCTTGAAACCAGGAATGTGAACCGCCTATATAAGTCGTCCTTCTGTATGTACAGCAGTTTTTCTACAGACATTATTCAGAAGTTAAAAGCAGTCTTTTTATTCATCTGTAATAAAAAATAGAAAATCTTCACAGCTTTAACACGACATGAGTCGAGAGTATGGCATATAACAATGAAAAATTGTAATTTGTTTTGTTTAATAGTACGTACGATAAATTCAAAATATGATGGAAATAATCATTTTATTTTATTATATGGTACATATGTATGGTAGGTATATTATGGTATGTATGGTACATATGAATACATTTATAAAATAACAACATTACGCGTGCGCTGATTGGTCTATAGCTTTAGCCTATGCAAATGTTGGAAACCGATCTCATCCCAAGCAATTAAATCAATTAGAGAGAATCTGTAAATCAATCATCAATACATGCTAGAGAAAAAAATCAACATATTTATTGCAAATTTATCTGTTTCACATTCTTGCAAGTAAGAGTTTTTTGTGTTTGTACAGTAAATGTGTGTGTGTGTGTGGTGGTGGGTGGGTGTAATTATGGCAGCTATGTAGCTATACGTAAATCTTTCGATGATATATATTCTGTAGAATCCACACACATATTCTTTAAATTTAAGGAATCATCCTACATTTAACGTTTTGCACTAAATACAAACGAAAATGCCGTTCGGTCAGTTTTCATCAATTTTTGCTCAGAGACGATAAAATAGTGAATTAACGATGAAGCGCAAAGCCTTTCTCGTATGGCAGTATAGTTGATATGTTAATGAGCGATTACGAGATGTTGATAAAACATTTCCCGTAATTATAACATGAAATACAGTATTGGAATAAATTATGGAAACACGTTACGAATGTATCAAAACAATGAAGCAGAGTATGTTTATTTCCTATGAAATTGAAACATATTTATCTACTGGACATTTGACTCTTAGAATAGATGGATAATTAACACAGTTTAAGCTTAATGCTTAGAGTGGAACGCTCAAACTTTTACACAGCTCTTTCACACGATTGGGGACACTGGCATATAAACTTTGAATAAACATAAGTGGAATGTTTTTCCAGATGTCCTGAAGCACATTCTACAGTTGTTGTAAGTTTGTTGGAGGTCGCTTCAATTTTTCCGTCTCCATTTAAGTCCACACCTGCTCAATAATGTTCATAGCAGGACTTTGGGCGGGTCAATTCAGAACGGTGAACATGCCATCACGCATACTGTTCCCCAGCCGGTACTGTTTGATTACCCTGGCTGTGTGCTTGGGGTCGTTGTCCTGTTCTCCAGGTACTGATTGATTACCCTAGCTGTGTGCTTGGGGTCGTTGTCCTGTTCTCCAGGTACTGTTTGATTACCCTAGCTGTGTGCTTGGGGTCGTTGTCCTGTTCTCCAGGTACTGATTGGTTACCCTAGCTGTGTGCTTGGGGTCGTTGTCCTGTTTTCCAGGTACTGATTGATTACCCTAGCTGTGTGCTTGGGGTCGTTGTCCTGTTCTCCAGGTACTGTTTGATTACCCTAGCTGTGTGCTTGGGGTCGTTGTCCTGTTCTCCAGGTACTGATTGGTTACCCTAGCTGTGTGCTTGGGGTCGTTGTCCTGTTTTCCAGGTACTGATTGATTACCCTAGCTGTGTGCTTGGGGTCGTTGTCCTGTTCTCCAGGTACTGATTGATTACCCTAGCTGTGTGCTTGGGGTCGTTGTCCTGTTCTCCAGGTACTGTTTGATTACCCTAGCTGTGTGCTTGGGGTCGTTGTCCTGTTCTCCAGGTACTGTTTGATTACCCTAGCTGTGTGCTTGGGGTCGTTGTCCTGTTGGAGAATGAAGTTATCACCAATAAGAGCCCTTCCTGTAGGAACAGCGTGGTGGATAAATATCTGTCTATACTTGACTGCTGTCAGAGTATCAGTGATTTTGTACAGCTTTTCAATCCCACTGTAGGTTATGTACCACAGACTTGAAGTTATCTTCCACCATGCTTCACAGTTGGCAAAATACAGTTAACGTTGTATCTCTCTCATCTACGTCGACGAACGTACTGCCGCAAATTATTTCCAAACAATTCAAACTTTTTATCGTCTGTGAGCATCACATTTCCCCACTGCTCAAGTGTCCATCATTTGTGATATTTAGCCCATAACAGTGTTTTCTGTTTGTTGCCATTCCGGAGCAAAGACTTCCGTACAGCTACATAACCTGCTAGACCAGCAGCCGTCCAAAGTTTTTCGAACAAGTCTTGGGGACATTTTTTCCTTGTTGCATTTTCAAGATTTTGTGTTAGTTCTTTAATGGACTTTTGCCTGTTTCTTATGGACGTCATTTTCAGGTACTGTTCAAATGACTTAGAAAGTTTTTTCCTCCTAGTGCGTCCAGGATTACTTTTGAAATTGCCGTTCTGTTTATAGCGATGAACACATTTAAAAACCGTGCTTGCTGAAACTGCCATTCGGTTTGCAATCTGCCGGAAGGAATACCCTTCGTCATGCCAAATTTTCATCAGTGCCCTCTCCACTTCGGTTGTTTCCTTCGTTGGTGCCATTATGGTTTGTATATTGTTACCAACACAGGGATGTGGGTAAAATTTATATACTGAACATGAGTCCTATAGTTACGGTTTTTGTTACAACAGCTATCTAACTATTTAACTTGTCCATTTTTCCATCACTGCAATAGTTTTTATGGTCACATTTGTTATTTATTACACATTTTTTGATGTTTCCATAATTTATTCCAATACTTTACATCAACGCCAGTGTTCTTTTCTAAAGTTAATAGGCTAAAGTAAATAGGTAAAGTGAATAAAGTACACTGGTGTTTTCCATAGTAAACAGAATGATGGAAACAAATAATCAAATCAACACTCAAGTACATTCTTGTGGATATGCTTTATATTTGACAACTAAGAGAACAGTGTGAAACAACAACTAATGAGTTTTACAACAGTTGTGAATCTTGTGATGTGTATTACAAAAGAATTTCTTGACTTTTACATATTTCATGACCTTTGCAGTGCAGTTTAAATGATTCTTTCAAGAAACATACCACGTAGGGCGTGCTGGGTTTCACACAAGTATTACCAAATAAATATGTCAAAAAAAGAAGTAAATGACATTTTCCATTTATATTAAGAAAATATTAGTCCATTTATATTGAGATGGCATATGTATAAGAATTAAAAGACAAAGTGATGTAAAGGAATTATTAAACTACTTTTCATACAAGGTTTTCAAAATATTTCTCCTGTAACATAATGGGCATAGCCAGCTTATATAATTTGGGGACCAGTATTCATATATTCATGTTTAACCAACCATATTAAGTTTCTTTGCAATCAATTGTTTTCTGTAGATTACATAACGTGCATATATAAACATTGCCCTCACCACCTCACCTCAAAAAAAATAAATTATCAAGGCTAGCTAAAGCACTGCAATGCCATGCCAAAATATAAATGCCATAGTTAGAATTAACATGGTTACCTTTCTTGTCTGTATCTTCATCATTCTCATTTCTTTGTATCCAAGTGACACGATCTTCATAAAATTTGATGACAGTTTGAGGACATTTTAAGTTACATTCTTTAGCAAGAACAAGATCAGCATCATCTGAACCTTTCCTACATACATAAAACGATGAATGTTTATTGAATCTTTCACATTAAACAATCTCTATAAATACTTCATTGATTTATCACCATTTAACAAGAAAATGAATTTCTTTATCAACTTCTGTGGCACCAAGTATTTTATCTGCTTCAAGCCCGCGATCAAAACCTGAAATTTGATCAACTTCTTGACCATTTGAAGGTAAAACTTCAATTTCGTTTTCTGTTGTTGACTTATCACCTTCACCATTTAATGAATCTGACTTGCTTGACTTTGATGAGGTTTTTTTCTTCTTTTTAACTTTTCTAAAATAATTTAAGAAATATGTTTGATATTTCTAAAACAACTTTCGTTTTTTAAATATACACAATTGAAAACATTTTAAATAAATTGTGGTGCTTGGAGTTTAAGCAGCTTACAAATATTTGCAATGGGAAAGCAAACTGTCTAATGCAAATGTATTAATAATAATCATCACTATCTTCAGCATCAACTGCATCCTCCAATAAATAAAGTAACTAGACAATTGGATTTTTTACATTTGATTTTGCTTGGAATCACCTACCAAAGTAAACCGTTCTCATGTAGAGCCCTCCACCTTAAAAGAAAGTTTTCACAGTGCATTTTATCTAATGCAATGAAGCAACGTCAATAATCCAGGTAATTGAAGTGACTTTTTGTTTAACATTTTAAATGGATAGTGATAGCTTTTATTGAGTTTAAAACACAAAATTATGTATATGAAAGTAGGACAGTAGCTGCTATCCCTATGTGAAAAAATCACATTAAACAAATGTAACATCCACCACATTGGAAACTGCATTAAACTACAGTAAGCCTTACGTTTTCAAAGGTCTTTCGTGGCTTATGACCGAACTAGATTCTTCTGCTTTTCTTTTACGAGATTCACTAGTTATTTCTCTGGGTGCAACATCGCGTGATTTTTTGAATTCCTCGAGTAAGTCCGGACAATCGAGATTTTCAGCTGGTTCCCATGTGTTATCTAACGAAGAGTAACCCTTCCATTTTAAAAAATATTCATGTTTACCGTCTACCACACGTTCATCGACTATTTTCTCGACAACATAATCTTCTTCCTCTTCTTCTTGCTTGAGCTTCTGTTGATTTTTGCGTTTTCCCATTTCCAAAAAATACAACAAACATTTAATTGCAATCAAAGTTTTGAATCAAACTCCCAACCAAAATGGCGCTTGTTCGTCCACGTGACACAAGTTTCTTTCCACGCGTGGAAAATTTTGCTGTAGCCAATCAGAGAAGATTATTTCGAATACAGGCGCCAAAAATGTACGAATAAATAAAATATATTTAATTTTATTCTGCTCAATTTTTATTCTACAGATGTGCAAAATGCAGATAAACACCTGCAAAATTTTGTAAAAATAGTACTCCTAAGTAAATTACAGTTCTTCTTTGGTGGGCTGTGAAGGCAAACGATTGAAAAAAGATTCAAATTCTTCAGAAGTTCTAGATTTTTCATATTTCATGGCGAAATTTCCAAAGTTATAATATTTTATTGTTGGATAGTCATTAATCTCTTCTTTGCTGCACAAAACTAGAAAATGAATAACAATTGACACGTGAGAGCCATGATAAAAAAAACATAATAACTTTATAACTATTTTTATTCTTCTTCATTAATGACTTATAATGCCGTGTTGGCATAAAGTTACACGGTCATTCAGATATCGGTGGAATATTTTACAATTGAGAAAAATTTAACCTGTTTCTTTAGAACAATCAACAGCAGCAAACTTTTTATTGTTTTCTTTCAAAAGTTTCATCGCCGCATCTTCAAATTGAGGTTTGGCTATCTTACAATTACCACACCCTGAATAACAAAACAAACATCTCAATGATACAATGCAAATCGTCAAAATAACGGAAATAAATGCTTTTCATTGTTGGTAACACAAATATTTGGAGTTGAGTTATTAAATCGTCAAAAAAACATAATTTATCACAAAATACATACAGTAACAATTATGAAGTGATCGACAGAACATTTCATGTAGAAATGTAAAACTTACATGGAACATAAAACATAACCAAAGAATGTTGAACGTTTACTAAGTCCTTTTCAAAAGTATCCTTAGTCAATACATTAACAGCAGCAAATTCATTAAGTTTCTCAGAACCATTGTCGTCAATCTCTTTCACATCTTTCCTATAGATTATAAAATTAAGCATAAGTAAAAATCACTTGCAAACATGGTTAAAATATGTTTTGTATACAAAATTATTGCTGTGCTGTAATTGAAATATATGCAGCTTAAAGAGAAATCTTGTCATCGTGTTCATGTGACAGACACGATTCCTATTTCGATTCAAATGTATTCAGTTGGGCAGATTTTTCAAGTATAAGTTTATATAAACATAAAATCACAAACAGTTAGATATACATGGCAAAGTTCTCCACAACAATTTCAAAGATTACAGTTTTTCCTGAGTATTTTTATAAGAAAAGTCCTGCTAGTTTATGAAATCTGTAAATTTGTAATATGATTCATAGCTAAAATGCATACTTTAACATATAGTACATAAATCATTCAATGCCAGGCAAAAACTTACAGTTTCACAAATTTTATGATATCATCTTTACTTCTATTTCCATCATATTCTTCAATAAACTGGCCATATCTTTATACATAAAATCAAAATGATAAAAAATCAAATGAAGAAAAAAACATATGTTTATTCAATGGAAAGCTTACATACCTGAAGAATTTTACTGCAAATGAAACGAGAAAATGAGAAGACATTAAGTAAACAAAAAGTTTAAGCTATTTCTCAATTTTTATAAAAACTAATGCATACTTGTTGGATATCCAGTCGTTACATACTCTTTACTGTATTTTGAATGAATAGTTGCATCCATTGCAGCAAGTATTATAGTGGACTATTAAACATGAAAAAATGTACTTAAGAAAAATCTTATGAAAGATCAACCATAGTATGAGCTCTGAATAAAGTATTCACTTATGTAATAACATATTTTTTCTCACTTTTTCGTCATGAAGTTGTTGTGCAGCAGCAATATAGTCAGGTTTCATTCTTACACAATAACCACATCCTACAAACAGCAATTATTGTCACTAACATAGCCTCGCATAAAGTAAAAAATCTTTTCAAATGTTTAACATTATAAAATTATACATACTTGGAGAGTAAAACATCACAAGAACAGATTTTTGAGAATTTAATACTTCTAGAAAATTATCATCGTTTAAATGGCGAACTTTGCCAGGCACAAAACTCCACTCTGGCTCAGGTCCCTGTGGACTAATAAGTTCCTTTTCATCAATAAAAAAAGATATTTGGAAAGAAAACAGGATTGCTTCTCATATGAAATGAATTACTTTTTTAAAAACGTATCAAAACTTTCAGCAGTTCTTGGCAAGTTGTATTTAAACAAATCTTCTCCTTCCCTTCAACAAGAAAAATAAACGACGTTAACATGGACTGTTAAATAACATCTTTACACAATGTTTAATAAATGTAAGTTTTAATACTTACTTGAAATATTTAACTAAAAAAAAAGAAACAATCCCGAGTGAAATATGTGGGGAAAGAAGTATAAATAGAACATGTAAGAAAAATCAGAAAAATTTAAAAATCAACCGACAGTATATTTTCATTCGGGTTTTTGATAGCTTGCTGTATTGGTAATTAGTAATAATGCAGTTATCGCTCACTGGTTGTAAAAGTTATTGATAAATAAACTGTTCATTACTAAGATAAAGTAAACAGGAAGGTTTATAAATACTTACTAGTAGGATACCCTTTTATGTCGTATGTTTTACACAGATCAATTTCTTTTGTGCAGTCAACGGCTGCCATATAACCAACGTTCTGTTAAAGAAATCCTGTGACATCATACAAAAATTCTCTAGATCTAGATATCTCAAATACCAGAAATTGGACAGCAATACCTATGAATTAAAAAAATAACTACGTTGTGTTCTTAAGTTATTTAAATATGAAACCTTTTTTGCAGCATTTTCGTATTCCGGTTTTGTTTTCTTACAATGAGCACACCCTAAATGGAATGACAGATGGATAACATACTAGCAAATGTTAAAATACTGGAAAAACGAAAATACTGACAACAAACAGATACAGAGAACAGTACTGGTGGTAAGATGGATATTTAAACTAAGGATATCAAATGTGTAAAACATAAATTACTACAATTATAATATGAAAATAAACACATCTTCTAAATTTGTGGATGTACATCACAAAAACTTACATGGAGCATAAAACATAACAAGAACAGAGTTATGACTTTCAATGTAATCATTAAAATCATTTTCAGTTAAATGAACAACATGGGTATCTTCATCACTCCATTGTAACTCGTTCTTCACGGTCTTTGCAGGATTATAAGTTTCAGATGGACTATTTGAAAATTAAATTATAGCACAATAAGTAATTAATAATTGATATGTACTAGTTAGAACAAAAATTTAATTTTCATGAACGTCTTTTGTTTGTTGACTTCCAGCACGAATTCGACGACTAACTTAAAATTTTTACGTTTTAGTTTTTTAAAATACTAAAAGTTTATAATTAGCTAAGTTCTTGCCAACTTTCTAAAAAATAATTTAACACGTATAATTCAATGTTAGAAAAAGTATATGTTAGATAGGGTTATGTACTCACTCTTTTTCGTAACCAAGAACAAAATTATGACATTTGACAAAATACTAATATAAATAATATCATTTCGTAATTGAAGTGATTCCGTTGAGGATATTCTTTAGAAACTCGTTTCCCTCCAACATGAGAAAAAAACGGATTCAACATCATTATTTACCTTCTCATAAAATCAACTAGATCATCTTTCTTTCTTGATCGCGGGTAATCAAACACGTACTTTCCATTTCTGTACAGGAAAAAATGTTGCAGTTAAATTCATATTGCTTATTTCGTTAAATAGATCGCGATTGAAGTCATAATTCCATAAATTTAGCTATATGACTTACTTGAAGTATTTCACTGATTGATCATTCATACAACAGAAAAAGGGCATTAGAATAAGATAGAATGAAATGTAATGAGAGAAATTCAGTGTAAACTGAAATGAAATTTTTATCCATATCATACCAGAAGGATAACTATTGATTTCAAACTTAGATCTCAATTCCTGTTCGTTCAAACAATCAACTGCTCCGAAAACACCGTTGATCTGCAGAACACAACCAGAAATAACTTTAAATTATAAACTACAAAGATATCAAAGAGCTTGTTTTTAAAGATTGTAATTAAATTAAATCATGTCATGATGATATCAGTAAATTATTTTTAACAAAAAATTCTAAAAATCCTGGCTACACGTTCATGTATCAAATCAACAATAAAATCATTCAATACCTTCTTTGCTTTCAATTCGTTTGCTGCCTCAATAAATGTGGGTTTCATTGCTTTGCAATGGCTACACCCTACAAAAAATTTTTTTTAAAAATTAACATGTTGTGTTGCTTTAGCTCTTAAGGTACTTGAACGCTCTCATGATATCAACATACTTCAGCCGCCCTTTTACACTTGTTACAAAACACAAGCAGCAACTGCTTAGAAATTATTGTTACAAAACACAAGCAGCCACTTTTTAGAAACAATTGTTACAAAACACAAGTAGCCACTGCTTAGAAATTATTGTTACAAAACACAAGTAGCCACTTTTTAGAAACAATTGTTACAAAACACAAGTAGCCACTTTTTAGAAACAATTGTTACAAAACACAAGTAGCCACTGCTTAGAAATTATTGTTACAAAACACAAGCAGCCACTTTTTAAAAACAATTGTTACAAAACACAAGTAGCCACTGCTTAGAAATTATTGTTACAAAACACAAGCAGCCACTGCTTAGAAACTATTAATACGTCAATAACTAAGATAACGTCAATAAAACACCACATTTTACAATACTTTCCACGATAATGTCAACGAAAAATTACACGAAATCATTACCAGAAAAATATAAATGAAACTTACAAGGTGCATAAAACATAACCAAGACAGAATCATGTTTTGAAATGAAATCATCAAAGTTTCCATCATTCAAATGGTAAACAGCACCAGATTCATCAGACCATAGATCCTCCCGATTGACAGTAGATCCAACTTGTAAACTATTTACAAACTTTACAAAATCTTCTTTAGTTCGTCCACCAGTATACTTGTCGTCATTCTTACCATAGTTAAAATATTTGAACGTTGGATAGCTACAAACCATAAAATGAGCGCGCATAAAAATCCAACACAATGCATCAAAGCTATTGTATTTTTACAGTGTAGCGTCGATAATATCATTTGGCAAGAGTGAACTTACAGCAAAAAATTTGTGTCACTTGTTCATTTCGTTAACATATCAAGCCCGAAATTCAATTTTAAGACAACGACAATTTACACTTTTGTAACGACTAACAAAAATTGCGTGAAAACCAAATCTTGAAAATTGCTGCCTGTTTATGGGTTATAATGACGCGTTGATGTAATATGCCCAATTACTTCACCATGAATAATAGCACAAATTTTCAAGTTGCACTTACGTACGGCATTGAAAAGAAAAACTAAAATAACAACATACGGCCAAAAATACATACCCTTGGACATCATGATCTTTGCATGTCCCAATTTCCTTTGTACAGTCCACAGCTGAAAATGCAATCTATAAATAGATAATTACCATTCTTTAAGCACAAAAACAACATTCCTTTCAGAGCATAGAAAAAATTAAACCTTTTTATGTCCAACAAAATGACTTGCAGCTTCAGTAAACTCCGGTTTTGCTTTCTTACAATGACCACACCCTTGAGAACAATTACTTGTTCATTTAAGTCCGTTGATGTGCATTAAGCAAAAATAGAACTGTAAGTACATACAACTTATAAAGACTGAGTAGAGAACTCGCATAGAGACAGAGGACAGATTATTACATAAACACTGTAAACAAATAACTTGTATAAACACTGTGAAAAATGAACTAAACATAAAAACTGTGAGTAGAGAAGTTATATAAAGAATTTTAGTGGATAGTTTCAATCAAGAATGGAAGTAGACAACCTACATGGAGCATAAAACATCACCAAAACATGCTTCTTTTTCTTTATAAAGTCTTTAAAATTATCATCTTGCAAATGAACGACGTCACTTTGCAATTCGCTCCATTCAGGTTCTGCAGGTGGAGGAGGCGGTGGTTCTTTTGGACTTCATGAAAATAAAATACTAATAATGTTCACAAACTCCAAATATTTACTAAAACGCGAATTCCAGCTTCATGAGTCAATAACGGGATAAATTAATAATGAGAAATTAATAAGAACATCTTTTGAAAAAATAATTTAGACTTACTCTTTCATAAAATCGACTATTGCGTTTGCTTTACGTTCATTGATATCAAAAGCAAATTCTCCACCTCTACATAAATTGAACAATTCAATTAAGATAGCTTAAAGAACGTCAATGTAGCTAAATAAAATAATAAATGAAAGTTTCTTACTTAAAATACTTGACTGTTGCCACAATGACGTTGAAATAAAAGAAAAAAACGATCAATCAAAATTCCCAATAGACAATTGAACTACAATGTAATACTGTCAATTTCTCTTCATTTTTTTTTCTTACCGGTGGGAAATCCTTTAACTTTAAATCTCTCGCCCAGATCAGTCTCCTTAGTCGCATCTACAGCAGCCAACGTTCCATTAATCTGTGGAGTTAGTATAGACATAATATTTTAACAATGCTCAGTGACAAATTGACATAAATACTTCTAAAGTAAAAAACTTTGTCACATTTTATATTAACTAACTTACATTTTCATTCCTTAATGTATAAGCTGCATTAACATATTCAGGTTTCATAGCTTTACAATGACCACACCCTAAAATCAACAAATTTTGTTACGTATATAACAACATATCTAGAGGCAAAACCACATGGCAAATGCAATTCCAGTTAAAAACATGTTATGAATATTTACATGGAGCATAAAACATGACAAGAACTGAAGGATTTGACGCAATATATCCATCAAATGTTTCATCTGTTAAATGAACAACTTCACTAGGAATGTCTTTCCATTCTTCTCCTTCTTCGTCAACAGGATTATTATCTGAAGGGCTAAAATGCACCAATTCTTAGAAACGAAGTTAAATGAAATAAAAGACTAAAGTATAACAAAAAATGAAGTTTTAAATTTAGACCACTTCCGATTAAGACACTAAAGAGATTGTTAAATAAATATGTCAGGTTATGAACAAATGGAATAATCAAAGTTTGCTATAAACACCTAAGCAACCACTCCATTAAAGGTTCCTTTTCATGTTTTCCCTTGTATCTGTATAACTCCTTTCCATTCCTAAAACAACAACAGAGACATTTATTCAACGTCATCAAACAGATAAATATATCATATTTCTCTAGAAAATAACATACTTGAAGTAAATCAATGTTGGGAATCCAGTGATATTAAATTGTACTCTAGTGCTCATGCTTTCCGCCTTGTCCACATTCATTCCAGCAAGGAGCTTTGAAAGAATACAATTCAAAAAAAGAAATTACACCTTCAATTTTAAAGTATCTTTAAAATATATTAACATTTATAACTTACAACAAATTGTCTCATTTCAGTTGCAATTTCTTGATAAACAGGTTTCAGCCTCTTACAAAATCCACACCCTAAAAATTTTTACGATTTCTTACCACAAAACCTGTCTATCAAAACAACAAAATTGCAGTTCACAGTTTAATCAATCTCCAAGAAAAGGGCATGCACATGCCAATTGAACCATGCACATCCCAATTTTTGATCTTATAACCACTTCTTTTTTTAGAACTTTATTGTTTTCTAAATAAGTGAACACAGAAATATTTTTATAGGAGAAGTAAAATAGCAGACAGGCAACATCACTGATGTATAATATATTTAAACATGAAGTGTTTTCGCTAGCTAAAACAAAAACAAACATACAAGGTGCATAGAACATGACAAAAATTGGTTTCTTTTCTTTGTTGATCAATTTGGCAAAATCCTGGAAAAAAGATACACGTACGATGAAAAATTACGAACATCAATAAACATTCACTATTTCTTTATCATCAAAATTACTTTGTCGCCATCAAGATGTTGTATTGTCTCAGCACCAGGTTCCTCCTCCCAGGGCACATCTCCCATTGGATCATTCATAAAATTCGTTAAAGACTGCACAGAATATTAAATAAGATTAAAACAGTAAAATGCACACGTATGCTGATTGGTCTATACTATAGACTCTATAGCTAAGCTTTTATCAGCCCACAGTAATCAAATTGATCTCAGCTCAATCAATAGATCAATCAAAAACAATTTGCAAACAAATCATAAAATTTAAGACTGATTAGCGAAAAATGAAGGCAAAAATTGTGAGCAAAATTTTAAATAATCATGGTCCAAATTCACTCAAACAGCTGTTCTCACATAAAGTGAAATAACAGAGTATAACCTCAGGGATGTATCAAATGGTCTTCATTTGCCGAAATCACATACAAATAATTTGAAAAAAAGTTTTATGTATGACAGTGCATTGCTTTGGAATTCAATTCAAATGAAATTTGGGAATGTGCATCAAAACTTTTTAAGACCTTGTTTGTGAAAACTTTCAAGTAGGTACAATCCTCAACCTATGGTCTCGGGCTTGCACTGATCAGCTCTCAAGTTCTCCCAAAGGTCTCCTCGGTTTGCATAAGCCTGTGCAAACACAGTAAATATCTTTTATTTATTAAAGTGAAGTTTGCAATACTCTCATCAAGTGCAATTTGTTTTGGCTGAAAGTATCAAAATGGCACAAATTTATTTTGAAATGACTTGTTATGGGTGAGTATTGTGAAACATCAATAGATATATGTATAGAACATTCATTGCTTTTCCTCACCTAAATCGAACTATGTGTGAGAAATGCAAACTACATCAAAAATTTTACATTGTTTGTTCATACCTTAATTGTATCTTTTCTATCATAATCTTTATTGAATTTGCCATTTCTAACAAATGGATATGTAAAAATAAACAGTTTGTCATACACAAACACTTAAGATACTGCAATGTATTAGATATAATGTCTTACTTGTAATGTTTCATTACTGGGCCATACTTTGTTGAAATTTTGAACTTCTTACACAATTTTGAGCACTCTCTAAAGAATTAAGAAAATATGCATAGCACATCCAAATGCAGCAATTGCATTACAGCAGGTATGCAAAGCTTACAGTATCGCTCACGCATAACTTAACACTTTAATTTTTGCGTATGATACAGGTAAGATATGTTTTTATATATTATATTTTTATAAAAATATAATGTGCGTTTGATACGTGTTGGATACGCGTAGCATATGCACTGATTATACATTATTATTAATTTTATTACTTCAAACTTATTTTGACACGATAAAAAACAAATGGCTGTAATTTCTCGCTCTCACAAATCACGAACGCAAAATATTCGGACGCAGGTCAAGCATAAATAGTTTATTCCTAAAGGGCAAAGAGGGCATTTCATTTGGGAAATGTGCGAAGAAACGTAAAAATGTGAACGTTTTATTGCCGTAAAATGACGAGCAGCCGGGCTTTTAATAAATCTCAGCGGTTCCAAAAGAGCACTGAATAGATAAAAGACGTTTAATAGAGAGGGGCGTTTACATCAATTTATTGAAAAAATGGCATCGAAAATTAAGAAAAATTTGGGAACGGAAGAAAATGAAAAAAAATCAGTGACAGCTATCTCATAAAATTGCATTGAACAGATATGTCATTAACATCAACTTTACAAAACAAACATTGTCATTACTACGTACATGTTGTTTTATTCAAAATAATACATGGAAAAGTTAAATTATTATAAACAAAAGTAATAAAAATAGACCAGGAGGAGAAATGGGGGTATCGTCACCAAACGGGGAATTAACTACTGTAGATTTTTGTGTTCAATATTGGGGCGCTGATTTCATAAATGGAAATTATACAGGAAAGTTCGGGGCTTTCAGTCTCGTTTTCATGAAAATAATCGTTATTTTTTAGCTTTATATCCAACAAACATACTCTTTGACATTGTAGACGTTTAAATATATTGAAAGAGAGAGAATTTTAGTATACAAGGCCTAAAAAATATAAAAACTTTTAGTTTTTAAGATTTGTCTTAATTTTTAATGGTTTTGGATAAACGCCATTCCTTAGGTTTTTGGCAACGAATTTTACAGTTTTTTCATATTGAATAAATAGTTCCAATCGAATATAAACTAGCTAATGGTGTTTACAGATTTGTGTGGTTTTTGGAAACTGCAAATGAGTTTATTTGACTTGCTAATAAGTCATCACAGGCACCCCAAAAAGACAAATATAAAACTTATTACTGGTGTATAAAAACTGCTGCTGTTGCACCTGTAGAGGAGTTACGGTGAAGTTGCACTTGTAGAGGTAGTTACGGTGAGGTTGCACCTGTAGAGGGAGTTACGGTGAGGTTGCACCTGTAGAAGGAGTTACGGTGAAGTTGCACCTGTAGAGGTAGTTACGGTGAGGTTGCACTTGTAGAGGGAGTTACGGTGAGGTTGCACTTGTAGAGGGAGTTACGGTGAAGTTGCACCTGTAGAGGTAGTTACGGTGAGGTTGCACTTGTAGAGGAGTTACGGTGAGGTTGCACTTGTAGAGGTAGTTACGGTGAGGTTGCACCTGTAGAGGTAGTTACGGTGAAGTTGCACTTGTAGAGGTAGTTACGGTGAGGTTGCACCTGTAGAGGTAGTTACGGTGAAGTTGCACCTGTAGAGGTAGTTACGGTGAGGTTGCACTTGTAGAGGGAGTTACGGTGAGGTTGCACTTGTAGAGGTAGTTACGGTGAGGTTGCACCTGTAGAGGTAGTTACGGTGAAGTTGCACTTGTAGAGGTAGTTACAGTGAGGTTGCACCTGTAGAGGTAGTTACGGTGAAGTTGCACCTGTAGAGGTAGTTACGGTGAAGTTGCACTTGTAGAGGTAGTTACGGTGAGGTTGCACCTGTAGAGGTAGTTACGGTGAGGTTGCACCTGTAGAGGTAGTTACGGTGAGGTTGCACCTGTAGAGGTAGTTACGGTGAAGTTGCACTTGTAGAGGTAGTTACGGTGAGGTTGCACCTGTAGAGGTAGTTACGGTGAAGTTGCACTTGTAGAGGTAGTTACGGTGAGGTTGCACCTGTAGAGGTAGTTACGGTGAGGTTGCACTTGTAGAGGTAGTTACGGTGAGGTTGCACTTGTAGAGGTTTACGGTGAGGTTGCACTTGTAGAGGTAGCTACGGTGAGGTTGCACCTGTAGAGGTAGTTACGGTGAAGTTGCACCTGTAGAGGTAGTTACGGTGAGGTTGCACTTGTAGAGGTAGTTACGGTGAAGTTGCACTTGTAGAGGTAGTTACGGTGAGGTTGCACCTGTAGAGGTAGTTACGGTGAGGTTGCACCTGTAGAGGGAGTTACGGTGAGGTTGCACTTGTAGAGGGAGTTACGGTGAGGTAGCACCTGTAGAGGTAGTTACGGTGAGGTTGCACCTGTAGAGGTAGTTACAGTGAGGTTGCACCTGTAGAGGTAGTTACGGTGAAGTTGCACCTGTAGAGGTAGTTACGGTGAAGTTGCACTTGTACAGGTAGTTACGGTGAGGTTGCACCTGTAGAGGTAGTTACGGTGAGGTTGCACCTGTAGAGGTAGTTACGGTGAGGTTGCACCTGTAGAGGTAGTTACGGTGAGGTTGCACCTGTAGAGGGAGTTACGGTGAGGTTGCACCTGTAGAGGTAGTTACGGTGAGGTTGCACCTGTAGAGGTAGTTACGGTGAGGTTGCACCTGTAGAGGGAGTTACGGTGAGGTCACCTTCTCGTGACAGTAACATTTTAGCAGTTTTTATAGCACACAATTTTGAAAAAATACAGTTAACACGAGGACTTCGATGACTCTTCATTACATTCGAAAACGGGCAGTGATATCTCCAAGCAATTTTAGCAAATAATCATGTCTCCAATTACATATTAAGTAACGTTAGATTGCGTTAGAAAAGCAATGCTGAAGAAAACTGAGAACATCGAACAAATTGCTGAACTAGAAAACACTGCCATGTTATGTGACAGTACTCAGTAACGTATCGAGAAATTTCTACACGTCCTTCACAGAGACAAAAAGGTCGTATCCACAGACGAAGTGTGCTGTAACTTTCATCACGATGGTTTATATCTGAACTTCTTGTCAATGTAGAAGACATGAATGTCTAAGAAACCTATGCATGATCATGGCGACATTTTATATGATGACTGATTAGCAAGTTTTGTTTGTTCAACCCATTTAGCTACTGGGTCCAAAAAACCATATAAATTTTTATAAACACTTCCACCTTTAGTTTATATATGATAAGAAATAGTTATACAGTTTCAATAGCTGTAATATTTGTTTTAAAAAAACTTTTTTGCAAAAGTACGCAAGGAAATGACGTTTATCAATATTCATTAACAATTTAGACATATCTTGAAAACTAAATTATTTTAGCCCTTCTATACTGAAATTTTCTTTCTTTAGACATATTTAAGCATCTTACAATGTCAAAGCGTATGTTTCTTGGAAATAAAGTTATAAAATAACGATTTTCATGAAAACGAAGCTGAAAGCCCCCAAAATTGCCCGTATAACATCGATAAAAAGTTTACTCCAGTTAATTCCTGTTGGGGGACGGTACCCACTTTCTCTGAACGGTCTAAAATGTAATTTTCCAAATTACACTCAAATTAAGTAAGCCATTATGTATGTATAATTTACGAAGATAGTTACGTACGTAGCATACACCTGATTGTTGTTTGCTAAAATCTACAAAATATATTTTCAAAGGAGTACTTACCCACAGTCAATAAAAGCAACAGATCCTTTCCCTTTTATATTGTAAGCCAATGTCCCCAACAAGTTCAGCTTATCAAATACTTCCCTTTCTACAATAATTATACAAACAAAAGCAATAAATACAACTTCCTAACACAATATGCCATTCATTTTAAAGATTCACTAGATTGACTTTCCACCAGGAAAATCAATAAATACAAGAATTAAAATCAATGTTCTAGATTTGCTTGATCTTTGACCAAAAATATGACTAAAGCATAGTAACTTTGACAGAATTGTTTTAAACAAAACTACATTAGCATGGTGTAGCAAATATTGGGTGGAAAATAATAAAATGTGCAACTAATCAGAATCCTAACTGCCACCATGCACAAAGCAAAGAAGGTTATGTTATTTTTATAAAAGTTGCACCAACCTTACAGGCAAATGTGCAATTTAACATCATTCATTCATAATCACAAAAAACACACATAAATACAAAGCATATGACAACAATGTAGGTACTTGCGCAAAAGATTTACTATTTTAATAGAATATGCCACACTGCAGGTAAAGATAAAATAAAGCTGATACAGCAAGATCTAGTGGAAAATATAGTGCTTGATATATAAACTAACAGTTTCATAAAAATTTCATGACAGTTTTTTCCACTATGAAACTGCTGACAATTAGCAGTCAGTGAGCCTGCAGATTGAAAGACCAGTTTGACATCTCACATCCATTCCATATGAAACATAAAATTAAATTTTTAAAACCTCTAATTTTCATAAATCATTTATAAACAGGTCAACTAGTGTGGAATATTCTGCCATACAATCTGTTCAGGAACAAACTTCTCTTTAATCAGTTTAAATGTGATTTTCTGAAATACTAAGAACATGCTACAAAAAATACTTATAATGCAGAGAATTACAATGTGTCGTGACTTGTCCAGTGCTAAAATGTCTTGCTATTTTTAAGAAACTATTTTATGTTTGTCAGTTTGGTAATGATATTTTGGGGATTGTTATATCATGGAAAAGCTATTGCCATTACACCACTGTATAAACAGAAAAGTTAAACAAACAAAATAATACTTTGATCTGATATACAGATGAAATTATAAAATATCACCATACACTAAAGTACATTTAATACTACTTCATAATGATACATCAATACCTGACTGGGAGAATAATACCAAAAGATTTGTGTGTGTTTTCATAATTTTCTTGAAGTATTTGACATCATTAATAATAATAATATCTTTTCTCTCATTTCTATTACTTTTCTTTGAGTCTACAGCACATAAATACTACAAAGTGACAAGAATGTAGAAATAAAAAAATTGACTACATGTCAATTGCTCATTTGATTTTGAAATAAATACAAACAATAAGCTATCTTTACTCACTAGAATGAACATGATGGAAAGTATCTTCATAGTTGATATTTCATAAATTTGAACATAAATATAAAGTAAAGAAAATGAGATGCCACGTGAAACTATTTATGACTATCACCATTCATATGTCTCACTTCAGACATGAGAACATCTCCCGGAAGACTGGGAACCCTGGTACATCAGTGCACACGGAAGTGGCCTTGGCCGAGACTCAATTAAACAAACACAAAAGATCATTGAAAATTTCACATTTACAGATTTAGTAGCAGCTAGCAGGTTTAAACCGTCGGGTTTAACTATTTTACATTTGCTAGTTATCTGATTCCACAATACACACATTCACATATTCACTTTCTGGCTTATATAATTTGGAGTCAATTAAGCTCCCAAATCCTTGAATAACAGGAGCCTGCCAAACTTTGCCTAAACTTTACTTCGTAACTCGTACCTCGGTAACCGAGTATTCTACCACTTCCTTCAAGCTCTTCAACAGTATTTTCTCTTTGTTTCAAGCCCAAATTCTCTGAGCTTATTCAAAAGTGTTCTGGAGATTTTCATATAATGATACTTCACAAAAAACTGTACAATCGTGTCATTAATGTACTATTTTAAGATATAGTGTCTAATTTTTTCATCCATTTTACTACAAACAACTTAAAAAGAACTTTGAATATTTGGACCTTAGCGTGCGAGTATTTTCTTTTGTATGCATGTGCGTGATTTTGTATGCGTGTTTGCACTTATGGGCCACCGTAAAGCGTAAAGTTACCGTTTTGGACAAATCACTCATTTTACTCCAAAAAGCTAAACCTCATTCGTGAAGGATAGTCCCAGCTACACGCACCAAAACAGGACGATCAATAATCATGTCCATGCCAGACTTATACAGCATCAACATGATTGATTGTGTCGCTGCACAATAAAAATTAAACCATATATTTTTAAGTCAGCGGGCAGTTTTTTCATGGTACGAACTACGAAAACAATAAATTACTTGGGTAACACGTTTCCAATCGTTGCATCATCGTTTTCTAAATAATTGCAAGTCTGTCATTAATTTTCATTGGAAGCAGAAGATGGCTAGCATAGACGGTGAAAAACAATAACACATAATTTTTGTCCATAGATATTCTGAAATAATAAAACCATCATGAAAAACATGGGAACTTGGGATAGCAAACCATTTTTAACATCACTCTAACTTTTTAAGCCATTAATGCAGATTGAAATATGAACCTAGTCCACCATTTGCATACGCTGAACATCACGATATGTGTCACTACAAAAGAATTTAAGCCAAAATGGAAAAGCGATTTTCTTAAAACCAGCCCAACTTTTCAACCCTTTATTACAAACAAAAATATGAGATAAACCTATATTGCGTTGGAAGATGAATTTTAATAACATGGCATATAAAATCAACATATATTTAAAACTACTGGCTCCATTTGTCAAATTTCTTATGAAATAAAATATGAAGAAAAATCCATCTCAACAAATAAATACTACAAAAAAGTAATTCCACGCAGTTTCCTCTCAAAAAATTAGATCCATCATACCCACAAGTATTAGATCGATGAAGTGCACGACCAAGAACTAAAAGCTCCAATCAAGCGGTATTTTCTAAAACTGCTTCCACTTCATCCCAATTAATTTCATCGATTTGATTTGAAGCTGAGAAATCCTCACCAACGACTGCCTTCACTTCATCCTAAAGATGGCAATCAAAATACGCGCTGTAAGCAGACTATAATAAGTTAAAAAAGTCAGTTTTACTCACCAAAAGACCCGCAACTTCTTTTGACATTTCCCAACTTTCATCATCGTTAACTTAATAAATCAAAGTTGACAAATAACAACTAACAAATAAAAACAGACAAAAATTCATTTGTCGTACAGGTATCATCGAATTTGGGATGTTTATTGATTCAGATTCAATTTTTTCAACAGCACGTTGTTGCATGTTAGAGATATTTACCAAGACATTGACTTAAAATATTAACGATGACATTCATAAGCAGATTTATTGGAAGATGACAATGCTTACCTGATAAAACGTCTTGACTTCTGTGATACTCATTGTCAAAACTTTTAACTAAGTCATCCTCTAACATATTTTGAAGAAATCCCGGTGATTCAGTAATAACATCGTTAATCAATACTTGTAGCTCAGTATCTCCACTTAGCAAACTATCTAAATGATCAACATTTTTTATCTCATCAGGTGTAGATACATCATCAATTAATGCATCAATATCTTGCGACATATTAAAAGCGCTGTTCAAACTTCCATCGAAACTGTCAAATATTTTCTTTTGATAACTTTCATAGCTTTTTCTTGTTATGAATTCCTGATGCGCAAACTCCGTTCTATTGTTTCGGACAAACTTACTATCATCATGTATATCATAAGGTTGATCTAAATTCCCCACAATTGTCGAAGCCATTTTATCAAATAGCCTTTGTGTTCTCTGCACTTTATGGGGAGACATTTTTTTTGTTGTTTTCGCCCAAGTATTTATAAATCGTTTTTCTTTATAACGATCGTTAATTTTCGTCGGCCAAACATTCTTTTTTTTAGAGTTCTTAGTGATGAGTTCTGGTACAGAAGGCTTGTGTTCAATGACCATATCATTGATGAGATTGTACGCAGAAAGCACTCTTTCCTCTACATTTTCTTTCATTTGAGTCCTAAAAAAATTAACACACTTTAGAACGCATAGCTATAAACTTTATTCGTAAAATATTTGATGTTTTTTTTTATCTTTTTTACCAATATAGTTTCATAGAAATCTAAAGAAAATGAGTATGTTTCATCAAAATTTCATCTTTGACATATAAACTGTTTCTTCGTAAATTCTCACGAACAAAAAGTACCATGAAGTAACTATAGCTACCTTCTTTTGTTCAGCCGCTTTTTCTCTGACTGTTTAAGTTTCTTTGTTGACATGGAAGACTAAAAAATCAAATATTGAACGCATATCAGAGGGAAAATAAGATGAATTGACGGCAAAAAACTTATACCTGTTTACTGTTGTTTAGTTTATTTTGAAATGGTTTGAATTCCTTTTCCCGTTTTTCACATTGTTTCTGTGCCCATTCTTTGTGTCTTTCTTTCCTTTTTTTCATCATCCATTCATGAACTTTTTTTCCTTTCTCGTTTGGTAAACTTGTAAAAAAATTTAATAATTTATCTAGAATCGCTGACACGATTTACAGTCAATTTTAAAAAACAAACCTATGTTTCTTTACGACAGATTCTTTTGTCTTTGACATGCTTTCCTTTTTTGGGTGGCTTGATACGTCTGTAATGTCTTCAAAAACAGATTTGGGTCTAAAATGAAGAGATTACAGATTGCGAATGAATATCATTCAAAGTTATCAATATAAGACTACACAAGACAATCCTCATAGTATGCCGAAAAAAAATCAAGGAAGCAGCTTCCTAAAATACATCAGACAAGATATCATTACCTTGAATGCTGTGTATTGAGTTTCCTGTGAACATCTTGAACATCTTGTAAACTGCTTGTGCGTAATGCAAGTGATTCACTACTTTCGATTGGAACTTCATCTTTGATTACATTCTTCGGCTCACTAATTACGTCAGCTTTTTGTTCTTCGTCATATCTCTCAGATGGAGACCATACATAGACACAGAAAAACATATGTTGCACATACGTTATGAGGTAGACTACATACAGCATGATTGTCATGACTAAATACAGGTAATCATGGTTGTCGACTACATACACATCAACTACAAGACTACATACAGGTAATCATCATATACAGGTTGTCATCAAGACTACATTGTCATCAACTACATACATACAGGTAATCATCAACTACACCACATACAGGTTGTCAACAACTACAAGACTACATACAGATTGTCATCAACTACAAGACTACATACAGGTAATCATCAACTACACCACATACAGTTGTCATCAACTACAAGACTACATACAGGTAATCATCAACTACACCACATACAGGTTGTCAACAACTACAAGACCAGGTGGAAGCCAATTATAACATAACATACACTTCCTGACAACCATTACATAACACAACATAACATAGTGGTTGTTGCAACTAAAATATAACAAAAATACTGTTGCTAACGAAAACATAACATACGACATTTTTCACCTGTTTTGATATCACATGAGACATAATTTGCCAATGAATTTGTGGATTCATTAATCCATAATTTTGGTTCGAGATCGTACTTCTTTTTATCTTTTGATGCATCATGTTTCTTTCTCAGCATTACGTTATCGTCATCATTTCTTTCTCGTGACGTATCCAATAAATTGTCATTCTTCCAAATCATTTCATTGTTATAATCATCACATACACTAGCTTTCTCACTTATGTCACACATGTCATCATGGACGTCAGCAATACTTTGAATTGTGCGTAACAGCTAATGATTAAAGAAAGCAAAAGAACAACTGATATTAAACAATGTTCGAAGTTAACCTTTCATAGTTGTCTACAACCATCAAATAATATCCAATAGTATAACAGAATAGTTTCGACTATTTCTAGGCATTTACTCTCCGGAATCAGCGATAGTGCAAATTACTAGTAAAAGTTTTTAATGTCTAGCTTGAATATCCCATGAGTTCAGACACTAGTCTTTGTGCACCTCAAGCATGTTTTTGAAATATGATTATATATGATACCATATTTAATATTGATATGATTATATGATGAAGCACATTCAAAATTGAGTACAGTGGATGCACTTACATTATTTGAACGTTTCAAATCAGCTTCCATATTCGTTGATAATTGTTCAATTAGATCAAACTGTTCACTCATTTCACCTAGTCGTTGATAAAGTTTTTCTTTGGAGGATTTTTTAACTTGACCAGAGAAAATACGATTTTGTGACGTTATTCTACAAGTAAATCAAATATGAAAAATCTTTTCACGAGATTATAAAAGTAAGTCACTCATCTCCTAAGAAAAATTCATTGACAAGTAAACTAACCTTGAAAAAGGATCACCGTTAACTAAAGACATCTCTTGGTTCATTGAATCATTTATTGTAACATCAAGTAACACATCGCCGCTATTATTAATTGTTTCTTTAACAAGTTGAGCAGGATTATTTGGAAAGTTTGTACCTGAAAATAGTTCAATTCAAAAAGGCATCAAACGACTTGTCGCACAACGCGTCACAATATTGAGAAACAATACGAAAAAAGACCACACGGACAAGGACCAGATTTCTATTTGTCAAAACCTTTTGACAGTCCATGTTTTACTATAGAGTATGGATACTATAATACAATTATTTTCACAGCTGATACAGATCAGAGTCACTCTATAAAATACATTTATAATAATAAATAAATTGATCTCGTTCACACCTGATTCAAAATTGCTGCCATTAGATAAAACTTTGTCTTCTTTGGCTGTCCTAGTTTTTTCCTGTCCAATCACAACATCAACAACACTAAGATACTTCACATCATCAGGACGTTGTGCTTTCATAGATTTTGATAATTTTGCTGCAGAATTATCGCCGACATCAAGATACATGTCGATAGGAAGACGAGAAAACATATTGTTTACCTAAAGTAAAATTATAAATTATAAATTTACCTAAAGTAAAATTATACCAATGTAAATAATACAATGTAAATAAAAAACAAACAATACACCATTATGCAGGCAAAGAATACACAACAGAGATAACATTTTATTATTTGTCGCCTTTTGCATAAGTTATATAGTCCATCTTTGTTGAAAATATCACAAAATTGAAGTTTGGAAAAGAAACTAACCTTTGACTTGTTGACAACAGCTTCTGTGTTTATGGCAACATCACACGTGACTACAGGAGAACATTGAGTCTGTTTGAGAAGAGTTTGAGTATTATAAGATCGTTTGGTGTCAACATTATTGATGGCAGACGTGTGAGAAGAAAATGAATCGGCAGTTAAAGCAATTTTAAGTCATCTTCTTTTGAAGCCTTGTTCGAAAGGGAAGTTGAGGAAAACTCCTTAACCCTTGCCATTGCGTCAAAAGAACCAAAAGGTAAACACAAGTCATTTGAAACGAAAACTTTTGATGTTTCTTTTTTACTGAATTTTGATGGGGAGACTGATGTTGGTTCACCATATTCCGTTTTAATGGCTATATTTTCGTCATAATGTGGGAAGAGATCAGTTTGAACGGAAGCAGAAAGTTTCACAACTTTATCTGTACCAATGTTAGCATCAACATGATTTGGTGCACACAGAATAACACTTGACACTTCCTCGTGAATATCACGTGCTTGAATCGTGCTAGCCTTGTAGAAATTTGACACAGTACTAATATCATCAGTAGAATTCACACCACTCTTCTCAAAATTATTTTTCCTTCTCTCTTCTTTTTTCCTCAATTTCTGAATAGCAAAATTTTCATATTGTATGTCTGGAGTAAGTATCATTGACACTTCAGGCAATACAAGATCATCGTCAATAGTGACGTCACGTTGCAGATCTCGTATGAGATTATTAAGATATTTAAGTTTATCTCGTCTTGATTTGGAAGTCGCGTTAATACGTAAATTCTTCGCTTTTTTACGTTGAAAACTTTCTTGTTTTGATAATCGTAGTGTTTCTGTATCCAGTATTAATGAAAGTTTCTTTTCTTCGCTTAGTTTACTCTTTGTCAGAAGGTGTCGTCTTCTTAATCTTAACAGAAAGATAAAATATTTGCAATGAGTTGAAATAAAGCGATCAAAATAGAAATGACCATCTATTAAACAGAATATCTCTCTAAATATTTATGAAATCCCAGAAAACTGAGAAATCTGTATAAAAAAGCTCTTTTAAAATCGAATTATTCAAGTAGAGTTATCTAGTTTGGTATAGTTCTTTTTGTTTTTGTTTTATCTAATTTAGTATAATTATATTTACAATTTTAAATTTTAACCTTTTTTTAGGTAAACAGGACGAACAAGAATAGCAGTGCTATTGTAAACAAGTAATTATACGCACATTCAAAATAATAAAACTCTTACAACTTACCTGGCTTTGGACGTTTCATCATTGTTATATGGCATTTTAACAGAATCATTCCCAGCAATATCTTCATATGTGTCAAATACGTTTGATGAATCCAATGGCGGGTTTTCCGGAAAGAAAAGTATAGGAAGATAAAGTTGTTCAAATAGTGGAGCAAATTTAAAGTCATTTTTCTTTTCCTTATTTCTATTTGAAAAGTGAAGTAGAGGAGGATGAAGTTGCAATGGTGGTGTGGAAAGTGGAAAGTATTCATGATTGATTTTTTCATCTTTGCAAACATCTAGCAATGGCATCACATCACTAACAATATTGGAATTAAGATCTTCGGGCCAAGCAATCTTTATAGGTAATGAACCTATACTATCAACACCATCATTTTCTACACGAAAGTTTAACAGATGGAAAGTTGATAAACAGTCAAAACAGTTAACTTTTCGCTCTTTAATTTCCATGAATGAAATGTGGTAGTCAGAGAGATTGGATCTGTCCTTAAAAATGATCTGAGGTGGAACCAAAACTTCTGGTCTTCCATGTTGTTCCTCACTGTTCACAGTAGAATTGATCAAACGTGGAACAGAGACTTCAGGTGTTCCATGTTGTTCCTTATTGTTCACAGTAGAATTGATCAAACGTGGAACAGAGACTTCAGGTGTTCCACGTTGTTCCTTATTGTCCACAGTAGAATTGATCAAACGTGAAACAGAGACTTCAGGTGTTCCATGTTGTTCCTTATTGTTCACAGTAGAATTGATCAAACGTGGAACAGAGACTTCAGGTGTTCCATGTTGTTCCTTATTGTTCACAGTAGAATTGATCAAACGTGAAACAGAGACTTCAGGTGTTCCATGTTGTTCATTATTATTCACAGTAGAATTGATCAAACGTGGAACAGAGACTTCAGGTGTTCCATGTTGTTCCTTATTGTTCACAGTAGAATTGATCAAACGTGAAACAGAGACTTCAGGTGTTCCATGTTGTTCATTATTGTTCACAGTAGAATTGATCAAACGTGGAACAGAGACTTCAGGTGTTCCATGTTGTTCCTTATTGTCCACAGTAGAATTGATCAAACGTGGAACAGAGACTTCAGGTGTTCCATGTTGTTCCTTATTGTCCACAGTAGAATTGATCAAACGTGAAACAGAGACTTCAGGTGTTCCATGTTGTTCCTTATTGTTCACAGTAGAATTGATCAAACGTGGAACAGAGACTTCAGGTGTTCCATGTTGTTCCTTATTGTTCACAGTAGAATTGATCAAACGTGAAACAGAGACTTCAGGTGTTCCATGTTGTTCCTTATTGTTCACAGTAGAATTGATCAAACGTGGAACAGAGACTTCAGATGTTCCATGTTGTTCCTTATTGTTCACAGTAGAATTGATCAAACGTGGAACAGAGACTTCAGGTGTTCCATGTTTTTCCTTATTGTTCACAGTAGAATTGATCAAACGTGAAACAGAGACTTCAGGTGTTCCATGTTGTTCCTTATTGTTCACAGTAGAATTGATCAAACGTGGAACAGAGACTTCAGGTGTTCCATGTTGTTCCTTATTGTTCACAGTAGAATTGATCAAACGTGAAACAGAGACTTCAGGTGTTCCATGTTGTTCCTTATTGTTCACAGTAGAATTGATCAAACGTGGAACAGAGACTTCAGGTGTTCCATGTTGTTCCTTATTGTTCACAGTAGAATTGATCAAACGTGAAACAGAGACTTCAGGTGTTCCATGTTGTTCCTTATTGTTCACAGTAGAATTGATCAAACGTGAAACAGAGACTTCAGGTGTTCCATGTTGTTCCTTATTGTTCACAGTAGAATTGATCAAACGTGGAACAGAGACTTCAGGTGTTCCATGTTGTTCCTTATTGTTCACAGTAGAATTGATCAAACGTGAAACAGAGACTTCAGGTGTTCCATGTTGTTCCTTATTGTTCAGAGTAGAATTGATCAAACGTGAAACAGAGACTTCAGGTGTTCCATGTTGTTCCTTATTGTTCACAGTAGAATTGATCAAACGTGGAACAGAGACTTCAGGTGTTCCATGTTGTTCCTTATTGTTCACAGTAGAATTGATCAAACGTGGAACAGAGACTTCAGGTGTTCCATGTTGTTCCTTATTGTCCACAGTAGAATTGATCAAACGTGGAACAGAGACTTCAGGTGTTCCATGTTGTTCCTTATTGTTCACAGTAGAATTGATCAAACGTGGAACAGAGACTTCAGGTGTTCCATGTTGTTCCTTATTGTTCACAGTAGAATTGATCAAACGTGGAACAGAGACTTCAGGTGTTCCATGTTGTTCCTTATTGTTCACAGTAGAATTGATCAAACGTGAAACAGAGACTTCAGGTGTTCCATGTTGTTCCTTATTGTTCACAGTAGAATTGATCAAACGTGAAACAGAGACTTCAGGTGTTCCATGTTGTTCCTTATTGTTCACAGTAGAATTGATCAAACGTGAAACAGAGACTTCAGGTGTTCCATGTTGTTCCTTATTGTTCACAGTAGAATTGATCAAACGTGAAACAGAGACTTCAGGTGTTCCATGTTGTTCCTTATTGTTCACAGTAGAATTGATCAAACGTGAAACAGAGACTTCAGGTGTTCCATGTTGTTCCTTATTGTTCAGAGTAGAATTGATCAAACGTGAACAGAGACTTCAGGTGTTCCATGTTGTTCCTTATTGTTCACAGTAGAATTGATCAAACGTGAAACAGAGACTTCAGGTGTTCCATGTTGTTCCTTATTGTTCACAGTAGAATTGATCAAACGTGAAACAGAGACTTCAGGTGTTCCATGTTGTTCCTTATTGTTCACAGTAGAATTGATCAAACGTGAAACAGAGACTTCAGGTGTTCCATGTTGTTCCTTATTGTTCACAGTAGAATTGATCAAACGTGGAACAGAGACTTCAGGTGTTCCATGTTGTTCCTTATTATTCACAGTAGAATTGATCAAACGTGAAACAGAGACTTCAGGTGTTCCATGTTGTTCATTTATGCTCAGGTTGTTTGTATCGTCGCAAAGTCTAAATAAAAACAAGTTATAACTTAAACAACACTCATTTCAACTACAAACAAAGAAAGATTGTTTGGGTAAAGCAAGAAATGTTTAATTATATAGTCACGTGGTGAGCAATATTTATAAATACATGATATGCCGTGTTCAGCTCATTTACGAATCATATAATGAGCATGCCCCCCCCCCTTCACCTCACGATGACCAGATCTATTTCCTAATGTAACGCTATTTTATTACTACAAATGTAACTGCGCACACAATCCAACTGAAAACTACAACACCATCGCTTTGAACATGTCCAAATTAGAAACTTAAGGTCAGTCTGAAACGTTTAAATACCTCAATTGAGCTGGAATTTCAATGGTAGAAAATATTTTATGAAAATGATTTTGTTCATTTAACATATCTTCAGTCTGTATCAGAGCAGTAGCATTGGTAATATAATTTCTTCGTTTATCTTCATTTCCTTCTAAAATATCGGCAGTTTTGGTTGACAGGGTACAATCTTTCAAGTGACTTTCTTCATCAATCCCCATATGCGAACACAGCCGAGGAGGGCAATTCGACCAATAGTACGAAGGAAGAACATTAGGTAGCTGATAATTAACGGCTGAAATCATTCGAGAAGAGCTTCCCATAAAATCATGATTGGCAATTTCCGTATCACATGACTTTTTTTGGCTTGCTTTTGGTTGATCGTTAGGATACATAATGAATTTTCCTGATGATGTTGCTGGCTGTTCAGTAATATTCTTTGATAATGGACTTGTATCATCGTCTGAGCTTTTAATATCTGCAAAAAGCAGCTACATTTGCTCACAATTTTACTAACAACATTAAAGATAAAAAAATAAACATCAAAATATCCCACTATGTGCAAATCTTTATCAAAACTTCAAAAAATTAATAAAAAATTTGAAAGTATAAAACCGACATATGGGATAGATATTCTCAGAAGAACAGGAAAATGGGAATTATTTGCACGCAAAGAGTCATCAACGTTGGAGCAGCTTAACTTCCTACACAAATGCAAACAACAACGAATCCTACCAAACAGTATCAACTACCGACCCCCATTAAAAACAACTCACGCTCAACAAATTGCACAATCAAACGGCCGCCGTATGTTAAACGTCCTCATATCAGATGCCCACAACCGCATCAACCACCACCTAGGTACCTCTCCACGCAGACCCCAGCAAAACGACCACAACCACATCAACCACCACCTACGAACCTCTCCACGCAGACCCCAGCAAAACGACAACCAACCACATTAACCAGTAACTGAAACAACAAAAAGACAAAAAGAAACTGACCGAAAACGATTACAGAAGAATCCGACCAAATGACGCATCCACCGCAAAATTCTACGGACTACCGAAAATCCACAAGGAAAACAACCCGCTTCGACCTATCGTATCGCTTTTAGGATCACCAAGGTATGAACTTTCAAAATATCTTTATAACATTCTGTATCCATTAGTCAAAAATTCACCTCACACCATCAGAAATGCCACCACTTTCCTCGTCAGTACGACCAGACGAAATCATGATATCCTACGACATGACATCACTCTTCAAATCCATACCACTAGACATAGCCAAACAAATTACAAACGAACTACTCACAAACGACAAAACTTGGCAAGCTACAACACAACTAGACAAAAATGACATCCTAGACTTACTCAACCTT
Organism: Xenia sp. Carnegie-2017; assembly: GCF_021976095.1. Classification (NCBI taxonomy): domain Eukaryota; kingdom Metazoa; phylum Cnidaria; class Anthozoa; order Malacalcyonacea; family Xeniidae; genus Xenia; species Xenia sp. Carnegie-2017. Next base: position 9,553,048 of record NW_025813482.1, on the reverse strand, counting down.
TGCCTCTCCACTGAACTCTCCTTCCAAAATACATACTACAGACAAATTTCAGGCACATCAATGGGGTCACCACTATCCACCTTCCTCGCAGAAGCCGTCAAGCAACACTTAGAAACACAATCAGTCACAAACAACACAAACATCATACTATGGAAAAGATATGTCGACGACATCTTAGCCATAGTCAAGAGAGACAAAACTGAACAAATCCTACACACCATAAACAATACCACAAAGAACATAAGCTTCACTAAAGACGAAGAGCAAGTCAAACAATTTACTTTCCCCGACATCCTACTAACCAGAACAGATGACGGTACACTAAACACACAAGTATACCGCAAAACCACCCATACAGACCAAATACTCGATTTCAACAGCAATCACATAATACAACACAAACTAAGCTGCATTCGAACAATTTTTAACAGGATAAACACTCATTGTAACACCTAAGAAGCCAAGAAAACAGAACGCAACTACTTATACTCCACATTTGTTAAAAACAATTACCCTAGAAACTTCATAAACAAAACTATAAGCAACATACAAAACAAAACACAAACCGACAAAAGCAACAAGTAACCGGACGAAACAGTAAAAATCGTCACATTACCATACATAAGAAAGTGTTAGTTTGCTACCTGTTAAGACAAAATTACGGAATTTACTTGACTTTTTATTCAATTTTTTCCTTGTGCTTTTTCGAACTTTTCTTTTAAGATGATTTTCCTCAACAGCAACATCATCATAATTCTCCTGAATGAAATAAACTCAAAATTTCAAAGACAAATTTTAAGAATTTTCAAATAAAATGCATGCTGGGTAAGGCCTTTCGATGATATAATCAGAATCTTATCGGTCTTCGCAGAAAAAAAAAGTTGATAAACCCAAATACCTTGATAATATTTGAATTCTCAGCAGTAATAGGACCTGAAGAGGAAATTAAACAATTAAAAATAGATTAACGTTTTACAAGATATTAAAATCGATTAAAATTAGTAAAACAACCTGAAATCGGACCATCATTTTGAATCTAAAACATAAATACACAAATCATAAGAGTAAAAATATTTGACAAACAATGTTGAAAGATTCATACAACCTTTTTCAGCTTTTTCACTTCTGATCGTATAATTTTTCGAAGCCAAGACTCGTCTTTAACTACTCGTGATTGTGATGAGCTGGAACTGTCAATCAGAGAAATCATATTTCTGACTTGCATTTCTTTATTATATTTTTTATATCGGTTTCGTTTCTTATGTTTATACTTGTCACCATATTTTTGGCACCGAACATGTTTCAATGTTTGAAGGGAGCTGCTTGAGGATGTGCCACGAGATAATTCTTTGTCAGAAATAACATCATTGTGTATTTCCCCCACGCTAAAAATTGATAAATTCCGCACGCAAAAAAAGTAAAAAAAAAATGATTAAAGACGCAAACCGTTGAAATTTACTCTAGGTAAAAATGAAATCTTTGATTTTATGCATTAAGGATAATACTAAAGTTTCCATAAACTAGAAATACTCTTTCTTTTTGTCTCATGGATGATTTTTACTTCAATAACATATCGAAAGTTCAAAATTAAAAGGACAAAAGATTACCTTAATGAGTCTGAACCAGATGAACCTGCCTGAAGAGTCGTCATCAAATTATTTTCAACAGCATCAAAGCGAGTCGATCTTTTTCCTACTGAGCGGTCACTTGCCACATATTCATGGATCTTTATTGGTCGAATAAAAAATATATATCGTGTTATATGATACTTAAGTAACTCTGTTTCGTTCTTAAAACGCCACTTTTTACAAAATTTAAAAATTTCGAGTTAAAAAGGCAAAATAAATAAACAAGCTTTGGAATTGTGAAATAATCAAAAATTATTTGAAAGTAGTACGAAGCAGTGAAAAACAACTTACATTCTTGTCACAAGTGGAGACAGGAAAGGTTAACAAAGAGAAATCACCAAGATTAGATTCATTGTACGATATGTTAAATGGAGATGGAATGGTCGGAAAACTACCATTACATGGAGAAACAGCATTTGCTTCTCTAAAAACTTCAGGCATATAATCCGAGCATTCCTCAACATTTTTTTCATGGTTTGACAGTTTGCTAACAATGTGATTGTTAATAGCTGATACCTCGTGAAGTTTCACCACAACTACATCTTCTAAATGGCATGACAAGCAAGGTTTTGAAATTTTATGAGCAAAATTATTACTCATAGCAAGGAATTCTCCTTTGTCCATCATTTCACCAAAGTCATTTGTCTGCAAACCATCGGTCTCTTTTTTCGTTTTTTGTTCGAGATTAATGAACACGTTTTCAACAGCGACCTTAACACAATCCTGTACCATTGTTTGATCACATTCATCGGGTTGCTTGTCACTATCCAAGTTTTGAGCATTTAACTTATGGTGATCTTGACTCCTCTCAGCAAGTTTTTTGTTACAATCAATGTTCTCAAAATTCAACTTTATGTGATCTTGTACATCTTTATCTTCAGCAGACTCTTCTTTACAGTCAGCCGTAAAGTTTTTCGTAACAGCTTTGTTGTCATACTCATTCTCATTCGAAGGATCGCAACCAAAATCTCCACGATTGTTCTGCTCATCAACAAAACCAAGAGATTGAACAAAATTCGAACAAACACCTTGAAGCTCACTTCTATTTACGATATTCGATAAGTTACTTTTATTGCTAACATTTCTATCTTCCTTCACAACACATTTTAGTGAGGTAGCTCGAGAGTCAGCAACTTCATCTTTAATAAAACTTTCGTGCTCCAACTGTTGCAGATGTTCGTTAAGATTGTGTCTTGTGCGTTTATTTCTTTTCTTAGACACTTTTCTCTTGTTTGATAATGAACAATAATGTTGATGTTTTGTCGAGCTATATTTGTTGTGATCAAATTGCCATAACGAATTCACAACTAATTTTAAAGGTAATTGAACTCTTATTGCACTAAGCGATGCAGGAATATTTAAGAAACTCCCCTTTCTAGCATTACTGGCAGTAGTTTGTTCATCATTCGTACACCAGCGTTTTAGCCACAACAATGTTGGAAGAAACTTGTGAAGTTTCTCAGTAAAATTCCACGTTTTCATGTTCGATATGTTACTTAAACTATGGCTGCGATGAAAGGGTGTAGGATGCTCACTTAACGATGATTCATTGCTTTTCGTTATGTCTCTAAAGCTTTGACTACGTTGAGCTGCAAAATCTCTTGACGAAGGTTCTGCCACGACTGAATCCAACTCTAAATTTGCTATACTTCTATAAGGAAAAATTAATGGTAAAGCTTTGTAATCTTTAGAATTGACATCCTTTGCTAATGTGATCATGTAGAATGTATCAAGGAAATGAAGGTAGGAATCCCAATGGTCACCATTCATTAAAAACTTGCGAACATTATCCATGATTGTGTAGTCTTTTTGTTGAGAGTAATTTTTCTCCTTGTTTTTCCTTTGCTTCTCGCACTGCACTTGAAATCTAGCAGCAAGACTACTGTCAGCCATATTTCGTATTTTTCTAGTCAATCTTTTAAGTTTTTCATCAGCAGAGACGTTTGATATTAATGATGTGTGAAAATACTTGGCTAAAATATCCACATTTTTAATGTTTATAGGAAGCTGAGAAAGAATCGTTAGAATTCCATTAACAATGTCGTCATTAGCATCGAGAAAACGAGAAAATATGCAGAATCTTTCCAACCATTGTAAAACTTGTTCACAATGTGAAACTATTTGTTGTCTTTCCTCTTCATTAGGATTCTAAAAATACAAGAAAAATGTACACAACTTTACAATACAGCGGGATTATAATACTTATAATAAGAAATTTAAACTTAGCATTTGCCGTTTATCAACAATAAATCGCGCTTAAATTACAGACAGTACGACAAAAATACGCCCCCCCCCCTTAACCAAGCATGAGGTCCATTTATTCACATGGGAAGAAATGACCTGAGTCCCCTGAGTTCACAGACACAGTTTCATTTTTATTATGATAAATTAAATCATAAGGGCATGTTGGGGTTCAAAACCTCGAAAATTTCAATGATGCAGCCTTTTTAAATGACATGTATGGTACACCATTCATGGGAATTTAAACGAAATGTTGATGAAATGTGGCTAATGTATTAAAGTAGATTTTAGTTTACACATACTCCTATAAACATGCTCCTATATGGGGAAAAGAGAAAGAGAAAGACGAAATTTACCTTGGGTAAACAGGGAAGAAAAATGCTCAAAGGAGATGCTTTAAAGCATAAGGCAATAAAATCAAAAAACCATAATGCAGGCAAGCTATATAGGTATTCTAGAAATACTGTAAATGCAGCTTCATACGCTGAGCTAAAAATAATTACTACGAACATAATTTTTACCAAATTTACAATTAAAATAAATCCAAAACATTTTTACACAATAATGAACAATATACTAAGTGGAAATAAAAAACAAACAATGATTAACGCGACATTTCTACAACAATAAATGCTTGTTTAGGAAGGTTTGAACCTACCAAAGAAACATGTTGAATGAAATGTTTGTATTTCTTTGAAGATAATGCAAGTGCGTCTCTGACATGAAGCAACCACATCAATCCACAGAATTCCTCAAAACTCGCCATAACTGAAAAAACTTGTTTAAAGTATTGAATGAAGAAAAAGTAATACATGAATGAGATATTATACCTAGAGGATTTGCAGCAGCCATGTCAACTCCTTCACTTGTTATGAATTCTTGAATTACCTCAGGAATTCTTTCATCATCAATGACGTCACACGTTGATTGACACTCATTGTACATACGTATAACAAGCTTACAATATTCCTGAGCACAATACAAGTACGATGATGAAGCCTTTAATACAGCGAGAATCTTTTGAATAATAACAGCGACTTCAGTTCTTAGATTGATTTCTTCACGAGTTTCATCGTCATAAATATCCTAAATATATACTATAATGTCAACCTCTTTCACATAAAGAATTCAGTTAATGCACAATAAATTAACCCGAAGATTCCTTTGAGGTTGTGGGCAAAATAAAGGTGGCATCGGTAAATATACAGCTGAAGGGACCATCCAATGAAATTTGGCAACATTATGACGTAACATCACTACTAAATGATGAATGATTTGGGGGACAAGATCCAATTGTGCTATAATACTTGCTTCCAGAACATTTTGTAGATTGTTTATATCTTTATGATGATAAATTTCACGCGCTCCTCCATCATCAAATCCCTGAAAAAATAGGATTTTTATAGCGTAAACAGCTTCAAATTTTGGCTTATGGCTTATGTGTCTGACATGTTGTACGTGGAAAGTAATACGGAAATATTGACACAGCAACCTGATTGTAATGTTTCCAACTCAATAAATATTACTGCATTACCGAAGTGTTTTCAGACATTTTTAGGATTGCATTGATCCTCTCTTTCATTAAATCTTCGGCTTGAGGCACAAGTACATAATCATACGGTGTTTTCTCCAAAGTCAATTCGTTCTTTGTATTGTACTGATGAACAACAGCCAATAGTAACGCTATTTTCCAATCCCCGAGACAATTTGCAAACCACGAAGCCTCACCAATGAGACCTGAAATAACTAGCAATTCCATAGTATGATCAGCAGTCCACAGCTTCTCAAGTTTCTGCCTACTGATCACTTCTGTGAGTCGCTTTTGACAAAGTGGTTGCACGTAATTTCCACTTTTCCAATCTGAAATATTTTGACAGTAAACGATAAAAAAACGGAGTACATTTTGATTGATTTAAATGTTTGTACACCTACCATGCTGTAATGAAGCGCTTGACTTAAAATGTGAGGGAAGATTTATCGGGTGATTCGTAAAATAATATGACATGAAAATTGCTAACTGTTGCACCAAAGGCCTGGCGTGTATATTAGTAAGCCAAATGATTGGATATTTCACTGACATGGACAATTGTAGTATCTTTAAGGAAGATTTTTCCGTTATTTTCATTTCTTCTTTCTGTATCAAGGAATCTCCCGTCAGAAGTAAATGCTCCAGGTTGATGTCATGAGATGATGTATCGATAAAGGAAAGAACAAATGTCATAGCTCCTTTAAGATCGTAATTCTCAAAGTACATATATAATACAGAGAGCAAAGTATTGGTATCAGTAAACGACGTTGAATTGTTGTAAACAAAATCTTTGCAATTTTCACCAAAACATTGCCGTAACACAACTTTAGTTTCCACATATTCACTCTTCGAACACATGGTGTGGCCTATACGAATTGAAATATAAAATTAGACTAAAAAATAGTTTACACTCAAGCATTTTGAAAAACAAGTGAGAAGTCATTGCAACCACCTTCATTTATTTTCCTCTGAGATTTTGCTGTGAGATTTCGATGTAAATCGAATGTCTGCAACTTTTTCTGAATGAAACATATTATATTAAAAAGATTCTCCTGTGATATTTCCCTTCCAATGGACTGAAACTTTTCAAGAACAACTTGATATAGTCTCAGCCATGACTGGTTCAAGGTACACTCCGTAATTACACCAGAAAAAGGCATGTCTGATTTTTCACTATTGACACCAAGGGCAGTTTCATAGCAATCTCCGTTTAAATGAAATGTTGCTCGATTAGTCACAGCTGACCAAGTATACACATCCTTCAGATATGTTTCACCAATACGCAATAGTTTCATACATAAATGGGTCGTTTTTTGGAATGGTAGTTTGCCAAAGCTGAGGCAACATTGAATGAAAAGATGAATGATTTGAACGAGCAAACGTTGACAATTTTGGTAAACGATATCCCATCGAAATGTTTCACAACATGAAATAAAAAACTTCACAATATCTTCAGAATGTGCATCAACATTCTTTTCATTCTGCAGTATATATATGATGAACTGCTCTAGACAATAAACAATGAGACTTATTTCAGGAAACATATCACGTGACCATTTGTGGGAGTGTGACGTGGCAATTCCTAACGTCTGTAATAAAACAAACTTTGCTCTTATTATGTTGGTTATACGGTCTGATTCACTCATGTCTAGCTCATCCTGAACGACATTATAAAATGTCAAAGTCAGTGCATCACGGTCTTTATCAATATCTAAATAATATTAAAAACAAAAGAAAAAATATAAGTTATTTTAATTTAACGAACTATAAAAAAACTTTTTTATCGAGTTCTTCTCGAGATATATGGCAAAATATTTGTCAAATACTGATTATTCAAACAATGTATAAATACGTACAACGCATATTGCAATAAGTTCAACCATCTACAAAACATTAAGTCGAGACAGCCACTACTATCGATTTCATTCACATAGCTCATTTTAAGCTCACCTGGATAACGACGACTTTCAGATTGCAGGTCATTGAAGTGACCACTGAGAAGGTGTAATATATCTTGAGAAAAGTATTTGATTATTTGAGCACATTTTGGTACGTTCGATAGATCGATTACAGTTATGTTATAACCATCAGAACACAACATGAGAAAACATGAATTGTGAACAGCAACTGAAAACTTTTGATGATAGAAATTTCTTTCTGAGCCAGAGGAAACATCGGAATTTTCAGAAGGGTTATTTTCTACAAAAGTTCTGAAAACAAACAAAGAAAGTTGCTCGCAAGCAAAGTTTTCCAACTCCTAAAGTTACAAACAAAAGTCGCTTGACATGCATGACAAAAACTATAAAACGAAAGAAATGTAATTATTATTTTGTAGGTTTCAAACCAAAATATAACGTTAGTTTCTCTGTATTTCAACTATTTACAACAGTTTAACGAAGAATATCAAACAAGAAAATTAATTCAAAGAGATTTAATGTAATAATAATCACCTTAAATTAACACGAGGATGTAATGAAATAAAATGACTCGGTCCCAGTTCAACACCATTTCTAATGAACATTAGTTGAAGAGGTTCGCCATATTTTGTTGTTATAAAAACTCCACCATTTCGAGTAATTCCAATCAAATAAAGGCAATCATTGCTCCAGGCAAGATCACTTACCCACCAATACCTAGAAACAAATACAAATACAAAAAATAAATGTGAAAATTGTTAGCTAATATAAATCTGTATAAAAGAGCTGCTATAGACAGTGGTGACTACACGATAACCAGGTTGTGCCTTTGATTTAACATATAATGATAACAACCTGCACAGGATAGCGAGCATCACACATATTTAAATGTCCTCACAATTAAATTTCAGTTACGCGTCATGGAGTCTGTACAAATTAAGTTGACTGATCCCGTCCTCTGGCAACCAAAGGATAATTTATCTCCGTTTCAAGCGTTTTAGAAATTACATTAACTTTTTCTTACCATAATAAATATCGCATGATTTTGAAGTTCTCATTTAGTAGACGTTGAAACTTGATCACTGAGTCTGCCGAAATCCACCGTGTCTTTCAGATTTCAAACTGTTCTTTTAGAACTATTAAGTTTTTTTTTGACCATTCACCATGGTATTTGTTATTTTTAAAACAATTTTTTAAATGTTTCCAAGACTAAAATTATGATATTTGGTAGTCGTCCCATTATCTCAAAAAGGCCAGACCTTTCTTTGTTTTAATAAACATGAAACTTATCCCCGTTCACTATGCAAAAGATTTGGGAATGACATTTGCTTAAAATCTTACTTCGATGAGCGTGTTACAAAAACCATATCATCTTGTATGTCAAGTTTAGAGCATATCAATCTCGCAAAAAAATCTTGAATAAAAAATTACTAAAACAAGTTATTCGACGTCTAGTCTTGACAAACGTACAACTTCTATTTATCGCTATGGTTTCGCACAGCTGCTTGTAATATTCGCCGGCTTCAAAAATTTCAAAACCTTGCAATTTGAATAATTACTGCTATTATTCACTGTGTAGACAATGTCACTAGTGATTGGTCGATTACCTGCAAATAATTCTCCATATCTGTAATTATGACGTCATATTTACAAATATTCTCGATATCTGTAATTACGACGTCATATTTACTAATATTCTCGATATCTGTAATTACGACGTCATATTTACAAATATTCTCGATATCTGTAATTATGACGTCATATTTACAAATATCCTCGACATCTGTAATTATGACGTCATATTTACAAATATTCTCGATATCTGTAATTATGACGTCATATTTATGAATATTCTCGATATCTGTAATTACGACGTCATATTTACTAATATTCTCGATATCTGTAATTATGAAGTCATATTTACGAATATTCTCGATATCTGTAATTACGACGTCACATTTACTAATATTCTCGATATCTGTAATTATGACGTCATATTTACGAATATTCTCGATATCTGTAATTACGACGTCACATTTACTAATATTCTCGATATCTGTAATTATGACGTCATATTTACGAATATTCTAGATATCTGTAATAACGATGTCATATTTACAAATGTTCTCGATATCTGTAGGCATGACGTCATATATACAAATAATAGCTTCTACAATTGTAGACGTCATTAAAGGTCGGTTTTGAAAAATACGAAAAAATATAAACGAGAAACTTGAAGTGCTAGCCAGTGCCTAAATGGTGCAGCGTATGAATATTTATGTCAACAATTAGTAAAAAGATCAGATGTCAATGACCGTTGCACTACAAATTTGACCTCGTTGTACATCCTCCTGTTTAGAAGCGCTGCTATACAACGCACTTTTTATCACCGCAGTCTTTCTTTTAACAAAAAAAAACCTAATTGAATATTTTTCCAACAAATATAAGGTACACATGCAAAACATGGAAAAAACTAATATTCTATAAACAGTTGTTACATGGATATCCTAACAAAGTGACTCAATTCTTGTAGTCTTTTTTTTTGTCTTGGATAGTATTATATAGATTATTGTTGAGGACTATTGCAATATGAAATGAAGCATTATTTATAATAATTTTAAATGTAATGATTTCTTTTACCTTCCTGTTGACGTATTACAACCACCACAAAATTTCATGTTTATAATACAGGATGTTGAATGAAAACTTGAACAGAGCAACAGTCTTGTGTCTTTAGCAAGTTTTTGATTTAAAATAACAGCCAAGATTTGACCGTCAGGTGAATATCGACACACGTAAATACAACGTCCTTTAATAAGTCGGGTAGCAGGAGTTATAGTGTACAATGGTCGACTAAACGATTGCCATAAAATATCGACTTTCACATTTTCTAGGACTGGACGAAGTAAAAAACAACTATTTGATAAAGAAAATTATCTGTAAAGAAAGTGTACAATCATTATTCAGCCAAACATGTATCTTATCTACGACACAAATTTGGCTAATTTATGGTAATTATTTTGTACATATAACTATGGATAGTGCAAAGTTAAAAACACTACATTTTGACTGGTACTTTGAATAAAATGTTTCATACATTTATTATTTCTCCGTTAACTGCCATTTAATTTCATATATCATGAGGATAAACACCATTAATTTCATGGCAAATAAAAATATTTTAAATAAAACTTATAACAAGCTTTAGTACGAATAACTAGTTGTTTTCTTGTTTCTAATCATGTACACTCCTCTCGATCAAGTTCTAGCACCAATTTCAGACTTACTAGCAACGCAAGTAACAAAATATAAAATGAATCTGAGCACGCGCAGCCGTCTCAAGCAACTTTCTAGTGCAACAACCAACTGAGTCTACTAGCACTAAATTTGGAGTAAATGGTTTATCCCATTAAGCATGCACAGTTTGCTGGACGAATAGTACTGTTTGAATAAATGTAAATACAAATGCAAGTCGAAGTCTCTGCAGAGGAGGGAGGTTGAAGTCCATAATCATGGAAACGACAATTTGGATGCACCAGAACCTGATTTAGTAGCAGATCCAGCGTTCGTCAAAATAAATTATAACTCATCCATTTCAATTTCGATCAACTGCAGCGAAATAGCGCAAGTCCAAATGGCGAGGGCATGTTTAGCCGTAATTGTACGTGAAACTATATCATTGTTTAGTATAATAATATACTTTATGCCGTTTAATTCTGTTCGTTTTGAATTTAACATTCACTGCAAAGAAATCCTTTTTGTAGTAAAATATAAACAAGAAAGCTTTTGATCGTTCGTTTTCTGATACTTTCACAATGTGAAAAAACCTTCAGGCGTTCTAACACATGTGTGACAGCAATTTAAGTCTTATATATTTATTTTTGAAACTGTTGGTATGATGGCATCCACTAGATTTTTGCCAATATCGATTTTCGACAACTATTCGCAGAAATTTGATGTTTTTCGAACGCTTTTTGCAGTTCTTAAGTAAGAATAGAGTGATTTAGCAAACACAACGTTTCGTCTAAGACGTCGTCAATTTTTTGCGAGGGATCTGGGTCTAGGACGCCACCACATCGTAAAGTATTTATGATTTAGCAAACCTTTTGTAGGACTTCGTCCAATGATAGTATGAAACAAGTTTCATCCATTTCGGCATTTTTCCTGCTGAATCGTGTTTTCCGTTAATTTTAAACTAATTTTTTGATATCAAAAATATACTGTAGTATATTCAATTCAATAAAATTATAAATAAAAGCAAAATCATCGACATATGGCTTTGTGACTAAAATTGTTTTGACTCCGAGGAAACCCCCGAAATTAGAGCAGACCCCGCGTTGTTTATTTGTTTGTTTTTTTCGCTTTAGGAAACAAAATATTCGCACTCTTTTTTCTCAAATGATTATATGTAGGCCTATATAATCTTTTAACATGCAAATATCAAGGATATTTTCTTATTTTGTCTAAAAATTATGTTTTTTCAGCCGTTGTCGATACGACGTCAAATTATATGTTTTCACGTCGTCGTCGTCAAGACGACTGCCGTCGTAGATTGAACCGGAAGTAAAAGGCGCATATGCCACGCCATTTTTACGGCGTCTTAGAAGAAACGTCATGTTTGCTAAATCACTCTAATAAATCCAGTAAGGTGGTAATTTCCGAAATGCTTCCAGAAAAGGCAACTAATCGATACAGTTAAAATTGACAAAACAAACGGAAATCGCAATTGAAGTACATGATAAAGGCATTATGGTCAGGATTCTTTTCGATTTTAATTCCCAACTGTAAGGCCCGTTTCAAACGTCACATTTTACATGCCCCGAATACGTTGAAGACAAAAGAAAATGAGCTAAAATTTGTCATTATCTTTTGTGTTAAGTGCACTCAGCTTATATAAAATGCGACGTTTGAAACATCCCTCAGCAACCATCGATGTCCTATACACACCTTCACGTGACATCTTCTCCCCATCTGTATTAATAATGACATCATCTACAATGGTTTTATCGTTTTGGTCTTGAGACTTTATATGAAGCGTCGTGACAACAAGTTCTGTTCCTTTGTTAAAGACGTACGATAAAAGACCACAGCTACCGATAATCTAAAAAATTAAGTTATAGATAAAATAAAATCTCGACGTGAAATTTAGGCAAGGGTAGGAAAATCAAAAGATGAAGGAATACCTTGAGTTTATGAAAGGGTAGGAAGATAAAAAGATGAAGAAGTTCTTCAAGTTTAGGAAAGGGTAGGATTGTAGGAAAATAAAAAGTTGAAGAAATACGTTGACCATCCACTGAATGTAAAGGTAGTGAGTTGGAAAAGGGAGAGAGCAATACTCGTTTTACAACAGACATAAAAATAACAACACCATTTCATCTAAAGGCTTTGAGAGATGATGCTCCGGAGGGAAACATGGTCTCTGCTAAGCTTGCCATTAACATAAACCCCAAATTCAATGCTTTTCCAAAAGAACAAAAACTTTGAAACCGTTTTGTCTGACAACAATGACGGTGAACATTATATTTCACCAGAAGAAAAATCAACAAAGATTCAACAAGTTTTATTAAGAAGATCGCAAAGAATAAAAGAAGACTTATAGTTATGACAGTTAATAGTAAACTACGTACACCTCAGACAGTAATTATAAGATGTAGGGTGTAAAGTATTTAACGTAGTCAATACGTATCTCCTAATACATCATGCAATGTTTTAGAGCTATAAAATAGCATTACGTTTTCATGTTTGCATAAGAAAAGCATAAAAATGGTTGGCAAAGTTCATTGTTACGTGTATGTTATATTGCAAAAAAAGTAGACAGCCGACCAACTTCCATGATACTGCTTTTTATAACTTGACTGTTGTACAATAAACATACAAACAAAGTTAGGGTCGATAAATCCTAAAAACGTTTCGTTTGCATGTATTACAAGTCCTACAGTTTTATTTCAAATAGTTAAAGATATTATACATATATCAGCTTCGCGGATGATCACAAACATCAAATACATTTCCTTTGGGCGAATAATACAAGAGACTTGACCCATCGATTTGTCAGCAATATAATTTCATCAAATGTTATTCAAAAAATAGTAAACCCAAATCAATACGTCCTGTCGGCACAAAAATATTGATACAGCTGTATAATATTGTTTTTACAATGGTCAACAATGTCTGTTCATTGCCTTCAAATGGAATTAAATTTCACGTCTAATTTACAAAGTTTCATATTCTTCACAAAGCTTTTGACAGATTGCTTGTAGAAGACTTAGTCTTTATCTCAATATCCTTCAAAATGGCAATGAATTAGTGGTTAAAATTTGTCTATATATTGTCTAACATTGTCTTGCACAATTTAAACATGAGTATACAATAATAAGAACGTTAAAAAGTGAGTGCATTTGTCATATTTCTTGAAAAAATGTGTCTAACAAAGTCAACAAAGTGATAATAGTTTTATTTGGTTTGTAAAATTTTTTTCATAAGCGTGTTTTATAATTTTATGTATGTTAAATATACACCATTGGAACTGCATTGATGCATGTCTACCCACATCTACGCATACGTACATCCTTTTGAAATTAACGCAAGAAACATCATAAACCCATAGAATACATATATACAGAAGAGTCACTCGTGTCGGAACCTTTGATGTTTTTGTCCTCGCGCATGTCGTGCCGCGCATGGTGGCCGCCATTATTCCAGCCAGATGATTAGGGTTTTTTCCAAACCTTTCAAATGATCCGAAGTTATTTCTTAAGTCAAAATATACTTCAATTCATTATTAAATATTGACGTATGGTAATTTGAATGGTTGGAAACAAGTGAGAAATCCTAATCATCTGGTTGGAATAATGGTCGACATGAGGACGCGTTGTACACCTGAGTGACCCTTCTGTATAATCATTATTGTGTGATAAATCCTTAAACGTGTACCTCATGTGAATAAAATATTACATCAAACGTTGCTTCTGTGTTTGATTGATCAGGAAGAAGATAATTCCCAGCATGCACCTGTATCCATGTTCCTTTTAGGTAATGAGAATCCTCTAAAAAAATTAAACATGAAACTAATAAGTTTTTGCTTGATACCATACGTTATGACTATTTTTCGTGACAAAAGAGTTAAATACGTAGCTGTACTGAAAACTGAATACAAATCAAATCCCATGAGAATTTTACAAACTAAACAGAAGAACTTTCCAAGATATTTCATATAAATGCAATTCATCATTAACAGAATGACTTATGGCCTAATAATGTACATAAAAAATCCCCCATTTTGATTGATTTAGAGCAGAGCAATTTTTGATAAATACCAGAGCCAACAATAGGAAATGCGTACCATTCCCTCTTTTTAAAAGTGCTCTTGATTGATTGGTCACACATGAATAATGAGATGAGCATATCAAATGAAACATTTCATAGGAGGAAAAAGTTTAATTATCGAAAACAAAAGCAATTAGTAAGTTTTGATATAAAATTTCTTTTGGTGACGAGTCTAAAGTTCATGAACATTTACCTACATTACATTTCCTAAAATACAAACGCTGCTAAAAGACATTGTTTTGGTTACATAGGTGGTTATGTGCAAGTTGTGTGTAAGACGAAATCAAAAAACGCAAACCGTTCGATTTAAATACAGAACCTGCTGAAATGTTTGTAAGTTGAATTTGAAAATCAACGAAATTGAGAAAAAGTTCTATGCACGTATATTATTTATAAGTCATAGCACAGAATCTCGTGCACTTTAGAAAACATGAACTCCTGAATTTTTCAAATTTCTTTCACTCCTTTGGACTTGTTCAACATGAATAGTCTTCAAAAAAACATGCATCAGTGAGTTTTTCAAATTACATTTGAAAACATGCTATTACCTATATACGAAGTAAATAAAATCCCAATGGTAACAACCATTCTCTTCATCAACCACCAAATGCACAGATATTATATAAATGATTATTTTGTGCTTATAATAACAATAACAATCATTCGTAACAAATGACTTTACATTTATAACTAATTAAAATTATAATCAATGCAAGAAAAGTACATTTATTATTACAGAACAAGGCGCACTGCAATTATTAGACAATAGGCTTTTATTTGTCTCATGAAAACTTAAACCAGATAGTTGATAAATTTCGTTATTTGAACATCATGCAGTGGCAACAGCAGTTATAAAAACATTTCTCAGCATTATCAGGAAAATGAACAGAACATGCAATGGTCACCAACATATTAAAATAAAATTCATTTTTTTTACTTCACTGAAAAAGTTATTAAAAACCCCCATGACACTAAGAACATGATGGAACCTTATATATTATTAATTTTCGATTGTTTTATCTTACAGTACTCTCCAATTACCTTTTTAAACTCTTTTGAACTAAGCCTCAAAATTTTAACTGTTTGTGTAATGGGTAAAAAGTTTTCATAGTTTTCATTCCATTCGTTAATTAATATCTGTAGTTTTAAATTCACTTCTTAGTTGCTACATATGTAGGGTAAACAACTTTTCGGTTACTCAAACAAGCAAAAAAGATAACATTTTTTGAGGAGAGGGGGGTGCTTTTAATTTATAACACTTCTAAACCAAGTGTAAAGCCAAAATTAAAGATAAAATTGCTAATGATTACTCAATCAACAAGAATATTAGAAGTGGCTACTAATTGTAGGTTATAAGTTTTGAGATTTGTAAGCCACTTGCCTGTAACAGACGTTTGATGTCTTTGCCATAAAAACAGCTTTTTAAATCCCATCATTAAAAGCAACAACATGCCACAGGAAGAGAAGTAAATTTGGTTTTTATCGTTACCTAAAAAGAAGCAAAGTACATATTTAAACTCCTAGAATTGTTAAATTTTGAAGAATTGAGTGATAAGATCTAATTCTGGTCTAGCTCTCATATTTTGCAACATAAAGAGTAATCTTATAAATAAATATTGCAAAATTGTTAAATGTACCTTTATCATTGTTGTTGAATACTTTTGGTAGACCTGTAATAAAGTGAACTTTTTCTTTTTCTTTATTCCATAGAAATATCTTGCCATCACACAATGCCCCACAAACATATTCACCTAAGCACATAAACACAAAAACACATAAACACTTCGCCATGTAGCTCCATAACATGGTTGTTGTTGTGACAAGAAGCTCATTTTTAACAAAATACAGCAATAATATTTTTGTTAAATAGTTACCATTTTGAGACACATTTAATGCACAAGCATCATTTATCAATCCATAAATGTTCGGAATTTTCTTTCTCAACTTTCCAGATGAAATTGTCAATTCATTGATGTGTTGTTTGTCCAGAAGAAGAATAGTATCCTTACCCTAGGTTTAGGAACAAAATACGAACATTTAAATACAGTGAAATGATGAGATATTTATACACTTGCCAACTCAACCAGTTTTATTTTATAACACCCCATTTTAAAACAAATCTCCAGGTTGCCCTAGTCATGATCACTTTCACCCAATTTGAATTTTTTAAATAAAATATTTTTGGATTAATCATAATCTTAGTTAAATTTAAATTCGACAAGATTTTGTTCACTATAATTACGTCAGTTGTCAAAAATATTATTCACTCAAACCCACAAAACATGCAAGAAAGGATAACAATTTAAAAACCTAAGAATAATAACGTTTACCCTTTCATTGTTCACCTCATATCTACCATTAGTTGATTCAAAAAATACCATATATTTTTCAACAACTCTATGTCAAATTTTCTTAAGTGTTCTTTTTTGCAATCTTCACAATTGAACTACCTTAAGTTTCACTGTTTAAGGCCTAGTTTAGACGTCAAACTTTACATGAACTTTACATGAACTGAATACATTAAAGAAAAAAGAAAATGAGATGAACTTCTTCATTATCTTTTGTTTTAAATGAATTTGGTTCATTAAAGTTCATGTAAAGTTCGACGTTTAAACTAGGCCTTAAAACAAAATGCAATATTGCTGTGCTAAAGCTGCAACATTCATCAAAAGTTGAAGCATTTAATAAATATTTCGTGCAATTAAACACAACAGTGAACAGCATGCAAATGCATATTGGAGTAAAAAAAAGCAACTGCTAAATAAAAATCGTGAGAGAAAGCACAAAAATACAGTAGTACCTGTCCAATCCATGACAACTTAGAACACGGCTTTTTTCGCTTCGTTGTCAAATCCGAGACAATGTTAGCAATCAACTGCATAGCTACCGTTGTGCATTTACTACAAAGTATGAAATAAAAACGATCGAAATGCAACCATTGCGTTTCAATGTGCTTTGAATTGACAAACAACTTGTCACCAGTGTTGCCACTGACTACTATAGAAATTCCCAAGATTTTGGGGATAAAAGTCCCAAGATCCTTTAAAATATCCCAAGATCCCCCAGCTACAGCAAAATAGTTGTTTCCGGGGAGTTCCTTTGTCATGGGTACGCCATTAAAGCATCATTTTTGTTTTAATATTACTTCAAATCAAAAATTGTATAAAAAACGATAGTTAGTACCATTTTCTTACATGATCAAGGAAAGTTCGTGAAACATAACAGTACATAAAATTGTCAAACATGCTAACCAGACCCTATTTCAACAATCTCTTCGCTCATAATATCATAAACATCAGTTGCATTTTCTTCCTGTTTCTGACGCTGACCATGTTTATTAAAATACTCTCTCCGACAATGACCAAATTGTACGTCTTTTACAAGTTTAGTTGACGGCTCCCATGTGTAGCAATGTGCACCTTATCGAGCAATAGCTTGTTTTGCAATTAGTCTGTTTCTCAAAGTTGAGCAATGCCGGCGGTTGGTTTGAGGAGTCTTTATCATGTTAACATGGAAAAAAATTCTCTCGACACAGGCTGATGAGTGAGGTAAAACGAGAAGGTTGCACATAAAATTTCCCAGAAGTTCAAACTTTTTATTTCCGTTACCATCATTAATAACTCTAATCTCATCCCAAAACTGAGTTGGGGAGTTAGCCAAGCCTTTAAGAGAGTCTGTGGCATATAACAATTGCCTCCACTGATCATCAAGTTCATCCAATTGATCTTCAGACACTAAAGACGGAAAATGGTGTGCTAATACCGCTATCAAGTTTAGTGATCACCTGGTGGACACTAGACCAGGGGTCTCCAAACTACGGCCCGTTGGGCCTCTCAATCCGGCCCGCAGAGACACTTAAGCAAAAATAATATTATTAAACAAAATAAACTTTGTGCAGAAAGTTCACGTTATGACGCAAGCCAACTAGAAAGAGTGGCTTACGTCAATTTTTGTCTCAAATTCCTACTTCCGTTTCAAGCACATTGCGAAATTTAAAAAGCTGAAGGATAATGTGAAAATTTTTTATATTTCAATGCTTCATAATGGCCGATAAAAGAAAAAGAAAAGTAGATGATGAATGTCGGCGATTTCAAGAAGAGTGGAGTGGAAAATACTTCTTCATCGCTCTTTGACCAGCGGTATACGGTTCGTCGGCCCGCAACATGCTAGATGAAAGTTCATGTGGTCCTCTGGCTGTAAAGTTTGGAGACCCCTGCACTAGACAATGCCTCTGAAGGGTTGACAGCTGATAGCAAAGCTAGAACTCCATCACTTTTGAAAGAAAATCCTTTTATTTGGTTACATAACTCAACGAGGAAGTTACGACAATCGCTTCTGAAACGTTGTTCTTGGTTACCCGGTAATGATAAAGCTTGATTCGAAAATCCCAAACTCTTTGGAGAAATCCCAAGGCGTGGCAACACTGCTTGTCACCAAAACACACAAATCAACTTTATGTGGATTACCGCTGACTCAATAATTTGTCAAGACAACGATTACAGACCAATGAACTCTAATACAACTGTGACAGACCAGTGAACTCTAATACAACTGGTTGGCTAACTCTATATTGTGATAGACTGACAGACTAAGCATGAGACTGACAGATAGTGTTGCAATGGTCATGGCATTAGGCCACTAGCAAACAGGCCAGAGCCAGTAGCCCAGATTAAGTGCATCCTAAAAGCTTTAGAAGTTAATCTGTTGTTATAGTATAAGTCTCTATTTGTTAAAATAATCAGTTAACTGATAATGATTCATAAAATTTTAATATAATGTACACCCTGTAGCTTCGAATTACGGCTACTACATATTGAAAATTGCAGGCATGAATCTTCTTTTATAATGTTTGCCTTTTTTCCTTATTATTGGTTGCCTTTTTTCCTTATTGTTCTGTAATTATGTCTTGCCTTAAAATTTCCAAAAAAATCAATTTCATTTGAAGACACAATTTTGCTTCCGAAATTAGTAGAATTACTAAGTTTTCTCGACCTTCTGCTTGCACAGTGCACTTATCTGATTCATAGTTATCCTCAGTTTGCACAAGCCTGTGCAACTGCAAACAAAGTAAAATCTTTTATTTCTTAATGATTACACTCTAGTTTCATTTGCTTTCATTTTCCTAATTGGTATCAATCTCTATTTTGAAATAAATTAGGCCAATGAGTGCAAACAAATTTATACAAAGTTTTTTAACGCGACTTACGTTTTTTTACTAGCGACCTACGACTAAACCTTGGGCAGGTTGCACGAAGGCCGTTTCTATCCACTGGATAGAAAATTTTTCTGAACGCTAAAAAATTCCTTAAAAGGGAAACATAAACGATTTGAACTTAGCAATCATTGAAATAAAGTGCTGCTTCTAAGATTACAAAATTTCTTTGTCGTAAGGAAAATATAAACACCCAAGAAGTGCTTTTTAAAGCTATGTAAGTTTTTTTTATTCATAATTGCGATATTCTAAATGCAGTTAAATGTGATATTCTGTGAAAACCAAAAAATAACATTTCGTAAAGTTGACATTGGCAATAAGCTCCATGACATTTTTGTAACTCGTGACGCAATTTGTTGACGCAATTCGTTGACGCAACTCATCGACGCAACTCGTTTGCAACTCCACTGTGGTTCACTTTGGTGTCATGCAATTGCGTAATATGCTGTTGTTGTTTACTATGAAACATATTGGAATATAAAGTTCATGTTTGACTCAATATTTGGGAAGAAAACAAGACAATTTTTTATTTTGACAGGATAGTAATATTTCAAATTTATTGGAAATTAATCATCAGACTGGTTACCTCGTTGGCACTCAGTGTTGTTATTGGTTTCTTGTTGTTCACGATTTTCTTGGGGGCATTTGAAATACGGATCGACCCAAAATCTCAGCTAAATAACTTCCTCATCAATCATAAAATTTAGAAAATTGACCTATTTCAAAATCTTATAAATGGGAGAGCTTTTGTTATAAAATATTTCAACAAAAACCTTGTTGTAATAACGTTGTTGATATTTGAGCAAAAAACCTTTAATTGAATAACAAGAATCGTCTTCAATTATTCAGTCATCTGACGCAAGAGAGAACTTTAGGCATTGCCTAACCAGTAATCTTCATTAAAAAGTAAATGTCTAGGCTGGGTGTACAACTAGTATACTACAAATGAGACAAACTGGACGACATATACGATTTATTTTCCATTATTACTGACATGTATGATTACACAAAATGTACATATGTTGTTTTTCTACAAATAAATATGCGTGAACTAGATTACGCATTTTAATAGAAAATGATATTGGCGCATAACCCCAAGGGCCTAAAGAGAGGGAAACGAGACTGACACCAAATATTTGATTTAATATCACAGCAAAAGATTTGGTTTATTACAATAGCTAGACATATATACGTATTTGTCTTCAAGTAAGAGCTTGAGATTAGATTTGTTTTGTTATCCACAGACATAAATTGAAGTTTCTTTCAAAAATGCCATTGATGAAGTAGTAATATTTCGTCTTCACAAGGCTTCTCACTTTCTTTATTAACAAAAACTGTACATGTATACAGCTTTTTGAACTTTTTTGTGTCTAAACTAAATCGTATCAAAATTCATCGCCCATCTTCTATTTAATTGAATAATTTAATTTTTCGACACCATTTTTAAACTTTAAGCTCGTTAATTTCTTTAGTTATCGACAAATCATGAAGGATTGAACAATCATGAAATATTTATGTGTTGCTTGCGTGAGATGACCCTGTACAAGAAAACAGTTAAAGAGCAAGCTGTCAACGAAGTTTCACCAGTGTTATCGAAATAATCACCACATTAAATTTAAAAGATGTTGCAATGAAAGATAGAAAAAGCAAAGTATTACACACAAGTAAAGTTGAAAGATATATCATAAAGGCAATTAGAAAATGTTCAATTTGTCATTTGTATCCTTTATAATGTTGCATTCTTAAGATAGTTGACAAGACAAAGATTTTGGTTCAGCAAGTCTTGCACTACGCTCCAGCATTTCACTTGTTCTTCTTCGAGTGTTTTTAAACGATCAACTAAACCCGTATCTGAATATATGACGTCACTATGAAGCTAAACAAAAACGTGAAAGTAAAAACAAAATTAAGTGTCAACAATAGTTATGTCAACAATAGTTATGTCAACAATAGTTATGTCAACAATAGTTATGTCAACAATAGTTATGTCAACAATAGTTATGTCAACATAGCAGTAAAGAGTACTGACAAAATGTTTTACGGAGTACTTTCCTATCAAAAATAGTCTTTGCTTTTATTGAAATTAAAAATCTCATCACTTTCGCATATAAATCACACTTTCAGAAATTTCATTCACTTTCTTATTAACATCTCTTTCACTTTCTCTTTGAAAACACTTGTATTCAAAATGTGAGGTATATTCGTTAGTCTGTTAGAAATAACACACCTTCAAAAATAAAGCGATGTAACCTTGAACAAGCTCAAAATCTTTACGTTGCTTTAACTGAACGATAAAAAAATCTAAAATATTTTTCATAAGGGCAAAATCACCACCAGATTCGGGGCCCAAGCAACGAAATTCAGCGTCAACAGAAGATGGACCTAGTTCTTTTAATTTGACGCTAAACAATTCATCTGCAAGAAACACAAAAATAACATCAAGTCAACAAAAGTCATTAACTACATGGAATAAAACTACATGGTTAATTTTTAGGGAGGATTTTTTCATTGTAAACAGATTATAAATTGGATTCCAAAAGACATACTTTAATCTATACTTGTTATATTTTCAAGTTAACAGAGTTTCATTCAAAATAGTTTACATTTTAAAATTGGTATTCGTAGATACACAATAAAAGTATCACAATCAATACAATTAACTCATGCTGTCCTTGTTGCAACGAAGGAATATTTAGAGAGCTTTAGCAAGAGTACGACTACGACAACGAGTACGAAGTTTGACCGTGTAAGGGAATGGCACGAGGAAGTTTGTTGTCGTTGTCGCTTCGTCAAAATTTTTGTTAGTTGTAAACAACAGAACGAGCTTTTTTACTGTGAAAATACCGAATTTTGCGAAGCAGCTACGGCTCTATTTATCAATAAGAATATCAAGGAATCGGTTAAACTGATTTCGCGAGAATATGGGACTATTTAGACAAAATAGTCTCGCTAGTCGTCAAACTCTGTGGATTTAGTAAATTTGTTTCTATAGACTTTATGTGTAAACGATTAGGTGTTGATGTTGATTTTGGTGTAGATTTTAGTGTTGATTTTGGTGTTGATTTTGGTGATGGTTTTGGTCTTGGTGTTGATTTTGGTATTGATTTTAGTGTTGGTGTTGGCTTTGGTGTTGATTTTGGTGTTGGTTTTGGTGTTGATTTTGGTGTTGGTTTTGGTGTTGATTTTAGTGTTGGTGTTGATTTTGGTATTGATTTTGGTGTTGGTTTTGGTATTGATTTTAGTGTTGGTGTTGGCTTTGGTGTTGATTTTGGTATTGATTTTAGTGTTTGTGTTGGCTTTGGTGTTGATTTTGGTATTGATTTTAGTGTTGGTGTTGGCTTTGGTGTTGATTTTGGTATTGATTTTAGTGTTTGTGTTGGCTTTGGTGTTGATTTTGGTATTGATTTTAGTGTTTGTGTTGGCTTTGGTGTTGATTTTGGTATTGATTTTAGTGTTTGTGTTGGCTTTGGTGTTGATTTTGGTATTGATTTTAGTGTTTGTGTTGGCTTTGGTGTTGATTTTGGTGTTGGTTTTGATGTTGATTTTGGTGTTGGTTTTGGTGTTGATTTTGGTATTGATTTTGGTGTTGGTTTTGGTATTGATTTTGGTGATGGTTTGGGTGTTGATTTTGGTATTGATTTTGGTGTTGGTTTTGGTGTTGGTTTTGGTGTTGATTTTGGTATTGATTTTGGTGTTGGTTTTGGTTTTGGTGTTGATTTTGGTATTGATTTTGGTGATGGTTTGGGTGTTGATTTTGGTATTGGTTTTGGTGTTGATTTTGGTGATGGTTTTGGTCTTGGTGTTGATTTTGGTATTGATTTTAGTGTTGATGTTGGCTTTGGTGTTGATTTGGTGTTGGTTTTGGTGTTGATTTTGGTATTGATTTTGGTGTTGGTTTTGGTTTTGATTTTGGTATTGATTTTGGTGTTGGTTTTGGTTTTGATTTTGGTGTTGGTTTTGGTTTTAGTGTTGATTTTGGTGTTGGTTTTGATTTTGGTGTTGGTTTTGGTATTGATTTTGGTGTTGGTTTTGGTGTTGATTTTGGTGTTGGTTTTGGTTTTAGTGTTGACTTTGGTATTGATTTTGGTGTTGGTTTTGGTGTTGATTTTGGTATTGATTTTGGTGTTGGTTTTGGTGTTGGTTTTGGTGTTGATTTTGGTATTGATTTTGGTGTTGGTTTTGGTTTTGGTGTTGATTTTGGTGTTGGTTTTGGTTTTGGTGTTGATTTTGGTATTGATTTTGGTGTTGGTTTTGGTTTTGATTTTGGTATTGATTTTGGTGTTCGTTTTGGTTTTGGTGTTGATTTTGGTATTGATTTTGGAGTTAGTTTTGATTTTAGTGTTGATTTTGGTGTTGATTTTGGTGTTAGTTTTGGTTTTGATTTTGGTATTGATTTTGGTGTTGGTTTTGGTGTTGATTTTGGTATTGATTTTGGTGTTAGATGAAGATAAAATCGCAAAAATCGTTCATCTTTATAAAACTATATACTAAACGCACACCCACCATAACGTCTACACTATGAGGAACTGATGTGAATTTTCTACCTCATCACAATATTGCAAAGAAACTTTGCGATAAATATTGGCAGGAAATATTATTAACGACAGTAGCGTATTTTCATAACTATTTAAGTCATAAACCCACAACTTACAGTCCTTTGTTTCAGAACATCGAATTAACAATTGCTGGAACTCAGAATATTCAGTAAAGTTAGTGATTTTGCGCATCTTCGATTTTGAGCTTGACTAAAAAATAGAAAGATGATCAAACCAATTACAAATAAATATTGTACGTAAGGCATTCGGGTTAATGTCATCAAAAGAATTTTTGAGATATGACAAAAAGAGATGGATATATACTGTAGTAAGGCTTAGCGACGTAGATTTGCTTATATAAATTATTTCTTATATCACTACTGTCGACAGTTTTTAATGATTGCTGGTGTTTTAATTTAGAACTTAAAAAAATTTTACCTTTGTCGAACAATCAATTTTTACATCAAACTTTAATTCCACACCAGGAATCGTCGGAAGAAAAAATGGCGCAGACTTAGGAGCCTGGGGTGGTTCTATTGGTTTGTTGCGTTTCTGTAAAACAGAACAAATATATTTTTAAATCATTATACGTGGAATTGGATATATGTAGAAAAGACATAATATTTCTAACGTTGATAATATCCAAATTCAGAAGAGTTTTCCATCGGGACTCAGGTAACAGAGACAATGTGATAAGGTTTGACGAAATTTGATCAGGAGACTGATAAGTTATATTAGATGGCTTTTCTACGTCGGTTAGTGTGACATTGTCATTAGCTTCATGATTACCCACTGTAAAATATAAAGATATTACGCATCTGTCTAATGTTTTAACACAAATGAACGAGAACTCATATTTACGTAACTTTTCATGTTGACAAATATTTTGCATCTACAATAAATCTCACCGATTCATATTTGAAAAATTTCATAATTTTAATATTTTTTATTATTTTCTGCTTTTGTAAGATTTTCAATTGAACAGTCAATGAAATAGGACTTACTTGTGACATATGATATCACAAACTTATTGCAAATGGCTTGCTTGACTAAAGTAATGATACTCACTCTCCTCATAAACATCACTTCTAGCTAAAGGCATATCCACATACAACGGTTCATAATCAGCTGGAAGAGGGACGTAAGACACATTGTCGTAAAGAGTTTTATTTGCCCTAAACAATAAAAATACTTTAGTGAATCATTAATTTCTTCTCTCCTGCACGTAAAGTAGTTCGCTTCAAATTAGTTGCCATAAATATATTTTTCCAAAGATTTACCATAAATATATACCCCAATCATCAACATGGGATGTAGCGAGAAATTCTCCAACGGGTGAAAATGTAAGACTTGTTGCAGGTGATTGAACAAGAAATGAATCAATGAGTCTACAATGAAAAAACAAACAAACAAAAAAAAGTATAATATACGTACATGTAACCGTTTTTAATGCCTGGTTGACATTGATTAGTATATTTACAATCGTGTTAATAAGCGTAAAATTGCTAATTTTTAAGTCGGACCAAATTGTTCGGAGTCCCACCAAATTGAAAATGACAAACGACCAAAAAGGCCTACGTCGAAGTAATGTGCAGTACGATTTTAGGAGTTACTTGCTACAACAAATGTTAAATGGAAGAGAGGCGAGGGAAAGTTGGAAAATGAGCAAAAATACTAAATAGTCTACTGTGTAAACGTCAAGCTTTATCAATATTTCCATGTTGATTATTGTCAAAACAATACATTTCTAAAGAAATCAATAATGTTAATGATCTGAAATCTACATTGCACGACCAAACTTGCGGACAGGCTACGTAACTGAGCCAAGTGTTTACAAATTTACCTGCCCGAAGGTAAGTCCCATGTTCTTATTGTTGAATCAAGAGCTGAGGTAATCAACCACCGAGAGTCTGGACTGAACGCCTGAATGAAAATACCGAAATACAACGAAAATAATGAATAGAAGATTTCAAACCCGTCTACGAACGTTAAGGGAAAAGTGTGCAACATCTGCATCTATAAAGTTCTGTCTCCAAAAATGTAGACAAATAAGGTCTGCTTCAAACATCGAACTTTACATGAACCGAACGCAATGAAAACAAAAGAAAATGAGATGAATTTCCTCATCATCTTTTGCTCTCAATGCGTTCGGTTTATGTAAAGTTCGACATTTGAACTAGGCCCGAGACTTCACTAAACAAGATATTTGCAAATGACGAAAGCTTATGAAAAAATAATTGAAATGTTTGTCAACAAAGTTCCTAACTCACCATATCAGTAATTCTGTTTCGATGACCATTTAATTGTCGCACAACCCTTTTAATTTCAACATCGACAATTTTTACGGTAAAATCATCGAGAGCGAGAGCAATCAGTGAACTACAATGAAATTTGTAACATAAAATTCATTCAAGATTCAAAGGACATTTTCTAGTTAAATCAATTTACCTTTCCCTGTGAAGTATTATTTGTGAAACTCCAACATCAAGTTTTAGAGTGGCTTGCAGTGATTTAGTATTAAAATACCAAAACTAAAACAATCCATGTAACGATAAACATTGCAGCAGTAGTAGTGGTGGTGGTAGTAGTTGTGGTGGTAGCAGTAGTTGTGGTGGTGGTGGTAGTAGTAGTAGTGGTAGTAGTGGTAGTAGTGGTGGTAGTAGTTGTGGTGGTAGTAGTAGTTGTGGTAGTAGTGGTAGTAGTGGTTGGTAGTGGTGGTGGTAGTGGTGGTGGTGGTAGTAGTGGTGGTGTGGTAGTGGTGGTGGTGGTAGTAGTAGTAGTGGTGGTGGTGGTGGTTGAGGTGGTGGTGAGTGGTGAGGGTGGTGGTAGTGAGTGGTGGTGGTGAAGTGGTGGTGTGGTGGTGAGTGGTGTAGTGGTGTGGTGGTGGTGGTGGTGGTGAGTGGTGGTGGTAGGTGAAGTGGTGGTGAAAGGTGGTGGTGGTGGTGGTGGTGGTGAGTGGTGGTGGTGGTGGAAGTGGTGGTGGTGGTGGTGAGGTGGTGGATGGTGGCGTAGTAAGTAATGGTGGTAGTAGAAATAAATCGGGTGGTGAAGTAGTGGTGGTGGTGGTGGTGTAAATGGTGGTAAGTAGTGATGAAGTAGAAGTGGTCGTGAGTGGTGAAATGATGGTGGTAGCAGTGGTAGTGTAATCAAGTAAGTAATAATGTGGTGAAATGAGTGGTGGTGAAGTAAGTAGTGAGTGGTAAGTGAGTGAGGTGGTGTGGTGAATGGTCGTGGTAATAGTAGTGAAGTAGTGAAATGAAGTGAAGTGGTGGTCAAGTAAAGTCAGTGAGTGATGGTAAAATAGAAGTAAGTGATCAGTGAAGTAAAGTAAAAATGATCGTGAGTGGGGAAAGTAGTAATGTGAAGTAAGTGAAATGTGAGTAAGTCATAAGTAAAGTAGTGAGTGGTAAGAGAAATGAATGAGGTGAGTAGTGAAAAGTAGTAATCAGTGAATCAAGTATGGTAGAGTCAAGTAGTGAAATAGTGAAGTAGTCATAAAGTAATTAAATGAATAGTGAAGTAGTGAATGATCGTAAATACAAGAAGTAGTCGTAATGTCAAGTCGATAGTAAAGTAGTGGTCGTAAAATATGAATCATTTAGTGAAGTGTGAGATGGTGGTGGTAGTGAAGTAGTCATGGTAGTATAGTGGTGGTAGTAGTAGTGGTGGTAGTAGTAGTGGTGGTAGTAGTAGTGGTGGTGGTGGTAAGTGGTGGTGAGTAGAGTGGTGGTGGTAGTAGTGGTGGTGGTGGTAGTGGTGGTGGTGGTAAGAGTGGTGGTGGTGAGTAGTGGTGGTGGTGGTAGTGGTGGTGGTAATGAGAGTAGTGGTGGTGAAGTGGTGGTGAGTGGTGTAGTGGAAGTGGTGGTGGTGAGTAGTAGTGGTGGTAGTAGTAGTGGTGGTAGTAGTAGTGGTGGTAGTGGTGGTGGTGGTAGTAGAAGTTGTGGTGATAATAGGGAGCTTTAGCAAAGACTATGAGTACGACTACGAGTACGATTTGCGTCATTTTGGCGCAAAAACATTGTTGCGACAACAAAAACACGTAGCCGTCATCCATCTGAGGACGATGTTTTGTAAATTCGTATTCGCGACTACGATGTCTTTTAGGCAAAGAAAGTAGGTAATTTCTTCATTCTGTAAGAAATTAGTTTACAGTATTATTTTCGAGCATCCAGGCTTTACTTTAGAACATTTTTGAGCGCAGATGTAATTTAAAAGGAAAATATGACCTTGAAAACTTTCATGTATTTCGCACGCAAAGTGAACGGTAAACAAACAATAAAATCGTATAAATATATCGTACATAAAATTTAAAATAGTGAAGATTTTTTACTCTAAAGAGTCCTATGTTCTTGCTAAATCAGTATTATCGATTAGTTGATATCATTATTGACAAATGAAGCCGCAGCTGCCTTGCAAACGTCGGTGTTTTTCACAATGAAAAGGCTCGTTCTGTTGTTTATAGCTAAAACTAAATTTTGACAAAGCGACAACGACAACAAACTCCCTCGCGCCATTCTCTTACACGGTCAAACTTCGTACTCGTCGTCGTAGTCGTACTCTTGCTAAAGCTCTCTAGTAGTAGTAGCTGTGGTAGTAGAAGTAGTGGTGGTAGTAGTAGTTGTGTTGGTAGTAGTAGTAGTGGTGGTAGTGGTGGTGGTAGTAGTTGTGGTGGTAGTAGTGGTGGTGGTAGTAGTAGTGGTGGTAGTAGTGGTGGTGGTAGTAGTAGTGGTAGTGAGTAGTTGTGGTGGTAGTAGTGGTGGTGGTAGTAGTAGTGGTGGTAGTAGTGGTGGTGGTAGTAGTAGTGGTAGTAGTAGTTGTGGTGGTAGTAGTGGTGGTGGTAGTAGTAGTGGTGGTAGTAGTGGTGGTAGTAGTAGTAGTAGTGGTAGTAGTAGTTGTGGTGGTAGTAGTGGTTGTAGTAGTAGTGGTGGTAGAAGAAGTAGTGGTGGTAGTAGTAGTAGTGGTAGAAGAAGTAGAGGTGCTTCTCCTCCTCTTCCTTACCTTTACTGTTCTATCTGACGAAGCAGTGATTATCAGTTGATTTAAATCATTAATCAATACTCCAAGAACAGCACCGTCATGAGCTGAAAAACATAATCAATTTATATGAGCAAATTATGGCCAAACTTATAAAACTAGATACAGATCTAAATGTGCTGTTGAACCTTTTTCACTGCCTAAGAAGCCACGATGAATACCAGATTGAATATTAAAGATATCCACGTGACCTGACAAATAACCAATGACGCAGTAATTACCACAACAGCTTATTGCCACACACTAAAAAAACCAATCTGAGCATGAAAATGCGGTATGACACACATTATGTAGTATCATCATTTTACCTTCGCGACAGTTTTCTTTGCTTCATGTTTAGGTTGAAGAATATGTTTTCCAATACATTTATTCACATAATTCCATGTCCAAACCTTCGATGTTCCATAATGACAAGAAATAATTCCATCCCAGTCTCTTTGACGAATTTCCTCTAAACAGTCAAACCACGTTCCTACAGTACCGCTCGCGTATAACTTAAAACTTTTTTTGCGTATGATACACCTATGCTAAGAATATAAATGTGTTTTGAAACGCGTAGGATACGCGAAGAATACGCGTATTATATGTACTAATTATATAAAAATTGTTTTCAAAAGAGCAACTGCCAAAATAATAAAGGTCGAAATAATAACGTAATAGTTCTTAAAAGAACTGTTGAAAGCAGAACACTAACCCAACAATTCTAAAAGAACTGTTTTTAAAGCTACTATGCAATTTGGTAGACTACTCATCAGATGCCAACGTCTGCTAAATGAAAACTTTAGAATCATGCGATATTTACAATGTTAGGAAATAGTTAAAACAGAGGTGTAAATCAAACGCGTATGTAATCCTTTTGTCGCCAGAAGACGGGATCAGTCAACTTTATTAATACAAACTCCAAAGTACATGTAAGAAAATCTCTACATTAATACAAATACCTGAAGCAAAGTCGACAATGACCGGCAACTTAAGTTCTTCGATTTTAACACTCAGATTTTTTGATCGTTTTAAAAAGGATCCTTGAAAGATAAATAAAAGAAATTGACAGTCATAATTTCAAAACAAGGCCACAATAACTAAAATGTTACAAGTCAAAATGACATATATATTATACATGTTTGTAAATGTAGATCGTCCACATGTAACGATACTCCTGGGTTCAAGCCATTTACTTCATATATATTATAGATATTGAAACAGAGTACCTTGAGACAATTCGCAGCTTTGGGAATCGCGTATGGTAGAGGTAAGACGGAAGCTACAATCTTGTCCTGAAAAATTGAAAAATCTACCGTAAGTTAAAAATGAAGGAAAAATCCTCCATATTTACTTTGAATTAAGTCGTTTGTTAATGAGGGAATACTTGCTAGGTACATGCTAAGAAAATACAATTACATACCAGCGCTAAGTATGGAGTGCCCTCGATAACCGTGAAAACGTATTTTGGAAACAGGAGCACTATGTGCAGAGCGATATTTCAACAAACGACCGCTGCCATCAACTTCGTCAAATATCCAAATCTACAACCCAAACATTGTAACTTGTGATTCTAACATGATCGACAATAATATAAAACCAAACCACACGAAAATGAAGTCCTTTTAATATGGTTAATGTAGATTTAATGTAACATTTTGTAAAGAATAAAAAGTGTAAACACGTGTCCACGTCATTTAATACTTCTGTACTACTATAGAAATTAATCTAACTTTTGTATGTAGAAAAACACGAGTGAAAAAATCTTCTGCCAAAGTGAAAGATGCCATTATTCTTATCCTTTCTAAAGATTTATGCTGAGAAGCTGTTAGATACGTATGTTAGATGGGTTAATTTGAGCATGATAGACTCATTGTTAGCGAGACTTAAGATGCAGAAATAACGCAGAATGATGAAAATAAACAAAAATTTTAGTAACATGCTAAAAACGAAACAGGACTTTAAACACAAGACCGTAACAATCAGATAATTAAAAAACAAACAAGCTACGTGATGAAATGAAAAAACCAACAAATGGGGTTCAATGTGTCTAAAATTGACGCACAAAGTCATTTTTAACGACATGAATCAGAATTGACAATTAAATTCAAATACCTAACTGACCTTTAAGGAATTATCTGGACTGGTTGTAATCATTAAAGGCTGTGATGGTAAAAATCTGCATGAAGTTATGCTTCTATCATGACAACTCCTTATTGAAGACAATAAACATTTTCTTTCTAAATTCCACAGAGCAATATGACCTAAAGTACTTCCCGTTGCCATAATTGCTTCATGATCTAAAACCAAAGACATGAACATCTCATATATATGAGCTAGCTGTTCATATGTTTTTAAACAAAGCATTTCTACCATATTTTTAAGTTACCTGTCCTGAATGAGATACTTGTTACAGCTCCCCAGTCTTGCATAAAGCTCATTAATGTTTTGTCAAATTTTAAGTTATGAAGAAAAATATTTCCATTGCATAATCCAACAGCAACAACATGAATGGCCGGTGCCTAAGAAACACATAAATTAATTAGAAAGAAAAATGAGACAAGAAAATGAGTTTTGTTACACAACCCACAAGTATATTCATGAAACATGAATGCTTTAATGTATGTATGCTCTCAATGTTTTGCTAACATAAATAATGATTTCTACAAATAATTAACTTTCCACTGACATTTTGATAAAAATGTTATCAATAAAAAATTCTTCAACTAAGCCATTTCCATTAATAGCAATATACATATAAATGAATCAATGTAAATATTTTATCAAGTTTTGCAATGAAATAATTAGACAAAAGCAGTTGGGTGAATACCTGTTCAATGACAGTTATAGCATGACACCAGCCCGAGAATAAATGAATCATTCTGCTACAAATTAAAATAGTTTAATGTAAGAAACAAACTTTACATGTAATGAACTTTTAAAGCTGCAACAAAATGAAGTGAATGCAACAATAAACACAGCTACTATAAAATTCTTTAAAATATGGAAGTATAAATTAAACAAAAACTTGGTTAATGATTTATTTATAAAAATAAGTTTGCATTGCATACATAAATGACAAATACAGACTGTGACTTTAAACAAACCTATTTTTAATATTCCATAACTGCATTGTTCCTTGTTTACTTCCCAGGAGTATTTTATTAAGATAAGTACTAGGATGCATTATGCTTGTCACTTCGAAATCTGAGGAATCCAACTGAATTTCAAGATATAACTCTAAAATCAAAATAAAACAATTCTGAGTTCAAAACACATCTATTGGTACAATTCTAATAAATTCCTTATTCACCAGTGGTTTTTATCTCCCAAATTCTTAAACAATTCATTTTATCAACAGACAATAAATGTTCAGCAAAAGGAAGGAGCAAATGAATATCTGTATCATGACCAACAAAATCTGAAACCTAAAATAATAAACAGAACCAATTACATACATGTAGAATATTTAAAAACAATATCTTACCCAGCATAATTTAAGGTAGAAAAATTCAAGTTGATTGAGTCTGAGGCAAATTTTATTTCATGTGTTGGGTATATAAAAGATCTTCTGAATGGAAATTCAATTTTGTTAAATATTTTATTATAAATATTGATTTAGAACATGCAGTAATATAAAAATTGCCATCAGGAAGCTAAATTTTTTAGTAGAAATGAATAATGACATTTACGTAGTGATTTCACAATGCTATAGTTTCAGTAATTTTAAGATCATACATGTATTTAATATCAAGTTATTAACCTGTTTTCCTCTTTTCCATAACTGGAGATTTTTTCCAGCAGCCGTAATAACAAGATCATTATGGCAGCATATACTGCTAATGTTTTCTTTCAAAGGTGAACCTTAAAAAACAATAAAGTTGAACATCAATAAAGTGCACTATAAACAAAGGATGTTTTAAAAGACAAAAAAATCAAGTTAACATACTCACGAACAACAACTTTAACTTTTCACACTACAGATAAAAAAGCAAGAAGAATAAAATGACTCACGAAAAATGTTCATTGAACACTAGTTCACCAGTGCCTATCGCCTTAGTCTGTTAACAAGTTACATCAGGTAAATAAGACTTTGACAAAATACTGACGCTGTAGAGATGATAAGACCTTCCAACCACGGTAGCAACAAAAATTTCCTTCCCTAAACTCTGTAATGCCAGGGGAATGCCATTTGATATAAATCCTAGTGCTCGAAATGGTGAGAATATTTGGCTGCCATTAACGTTTGAACATTTCGCCATCTTCAACTTTGATGAACACGTGTTGTTAGCAGGGGGGAGTGAAACTGTTTGTTTGTCAACTGTGCACTGATACTGTGCTAGAGGCCAACAGCAGTTTAGCTTCAATATGTTTTCCGACGCTTTGATCATCTGATTCCGATCCTCAGAGCTTGTTAAGAATGAAAACAATTTAATGAACAAAAATTGAACAAAAACCGTCTTCTATCCTTAAATAACTTAAAAGCATAGCCACTTTTATAGTCGAAAAATCATTTTTGATTATTTACAAAGTATGTCATCATTTACAATACCCCCCATCTCCCACTTTCTTGATAGTTGATACCACAGATAATGCAATGTACCTCAATGAATCGGATGTAATATAACATATAATATGTTCATTGTTGCTCTGGACTTTGGTATGATATTCGTAATTGAATGTTTTTATATTTGAGTTGTTAGTTTAGGATTTCGTAATCCTAAATATAATATGTTAGTTTAGAATTTGAGGAAATGAATTTTTGAGTTATAAAATTAACTTGAATAATACGTTATTAAGATTGTCTGCTGGTGGCTTGTGGTTACAAAATCAGATGGTTTGAAATACAAACGCTAGATATAATGTTTTCAAATCAAGTGATTAAAATTATTGCTCTGACAACTTTATTTTGGTTTTCTGCCATTTTGCTAATATTTATGTCGCAAGATGAGTTAACGAGAAGTTCTCTGGTGATGTTAAATGCTCCTATGTTTCAAAATGATGATCATAAATTCATGCACAAGGTTGGAGTTGAACCATTAAAACCGATAAATGATAATATAAAATATCCATGGCAAAAGAAATCTGGAATAAAAAGTTCAAGGAATGCTGGTTATCTGATGAGTTTATCAAAAAAAGTTGGCAAACTTATTCGCGGTAATCAAAAAGCTGTTTATGATGTCAGTAAATTGAAAGAAAAAAATACCTTAGGTGCGATGGGAAAAGCTGCTTATCTTGCTTCTGAAGAAGATAAAAAGCTAGCTCAAGAGCATTTTTCCGACCATTCTTTTAACTGGGTATTAAGTGATAGAATTTCCTTGGATCGGACTTTGGATGATTATCGTGGATCGAGGTAAACCATAAATGTGCATAAGTGAATAAAATGTGTGTCCACCACACATTTGAATTTTTTCTTTATACGTATGTGTTCTTAATTATTTATATTGCATATGTAATGTACATGTTCTCCTTTTTTTTCCTTTCCCATTTTTACTTCCCCGCAATTTTTATCCATCATTTTTTTCTCTAATTACTTCTTTTAACAAACTGCATGTCATGAATTTTTTCTGTCAAAATGATTTTTTCATTATTTTTCCATATGAGATCAATAACAGAAAAGCCATTGTTTCAATTACTATATTAGACTTTATAGCAAAAATAAAAAACAGTTTGCATAGTGTACTGTGTAATGTATTTATAATTATTTGTTTCCATTATTTTATTGCATAAATAACAATCTTAACTTAAAAATATAGACTAACAAATGCTATAAAGGTTGACCATCAAGCAAACAATTAGTATTAATCATAAGTCTGAGTCAGTTCTTTAAACTTTCTGTTTTACAACATCAAAAGCAACAGAAAATACATTATATTCACAATCTTTAACTTAGTTACTATGAAAAGAAATACATATTGACAAATTAGGTTGTTTGATAAAGCAATTTAAACTTGTTTCTGAGGGTATTTGACTCAATCATTCTGATCACTGTTTTGGATTGATAGTTTTTTATGTTCGTATGTAAAACATTAAATTGCTCAATGTCATTTTCTCCTTGAAAGGTTTATGAAACACTGTTATTTCCATTTCTTAGTCAAAGTTAATGAGGCTTTACATAAAACTTGTTTATCAACTCTGAATGTTGTAGGTCTATAATCAATGATTGTCAGTCACCAGAGCTCTATCTGCTATGTTAAAGTTTCACTTGTTATTTAGTCACTTGTTCACGTTTTTAGGTGTAAATCCAAACACAACAGTTATCCGGAAAAGTTACCAACAACAAGTGTCATCATTTGTTTTCATAAAGAAAGACTTTCTGTGTTACTTCGCACAATCCACAGTGTCATCAATAGAACTCCTCCACATCTATTGACTGAAGTGATTGTTGTGGATGATTTCAGTGAAGATAGTAAAATCATTTTGTGAATCATACATTAAGAAATTTCATAAGTTTATTAAACATTCTTGTTTTTCTTATATAGAACGTCTTGGGCAACCTCTAGATGAACATGTTCTAACCATGCCCAAAGTTAAGGTATTTCGGAATAGCAAACGTGAAGGACTGGTGCGAGCACGTTTGCGAGGAGCTCGCGAGGCTCGTGGAGACGTATTGACGTTTCTTGATTCTCATTGTGAAGCAACACCAGGATGGGCTGAACCATTACTTGCGCGAATTTATGAGGACGAGAAAAATGTTGTTTGTCCAGCCATTGAAGTTCTCAATGCTGACACTTTTGCATATCAAGCGTCAGCTAATGCCGAACAAAGAGGTGGTTTTAACTGGGATCTGTTCTTTAAATGGAAAGGAATTCCTCCTGAAGAACAGAAATTAAGGAAAGACGAATCTGATCCTATTCGGTTAGACATCGCCAATTCATTTAAAGCAGGATTTGATGTGTCAAATATACTACTAGATTTCGAAGGATTTTTGGATTTCATAACATAGATATTTTTTCAACACAACCCAACCAAAATTTGCTTTCCTGTCCCTGACACTCTGTTTTCTCCAAAAGCTTTTTAATATGTATATGTACTTCATCATGTTTGATCCATTGATGCTTCGTCTGTTAGATCTACGATATTTTACAATTAATAACTGTTAATTTTACTTTAGCGTAACTTTCTAGTATTTTTCATACGTTTTATTGATAACCTATGTTTCAGAACACCAACAATGGCTGGAGGTTTGTTTTCAGTTGACAGGAAATATTTTTTCCATATTGGATCGTACGATGATGAAATGGACATTTGGGGCGGCGAGAATTTAGAAATTTCTTTCCGAGTATGATTTGTTTTTTTATTAGTGCATCTACCAGAATTCACATATTGGTCAATTCAATAAGTACTCAAAAAATTGGAAAACTGAGATTTTTGTTAAATTGAAAAGTTGTTACATTTATGGTTCTTATGTCAAATGTATCGCAAAATCAAGATTATAAGGCCACTGTGACATACATACGTATGTGTCCAAAATACGAAGCTAAAACAATTTTTTTGTAAATTTGTATTTTTAAATGTTTAGGTTTGGATGTGCGGCGGGCGATTAGAAATCATTCCTTGTTCACGTGTCGGTCACGTGTTCCGTAAAGTTACCAGTCCCTATAAGTTTCCAGATGGGGTGGAAAAAACCCTGAGTAAGAACTTAAACCGCCTTGCTGAAGTTTGGATGGACGAATATAAAGAGTTATATTATAACAAGAAACCCCAGAACCGCAATAGGGACTTTGGAGACATAAGTGGCAGAGTGAAGTTAAGAGAAAGGTTAAAATGTCATAGTTTTAAATGGTATTTGGAAAATATTTATCCTGATATCAGAATGCCTGAATTGAATCCACCTGCACAAGGCGAGGTAAGATAGCATAATGAAGGTTATCTGTGTACATAGGATATGATTCAAATGCTTAGGGAGGATAGATAGGATAATTTAGTGTCACAAGATAGATAGGATAGGATAATTCACTGGCACTTGGGTAGTAAAAATATAATAATTCACCTGGGCACAGTTGCACTTGTAGCCATCATCAAAGTTTGGCCGTTTTATGTAATTATTTCATCGATCACTTGCTGTAAAACATGAGATTTACGAGAAAAAAATTATGGCACGATCGAACTTTCCCAGCTTGCAATGTCAGTGCCTGGCAAGACAAGAAAATATTATTGGTTACCTTTGACTAAACCTTTGGTAACCAATGATAATGAAGTCGGCCATTACAACAAAATTTTTAAGAGTTTGTTTTGATAAGCAATTTCATGAGAAATGAGTTCCGGTCGCTACTCGTGCTATGAAATCAATTTTCATGATAATTAACTTAGGTTCGCAATCCTGAAAGTGGTTTATGCTTGGATTCTCTTGGAATGAAATCTGGCAACAAATTGGGATTGTACAGCTGTCATGGACAGGGTTCTAACCAGGTGCTTTATCATTTGTGTTTCTGACTTTGACGTAAATAGAAAATATGTGTGATTTACTTACGCTAATTGTTGTTTTTAGCATTTTGTTCTTTCCTCACATGGAGAGATCGTATGGGAAAGTGAAAACTGCGTCGATAATTCGAATTACAATCCTGGAGGAAGTGTTGAATTGATTGCCTGTCATGGTATGGAAGGAAATCAGAAATGGATACATGATAAAAGTTCAGTAAGTGCATTTTACTTAAAACCACGATCTTTACCAGCTACAGGGAGTTCGTAAATTTTTTCATACATATATTTTGCAATTAATTTAAATGAAATACTTTTGGTATTGAACCGCTCCTGATTAAGTCGTGCACGGACTTAAATTTAGTAATTAGCTATATATGAACACTTCTACTCACAATAAATAACATCAATGCCAGAAAGTATTCAACTATGTATAAGTACTCTTTCCCTGCCTTATTATTATTTTTGTTATGTAATTAAAGCCTAATAAGTAATCTTCCATGGAATTTTCACTTTAATCAAATGCATCATTATAAGTAACTAATGAATAATTCTAAAATCGTCCAAAATTATTTAGAAATAACAATAAGAGATGAATTTCTCATAAGTTAATAAATATAACTGAAAACAGGAACTGCTGTTTTTTAAATAGACTTTTTTTTGACAAATTCGTTGTTGTGTTTAATAAAATCAACGTATGTTGTAGGGTTATATTAAACACGAAATAAGTGGTCAGTGTCTTGATCGCGGTGCGTCAATGAACTCTGAAAATCCAGTGGTAAACCCATGTAATGGTGGCTCTTCTCAGGTTTGGATCTTTTCGCGTTATAAGAATGATTAAGATTTTTGTACGTTTTCATATTGCTATAGTAAATTATCATTGTAATATTTGAAAAGATTTTTGTTGTAAATTGCAACTTAAAAAATATGCAATCCAGAAAGATTATTTCTTATGAATTACGTCAAATAAAGACGACTTATGTCATTTGAAAGCCAGTCTTAAAAACAAAGTACAACAAACGAATTCTGACGAATTATATTCATATGAAAACCAGTCTTTACTATGAGACATCACATTCAGCAATCAAAGACAGTGGTCATTGGAACTCGGGTCCACAGCCAAAGTGAGTCAAAAAGTAAAGTACATTTTTTTTCATGATACGCGTAGGAACAGATTTAAATTGTGGCAGGGGCTGAAGTTGAAGAGAACCCTTATTTTTTTGAAGCTCTAGAGGGTCTCTTTAGCTTTAGTTTAGTGTATTTTATGAAACATTTATGACTCATCTAAGCAATATATTAAATTATACAACCCATATAGAACTATTTGTATTGTTGTGAGCAATATGACCGACTGTTAATGACACAAATCATTGAATGTATTTATGTTAGTCTATAGTGCATGATATAGTGATTCTCTATGGCTGTAAAACATGATACGTTTTAGATTGGATGAACGTCAGACGCTAGAGTTCCTTGTTCATCACCATACACGATGTAACTAATGTATGGTTTCCTCTTTTCAATACATACTAGCAAATATTTCTTTCCTTCATATTGTTGAACATGTAAATAAGAATTTATTGATCTAACATTACATGTTTGTAAATGTAGATCGTCCAGGTTGGTATAGTCCTGAGAAGGACTGTTTTTGTTGTTGTTGACTGACGTTTCGACAACCTTAGCGGTAGTCATCTTCAGAGTCATTCGACTATATAAACCAAATTGTTTATGACTATGTTCAAAATTATTTGTTGGGTTCTAATATTTATTTTGAGAAGTTTTACATACCATTTCATATATGAAATCAAATGTGAAATTTTTGTAAGGGTTGAAACAGGCCTTAAATATGTTGAATTTCGTCGTTATTCGGCATGTCTTTTTGCTGTCCGGGTACAAATTCTCCTTGACGTTGACTAGAAAAAAATGGACGATTTAGATGTTTTTATTGAGTATAGTCTATGTTAAACATGTTATACCTCCTTAACCTGTGGATTACTACTGCCAACAATGTAAGTATGAGTATAACACTTGCCATCGCAGCTGCCGATATTATTACAATCGTCGTATTTTTAAGTAAATCTCTTCTCTTACCTAATAAAAAATCCACATTTTAGTTGGACTATTGCTTTTTCGAGTTAATATGCTCATTTTATTTTCAAGTAAAGAATTGTGCTACTTCTTACTGTATGACACTTGTATTGTAATATGCGTGTTACAAACCTCACGATGTTTCTTTTATTAAATAAAAATCTAGAGACAATAAATTTGATCCTTTTGTAACGTAGGACTATTTTTGATGCATTTTCTTTTATTTCTGTTTTTAAGTTTGTTTTCAATTAACTTTACTAAACCTATCACATGCAAATATGGATTTAAAAATCAATATTTTGAAACCATTACTATGGCTTTAGTGGAATTTTAAACTTACTTATTTTTTTCTCACAAAATTTGGGTGACTTTTTGTTTTGTTTCACGTGTTTCGTTGACGGTGGCACCTGTAAAACTAGGTGACTTATCTGAAATATTGCTCCGAATCTTGGACGGGTAAATATACCTGGATTACCAAGCATAAGAGTGAAATTTATGCTTTCAAATTCTGGATATCGAACATTCTGTCCATGGTTGTCTTCGCCAAGTAATTGCCCATTTTCATAAACGGCTAAGCTCTTTTTCTTACACCAGACAAACATTAAATGAAACCATTTGGATTTCTTCATTGTGAAATGTACTGTCCATAATTTTGATGTTGTTGATACACTAACACGAAACTTTTTACATTTCTTTTCATATTTAAAGATAATTCCAGGTCCAATCAGACGTTTGGTGTAGCCACCTGCACTCAAAATTGATATTCCTGCCGTTAAAAAGAGGTGATTTGGATGAAATGCTTCACAAAACAATAGCTCACCTCCCTGCAGACAATGTGTTTCATATACATACTCAGTTTATAAAATGGTTGAGATAGTTTTAGTTAATGTACAGTACTAATAGTGCAACCCTCCTAACATCTCTATCTCTGTCCTTCGTGCACTCTAAAGGGATAGTTAGAGGTCTGGATTGTTAACTGTACCTTTATAGAATTTTAACCAAAATTTAATTCTCAAGTTTTTATCATAGAACGAACATTTTGCACTGCTTAAAGCCATCCTTCCACGGTTGGTGACGAATGAAAATACTTGACCCAGTTGAAGATCATTTTCTATACGTATTCCTGTCGTATATTTACCAGATAATTTGTGTAATTTTCTTTTTCTGATTAGCCAAGCATTGTCAGTTGTTTCCTGGGGAAAAGCTGTCAAATATGTGATGAATTTATCATATGAATATGTACGGTAATATGCATTGTCTTAATTTGCCATTTCATTATGTTTCTAGACATTTCAAATTATAGTATATTAAATTCATGAAAGCATGCATGTTTATCTGAAGGCATCTCGTACGAATTTAATACTAATGTAAGGTGAATAAAATATTTAATGTTTTTCTACCTGAACTATCATTTTCGACATCATTTGAAGATAAGCAAATGTAACTTGAGCAATGTTGAGAAAATGCGAAAAATGTCAGTAGTCCATAATGAAAATAAAACATGGTTGTAATGCTTTGTTTTAATGATGTAGACTGGCACAAACATACGATCTGTTATGAATATATCAAACTCTACCAATTACCTTACAGAATTCAGTCTTCACTAAGTTAATTTGCTGTCACTTAACGTAAAAAGAATGAAAATTTAGTCCAACATTGAATGGGCTTTTGTTGACTTCGACTTATAACATTTCAGAAACCATCTACTTTATTCTCCCTGCTTTTTGTTGTTGGAAGATTTTAAGTATGAGTTTGTTAATGTATATTTTCTGTAACATTTGAAAATGCGGTTTCCAAGCAAGCAGATGGCCATTTATTATTAATGGAATATGGAATATATCTTTTTCAAGGTCATACATCGTCGTCATGACGAAATTAAACTAATCATTACGACACGTCTGAAAACAAAGGTCAAATATCCCCCACCACAGTACAACCCACAATAAAGTGCTGTTTTACGTATTTTTAAACTCGTAAGTTAGTTAATGGTAGTAGTATATATAAAAGTCCCTACGAAACTGTATTCACATATCCACAAAAATGTCGTTTGTATCAGTAATGTCGAAGGACACTTCACACTACACATACGTCACAATCTTGACATAATCAGGGAGTGAATAAATATTGCTATAAACGGTTAGATTTGGTCATTTATAAAGGTAGCGTGTTGGACACCTAAGTAAAAGAGATTATTGACGTGTTGTATATTTCTTTTCCTTAGTACATTTGTTGGTGATTTGAGCAATTCTGACTTTTTCTGATGAAAAATGATCAACTAAATCAAAACGTTCCATTGGTGGACCAGACAATTCACGAAAAGTCGGCGGGAATACCTGAAATCATGAAATAAAAAAATTAAAAATACATGCTTCTCCTCTCGACCCACAATTTAAGTTTAGGTCAGTTGTGGGGTGAGATTATGTGACAACATACCGCTGATTGTAAAGGAGGGAACGGCGTCTCAAACTGCGGAGGAATCAACTGTAGAGCCTCGCATTTCATGACAACTCCTACAAGAAATCACAGATAGTTATGAATAAAGTTCAGAGATTGTCTTAAAGTTACAACAGCATGTTTACCTAAGAACTTCTGGTACGATTGCTGTATCCAGTTTGAATAAATCTTTCTCGAACATCTTAGAAAAATCGTTAGGGATCTGAAAAAGCAAAACTAGAACGTAGAATAAAAGTATAACATACATTTCTCTATGGTTGATGGCAGTATAACATACACTTCTCTATGGTTGATGACAGTATAACATAAACTTCTCTATGGTTGATGACAGTATAACATACATTTCTCTATGGTTGATGACAGTATAACATACATTTCTCTATGGTTGATGACAGTGTAACATACACTTCTCTATGGTTGATGACAGTATAACATACACTTCTCTATGGTTGATGACAGTATAACATAAACTTCTCTATGGTTGATGACAGCATAACATACATTTCTCTATGGTTGATGACAGTATAACATACATTTCTCTATGGTTGATGACAGTACAACATACATTTCTCTATGGTTGATGACAGCATAACATAAACTTCTCTATGGTTGATGACAGCATAACATAAACTTCTCTATGGTTGACAGTATAACATACACTTCTCTATGGTTGATGACAGTATAACATACACTTTTCTATGGTTGATGACAGTATAACATACACTTCTCTATGGTTGATGACAGCATAACATACACTTTTCTATGGTTGATGACAGTGTAACATACACTTCTCTATGGTATGACAGTAGAACATACACTTCTCTATGGTTGATGACAGTGTAACATACACTTCTCAATGGTTGATGACAGTAGAACATACACTTCTCTATGGTTGATGACAGTAGAACATACACTTCTCTATGGTTGATGACAGTGTAAAATACACTTCTCTATGGTTGATGACAGTGTAACATACACTTCTCTATGGTGGATGACAGTGTAACATAAACTTCTCTATGGTGGATGACAGTGTAACATACACTTCTCTATGGTTGATGACAGTGTAACATACACTTCTCTATGGTTGATGACAGTATAACATACACTTCTCTATGGTTGATGACAGTATAATATACACTTCTCTATGATTGATGACAGTGTAACATACACTTCTCTATGGTTGATGACAGTATAACATACACTTCTCTATGGTTGATGACAGTATAACATACACTTCTCTATGGTTGATGACAGTGTAACATACACTTCTCTATGGTTGATGACAGTATAACATACACTTCTCTATGGTTGATGACAGTGTAACATACACTTCTCTATGGTTGATGACAGTGTAACATACACTTCTCTATGGTTGATGACAGTGTAACATACACGTCTCTATGGTTGATGACAGTATAACATACACTTCTCAATGGATGATGACAGTAGAACATACACTTCTCTATGGTTGATGACAGTATAACATACACTTCTCAATGGTTGATGACAGTAGAACATACACTTCTCTATGGTTGATGACAGTATAACATACACTTCTCAATGGTTGATGACAGTAGAACATACACTTCTCTATGGTGGATGACAGTGTAACATACACCTCTCTATGGTGGATGACAGTGTAACATACACTTCTCTATGGTGGATGACAGTGTAACATACACCTCTCTATGGTGGATGACAGTAGAACATACACTTCTCTATGGTTGATGAATCTATAAATAACATGTCTTATAAATTGAAATGATGATCACATGAAATGATGATTAAAATCAAAGAACCCAATGTTGTATCCTCTCCACAATTAACCATGATTCCAAAATGTTCAAGTAAAAAGTTGATATTTGCACTAAAGTGTACCTCACCACCCTCTCCCAGTAAAACAAGGATACTTCCACCTTTCTCAAGATATGGTTTCATTGCTTCAAACTACAAGATGTTAAAATGTATAATAAAAGATTAAAAAATTAATTTATGTTCGAAGACACAATGCTTGCTTTGCTTGCAATATTGTTAACCTGAGCTTATATAGGTTTGCAAGCCTGATTTCATGGGCATTTAGTCCTTATATAATGAGAAGGGCTAAGTATGAAGGAGGGGACAAATACATGTATTTTATTACATTGTAGTGATTGTCAAACTATTATACATACAAGCCTACATGCAAGTGATCTTTTCGGTTGAATTAGTTACAATGGTTAAATGTGAAAATCCTGGTTGGTTTATTTACAGAAAAACATATGCATGAAGTATAA
The DNA here is from genome assembly GCF_021976095.1 of Xenia sp. Carnegie-2017. Lineage (NCBI taxonomy): Eukaryota > Metazoa > Cnidaria > Anthozoa > Malacalcyonacea > Xeniidae > Xenia > Xenia sp. Carnegie-2017. The sequence goes on along the minus strand of NW_025813482.1, from coordinate 9,508,413 downwards.
CAAATTTTATTTCAGCTGTCTGCAATATCTAGCATGTTTAGCGGCACTTCTACTAAGGAAAGAACAATTAAGATATAAAATGCTTCAAGAATGATATGAACATCACACAAAAACTGTCAAGCAAAATAGAAAATGCGATTTGTGATGAGAAATTGTTTAAGTAAAATGCTGATGTGCAGCAAGTGAAAAACCCAATAACACATGCACACATACATATCCTCCAAACTTACTTCACTTGCTGATATTTTTTCTCTTGGTCCAGCAAGAACAAACAGATTAGCATACAACAATCTCTCCAAGGTTATTTCTTCCTTATTTCTGTAAAAATACATCATTTAATCAGTGTTTTCACATCATATTTGTCTCCAGCCTTTCTGAAATCAGTATCACTAACATACATGATAACTTTCCAATAATTTGTCAGTTTCCTCACAAGATTTCTAAAGCCACTCGCTGGAATAAAGAGCTCTTTCTTTGATGCATTGAAAACGGTAGTGTTATTTTGACCATAACTGTCCTCCGTTCGCTTCCATAATCAAATATTAATGTCAGAAAAACAAAAAACAAAACTACGTTTATCATGGAACTTAGTATGTGTTATCTACATCGATCTTTACGCATTTTTTTTGTTTAGGAACAAGGAGATTACTAAGATACACACTACTATAGACTGTGGCACAATTAAACGAAATTCCGTTAAATTGTTTTGTTTATCTACCATTGGCAACAACAAGAACATAATTAACAGTACCACAAACTTTTAATTACAAAATGACTCAATTTCCACAATTCCTCGCACAATATATAGAAGTGATCGAGTCAACTTTCACTCTTGCTGTTCCAACTAAGTTCTATTGAAATATAAACAAAAAAAGTGAATAAACTGATATGTTTACCTGCTCTGAATTTGTAGCAATAGGAGCCATACATTACTTAAAAGAAATATTTCCCCTCCGGTAATAATTTTATACGTTAAGGTATTAGGAGGAAGATTGCTTGTGATAAGTTGATGGTGTTACTTTGTATCCATGTAAACTCAATGAACTCTAATGCAACTGGAAGGCCAACTCAATATACACATACCTTGTCTTGGCTTTAGCCACTTAGAAGCTCATTTGCCGCTTCGCGTGTACCTCGCATGGACTGTTTTATTTGCAAAAACTGCTAGCTTGGAAATAGAATGCTAGCCTAAATGCTTTGTTTTTTTGAAAACCGTAAGCAAAATTTGGTTATTAATGTCTAAGATGCATTGTGGACGTTCCAAGGCATGTTTTGTATACGTAACGCTGTATTATATGAAATATTAAAGGAGAACTTGCTTCGAAATATGAATTTCACATTTGCCGTCGAAAGACCAAAAATTTAAGATAAAACTGATAACAGGTTGTCTGTATCTTTGAATGCTGTGCAAAATACACACAATCCACTTAACATAACGTGTTTCATAACAATTTTATTGCTTTTAAAGTTTAGACTTGCTGTGTAAGAATTTCACATGCTCTTTTTGTAATGTGTGAAAGTGATGATTTGAAATTTTGAATTGTGGGTGATTGTTGGTTCTTGTCATTTACTTTTCCCACTTCTTAAGAACTGGTGGAAGATTTAACATGCATCCATATTTGTGTATTGAGCATTTTATCAGCAAGTTCATGGTTATAAATAAATAGCCAAGTGTACACTATGACAAGTATTGCTAATATAACCTGCGCTCTACATAAATGCCAAAAAGCAACCCTCATCCTCAGTGGTTTGAACCAGAGTTTTAAAATGATTATAAAGAAAGCAAAGCTATATCATGCATCAAAATTTTATAGTATATCATATTGATTGTAAAATTAGTTTTTTCTTGTAATACAGATGATGATAAATGTATATGTAATATATTAAATATTAGGATGTGTGTTTAAAATGTTTGGTCATATTTGTGAAAATATATGATCATTCTTTAATATTAGACTAATAATCTTTTTCATACTTCTATTACATTACAATTTTTGCTTTAGTGTTTCAAAAGTTATGAATACTAAGTGTCAATTGTGTTTTTGTCCCTTTTTTAAGTGGGTATTGACCCTTTTGACTCTTTAATGGTGCAATTAATAATAACACAATAATATGGCATAACAGTTTTTTATAAAACGAACTCAAAATATTTTTTGCTAACTTTTTTAAATATTTTTAAGTGTTTTTCTTTTTGTTTACGCTTTGAACTTTCAAAAAGGACTGGGGCGAGCTAATTTTGTTCGGAAACACTAAAATCACCGAAAAACAGCGTTTTTTGCCCTGACAGCTTCATTTTCAAAGACTCAAACAATATTATAAGGATACACAAGTGTGTTTTACATTCTTTTAATAAAAAAAAACGAGAGGTGTCAGTTTTGTATTCAAGTTATATGGCACGTTTTCATCGTTTGTCATCGTTTTGTGGATAAGAGACGGTCTAAATTTTGAAAATAATCAGTGTTGGCACCTCATGATGATTGTGGGCATGACCAAACATTTTTTGCTAACAACGCCACTGATATTATGGATTTAACCACAAACAACAAATATAATATTGAAATGTCATATAATGTTTAGATGCAAAGATATGACTTTATTTTCCCACTAGACGATATCGCATGTCCATGAACTTTTCTCGCAAAGAATGGATGAAAACTTCTCAACTAGTCAATTGTATTACTGATAGGCAGGTGGTGCTTGGAACTTCAAGTAAAGGACCACAAGTATAAGCACCAGGCCGACGGTTGACCATTTAAGTCGGTGAATGTCATCTTCAACTTCATTTATGGCAGAACCACAATGGCTCCAGTACGACCAGTAGTGAACTGTAGAAATGTAATGACGTCACTTTCAGGAGATTTAATTTGGTCAAGTGGTCTACCGTTGCGTGCTCGTTGTCATTTTGTGGAGATGCATCAAGCATTTTAGAACTTTTCTTTGGTGTGGGCTTTTTTTCTTCGTAAGACAAGTAAATGTTTGAGGTATTCTGGAATTCTGCACCTTCGATCTTCAACGATTCGGATTACAGCAGTTGCAATTACTTTGCTGCAAATATTGGATTCCAGGGAAATTACTTGGTCATATAACTAAACTAGATCTACTTCATTCAGTAGCTATAAGCTTGAAGGCTACAAACATGTACGCATTTCACGTGTACCTAGTTTTTAGAATGTATGCTATTTAATAAACACAGTGTTTCGGGAGATGTACCCGAAGGCCGAGAAAAGAAAAAGAAACGTGAATATTCATGATAACTACGATAAATAATGATATGACAATGACATCGCTTGGCCCCAAATGTGGACACTGTTTTTTTTTCAAAACAAAACGAAATGAAAGGGAAAACCGGTGAATCCAGTAAAAAAACCCTCAAATGAAAGAAAAGAGCACAAATTTCCTCAAATTTCCTCAAATTTTTGTAGTTTTAAGATGTTTCATATTGTTGTTGTTTTTAATGATCCCGAATCCCGATGATCTACTTTAATTTGCAGTGTAGTCAGATCGTGCGTTACAGTCATATAAAAATTTAAATTTACAGAGCGACAAAAAAGCAGGCTAACTACGCTATCTACACAGCAAATATTTTGTGTTGCAACATAAGAAACGCAAACTTTAGTAGAAAGAGAACAAAAAATAAAAGAGCGCAGAGTGTTAACTGAAATTTTGATAAATAGACGAAAAATGAAAACTAAAAACAGCCATATATAAATCATATGAAAAAAAGATTCAGTACCTACGACCGGACCATTCACCTGCCAATAACAATGAAAAATGAAATGCCTAAATAACGTCATGACTTACATAAAAGAGACCTTCATTAATAGCTGGCTTTCACGTTTTTGGACAGAAATTTAACAAATAAGAAATTATGTTTCACGGAAAGTTTCAAGGTTGAATTTAAAATGCGCTATACTGGTGAACATTACGCATTGCTTAAGTCGCAAATGTGATTCTCTCAATAAGGACGCTTGTTTCTTGGTGATTCTGTCCGACTGGGTCAGTACATTCATTGTCCAGTTAGAAGGCATACAGACATAGTTACTCTTTAAAAAAACACATAAATGTCAGCTTGTTGAATGAATAAAAACAAGAATGAAATATATCGAGAAGAACAAAACTTTAATACCTGATATCCAAGCGCTGTCCTGGTTGTCTAATCCAGGCGACTTAGTCGGTCTCTTCTTTTTTTTCACCGCGCAGTTTTTACGTGTATTTTGTTAAAATTTATTGTAACATTTTTTATCTTAGAAATGTAATGAACCCTACTTGCAGCATCGAAATTTTCTTTATAAACGTTAAATAAAATTAGTAAAAAAGTAGGGAGTGAAAGCCAGCTATTTTCTCAAAGCAAGAGACATCTTTCATTGACATTTTTTTTAGTTTGGGTGTTATTCATGATTAAGATTCAAAATAGAAAAATAGACCATCGGGATCCTTTCTTTACTATCTCGTGCAGTTACTCATGCAAGACAAATTTAACACTTATCTACTCAACTTACAAACCACCAGACATGGAACGTGTTTTTCCACTCGCTTGTTTTCCATCTTCGTAGATTATATTCTGTGAATTTTCTTACGTAGATATGCCCTTATGCGATGTTCATTCAATATGTTTATAGCATTCCATACACGAAGTTACCGGCATCATTAGCCAATAAAGCAGCTACTGATATGTATTGCCATTTCAATTGATTACAATTTATAATGCACTCTTGTGGTAACTTTAAGCGAAGGAATGGGGATCACTCCAACACCCCAGTTATATCATCACTCAAATGCTTAGTGCAGAGTTGATCTTTTGTGAGTATCAGTTGACCACCTTTAGGTGGGCTCATATAACAATGGGGCCCATCATCATTATATGAACGAACAACTGACATCCAGAAAGAATCTAAACTACAAATGAACATTCTTGGCCATGAATCACCATGACACACGAGTAATGACAAACTAGTAAGAGTAATTGAAGTCAATGACACGGGTGGTAAAGGGACTTTCACAACTCCTTCCATGTGGGATCTAAAATATAAGAAAATATGAAACAGATATATAGAGAATGAGCAAGTTTCACTATGTTTTCTGTTTAACCATTCAAATAGTTAAACAGAAAAGAACTTTCAAACGAACAAAGGCTTAACATCTCGTGGTTAAAGCATTTTGCAATGAAATCTTTCATATTACAAGGTCTACACTAATACAAAATAAAGCAAATTCCGAAGAGGGACATCTCGTTTTCTTGATATTCAAGATATTACAAGAGTTTGAAACAAAATAATGTGTAATATTTCGTCTTTATTCCAAAGACATCATCAGACTTATGATTTGTATTATTTGAAATTGTCTGCTTGTCCTGGTTATAGGTTTACACTAAGACTAGTTGATAATTCCATGTAGCTCATACTTTGGTACTTCGTCCGTGAGAAGACAGAATTTACCTTTATTTCTACAACGTTAAAGTGACTAATCTTGACAAATGGCGAATTAAGTGTATTTACATTCATTGCATATTCAGTAATGACTAATGTGGCATTGAAAAAGCAAACAAAAAATCAGCAGTATCAACAGAAACCATTGAGATTTTCACAAGAACAATATAGATAAATCAAAAAGCAAATAATCATTTATCCTCAGTGTACATGTGTAAAACATTTCAAAAAATATACTGATAGTTTGTAGTAGTTATCCATGCATGTTTAGTTGACAGCTATTTTAAACTCACTTGACTTGTTTTCCCGTCTCCGCGTGTAGCTTATCAATATCAACCGAGTTTTCTTACAAATATTGAAGGAAAAGGCCAGTTGCTGTTGATCGGATTACGCCCAAATTATCGGCTGTAACCAATCTTTCCCTATCTTCTTCTGTAGCTACTTCGGTCCAATGAACGTATTGTTAACTGTATTTTTCCATGTGTTAAAAAAGTTTCTTCATTGTCATAGATTCCAATTCTTGTTCTGCCGCATTCACAGATGTTGACTGGCGGTCTTGATTTTCTTACCACGTTCAAATACATCTGCAATCAAATGATACGTCTTTCGAAAACTTGTTATCGATGACAGTTGAAGGCAACAAACTTTTATTTGCTTTGCACAATCACAAATCCTTATACTTGTCGCCTATGTGTATAGTCTTCTTCCATTTTATTTCGACAACATCTTCTTTCTACGACGCCTCGTGGTTTATGTGTGGTAAACTTGAAGTGAATAGCATTTTTATGCATGGTGCTAAGCATGTCTTTGTATATATTTGTTCCACATGATTGTTCAACATTCATTATTCCCAATTGAACAAACCACCGGAGATCTATGAAATCTAATTTTTAAAAACAAAACGCATTGAAGGATTACTTATTGTCTTTGTGAAAGGTGACATGCTCCTAAGGAGCCAATCACCATAAAAATTTTTGTCATGACGACGGTTAAAGAAATGTTAACAACGGAAAATTACTCACTTTAACATTGTAGAAAGAAAAGTAAATTATGTCTTTTTACTGACGATCTACTGAAGTATCAGTTACTTGCAGAAATGAACTAGTATTTGACCACGATAATAAGCCTTTGATCTTTTCGAAGTTCTGATTGCATTGTTTGATTTTTAAACTCAACTGACTAAAGCTATTCGTCCATGTGATTTAAATATTTACCTTCGATCATCCTTCACAAGCTATGACACGGAAAATCACAAGAATGCAAGCAATCAGGCACGTTAAAATCAATTTACCTTCCAGTGTCTTTTATTGTTTTATTTCTACTTACAAATGAAGAAAAGAAGACATAAACAAATATAAAGTCAGATATAAATGTTCACATGCACGAAAATTATCTGTGATATCACTATATATTTTGATGTATTCTTGACTTGCAATTCAGCCATGTTGGTGGTGTGATACAAAAGAATATTTTATCAGTGTTATTGTTGGCACCAGCCGACGTGGGCGTGTAACATTGTTTGGTACATCTCAAGAGAATGGTTGTAAGACCAATTTGCTTGCTCACATTATTATTTTGCACACTATTGTCATATCGTTTTTTCATTACAAGTTGGAAGTCGTCGCTAAATTTTTCATCCAAAAAAGAATATCTTGATAGAAGAACAGATTCAAGTACAAGATGACCAACGTTTTTATCGTAAGTATACATGCTATTTTGATTTTATTTGAATGAAAATAGGAATTGCACAAGCAATATTACCGCAACCAATATTCACTGAAATCATTCTGGGCTCGTTTTCCTTGAACAATTACCATTAGCAGCAGTATTATCATCGTTTCCCTTCAATTTTACTTGTATCACCATCTGAAAATAGAATGTGTTTGCAATAGATTTTTAAACACCAAACTTATATTAAACATATTTCAATTTGATGAAGTAAAAAAAATGAACATTTTTTGTTTCAGTCGGGTTGATCATTTTGTAACATATACAACACGCAAAAAAATATCGTTACCATTATTCAAATTGCTCTTCGTCTTTTTTCAAACAATTGCAAAAAAGAATGTTACTACTATGTATAATCTTTGAAGATGAGTCATCTCAAAAGTAACATCTGGGAATTACAACCATTTACAACAACGTTTCAATAATTGACACAACAAAGTCAACTCATGTTTTAAAGAGTTCCGCAGAAGTCGCATTGTCATCAAAAACAATTATCATAAGGCAAAAAGTGCGACGAAATTTCAGATGAAAAACATAACGAAGCAGCAAATATCACATATTGATAAAACGCCGCTGAACTTAAAAATTTTCTGAAACGAGTGTGCCGTTAAGCATATGTCGTTAACAAACATACCATGCCAGTTTGCTACGAAGAACTCGCAAACCGGCGCTCTGTAAGAAAACTTTTCTCTTCGCACTTAGCTAAAGGGAAAAGGAGCAGGCCTTGTACAATAGGATGATCATGTAAAGCAAAAAAAAGAATGAGAAAAAAATATTTTAATAATTACTCCCACTGTCGATAATCCTTGAACATATACTTAAGCATTTTCATCTGCTTGTCACCTAAACAATCATCAAAATAACAGGAATTAACAAGCGAAATAGTATTAATTGATATGTTTCATTATTAACAAACAATTAATGACCAACAACAATAACAGTTTAAAAGTGTCACATTCCAAAATTACTTAACAGGTTTTTTTCCCAAAGCTGCGAGTTGCTCTTCCTTGCTTGCCTTCATCTCATCAGACAAACAAACATAATTACCACAATTCTTGATTTTCATGGGTGTCTTAAGGGAATAATCAACAAAGAAAGGACACCAACATCTCGCCTAATAACAAAGGGTATCTAATGATATTATTTTGTACGGAGCCATTAGTATGGCGCACATGAAAATCAAATTCACAGATTACTTTAAAAACGGATCACTTTCTTCTATACCAATTGAATGTTAAAAGTTCATTGACAATGGCTGCTTCATCGAACTAAATATAAAAGGTGTCATGTTCAATGGAAGCAAAACAAGACATGTCAGAAGTCATTATCTCACAGTCCAAATTTTCTTTATTTTACAAACAGACAAAGCGACTTGTAGAGACGACGAAAACAATTTTCGCTTTATTATAAAAAAACATGTCATATAGATAGACATTAACAAAAGAAACAGCAACCATAGCGTTGCTGCAAAATTGCAAAGTCCAATTTAAATTTATTGCAAAACCAATCAAAATCGTTCATATTCATTGCACAACTTTAAATTCATTATATAAAATTCAAAATTTTCAATCCGTACCACGACCCAACGGCTTTATCCTCCAAGTTGAATTTTTTTAAAAAGCATTAATATGTGGTTCATCTTTTTTACAGCGAATTTTGTCGTAGATGGACAACTTTTCGCAATAGACAGAATATTTCACAATAAAAAACCGTCTGTGAAAAACTATACTTGTAAAATGTAAATGTTCATTCCTTTTTATGCAAGAGAAACCGCAAGTTATTAGTAGCCTTACAGATCTTCTTTCTCAATCACTAAACCATAAATTTTCTTTTACTGCTCAACAATCTTTTAAAAAAAAGGTGTACGAACAGCAAGTAGATTTATACTATGTTCTTAAGGCATGAAAGCCACATTTAATGATGTAATCTTTGTGACTATCTATAAACATCTTTACAATTTTTTGAAGATCACATTCAGTTTCTGTTAAAAAATTTATATTTTTCTCGTTATTATAAAGCATCATGTAAGTTGTGCTATTCATAACAGCTTAGCTTTCCGCTTATAAATGAGTAGTAATGAACAAAGTACTTACAACATGTGGCTTTGAGCTTTGTAAACGATGTTCTTCGCTTGTGGCATTGACAAAACTACAACGAGAATTTCTTCTTTTAATGTACATATTACTCTATAAATCTATTTATTGAGGCTTAAATAATCGCGATGATTCTCCTACCTTGAAGCATTTGAATGTATGTTGATGAATATTGTCCTTGTGGCATATTTCAAATGGTTTTGAATAAACGGAACTTTCAATGAACTGAACCAGCAGCTAGTAAAAATGTTGAAGGAAATCTTCCACCAATAAATAAATACAATAGATGTTTATGAGATGACTTTCAACACAATACCTTTTTTAAACGTAGATATAGAAACATAAAGTTATAGCAACATAAATAAAAGTTACCACATCGCTTTCAACTTCATTGATAATGGCTTCTTCACCAAACTTTAACAAACGAATTGTAACCTTACCTAAATATAAATAAAGTTATGTTGCAAAGGAAGCAAAAGGAGAAATGTGGGACGTCAATATATCTCAAATTCCAAATTTACTTTACACGTTTTTCTGCTAAAGCTGCCAATCGCTCTTTCTTGTCTTCATCTCATCAGCCAAACATTAATTATAGCTTTGACAACAGAAATTCTTTGTTGTCATGTGTGTCTTAAGGGAATAACCAACAAAGAAAGGACATCCACCATGTCGCCTAATAACAAAGGGAATCCAATGATATTTTGTTAAAAGTCCATCAGTATGGCGCACATGAATACCCCCCAATACTTTCCATAAATGAAAAATTTACAGTTAGTAAACGAATCGCTTTCTTCTTGCCAATTGCATGTTAAAAGTTCATTGACAATGGCTGTTTCATGAATCTAATTATCAAAGTACTATGTTCTAAGGAAGCAAAATGAGACACGTCGAAATTTAAAATCTCACAGTCCAAATTTATTTTCTTGTACATACATACGATGCAAACGGTAGAGACGACGACACTTATCACATGACTTATCACTTATCACGACTTTATTACAAAACACATGTAATATAGACAAAAGAAACAGCCAAATTAGGGCTGCTGCGAAACTGCAACGTCAATTTAAATTTATTGCAAAACAAATGAAAATAATTCATATACATTACACAAGTTTAAGTTTATAAAAACAAATTTTAATTTTCAATCTGTACCACGCCCCAACGGCTTTATCTTCCAATTTGACTTTTCATGAAGCAATGGTATGTGGTTAATCTCTTTTACCGATAATTTTGATGAAGATGGACAACTTTTCACATTAGACAGAATATTTCCAAAGCTGCGAGTCGCTCTTTCTTGTCTTCATCTCACCAGGTAAACATTAATTATAATTTTGACAACAACAATTCTTGGTTTTCATGTGTGTCTTAAGGGAATAACCAACAAAGAAAGGACATCCACATGTCGCCTAGTAACAAGAGGAATCCAATGATATTATTTTGTATGGAGTCCATCAGTTTGGCGCACATGAATAACCCCAACGTTTTCTATTAACGAATAAATTTACAGTTAGTAAACGAATCGCTTTCTTCTTGACAATTGCATGTTAAAAGCTCATTGATAATGGCTGCTTCATGAAACTAAATATAAAAAGTGTTATGTTCAATGGAAGCAAAATGAGTAATGTCAAACGTCAAAATCTCACAGTCCAAATTTATTTTCTTTTACATACATACGATGCAAACGGTAGAGACGACGACACTTATCATTTTATTATAAAACACATGTAATATAGACAAAAGAAACAGCCAAATTAGGACAATTTGAAAAAAAACGACGCAATAATCAAAATATCGGCAACAATATTGATTATTTCAAAAAGCAAATAAGTTGTTTTGAATAGAGCCTACCCAACTGTGTTCATTACATGACGTCACAACATGTACTGGGTACCAGATCCCATTGGGAAAAAATATAGTGAAAATCTGGACTTTTAAACTGCAAACGCGAAGAAAGCTTTGATCTCAATTCATTTGTTTTTCTTAAATTTATAGTTTTCAAGAACTTCTCTTTCAAACTATACTAAAATCGTACAAGGTTTATATACACTTTAACGTATGGGCGTTAAAGAAAAATGAGATACAGTGTCACTGGCAGGCACATCTCTTTTGTATAGAGGATCAATTTGACAAACCTACAACAGTGATTTGTGTGGTTACTTCACAAAATTGACTTATATAAGTAATTTGAGGGATTTAATACTTATATAATTTGAGGCTTTAAGGCTAACTTTAGCATGCTTGCTGTAAACGTTCAAGACTAACGGTTTAAGACTATTCAGAAATTCTGAAGAATGAAATAACAAACATTACAACAATGTTTCAGATAATATTCATTCAAACTATAACGCGGTTATGTGTGTAACATGTGAAAAGATGACTTAGGTTCTTAGGTTTAAATAGGTTACACCGTGACTGACCGTGGAGTAATTTGCAAGACAGGATTGATGCTAGCGAAAACAAATATTCTAGATTTCATCTCATTCTAAATTAACCTTCTTTACCTTTACATTACATACGGAGGAATATCATACAATGAAATAAATATAACTTGTTATATTTCTTTCACATAATGGCAGCCATATTGAATTTTGCAGAGCGCAAGCGCAAAACCTGGACGTGCAGCATATGCTTTGAACTGGAGACTGGGCCAGAGTATCTAAATACTGGAGTTTGAACTTCGGAGAAATAATTCCTACTTTTGCTGTTCTTAAATCAATATTTTTTCCATTGTCACTCTTTGATCGACGAAATGCATCCTGTGCTACCTGTTTTTCTTGGTATAGCTGTTGAGGAACAGGTTTGGTTTGGTAGTAGTTTAAACAGAGAATTATCAATGTTGTTTTGTCACTGGTGTTATTGCCACTTGAGTCTTGCTATAACTGTTACAGATGAAAATGTATACATTTACAATAGTATTGACGAAATTTACCCCTGCTGCTTCTAATTATCAAGAAATCTGCTTTCCTTTATCAATATGATATAAGAAGTCTTAATTTCGCGTAATTTACAAAAAATATAATACACTTTTGTGAGGATTTAAATCAAGTTTATTAATTTATAAACATTGTTTCAAATGATACTTCCCTTTCTTTGTTCCTTTTTGAAGTTTTTATCCGTATAGGACAAGTGAAATCAAGTAATTCCATATAATTCATTGTAGAACATGTTATTTTTACAGTTTAGATGTCAACACTATGCATCTTAGTATTTGTTTAATTAGATTGTTGAACTTCGAGCATATCTCATTACAAATGGGGCCAGCTTGGAACAAAAAGGACCAGATGATTTAAGTCAAAATCTCGAGGAAATATTTTCTGTTTCCAATGAATGCTTTAGGTCTTGTAACGACTCAGGTAAAATATTGAATGTTGACCTTATTTCATATGAACTTACAGTACAGTCCTAAAGTTTTAGATCACTTATTAAAATGATCATATTTAATCAAGTAGAAATGTTATGTTTTAGAACTTTTCATACTTTTACACGTTTGAGGTGTAACATTCAACAATTATGCAATCATGAAACAACAATGTTTTGATATTGGCAGTAACTCCTACATTTCTTTGTGTTGATATTACCACCACAAGCAGTCATTACAACTGCCAAGCTACAAATTATTAATGCAGCCAGGCTATGTGCTTATCACATTTTTCAAGGATGGAAGCTTTGATGTCTGTAAGCTCTGGCAATACTTACTTTCTAACTTTTCTTTTGTTAACTGTCAAGAAAGCTTGATGGTAAATGAAACATTCTAGATCCTTGCACTCCTATATATAACAAATATATATTTTAAAGGGTAAGCTTGAAAAATTGATGCGCGTTAAGTATGCACGTATAGACATTCTATATTCACTGAAAAAATATAATTTTTACTCTCATCAAAATATGATAAAATGTTGATGAGCAACATATTATCCAACATGAACGAAAACTTTTGTACAGTTGTGTATTCTATCTAAGTACGTTCACTATTTACTACACATAAAGGTTTTTTAACTTAATTATTGTAACAACATAACAACATGCATTATGGGACACCTCACTGGGGATTTTGGTGATTATTTGTTGCTGTACGTAGTACCTTATCACTTTCTTTACGTTTTTATTCTGATAAGTGTGCGCCATTTACACTAATCTCAACTGCATTTAGTAAATTGTTTGATGTATTACCTGTGGTTTATTGTATGGCAAGCGTCACTTCCAGCAAAATGGCAGCTTTGATTGGCTCAGAAACAATTTTGCCGGTCCATTATTTTCCCGTAAACGACTACGGTCCAAAACGCGTAATTTTGCGGTCAAATGTAAACAAACTTCGTAAAGCAAACAGCAAAACGAAAAAAAACGAAACAAAAACAATCTGATTTGAAGGAAAAATACTTGGAAAACAGTGTAACTATCCAGACGATACAATTTGAAACGATTTATTTTGCTGACAAAAACTAGAAAATTGAATGGTAACCTGTACAAAACAGCAAAAACGAGAAAGAAAGCAAGCTTCGTTTCAGGTCAAATAATGCCGTATAATAAACCTTTTAATTACCTCGCTTTCTCGGTCTTTACTGAGAAACATCGGACCTCTGTCTTTTTGTACAAACTTCGCCCTACGGATCGGTCTGTACAAAAAGTCCTCGGTCCGTTATTTCTCCGTAAAGACCTCAAGCTTGGTTATTTGTGGAAATTTTTACGACCTTTAGCTTAGGCTAGGAGGGATGAGATCCTCACCGCTGATTATCAATGAATGTAATATTGAGCAGTCAAAAAACATGGTTCAATATTGTTTTAGAGATCAGTGGATTCCTAAACAGTTTACTCTCGTTAATATTTTCCCTCAACGAGTCACGTGACAATGTCGTTTGTTCTTTTGTTGAATTTTTGATGAAAATGGACAGTCATGTAATTTTAAGACATAAAATGTAGGTATACAGTATATTAATTTATGTCTAGTACCATGTATTTTTACATATCAGACTTTATGGCATTTGGCAAGTCACTTGTTAAATTCAGACTACATTACTTCGTTGATGTATTGTATTCATCTTCCTCTAGACTGAATACTCTGTTTTGTGGCTTACATAATTTGGATCCTATTCGTTACAATGTTTACTGTAGTCAGTTAGAGCTCGCATCAAAAACAGGATTTCTTGAAATGGTGACGATAGACATTGATCAAGTAAGAAAGTTACGTCGTTTTTTTTGTGAACGAGTCACCGACTCACTGTCGGTGAACGACGTTAATGCTAGAAGTTTGTCAGTGTTTTGTTTTTGTTTTGCGAAACTAAGATAAAATAATTTTGTAGGTAAAAACCTGGTTGACTGGTTGGGATAATATTGAAAAGTCACGAAATATCTATCGGCTTCTTCACAACGCTCTCGTTAACAATGGACAAAAGTACGATGTATTCTTTGCAACTTAATGTGTTTATATGGTTAGAATTATAATAATGTAGGAGGTTTTCACTGAAGTCCGAGAACACTTCATTTATAAAAGTTGTCGAGTTGTTTACGCACCTTTACAATTCAGTTCAAACAATGCGTATTCTTTACATTTTATAATGACACGATAAAAAAACCCTGAACTAGTTAAAACAAAAACTAGACCTTAGGATTTTTCATATTTACTATTTCGTTATCTACATTTGAATTTACTTCACAGTTTGATCTTCTCTCTTCTCTCTCTGATTTACACGCGATGTATGTAAAACTGTATTTTCTTTATCACGCATTGTCGTAAAAACAACAATTACAAAATTTTATGGCGTGCGTAAGTAGGATAAAAGTAATCAATTAAAAAATTACTGCTATAAACAAGTGTGTCCTGTAACTATTAAACATTCAAAACTAAAACAAGACTGCGCTAAAGAATTAAATGATATTATATACTAGTAAAAATGTTAAATAACACATAGCTATCTAAAGTTGTGATTTCATAGGGTTAGGGTTAGGGTTAGGGTTAGGTAATTTATTGAATTGAAACACCTTTCATTTGAAATGGCATATTTAATGAAACTGCTAATTTTGTCTGAGGTCTGTTTACGGAATGCTGTGTAAAAAAGTGTAGTTATATTAGCCAAAAGGAAAAAAAAATACCGACGGGAAATAAAACAAAAACTGCTGAAAGAACTGCTACCTATTATGAACATCTGTTTATAAAATGCTCAATGAGCTACATGATTACGGCTTTAAAGTATATGGCTTTCTTTCACATAGAAGAATCTTTGGCTGAAAGCCTAGAAAGAAAAAGAAAAAATATAAGAAGCAACTTTAAGTAACTTTTTTAAAAAATTTGATTGCATTTATTGATTATCAACTGGTTAAACATGAAAAAATGTTTGCACAACACAAGTAAAGTAGCGGGATGTTCACGTTACTCGTTTGTACTTACAGAAAAGTTCGTTCTTAGTCTTAGACAGGGTAAAAATTATAAATATATAAAACCACTACAAGGTATTTTACTATGAAATTATTTTAGAGAAAAATCATTGGAAGTTATGATTGAGTTATTGAGGACATTTCCAGAAGACAACGCTTCTGAAGCAAAGCAAGATGCAAGTGATTGTATTGTGTCGTTCATTGATAAACCTAACATTTGGCTTTTTGATCATCTCCTTGAACTTGGACCAATCAAAAGTTTAAAAGGAGAGCTTATTTATAAGGTTAGATATCACTTGTGTTGAGTCAGACATGTGGATCTTACATGCACACCGCAACCAGATCAATAAATTAAGCAAAAAATCTTTGAATTCTTCTGATTATTTTATAACGTCGCAGTTCTTAACGTTTTAGCTCCTCGAAATATTTATAAGTGGTAATATACATGACTACATGAAGTTTTACGATGAAAATTCAAATTTCCTTTCATCAACTGGTATGTAGAAATGAATCTTCACTTGCATGTAAACAAAACGACTGTTTTTATTGCGAACTTGCATTGATAGCATATTCTTATAATTGTAGTATGACTTGTGTTAAAATCGTAATTGCTCTAACATGAGTGACTAGTACTGTATATGATCTGATAAACGCCCCGGGCTTTCAACAAATTCAGCAATTCTACGAGGGGTTGCAAATAGATATGAGGCGTTTAATAGAAACAAGCCTTTATTTTTGTTACTTTAGGGTAAACTAATGAAAACAAAATCAAGATTAAATGTAGTTTCTGAGCCAATCGACTGCCTACTATTATGATATTATCATGTGGTCGGGGGGGGCATCCATATAAACTCACGCAGTAAGGGGTGACGTTTGTTGGAACATTTAGTTGACTAATAACTAATATCATGCAAAAAACACATTAATTGCTATTTACATACAGTATGTTGTACTGTTGCAGGTCTAAATCATGAAAAGAACATGACGAAAATGAGAATACTGTCCTTTGTTTCTTTGGTGAATAAATGGGAAGAAATTTCTTTCGAAGATTTGTCAAAAGAATTACAAATTAATCTTGCAGATGTGGAAAGTTTTATCATAGATGGTAAGTGCGATCTTCGAATATCGTATTTTTGTTAACTGTACGTCATGATTTTGATGATACTGATGTGTAAGTAGTGAGTTCGCTTTTATGCTCCGTTATCTAAAGCTTCGCAGGCGATTTTTTTTTTGGGAACATTTTCATCCCTTCGACATGCTTTATTATTTTACTCCAACTAAATTTTCTGTTACTATACTATAGTACGTATCTTTGACCAGTATAGAACTTATCATTTCAAAGACAATTACATATTTTATACAACCACCGTTTACAATTGTGTTTCTACCATGCGCGTTTTCATGGAAACACTGAAATTTAAATAAACGACTAAACGCGAAGTATACTGTCACTTTGTCACGTCAACTCCATTTGCCTTTATACGTATTTTTACGTCCCTAGTTTATTATGTGTGTGAAAGCAAATGTTGTATATTCGTGATTCGCTCGTCTTTGGTAATATTTGGATGCATGATTTATGAAGTTTTGTTGGTTATTTAAAGAACTGTACAACTATACAATTATAGGAAATATAATTAACTTCTTTCATTACGCAATGTTCACTCATCTGTTGGGCTTTATATCTATTCTCTATCGAACCTTTATGTGTAACCAATAAAACGCACTATATTTTAGAAATATGTACAAGAAAAAATGTAACCATGTAAAGGCTGAGAAATCATTTTATGGGTCCGTACCCTTAACCAATTAAAATTCTGAAAGTAGAACGAAATGATCTGGTACCTCTAAATACTCAATTTACATTACGTAAAATTTTCATGTCCAAGTTGGACAAAACGAAAGTTTCCTTTATCTTTAAACAAAAAATAATCATCAGTAAAATATTTACATTTTTATAGTACTTATTTTTGTCAATCAACTTTAATTTATTGAAACAATTGTGGTTAACTTTTAGTATTAAAGACTCGACTCGCTCGTGTGAGAATAGATCAATTAAAAGGAACCATTATAACAAGGTAATTAAAAAATATATTTTTACGTGAAAGCTTTAGCTTTTTCCTATCGACTTTATAAATACAAATATATACAAATTCAATTTTATTTTCAGTTCTGCAGCACACCGTACATTTGGGAACAAACAATGGCTGTCTTTACAAGATAAACTTCAAGAATGGCAAGCAAATTTACAAACCGTCCAGAAACAATTAGTTGACATTCAACCTTTGCATAGTACTTAATAGAACTTGGAGAATGTTTACTATTATATATGTTCTTAATTCTTCATGGCGTATTAAATTAATCTTTTTGATTTAACGCTCCAAATAACTATTCATAATTTAAATAACTTAGAAATTCTGTTTAATTTGTTAGAGAATTAATGGCCTAACTACAAATGTTTAGTAGAAACAGTGTTGCCAGGTGGTGAACAAAGTTCATATATTTGTGAACGTTTTTCTCTCTTCATGAACTTTTCATGAACTTTAAAAATTTGCGAACTTTTCAAAGTTTCATGAATTTTTGTATTTTCATCAAATTAGCAAAGAAAGTATAGATAAATAATAGTTCAATGCAATCTTCATAGCTCGACAATTCTTTTAAAACAACGAGATTTTCAAGTCCGATGTTTTCCGGTAATGTCCGAGCTATTACAACGCTTTCCGACAAATTCCATTCTTAAAAGTTAGATATAAGAACTTTTTGCCATTATTGTGAACTTTAAACGTCACCGAACAAGAATATTTTAATGGCATCACTGAATAAATCTTGGTAGTTAACCGATCGCTTTCCTTAAGCCACCATTCAGGCTCCAATCGTCACAGGCATTGTCGTTACTACAAATTCTGGACACCGGCGTCTAATCTCAAATACTCATTGTCTGCATTGTGTCAGTTTTTCTAACCTTTTCTCTTAGATTTTGTTGTTGGTGGGCAGGCCATAAGCGCTAATGTTGTGGTTAGAAACGTATTGAGAGTTTGCTAGGACTTTGCATCCTGCAAGTAGATACTCTACAGTCAGGTTGTGCTCGTGGCTTATTCTTAATTTACCATCCACTATCAAATCGCATTTTCACTCCAACTTCTCCATATAGGCAAAACACTCTGCTATAATGACGTTTTCGTCTTTGATTTTCTGTCATCCACGTAGCTTTTATCCCTTGGTTTAATAATTTGAACAACACATGCACATGCTCCACGCTTAAAGATAAAGTCTCTCATCAATCGCTTGTCTACCAAGCGTTTTGTCTCATGAAGCTTCTCTTTCAACACTTCATGACTTTCTTGGTATTGCTGTAAATCATCCACAAACCAGTTTTGAGAACCCAGTTCTCAAATGCGCATCCGTTGCGTACGCCATTACTCCAGCCAGATAAACTTGGATAAACTGGCCAGAATGCATATGTTAATATTATGGAGAGTTGTTTTTCGAAAATTTGACGAATGTAAATTCACTTATGGACAAAATTTTTGATGCCATCGGACAGGATACCAACGATATGAGGTAAGAAACAGTTTTGTTGTAAGATACGTTCGTCAACTATAACTTTACGGGTTTTAAAGTTTCTTTGCCTTGAATTGGATGCAAGATCCATGTTTAGAACGTCTCTTACATTGAACGGCAATTGCCCTAAGAATTTATTATTTAGGACTAATACAATAAGGTAATAAATATGTTTAGTGTGATTCCATTTCTGTATTTTTTAGTAAAGAGTTTCCTATTTGAATGGTCAATGGATTTGTTTGAAGCGATAAAACGACCTACTGTGCGTGAAGAACGTTCTTCAGATGATTCACCATATTGATCAACCGGCAGAGAGAAATTATTGCAACAAAGGGCTCAAACATTTAATTTTTGCTAAAATCCATAAACTTCATTCAAGAAATTAAAATTTTTATTGTAAATAATCATGTCACAAACAGAACTTAATCTGATAAAAACCAGTTATAGTTACTCTTAATACCATTATTTAAATCTAAATACTTTACACAGGAACTTGTTTACCAAAAGGTGAAACACAGATACACCAAAAAACTTTTTCAAAACATTTGACAATAGGGATAAACTGTGCCAAGCCAACACCAATCTATTTCACAAAAGCATTCAGGAAGCTTTTCTATGTTCACTTCTCACATCAACAGTAAGCATCTATGTCAAATATATAAATAATCTCCTGATTGAATTTAAAAAGGCAGAAATAACAAAGTTAAGTCATGTGGACAATATGACAGTATATGCTTTACAAATTGCTATTCAAGCACTCTATTGATGGACCAACATGCTGCTGCTGATGCTCCAACTCGCTCAAAAAGTCATTCAAGCTTTACTAGTCACAACTGTGATGAATACAAAATATTTTGGCATCAGACGACCTTCATAGTGGCCATGCAGCAGCTTTTCTGATATTTTAAAACACCTGGGTAGACAATTTTGGTGATTCGAATGTCCTGCCAAACTTTCTTTGCAATATATATAAACCAACTGGAGGATAATTTGATTTGTCGCTTGTTTCAGCAACGACCGAGACTTCAAATGTTAGAACAAATATCTTCAAGATTCTCTGCAGCATTCTTATATGATAAAACTATACATTATTATACGATCTGGCTGGAAATATGGCCACCGTTTATAATACCCGGGCTGCAGAACTCAAAACAGGAGAAACGAACATCAAAGGTTCCGACATCGAGTGGCGCTCTGTTACATTCCTTATTCTGTGCCATTATACTACATTATTGAAATTGTAAGTGCATGCAGCATATCAACCAGTTGAGAAATCAGTAGCTAAAAGGTTCTTCTTTTGTATCATTTTCACGGAAAACTGGTCAATGTTTTCATCAAAATCGTTGGACTCGAAGGTATCCTTTTCGATTCACAAACATGTTTACGAACAAGGCAGTGACAAAGGTTCGTTCATATATTCAACTTTTCGTTTCTATAGTTCGTCAATCGTTGTTTTCGTTATCATATTATCGATTTTTCAGATTATGTCTTGCTAGACATTACACAGTGATGTGCATGAGAATTTATTAATTGCATCGGGAAAACAACAAGCGGTACATAGAACTCAAAAGATGAAAGCGAAATATTTCCCGAATAATTCCTCGCAAGACATTTGACAAAAACTAGCCGAAAGGCAGTGCACATGCATTAAACATTAGAGGACAGCATCATTCGTTGGCGGACTCTACTTCCAAGCACTGAATGGATTCTTCTGGCTGTTGTGAGTTAATGATTTTATTAAAAATTTTCCATCACTAATCACTTCTTGCTTTGGTACGGAGACACAAGCACCATATACTGTTGCATTCCCTTAAAGTTATGTCTTGGCATAAAAATGTATTCTTGCCATACTTCTCAGTCTTTGCATAGGATTGTGTATTTTCGCAAAACTTGCAAAGTGTTATACATAACCACCACCGAATGCTTGGTCATGTCGAAGATACATCCAATGTCTTGATGTTTTACCAAGTAATTTCTGGAAAGCAAGTCTTTTATGGTACTGGGTGACGAATCCTTTCGTTCTCTGCCGGAGTATCCCACAATTGAACCAAAGAACGAGAACGACAACGTCATACGGAAATAAAGATTGCACTCCAAAATGAAAAGATTGAAACATAAACAGGAAGAAACAATTGGTTTCTCTTTGTGAGCAACGAAACGTAAGTAAAAACGTTTTATGTCCTCAACTTGAGTACCGCACAATTGAAACAGAGGAAGAAAAGGGTGACGACGTTTCTTAAATTGTATGTTTGTGCTAAATTTATAACACAAACAACTGCAATGCGTCAATCACTTTGTCAAATTCAAAAAAAACAGGAAGTAACATTGAACCTTGGACTGAAAGTGTACAACCATGTGCAACAAAAACATTGCTACGTGCTCACTGATCTGATGTATGTGGGGCGTAATTTTCTAACATGCCAATCATGAAGGCTTTAGTAAGTATATGTATTATACACCATTATCCACCATTTGTTATATGGCAAACATTATCTGCTTTTTGTACAAACCTCGCCCTACGGGACTCGGTCTGCACTAAAAATACTTCGGTCCGATATTTCTCCGTAAAGACATCGAGCTCGGTTATTAAGGCTTATCACCATACGAGCACTGAAATTTATGCCCAGCAAAACGGTGAAATAATAATCACATGCCTAAAGTTTCCGAGCACCTTTTCAATCCTTCTCAACAATTCGTGCGTAAAAATCGTACGCACTCACCAATCATGCAGTAATCTGTTAATATCATAAAATTATTTTGTGCGGTAGACGTAGATGGTTCTGTTGTTGTTCAGAAATAGCCAATCGTTAAAAGACTACGTAAAATCAAATTTTTAGAGCGAGGAAAGTCTTTTTTGAATCATTATTTCTTAGCAATAGCCATATTTTACGTAACTTTTTACAGCCACTTAACTTAAATAAACAACATCCAATTTTGATCTTTTGCAAAATGTGAACATTGCCCGTTTTTTAAGACCAATCGTTTTAAGGACAGTTTTAGCTATTAATAATAATATTATTATAAAATCTTAACACTTCATGTGTTTAATAACCCTATTATGAACTGTTTATGTAATTCACACGTAATTCATGTATAAATTTTAATAAACTATTGTCCTTCTCAAAATAAACTATTGTACTTCTCAAAATAAACTATAACATCCATGATTCAATGATACTGCAAAGTGTCAAACAACTTTTGTCTTTTTAGTTGATATCTTTTACAACATAGCTCTTTCATTAATATTGTTTAATGCATCTTTAATGAAAGCACTTCTGGACTTCATTAATTGCTTTCCTTATGTTCTAAAAATTCTGTGACCATATAGAATCTCAAATACATATTCATCAAATTTTGCAATAGGAAATAATATTTCACATTTGATTACTGATTATTGAGACACATTAGCACCACAAGACACATGACATGGCATAATACTTTAATTATCCATTTAAATTGAAATCGTATTAATTTATTACAAAACCAATGCAACAAATTTTACAGTAAACACCAGATAAACCAACAGGATTATACTCATATAAATGTCCACTCAATGATTGATGATTCCTCAAGTATGGAATGTAAGTGCAACAATTCATTCCATCACTACACCTCAGCCAACCTCAGAATGTTTGATCTAATATGTGACACTATTGGAGAGGCCAGATGTCAACATATCATCATATTTCTGGCAATCCATTTTATACAACATGTTATCAGTGGACAATTTCGCAAGTTTTAATTGAATTCACTCAAATATATGCTCAAAATAATCGCTGTATGTCACTTTTTCATATAAACTTTGATTGGATAAATTTGAAACAATACTTTGGCAAGAACTGCAAAAAACCTCATTTTCTAATACAATCTATACATCTTTTACTGTATACAATACAATCTATAAATCTTTTAACTGCAAAAAACCTCATTTTCATAATACAATCTATATCTGCCATATTGGATGCTCATGATGGCCCAGGCTATTATGTATGCATCAGCAATCTTTGAGTATTATATCTATGTTCCAAACCATCGATTTTCACAGAAGATATAAGAGTCTGGTGAGCAACTAACTTCCCCCTACTTCACTCTTTGCACAAAATTGTACACTATGCAAATTGATTGGGTTTTAGCATTTGTCTTGTTGACATTAAAATGATCATTTTAAATACTCCGTGGACTAAAAAAATTCCATTGCAGCATGCTGCTCATAGTTCATAGTGATGACTTCAAACAGCTAATTGTTTTTGTGACTGATTTAATTTTTTAAGCTTTGTAATACCTTAAAACTATACTTACAATTAACTACAATAAAATAATGCTTAATTACATCTTACAACAACTGTGAGAGGCTTCATATTCACCTTATAATTATTCAAAGTATTTTTACTTTACTGGTGGCTTGATAAGAAATATTTTTGCAAAATCTTGACACCCCTGGAGAAATGACTTTGCTGTATTTTTATGTTGCACTAGGTGAGTGTGTTTTTAGATTAAATGACTTGTCTAATACCTGCAATTTTGTGTTCCATATTTTCTGCACAATAGCTCAACTAGTTTAGTGTCTTAAAATCAGGTTTTTACTTTCATCTCTTATTTTGCATAATTTTTACTAACAAGAATTCAAAAGTGGGCCAATTATGGGCCTATAGGCTATAGCCTGGTAAGCAGCTCAGCTTTTGGCAAATAACAATTACTCGTTTTCCCAATTGCAGTCGTTTTTTGGACATGAGATAAAAATATTGTTCATTGTTGTGAAAAAGCTTGCAATGGAAGAAACTTTATATCTTGGTCTCAGCTGGTCTTAAGTTGGAAAATTGGCAGCTTCCTCCTTTCAACATTAGTTACTGTTCGTCTATTACTAATTTCAGTACAATTCAAGAACATTCAAACTTAAAACACGTATTTCGTATGATAACATTGACTACACGTAGTATGGACATGGTTATAGAAGAGCAAATATTTTTCTATAATGGCAACATTGCTAGCATGCACTACTATATATTTTCATTAAATGTTTTGACAGTGTGTTTGAATGGAAATGTTAAAAAACTAACCTTAAACAACCACCGAAAGATGATCCACATTCAAATGATAACCAAAGGAAATGATGTTAAATGTTAAAATGTCGGTTTTTGACTTGATCACATTGATGCAGCATAGTACTGCTTTCCATCGCTCACAGTGCTATTAATTATTGACACTGAATTGTGTTATAAGTTGTGTGGACGATGAGGGTCAAACCAGATTCTAATTTCAATAACTTTGAGTTTAAGTTTGTAAAAACGGTAAAATGATCCCCATGATGGAAAACCTTGGAAGGAAAGTAATATTCATAGAAATTTTAGTTTACCACTCCAATGAACCAAAAAATTGAATATATCTTCTCATAAAAAATATGAGCGCTACACCGTGATTAATTGCCGCGACTTTCCCCCTTCATGATCATCTGGATAGAATGACAACTTTGGGTGAGTATACTGCATAGCTGTTGAAGTGTATGATGCAATGTTGCAGCAGGGTGAAGTGTATGATGCAATGTTAGAGCAATGTGTATAATCATTGAATAATCAAAACTTTAGGCAAAATTACGTCTTTATGATCATCCAATGAGCATCTATCTAGAGTTGGATACTAGTTACAAAGATGTTGCAAACGACTTTGGCGGCAGAATTGTATACATAACAGTATATGTTTATGCACTTTTACAACATGACAAGTTTCGTTGTTAAATTGACTACTAATGACTGACGATGCATTTTTTCATCAACTCCTTGAAGCCAAGACCCATATCGTATTACAGAGATTATGCAGCCTAATACACGTTTTGGAATTAAATCATAAATATAAACAGTTTTATGTTTGAAAAAGGAGAGCTTATTACGCTGAAATTAATGCATATTTAATTTAAATAATTGAAAAATACAATTTGCTCTGCCATTTAGCTTTGGCTTGCCATAAATGCAACTTCACGATGTCAAACCATTCTACAAATCGCACTTTTACTGAAATTTAGAAGATCAATTTGTCATAAGTATTGACATTAATGGTCCATTAAAACAACACATAATGTCAGATGTCCTAGCGTATGAAAACTGAACAGTTTGGAAAACGTATAAATTCATCAGCACCCAAGGTTTTTAAAAAACTTTTGTGTATTAGGTTTAAAATGGGCTATCATCACTTTAAATGCCTTTAACCCTGAGTATCCCAATTGCCAATGGCGTTATCAAGATTTTATTTTGGGAAGGCTAAACACCCCATTACTCTCAAACACATACTGTTTTCTTTGCTTGACACGAATGAGAAATATTGGGAGAAGCAGCCTCCCCTTTGCTGTCGCATCAATTAATTAGTTGTGTCAAGCTGTGTCAAGCTATTTCCAATTTGCTTCTCGGTAGCACAATTCTTATCTTAAAAATGTCTATTATTAGCAACAATTTCACTCTTAGGTGAATCATTGCACCTAATGATGAATTTAACGACGTTTTCCTCGCTGTTCAGCTTTTATACAACCTGTAAAATGTTTTCGAATTATCTCACACTGTCTTGTTGTTAAATCATCACTCATTTGTTAGGAAGTCGGACGGCCCACGCAGGAAGAGAAATTGATTAAGCATTTCTGAACAACATTTTGGATTTTGGCTTCATTCCATTGGCTGACGTTTATTCCACTTTCTCAAATTTTCTGTCCAGAATCACAATTTTTGTTATCAGTGATATTTGAAAGATATGAAATGAGGTTTCACAGAACTACAAGAAAATAATTCTATCTAAAATTTATACCAAGGTAAACACTTGCTCCATTTTCCATGAGTAAAGAGACATATTTTAATTGCACGTAATCTGACCACATGTAGATGGAAGTTTGTTTATTTATGCTGTTAGATAAACTAGAAAGCAAATATTAACACTTTCTAGAATGCGACATTAATATGATATGAAATTTATATTCTTAGCGACCGGAAGTAAAAATTCTTCGGTTTTTTTCGTAACGATTTAATGAAAACGTTTTGAAGATAGATTTCTAAATGTTTTGTACTTATACGTTATTTATGTATTTATCATAAGAAATACATTACAAGCCCCACCCCCGTCTAAAGTAAGCATCATGCAGACTCTACATCTGCAAATTGCATTAAGGCAAACAGCAGTATTTTATGTCACATATGTGTTGAAGTAAGGATTGCCACTGGATTGACATATTAAAGTAAGACTGTAGCCACTTAGACCTGCAATTATGTATGAAAGAAATATATTCTTGAAAATTGGGACTTCCTCTTTCAGTTCACTGTTCACAATGCTGGTTAATGTATTAAACGAAACAAACTAAATATTTCATGCGAGTGTCAGTTGTGTCAGTAAGTTTGCAAATTAAAGTCAGATTGTCAGCATGCTTGAAGTCTACGCTTTAGCTAGATCATTTCATATAAGATTTTCTTGGAAGTGAAAAATGTATTTTCTCATGTAGATGTCAATTGACGTCGTTTTATGAGATCAACGCATCGTTTATTTTCCGCGTGCGTCATTAATAACTATCTGACTTTTATCTTTGATCTCCGTGTAATTCATCTTTATCCTTTTTTTTTTTTGTAAAATTTTAATTGTTTTACGAGCCGTTTACGCAAATATGATTCTAAAAAACTCTTAATGCAAGTAAAATAAAAAAATCTCATATTGCAAGTGAAATAAATAAATAGAGAAGAAAACAAATGCTTTAAATACAATCCTCAAACTATGGAAACCTAATGGCAGCATGTCAACCATAAGCTATATTTTTATTGGTACATTCAGGTTTCAACACCATAAACCTTCAGGGTTCGGACAATAATTACGATAGTAAAAAGAGAAATGCAAGTTCAACTGTTTTACACTGACTAATGACATAAAGCTGAAAATTCAAAAAATGTTTAATGTTCTTTGGAGCGGGAGGAAATAGTATGAACTATCAGCATATGAAAACTATTCTTTGCTTCCTGTGTTACCAGATATTTACATCTTATGATCTCTTCCTTCAGCAGGGGAAATTTTTATGTCTTGTGAGCATGGTATGATTTTTGAAAAGTTGCTATTGCATATGACATAATTTCGTAAATCTATTTTATTCCTTGTATGGCCAAATTGACACTCTCACGTGAAATGTGTGTTTGACTATTTATGGTTTAAAACATAAAACATGTCATTAACCATGCATTAGGTAAACGAAGATGAATTGAAGATATTTTTATATTTTTGTTTCGTGAAATGTTAAACAATAAATCAAAATAGAATCTATAAACCAAAGCATATAAACAATGATTAAATTCTCCAACAAACAACGCAAAAATCTTCTGATAAACAATTTATTTATAGGTTTAAGTGTTCTTACCATTACATTGTTCTTCTTTACATTGATAAACATATAAAAATCATCATTGATGGTACACACACCAATGGAAGAACTTCCAGCAATGGAAATATTTTTATTTTACATTGCATGTAATCATTAGGACATATTTAAGTTGTAATTATCAAAACTCAGAGAAGACAAATATTTTGCAAAAACAACAAAGGCACTTTTGTTGGTTACCTAGCTACTTCTACTATCTTTATAATAAGTATCTCTTGTGCTACCGTATAAATGATATTTATGAATGCATAAGTAATTCCATATGTGGACGGTAAAGGATATGCTTTTACTTCGCCCACTCTTTTTCGAAACTTTTGCACTTAAGATGAATGGACTCCCCTTCACGAATGGACCACTCCCTAAACTAATTCTCTCGTTCTAAAGCAAAACATTTAAAGTAAAAAATAATATACTTTGTATAATTAAAAGCTATTTAACTCAATATAATTTATAATGAAATGAAATTTTATGACCAAATTAAAAAACTTCTCGTTTTGTGAAATGAACTGTTAATCAAGGACTGTTCAAAAACATGTCTTAGATCACACAGATGTCTAAAAATTTATCAATTAAATGTTGTTCTAAACATTTTCTATCTCTGGGAAAAAAATTTAGTTTTGTTTTGACTTATTTGAATTTTTGTATTAAGTAACTCTTACTGTTGATATAGCTATACTGTTAATACAGCAATGGAATTATCAAATATTAAAACAAAAGTCGTTATTAAAACATTTAGCATTGCAAGCTTCCTAATAAGGATCCATCGATGCAAACTTTGTTAGTTTAAAGATGTTATCATGAGTTTTTGTAAACAAAAAATCGTTTCAAGGGCAACGTCAGAAACATTTCCCATGACACACACAGACTGTTCTGGTCAAATAAAAATGACAGAGAGCGTGATAGAAATGCGTTGTCTTGGAGTAAAGTTCATTTGTTATCACATAAGAAAAGTCATTCAAACATCGCATGACTACTCATTAACTACATTTGCGTCAAACTGGAGTCCATTGATGCTTATTTGGGGAGTAAAATTTTGGTAAATTTATGATTTGAAAAGTAAAAGGATAGCCATACATGTAGAAAAATTCATTGGAAAAGTGTAGATGACTTAGTTCTTAGGAACATCTTAGTCTTAATTCTTTCATGAAATTGGATAACGTCATTACCTCGCATGATTACTGAGCATTTCTGACACTCGTATTACCGACGTCACACCTTCTTACACAGACATGTATAAATACATGCTGATTGCTGATGGTGTAGACCTCGTGTGATACCATAATTGAAAGAACACCTGTACTTGCTGACTCAGAGATAGAACACAAAAGGTGAGTCGTACTTTATCTATTCTTTCGTTTACACTTTCATCGACAACATCATAATGTTACTTGATTGCATTGTGAAATAATAAATAATTTATAGTCTTCCATTGCGCTAACGGTCTATACCTAACACAAAATTAGTAGACGGGACCGGCTAGTTAAATATAAATAAACAATTTTACATAGATTTTGCGCAGCGGGAAAATATTCTCTTTTGAAGTACAAACTATACGATTTTTATCTTTAAATAACTCAAATGAATAGAGCGCAGATACATATGAAGAACTTTCCAGATTATACCATGACAAAGAAATCAACTTTAGGAGCATATGAGTTATTTGCAGGTTGTGTAATGCGCATTTTATTTATAACTTTATTAACTTACAAGAAAGTCTGTATTTACTATTATGCGTGTTTATTATTGGATTAAAGACAAAGAACCGAATAAATCGCCAAAATATCTATGTATTTATCTTTTATATGAGACGTTTGATTGAAATTTCACATAAATTCAGAACAGCTTTTATGAGGGTTCAATGTTGACATATTTTACATTGTAAAATAAATGAACCTTTTACCAAAGGAAGTTTGAAACGGAAGACCAACATTAATTGAAGTAAAATAATTGTCACTCACAAATATTGTTTATACAATAAATTAAGGCCTTTAAAATTCCAACGGATCACTTTCAAAACACAATCATTTCATGTTGCTCAACTTTAAGCTAAGTACGTGTATTTAACACCTTTCTTGCATGCATTACCACTTAAATTGACCTTGGAACCTAGCTTGTTTGTATTATTTACATTGTTGTACTATTTATGATAAAACATTATAACGAAATAACTTTATACTTTTGAAATACGCTGTATTTATTTAAAATAATAGTGCTTTTAGCAAGAACGTTCAAAGTATTGATTTTGGTAATAATTTTAAAAATATGTATTTGCTAAAAAATGTAAAAAAAAGATAATTTAGAAAATCGGGACAGTTATGAAATGATGTTAATCACATGAAAACAGAAAATCTTGTGATGAGAGCACGCATTGAGCTATTTTGGTCGTTTTCTTTTCGATAAATAACAGAGATCAACTCAAGTTAAATCAGAATTTATCAAATCATCTGAGAGATTGGTCGTTTTTCTTAAATAACAAATGTAAGTACCTCTATAAACAATTTCTTTTACCACAGATACTTTTACTAAAGAAAAGTAATTATTAGGTTGTAGTCGGGCATGTAAAGAAGAAAACATTCCAACTTCTTTTATCGAAAAACATCCACTAAAGTATTCATAATAAACTGCCTAAGTTTCATAATGTATTCGTCATAAAGTGAACACTTTCCTTGATAAAAAGTAAAGTTACTTCAATAATACAATTCATTGTAATTTCACCTGTTCAATACTTCATATTGTTCTCTTGTACATTAATTCGTTCATTAGATGATGAAATGTTTATTATCTTGCATTATTGGAAAAATGCGCTTATTGCTAATGAGGATCAAAGACTATATCATATGTATTTTAAATTTGCTTAATAATGTTGAAGACAAAGCTAAACGTCACTAATGTTTTACGATTGTCAGGTAAATTACTTGATAAATCATGCATACTTTGATGCTGGCGAAGAATTTTAACTTAAATAAATTGGGTTTACAATTAAATACGTTGATACACACTCTCAATTTCTTTGTAAGAATAATGTAAATAATTCTGAAACAGAAATGTATCTACATAATGAGCTGAATAAGTTAACATTTTCTCCACAAACGCCAGATGTCCTTAGTACTATCATTTATCTAGTATTGATTGAAATCTATTTTATCCACAATAAGAAGGCTGATCTGACTGATAAACACTCACTGATATGCAAAATAATTCAAGATCAATTCAAAGCAGATGATTGTTTTACTTCAAAACTGTGTATAATATGAAAAATTATCTTAAGCCATTTATGAAGCTCTAGCCCTGAATATGAAAGGAGAAGCGAAGAAATGCAGACATCCCAGGCAATGTTTTATGTTTTACTAAAACAAAAGTTTACCACGTCAATTTTGAGTGCAATAATGACTATATGTTAGCAGCAATGTCTGGCAAATTACAACAAATTTCTAAGGTCAAGAGGTCGTAATGATAGGAGTGTCAGTTGCGCATTGAATTTGTTTGTTTTTAGAAACCACGCAGCTTCGTTTTTGTTTGACAACTTATTCCTTTTCTGTTTCCTGAAATGAGAATGAAGTTTGAAATGTTTTGCACTATTTTCGCATTTATTAAGAATTTATAAAAACATGGGCAACATTTATGAGTGGCAGCAGTTGAACAAGCTGAAAATAAAATCAGTTGTACTAATCAAAAAGAAAATCAATTGTCAAGGTCAATTGTCAACGTTTTCGTTTTATTTTGAGGCAGTTCAATTCTTCGTGGTTGGAATGTAGAATGATTATTGTACTTTTTAGCTAGATTACAGTTGCAATGAAAAAAACATTAGGTTTGTAATTTCGTGGACAAATAATTTTCATATTCATACGTTGTAAATTTTGGCTACATAGTCGACTAATTAATCTTTTTAAAAAATTTCATCGAATGTTTATAAAGTCTGGAAAATGTCAAACATTGCCAACCATATTACTTTGCCACATTTTCACAAAATTACTTGGAGGAAATATTTTGTATCATTCAGGAAATTTTTCAAAATATTACGGAGAAGATTTTGAATACACGTGAATCGAAACATTAGTCAGGTTACACTGAACATTCTGCAAAGTAAATAATTTTACTTAAGAAATTTACTAACAAAAGCTAACTTAGCATTGCAATAGATGTTAATGAAAAAACCTCTGTGGAAATTTGATTTTTGAAATTTACAGCCAGTAAGGGAAGATTTTATTCAGGCTTGCATGTGAAACTTGTTTTGCATTTTTGACGATTGTTCAACATTGTCAAGGGAAATTCTATACAGGAAACTGATACTTATAATAAATATCAAACCCCAGCAGAGTTCTTTAAAAAAATGCAAGCAAATACAGTTGTATAAAAGATATTTATCATGAAAACGTTTCGTTTTCGCGTTTCCTAAAATTACTATGCAGAGATTTGATATTTATATAATAAGAATCGTTCAACATATGATGCCAATGGCGTTTTATTGTTTGACAATATCAAATTTTATCGAAACCAAAACTATCAGTTTGAAAATTGGTATGACTTAGTGTTCCTTCTGTTTTGTGGCACTATTAGGAAAGGGCGAGTCATGGGAAATGAAGAAAACTTTAGTTTAGTTGTTCTGCCTGGAGAATACATTAGTTGCTAAAATATTTTAAACGCAGGGATGTGCTGTCAATATTGTTATTTTCATCATGCTCAAATATGGCTGACAAATATTTTATGAAAGTTGGCCACTAGCCATTATGTCCATAAGTTCACATACATATTATGATTTCGTAATGAATGCTACACCATTCTCGACGTTGACAACATTTTCATATAATTTCAGTGTGAAAATGGACACAAAGAATATCAAGTTTGGATTAACAATCGTAATACTTCTGCTCGTTTTGCGTGAAATTGATAACAAGTCTTTAAAGATACCTGGTAGTCAACCAATAAAAGTCAGAGAAACAAAAACAATTAAACTTTGTGGAACCATTAAAACATTTAGATATGAAATTTATCGCTGTAAAGGAACATGTACACTATCCAGTGGTTCTTATGGTTGCTGGGAACGAAAAGATGGAAAAGTTCACAGACTTAAGTTTCGAGGTTGTAATGAAAACATGGTATAATTGAAGACATAACATGCACATGTACAACATGTAAGAAGGTATGAATAGTCTGTTTCAAGAAAAGTTGATGGCGAATTTCTTCCTTATCATCAAACAAGTTTTTGTGGAACAGAAGAATGCGTCAGGAATGCCGAAACATTACCTTTCAAAAACATTTCCTTTGTTAATGACTTTTAACCTCGACACCACAATGAAACATTGTTTGAAATTGAAAATTGATTTACAATCCACTCGACCATAGTGAATTGGAAAGAACAAAAGTACACTGATTTAAACTTAATGTAGAAATGAAATGCTTTCATAAACAATGGCCTTATTTTTAAGTCACGCAGCCTTCCGACGAATGACTCTTATTTAACTTATAAAAGAAATCGAGTACAACAAAATGTCTGAACAAAAATAACATGACGTATAGAAATTAACTTATAGTAATTATTTATTGTAGTTAAGTTATGAAATATTTAAGTCAGAATAGTGACGTGTATTTTTTAGAACGTGAGACTAAATATAAAGTTCAAGATCATTCTGATAATTTATAGTCCAATGTTTCCGTTATCCAAAATTTTCCAACAAATAACTTCCTCGTTTTCTTAACTTCCTGTCCAGACTCTACAGCCAAATGTGTCATAAACTGTTGCCTTTTTTAATAAAATTATGCCAATGCTAATGCTCAACATTAATGCAAAGTGCAGACAGTGGTATATTTTTATGTTAGGAATCATAAATCCAACATAAAATTATTGCTTCCTACAAAATAAGCTGTGGATACAAAATTGAATCGGATTAACAAATAGGAGGAAGTAATTGCCTTGAAATGAAACACAATTATACACAATATTTTAGTTCTTATTTACAGTTCTGTCAACATAATCTTTCGCTAATTATTCATTCAAAATAATTCTTTCATGATTTCCTAGTTCACAGAAATTTTCTAATCTATTGTTTGACGTGTTCTTGAATCGTTTCGAAATTTCCTCAAGTTATTTAGGCTTCCTGTTATTGCTCCTCTAATCAAAGCTCCTTCATAGAAATATTTTTCCATTGAACTGCTATGATTAATAACACTGTTTTTCTATAACTGAGACATGTTTAGTCTTGTTAGCATTTAAACACCCGTGAAAAAGTGCAACGTCAATTTTTACTTATTCTAACAACACGGGAACAATCGTAAAGTTAACTGAAACATTTGTTATACAGTCTGCAGTATATATCTTGAGTCTTTAATGTTTAAATCCTCGAATCAATTTTTCCTGATCGTACTCAAGAAAGTGAACCTACACAAGCCTCATATGGACATATTTCAATTTGAAAATTTCCTTAAAACTTAATACTATTGATGAATAATTTTTGGAATCCTCTGTTGACAAAACTGTGATTGTTTTTGTTATGAAGAATTGATAAATTTACATCGTAAGCATATTTAATACTTCATACTAACCTAAATAGTTTTTAAGAGCGACAGTGGTAGCTAAATAATGGCTGATTATACTCCCCCAAAAATCCAGGTTTAAGATAACAAGCAAGAAAGAACTAACTGATAATAAGTTATTTAACTAAAACAGACATCTCCCAATTCCAATCCAAATTTTTCACCATCATCTCCAATGTCATACACAGCAATATCTCGAATTGGCAAACGCGAAGTCTTATAAGTATCGATTTCGAATTCAGAACTACTTTGTGAAGCAGTTTTTCTCTAAAACAACAAACGTTTTTGAATATTCAAAGAATTTGTTTAAGTCAGATAAGGAATGATTATGCATAAAAAACATAACAAAAGATTAAATTAAAAAATTATAAACAACGCTGTTTTACCCTACATCCATCTTCGATTACAATTGGACGATGTTTACGAGCAGTTGTTGCCCCATATTCCCTTTCATTATCACCTAGCAACTTGATAGAGTTAATGACGTCATTTGATGCATTAAACCATGCAGTTGAGTTGATACAATGGTATAATATCGTTTGTTTTACTCTATCACTGTGTAACTGCAAGAAGGTCAGTTGATCAGATTCTACGGAGTAACGAAACTAGAAAAAATGATAAAAGCAATAATTAGTTTTAATTTACGAGCAAAAAAGACTTAACAAAGATGTTAACAAGTTTACATACATTGAAATTTTCATCAATATCTTGTTTAAACCATAAATATCTATCACTTCCTTTATACCATTGTTTCACTTGAGTCTACATTGTTTGAAAATGACAATTTACATAATTCCTGATTTCTTTGAAGCTCATTAAAACATGAAGCATAAAAACCCTTTTAGCTTGAGGTTTGATACAGCTCAGTCGTTTCTCAGCATTGCAGTAAACCTTCACAGCATCTTCAGTTACTCCTTCGTTGGGATCAAGCCAATAAATACCTCAAAATATAAAATGATATAAACATCTTCAAACATTCGAAGGCTTTTACACGTGTTATTATGAGTTCCAAGACAGTCAGAAAACAGATTATTTACACTAATGAAAATTATGTACTTAATGAAGATTCATCATATTGTTAAAGATGTTCTATTTACCACTTTTCAAATGTGAATAATCATTAAAAAGACTTTTGCACGTTAATGCAGGAAATTCGCGTGTTCCAGTTGGTTTCCGATAAAGAGCAAAATCGTTAAAAAGACCATGAAGTTTCGTTAATAGTTCTGCTTCCTAAATAATAAGTATATTTTTTTTCGAAGTGCATTTTAATTCGGAAGTATTTCATGACATTGCTGAAAATGTTCTTTCAACAACTGACTGTTTGAGAAAATACGAAAAAACGTTACACGTTTTCCAAAATATTTTCGGAAGGAAAGTTTAAAGCTCAAACAATTTACTGAAATAGCTAAATTCACAATGGCAATTTTCAAACATTTGCACTCTCATTTTGCATTTAATTTATTATTTCTTACAAATTGATCCAAAGTTTTTCTTGGTTTGCTTTCACGTTCAAATTCACTTTCCTATATATTAAAGATTGCTAAACATCATCATCGTTCTTTTATCGTCTGACGTTTTTAAGCAAAACATAACAACTAAATTTTTCTTCTCACAATTAAAATTTGAGTTAAACCGATGATTCACCTCTTCGTCGCTATGATAATAGTTTGGTGTCTGAGTTAGATCCTCTCGACTGTCTTCAACTCTCGCTGTATCACGTGAGAAACCATCACGTGACTGCAAATAGAAAAACGAATTTAATATTTTTTAAATCGACAATCACCAAACGACAAAAAGCGTAAGGTTAGAAATTATATGGCCAATAAAGAAGACGATTTAGTTATAATATTTCGTAAGATATGTTACAAATTGCCGAACAGTGCAAATATTTTACAACAACAAACACCATTGCAAATAATGTAAAATGCACAATTCACAATTTGAAATCACTGCAACACTTTATGAAATTGTAACCTGACGTCCACCGGGTTCTCCGGAAGGTCCAGGAGGTCCTGGAGGGCCCTAAATAAATTAGAATTTATCGATTCATTATGATTTAGGTTTTAAGGAAAATATTTTTGTATATTATGCGCTCATTCTATACAACGCATAAAAAATGTCTTCTGCGATATGATTCGCACAATTTTGGCTATTTTTGTTAAACTTCAAATTCATAAAATTTTTTACCATATTTCCGCGAACACCCTAAATAAAAATGACACTTTTATAGAAGGTTGATAATAGATTTGATAATAGTAAAATTAATGAATGAAACATAGAAATACAAACCTTCCTTCCCCTATGCCCCTAGAAAAAACAAATATTGTGGATTTAAAAGAGATAAAGTATGTAAAATATAAACAAACAATAAATGATGATCCCATACTGTCAATCCAGTGATACCAATTTGACCCTCTACACCCTAAAAAGAACAATTAGTAAATGTATGACTACTTGGCGCGTATCCCAAGAAATATTTTTCAAAAATCAACCAGTTTCAGATAGGCAGGAAAAGAAAACCAACCAACATGCCAATAATAGACTCAAAAATATTTATCAGACTAAAAACCAAGTAAGTACATGTCCCTCTGGAGATGATAGATGTCCCTCTGGGGATGATAGATGTCCCTCTGGGGATGGTAGATGTTCCTCTGGGGATGATAGATGTCCCTCTGGGGATGGTAGATGTTCCTATGCTGATGATAGATGTCCCTCTGGGGATAGTAAATGTTCCTCTGGGGATAGTATATGTCCTTCTGTGGATGATAGATGTTTCCTAGGAAATGATTTATGAGAAGTTCATCTGTGGATGATAGATGTTTACTAGGAAATGATTTAATAGAAGTTCATCTGTGGATGATAGATGTTTCCTAGGAAATGATTTATGAGAAGTTCATCTGTGGATGATAGATGTTTCCTAGGAAATGATTTAATAGAAGTTCATCTGTGGATGATAGATGTTTCTCTGCAGAAAATAAATGTCTCTAGGGACAATAGATCTTATTTCACAATAAACATACTACTGCAACAACAGAAAAACAAATTCAAAAGCAAACCTTTTCTCCTATTTTTCCAACTTCACCGATAGAACCAATATGTCCTTTTTCACCCTAAAAACATTTCCATTTTAACAAACAATAAAAAGTAAAGTAAAACAAAATATATTATATGAACAAGGTAAAGAGCAGAAAAAATTACCAATAAATAAACGCAAAAAAATCCCAAAACTCTGAAGTGTCAATGACACAACTGGTTATTCAACTTAAGTTAGAAAAAAAACAACATGAAAAGAACACACATTGTTGTTGTAATAATGAATTTCTAAATGGAAATTTAATGTTATGTGATGTAATGTGATTTGTTTCATTTAAACAAGCAGTCATGAGTTTTTAAAGACTGCAATATTTCGCTACAGTCTTTAAAAAACTAACTTGTGCATGTTTATCCGTAATAACAACAGAATAGCAAAGTAACCTATAGTAATGTACGTTGTTAACAAGCAAAAAACTCTGTTTATGGTAATAATGTACGTTGTTAACAAGCAAAAAACTCTGTTTATGATAATAATGTACGTTGTTAACAAGCAAAAAACTCTGTAATGGTAATAATGTACGTTACTAACAAGCAAAAAACTCTGTTTATGGTAATAATGTACGTTGTTAACAAGCAAAAAACTCTGTAATGGTAATAATGTACGTTATTAACAAGCAGAAAACTCTGTAATGGTAATAATGTACGTTATTAACAAGCAAAAAACTCTGTTTATGGTAATAATGTACGTTACTAACAAGCAAAAAACTCTGTTTATGGTAATAATGTACGTTATTAACAAGCAAAAAACTCTGTTTATGGTAATAATGTACGTTGTTAACAAGCAAAAAACTCTGTTTATGGTAATAATGTACGTTATTAACAAGCAAAAAACTCTTTTTATGGTAATAATGTACGTTATTAACAAGAAAAAAACTCTGTAATGGTAATAATGTACGTTATTAACAAGCAAAAAACTCTGTAATGGTAATAATGTACGTTATTAACAAGCAAAAAACTCTGTTTATGGTAATAATGTACGTTATTAACAAGCAAAAAACTCTGTAATGGTAATAATGTACGTTATTAACAAGCAAAAAACTCTGTTTATGGTAATAATGTACGTTATTAACAAGCAAAAAACTCTGTTTATGGTAATAATGTACGTTATTAACAAGCAAAAAACTCTGTTTATGGTAATAATGTACGTTATTAACAAGCAAAAACTTCATGGTAATAATGTACGTTATTAACAAGCAAAAAACTCTGTTCATGGTAATAATGTACGTTATTAACAAGCAAAAAACTCTGTTCATGGTAATAATGTACGTTATTAACAAGCAAAAAACTCTGTAATGGTAATAATGTACGTTATTAACAAGCAAAAAACTCTGTTTATGGTAATAATGTACGTTGTTAACAAGCAAAAAACTCTGTTCATGGTAATAATGTACGTTATTAACAAGCAAAAAACTCTGTAATGGTAATAATGTACGTTGTTAACAAGCAAAAAACTCTGTTTATGGTAATGTAGTCCTTATAAAAAGTATTGACTTCATTAAAAATTTCTAACCATAAAACCTTTTCTTCCAGGATTGCCAATCTCACCAATGTCTCCGTAAACACCCTACAAAAAACATTTAAAATATACGACAATATACGAAATATATTTAAAATATACGAAATTTATACGAAACATGTTTAAAATATACGAAATTTGTCGTATATTTTAAATGATTTACGCGATTACCGTAAAAAAAACTTAATAGAACTTAATAACATTGCATCAATATTTCTAGTATAAAGTTAATTGTTTTTATCAGGAATTATTGTTACATGTTTTTAAAAGTTGATCGTCGACGTTAGTGAAGTTCTAAGAAAGAATGTTGTTGTTGTTCTCAACATCCTCTGTGGTAGTTGTTTTAGCAGTAAAGATGCGCTAACACTGGACAATCTGTCCTGAGAAAGAATGTTGTTGTTGTTCTCAACATCCTCTGTGGTAGTTGTTTTAGCAGTAAAGATGCGCTAACACTGGACAGTCTGTCCTGAGAAAGAATGATGTTGTTGTTCTCAACATCCTCTGTGGTAGTTGTTTTAGCAGTAAAGATGCGCTAACACTGGACAATCAGTCCTGAGAAAGAATGTTGTTGTTGTTCTCAACATCCTCTGTGGTAGTTGTTTTAGCAGTAAAGATGCGCTAACACTGGACAATCTGTCCTGAGAAAGAATGTTGTTGTTGTTCTCAACATCCTCTGTGGTAGTTGTTTTAGCAGTAAAGATGCGCTAACACTGGACAGTCAATCCTGAGAAAGAATGTTGTTGTTGTTCTCAACATCCTCTGTGGTAGTTGTTTTAGCAGTAAAGATGCGCTAACACTGGACAATCAGTCCTGAGAAGGAATGTTGTTGTTGTTCTCAACATCCTCTGTGGTAGTTGTTTTAGCAGTAAAGATGCGCTAACACTGGACAATCAACATCAAAAACATATAATTATAGTCTAACTAAAAACGAAAAAATTGTATTGATTAGAATAATAGAATAACTAAAATCATTATACTTTATCACCACGAGGTCCTTCAAATCCATAAGGACCCTGCTCTCCTTTAGCGCCCTAAACAAAATACAAAAAGCAGTTAGTAAACATAATAATACATTGGCGGATTGAATAACTTAATCGTTGAACCTTCTCTCCACGAACTCCTTTGGAGCCGGTAGAACCAGTTCTTCCTTTGCGACCCTTTAACACATAAAATTGTTGATTTGTACATAAATGTAATCAATACAAAATAAATCATGAACTTTCATTTATCTTACACGCAATCCTGGAGCTCCATTACGACCTATGACTCCATCAGACCCCCCATCACCCTAAAAATAACAAATGACTCAAATCACCTTTGACCATTGTGATCCACAATGATCCATAATCAGTGGTGTAACGAGCCCGCGAGTGTTGTTCCTGCTATGTAATTTTAAGAGCATAAACATTGTCCATTCCTTTAAAACGACAATGTCCTTAATCAGCCAATTCGTAATGTTGTGGTTAAATATTAAGAAAATTTCAAATATTGCGTATCATAACATCATAAATAATAACATCATGCTATTACTTATTTGATATGCAAATGCAAACCTTGTCTCCAATGATCCCCTTTATTCCTTGAAGACCTTCACCACCAATGTTCCCAGCTATACCCTTAGGACCTATATCACCTTGACTCCCGAATTCACCTGGCACACCCTAATGATACAAATTTAAAAAGAAATATAAAGAAAAACAGAGCAATTGGAAATTCTTAGGTTTAGACGAGGGTTTACAACATTTCGTTCATATTAAAAAATATTGAGGACGCGTTAAATAATTTGTTCATATCGAATCTGTGGTTAAATGATTAAATAACTTTTAAAAATGATCGAACAGCCAACAAAACATTTTTATGTCGGCGTATTTTACAAACGTGTTTGCGTCGATGTGAAAAAAACTTTAATGCAGAAACTGACGTATAGTTTTATTGATTTCAGTGCTACATCTTTTATAGTGCTGCAGAACTAAATTTATCAGATGGGGGGGGCTCTCTCTGAAGCCATAAAATTATGAAAAATTATCCATTTCAAAGGTAGAAGTGGGGCTCCTCCCCCAAGCGCCCCCCACTTCTACAGCACTGATTCTTTTACATCAATTTTGTATAAATGCAAAAAAAATGAAATGGAAGGGCAATCACGTTTATGATCCGTTCATAGAGTTTGCGTCACAACCTCTAAAACTAACAATCAATGTCTACTTTCTAGTTGTAAATAATGTTCTATCAAATGCAATCTCAGATTTAGAATTGTAAGTTGTAAAAAACTTTGGTGAGGAATGTTTTATTGGATTCAAAATTCATACCATACATTTCAAAGCTAGACCTTGTTTGGCGAGCAGTCCTTTCTGTGAAAAGTTAATTTCATACTATACACGATATTACCTATAGAAAGTCTGTTTCTAAACCATTGAAAATTGAACATTTGAAAAATTCATCGAAACATTGAATCGCCAGTTTAGAAGAAACATTTTTATACAATGAAAATAGGAAATTTTACGTTCAGATGTTAAGTTTTGTAACTCACCAATAGAAACATCAATAGTATGTTTTAAAAACACGATAAAAGGAATATTACCTTCATTCCTTTACTGCCACTATCACCAACAAAGCCTGGAGGGCCTTGATCACCCTGATATAAAAAAGTCGGACACACGTCACCATAAAGTTTGGTAAAAATAGCTAAGACAATACTCACCTGCAATCCATCACCACCATATCCTCCCTGTACTCCTTTTAATCCTTGTAATCCCTTGAAAACAAACATTTGAAGTTTTGCTCCAAAAATACAAAAAACGAACACAAATCATACAAAAAAATTTTTTCGTAAAATGATGTCAATCTATTATTCACAGCTCAATTCATCTAACTAGAGCTGCAACAAACTATTCCAGAGGCATTGTGGGAAAATTCACAAACATCACATTAAAATTAAATAGTGAGTACTTGAAGAAACAAAGTCATACCACTCATCCCACCTGTTTACCCAATGGTCCCCTTTTACCACGTTTACCATCTACTCCAGGTAAACCCTGCAAAACACATTATTTTATAACACACTTTGTATGATTGCATGACCGTATTTTGTCAAGGTTGTAAAGTTAAACGGTTATAAGCTCATAAGATTTTAAGATTTAAAGATTGTAAGTTTGTTGAGTAGCGAAGATAATAGTTCGCAAGGTAATAAAAGCTCATATTATTTTAAGGTTGAAAGATTATCAGTTTTTTAAGTTGCAAAACCAAGAGGCTCAAAGGACTGAAAATTTTGACGTTCTGTAGATATAACATTGTAAAACTAAAACAATTTATTTACAAAAAAACATACAATATTTCCTTCCTCTCCAACAACACCAGAATAACCTGCAAGACCCATATCACCCTAAGGCAGGAGGAAAAACGAAATACTTTATTAAACACTGAGAAATTTATATTATTTAACATGATACTCACAGGTGAGCCAGCAGAACCAGGAAATCCCGGCAGTCCAAGAAGTCCAAACTGGGCCTAGATGAGGGCACGCATGGGTTAAAACGTTATTAATATATAAGTATTTCTGGAGCATATTGAAGCTTTAGTTACAACAGCCTCGACCATAAAATTAAACTGCGTATAAAAATTGTGTGAGCACTAAAAGATATTGTATTTAATATATAAGTATTTCTGGAGCATATTGAAGCTTTAGTTACAACAGCCTCGACCATAAAATTATACTGCGTATAAAAATTGTGTGAACACTAAAAGATATTTTATTTAATATATAAGTATTTCTGGAGCATATTGAAGCTTTAGTTACAACAGCCTCGACCATAAAATTATACTACGTATAAAAATTGTGTGAACACTAAAAGATATTTTATTTAATATATAAGTATTTCTGGAGCATATTGAAGCATTAGTAACAACAGCCTCGACCATAAAATTATACTACGTATAAAAATTGTGTGAGCACTAAAAGATATTGTATTTAATATATAAGTACTGCTGGAGCATATTGAAGCTTTAGTTACAACAGCCTCGACCGTAAAATTGTACTGCGTATAAAAATTGTGTGAGCAGTAAAAGATATTCGATAATCAAAATTGATTTTTTTGCTTAAATTCAGGAGCAACTTCAAAGTAGAATTAAAAATAATTCCAAGTACTTTGTCACATCTATTCTATGCAAGAATCTATAGAATTACTCATTTTCTTTATGTTTGCTGCATTTTTTTGCAATTCTTTTGCATTCAATTTTCTTGATGAACATTGAGTTAAGATGGTTCAGATAAATTACAGATGATGAACACATAAATATATCTTGGTGGAAATATTTTCAGTTTATTTTTTTATTAATGAATGCGAAGTGATATTTTTTATTTCCTGCAATCTGATTGGCTGAAGTAGTGGGCAGCTTTGTACGATATCTTGACCATGTCCAAAAATGATATTTGTTAGCAGTGTGTTTGTTTACAAAGTGGGTGTTAAATTTTAAAAATTGATTTAATTGTCAATTGTTCAAGGAGAAAGCAAAATATTGGTGCACTTTTTATTTCTCACTTACCATTGGAGCATTCTCTCCAATATTTCCTTTTTTGCCGTCTACACCTTTAAATCCCTGATAAAACATTAAACGTCAAAAGACAAACCAAGACTTAAAATACACAGTTTATAGGTATACTTACGATAATCCCACGCACTCCTAAGTCCCCCACTATCCCCGTATCACCTTTATTACCCTAACAAAGCAAAGAGAACAAACAGCAAAATATGAAGGAATTATGTCAAATTGAAATAAAACAAAAAAACATTAACGCCTTGCACCTTATCTCCAATTTTTCCAAATATTCCTTCGGGACCTGTTTCGCCACGCATTCCTAAATACAAACAAATCTTTATTTAAGAATAAAATAACACAAGGAAATAATAAATGTGAGTGTAGGAACAGAAAAGTTCTAAAGTTTGTTTTTATTACTCGATACATAATAACGATGTGAAATAAGCCTTGCCGTCACTTGAACAAGAGCGAAAAGTTACCATATGTCCTTGATATCCCTTAGCGCCTTTTGCACCTTGAATCCCAGGAGATCCCTGAACAAAAATTACGCATT
The DNA here is from genome assembly GCF_021976095.1 of Xenia sp. Carnegie-2017. NCBI lineage: Eukaryota > Metazoa > Cnidaria > Anthozoa > Malacalcyonacea > Xeniidae > Xenia > Xenia sp. Carnegie-2017. The sequence continues at coordinate 9,464,621 of NW_025813482.1, read as the reverse complement.
CATGTCATTAATTAACGGAGCCAAAAAATAAAAGCAAAAAAGAGTGAGAAATAAATAACACACATTGCAAATTGTGAATTTTTGTAAAATATAACTAATGTTTAAAAAACATTTGAGAAAAACGACAATTTTTCAGCTTCAAATGGTTTACCGCTAACATATAAATGAATTATTTGCAATGAATAGGATTATGATTTAGTTAGAAAATATCGAAATATTTACATAAAAATATATGAATTCAATTACTTATTGAAAACTTCAAATGTTTTTTAAACTTGCTGCAAATTAGAAATTACCCAATCTTTAATAACAAATGTGAAAAGAAAATTTCGTCACCTAAACACTAATCCGAAGACATTTGCAGAGTTTATTTTTTAAGCTGTTTATACAGAAAATATTGAAATTAGTCGGTGCAGAGCATCAAATCGGACATTACTCTGTTGTCACACGAAACTGAATTAATTTACAGCAATTTGTTTTATTAACTCTCGGTAAATGACATATTTTACACTAACCAAACGACCACGCTCACCACGAGTCCCTGAAGGTCCAGGAGCACCTTGTTTACCCTCGAACAAAACAATATTTTCATTGAATAAATAACTGTAAATATGTAATATTATTTATCCATTTAAAGTTATTGCCCATTTTAAATCAAAATGTTGTAAATACTAACAACAATACTGACGTTGCTAAATCAGAATAAATAATTTTTTCACGCAATTGAATAACTTGTACCTGATCCCCTTCAAACCCAGCTAATCCCCTATCACCAGGTAAGCCAGCCTCACCCTACGATACAAACAATAGATCATAGTTGTTAAGAATTGTTGGAGCTGGAGAGGTTTGCCTGAGAATTTCGAAATAAAATGGAAAGGGAGAATATGAATAAATGATATATTACCTTGATACCAATAATTCCTGGTTCCCCATGACCACCAAATATCCCAGGAGGTCCCTATAAAACTGAAAGTTAAATTCTTGTTTCTACATGCAAAGACATAACATAAAAAACTTACAGAAATCCCAGATTCACCTATAGGACCAGGATCACCAGCAATACCTCTTCTTCCCTATATAAAACAATATAACTGCAACATTATTATAACGTTTTGTGAAAGATCAGGTATTATTACAATTCTTACCCTTAATCCTTCTTTTCCAGTTGCACCCATAAGACCAGGGATACCTGAAGCACCCTAAAATAATTTTTTTAATTCAAGTAAAGTGAAAAACTCTAGCGTGTAAATACAATAAAATAACAGGTCGAAACGAAAAAAAGTACATAAATTCAATGGCAACCAAGAATGGCATTTGAATAAATTCAACATTGTTTTTACTAAATATTCTTTTTTATATTTCATTCAATGAATGTTCATTAAAAAATATTCTCATTGCCTTAGAGACGTACATCACTGTCTTAGAGAGGTACATCACTGCCTTAGAGAGGTACATCACTGCCTTAGAGAGGTACATCACTGCCTAAGAGAGGGACATCACTGCCTTAGAGAGGTACATCACTGCCTTAGAGAGGTACATCACTGCCTTAGAGAGGTACATCACTGCCTTAGAGAGGTACATCACTGCCTTAGAGACGTACATCACTGTCTTAGAGAGGTACATCACTGCCTTAGAGAGGTACATCACTGCCTTAGAGAGGTACATCACTGCCTTAGAGCGGTACATCACTGTCTTAGAGAGGTACATCACTGCCTTAGAGAGGTACATCACTGCCTTAGAGAGGGACATCACTGCCTTAGAGAGGTACATCACTACTTAGAGAGGTACATCACTGCCTAAGAGCGGTACATCACTGCTTAGAGAGGTACATCACTGCTTGAGAGGTACATCACTGCCTAAGAGCGGTACATCACTGCCTTAGAGAGGTACATCACTGCTTTAGAGAGGTACATCACTGCCTTAGAGCGGTACATCACTGCCTTAGAGAGGTACATCACTACTTTAGAGAGGTACATCACTGCCTAAGAGCGGTACATCACTGCCTTAGAGAGGTACATCACTGCTTAGAGAGGTACATCACTGCCTAAGAGCGGTACATCACTGCTTAGAGAGGTACATCACTGCCTAAGAGCGGTACATCACTGCCTTAGAGAGGTACATCACTGCTTAGAGAGGTACATCACTGCCTAAGAGCGGTACATCACTGCTTAGAGAGGTACATCACTGCCTAAGAGCGGTACATCACTGCCTTAGAGAGGTACATCACTGCCTTAGAGAGGTACATCACTGCCTTAATGAGGTACATCACTGCCTTAGAGAGGTACATCACTGCCTTAGAGAGGTACATCACTGCCTTAATGAGGACATCACTGCCTTAATGAGGTACATCACTGCCTTAGAGAGGTACATCACTGCTTTAGAGAGGTACATCACTGCCTAAGAGCGGTACATCACTACCTTAGAGAGGTACATAACTGCCTAAGGGAGGACATCACTGCCTTAGAGAGGTACATCACTGTCTTAGAGAGGTACATCACTGCCTAAGTGAGGTACATCACTGCTTAGAGAGGTACATCACTGCCTTAGAGAGGTACATCACTGCCTTAGAGAGGTACATCACTGCCTTAGAGAGGTACATCACTGCTTTAGAGAGGTACATCACTGCCTAAGAGAGGTACATCACTACCTTAGAGAGGTACATAACTGCCTAAGGGAGGACATCACTGCTTTAAAGAGAGAAATCACCACCTTAATGAAAAACATAGTGCCTTAAAAAGGACATGTTCACTTCAGAGCGGAAATCTCTGCTTTAGATGGAAAAATCAATGCCTTAGAGAAGGGATATCTCTGCCTTAAAGACAACACCACTTGAGATACGGATATGAATATCTCTGAGAAAGAAGACATCATCTTAGAGATGGACACAACTCCTTTATTAACTATGGTTGCTCAAAAATTTCTTCTCAATGCTATAACAAAAAATTGAATCATGTCTTCTTTACATTGTTCAGACATTTTTATATTTTTCGGAATCTTAAAAGATGTTTTATCGAAGATTAAGTCTATTCTGTACCTTAATTCCGTCACTGCCAGGATTTCCCACGAGACCAGGAGCACCAATTACACCCTACAAAGTGTAAAAACTATAACAAGCATGAATCATTCATGATTTTTTATTTACTTTAATTTAATCTTACAGGATCTCCATTATATCCTAATAAACCTGGCAATCCAGCCAATCCACGATCACCCTTAAAACACAATTAAAGAAAATCATATTGAAACTTTCCTTATTTTCAAAATTATTTCAAATTTGACATGAAAATACTGCAAAATAAAATGGCAAGTGAAAGTTAAAGGTTTCTTTCAAGAGATACTACTGTCATACATTAAAAGAATGAATGTGACATACACGCAACATAAATATTTATTTCCAAAATACGACGTTCTTCCCAAACGATTAATGAGAAAAAATTGAACGATGACAGATTTTATTTACAGTCTGGATTTTTGTTAACCTTAAAATATGTGCAAATGAAAGAAAGTGTATATTAAGGTTTAGGAACTTTTCCACTTCTTTTTTACCTTTTCACCTTTTTCTCCAGGTGTTCCTTGTCGGCCAGCTTCTCCTAATAATCCCTAAGAAGAAAATAGTGATAAAAACACAACTTCTTGTTTCCTTAAAATTGATAAATTTATACACGTAAAGGTCATGCTATGCCGTTAAAACCCGTATAAATGTCATGCTCTGTTATTGAAATCCGTGTAAATGTTGCACTACGTCTACGAAGATATGTCATGTTATGTCGTTAAAACCCGTATAAATGTCATGGTCTGTTATTGAAATCCGTGTAAATGTCGCACTACGTCTACGAAGATATGTCATGCTATGTCGTTAAAACCCGTATAAATGTCATGCTCTGTTATTGAAATCCGTGTAAATGTCGCACTACGTCTACGAAGATATGTCATGCTACGTCAGTTTCAATGAAAAATATAACCAAAACATAAAGTTAGCAACAGATAAAGTTTAATTACTCACGGCAACACCAAGGTCTCCTAGCTTTCCCGGTTTTCCCAGCAATCCAGAAAGGCCCTGGAAAGGATAATTGAGGTGAGCAAAGTAAACACACAGCATCCAGAGATCTTTGATAATAAAAAAACTAAGTTTCTAGATAACTTTAATCACCAAGAAATTGAGGTTTTAAACATGTTTCATAATTTTGATGTTAAGCGTGTAATATCTATAATTACCAGGAAATTAAACTTCTTGACACCCTAAATTACTTAAGATTCAGCTTCTTAAGATCTTTAAATACCAAAAAGTTGAGCTTCTTAAGGTTTTAATTACAGCAAGAACTTCTGGAAACGTTTAACTACTTAATACTCATCTTTTAGATATCCTAGACATCTTTTATTACGATAAAATTAAACTTCCAAAATGTTTTTTAAATTTTTGACAAGAGAAATTTCTTCAACATTATGAACTTGAACTTTAAGTGAGGTATCTATTCCTCCCACTAAGTACAGTCTCTAGATTATATTTTCGTTCCTTACGCTTCTTTGCTCTGCATTTCCCAGAGCTTGTTTTTTGTAACTCATAGTATCAACAATATGGAATAAATTTCAAGTTCAAACTAGGAAAACCCACAACTTCATGAGTTCTGAGCATTGTGCATTTGAACAAATATCCGTACAGTTTTTAACAGCATAAATGGCCTAAATTAACAACATTTGACTAGTCTGGAATTGGAAAAACTAAAAACTAATTATGTCTACATACAACGGGCCACTCAAAAGCTCGGGCCTGTAAAGCCCAAGACTGTAATTCCAAAAGTAAAATTTTCTCTTCATAAGTACTTGAAAAAATATAGATATATTTTACTTACAGGAAGACCACGAGGACCTTGGTTACCAGTCTCTCCTGGAACACCAAGCAAGCCCTATATGTGACGCCATGGAATGTAAATGAGAATTTAGACAACTTATGTTAATAACAATAAAACTCTGAAACTTCAATTAACAAATTCAAAATATTACAGGTTCACCAATTAATCCTTGTTCTCCCGTGTCTCCAATTTTGCCCTATAACGGTAAATAGAAATTCTCCATTGAACGGTATAATCCCGGGCGATAAGTCAAAACAAGAAAAATCGATCTTATGAAAATTACATGATGCAAATTTCAGTATTAACTTACCTCTTCACCATTCAATCCCAGAATTCCTTTCTCACCAGATGGACCCTAAATGTTTCAATAGTTTAACACAAATGATTATAGACTGTTTTGAGTCGATTTATCTTTTTATAAAGAGTAACCAAAGTAATCATATTGTAAATATTTAACACTAAACATAATTTAAAAATAAATTTCATTAAGAAAATCATAGTACACAGTGTACAAGAAAATTGCAGTTAGGAAAACGCAGTTAATTGAATCCTAGCAAAAGATTTGCAAAAATCTTTAGTGGAAATATGTATCAAGACTTGTTTTTATCTGACCACAAAATTGTCGCAAATAATAATTATTAGGATGAGAGTTTTGTTACAAAGAAATACTTTTAAAATAGATATAGCTTGTGGTAAAAAAATGCACAAATCACTTGTACATGTAGCTACTACATGTATGAGTAAAAAATGGCTTATGTTGTACATGTGCCATAGGTTTAACTATAGACTGCATTATATACTATAAGGGGAAGATTTGAGTTTATAATTAAAACGATGTTCTACCTTATCTCCAAAGAGTCCTTTGATTCCCTTCACACCAAGTTCACCAGGTGAACCCTACTCAATACAATCATTGACGTGTAAAAATGCAACAAATAAAATTATTGAGTTAAAAAATTTAAAACAAAAACGACAGACATTACAGAATAATGACTAATTAAGCACAGGAAAAAACTTCATAAACGTGAAAAATAATGAAATGGAGAAAATTATGAATCAATAACGTAGGGGTTGATACAGAGGCGTAACTAGAACGTTAATTGGGGATGGGGGTGTATATTCATATATTCAGTTGTGCCCTACTGATTTCTTTTGAAATTCAATTCACTTTGAAAAGAAATCAGTAGGGCACAACGGAATATATGAGTTGCACCCTCCCAATTAGCGTTCTAGTTACGCCTCTGGGTTAATAGGAGCATTAACAGGATAAATGAGGACATTTTCCTTAACAAAACATAAAATAACTCACCTGTGCCCCAGGAAGACCGTCTTCACCAATTAAACCTCGTTCACCTAGTTCACCCTGATAAAAATGATTATTTATAAAACAACTTTTACAACAGAGAAAATAAACAAGACAATGGTAAAATTTGCATGCAACTCATAAACAATTTTTCGACAAAATATTACACTGACAACGTCAACGTAGAGTAATAAACATTAAGGACTGTACATGATATAAAGAAAAAAGTAATTAATAAGAAATTGCGCTTTTACATCTACGGTGATAACTCTAAAATCATTACCGATAGACCAACAAAACCAGGCATTCCAAAATCACCAGAATGACCTTTCATACCCTGTAAAAATAGTCAAAAAATACATTCCTAACAAAATGCCACAGACATATAATATTAAATAAATTATTACAAAAATCTTGTTTTTGCCTTTTCTCCTTTATCACCAAAAGGACCTAGAGGCCCCGTAGAACCTTGTGGACCCTATAAACGGTAAAGACATAAATATACTCATTTGCAAACATTTCTAGTGAAATTGAACGGAAAACAAGTCACTACCTCTTGTCCTTTTAACCCGACAGTTCCTTTACTTCCTGTGTATCCCTTAATACCCTGCATGAAACAACAACATAAGAATTGAATATTACCTATAGTACCCTGCATGGAACAACAGTACAAGGTTTAGAGATATATCCCTCATTATCTTGCATAAAAAAACAATGCAAGGTTTGTGTATCCTACACTACCCTGCATTAAACAACGATGTAAGGATTGTGTATCCTACATTAGCCCCCATGAAACAAAAATGTAAGGATTGTGTATACTGTAAACTATTGAAGCAAGTAAATAAAAACAACGTTTATAGTGGGTAATGTTTGAATCTGATTCATCCAAAGCGAGGTCCATGCAGTGAAATATCAAAAGAAGAACTGACTAAGGATGCGAGGATAGTGTAAATTTAAAAAAACACTGTTTTTCAATACTTATTTAAACCAACTATAAATGTTTCAAATATTTTATTTCATTTCTCCATTGACTTCAATTTAATTTTGATTTATGTATCATGAGGTGAACATTGATTGATTTCATGGTAAATAAAAATATTTTTAATAAAACTTACAACATGCAATAGTTTAAATAACTCAGTGTTATGTCTAATATTGTGCAAAGGTTGCATTTCAACTGAAATAAAAACTCATAATAAATAATCTGGTGTTTGATTAAAAATACTATTATGTAAACTCAAAAATTATTCTTTTACCTTAAGACCAAGTTCACCTTGTTCACCATCATCTCCAGGTAAACCCTAACATTATTTGACCATTATCAACAATGATATGAGGCATATTGAACATTTCTAGCCATTTTAACTTACCACTATTCCCACTCTGCCTTGGTTTCCAGGACGTCCAATACGACCTTTCAAGCCCTAGACACAAATATGATCAATGAATGAATGCCGACGGTTAATCGAGCAGACATGTCGGAGAGTTTATTGCAAAGACATTGCAATAATCAATAAGTAAAACTAAAACATTAAAATGCTTTTATCACCCTCGAGGAAATAATGTATTCAGACAGAGTTAGCAATGATGGTATTAATGGTGGTAACAATGATGGCAACAATGGTGGTAACAATGATGGTAACAATGATGGTGACAATGGTGGTGACAATGGTTGTATTAATGATGGTGACAATGATGGTAACAATGGTGGTGACAATGGTGGTGACAATGGTGGTAACAATGATGGTAACAATGGTGGTGACAATGGTGGTGACAATAGTTGATTAATGATGGTGACAATGGTGGTGACAATGGTGGTGGACAATGGTAATGAATGATGGTGACAATGATGGTAACAATGATGGTGACAATGATGGTGACAATGGTGGTGACAATGATGGTGACAATGATGGTGACAATGATGGTGACAATGATGGTGACAATGATGGAACAATGATGGTGGAATGATGGACAATGATGGACAATGATGGTGACAATGGTGGTGGATGGAATGATGGTGACAATGATGGTAACAATGATGGTGACAATGATGGTGACAATGATGGTAACAATGATGGTGACAATGATGGTGACAATGATGGTGACAATCGTGATATCGAAATAACATAAAAAAAAGAATTAAGGTGCATATGACACGAAAAAATTTACAATTTAAATTGTACTTTCATTCAATATAACTTTTAAAATGACAGCTTGATTTAAGTTGGCATTAAGGTAGCAACATAGTTATAAATAAAAGTCATTTCATCATAGGCACGTTAAATCGTCGAAAATTACTAGTGCGCAATGTAAGCGCACGCGTATGAAAAATAATTAAAACAAGAAATATATTGGGTGGATGGACCATTGAACTAAAATACATGGAACGCTGTCTGTAATACAAAACCCTAATAATTTTTGGAAGCCGTGATTTTACCCCAGACACGCGAGACTTTACCCCAGACACGCGAGATTTTACCCCAGACACGCGTGCGTAGTCAATCCCTTATTACTCCGGGAGAGAAACACTAAACACGCGCGTCTGGAAATAAATCTCGCATGTCTGGCGTAAGATTTGGCTTCAATTATTTGCTTAAGGAAGCGTTCCATGTATTTTAGTTCAATGGTTTTAACAAACCTGTTTACCATAACTTCCTGGAGGACCAACTTTACCAAATCTTCCCTACAATACACATAAAAACAACTATAGCGAATGCACAACATACGTAGTTTAACAAACAACAAAGACATACTCTACATAACACAAAAAAAATTTACATACTGTACAACGTCTAACGCACTAAAACAGTAAAACAAGTCAAACACACTAAAACAGTAATATAAGATAACAAGAGAATGAAAAGTAGAAAAATGAATAAATATGAACAAAAATGTTTTTTTTGTAAACCAATTATTTTTGGTTAAAATTGTCAAACCTTTGTGCCTTTTCTACCATTCAAACCCAAATTGCCATTTCCACCAGTTACTCCCTATTTAAAATCAATAACATATCCTGAGCATACGTCAACAAGGTACGTTTCTACAACATATTGATAAACTGCACACTTAAAATAGTTGTTAATCTTGACCTTTTTCCCAGTTTTACCATCGATGCCAGCAAAACCACGAGATCCTTGTATTCCCTGTAAAAATTGATTTAGCGCAAAATCGTCAACTTAATAAAAATTTAATTGTTCTCACCTTTTCTCCAGCGATTCCCTCCAGTCCAGCAAGGCCTAAATCTCCTTCATCTCCCTAAGAAAAGATAAAATGCAATCCAAATCCACTATTGAAAAAGGTTGAATTTTACATAGGACATTTCTGATTTGAGGCCAAAAAAAACGAGTATGACTGTCTGTCTGTGTGTACGAGTTTTAAAGTCTTTATAGGTCATAGTGTAAAAGCGCATAGAAAAAATAGTTTTGATAAAAAAAATGGGTTGAGCACGAAATACTTCAATGCAGTCTGGGTGTATCAATTTATCTATATGAAGAATCACATATATACCATCTTGCCTCGCGATCCACGATCACCAACAATACCTTCCAATCCAAGATCACCCTTAAGTGAATCAAACAAATGCCGTAGATAATGTTCTTATATTTACAACATTTACAGAATGGAGTGTTCGTATCTTAGCAGCAAGTTTTCTTATCTTAATCTTAGGTTAATACGTAAACAGTCGTTTCTCAGCTAAGAATGAATACTTAATTATTTTTTTCTAGTGTGGTAATACGCGACTCTAAATGCTTTACTTTATTCTTTTGCTTACCACTGATCCTTTACTTCCCATTACTCCTTTCATGCCAGTCCTCCCAAAATTTCCCTAAAATAATAACAATACATACATAAAAAACGAACTATTTTACAAATTACAAAGTTACCAAGACATAAGTGGTTGAAACACTGATATGTATATTACACTGGTTAAGGCATCCATGTATCAAATATAGTAAGATAATTGTTGCCGGAAGTTGGCTCATCTGATTATGATCTTCGTGGGGGGTATCGGTCTCACTTTACCATACTTTTGTATTACAAAATCACAGTTTTTGCGTTTTTATTCGTTCTACAAACTTTTGTGAAAGGGACAGAACAACCGGCAAAGATTTTTAATCCTAAACAGTTTGTCTTCTTGGCTTTATAATGGCAGAAAATTGAGATGGTACAAGGTCGACGTGCATTGTTTTAAAACAAACAGGAGATTATACGATGCTGCTGCTTCTTAAAAAATGTAGAAATATTACAGAATCCTACTACTGCTACCAAAATTTCATCTGCATTGACGTTTATGGAAGATTGCTATAAATGTACTTATTTAACAAAACTTTGTTATTCACATCTCTAATATCATAATAATTTCAAATTACGTCTTTATTATATCAGTGAAGAAACAAAACAAATCGACGTAGAAAAATAATCAGAAAGACATTTTAATGAACAATAGTAAGTTGAAAACGGTATCATCAAATTCTACGAGATGTACATCATCAAAATATGCGAATTAAAGTACTTCTGTTGTCATTAAGCAAAGCAAAGTTTTCAACCAATTCCTATGTGAACAACTTCAATATCGATGAATATGTTGAAGACATGAATACCTTTGTTCTTATTTTCTTGTAAATTTGTAATTTAAGTATTCATATTCTAAAAATGCCTCGCACGGCTGAAATTGTCCTCGTCACCTTCAACTTTCAATACAACTTGCCATCTTATTTTCAGTCGTTACAAAGCCAAAAAAACAGAGCTTCAGGGTTGAAACTCTCTACCGGTTTTCCTCTACATGTCATAAAAATTTTGCCTCAATGAGAACTTTGTAAAAGGGATAAAAACTGTGATTTTGTAATAAAAAAGTATAGTAAAGTGGGACCGATACCCCCCCGAAGCCAGTAGCAAATGATCGATCTTCTGGTTTCAATTTTCGCAAGAGATGCGTTATCCAGTTTAATATACATATCAGTGGGTTGAACTGGTAAGAACTAAAGGTCTGGATTCCCAGCGACAGGCGGGTAATGCTGTAACCTGTTAACACAGTTTAGGAAGGACGAACAAAAATCTTATTTGGAACAGGCTAAATCGATAACAGAAGAATATATATACGTTATTTCTTATTTAGTATTACTTACAATGCTACAATGACACCACTTTCACAAGAATAAAATGTGTTTAAATGCATGAAAATCCCGCCATTAGAAAAGAAAAACTATCACAGGTATCGCACAAAATCTCTCTTTGTGGGCAGTAAAACCTTTGCACCCCTCCCCCCCAAAAAAAATCCGTACATGATTGACAATGAAATTAAGATAATAACAGCAATAAAGAAATCTTACTCGTCTACCCTTCATTCCCGGTGGTCCAATAGATCCTTTAAATCCCTGAATGAGAGATTAAGTCCTTATGACATAGAAATCAGTTGTAAAGAACACCGTAAGTCGTATTTTTGATTCCATATTAAAGAAACTTACCATACTTCCAATACTACTAGCAGATCCAGTTACACCACTCGGTCCACGATCTCCCTTTAAAAACGATAATACAATAAAATAAAAATTCATTTTAATAAAAATGAACGTAAACTTTGGAAAAAAACCATTGATCCTTTGCGTCCAGGTTTTCCAACACTTCCTTTCATACCATCATTACCGGGAGGTTGATCGAAACCAATTAAACCTGGCGATCCTGTTTGTCCTTGAAAACCTATGTGGCCTGGGCGACCAGAAGGTCCAGGAAATCCCTTGATTCCACGCCTTCCCATGGCTCCAACCATCCCTGGGTTTCCAGCGGGACCCTACGTTTATTAAAGCATGATATGCATGCTGAAAAATTGCAGCTCTGCTTCAATAACGTGTGTAAGAGGAAATAGTTAAAATTTGATGCATATGGATGACTATATCGGTGCTTTTAACAGGAATATTTACTAACTTACTGTTGTTCCTTCATTTCCTAAGCCGCCTTTTTTCCCACGATCTCCAAGTGTACCTAAAGATCCTGTTTGTCCCGGAAATCCATGGATGCCCTGAGCACCCTATGATAAAATTAATCACTTGCTTTGGTCAAGCATCCTATGTATTCACATAACAATATTAAACACATTTTCAATCTGTGAAAATATTTGGAGCATCTTTAAATGTCAAAAATGGTAAGGCAGCTAAGTAGAGAAAAGAAAGCAACACACAAATAACATATAGTAAAACACGTGTAACATATAGCAACACACAAATAACATATAGTAAAACAAACGTAACATATAGTAACACACAAATGACATATAGTAAAACGCAAGTAACATATAGCAACACAGAAATGACATATAGTAAAACAAACGTAACATATAGTAAAACACGTGTAACATATAGTAAAACACAAATAACATATAGTAAAACACAAATAACATATAGTAAAACACAAATAACACATAGTAAAACACAAATAACATATAGTAAAACACAAATAACATATAGTAAAACACAAATAACATATAGTAAAACACAAGTAACATATAGTAAAACACAAGTAACATATAGTAAAACTCAAATAACATATAGTAAAACACAAGTAACATATAGTAAAACACAAGTAACACATAGGAAAAAAAATTCTTGTTATTTTTGTGTTACCTTCTTTCCAATTCGTCCTCTAACTCCAATTTCACCTCTTTTTCCCTTTAAAAAGATTGATCAAAATATAATTGTACATAAATCTATTCTACAGAATAGTAACTATTACTTACCATATCTCCTAGATCCCCTGGTATACCTGGTAGTCCTTTATTACCTTTAAGCCCCTGGTCAAAAATGAAGATCATGTACAGTTATTTTATTGAAACATCAGCAACCAATGCTTTCTGAATTAAACTTAACGTTTAGAAGAATAGTTGCAAACTTCAAGATAACAAAACCCGCTTACTAACAAGCAAAAAAAGTCTCAAACAATCGCACTCATAAAACAAACATTATCTGGTCAATATCAAATACAAAGAAAATGTTGCATTGCAGATTATGACAGAAAAACTAAAATGATTCTTCGTATAACCTTTTACGTTCTCCAATGGAGCATAAAGGATTGTAGTGGCAGGATTATGCAGGCAAGTACCACGCTTTTATGCAAAAATTTTTGTTATGAAAGAAAACTGTAGAAAAGATTAATTTTCCTTCAGCCCTAAAAATTATTTTCTTTAAATGTTTCTTTCAGATAAACCAAGCAATTACATGATGGAAAAAGTTGTTCTATTGTTACAGCAATGTTGATGAAAGGCCATAGTTTATTGATAACACTCTCTTTTCCTATTATGTTCTTAGCCACATGATATGTCTGAATACAAATTTCTGAATACGTGATTAAATTGTGAAGAAATTTAACAAGTTAACCATCTTCAGTGGCTATATTCTATCTATTTCCTTAAGACGATGTTTTCATGAGGAAAATTTACGTTTGATGAAGATGTTTTATCATCATCAACACAGAAAATAACGATGACAATTTTATGTATAATGTTCATAAACAATGAAACAGAACTTTGTCAAGGAAAACATAATACAACGTACGTATAGAATATCTGAAACTCTACCTAGTTTGTCTCATCAATAGTAATGTAAATAAAATAATACCATGTGTCCTTTTTCTCCAAATCCAACAGATTTTCCAGCTTCACCGCGTTCACCCTAGAGATATGAAAAATACCAGAATAAAAGAAAATTTTTCTAGGAGTTTTTGGAGATTAAACATCAAGAAGATCGAAACGTCAAAATCCTTATTCTGCACACAAACCCACCTTATCACCAAGTGTACCCGGCCTTCCTGGTGATCCATCGTCGCCATGACGTCCCTGAAAAAGAAACATGGTTAATTTAACCAGGAATACTGGCAAAGACATACATCTGGTTCTTTTACAAAAAATCTCAGGTGCAATTGGATAAAGTATAAATTGTGGCAAAATGCTATTTGAAAATACGCTAATGTTTGAAAATATGCTCATATACACAGTGTGAACATGTACATATGCAAATCTGTATACGAGATTCAGTGGAATAAGCTTGAACACTCCCCCCTGCTATGAACTTTCAACTACATAAAACAGGGAGAGTTTAAGTTCAACACACCAGATCTAACAAAAAAATTCATGTATGGCCACCCTGCATAGTTGCATTTACGTATTTAGTTTGAATTAATAAATTATGCTAACAATTCAACAAATTTAAACATAATGGTACTTACAGCAAGTCCTTCACTACCATATGGTACTTACAGCAAGTCCTTCACTACCATATGGTACTTACAGCAAGTCCTTCACTACCATATGGTACTTACAGCAAGTCCTTCACTACCATATGGTACTTACAGCAAGTCCTTCACTACCATATGGTACTTACAGCAAGTCCTTCACTACCATATGGTACTTACAGCAAGTCCTTCACTACCATATGGTACTTACAGCAAGTCCTTCACTACCATATGGTACTTACAGCAAGTCCTTCACTACCATATGGTACTTACAGCAAGTCCTTCACTACCATATGGTACTTACAGCAAGTCCTTCACTACCATATGGTACTTACAGCAAGTCCTTCACTACCATATGACACTTACAGCAAGTCCTTCACTACCATATGGTACTTACAGCAAGTCCTTCACTACCATATGGTACTTACAGCAAGTCCTTCACTACCATATGGTACTTACAGCAAGTCCTTCACTACCATATGGTACTTACAGCAAGTCCTTCACTACCATATGGTACTTACAGCAAGTCCTTCACTACCATATGGTACTTACAGCAAGTCCTTCACTACCATATGGTACTTACAGCAAGTCCTTCACTACCATATGGTACTTACAGCAAGTCCTTCACTACCATATGGTACTTACAGCAAGTCCTTCACTACCATATGGTACTTACAGCAAGTCCTTCACTACCATATGGTACTTACAGCAAGTCCTTCACTACCATATGGTACTTACAGCAAGTCCTTCACTACCATATGGTACTTACAGCAAGTCCTTCACTACCATATGGTACTTACAGCAAGTCCTTCACTACCATATGGTACTTACAGCAAGTCCTTCACTACCATATGGTACTTACAGCAAGTCCTTCACTACCATATGGTACTTACAGCAAGTCCTTCACTACCATATGGTACTTACAGCAAGTCCTTCACTACCATATGGTACTTACAGCAAGTCCTTCACTACCATATGGTACTTACAGCAAGTCCTTCACTACCATATGGTACTTACAGCAAGTCCTTCACTACCATATGGTACTTACAGCAAGTCCTTCACTACCATATGGTCCACGTTGTCCTGGACGGCCTGGTGTACCCTATAAGGAAGTGAAAAGGTAAAGATGTAAAAAAGTGAAACATAAGTGCATAATAAATTGATTTTTAAAGAATCATCATGAGTTCAAATAAGAAAAAAGAATAAACAGAAGTAAGAAAGACATGAAATAACGTAAAAAATATAACAATAAATACAATATTTTATAAATATGACGAATTCTACATACAGTTTCTCCTTTACTTCCTCTCAATCCAGAATCCCCAAGTTTTCCTCTAGCTCCCTAAAAAAACATAAGCGAAAATGTTGGGCATTAATTTTTATTACACGAATTCGATTTCCGCTCGGCAAGTCTCTCGCTACTATAATAAACAGTCCGCTGTTCTTTACAATTGCTGCTGACTTAAATTTCAAAATTTAATCCAAAAGAAATATCAAACACACCCTAATTCCTTGACGCCCCTTGATGCCAGATTGACCAACATTCTAAAAATGAATTTAATCTTATAACAAGAGCAAATCTTAAACACTACAATTCAAAAAGCTTACATTTGACGGCATAACCATAACTCTACGTATTCTGCCATTAGAGTCTGTACCTGCCATTTGGATAAACTAAACAAGAACAATAAGCAAAACAAAATTGATGATTTTGACAATATATGTCTTCAATGACATTTATTAATTGATCGAAAGCATTTTAAAACGTTTATTAAAAAACATTTTGCAAAAATGCACAAGCCCTACACGGTTGGAATTTAGGAAACATTTTGCAAAAATGCACAAGCCCTACGAAAGAGATTTCTCATTTCTCAAAAATGTCATTTTTGACTCTGAAGATGACTACCGCTTATTTCATCCCCACTGTTGTCTAATTACCACGCTATCCTTATTTCATCCTCACTGTTGCCTAATTACCACGCTATCCTTATTTCATCACCACTGTTGTCTAATTACCACGCTATCCATTTTTCATCCCCACTGTTGTCTAATTACCACGCTATCCATATTTCATCCCCACTGTTGACTAATTACCACGCTATCCATTTTTCATCCCAACTGTTGACTAATTACCACGCTATCCATATTTCATCCGCACTGTTGCCTAATTACCACGCTATCCATATTTCATCCCCACAGTTGCTTAATTACCACGCTATCCAAATTTCATCCCCACTGTTGCCGGGAAAAGACGATGTTTGTATTTTTGCCCGATAATTACATATTATCGTCATTTCACGTTTGTTTTTTTTTAGCCATCATTCATATGAAAGCAAGAGATACAAATTAAATGTATTTATATTGAAGTAATTTCAAATACATTTATATAAAACTAAAACTATATCAAAGATTGTTCAACTACAGCTCAGTTTCTTGATTGTAAAATGTCATTACTGGATGGAAATGTCAATAAATCAAATATAAAAAAAGTTTAACTTACAATTGGTCCAGGTGAACCTCTTGGTCCTCGAGAACCTGGTGGACCAGCACGTCCAAATGTACCAGGTGTACCAATTCTACCATCTCGGCCCTAAAGAGAACAATATTTCCATAAAATAAAGCCAATGTTTGTGCATTTAGTTTTTAGTCTCCATTTACAGCTTGTCCACTGAATCCAGAATTTCCTGGTAATCCTTTAAGTCCTCTATTTCCCTGAATATAAAATAAAAATATGCACCTCAATAATACTTTAAGAGGATTGCGACTCAATTTCCACAAAACTATAATGAAATTCAATGGAAATTATTGGTCGAATAATGCTTTTGAACCGTCAAATGCTAGGGAAGCAATATGCATACTTTAGGTCCAGGCCTTCCAGGCTCACCTTGTGGTCCTTTCATCTTGAGAAAGAAAATTTATAAGTTACGTATTCAACAAGAAAGATAAAATAGAATCGCACACAAGATTAGCTGATAATTGTTAAAAGCCTTGAGAATATTTTTAATCTGAACTTACCAATTTTATAACAGTAGGAGAATTAGCTAAAAGATAAAATTGGTCAAAAAAGATTTCAATTTTACTATCAATAAAATAATTGAACAAATATCAAATGAGCAGGAACACAGCGCACTTCTAGACAAAAATTTATAACTTATAGTAACTATGCACTGAAGTCAGTTTTGGAAACGATTTCAAGAAACATCGATTCTAACAGCTTATGACCATCTTAATAAAACTTTGAGATATGATTTGGACGAAAGTGAACATAAAGTAACCTTTGCAAGCTTCTAGTGATATCTGGCTAAGATATTGACTTGCTGCAAGTGCAGATGAAGCAAGAAACACATGATCTGATGCAATCTTTTTTAAAATGGTAACATTTGCATTTTTCGAAATTGCCACTGGAAAGATAGATACTCCGCGTCTTTTTAACTCATTTGCTTCACTTATTATCTTTGGGTCTGACAACTGACCATCTGTAATCAAGACTACAGCCTAAAAGAAATAAATTTGTTTTCAATGAAAGAAAGCAAAGCAAATCGAACAGAGTTGAGTAATATTTATTCATAACCATCAAAAATCTGCTATAAAATATTCATAACCATCAAATCAACATCAAAAGTTTAAGGTTTTTCTCAAACTAATTTATGTTATGATTTGGATGCTTCAGTTGTCAAAACTTAAAGTAAAATGAGCTCATACGAAAAATGAATTTAGAAATGCGAAATTCATTTCAAGTAGATAGTGAAAATGAAAGTTGGTTAAACATTTGACAAAATAAGGTTTATCTAAGCAAATATTTTTGTTCCACCTTGACTGCGTTCAATCGAGATCCACTTGCTGTCGTGAATATCTGTACATACGCCCGCTTTATAGCAAGATGGGCAGCAAAATTTGTATTCCCAGCAAACATAATTCGATCAATTGATCTCATGATGTTATTACGTTTGTTTAAAATGCCTACAAAAGAAAGATAATAATAAAAAACTGATTACGAAAAATATTTTTAATACATTCATAGCATGATTATAAAAAACGCTCGAAAGAAACACAAAGTAAAAGTTAGTCAACAGAAATAGAATTTATTTTTCATTCAGGATTGATATGCACTACCAAATATTAACGTTTACCTTTATATTTGTTGAAGCCAAAATGAATTGTTAAGGAGCTACTGTATGATAATAATGCTATCTCTGTCAATGAATTGCCAGAAATTAACGAATTGACAAGATCTTTCGTGAAAACCTTCAATTTGCGAATATTATTCTTTCCCAATTTTCTGGATGACTCCAATAAAATAGCTAGATCCAACGGTTTGTCACAAACTAAAGATTTAACGATACAATGAAATGGAGCTTTATTATATTTCATAGCAGCATCAAAATCATTTAACAGTATTAAACAAAAAGCTAATGATATTTAAGTATATACAGGCTGTTTGGAACTGATCTCCAATATAAATTATTACAAAAAAATTTTGCGTTGGTTCAAAAGAACATTTCAGCCACTATTTTTCAACCATGAAATTTTGTTAAAAAGTAATTCTTTGATACAATATTTTTCTACGAATTTGCGAAAATATGAATTACAAACATAGGAAATGGGACAGAAAAAATCCACAAAAATAAATAAAAATGGGGAACATACCGACAGAAACTTGCAAACATGTTTTACGACATCCGTTATAGCAACATTTTGAATAACCAGGACATTCATGATCTTTTTCACATGAATTGCTTTGATCCAAGCAAAAGATATTCTGGGGCCGAGGACACTCACCCGGTTTATCTGGAATAAAGACAAAAGTTTTGTACCATGAAATTAACAATATATTTACGTGTACGAACACATTCCCTCATATGTTGCAAAATTATCAATTATAACAAAACCATGTGATATAGCTATGTATCTTCTATAAAACAAAAAAACATTTTCTTCAACTGTTTTTCACATTTCAAAGTCATTAAAATATAGACTCAAAATGTGTATTGTCATAAAATTTCACGTTCACCGCAAAGTGTTCAATTTTTTCTATAAGGGCTAATGCACGTTTGTTGAGGATTCTTTCTTTCTTGAAGAGTCAATTATGCTGTAAATATGTGAGCGAAAATTAAAAAGAATTACAGTTATCTAAAATCGAATGTTATCTAAAAGAACTATGGAACATGATCCAAAGACATTTAAGGATGATTAGCTAATCCAAAATCATAAATAGTCAATGGATTAAATGACCCAAAGTTGTCTCCAGAGATGATGGATTAACAGATATTCAAATTACAACTCAGTTCATAAAGTTTACCTGAGCAAAGTTTTTGACTAATCCTTGAAATAAATGGATTCAGATTCTCAAGAAACGTCGTTTGAAGAAATTGATCATCCGAAGACGCCATATCTTTCATATACTGCGATGAAGACTGTGGCCCACTATTCATACTCCAGATATCTATAGAGTTCTTTAATGATCTTGTGATTCCATTCAATTTAGATAAAGTGGATGGTGTGCCCCCATTTAAAACAATTAGTACTGCAGGAACTCCCTAGATGAACAAAAAATGCGTTAAAACCAACAAACTTTCTAATAATTCATAAAGAATTCCCAAACCCACCTGACGTCGACCGGCTTTCATAGAAAATATTTCAGATTGTACAGTGAGAAGAGCCAAGTCAAGACGTCTCTCCGTCTAATTTCTCAATTTTCCTAACCACATTTTGGAAGTCTACATTTTCTTTAAAATTTAAAAGTATTCTTGCATCTTTATCATAAGCTATTACAGAAATTCTCGCTCCAATTTCTGAAACACTAAAACCATTTACGACTTCTTTCATCGTATCTTTCATTTGTTGAAACACTGTATCGTTGACAGAAACAGACGTATCAACGAGAAACGCTAACTCCAGGGAGCGGAAACAGGCTTGAAAATATTACAAGACAACAATGAATAATAAAAAAATATATAAAAACAGAAATGTACGATGAAAGAACACAATAATAAGACGAGATATATGTTAAAACTATAACTGAAAAAGTACAAGAAAAGAACAAAATAAATGTAATGAAAAAAAAGTGTGAATAAAGTTAACAATACCTCTCCTGGGAGTGATACATTGACGATTACATCCTTGTATACAGCACTTAGAATCACCAAGACAATCGTTGTCAACAGTGCATTCGTCATTGCGTACCATAGGACAATTTCCAGAAGTTTTTGTGTAGGGACATTTGCCATTCTTACCTGAACAAAAATCATCACAAAAAGTAAATAAACATTTGTAATGTTTATAGCATATCCATTATGGCATGTCATCAATACAGAATTATATGTGTCATGAAAACATTGCATCTATAACATCTCAAGAAATAGACTAGTCCATAGCTTCAAACGTTTGTACATAGTCTTAATACACCACAAAATTTAGGCTAACTCATTTGTATGCATGTTCTTTATCAAGAATTTGAAAGAAAACAAAAAAAACTTTGAGTTAAGTTTTATGAACATAAGCATTTGCAGTTTGTGTCCAATTGTACAGAACACCTTCCAATAACATACATATGCAGATTTTCTATAGAAATGGCTAAGAAACTGGCTCACTTTTGCAACTGAAGGCAACCAGAGATTTTGGAACACGAACCAACAAGTCTGTCATAGTAGGGGCAATTTTAAAAGTTTCACTTAAAGGAAAACTTGATATATCTCTTATAGTTGAAGTGTCGACATTTGATCCATACGCTACACCGATAATATCAACTCCTAAGGATCTTAACTGCTCAGCTGACGAAAATATTGCTGGTCTATTTTGAAATTCTGAAGCCACGCCGACAACAATCAACTTCTTCGGAGCATCTAAACAATTTAAAAACAAAATACATGATTCAAGGGTCAAAAGCTGAGATTTTAGGATAAAGTCATAATTGTACCTTGTCTTAGTCCATTACGTAAGGTAAATAATTCATTAGCAGCAGCATTTAGCGCTAGATCTAATCGATTTTTCAGAGCATCACGATTCACAAATCTCAGACGGTTTAAAGATTTCTTTAATTCACTCAAATCATACTCGTCATTGAATTTAAAGTGCACTTCTGCTCCATCATGATAAATCAATAAACCGACATGAACCTTTTCAAAGCCCAATACCACATAATCAACAGTTCGTTTCATGAAGTCTTTTAGATCTTCAAACTGAGCAAAGGTATTTGAAGGAATAACAAAGCCAATATCGACTGGTTTGCTACAAGCTAAAAGTGATTTAACGCAAAATTATTTTATAGACACACCAATTATAATATATTGAAATTTGTTTGCATAAACAAAGAGAAACTTTACGATACATTTATATATAAATCATTCACCATTACATAAACAAAGAGAAACTTTATGATACATTAATTAATATATGATTTACCTTTACATGAACGTAGAGCAACCTCACGAGGTAATGTCCGTAAATCATTAAAACCCATTGGATTATAAACAGCTCCGTTTCCTGAAGCCATTTGTTTGAACTGATTAATTTTGACATCATCGCCTACAGCAACGACAAAAATCTCAACTTGATCGCCCTTTAAACTCCTTCCCAGTTCGCGCATTTCAGCAAAGTTTATTTGCCATTGATCACCAATCCCGTCAGTGACAATAATTAAAATCTAAATGTAATAAATCCATAGTTAATGTAAGAATTAACATTTGGGGATATTCTACTTAATTATCAACTAAAAACTTTTTCAAGGTAATTGAATGTTTAATCATGACAACTTTACCCTTGGCGATTTATCACGTTGCCCTCCAGCAAAAGAGAAAACCCTATCTCTTGCAATTTCTAACGCCAAGTCTAATCTATCGGCACCAGCAACTTGTGTGATTTCATCAATTTTTCTTGTAAGATTTTTAAGAGTTAAATTGTTCTTTTGTAATTCATTGAAGTTAAACAACAAGTTAGCAGTATCTCCAAAGGCAACTCCAGCAACGTGTGTCTGACCTTCACGAATATTATACTCTTTAACAAAATCTTTTAGAAATGTTTTCATTCGTCTAAAGTTAGCTGGTGTTATGGAAGTAGAGGTTTCAAGAATAAAACCAAGATCCAAGGCAATGTTACATGTCACGTCTGAAATAAAAAAAAAAGGTTAAGAGTCAACTTTGTATTTATCTTCTTTCTTTATAGACAAAATCTTTCGTGGCAATCGAGCTTTATTAGTTCAAAACCTCGTTTTCACGGTCTGGCAGGGAGCTAACATGTTAACTAAATTCAGAGTAGTTCACGACATATAACGATTTCGTTGCTTATATGTACTAACTGTTTGTGGGCTTAAGAAAATTACATTTTCTAAAACTATAATAGACGTTAGGCAGTGCAAAATCAGTTTGTAAAAAAAACTACTTAAAGTGACAAACAAAAGTTGTAGAATTTCACGGTTATTTTGAATTCCTTCGCAGTTGATAAATCATGTGACGAGATGATTTCAAGGACTTCAAAAATTGTTATAAATCAATATGTCACAGTAAAACATTCTTATTATGTGCAATCTTTATCACATCATATATACATGTGTATTTATAACACAGCACCAACTCATGCATGCATGTAGGTTTTAGATTAAAGGTAAAAGTGAATTCACAGCATTTTTAACGTCAAAGTTAAAAAATTTCTAAGATCATTTTCAAAAAGTCCATAAACTGAAGTTTGTAAACTGAATATATAAAATCATGTAAAATCATTGTATTTAGAAGACCACATAAATCAGACGACAAAGGGTAACAAGCTGGTTGGTAGATCATAACTTGCAAGAAATTTAAACCATAAATACTTCGAGAAACAGTATGGAAAGCAGAAAAACGCTAGGTATATACAAACGTTGAAAGCAAACACGTTTCTATGATTATTACAAGTTCATATAATATCGCTAATTGTTAGTGCATGAAGTTGTTATCATTTTATGCATACAGTTAAAAAAATGGCGAACAAATACATATTTTCTTTTGTCAATTAAGACAATGTCAAGAATAAAATTATTTCGAAAATCATCAAAAATTACTTTATTTCTCTTACCTGTTTGTGGTTGAACACAAACTGAATTTCCACAAGAATCATCACAACATTTATAATTTCCGTCACATTCTGCATCAGTGAAACAAGGCAGACCGTTAACATTACACTGAATCGTTTTAGGACAAACACCTGGCTTGTTTAACGTAAACGAACCTAAAGTAAATATTAAAACGAAAAAGTTAATACTCAACGTAAAACTTGTTACAACATTGCAAATGACAAACACTTCATAATGTTGCTACTTATGTCACTCAACGTAAAACTTGTTACAACATTGCAAATGACAAACACTTCATAATGTTGCTACTTATGTCACTCAACGTAAAACTTGTTACAACATTGCAAATGACAAACACTTCATAATGTTGCTACTTATGTCACTCAACGTAAAACTTGTTACAACATTGCAAATGACAAACACTTCATAATGTTGCTACTTATGTCACTCAACGTAAAATTTGTTACAACATTGCAAATGACAAACACTTCATAATGTTGCTACTTATGTCACTCAACGTAAAACTTGTTACAACATTGCAAATGACAAACACTTCATAATGTTGCTACTTATGTCACTCAACGTAAAATTTGTTACAACATTGCAAATGACAAACACTTCATAATGTTGCTACTTATGTCACTCAACGTAAAATTTGTTACAACATTGCAAATGACAAACACTTCATAATGTTGCTACTTATGTCACTCAACGTAAAACTTGTTACAACATTGCAAATGACAAACACTTCATAATGTTGCTACTTATGTCACTCAACGTAAAACTTGTTACAACATTGCAAATGACAAACACTTCATAATGTTGCTACTTATGTCACTCAACGTAAAATTTGTTACAACATTGCAAATGACAAACACTTCATAATGTTGCTACTTATGTCACTCAACGTAAAACTTGTTACAACATTGCAAATGACAAACACTTCATAATGTTGCTACTTATGTCACTCAACGTAAAATTTGTTACAACATTGCAAATGACAAACACTTCATAATGTTGCTACTTATGTCACTCAACGTAAAACTTGTTACAACATTGCAAATGACAAACACTTCATAATGTTGCTACTTATGTCACTCAACGTAAAACTTGTTACAACATTGCAAATGACAAACACTTCATAATGTTGCTACTTATGTCACTCAACGTAAAACTTGTTACAACATTGCAAATGACAAACACTTCATAATGTTGCTACTTATGTCACTCAACGTAAAACTTGTTACAACATTGCAAATGACAAACACTTCATAATGTTGCTACTTATGTCACTAACGTAAAACTTGTTACAACATTGCAAATGACAAACACTTCATAATGTTGCTACTTATGTCACTTAACGTAAAACTTGTTACAACATTGCAAATGACAAACACTTCATAATGTTGCTACTTATGTCACTTAACGTAAAACTTGTTACAACATTGCAAATGACAAACACTTCATAATGTTGCTACTTATGTCACTCAACGTAAAATTTGTTACAACATTGCAAATGACAAACAAATCATAATGTTGCTACTTATGTCACTCAACGTAAAACTTGTTACAACATTGCAAATGACAAACACATCATAATGTTGCTACTTATGTCACTCAACGTAAAATTTGTTACAACATTGCAAATGACAAACAAGTCATAATGTTGCTACTTATGTCACTCAACGTAAAACTTGTTACAACATTGCAAATGACAAACACATCATAATGTTGCTACTTATGTCACTCAACGTAAAACTTGTTACAACATTGCAAATGACAAACACTTCATAATGTTGCTACTTATGTCACTCAACGTAAAACTTGTTACAACATTGCAAATGACAAACACTTCATAATGTTGCTACTTATGTTACTCAACGTAAAACTTGTTACAACATTGCAAATGACAAACACTTCATAATGTTGCTACTTATGTTACTCATCGTAAAACTTGTTACAACATTGCAAATGACAAACACTTCATAATGTTGCTACTTATGTCACTCATCGTAAAATTTGTTACAACATTGCAAATGACAAACACATCATAACGTTGCTACTTATGTCACTCAACGTAAAATTTGTTACAACATTGCAAATGACAGACACTTCATAAAGTTACTACTTATGTCACTCAACGTAAAACTTGTTACAACATTGCAAACGACAAACACTTCATAATGTTGCCACTTATGTCACTCAACGTAAAATTTGTTACAACATTGCAAATGACAAACACTTCATAATGTTGCTACTTATGTCACTCAACGTAAAACTTGTTACAACATTGCAAATGACAAACACTTCATAATGTTGCTACTTATGTCACTCAACGTAAAATTTGTTACAACATTGCAAATGACAAACACTTCATAATGTTGCTACTTATGTCACTCAACGTAAAATTTGTTACAACATTGCAAATGACAAACACTTCATAATGTTGCTACTTATGTCACTCAACGTAAAACTTGTTACAACATTGCAAATGACAAACACTTCATAATGTTGCTACTTATGTTACTCAACGTAAAACTTGTTACAACATTGCAAATGACAAACACTTCATAATGTTGCTACTTATGTCACTCAACGTAAAATTTGTTACAACATTGCAAATGACAAACAAATCATAATGTTGCTACTTATGTCACTCAACGTAAAACTTGTTACAACATTGCAAATGACAAACACTTCATAATGTTGCTACTTATGTCACTTAACGTAAAACTTGTTACAACATTGCAAATGACAAACTTCATAATGTTGCTACTTATTTCACTTAACGTAAAACTTGTTACAACATTGCAAATGACAAACACTTCATAATGTTGCTACTTATGTCACTTAACGTAAAATTTGTTACAACATTGCAAATGACAAACACTTCATAATGTTGCTACTTATGTCACTCAACGTAAAATTTGTTACAACATTGCAAATGACAAACAAATCATAATGTTGCTACTTATGTCACTCAACGTAAAACTTGTTACAACATTGCAAATGACAAACACATCATAATGTTGCTACTTATGTCACTCAACGTAAAATTTGTTACAACATTGCAAATGACAAACAAGTCATAATGTTGCTACTTATGTCACTCAACGTAAAACTTGTTACAACATTGAAAATGACAAACACATCATAATGTTGCACACTCAACGTAAAACTTGTTACAACATTGCAAATGACAAACACTTCATAATGTTGCTACTTATGTTACTCAACGTAAAACTTGTTACAACATTGTAAATGACAAACACTTCATAATGTTGCTACTTATGTTACTCAACGTAAAACTTGTTACAACATTGCAAATGACAAACACTTCATAATGTTGCTACTTATGTTACTCAACGTAAAACTTGTTACAACATTGCAAATGACAAACACTTCATAATGTTGCTACTTATGTTACTCATCGTAAAACTTGTTACAACATTGCAAATGACAAACACTTCATAATGTTGCTACTTATGTCACTCATCGTAAATTTGTTACAACATTGCAAATGACAAACATCATAACGTTGCTACTTATGTCACTCAACGTAAAATTTGTTACAACATTGCAAATGACAGACACTTCATAAAGTTGCTACTTATGTCACTCAACGTAAAACTTGTTACAACATTGCAAAGACAAACACTTCATAATGTTGCTTATGTCACTCAACGTAAAATTTGTTACAACATTGCAAATGACAAACACTTCATAATGTTGCTACTTATGTCACTCAACGTAAAACTTGTTACAACATTGCAAATGACAAACACTTCATAATGTTGCCACTTATGTCACTCAACGTAAAATTTGTTACAACATTGCAAATGACTTCATAATGTTGCTACTTATGTCACTCAACGTAAAATTTGTTACAACATTGCAAATGACAAACACTTCATAATGTTGCTACTTATGTCACTCAACGTAAAACTTGTTACAACATTGCAAATGACAAACACTTCATAATGTTGCTACTTATGTTACTCAACGTAAAACTTGTTACAACATTGCAAATGACAAACACTTCATAATGTTGCTACTTATGTCACTCAACGTAAAATTTGTTACAACATTGCAAATGACAAACAAATCATAATGTTGCTACTTATGTCACTCAACGTAAAACTTGTTACAACATTGCAAATGACAAACACTTCATAATGTTGCTACTTATGTCACTAACGTAAAACTTGTTACAACATTGCAAATGACAAACACTTCATAATGTTGCTACTTATGTCACTCAACGTAAAACTTGTTACAACATTGCAAATGACAAACACTTCATAATGTTGCTACTTATGTCACTCAACGTAAAATTTGTTACAACATTGCAAATGACAAACACTTCATAATGTTGCTACTTATGTCACTCAACGTAAAATTTGTTACAACATTGCAAATGACAAACACATCATAATGTTGCTACTTATGTCACTCAACGTAAAACTTGTTACAACATTGCAAATGACAAACACTTCATAATGTTGCTACTTATGTCACTCAACGTAAAATTTGTTACAACATTGCAAATGACAAACACTTCATAATGTTGCTACTTATGTCACTCAACGTAAAACTTGTTACAACATTGCAAATGACAAACACTTCATAATGTTGCTACTTATGTCACTCAACGTAAAACTTGTTACAACATTGCAAATGACAAACACTTCATAATGTTGCTACTTATGTCACTCAACGTAAAACTTGTTACAACATTGTAAATGACAAACACTTCATAATGTTGCTACTTATGTCACTCAACGTAAAACTTGTTACAACATTGCAAATGACAAACACTTCATAATGTTGCTACTTATGTTACTCATCGTAAAACTTGTTACAACATTGCAAATGACAAACACTTCATAATGTTGCTACTTATGTCACTCATCGTAAAATTTGTTACAACATTGCAAATGACAAACACATCATAACGTTGCTACTTATGTCACTCAACGTAAAATTTGTTACAACATTGCAAATGACAGACACTTCATAAAGTTGCTACTTATGTCACTCAACGTAAAATTTGTTACAACATTGCAAATGACAAACACTTCATAATGTTGCTACTTATGTCACTCAACGTAAAATTTTACAACATTGCAAATGACAAACACTTCATAATGTTGCTACTTATGTCACTCAACGTAAAACTTGTTACAACATTGCAAATGACAAACACTTCATAATGTTGCTACTTATGTCACTCAACGTAAAATTTGTTACAACATTGCAAATGACAAACACTTCATAATGTTGCTACTTATGTCACTTAACGTAAAACTTGTTACAACATTGCAAATGACAAACACTTCATAATGTTGCTACTTATGTCACTCAACGTAAAACTTGTTACAACATTGCAAATGACAAACACTTCATAATGTTGCTACTTATGTCACTCAACGTAAAACTTGTTACAACATTGCAAATGACAAACACATCATAATGTTGCTACTTATGTCACTCAACGTAAAACTTGTTACAACATTGCAAATGACAAACACTTCATAATGTTGCTACTTATGTCACTCAACGTAAAACTTGTTACAACATTGCAAATGACAAACACTTCATAATGTTGCTACTTATGTCACTCAACGTAAAACTTGTTACAACATTGCAAATGACAAACACTTCATAATGTTGCTACTTATGTTACTCAACGTAAAACTTGTTACAACATTGCAAATGACAAACACTTCATAATGTTGCTACTTATGTCACTCAACGTAAAACTTGTTACAACATTGCAAATGACAAACACTTCATAATGTTGCTACTTATGTCACTCAACGTAAAACTTGTTACAACATTGCAAATGACAAACACTTCATAAAGTTGCTACTTATGTCACTCAACGTAAAATTTGTTACAACATTGCAAATGACAACACATCATAATGTTGCTACTTATGTCACTCAACGTAAAACTTGTTACAACATTGCAAATGACAAACACATCATAATGTTGCTACTTATGTCACTCAACGTAAAACTTGTTACAACATTGCAAATGACAAACACTTCATAATGTTGCTACTTATGTCACTCAACGTAAAACTTGTTACAACATTGCAAATGACAAACACTTCATAATGTTGCTACTTATGTTACTCAACGTAAAACTTGTTACAACATTGCAAATGACAAACACTTCATAATGTTGCTACTTATGTCACTCAACGTAAAACTTGTTACAACATTGCAAATGACAAACACTTCATAACGTTGCTACTTATGTCACTCAACGTAAAACTTGTTACAACATTGTAAATGACAAACACTTCATAATGTTGCTACTTATGTCACTCAACGTAAAACTTGTTACAACATTGCAAATGACAAACACTTCATAATGTTGCTACTTATGTCACTCAACGTAAAACTTGTTACAACATTGTAAATGACAAACACTTCATAATGTTGCTACTTATGTCACTCAACCTAAAACTTGTTACAACATTGCAAATGACAAACACTTCATAATGTTGCTACTTATGTCACTCATCGTAAAACTTGTTACAACATTGCAAATGACAAACACTTCATAACGTTGCTACTTATGTCACTCAACGTAAAATTTGTTGCAACATTGCAAATGACAAACACTTCAAAGATGGGTTGATACATTCAGATATTAGCGATATGACTTTAAGATGACTTCTAAATGAAATTCAAAAATACCGCTTAATATTTAATGAAACAAGACGCGCCATTTCGTTATTCTAAAACTGCACTTATTCTGCTTATTTTTGTGTTTTGTTTCGAAGTATGTTCTACTATTATCTATGCTGTCTTGACATTGCTCGTGCAGCCATAGATCAACACCAAAATGACCTTACGTTGTGAAGTTTATCTTAGTTGCGAACAGTTTTTCCAAAATTTGAAAACTTCTTTGGTTACGTTAGCAAAAACATTCTTGTCCTAAGATGGATGAAACTACATCATGCTATATTCTCAACGATTTATTTCATTTCTATTCATTCTTATGTTATATGTTGTTTTCATATTTGACACGTGATATGAACAACGCTTTAACTACTAAGGTACCCTTCCTCCATGCTCCTGGATAAAAATTACCTAAATATGAACTTATATAGTTAAGAGCATGTTTTAATAATTCACATTCTGAGTTATTTTAGCGATAAAAATCTATAAACTTCTCAGTTGCAATTTTAAGGAAATATTTCACATAATTGTCTTGTAATTAATGGAACGCGACGAAATACATGCAGGGTTCATAAAAATATTTTAAAATAGAAACATTCATCATGATTAACAATAAGTGAAACAATATGTCGAAGCACTTATGTGTAAATTGACGCGGAAAATTATAAACTTCAGGTCAAATATTTTGAAGGAATTCACTTGGAATAGATAAATATCGAAGGTATTTATAGTAGCGTTAATCCCACAGTGATAATAAATAATTTTTAAAATTTTAATCGCAGCTGGATTGAAGAATGTTGTAACACACGTAACGTAGAAATCTGTATGAATAATGGATATAGTGTACAAGTCAATAACAACAAATACCCTGCACTATTGACTACAACACACAATCTTTCAAATTACTACATCGTTTTTACAGTTACATTGTTTCCATCTCATTTTCTATTGAATGAGTCAGAAAGATTGTCAGTTTGTCTTCATGCAGATATAAAATGTAACTATGAAGAAAAATGAAAAGATAACTTTCTTGGTCAATAGAGAAAAATGAAACAATGTTTTGTCAAATCGCAATTATAAAAGAGCCGAAAAAGCGATTTCCTATTAAGGACAGCCAGAAATAAATTAACATTTACTGCTAAGAATAAAACAGACGTATTTTCCTTTCAATCCATTCACTGTTAAGGAGCAGTGACAGATGGCAATATAAATCTTTCATCACTTTATATCTTATACAGTCCTCCAAAATGAACACAATTTTTATGTCAGACATACAAAATGTAATGGGGGCTTGATGTCAGTCGTAAATGGTTAATGTAAACACAATTTATTAAAAATTCCCTTCAAAAATTTATTTAGAAATCAAGGCCGGTGTTTTTGAAAAAACTTTGTTGAAGTCAAAAATAGCTAAAATTTCTACTTCAGCCAAAGGCAAAGAGTTTAACAAAACGATTGCAAAATTGACCATGCTCTCTTATAACTACGATTAACAATCTATATTAATATAACAATAAGCATAAATCTAAATTAAGACAGCTTTCCCAACGAGTATATAATTCAAATACAGGTAAAGGCTCTCGGAAATAAAGATACAGAAAACATCACACTTACTTTGAGCATTTGTTGAAAGATGGTGAAGTACTATTATCAACAAAGCAATTTTACTCGTCATGATCCCAACTTTACATACGAGAACAAAGAATTAAGTCCTGCAATAACACCAAATAAATTATATAAGACCAACCACTCTGCTTGAAGTTATTAGCTGAGTCTTCTAACAGAGGATCTGTATTGCCTCTGTTAATGAAATACGATCCGGTGGCATGCAGAGACGAAAAATGGTCATCAATTTTCAAAGTACTATAACAAACATGTTCTCACATGAAAATGACACCATAATGAAATTATTCTATGAATGAAATGTGCAGTAAATGTAAGATTATTGTGTGTGCTAGACAGAGATGAAAAACCAGAAACACAAATTTTTCTTTCCTTTAATAAAAATGAAGTAATGCAAATTAAACATTAAATCAAATACCATAACATCTCAGAAATTAAAACATTGAATAAAATTTTACATCAAAAGAATCTCACCTACAAAGAATTTAAAAACCAGTCAGTCGTGAACGTATTAATAAAAGCGATCAAGGAAATTTTGAAGTGAAACAATTTTTAACAGCAATGTTTTCATCTGGTACAAATTATCACAAATGAATGATTTCAAAAATTCGAAAATAAAATACAAACAGACAGGCGTACTTAGACTATCAAACTACAATAGAGTGGTCCAGACAAAAATTCACACAACAAGTCAGAAATATAACAAGTGCAAATTATCATTGATTACATGCATATTCCAAAACAAAGCAATCGTAAAAACTGCCGTTTTAAGTCAGACACTTAAATACAATGACGTCCTATTTACTTTTGATTTATAAAACTTAATACAAATCAAAAACAAGTTAAAAATACAAATTGTTAAAACACGCTCTCATAAGAAGGCTTGATAATGAAACCAAAGGGGTAAAAGACCTGCACGGTCGTAAAATTGTTATTATATATAGATGTTCTAGGAGTTTGAAAACTTTTTTTATGTAAATGACGATTATGAATATTGAATCTGCTCTTAGATTAAAGTATCTATTGATAAGCCACAGTCCATGTATTTAGGTTTATTCAGATTGGATTAAAGTTTGTACTTACTCAAGAGAAAAAAACGGACTGAAATATTTTTATTAAAATTGAACAAGAAAATTTTTTTAAATAAGTGTAAACAAAACTACTGCTGCAGATGAATATTGAAGTATTTGCGTTTTGTAGAAATTATGTCGTGTGTCTTGCTTTCTTTACTAATCATCAAGATATTGCCACTGAATGTTTCATTTGACGTTGTTAGAAAATAATAACTTATGGACATTAATGAAAGTTTCATGTTTTAATAAGATCTATAGCTCAACAACTTTGACTAATGTTAAAAATTTCATAATTCCTTTTGCTATTCATTTCCCGACAAGTCATTCAATGTATGATCTCAATAGATCATCAAACGCATATGGCAGACATTCACAGTCGGTTACAAGTTCACAGCACGTTAACATTTCGTGATTATACTAAGATTAGGACGACCATTCCATAAAAAGTAAAATGTCATAAGAGAAAACATGTAAAAAAGCTCTACAATGTTTTTCTACGACTATAAACGACCAAAGATTGAGTTCGAGGAGTGATGCACGACGGGAGATAACAAATAAAGGAAAAATAAACTAAATAATCACCATAGCATGCATGTATATGTTAACAATATCATCTCACAGTTCAATGAATATCATAATAATTCACAGTTTGACAAAACAGCGCACAATCACAGGTCAATGCACTCAGTATTGAGAGGCGAGAGATAAAGAGATAATCTTCTATTCATTTAAAAATTTGTACATCCACTGTTGTAAAGAGCAATTTGGTTTGTATGTACGTAAAATCAACATATTTTACTTGACCTTTATTCAGTAAATGATTGATAAAACAAACGAATTGACTTTAAACAAACATTTTAGTATCAATTCATCAATTAACTAACACAGATATATACACAAAGCTATCATCATATTGTAATGGTGACTTCTGCACTAGGAACATTACGGGACTCATGCTCTATCAGTACACATTATATATTATATACTGTTACAGCGATTTGTCAGTCAATTTGTAATTTTTTTGTCCAGTTTTATTTGGTTTTGCTTTTTTGTCTGTTTTTTAACACACACACCCCAACGATAATATCAAGTAATTTGCACTGTTTGCACTTCATGTAAGCCGCATAAAAATCAAATACACTACTAAGAAAACACCTAAGAAATAACAACATACATGAAAAATTTTTCAAATCTAATTGATGTGAAGCGATGACAAAATATATAATTTATACTAAATAAGGATTAAATTAAATTGTTTCACGTCAAATAAAACAATTTTACTTGTTTCATAAGTCTAATTTTCTTTTGCAGGAAAATGTGTTCATTGTTTTTAAACTCACATGAGCTTGATTTTCCCACAAATTTTCTTTAGAAAGAATGTTTACATTAATTAAAATGTTTTATTTGCATTATATGATCTAGAAGGTTAACACAAGCCTGAAGATTAAACAACAAATACGCTTTACCTTCTGCTTGAAAATGCAAACTGCTTGCTTACAAATTTAGATCTTTAATTTTTTTATTTTTTTCGTTTTCTTTTTTTCGGATTCCTTATCCAGTTTCTTACAAAGATCATCGCGGCGTTGTAGCTCATGTTCCTGGAAAAATCAAATTGTCAAATAGTTTCGTTTAAAATGTTGCAATTCCTAGCAACATGTACGTAAATATAAAACGACAGATTTTCAGTGAGTTATAAAAAAGCTGAAATAAGCCTCGACGAGTCTGTCTGAAAACTAGAGATCCAAGAATAATGCAATTTTAAACAGCGATTGCTTTTTTGATTTTATTCATTAGAGTTATCGTTAAATATGTGTTACGTTTGTCGATATTTTTTACAATATAACTGTTCCATTTACTTTTATTTCAATTATCATGAGTCCAACATTCATCAATTTACTTTATGACAAATAAAGATTGTCTACATGTTTTGCTTGTCTCTTTATATATAAATATTATTTCATTCCAGATATGTAATAGGGAAAACAACCAACCGCTTCAGATTAGCTTGAAATCACTTTTCCTGCCCAACTCAAATGTTTCTTATTTCATAATTCATTTGGGTGCAAAAATCACATCTTTTAATGCGAGAGTTATAAACTGAACACAAGTACGTGCTTTTGTGTTTCTAATCTTTTCATTGTTCTGTAATTCTCGAATTTCACACGATTGCAATTGTGGAAATCTTTGTTTACTTGTTTCCTTACAACTGCCATCATGTTTTTCAAATAAAAGCTTGGTTTTCATTGCTTTTAAGCCAATCAGTTTACAATATTTACAGTGCAAACTGCACTGTAATTAACCAATCACAGTCGAGAAATATCTCAAAGTATATTTATAGTAGAGAAAAAAGATAATATTTTCAACGTACTTGAGAAAAAACATTGTCCTCCTCTATATCACGAATAAATGTTTTCACAGAAGAGATCTGTAAATTAATATTTTCAGGTGAAGCTTCAACCAAAAAACAAGAAGGTAACTTTTCATCTGATGATAATCCATCATTGATTGAACTGGAGCTTAAAAAACTCCCGAAATTCCTTGTTGAACAGCATCTGTAGGTAAAATTTATAATTTAAAAACTTAAAAGTAAAAAAATCCAAGAGAACGAATATTTTTATATACTCATGTTGTTCTTGGATAGGATCGAATTCCTTTTAATCATGATCTGTTTATACAATTCTTGAAATTCTTCATCACAAGCTTTGTCGACGCAATTTTCTACTGCTTGAAGAAAATTCTAAAGGTAAATAAAAGAAACAACACAAGTCTTGATGACACAGATTTAATCTCAGATAATACAAATACAATGTACCTCTGAAACAATCATTCGCTTATTAAAATCATCTTTTACGAAAGGTTCCGTTTCAAGCGACTCTAAAAACATCCTAATTATGATAATCATTCATTAACAAAATTTTAAATCAGGGTTTAATTGAGATTTTTTGGACTGGTCATACAAGCACTAGAAATGAAGAATATAAATTTTTCATTATTGACAATATTTAACAATGAAAACATTCTACAATCACGCTTGGCAACAAATGCATTTCATTTTAAAATAGTATTTAAAGGTTAATCATATTCTTGTTCTGGATAAAAAAATTTTGTATAAAATTTCAATATCAACATGTTGACTGATTTCGTAAGGAAGTGTGTATGTATGTCGTAGAATGTGTGTTTATGTCCTTGTTGCTATGCATGCAACATTTTCTTTGACTAAATTAGCACTGAAAATAGTTATCCTGAACACATTTTTTAATAAATACAAAAACAAATACGAACAAACATTCACACATGAAGATCCATCAAGCTTGCATGTACATGTTTAGCGTTGGACTCTCGTTTCCATCATACGTATATAGCTAAAATAGTTGCATATACGTATAAGCAAGTAACAATTAGATGTATCACTGGTTAATGCAGCATACAAGTGACATTATTAAGCTGATCAAAGGTGTCGCTTTGCATGATCATTCAAAAAGCGATCTTTATAATTGGGATTAGCCTTTCTATTCCTCACATAAGATTCAAAATTTACAGCTAACAGGGCATTATTTTGAGTACAACACAACCATTTTGTCTGTACAAGTCAGTTACATATCGAAACCCTATATTAGATACCTCATTAAGATAACATACGTACCACTGAGCAAATGTTGGATAAAATCGTCACAAGTTTTGTGAATATGTTGTAAGTAATGAAAAGCTTACTCTATTACAAAGATCTCTTGCTCAATAAAGATAAAACTTATGAAGTGATCGCAACATTTGCAGTATGGCGAGACTATGTTTCTTCCTAAAATCATCCTTAGTACTCTCTGCAATTTTATCTTTCAGTTTTTTCTTTTGCATCCTATTGTTTTCATTTCACTCTATTTCATGCAACTGATAATTTTTAACTACCTTGACTCTTACTTTTGAGAGTAAGTACATCACACGTCCATCATCATTTCTCCGTTGTTTCTTTGTGCCATCGTTTAACTACATTCTTTCAACTCATCCTTAACTCACACATTCCCTGGCAATCTTATCATTTCATCAGCTTATCTTGCACTTCTTTGCTCTGAGTTATGTAGGCACACTATGAAATCTACCGAAAATTGCTATGATCCATGGTTTAAAGTGTTAGCAGCTAAATTAATATCGGGTGAGCTTAGTTTATTTCAAAGCTTTTACATCTTACTAATGGTTAGCGCAATGCAAAATGGCGAGGTTTACATGAAATGGCAGTAAAGACAACTCTAAATGCAACAAGTTCTTGTAACGCCAATTTCTCGGTTTAGTAGAGAACGTTTAACTAAATCTGGTGGATGTTCAAAATCGTTACCGTGCAGAAACATTAAATCACGGTCATTTTCATGAAGTTGACCTGATGCAGTATTTTATAAAATATCTGTGATTGCACACTCCATTAAAGATGTTACAAGATCACATATCAAGTAGCAATCTTTGCAAATTGTGGTCAGTCTCAGTCTGCCTGATCTTGGTTTATGTCCCACATTTTCGCCAGTCTTTAGATGGTTACATAAGTATAGAACTTCTTGTCATATAAATAGCTGATTTTCCACTTTCTGGACACTCCATCCAGCAGGAATTACGTCAAGAATGTTGTTTTTTGTTTGGTCATTCAATGATATTAGCTGTTAATGTGTTACTACCCTGCTCTAGGTGTTACTACCCTGCTCTAGGTGTTACTACCCTGCTCTAGGTGTTACTACCCTGCTCTAACTTTCTTTTTCAACAGAAGCAATCACCCAAAACATTACGTATGTGGTATGGTGTTCGTAACATCACTACACAAGTTTCAATTTTTCGTAAGTTTGCACATAAAGTTCTGCCTTGGATAATGCATAGTTTGGTGTAAATAATCATTTAAAAGGTTAAACATGATGAAAGGGTTCAGCTAATTTAACAGCATCACAACACAAGCGTACATATTAATCCTAAGTATGGCAGAATATTTTCAACTGCCTTACCAAATATATATTTAAAAGAAATTCAATAATAAAAGCACAAAAATACCATACATACTCAATATTGTAGTATCAGAGATGCTATGAACTTACTTTTAGACAAAACTGTTCCAGTATCTTTATATTCCTGTATTTCATAATCTTTCTTCTTCAAAACTTTAAATAACTCTTCTTGTTGTCTCGTAATTCTCCAATCATTGACAACAATGGCAAAACAAGATAATCTTTCATCTATGATACACAATAATACTCACATGTACACAATAATACTCACATGTACACAATAATACTCACATGTACACAATAATACTCACATGTCACATTATTTGTATAGAGGAAAAATGAAATGTAAATATTTCAAAAATACTTGAAAATACCAACCATGTCATCTCCAGCAACTGAGCAAAAAAACTCCCAAGAAAAAGTAATATCAGGAGAAAGTTTAGCTTTTAAGCATAGCACAAGAGTTGTATTGTCAGACACAAGCTGTAAAAAGGATAGAATATATTAAAAGTTATATATTGATGCCAAACAATAATTTATAAATTAGAAAATCTTATAATTGTCTACAGACTATGATAATAATATTCTGGATTAAAAATAAATTTAAAAACAGAAAACAATCATTATTTCACCTTTTTAGATACATTGACCGCTTCACATGTTGGTGATAAAAAGTCACGGAGATATTTTAACAGACATGTCGGGTCAGCTTCAATATTTGGATTTAGTTTCTAAACAAAACACATATGTACAAAGAATTTGGCTTTATCATCAAAAGCTCATTACTAATGTCAGATGTTTTTTGTTAACCATGTCAGCATTCAGCAACTCACAAAACTTAATAAATAGTGATTATATTAACTTCTTCATAAATTTCTTCATAGAATTTTACATGCATAATCAATTCAGGAATGAACACAAGTTGCTAATTGTGTTGAATTTTTTATTGAAAAACCTTTTCCAGCCAACAATTTCAAAAACTAAATGATAAAAACACACTCTAAAAAAACATCATCTTGTAAACTCAAGAATAATGAAAGCAATATTTGACTTTATTATTTCATCAAAATATAGCTTTAAATCTTGTCTCTTGCTGCTATAACTCGAATCTTGAGTTTACAAGATGATGTTTTTCGATGATGTTTTACGGAGTGTATTTTCTCATTTATTGTTTGTTTGATTTGGTCTGCATGTGATCTTCACCTTGGCTCTCTCAATGAAACATTCTTCGTTTTCAACATTTTCTATCCAAACCTGAGAAAAGTCTGTTACTGCAATGTTATATGAGCATAATCGCTCGTCAAAATGAGCCTTTATCCAGTAAATTTCACTTTCTATGAGTATTGTTGTCCATGGTTGACTGTTAAATTCAGGTTTACAATTTCGGCGCCATGAAAGTTCTGCACTTCTCGTCGCCATGAAAAATAAATTAAGTTGTGATTTCTAGATCCCTACTGGGCCAGGGAGTAGGGAATGAATGAAAACGCTCTATAGCACATAACAATAGCGTATAGTTACATACCAATAATAAATTGTTTGATGATCATATTTTTTAATAATATTTTTAATTTTTTTATTATCTCACTAGTGCCAGTGCTCTAATTCCCACAGTGGAAACAGCTACTGGGAAAAGAAACAACCATGGAAACAACCAATCAAAAACCAATGATCAGAACCAATTAGAAGTGGAATAGTAGGATTTATAAAAATTTTTAATATGGAACTCAAGACAGAAACTAGTGGTTCTGCTATAAATAAACTCTTTACAATAAAGGAAAGCCTTTTTAAAGTGAGCTAGGATATCAGAAAAAGTTTTCTTGTTGAAGCAGCAAGTGTTCCAACTTCTAGAACAGATGGAACCCATCAGGGCTTTTTGGTTTCTCTGGTACTACAAATGGTGAATTTTGTTTAGCAATGGAAGATTGTGAAAAAGTTGTTTAATGGATTGTACTGATGAAAAACTGTTTTACAAAAACAGGGACGGAGTTAGGGGGGAGCTTAAGCGGCTGCGGCTGCGGCCTCACCCTTTAGCTAGAAAAAAAACAACAAATTTAATAATAATAAAAAATGACAGGCCAATTTCAGTTTTCAAACTAATTCAAAAAGTTCGGCCCCCTCTTTCATAACCTCCTGGATCTGCCCCTGAAAAAGGATATTAAAAGTTGCGTGGTTTGTTTCTAATGCACTAAGTTTTCTTCATAATAAAAGACTATATACTCCATGACCATTTGAGACGATTTCCATGGAGTAAAATGTACTGAGTTTGGAAGTTCACTACAATTAATGAAAGATCTCAGTGGCTTAAAGCACCCCAAAGACATTTATGTCGGCTCTGAACTAAACAATTATTTGTAAATTCAGGAATTATATGTTATAAATGTGATATTCATCTACTTGGTTTATTGCTATGGAAAATGATAACCCTGTCTGTTCCTGGAGTCAATCTGTTTGGAAGAGTTCACTATGTTGCTATTCTGTTAATTCTTCCTTTGAATGTCACTGTACATGATTTTTCTTGATTCTTTATGATTCAATACTTCAATAACAGAGTCTTGAAGTGTTTGTGTCTGACTTTGTAATACTGGAAAACATTGAAAATTATCAGAAAGCTCTTTGATCAAGACCTTCAGTACCAGTTTATTTGACAAAAAAAGAATCATTTATATTTGTGCTCATGAATACCAACTGTTATGACAAAGTGCTAACGTTATTGTTGATTCACTTCAGTCTGTTGTTGAAGCCTGAGGAATCTTGTTAATTTAAAGTTTCTTGTTTGCATTGAAAATAATTCCACAAAACACTGTAATATGAAATCAATTTGCAGCAAAAATAACTTTTAGTTAAAAATATCAAATAGATAATTGAATTGATAAATTCTGAAAAATTCTGAATAATTCTGGCTATTATAAACCTAATGAATTTCCAAATATGTAAAATACGTAGAAATAATGATTATACAAAATATATGTATAATTTCAATCGTCATTGAATATTTGATTTCCTGCCGAAGTAGTACATGCATTTATGCTTTTACTGACTAATAGTTGGATGACTAAGGCACTGTTTTGATCTATTGTTTCCTGTTTTTCGTTTAGTTTGCATTGAACCAATTCTGTTCATAATGTTACCTTCACACTTTAATTTACTGGATTTTGGAGTATTTGCATCCGTTGTGATATTTGCACTTTTCTTGGCCATAGTTTTTCTTTTGGGTTTCGTAAGTTGGATTCTATTTACCATTGTCACGACTGAACGGCATTGTTGCCAACGGAATGAGATCATAATCATCGTTTTTATTGTTTCTCGGATTTCTTAAAAAAAATATATCGAGCTAATGATATGAATGCTAGTATTGACTTCTGTAAAGCGTTTAATCGTCAAGTCTCAGTTTAATTGTCGTGCTTTAGTTTCTATTTTATACTTCACAGAGTACAAAAAAACGACAAACAAGTCTTCCTGGCATTGATTCAACTCATCCTGAGTAAGACGACTTATTTTTGAAATGTCATTAACAGAAATAATCAAATATTTTGTCCTCATAACTAGCAATAGACGTTGACAACAGTGGTCAAATGTTGTATTCATAACGGCCTTTGAATCTACATGTATATCAACATATCCCATAAAATTGCTTACAAACATAAAATTTTAGGAAGGGCAACCTTGAAGATATGCAAGATGCTGGCAGTCTTCATGAATTTCTGTTGTCTTTACATGATAATTATGGACCTTTAGCAAGTTTTTGGTGGGGAACCCAACTTGTTGTTTCCATAGCATCACCAAAAATGTTTGATCAAGTGAAAGCCTTGTTTGACAGACCACGTAAGTTTCTGCTATCCAAACACTGCATGTTACCTTTGTAAAATGTTACATTTATGTTAATATTACCTTTTTGTTGTATTAACATTTATATAATATTTATATAATATTTACCTTTATTATAATATCTTTATGTTACCTTTATAAAATGACTAATAGTTTACCTTGTTTACACAATATCAACTGACATTTGTTCATGATAAATCAAGTTTAAATTTAGCTTTACATTTAATGAAAACTTTTCTTTATTGTTGACTATCCTGCTACAACGGACAAAATGAAGTTCTACAAGTGATTGTCTTCTTACAACACTAGACAAAATCATTTCATTGAGCAGCCAGTTACTCACAACATTTTCTAATACTGTTTTCATCTAGCAATGATATTTCAATCATTTGAAAAACTTATTGGCAAAAAGTATTCAGTATGCTAATGGTGATGAAGGAAGAAAAAGAAAACAATTGATGGATCAAGGCCTCACTCATTTGGCTGTATCTTATTATTATGAACACTTTCTCAAGGTAATCGTGATTGGAGTTATGAATTGTAAGTCAAAAATTTTAGATATAAATCATATTATTGCTGTTGATTGACAAGAATTGAATATAACAATGGGAAAGAATATATGAAGATCTTTTCATACAAGCCGATTTAATTGACAGCAGGAAAACCATAAACTAATTAAATAAGATATTTTGCATAGGTTTCAACAGAACTCTGTGTAAAATGGAAAAGTCAACCATCAGATGAACAGATTCCCCTTACTCAGAATATGATGGGATTAAGCACAAAAGCAGTAACTATTTCAGCATTAGGAAGTGTATTAACTGATGAAGACATTTCCAAAATATTCAAATCTTACTGTGTTGTAAGTTGAACAACTTATATTCTGTCATGAACTATGCATGAACTAACTTATTCAAGCGATTAGAGAAGTCAATTCAAGTCTTGGCTTTCCAGCTAAGCGATTAACAAAGACCAATTTCATCTGCATAATTAATTCTTTACATCACGACAACCCTCTCTCTTGGTGAAATAGCTTTGAATGGCTTAGAAACATTTAACTACTAATGTAGATATCTAAAGATGGCTTGATTATCTTTGTTTCCTTTGTTTTTACCCTTGTAACGTTGGACACTGTTGCTTTTGTATTTCAATTGCTTCTTATTTGAATTTTGTTTTGATAGTTTATTTCTGAAGAGGAAAAGAAGTTTGAAGGCGATTTTCCTTTAAACGGGGATGGTCGAGAGGAGAAAATCAATAAAAGTGAGTAAAAATTGTATTGCAATATATCTATCATAAATACTTAAAATATATTTTATTTTTATTAAATGAAATTTTGTCAATAATTTATTTTTACTTTCATATGAAGGACTTAATGTATAATTTAGATATAAATTTCTTACAAAGTTTTGTGAAAAAAATAATACATGAGAGACGTACTCTAGACAAGAGACCAGACCATACATTGTTAGATTCACTCATAGACGCTGATTTTATTGATGAAGAAGAGGTAGACATGATTAACTATTATTTCACAAGATTTCCTTTTAAATTCAGATTTATAAATATTAAATATAAAATATTTTTTCAGTTGGTTGATCAATGTCTGACATTGTTGATTGGAGGTTTTCATACAGTTGGCAGTAGTAAGTATGACTTATATGAATTACCATGAGGTATTATTAGAGATCACTTATCATTAAATATCAGCATCATTGATCAAGTCATATTTGATCATCAATGTATACTTGGTCATATATCATGTAATTACAGCCTTATCTTGGTGTTTATATTTCTTGGCGACACATGAGGACATGCAAGAAAAGTTACACGAGGAATTTGTCAACGTATTAGGAGAGGAAGATATAACAGCTGATGTTTTGCCACAACTTAAGTATGACTATAGTTTTACTACATGAAGTCTCATGTAGGTCAAGTCTCTTTTGTCATTGAACTATACGTTATTTTAAGAGTCTTCAATGTGCAAGATATGCGCACGCAGATCAAGAAATCAGTCACATGACCAATCTAGCGAGCGTAGAGAACTGTTGAACTGTTAACAATTAAAAACTGGATATAAATAATGTGATTAATCATAATATCTAAAGCAATTTTCTATGCTCAATTGAAGATTCAAGTAACGCTCAACTACGTATACCAAATGATAACATTGAATTTGAACATGACGCTACGTTATCACATAAGTAACAAGAGTTTGCTCTATAAACGAGAAATTTGCTGATATTTTTAATGTACGGTGGAGCACGAAATTCAAAAAAAGAAAATAGAACAGCATTTTAGACCAAGTAGTTAACTATTTCAAACAAGCTCAACTGAGCTCAACAAGAACTTAGATGTCGAAAGTCGGTGTTAATATTCACACGCAACAAATAAGTTGCTAGAAAATGCATAATTTACTTGTGAGCGACCTAATGTTACTGTGAGTTTTTTTATATATGTAGACCAAATGCTATTTCAGGAAACCCTAAATGATCATATCTGTTATTGTCGCTCATATGTTTCATGAATTTCTTTCACTCATTCTGAAGATAACCATTAAATTGTTCCTGTCGTTTTACACCTGATATTTACCTAAAGTTTTTGTCTTAAATGGGAGTTAATATAAATTTTCCAAACTTTCGGAAAGGATAATGGTTTATAAGTAATAGAATTAAAATAATTTTTGTATGATTGTTTCAGATATTGTAGACAAGTTATAAACGAAACAATGCGATGTTGCGCCCTTGCACCTTTTGCTGCAAGATACGCAGATGATGACGTTCAAATTGGAGAATATATAATACCCAAGCAGGTAGTTTAGAAATAAAGATGTTTTTATGTAAGATCATGCTTTTGCAAACCAAGGAGTAAAAACGAACACCGCATAACATCAAAAAAAAAATTACTAGTACTTTGAATTGCATCATTTTGTTATAGACTCCAATAATTCTTGCCCTTGGAGTTGTGTTAAAAGATAAAATAATTTGGCCTGATCCAGACAGGTACTGCATGTTTATCTTATTTATTGACTATTCATAATGCTTTCATAAATCTATTGTCAAAATTTTGTTGTTTACTCATTTTTAACCTCGAATGGTCCTTAAAAAAATTTTAAAAGATTGTAAGTATTTATTTGGCAAACATCACGCATATTTTACATGATCAATGATCAAAAGATAGTGC
Organism: Xenia sp. Carnegie-2017; assembly: GCF_021976095.1. NCBI lineage: Eukaryota > Metazoa > Cnidaria > Anthozoa > Malacalcyonacea > Xeniidae > Xenia > Xenia sp. Carnegie-2017. The sequence continues at coordinate 9,419,836 of NW_025813482.1, read as the reverse complement.
AACAGCTAGGTTATACTTATTGTTATGTTATATTGTGTAATGTTGTCTTTCTTAAACAGATTTGATCCCGATCGCTTTACTGAAGAGGAAGTAAAAACACGCCACCCAATGGCATTTCAACCATTTGGTTTTGCAGGCAAACGTAAATGTGTTGGTTATCGTTTTGCCTACGCTGAAACAACAGTTGTACTTTCAGTTTTGCTGCGTCAATTTAAATTTTATCTTGTGGATGGTCAGGTTGTTGAAGCATCGTATGGTATAGTCTCGAAGCCAAAAGATGAAGTGTGGATTACTTTGTCAAAACGTTGAATTTACGTCAGTTATGACAAAAAGAGAAGATGGCATATTGATTTCACTTGAAAATTAGCATATTGAAGACATTTCAACACATGACATGTCATAGGTTCTAAAATAGACAAGATGCATGAGTAGTCATTAAAAAGAAGCTGATCAAACAGACTTTTCGACGTTGTTAAAAGCAATTTTTTGTGTTATGGTCAATTGTTGAGTTATTGGTTTGCAATGTCATTAAATATGTAATTACAAATGTTAATGACTGTGATTATGACATTATTTTCTTAGAAATAAAATTTTGGAGCAATAGTTTTGTTATTTTGACTTTTAGCAGCGCAGACGTTTTGTGAAATACGTCAATTAACATCGGAAGTTGTTGGCAACTGTAAATTATTCATTATACAACTCTTGCACAGTTTACATTTTTATTGAATACAAAATTTGTTTATCAATAGCTATAAAGTTTGAGTACAGAGTATTTTACATTTTGTCTTCTCTACAGTGAAACTACCATTTTCAATTTAATTAGATAAATAAAAATCCTTGAAAACTTTATCGTTCACTGTAACGATTCCCATTTAAGTGGCACGCTATTTGACTAGTTAGGTTTTAATTCTGCAGTTAACTTCACTGGCAAGCGTCTATGGATAAAAAAATATATTCAATACTAATTTAATTTGAATCAGGGAAATATGAAAGTCGTCAACTCATACTAAAGATTTTAATTTTTGGACTGTAAAATTGTTGAAAAAAATTGTCAAGAACTTGACCTTTAATATAGTAACATGCGGAAGTTAAACAACTACCTGTATGTCGTGTATACATGTAAACTCGTCCTTAATCAAAGTTCGAGACAGGTGAACATGTATAAGTGTGTTAAATATAACATCATCACCTAATAACATCTATTTAATTTTTAATAAACTCTGATTCACTTTACTTCTCGTATGATTGTAACATTTGACCATGAATATATTTAAAACAAACTTTCCATTGGGTTTTTGCAATCCTTTTCAGTATCCATAAACAATTTTTATTCTCATGCTGTTAGAAGATAAAGATAGTTAACACCATTTCCACAGTTCATAGAGTTTCTCGTGGTTCAGTGTAAATGGTACAACAAAGCAATGGAGAGGACGTTTTTTAGATTGTGTGTCTAGCATTTTGTTGAGCATGCAAACATTTGAATTACAAAGAAAATAAACTGGCATTGAATTCTTGCATGTATAAAACTTTAGAAAATCTTAAGAGAACAATTTAACTGTATTTTCAATTTAACTGTATTTCTCAATTTTAACCACGTTAAAAACAGGTGATACAAGCCATTCGAGACGTACGACATAAAGAAATTCTAAGTTGTATTCAGTATACATCCATACAGTTCTCGTCAGACATACTTTAAAGTTTGTAAAAAATATCAAGTAGGAATAAAATACAATAAATGTCGATTGCTGGATAGTTACAAAATTGCAATTGAATGATACATTTATGGCTGTTAAAGTCTACAATGACTTTACAAATTTACTAGTAAAACGTACAAGACTAGTATTTCGAACTTGAAGTTCAAATTTGGTAAAAAATTATTTTATTTTCTAATACAGTGCACACTTGACATTTATTACAACAATTTTACATAATGCTTGTCAAATGTGATGTATTCTCCAAGTGTCCTGCTTTAGTGGGTGCAATATTTCATCGCTTGTATTTGCACACGCTAAACACAAGCAGGAAAACATAAAAACTTTTGTTTCAGCTGTCATCATAGGAACATGTATATATAGTTGGAGATCATTTCCAAACTTCACATTTATAACACTGGTTGAATCTCTCAGGATGATCAAAAGGTTTCTACAACGTACAATGAAGGTAAAATACGTTCAATTTCTATATTATTGATTTATACTGCAAAACTGTTCAAAAATACGTATAGTTTATATTCAAAATGTTTGCATGAAGGTAGTATTTGAATCGCTATCAATGCAGTGATTAAATGAACATAAGCAAAGTTCCAGCAAATGTTTTATTAAAGCATTTTGAAATTTAGTTGATTATTGTGCTTGCTGTGACGTACTTTCTTGCTTGTGAAGGACGATGGTTTCCGGATGAGCTCGAACTTAGAAGGTTGGTTGTAATTATAAGTGTCTTCATTTTTTTACTTAAAACCATCGACCATAAATTACTGAAAAGCTACACAAAAAAATGGTTTACAATCAAAAATTGTTGTAACAGATGTTGATAAAGAAGAAACGATGTTCAGCATTGTTTACGATTGTAAATATATAACTAGTTAAAAAGTATTATCATCCTTCCCAAGCCAAAAATTTTATTCGTCGAGAACAAAAAATATTTAATTATTTTGTTGACAAATTTTCTTTGACAAAAACAGTGTATTAAGCTTTATACAGCAATTTCCATTTCACAAATGAGTTGGAACACTTTGAATATTTAGCTTGAAAAGTACCGTGAAAAGTCATCTCATACATGGATCACTTATCACCCTCTTCCCTGCCTTTATAGTTATTTAATTTTCTCTCTCCATTTTTGATTTTTAAAATGCTTTCCACTTTCTCAAAACTGTTTCAGTCGTCTATCAAGTTGTAAAATTTAACTAACAATTTCATCTTATTTCCAGTCATGCTGTAAAAAGATATCAAAAACAACGACTCTGTCATGAAGTTGTGGAAACTGTTTATCCTAAAATTCGTTTGAATAAAGATGGAAATTTTCTTCCATACAAGATCTACTCGCTTAAATGTAAACACGATAGAGCAAAACCATTAAGTATCTCTGACTCGAGTGTCATTTGCGAAACTAAAAATATACCAATTAAAGTATACGAGTTCGACGACGATTGGAAGCTGATACACATTCATGATCTGCATGATGTCGGCTCAAATTGTGTTGCTTATAAAATGTAGATGACGAAGACTCTTGAAAGAATTATCTGTTAGTTAAATAATGCATCATACATGATAGTTTCAGACTGTAAGAATTCAGTAATAATTACAACGACAAAAATTCAATTTTTTTATTTTTTTTAAAAAATCCATACAATCACCAATTGGTTCAGCTAAAAAAAAAAACAGTTCAATTGTTGCGCGCGTACTACCTTCTACCATTTCTCTTGTTTATATACTGTTGAAATGTACGTAAATGTATATATTAACCTCAGTGACGTTCTATATAAGGAAAATGAACATCAAATTTGAACAAGCTTCGGGAACTACAATTTTGTAAAATTGTAGACCTTGGCATTAAAGGCAGAAGAGCCAATTTTGTTTCTATGCATAACTCTTCCTCTTTGAGTAAAACAAAAAGGGTACAACTAGACGCAATTAGTGTTCTCTAAGACATTAAATATTTGCAATAGCTGTTACAGGGCTAATATGAAAGATGAATCTGCCATTCCTCTGCATTGTCGATCAGAGTTTCTTTTTGCATTACTATAAGCATAACTGTCTTTAATCTTTGAGAAAACACTAGTTATTGTTATTGACAGTGCATAGTTATCGCCAAGTTCCTCGTGTAATGTTTTAGAAGACATCAATGAAAGAAGTATTTATAATATCAGTCGAAGGGAAGGATATTCCTTAGAAATAGTTTCATAAATAGTTGGGTCTAACCACTGATCTCGAAAAAACATTGGATCAAGCACCACTATATTTTTTAGTAAACAAATTTTGAAGCCACCGCCGCCATTTCTAAGAGACCAACAAATCGAAAGATTTTTTTAAAAAACTATAGAAAACGTAGCAACACATGGTCAAATTATGCTTTAAGATAACGCAGAAGGTGAAAAACAACCTTTGTGGCGATAGTAAAGCGAGTTAGAAAGAATAATCGGCCGTATAAAACAAAACGCATACAGGTTTCACTCAGAATCACTCGTAAAAAAGGCTTGTAATTTTAAAGGATTGATCAGTTTATGATCGTAAATAAGATTATTTAATGAGTTTGTACTTCTGAACTACGATTCCAAAAGTTCTAGGTATTTCCATACTGTTGTGGGCTATTTTCCATAATTTTTCCATACCACAGTAGAGTTACCGATGACAAAAATCGCTGCATTTTCATCATATTTCGTCGTGTTTTAGCTCTTCTATAAACTGATTAATCTCTTAGTTATGTTTATGCAGTTACATGTTGAAAATTCTTCATTATTCTCGTATAAATCCACAATATATTTGCTCCATATTTTCGAAAGTTGGTCCCTTAGTAATGGCGGCGCTCCTTATTTTTTGTCTTCAACTTTTGTGCTAGATGCTTGACCCAATCTAAGTTCGAGATCAGTGGGTCTAACCGTCTAAGTGAAAAGGAACATTTAATTTATTAATATTCAATTGATTATTTTTTTTACGGAAAACGCGCGTATACAAGAAGTGCTAGACTCTTGTTCATAATCAAACAATCACCAGCGATTTTTATGTTGTCTGGGTGTCTTGGGTATAAACCCGACTGTCGTTACGAGTAATTAATACTTGTTTTTCTTCTGTTATAAGTGCAAAACATTTTCTTCTGTTATAGTGTTTTTTTTTTCAATAGTTTTTCTATGAAAAACTATTATGAAAAAGCTACTCGATTGACAAAAATGAAAATTTTCGAGGACTGAAAACAGTTTTCGTTCTCTCACTTTTTCTATTTCTACTAATGATGGTCTTTAAAAGTTCATTTAAGACCTTAAAATAACTTAAAAATAAAAAAAGCATAAGAACTTTCTCTAGAATAGATCTTCCATTTCATCATTCACATATGCACGTATATTACCAATGCAAAGTGAACCAAAAAACAAAGTTTCAATTTCGTATTCATCACACCTTCATTTATCTTAATCATCCATAGTATGTCCTAACCATTGATGATATCCCCCAGTTATCTTTGAACATGATATTACATTTTACTCATTCAAATCGTCATTTTGTAGTTGTTCCAATTTAGCCAATACTTCACTATCAGATGAAAAAATCTTCAGCATTTCAATTTCTAAATCATGTAAAGTACCTGGAATGACAAGTGAATGAAGAGGCGACCCAATATCAATCTGTTTTATGGCTTTTAATGTAGAACAAACAATTTTCTGATCGTCACAGCCAATACGAGACAATGCAACACAAAGAGTATCTTCTTCATAAACTGCAAGACATCACGTTATAAAACAACAAAAAGTTACAGCTGATGGACACAGAAACAAATAAATGCACTGCATCTGCATGTTGAAATTATGAAGTTTAATTTCCCCCAAAAAGGAATAATCTTTTATAACCAATGTTAATGAACGTTTACTAATAGTCGAGAAATGACTGATTGTCATCATGATTTCGATGACTTTTCCTAAAATGTAAGACAGGAAAGCCAACTTTTACAAAAAACTTCTCGACTTAGTGTTTTAAAAAACACGACTTTCGAAAATAACAACTCCAAACTCATCTTATGAACGTTGACAGTCATTGAAACTTTTTCCACTTCCAAATGCCTACGTGCGCCCCACCCCACAAATGCCTACGTACGCCCCACCCCCAAGCCAACGTTCCCCTCTCAAAATGCTTACAAACGCCCCCTCAATGCCTATGTTCATCTCCCCCAATGCCTACGTTTACCTCTCCAAATACTTACGAAGCTCCTCCCTAATGCCTACGCACACCTCTCCAAACGCCTACGTTCGCCCTTACCAATGCATACTTAATTATTCCTAGATTTCCTACCATGATAGCCAACTGCGCGATAGTATACGTAGTGTTAACGAATTTAAGGGGAGGACGTGAGATATGTAAAAAAATTTTGTCATCCACATTCTCACCGGGTTTTTCATCAGAAAAATCTTTCATCTTTAAAATTTGTAAAAGTTGATCAGCAGCTTGTTCTACAGTCATAAATCGCGAAGGCTCGTAAATCTTTCTTCCTCTAAACACATTATTGAACGTCGAGTATTTATGTACCAGAAACTGAAGGTTTTATATCTCATTTTTTTATTGTGGCTCAGCAGTTTAAGCATTAATTTCAAAGTATTACATAATATTTCCAACCTCATCATGTTTTCAATTGACCGTTCCTTGACTTTAATATCTAGAAAAAATCGTGACTATTTTAATTGAAGACATCATATTCAACATAGTAAAACAAACTTTTTTATGCTCCAAACGTTAATGACATGTCAGCTTAATGACAAAGGATCAATTTAATTTTAGTTCCTTTGCCTTAATGTAAAAATTTCAACAAATGCTTGTACAAATACCAAGAAGACACAATGTATGAAGGCCATTCTTTCGATTCGAAGCAATTTTATCATAAAAACTGACGGGTTTCCAAGAATCTTGCCAAAATACGATAGAAACAGTTTCTCCAAAATTATACAACTAAATTTAAAGGCAATGTTGTAAGATTTTTACTCTCGATTCTATTTTGATTTAGAGAATTTGTATCTATATGAATATTCATAATAAATTTTGCTCTAAACATATAGACGCAGCAAATAGACCATACACTATCTCCTAGTCATACTCTCAATCATTAATAAACTAGCAAAGAGTTCGACTAACCATATTCTGGATCATTAATACTATCAAAGATACAGACCAACCATACATAACACTTTCTAACCGTACCTGTAATCCACAACAAGCAACTGCGTTCATTATAGAAGCATTGTGAACAATTTTATAGTTGATATTTTTCTTTCTGGCCCGCAGAATTAAATCGGAGTGTGTCGTCGCCCTAAAAGAATGTCTCAAAATTAATCTCGTCATAATGTGAATACCTGTCAACTGATTTTAGAAAGTCCGCTGTCGTTTAATGAATTCTTTTCAATGGAACTATAACTTTAATAACAAATTTTTCGTCATATTTACCCATTCAACTTTTAACTTGAAACAACATGGAACATGTATGAATTTCATTCGTAATATATTTTTTCATCAGTTGTTACATGAATTTAATTATATTGTTGCCATTTTTCAAAAAGAGTATGTGTAAATAATGATTTACCCCAGCGGATCCCCAACAACAAGGAAAGCAACATCATAACTCTTGGCATTTGATAATATCAGATCTAAAACAATTTTAACACAAATGGATTTCAATTGCAAATTTATATCAACATTTACATTAAAAACTTTAAGACCACGAAAAACGTAAAAATTCCATGTGCCCAAAGGAAAGATGTAAGTAAACGTCTATACAATGATCTTTTTGCAAATGAAATAAGCATTTATTGAGTGGTTCAAGTTAAAAACTGTTTATCAAGTAAACCAGATATTTTTTCGGTTATTTTATCTTCAGGGATTTGTGCTTCTACAAATAGGATGAAAAACAATTCCCCCACTAAGTCCAATATAACACCATGACATAGCTCCTCAACTAAAACTGATCTAGCAACTTTAACACATCCACTTTTATGACTGGCTCACTAATGAGGCTCACGCTAAACTCTGATGCAAAATCACTTGGATATCACACATCAAAACTTATCCCTATCAAGGATGGTCCCGACCAGGATGTCAACCTCGGTAGTTTGGAATGAGTACAAGGTGGACATTTGGTAACATGGTGCTACAGGATGATTGTTTGGAAAATAAAAACGCTTCAAATCCACATGCGACAGACAAAATGCATCAAAATGAGCACCTTACTTCACCAGGTATGCATAACACCACACAAAACGACAATCATGGATAGTGCTATGTACCGGAGACCGGAGTTAGGCCGGAGCTCCGGCTATTTTTTCCTTCTGGAGCCGGAGTTTGTTCATCTCCGGCAAAACTCTGGCAGCAGCCGTTTGTGCTGCAAAATACTGTCAAACTTTGGTAAACGTGTCTGATCAAAACATTTTTGTATCAACGAACGATAACTATCGGCTAAAATTGAAAAACTTGCATGAAAATAAAACATTTTATGGATGACACAACATGACGCTAGATTGCGTTCACACATGCTAATTTATGATTCAAAGTCGGAGTGCGGAAATTTAACTTTATATGTAAAAATTTTACTAATAATACAACTTAAACTGTTGAACAGTGACTTGCAAAATGAACCAGCCACGACCAGTGATTCGAGTTATAAAATAGCCGGAACCGGAGTTTGAAGCCGGAGTTCAGATTTGAGAAAAGGCTTGAGCCGGAGATGAAAAAGCGGAGTTTGCACAGGTCTATTCATGGATTGTTTCAATGGCTACGAGTTGCTTTACTCGACCAAGACGAAAAACATCTCACCATATTTACCACCCCAAAACTACTTTCCATATTTCACATCTAAATCGCATTTTGTTATGGCTCCTTCCGAAGCTTTGATGTGATATTTTGTTTTCATGGATAAGTATATTAGCACATTTTCTTCTTTTTCACCCTTCGCCTGTTCCTTTATTCCTGGCAACTACAGAGCGTTTTTTATTATATTGCACTCTTTCCATCACATCCTCTTTTTTACTACCATGTTCTTTACATCCCCCCTCACTACAACCATTCATCTCTAATATGAAAGTCGTTGCTGAAAAAAATTCGTAAAGTTTATTTCCGGTACTTATCTTACGTCATCAATTTATCAATAAAAAAAGTATGGCATCTGGACCATTGAACCAAATATAACTGGAAGGCTACCTTCTCATATATCGGTAACACACGAAATGAAGTCAATATTTTGCGTGATCTGACTTCTAGACACGCGTGTCCAAATATAAAATATAAAACATACAATATATAATATATAATAAATATAATATATAATATATAATACATAATATATAATATATATGTAATAATTAATACAAAGTTTACAGCGCACAGTCTGGTACGATGGAATGGGACGAGTTGTCGTTTGTTTATACAATTTAGCTAGCTAAGTGATTTATTGGGCCGCCTATGATGTTTTTAGTAAATAGTACTTTAAAACATAGATTTGTTTACGTTTAGGTGCTCTTAGATTGTGTTTTTATGTCAGTCTCATTAGTGGTTAAACATTTTTTTAAGAAATGTCAACATATCAATGCAACTTTGAAAAATGTCAAAAACCTCTACATTTATCACAGTTTGTTGACTTCGTTTTTTCCACAAAAACGGTTGCTTTATTGATGTCTTACCGTGAAAATATTGCTATAAATGAGCTGTAGAGATTTACAACTTTCTGAAAGCATTTTTTGCAATTTATTTCCCTTTTTTCACGATTTCTTCAAAAACACTGAAATATTTTGTTTGGACCGTGTTTATGAGAAGCGTGGAAAGACTGGGAACGATACTGCCGACTTTGGTTTCAAACCTCAGGGCGAAAGTAGTAATCCAGTTATATTTAGTTCAATGATCTGGACTAAGAAAGACCATAAAAGTTGCACAAATCTGGCAACACAATCTTGTTCAAAAATCACAGACCTATATAACCAATATAAGTACTACTGCAAAGGGTAAAATCAAATGTAAAAGTTGTGGACCAGAAACTTCTGGACTATATGGCTTCCTAAACAAAACTCAATTAAAAATTCACAGCTGCACTGCTATGTGAGTTCGCACCTCGTGAGCTGGACGATGGGAATTTTATGGGAACTGTTTTCTTGATTTGAGTAATGCTTTCTATATCATTGATCATTGAATTTATTTGAACAATTTGGAGAGCCACGTTTAATTAAGCAGGGAATAACTTATTATATACTACATTTGCAAAAGGGATAAGATCCTTTCGACAGTTGTTATGCACATTATATAGCATAAGCAGTTAATTTGTACTCTGACTTCATGTAACATTTTCATGCTTTAAAAGCCAATAAAGCAGATAATATAATGTAAAATTCTATTACTGCGATAACTGCCACTTCAATCAAAGTTTTCTTACTATACATAATGACTCATGTATTTTCATTTATAATATAAAGTTATCTGATAAATACAATTATTTAAACGATTAAATGTATTTACCTGAATTTTCTTCAACTGTATCACGATCAGCTAAAACCACATTTCGTCCATAATATTCTTCCTATAAAATGAGATCGCAAGCAAACAGTCACCGTCACAGTCAAAAACTGTCAACTCAAAACATTAAATTATCTAAAAAGGATTTATAAGTAAAGAATAGAATTAAGTAAATGTTAAGGTTTTAAAGTGCTTGTATCATGTTTTTGCATTTCTGCCATTTAGATAGTTCAAGCTACTTTAAAACTTCGCACTCCAAGTTAAAAAATTGACCATTTTCATTGTTTGACCACAAGTATAAAAAAACTTGTAACTAATGTCATTTTTGACATCACATCAGGAATTGTATTTTGTTTAAAATTTGATGTTTTTGAACATCCACAACACAAAATGCCATACATGTAGGTAATGCAGCAATATAGCTATGCTTTTGAAGAAATTATGTGTAAAATACAGTGTTTTCTTAAAGCATCTTTCTGATATGACATCAGACTTAAGCTCTTGCCTTAGTTTTTTAAAGTCACTGCAAGGCAAATAATCACCAATTTGAGCTCTAAAAATGCACAAACAACAAATTTATGAATTATAAAATATATTGACAATATGTTTAAAATCTTCTAAACTATCAATATAGCTCAATTGCAAAAACATGACATAAGCTCTATAAGAAGTGGGATACAAGCCTTGAATCAAGTAGTGAAGGCCTTTGCACAGGTAAAGAGATAAGGCTACAATCCAACTGCGTGACATTTTGCATATAAGTTATTTAATTCTTTAGACTGACAACATATTATACAATAAAATATACATGAATTGCTTGTTCATATCTGTATCTTGTGTAAGCCAGTACTAACAGAACAATTTACAAGAGTTCTGTCATTATTATGTATATAAATTTATGAGTTCATTGCAAGAAATAAAATTTTGTGTACTGTTACAATTTGGTTGTTGTTTTACAAAAGCCAAGTTCTCACATTCAGCAAGTAAAAATTTCGTACAATATTTTAATACCAATATTTACCAAGGCGTCTTTACCCACGGTAAGAATCGAAGTATAAGATTCAAGATAGACTTCTTTTGCGTGTTTGACAATTTCCAATCCTTTCACACTAATATCTTTCACATCACCAAGACCAAGACCGATTAAATACAACATTTTTAATAATAATAAATTTAGGTTTACACATGGTAGTCCGTAAACCGAAATGTCAAAGTTGACCAACAACCACGAGCACTTAACCTCGTGTAAATTTTTGTAATACGTCATGTTAAACGTCATAAACGTCATAATGTTAGTGAAGTAAACGTTTATCAACTGTATCGTCTGCAATTTGCAGAGTTTTGAAAGTAAAAATTTAAACATTGTGAACTCTATTATATAATTAAAAAAAATCAGGGAAAGCAGCAGGTTTGATAATTTGTTTAAACATTGAACCCAAAGTTTCACTACACTAGTGTTACATGAAGTAAAGCAGGAGGCAGTGTTCAACATGGTGAGATCACTAAAGTTCCACGAAAAAAAATTGTTAAAAAAAGTCGACTTTATTACATGGAAAAACGACAACAATGTTCGCGAAATAAAGATCTTGCGAAAATATCATATACAGAGACGTGAAGATTACACAAAGTACAACAAATTGTGTAAAATGGCTAAATGTTTGGCGCATAAAATCAAGGAGCTCAATCCAAAGGATCCGTTCAGAACTGAATGTACTGACGCTTTGTTGGAAAAATTGTATGGCATTGGTACAATTCCGACAAAAAAAAACCTTGGCTTATGTGAAAAGTTGTCTGCCTCATCGTTCTGTCGACGTCGTCTTCCTGTTGTGATGATGAAATTACGAATGACCCAAAGTATAAAAGATGCTGTTAAATATATTGAACAAGGACATGTGAGAGTTGGACCGGAAGTAACTACTGATCCAGCATTTATTGTTACTCGTAACATGGAAGATTTTATAACTTGGACCGATGCATCAAAAATTAAAAAACATGTCTTGGAGTATAATGACATGAAAGATGATTTTGACCTAATGTGACTTTTTAACTTGTTTCACACAAAGTTTGCATAAACTGTTAAAGGCTGATGAAGTCTTATCACTTTGTGAAATATGGAAAATGTAACGTAAAGTATTGGCATTTTGTTGATCTTGTTTAGCTCACTAAACTACGTAATTAAAAATATCAAAATTATATGTTGAATGTTTTTCATTATTTTATGTAGTTTTTGTTTAGCAAATATGTGCTTATGTATGTACCTGTTTTGCTTTTAAGGAAACACAGTTTTCTTTTTGAATACCTTTGGTTGTTCAAAATTATTGTTTAGTTTTGTGTCTATGCATTTGCACAAAGAAGTAGGAGACTTGGTGAACTTTTTATGCTGTTGTCTTAAGGGATATTTATGAGATATGGTATTTGTGTATTCATAATATATCAATTTTTTTAATTTGTTTTATGCAGTATGTTGAACACTAAGTTTTGCCAACCATCCAGATGCCAACCAACCAACACATTTTTTCTGTTTTTTTATGTCCAGGATCAATTGTTTAACTCAGAGGTGTAGTGGTTGTAAGTCACCGAGGGCCACCAAGCATTAGGAGCCCTGGACAGGAATTGCCATTAAAATTTATTTATTAATACGAAAATAAAACATATTTATGGGAAATCAATATCAATACTATTATGATACAACTTTGCAATGAAATAGAAACATTCATTTGTTGAGGAACCTGTTGTAGAAACATACTCTTAAAAAATTAACATACAGAGTATATTCATGTAGGAAAAAATGTCTCGTAAGCTGTGAGTTAAAACAGAAAAAAACTTAACTTACTCATCTGCTCTGTTGACTTTTTTTACATTAAGTTTTATGAAATTTTTATGCTTTTTTATAAAGAACCCAAGAAATCTTTATTGTTTTTTTCACATCTCATTTATGCTTTCACAAGCTGTTCAAATGTAGTTTCTTCCGTTTTTCTTCCATTTTTGTTGAATTTTCTGTTTTTAGTTTTAAATTGTGCTGTGGATGCTAAAGTACCTATTCTAGTATAAATATATGAAGTAAAACATGTAAAAATTGGCTACTTTTTGTCCTGATTCTCTAATTAAATTAGGCCTACTTGCTTTCGGGCCAACTTTTTTAAAGGGGTGGGGGGGGGGGTTGTAGTCGGTACATTTTTAATCTTTTCAATCTTTTCACACGACTTTTAAGCAAAAAATGCCCGACTGCCCTAGTCTGCTCAAACTTGGGAAGGGGGCCTGCACCCCCGCCTGACACGACCATGTATAAACATGAAATTACTTTATGTGAACACAAGTTGTTAGTAGAAGAATAGTGAATTAAAATACAGGATCATTCAACCTATTTTCTAGTTGAACATAGGGGAATACCAATTGCTATTTGACGGAGGGCCCTTCCTTTTTTCTTCTTGTTTGACTGTAAGAAACTTAGCATTTTAGTACCAGTATACTCATCCCCTTGAAAACATCTTTAAGTGGTAATGTAGATAGTTATTCAGATAGATCACATTCGTGGTATAAAATATCTCTAAAAGTATCACTCCCCAGCAAAAAAACATTTCTTTTATTTTAGTTAGCTGCTGATTTGAAATACAAATTGTTGATGATGTATTTATTCAAAAAATGGCTTTCAACCAAAGTAATATAATATCTTGATCTTAAAAAACGATAAATTTCCATGTCTTGATTACGAGACAGTCACGTGACATGCAATTTAGCAATAAATACAGAAAGGCATTGACAGTTATTGGGTCATGTGACTGAATAATAACGGCAAAGCACTTTGTTTAATCTTGAACAATTTTGATGTAAATAATAATAAATTCATTGTAATATTTAGATGGTTTATTTTGAAATTGTATATGTACGCACGCGTACCTGTTTTTGTTTTATAAAAAAGACGAGAAAATGCAGCCTAAATTTTTCATAACTGATCGAATGTAATAAGAATAATTCCTGTGTAAGACATACGGTGAATCATTCATCACCTTTTTAAGTGCTGAGAAAATATTTTGTCAAGTCTTCTTGCATCACCAGCTAACAGGACAAGCGTGACGGCTGTAATAATAATCTGGATAATGCGAAAAATGAAACTGAATGTGGTGGACAGATGACATGTAACAGAGAATGTTTTGACTAGTGTTCTTTAGACTTTCTTTTTAGTTCTTAGTTAAAACATTCAGGGGCAAAAGCGTCTCAAGGGCTAAACTGAAGTTTAATACTAAAATTGAGGGAGTTGCTCTTGCGTACACCTTCAACAAAAATTATGTAAACGCTAAAGTATTGAATTGTAAATGATAATCACATACATGTAGAGGGGCTTAATACACATTGATAAAATGACAAAAATGACAGGACAAGCGTGACGGCTGTAATAATAATCTAGATGATGCGAAAAATGAAACTGAATGTGGTGGACAGATGACATGTAACAGAGAATGTTTTGACTAGTGCTCTTTAGACTTTCTTTTTAGTTCTTAGTTAAAACATTCAGTGACAAAAGCGTCTCAAGGGCTAAACTGAAGTTTAATACTAAAATCAAGGCAGTTGCTCTTGCGTACACCTTCAACAAAAATTATGTAAACGCTAAATGATTGAATTGTAAATGATAATCACATACATGTAGAGGGGCTTAATACACATTGATAAATGACAATAATAAGAATCAGCTGGTCTGGGGAGTACAATCATTAGAATTTAAAACAGTTTCATTGAAGTGATTTAAGTAAATGCATAGATTTTTGAAGATGAAACAAATCATTGTATTTTTCATCATTCTAATTTTGTAATTATAAATTATTACGTTCTAAAACTATTATATAATACAATATTAACTAACAGATAATTCTTTCAAGAGTTTGTACATCGTCTACACTTTATATGCAACACAATCTGAGCCGACAGGAATATAATGAATATTTATCAATTTTCCATTGCCGTCAGCCTCGAGTACTTTAGCTTGTCTTGTTTTGCTTTTGCAAATGACACTCGAGTCAGAGATACTTAATGGTTTTGCTCTATCGTGTTTACATTTAAACGAGTTGATCTTGTCTGGATGAAACTTTCCATCTTTATTCAAATAAATTTTAGGATAAACAGTAGTTATCACAACTTGTTCATGACAGAGTTGTTGTTCTTGATATCTTTTTACAGCATGACTGGAAATAAGATGAAATTGTTCGTTAAATTTTACAACTTGATAGACAACTAAAACAGTTTTGAGAAAGTGGAAAGCATTTTAAAAATCAAAAATGGAGAGGAAAATTAAATAACAATAAAGGCAGGGAAGAGGGTGATAAGTTATTCATGTATGAGATGACTTTTCACGGTACTTTTCAAGCTAAATATTCAAAGTTTTCCAACCCATTTGTGAAATAGAAATTGCTGTATAAAGCTTAATACACTGTTTTTGTCAAAGAAAATTTGTCAACAAAATAATTAAATATTTTTTGTTCTCGACGTCGATGGACTATGGTGAATCGATGGACGATGGTGAATCATTTACCTTTTTAAGTATTCAGAAAATACTTTGTCAATTCTTCTTGCATCAGCAGCGAACAGGACAAGCGTGACGGTTAAAGCAAAAATCTGGATAATGTCAATAATGAAACTGAAGGTGATGTATGACATCACACTCACATCACAAACAAATCGCGTGACTTTTTTATTCGTTAAGGCCAATATTATACAAAATTGAAAACAACTAACAAAATAATGTACTATAGCAAAAACCTGAGTTAAAAGTGATTGGGTTTATAAAATCGTTGCTCATACTCTATCACAACGCTGACCCTTTAGATTAAAATCATTCATGCAATGTGGCAGAGAATGTTTTGATTAGCCATCTTTTTACTTCTTAGTTAAAAGAAACTAATATGTAATTACCTTAAACATCTTTGATGACAAAGTCTCTATAGGGCGAAGTTTAATAAATATATCTTTGATACAGAGTCAAGCCAGAACAGATGTAAGGTCTTCGTTATTATACTGATGTATAGCTGTTAATCAGCTCATATATATATAAGCATCATTCATGAGGAATGTTTCAAATCTTAATAAGGGCGCAGCTGCATTTTAGACGCGCAATCATGCACACATCCTAAACGAAACAATGTAAACGCCATGTACTTTAAATTGTAAAAGATATCAATACTAAAATATTTTTGAAGATATATGTAATGAATTTGCCAGATTGGCTAAGTCCTATTGTAAAAAGAGAAGAAGATGCGATTTTTTCCGATTAGAACATTGAGGTACAAAAGGATAGATTGTAGTGTAGCTACTTGAGTACATTTTAACAACAATGCAGAAGGAAATAAGTTTGTTTAGGTCTTACAATAGTTAAACAATCTTGCACAAGTACTATGATGTAAAATACTCTAACTTTAATGATAAAAAATTCATCAAAGAAAAGTACATCAGCAAACTACGAATGTCCTTATAAAATCTAATATTGTTTAATTGGGAGTATCAATATTACCAATGCAAGTTTGAAATAGTCAACATCATTTCAAACTTCCTGGTTGGCGGCATATCATTTACTATTTCAAAGTAAGAAGTCTTTTTTCATCAGCATAAATTTCAATACACAAAAAATTTATTTTAAGTTAAAAAAATGATTTTGTCGTATAATACGAGTTAACTATCAAGAATATCATAAAAAAGCTTGGAGACTCAATTCACGTGCACTGAGTCGTTTTTTTGAAACCAATAATTTTTGTTCTAAGAAGTGTAATAACTTTGTAGACTCTTGAAAATATTTAAAAAATGCAGGATTAATATAATAGACTCTATTGATTGACTTGGAAGTTTTTTGGCATTAAAAAATTTGTCGGGGTGGCTGGGATGGTTCATTATTCACTCAAGAGTTTCCTGCACGACAAGGATATAATATACACACAACTTAATTATTTCAGTTATCAGTTCCAAATAATTATATATTCAAGTGGGTGTTGTTGATAATTAGTTCTTGTTGATATATAAAATAACACGCCATTAACTCGATAATTAAAGTTTGCATGGTTTAGTAATCTTTAAATATGTACTTTACTCGTTGAAAACGATTTTTGTACTTGCTTCTTTTTACGCCAAGAAAAAAATTGTTATTGTAAATACACCTTGGAATTCTCCCATTCTGGCAAAGTCCACTACTTATAGTTACAATGAATCATTATCATGTCAAAAAAGCTGACTCACTCCTCATTTAATAGATAAATCGTGAGTCAAAACACGAGCCTTAACTATCTTCACTAGACTTTGGGTGACTGTGAATCATTACTAGAGAAATGGCGGACATTAAATGAAGGTCATGCTTACTATGGACGGAAATAAATATTTGTATTTCTTGTTCACATTTGATGATTGTTGATACCGATTTCGACACAATAAATAAAACTTGTTTAGTAAGGTGTCTTTCTGCTTTAGAAATGCATAATTTACTATTTTAAATTGAAATTTATTTCTACTCTGTTTAAACGAAAAAAGCAAAATGTAAAACACAATCATACATGGACCGACAATGTAGATAAAAACAATGAAGTATTACTTAGGATGTCATATCTAGATAAATCAAAGATATGACGGACAGACACCAAGCCAATATCAACACTGCTCTTTTCATTTAGCGTTCTCGATAAGTGGAGTATATTAAAATGTATGATTATTGTACGTAAAATATTTATCATCTGCCAAAAATAAATAACATTTCAACTACATGATATATTCCTTATACTGTGTCATTAAACAGTAAAATAAGTTGGTTGTCCTTTACTTTCCATTTATATGTATTATGCTTTATGTAAAAATACGAATATAGTACAGACAACAGACTAATTGTGACGTCACTGCTACGATTGTAACTTTAACCCAGTAATTATCTTTACTTATCAACGATTATATTAATCCCCGTATACAATGATAATTGTAAAATTATCAATCATATAAACATTTACATAGCAGCTGTTAATAAATATTTTTTTAATAGCAAATACATCAAGGATAGTTCTCAAACCTATGTTAACAATATTTCTTAAGGAAATATTACATACGCTCCTTCATTGAAAGGAAAATTTTGCTTAGTAGAAAGCAAATTCAAGGAAGGAAAACAATTTGTAAAATATTATCTGAATGTAGTTGTGGGAGTTGTACTGAATATCAAGAAATAAGCCTTAATTTGTTGATATACAAATACTAATTTAAGACACAGATTTACAAAAACTATGCAGTTTACCGTTACATGCCCTCAATATATATTAATACTATGTTTAACGTTCAGGTTTATCATAACTTTATGTTACATGTCTACATTCAGGTGTTTTTTGATTTCAAGTTTTTTGATACTGTAACTAGGCCATGTTATTGTAATTTTAAGTAAGGCTACTGAACTGTAGTGTAATCACACTTTAACATAAAGGACGTCATTTTTTCTTGAAACTATAATCTCTCTCACAAACAGTTAAGTCCTCTCTATCCTGGGCAATGGACCAGCATAATTAGCAACTTCAATCTTCCGAAAACACCACGTATTTGAATTCTACAGCCCTCAACATTTTTTTATGATTTGTACTACAATAGACTTGATAAATAAGAGGAAACTTTCTCATATTACTCCTCCGTTGTTCTATTTCGCCCTTTTTTTCTGAGGGTGTGCACTATCCTTTCAGCTTCCCCACTTTACGATACGTGCACTAACATCAAGTTAAATGTCGTTCCAAGGGTTTCTCAAACTCCTAAGCAGGAAACTGAGCCCCCAATTTTCGACCTTCTTTATTCCGGTAGCTCTTTTAGTAAAGATGACTCTGATAAATTGAATTTCATTTGTTTTTTTACAACCAAAGGCTTTGCTAAGCACAACAAGAGCAAATCATTTACGGGTTTAAGTGTACATTTGTATGAACAAATGTGTATTTATAAATATAAGTATGAAAAAAATAAATTAGTACCTTTCCAAGAGTGGCGGAAGTTAATACCAACATCTTTGATTTTGCACACACAATCACCAGAAATGATTTGCGAACAATCGAAAATCCAAATTCGCATTTTGTTTTACAAAACTTAACCAAATTTTGCCAAAAAAATTAATTTACCAAATTTGTAGTTTTTCAGACGTTGTATACATAAAAAGGCTTTATTTCTATGTCAGTAGAGTTGTCACGGAACTGAAATATCTAACTTTAAGACCACTGTTGTTTAATTTTCCTTTACTAAAGGAACAATGGCTTAAAGTGGGATGCATGATTTTAACTACCGACTTTCTCTTAGAAAATCAACACATAAAAATACATTGAAGTCAAGTCGAGGGTTAGTGACGAGTAAGGAAAGTAAAATATATAAACATAAAAATGTCACTACGAATTTTACCGTCTTTAAAAATTCTAAATGATTTCTAAGTGGAAAATATGGTACATGTTGTCGTCGCATATTTAATTTGTAACTCTAAAATATTTAATCTTAAACTTCCATCTGATGCATCCGTTGCACTTGTAATTCATCTGCTAGTGAATCCTTTCATAGAAAGAAAAACAGTGTTTTAGTCACTTTGTACATACATACGAAATAATGATATTAGTTAGTGTAAAACAATGGAAAGGCTTTATTTACTGTGAAGTACTCAAAAGTCGACTACATGTCGATATCCATGCAATGATGTCAAGTACGAAAATTTTTTCAACTCATAATAAAATCTGCTGATATAATATACATTACAAAACAAAAATTGCCCGTCAGCTGATATAAAGTTTGCTCACCAATGATGAGAGAAGATTTACGTGGTAATGTATCCCGCCATTCTTTTCAACCTTAGAAATATGTTTTCGCTCAGGATCACCTGCAACCATCACCTCAAGTTCTTTGTCTACCTATATACGTATGGATAAAGAGATACACAAGTTGATAACTCAACATGGTCCATAAAAACAAAGCAAAAAAACAACAGTAAACATACTGGTTCAAGTGAGCGACAATCATTCATTAATGAACTTAAACGTTCTTCAAAACCAGGAGCAAACTTATTAGGATCAACAGCCACAAAACATTGACCCTAAAAACAAATTATAGATCATGTAGTTTCTCAAAAAGAGAAACAAAATTACATCAGTTAATCTGTAAGATTCGTGATTTCTTTTTAATCACATGTAGTCGCAGGAAACACATAAAAACTTATAAGTTTTCGTATGAAACAATGACGTAACTAAAAATGTTGATGATGATCGTTTTGACTCTGAAGATGACTACCGCTAAGGTTGTCGAAACGTCAGTCAACAACAACAAAAACAGTCCTTCTCAGGACTTTATTAAGCTGGACGATCATCATTTACAAACATATAACGATACTCCCGGGTTCAAACCATTTACTTTAAAAATGTTGAAAGAAAAACACTTGTACTGTATGTACAAAGGAAAAAATTACAACATATGAATATTATACAAAGCGACGATTGAGACTTATAGTTATAAACCTTTTCGATCGTAAACAAAAGATGATGGAGTTTAAATAATGGTTTAGGAAAAATCCATTCTTTTTGATCAGTAAAGCATATTATGACAGGCAAATAATGCCCTTCATGGAAATTACAGACCTGCCAATTTTGAAGTACCGAAAAACTTAAAATCTCAAAGGTTCACAACCAAAAAATAGAAATACTTCATAATAACATAAGGTACGACTGTCGACATCTAGAAGGCAGAAACTTTTCCATTTCCCCATATTGATTTCAATTCAAAGGCAGTAACTATTTCTTTATTGGATATTATGCAGGATGTCAGAAAATATTGTTAAAATTAAACATGCTTAGAATTATATAGAGATACGATGTTCTATAGCAGAGTTTGCATTACCCTGCGCAAAACAGATTAATCAATCCAATCCATCAAAATGTGTTTGCACTGGCTTGCTACCATTTGCGTTCAAGCCATGGTTCAAGCGTTAAGTGTGAGAAATTTTCCACGATGTTTCCGTGTCTGAAACGTTACATTTCCTTGTCTTTTACTGCGTGTTATAGGCGTGGAATTTGCACTTTGAAAATATGTCAACGTTTGACAAGCCCATTAAACAAGTTTTCCTTGACTAAACAACATTTTGCATGTTTTCGTAACACGTTTATTTTTTACTTATACATTTTTTATAACAATGTCCATCTGTATAAAATTTGCATGGAGTTTGATTAGTTATTGCAGCTATAATGCAGATCAATCGCGAAGGTCGTTCAAAGATAAATCAAAGATAATCGATGAGCTTTTTCTTCGCGGAGCCGACAGAATCACGCAGTTCTTTCCTGAAGGCACATACACTGCAGTCTACCGCGCTGTTAAAGTGTGTTCAAACTGGTTCAACCACAGTGAAGCTTTCTTTTCTGATGACGTTACTGATGAACTTCTGCGTTGCTTCCCACATGGGGAGCAATGCGCACATTCTAAAAATCTCATTACAGTTCGGTTCTGCTGTTAAACAGCGCATATCGTCTTGTCGATCAGATTCGTCCCTTATGGTTACAAACGTATTTTCATCGTCTCTGTATTGCAGTCGCGCGTTTTGGGTGTCAACTTCATCCATAACTCCACAACTGCCTCAGCGATCATTTGTATAAATTTAAACGTGTCAAACTATTTTTTGGATCGAATGAACCTTTTCTCCATGATGAATTTTATCTACGGATGGACATTGTTACGTGTTACACAAACATGCAAAGACGTTGTTTTTCCAAGGAAAACTTATTTAATGGGCTTGTCAAACGTCAACATATTTTCAAGGTGCAAATTCCACGCCTATAACATGCAGTAAACGACAAGGAAACGTCATATTTTAGACATGGTAACTTCGTGAAAAATTTCTTACACTCAACGCTTGATGTTTTCTGAATGAACACGGAAGAATTTAATTTGCTAAACTAAACCAACTGCTGCAAAAAGAGAATTTTAACTGTATAAACAATATAACTTAGATAAGTAAGATGCAAAATTTTGTTGTAAAATAAAAAATGTTAAAAATCACAACATGCATAAATGAGGTTGATAAGTCAAACAGTAAAAGGAGTGTTGGACAAGTAAAGTATTGAGCTTACCAAATTAGCAGGAACATCATTTTGACCCCAACGTCTAATATGAGGACCAAAAGCACCACCAGACAATATACCACAAAATAATTCAACCATAAAACACAAACCATAACCTTTATAACCACCTAAAAATGAATCAGAAGTTGAACTTTTGTACGTATGTAATTAGACAATATATACATATGCTCTGATAACATTCTCTAGCTTACTATCTGGTGATTCTGGTCCATCTATAGTCATCTACGTAATGGCTACCATCTTCCTGTCATGTCTTTCTTTTATGTACCGTCAAGTTGTTGACAACATTTTTGACTATGCAGCTACATCAACTTAAATTTGCTGTATTATATTTATACTTGATAGCTCACTAGTACTTGTGCCACCATTTTATTTAATCTTCATACTTACTATTCACTTCACTACCACCCAATGGACTAAGTCCACCATTCAAAGCTTTTGCAGCATCATTTGTTTGCTACAGAATAACAAAAGTATTGCAGTATTATCTTAATATGTGTAGACTAACTAAGAAATTTTAAGTGAGTAAAGTTTTCCTCTTGTTTCCACCTGGGAATGACATAAAAATTCGTATTATGTAGATGATGAATTATGTGTTCAATATAGCTCACATTTCCCTCAGAATCCACTGCCCAGCCATCTGGGATTTTTTCATGCTTACGATGAGCCATTTCAACCTAACAAATATAAGACCAAAATAAACTAAATGTAAAAAATATGTAAGCACAAGTTGTAGTCACAAGAGAATAATAAGAGCTTTAATATTGAAAGAGCTTAAAATATATAACTACATGTAGAAAAATTGACATTGTATGTAGAAATTTATGTTCGTATGAGAATTTGTACATAAAAAGATATAGATTTGTACCTTTCCAAGAGCTGCAGAAGTTGTAGCCATATCCAAAACAAACATATCTTTCTCATTCTTACTTCCTTCACATTTTCCAGCAGCAGCCACTGAAAGTGGATTTGTCCCCAATGTTTTCTATAAAAGTTGTGAAATATAACATTATGATCATGACTTCAAAGTACTAACTTAAAAATATTGACTTTACCAACCACTTTTGCTCTAGTTGGTACCATAAATGGTGATGTGTTAGTCATAGCCATTCCCTGTTCAACAACAAATAATATACATGAACATGTTTAAGTATGTTTATATTTATAAATTATATATTATGACTCACAATTAATCCATGTTGAGCAGCTTTCATGGAGTAATAGCCAGCAATACCAAAATGATTGGCATCTAAACACAAAAATTAAATACCATCAATAATTTGGACATGTATTCTGATATATTGTTAATGTAAATTGAAACTTTCTTATCAAATTTCATGATTTGTTACATTCAATGCATTGTAAGCTTTTGCTCAAGATCACAATGTCAGGTTACATACATATTTTTATTTAAGTTGTAGATAAAAATTGCCAATTTCAAATCATTTTGGTAAATGTTTACTCACTATGACAGGTCAACCATCCAACACCTGTTTCTTTAGCCTTTTTAATTGCTAGATCCATACAAAATGTACTGCTCACCTACAGATGGAGAAAGTGTTCATTTGAATTTATGAAAATATATTCATGTATATTTAATTTCACATAAACTTACAGGTCCCAAGATGTTTTTCGCATCAATCAAGGCAGTAGAGACTGTTTCCTTTTCTATGACAGGATGACCAATGGATGAAGTTGTACCTTCTTGAACATCATGAACATACATGGCTGTCATGGATGGTACACAATAAGAACATGAATATATTGAGAGCAAACTAAACACTTGGATCTTAGAATTTACTACCATCATGAAATAAACACATCTACCAATAAACTTAAGCGTTGAAGAAGAGTACTGAGATTTTTATTTGTTAAAGTTTGTAAAAAAAACTGATAGACAATAACTTTGCACAAAATTTAAAAAAACAAGCTTTCGAAAGTTTCAAAAAATGAAAATATGTGAAAACAAGTATTCAATATAGATAATTCTCACACTGAAAATTTCTGACTTGCAACTATTTTCTTTAGATTTAACAAACAATGTTAACAATACAAATAAAACATTCTTCATCAGAACACACACCAGCATGGATAATTGCAAATAAAGAATAAGATGAACACAATCCACTTACTCAACAAAAAACTAGTATATGTTTTCTGTTATGAATAAATATTTATAATCCGTTATCACATTTCTTTTAATTAAATTTTCATGGTAATTTGACTAGTTTTGTCGATAAATATTTTCTACATATATGTTTATAAAAAATATAAAAAATACTAGTCACCTCATAAACACATTAGTGAGTTTTACTGTTAGGTCTTAAATTTAAAAAAAAATTGGTATTAATCGTTTAATACCGTTTGAGGAATGTCTTACACTCAAAATGACAAGTTGATAAGTCAATAAACGTGAGAATATTACTTCAAAAAGCGTAAAAAAAATTAATGGTTACCCACCCAGTCTATTTAAACCATGACTAAAATGTCCTCTTGTATCTGCAGCAACAAGAACATCAGCAAGTATCTTTGAATGACCAGGATCTGTGCCAACTCGACACATACAACTTTGAATTAACCTGCTAACTTCTTCTACAGAGACTAGTTTAAATGATGCTTTACTAGACATATTTGCTCTTCCACGTTGAACCAGTGAACTGTAATATAAACTGGAACGATAACTCCTATAGTTTTGTCCCATGATTGGTTGAAGCCAAACATGCAGCTAAATTTTTATCAACTCCCCCCTGAAGTAAAGCGTGTTTGACCATTGTTTTTGATTGTTTTCTTCGCGACTGACGTTCGTTTTGGCTTCTTGGCAGTAAAAAACGTGAAAAAATTATTTATTGTTGTATTTTTGACAGATTTTGTGCTTTAAAATTACATCTACCATACATCTACCATACTAGTGTATGCTACAGCAAGATGTTTTTGAGAAGAAAAATAATGGGCAAGAATCGAGGACGATTGATCGCCCAAAATATACAAAAAATACATAAAAGTATTTCAATATTTAGAACATTTTATAATGCTAATAGTGTATGATTCACGTCCTTTTACATTTTAAAAATGTTCCAGTGATATATCTTATTTGATGACCAACAATTTTCCTTGTTTATTTATTGTTTTCTTTTTACAATACGTACCAAGCTTACCGGCTCGTTTTATGAACGTGTTTTTTTCTTTTCTCACTTTTTATGCTTTACACAGACAGCACAAGAGCTAGGTGTTATGTATTTAAAATAAAATCTTGATTTTGTGCATTTACATCAATAAAAAAGCTTTTTAAAAACTCTTTTTGCGAGGATCTTGATCTTGACACTGAGCTCTATACATACTAGTATTGTGTGTGTTTCAAGGGATGAAAAATGCTTCTACATATACTTAAAAACGCAATTTTCTCTTTTGCAAAAGGCTCAATGTTACCAAACCTTGTAGGTTCGTTTGGCAATGCCTAGAACTTTCAAAAACTCAGAAAAAACAACAAAAAATCGCGCGAACATTTTCTGATTTTAGACTTTGCTTTCAAATTTTTCAGCAATACTGTGACTTTTGGCCAATTTTTTTCGATAATTTGTAAATTTGACCAATATTCTTCAAATTTAATAGTATTTAGAAAAATTAACGCAAAGTTTTACTTCTAAAATTTTATAAATATAAAAATTCCATTTAGTTTACAAAAGGACTGGAGCGACCTGCATGACTGCCATCATCTGGCTTCAATTTCCCCCCCTGATTTATAGTTCCAGTTGTTATTACAGTTCACTGCGTTGAACTTTCAATTCAACTTTCATGCGTTGAAGCATGAAAATTCCCGGATAATGAATGGTAAAATGGCAATCGATGACTTACTAGACAATTAGAACCAATTAGAACCGATCTAAAACATATTATACTCACATTATACGATAGATATGAGACTCGGCCAAAATTGTATAGTAATCGTGACAACGGCAGTTAGACATTGAGAGCATTGGGTATAAATCATTGTAAAAAGGCCACTGTTTTAAATGTAATGTGGCATAAATTTGCTAAACAATTAATTCAATAACCTCATTTTGAGGACACTTTTAAACAAGAAAATATAGCAAAAAAAAGCTGTGAAAATAATCAGAAAAAGACGAATTTTGAAATAGCCGAAGTAACAGCTAGGCTTCCAAATATCTGTGATTAGCTTGCTTAAGTAATAGCCTCTTCGTCATTCTTGGAGAGGATGGCGCATGCGTGATCATGGTTGTCTAATCATCAAAAAGCAAGTTTGTAAATGTAGATCGTCAAGGTTGGTATAGTCCTGGGAAGGACTGTTTTTGTTGTTGTTGACTGACGTTTTGACAACCTTAGCGGTAGTCATCTTCAGAGTCAAAACGTCAGTCAACAACAACAAAAACAGTCCTTCTCAGGACTATACCAACCTGGACGATCTACATTTACAAACATGTAAGGATACTCCCAAGCTATTAAGACGATGCCTGTTGCATATTTATTTCTTAATTTCCAGCAGCAAATAATGCAGAAAACTTGATAATTTATTTTCTTTGAAGAAAAGCATTCATGAATTGAACAACTTAAAAGGCTAACAAAATGTCATTTTCTCATGCACATATTGAACGAAATCAAATGTCTACATAAATGAATGAAAGCATGTCTTTCTAAAAACGATTTGGTTGTCGGATTTCGTTGGGTCTTTGGACAACAAATTTTATTGAAAAATGTAGTTTTACCATTTATTTACAAAAATTGTTGCTGTATTTTAGAGGACATAACAGTGAACTAGTTTATGAGGGCCCTTGACATGACAGTTTTATGAATTTCATATTTCTCAAAAAACTATTCGACTATATCAACATAATTGTCAAACTTTTATGATCAATTGAAATGCGTAAAAACATTACAGGAGATACGTATATGTACTTTGACACACTATAAAATTTAAAATTTACGTTAATGCAGTGAAATTCTACATGTTTTTGCAAAATTCTCTTTCTCCCTGGAAAACAATAAACGTAGAATCAAGTTATCATAAAAACAAAAAATATAAATATTATTATTATAAAAACGGGAAAAAATATTTTCACGAAATCTCATTGTCAAATGGCCGATTTGGCTTGTTGAGACTAAATTTGGATTGTTTTCTACAAAGTTCCTTCTTTGGAAAGTAAAATTCTCTTTCGCTATGATAACCACCATCTGAATACACTTTCTTTCTCGTTGAACAATTTACATCGCTTTTTAATCAATTTTGATTTTACTTCGCAAACAAATACATTGCAAAAAAGTATCACTTTTGATCAAAATATCTCAAAAGCTGTCCACTGCTGCAGCCAATCAGATTACTGGAAATCATAAAATATCACTTAAAATAATAAATTGATTTACTTTTAACATTAAAAACGCTTATTAAATTAAATTTTGTTATAGTCAAAAATAGTCATGTTTTTATCATGCTGTCTTCATTAATTTGTCTAAAGCAAAGAGTAAATGTATGTACATATTACTTTTTAAACTTTAATTTTTGAGAACCTAGCAAAGAATTTTTCCAGCCTGTATCATACTTTAAATTGCAAAATTTTCGCAATTTAGAGTATCTTGTAGATGTAATAGGTTAATAGCTCAAGATTTTTAAATACAAATAAATTGTAATAACTTTGTAGACTCTTGAAAATATTTAAAAAATGCAGGATTAATATAATAGACTCTATTGATTGACTTGGAAGTTTTTTGGCATTAAAAAATTTGTCGGGGTGGCTGGGATGGTTCATTATTCACTCAAGAGTTTCCTGCACGACAAGGATATGCTATACACACAACTTAATTATTTCAGTTATCAGTTCCAAATAATTACATATTCAAGTGGGTGTTGTTGATAATTAGTTCTTGTTGATATATAAAATAACACGCCATTAACTCGATAATTAAAGTTTGCATGGTTTAGTAAACTTTAATTATGTACTTTACTCGTTGAAAACGATTTTTGTACTTGCTTCTTCTTACGCCAAGAAAAAAATTGTTATTGTAAATACACCTTAAAATTCTCCCATTCTGGCAAAGTCCACTACTTATAGTTACAATGAATCATTATCATGTCAAAAAAGCTGACTCACTCCTCATTTAATAGATAAATCGTGAGTCAAAACACGAGCCTTAACTATCTTCACTAGACTTTGGGTGACTGTGAATCATTACTAGAGAAATGGCGGACATTAAATGAAGGTCATGCTTACTATGGACGGAAATAAATGTTTGTATTTCTTGTTCACATTTGATGATTGTTGATACCGATTTCGACACAATAAATAAAACTTGTTTAGTAAGGTGTCTTTCTGCTTTAGAAATGCATAATTTACTATTTTAAATTGAAATTTATTTCTACTCTGTTTAAACGAAAAAAGCAAAATGTAAAACACAATCATACATGGACCGACAACGTAGATAAACACAATGAAGTATTACTTAGGATGTCATATCTAGATAAATCAAAGATATGACGGACAGACAGCAAGCCAATATCAACACTGCTCTTTTCATTTAGCGTTCTCGATAAGTGGAGTATATTAAAATGTATGATTATTGTACGTAAAATATTTATCATCTGCTAAAAATAAATAACATTTCAACTACATGATATATTCCCTATACTGTGTCATTAAACAGTAAAATAAGCTGGTTGTCTTTTACTTTCCACTTATATGTATTATGCTTTATGTAAAAATACGAATATAGTACAGACAACAGACTAATTGTGACGTCACTGCTACGATTGTAACTTTAACCCAGTAATTATCTTTACTTATCAACGATTATATTAATCCCCGTATACAATAATAATTGTAAAATTATCAATCATATAAACATTTACATAGCAGCTGTTAATAAATATTTTTTTAATAACAAATACATCAAGGATAGTTCTCAAACCTATGTTAACAATATTTGTTAAGGAAATATTACATACGCTCCTTCATTGAAAGGAAAATTTTGCTTAGTAGAAAGCAAATTCAAGGAAGGAAAACAATTTGTAAAATATTATCTGAATGTAGTTGTGGGAACTGTACTTAATATCAAGAAATAAGCCTTAATTTATTGATATACAAATACTAATTTAAAACACAGACTTACAAAAAACTATGCAGTTTACCGTTACATGCCCTCAATATATATTATTATGTTTAACGTTCAGGTATAACTTTTTGTTACATTTCTACATTCAGGTGTTTTTTGATTTCAACTTTTTTGATACTGTAACTAGGCCATGTTATTGTAATTTTAAGTAAGGCTACTGAACTGTAGTGTAATCACACTTTAACATAAAGGACGTCATTTTTTCTTGAAACTATAATCTCTCTCACAAACAGTTAAGTCCTCTCTATCCTGGGCAATGGACCAGCATAATTAGCAACTTCAATCTTCCGAAAACACCACGTATTTGAATTCTACAACCCTCAACATTTTTTTTACGATTTGTACTACAATAGACTTGATAAATAAGAGGAAACTTTCTCATACCACTCCTCCGTTGTTCTATTTCACCCTTTTTTTTCTGAGGGTGTGCACTATCCTTTCAGCTTCCCCACTTTACGATACGTGCACTAACATCAAGTTAAATGTCGCTCCATGGGGTTTCTCAAACTCCTAAGCAGGAAACTGAGCCCCTAATTTTCGACCTTCTTTATTCCGGTAGCTCTATTAGTAAAGATGACTCTGATAAATTGAATTTCATTTGTTTTTTTTACAACCAAAGGCTTTGCTAAGCACAACAAGAGCAAATCATTTACGGGTTTAAGTGTACATTTGTATGAACAAATGCGTATTTATAAATATAAGTATGAAAAAAATAAATTAGTACCTTTCCAAGAGTGGCGGAAGTTAATACCAACATCTTTGATTTTGCACACACAATCACCAGAAATGATTTGCGAACAATCGAAAATCCGAATTCGCATTTTGTTTTACAAAACTTAACCAAATTTTGCCAAAAAAATTAATTTACCAAATTTGTAGTTTTTTAGACGTTGTATACATAAAAAAGGCTTTATTTCTATGTCAGTAGAGTTGTCACGGAACTGAAATATCTAACTTTAAAACCACTGTTGTTTAATTTTCTTTTACTAAAGGGACAATGGCTTGAAGTGGGATACATGATTTTAACTACCGACTTTCTCTTAGAAAATCAACACATAAAAATACATTGAAGTCAAGTCGAGGGTTAGTGACGAGTAAGGAAAGTAAAATATATAAACATAAAAATGTCACTACGAATTTTACAGTCTTTAAAAATTCTAAACGATTTCTAAGTGGAAAGTATGGTACATGTTGTCGTCGCATATTTAATTTGTAACTCTAAAATATTTAATCTTAAACTTCCATCTGATGCATCCGTTGCACTTGTAATTCATCTGCTAGTGAATCCTTTCATAGATAGAAAAAAAGAAAAACAGTTTTTTAGTCACTTTGTACATACATACGAAATAATGATATTAGTTAGTGTAAAACAATGCAAAGGCTTTATTTACTGTGAAGTACTCAAACGTCGACTACATGTCGATATCCATGCAATTATGTCAAGTACGAAAATTTTTTCAACTCATAATAAAATCTGCTGATATAATATACATTACAAAACAAAAATTGCCCGTCAGCTGATATAAAGTTTGCTCACCAATGATGAGAGAAGATTTACGTGGTAATGTATCCCGCCATTCTTTTCAACCTTAGAAATATGTTTTCGCTCAGGATCACCTGCAACCATCACCTCAAGTTCTTTGTCTACCTATATACGTATGGATAAAGAGATACACAAGTTGATAACTCAGCATAGTCCATAAAAACAAAACAAAAAAAAACAACAGTAAACATACTGGTTCAAGTGAGCGACAATCATTCATTAATGAACTTAAACGTTCTTCAAAACCAGGAGCAAACTTATTAGGATCAACAGCCACAAAACATTGACCCTAAAAACAAATTATAGATCATGTAGTTTCTCAAAAAGAGAAACAAAATTACATCAGTTAATCTATAAGATTCGTGATTGCTTTCTTATGAAACAATGACGCAATTAAAAATGTTGAAAGAAAAACACTTGTACTGTATGTACAAAGGAAAAAATTACAACATATGAATATTATACACAGCGACGATTGAGACTTATAGTTATAAACCTTTTCGATCGTAAACAAAAGACGATGGAGTTTAAATAGTGGTTTAGGGAAAAAATCCATTCTTTTTGATCACTAAAGCATATTATGACAGGCAAATAATGCCCTTCATGGAAATTACAGACCTGCCAATTTTGAAGTACCGAAAAACTTAAAATCTCAAAGGTTCACAACCAAAAAATAGAAATACTTTATAATAACATAAGGTACGACTGTCGACATCTAGAAGGCAGAAACTTTTCCATTTCCCCATATTGATTTCAATTCAAAGGCAGTAACTATTTCTTTATTGGATATTATGCAGGATGTCAGAAAATATTGTTAAAATTAAACATGCTTAGAATTATATAGAGATACGATGTTCTATAGCAGAGTTTGCATTACCCTGCGCAAAACAGATTAATCAATCCAATCCATCAAAATGTGTTTGCACTGGCTTGCTACCATTTGCGTTCAAGCCATGGTTCAAGCGTTGAGTGTGAGAAATTTTCCACGATGTTTCCGTGTCTAAAACGTTACATTTCCTTGTCTTTTACTGCGTGTTATAGGCGTGGAATTTGCACTTTGAAAATATGTCAACGTTTGACAAGCCCATTAAACAAGTTTTCCTTGAATAAACAACATTTTTGCATGTTTTCGTAACACGTTTATTTTTTACTTATACATTTTTTTATAACAATGTCCATCCTTATAAAACTTGCATGGAGTTTGATTAGTTATTGCAGCTATAATGCAGATCAATCGCGAAGGTCGTTCAAAGATAAATCAAAGATAATCGATGAGCTTTTTCTTCGCAGAGCCGACAGAATCACGCAGTTCTTTCCTGAAGGCACATACACTACAGTCTACCGCGCTGTTAAAGTGTGTTCAAACTGGTTCAACCACAGTGAAGCTTTCTTTTCTGTTGACGTTACGGATGAACTTCTGCGTTGCTTCACACATGGTGTTATCTCATCATGAATTCGTACACACATTCTAAAAATCTCATCAGAGTTCGGTTCTGCTGTTAAACAGCGCATATCGTCTTGTCGATCAGATTCGTCCCTTAGATGGTTACAAACGTATTTTCATCGTCTCTGTATTGCAGTCGCGCGTTTTGGGTGTCAACTTCATCCATAACTCCACAACTGTCTCAGCGATCATTTGTATAAATTTAAACGTGTCAAACTATTTTTTGGATCGAATGAACCTTTTCTCCATGATGAATTTTATCTACGGATGGACATTGTTACGTGTTACACAAACATGCAAAGACGTTGTTTTTCCAAGGAAAACTTATTTAATGGGCTTGTCAAACGTCAACATATTTTCAAGGTGCAAATTCCACGCCTATAACATGCAGTAAACGACAAGGAAACGTCATATTTTAGACATGGTAACTTCGTGAAAAATTTCTTACACTCAACGCTTGATGTGTTCTGAATGAACACGGAAGAATTTAATTTGCTAAACTAAACCAACTACTGCAAAAGGAGAATTTTAACTGCATAAACAATATAACTTAGATAAGTAAGATGCAAAATTTTGTTGTAAAATAACAAATGTTAAAAATCACAACATGCATAAATGAGGTTGATAAGTCAAACAGTAAAAGGAGTGTTGGACAAGTAAAGTATTGAGCTTACCAAATTAGCAGGAACATCATTTTGACCCCAACGTCTAATATGAGGACCAAAAGCACCACCAGACAATATACCACAAAATAATTCAACCATAAAACACAAACCATAACCTTTATAACCACCTAAAAATGAATCAGAAGTTGAACTTTTGTACATATGTAATTAGACAATATATACATATGCTCTGATAACATTCTCTAGCTTACTATCTGGTGATTCTGGTCCATCTATAGTCATCTACGTAATGGCTACCATCTTCCTGTCATGTCTTTCTTTTATGTACCGTCAAGTTGTTGACAACATTTTTGACTATGCAGCTACATCAACTTAAATTTGCTGTATTATAATTATACTTGATAGCTCACTAGTACTTGTGCCACCATTTTATTTAATCTTCATACTTACTATTCACTTCACTACCACCCAATGGATTAAGTCCACCATTCAAAGCCTTTGCAGCATCATTTGTTTGCTACAGAATAACAAAAGTATTGCAGTATTATTTTAATATGTGTAGACTAACTAAGAAATTTTAAGTGAGTAAAGTTTTTCTCTTGTTTCCACCTGGGAATGACATAAAAATTTGTATTATGTAGATGATGAATTATGTGTTCAATATAGCTCACATTTCCATCAGAATCCACTGCCCAGCCATCTGGGATTTTTTCATGTTTACGATGAGCCATTTCAACCTAACAAATATAAGACCACTAAATGTAAAAAATATGTAAGCACAAGTTGTAGTCACAATCACAAGAGAATAATAAGAGCTTTAATATTGAAAGAGTTTAAAATATATAACTACATGTAGAAAAATTGACATTGTATGTAGAAATGTATGTTCGTATGGGAATTTGTACATAAAAAGATATAGATTTGTACCTTTCCAAGAGCTGCAGAAGTTGTAGCCATATCCAAAACAAACATATCTTTCTCATTCTTACTTCCTTCACATTTTCCTGCAGCAGCCACTGAAAGTGGATTTGTCCCCAATGTTTTCTATAAAAGTTGTGAAAATATAACATTATGATCATGACTTCAAAATACTCACTTAAAAATATTAACTTTACCAACCACTTTTGCTCTAGTTGGTACCATTAATGGTGATGTGTTAGTCATAGCCATTCCCTGTTCAACAACAAATAATATGCATGAACATGTTTAAATATGTTTATATTTATAAATTATATATTATGACTCACAATTAATCCATGTTGAGCAGCTTTCATGGAGTAATAGCCAGCAATACCAAAATGATTGGCATCTAAACACAAAAATTAAATACCATCAATAATTTGGACATGTATTCTGATATATTGTTAATGTAAATTGAAACTTTCTTATCAAATTTCATGATTTGTTACATTCAATGCATTGTAAGCTTTTGCTCAAGATCACAATGTCAGGTTACATACATATTTTTATTTAAGTTGTAGATAAAAATTGCCAATTTCAAATCATTTTGGTAAATGTTTACTCACTATGACAGGTCAACCATCCAACACCTGTTTCTTTAGCCTTTTTAATTGCTAGATCCATACAAAATGTACTACTCACCTACAGATGGAGAAAGTGTTCATTTGAATTTATGAAAATATATTCATGTATATTTAATTTCACATAAACTTACAGGTCCCAAGATGTTTTTAGCATCGATCAAGGCAGTAGAGACTGTTTCCTTTTCTATGACAGGATGACCAATGGATGAAGTTGTACCTTCTTGAACATCATGAACATACATGGCTGTCATCGATGGTACACAATAAGAACATGAATATATTGAGAGCAAACTAAACACTTGGATCTTAGAATTTACTACCATCATGAAATAAACACATTTACCAATAAACTTAAGCGTTGAAGAAGAGTACTGAAATTTTTATTTGTTAAAGTTTGTAAAAAAAACTGATAGACAATAACTTTGCACAAAATTTAAAAAAACAAGCTTTCGAAAGTTTCAAAAAATGAAAATATGTGAAAACAAGTATTCAATATAGATAATTCTCACACGGAAAATTTCTGACTTGCAACTATTTTCTTTAGATTTAACAAACAATGTTAACAATACAAATAAAACATTCTTCCTCAGAACACACACCAGCATGGATAATTGCAAATAAAGAATAAGATGAACACAATCCACTTACTCAACAAAAAACTAGTATATGTTTTCTTGAATGAAGATATGATCTTCGCACTTTGCTGGACAATTTAAGCAATCGTCTCATGACCTGAAAAAATCAGGTGACTCAACGGGATCATGAGACGATTGCTTAAATTGTCCAGCAAAGTGCGAAGATCATATCTTCATTCAATTTCAAACACCGCACTGCATATATGTTTTCTGTTATGAATAAATATTTATAATCCGTTATCACATTTCTTTTAATTAAATTTTCATGGTAATTTGACTAGATTTGTCGATAAATATTTTCTACATATATGTTTATAAAAAATATAAAAAATACTAGTCACCTCATAAACACATTAGTGAGTTTTACTGTTAGGTCTTAAATTTAAAAAAAAATTGGTATTAATCGTTTAATACCGTTTGAGGAATGTCTTACACTCAAAATGACAAGTTGATATAGTCAACAAACGTGAGATTATTACTTCAAAAAACGTAAAAAAATTAATGGTTACCCACCCAGTCTATTTAATCCATGACTAAAATGTCCTCTTGCATCTGCAGCAACAAGAACATCAGCAAGTATCTTTGAATGACCAGGATCTGTGCCAACTCGACACATACAACTTTGAATGAACCTGCTAACTTCTTCTACAGAGACTAGTTTAAATGATGCTTTACTAGACATATTTGCTCTTCCACGTTGAACCAGTGAACTGTAATATAAACTGGAACGATAACTCCTATAGTTTTGTCCCATGATTGGTTGAAGCCAAACATGCAGCTAAATTATTATCAACTCCCCCCTGAAATAATGCGTGTTTTGATCATTGTTTTTGATTGTTTTCTTCGCGACTGACGTTTGTTTTGGCTTCTTGGCAGTAAAAAACGTGAAAAAATTATTTATTGTTGTATTTTTGACAGATTTTGTGTTTTAAAATTACATCTACCATACTTAGTGTATGCTACAGCAAGATGTTTTCGAGGAAAAAAATAATGGGCGAGAATTGAGGACGATTGATCGCCCAAAATATACAAAAAATACATAAAAGTGTATGATTCACGTCCCTTTACATTTTAAAAATGTTCCAGTGATATATCTTATTTGATGACCAACAATTTTCTTTGTTCATTTTTTGTTTTCTTTTAACAATACGTACCAAGGTTACCGGCTCGTTTTATGAACGTCTTTTTTTCTTTTCTCACTTTTTATGCTTTACACGGACAGCAAAAGAGCTAGGTGTTATGTATTTAAAATAAAATCTTGATTTTGTGCATTTACATCAATAAAAAAGCTTTTTAAAAACTCTTTTTGCGAGGATCTTGAACTTTTCTTAATGACACTGACCTGTAATACATATTTGTATTGTGTGTATTTCATGGCATGAAAAATGCTTCTACGTATACTCAAAAACGCATTTTTCTTTTTTGCAAAAGGCTCAATTTTACCAAAACTTTGTAGGTTCGTGTATTTAACATGGAACTAAAAAATTTTGGTGGTTTGAACGTTTGGCAATGCCTAGAACTTTCAAAAACTCAGAAAAAGCAACAAAAAATCGCGCGGACATTTTCTGATTTTAGACTTTGCTTTCAAATTTGTCAGCAATACTGTGACTTTTGGCCAATTTTTTTTCGACAATTTGTAAATTTGACCAATATTCTTCAAATTTAATAGTATTTAGAAAAAGCAACGCAAAGTTTACTTTTAAAATTTTATAAATATAAAAATTCCATTTAGTTTACAAAAGGACTGGAGCGACCTGCATGACTGCCATCATCTGGCATCAATTCCCCCCCTGATTTATAGTTCCAGTTGTTATTACAGTTCACTGCGTTGAACTTTCAATTCAACTTTCATGCGTTAAAGCATGAAAATTCCCGGATAATGAATGGTAAATGGCAATCGATGACTTACTAGACAATTAGAACCAATTAGAACCGATCTAGAACATATTATACTCACATTATACTATAGATACCAGAATCAGCCAAAATTGTATAGTAATCGTGACAACGGCAGTTAGACATTTAGAGCATTGGGTATAAATCATTGTAAAAAGGACACTGTTTTAAATGTAATGTGGCATAAATTTGCTAAACAATTAATTCAATAACCTCATTTTGAGGACACTTTTAAACAAGAAAATATAGCAAAAAAAAGCTGTGAAAATAATCAGAAAAAGACGAATTTTGAAACAGCCGAAGTAACAGCTAGGCTTCCAAATCTCTGTGATTAGCTTGCTTAAGAAATAGCCTCTTCGTCATTCTTGGAGAGGATGGCGCATGCGTGATCATGGTTGTCTAATCATCAAAAAGCAAGTTTGTAAATGTAGATCATCAAGGTTGGTATAGTCCTGAGAAGGACTGTTTTTGTTGTTGTTGACTGACGTTTTGACTCTGAAGATGACTACCGCTAAGGTTGTCAAAACGTCAGTCAACAACAACAAAAACAGTCCTTCTCAGGACTATAGCAACCTGGACGATCTACATTTACAAACATGTAAGGATACTCCCAAGCTGTTAAGACGATGCCTATTGCATATTTATTTCTTAATTTCCAGCAGCAAATAATGCAGAAAACTTGATAATTTATTTTCTTTGAAGAAAAGCATTCATGAATTGAACAACTTAAAAGGCTAACAAAATGTCGTTTTCTCATGCACATATTGAACGAAATCAAATGTCTACATAAATGAATGAAAGCATGTCTTTCTAAAAACGATTTGGTTGTCGGATTTCGTTGGGTCTTTGGACAACAAATTTTATTGAAAAATGTAGTTTTACCATTTATTTACAAAAATTGTTGTTGTATTTTAGACGACATAACAGTGAACTAGTTTATGAGGGCCCTCGACATGACAGTTTTATGAATTTCATATTTCTCAAAAAACTATTCGACTATATCAACATAATTTTCAAACTTTTATGATCAATTGAAATGCGTAAAAACATTACAGGAAATACGTATATGTACTTTAACACATTATAAAATTTAAAATTTACGTTAATGCAGTAAAATTCTACATGTTTTTGCAAAATTCTCTTTCTCCCTGGAAAACAATAAACGTAGAATCAAGTTATCATAAAAACAAAAAATATAAATATTATTATTATAAAAACGGGAAAAAATATTTTCACGAAATCTCATTATCAAATGGCCGATTTGGCTTGTTGAGACTAAAATTGGATTGTTTTCTACAAAGTTCCTTCTTTGGAAAGTAAAATTCTCTTTCGCTATGATAACTACCATCTGAATACACTTTTCTTTCTCGTTGAACAATTTACATCGCTTTTTAATCAATTTTGATTTTACTTCGCAAACAAATACATTGCAAAAAATTATCACTTTTGATCAAAATATCTCAAAAGCAGTCCACTGCTGCAGCCAATCAGATTACTGGAAATCATAAAATATCACTTAAAATAATAAATTGATTTACTTTTAACATTAAAAACGCTTATTAAATTAAATTTTGTTATAGTCAAAAATAGTCATGTTTATCATGCTGTCTTCATTAATTTGTCTAAAGAAAAGAGTAAATGTATGTACCTATTACTTTTTGAAACATAATTTTTGAGAACCTGGCAAAGAATTTTTCCAGCCAGTTTCATACTTTAAATTGCAAAATCTTCGCAATTCAGAGTATCATGTAGATGTAATAGGTTAATAGCTCAAGATTTTTAAATACAAATAAATTCGTTTCTTAACATGGTGGAACCAACCTTTTCACTCTCCTTCACCAAAAAAGTTTGTTTTTCTTACCTTATAACTAATATGCGATAAATATATATTCCAAATCAAAGCAACAAAACTGATATACGCCACTCGATATGGTGATGGAACTAGATAAAAATTTACAGTTTGTGCTGCAGGCCATATCATTAGATCCATCTAAAAAGTATAATATTTAATTTAAAGATATGAAATAGTAATTTATATGTTACAATATCAAAATAAAGTAACACTTATAACATCAGCATAAATATAACAGATAAGATTTTAAAAAATGCTTGTAAATTTTAAGAGTTGTGAGTGAAATTGTAGTTAACTTACTTCGTAATTTTATTAATTTTATTCCGTAATTTTTGTATATAGCAATA
Organism: Xenia sp. Carnegie-2017; assembly: GCF_021976095.1. NCBI lineage: Eukaryota > Metazoa > Cnidaria > Anthozoa > Malacalcyonacea > Xeniidae > Xenia > Xenia sp. Carnegie-2017. The sequence goes on along the minus strand of NW_025813482.1, from coordinate 9,380,557 downwards.
TTTTGTGTTTCGCAGAGCAGCTTTATAAAATGAATTCATTCATATTTTTTTGGGATGGTGCAAAAATTTAGAGAGGTAAAAAATGACATAGGTAAAACAAATTTAGCCAATGTGAATGGTTTGAATCCGGGCATACATGTTTGTAGATGAAGATCGTCCAGGTTATTGAAGTCCTGAGAAGGACAGTTGTTGTTGAATGACGGTTCGACAACCTTAGCAGTAATTTAGAACTTCATTAACCTCAACTATATACACACTTACAAACATGTACAAGTTTAATAACCAGCACAAAGATACACAAGGAAAACACAAACGTACATGATACAAAGCTTTAAAAGCTTTGCTGCATACACTTGTCTGAATATCAGAACTTTCTTCTGAGTTCTGACATAAACCTTTTCTTCTCGTTGACAAACAAATCTACCAACTACGTAGTACCCTCAACACTATCAAGTTAATACAGGCCATAAGGATTCTAAGGTTGTTCAGGAGCACTGTACTTGAATGGTTAACTCTAATCTATTAACAACAATGAAGGTGCATCAAACACTCCTCGCACACTGTGAAAAATCTTGGTTTCTTGAAAAAATTTCACAATTTGTTGACATCTGAGAAAAAGCTTAGCCCGTAAAATCAATCACATATAGCACTTTTTAAAGTTAGGTAACCATATAGATGGAAATACTCTAACCACAGCATACAATTGTCTTTCAAAAGTGGTCCACATTATTTTTAAACATACAAAATTATTTTTTCCCTTTTCCCCTTTCATTGTCTTGCATTAAAATTGTTCCAGCATCCATACAACTCCAAACTACAGCATACAATATTTCACTAGTGGTCCAGTTTGAAATAATTATACACCTTATTGTAGCCCATAAAAACAACAAATAGTCAAACTCCACTTTTCTAACCTCAAATAACATAAATATGTAGCAATCCTTCCTTCTTTTCTCTCCATAAACTTGTGCAAACTAATCTCTTTTTGCTGTTTAAACATTGTAAAATCAATGTTTCCACTGTGTTAATTTATCATTATAAACAACTGTTAAATACCTTATACATAGGCCAGAACTTTAGTTTTATTTCCTTCCAACAATTTAAATTAGATTTTCCCTCCATTTTTGCCATTCCTAAAATCAACCAACAAAAAACCCACAAAACATTTCATAATAAAATTATAGTAAAAATACCAATGTTGTCTAAAGTTTGGCATTGATAGTCAATTTACAACAGTCACAGAAAAAACAAATGACCTTAACCTATTCAGACAATGGTCATATGTATTAGGTGTAGGGGGGGGGGTTGTTTTCTATGATCAAACTTTTTTAAAGAAAACTTAGCGCAGGTTTTCAAAAACACATCAATGCAAAAGAGGCAGCTGCAGCAGGTTTTCGTTGCATTTAAGGTTATTAAGTAATATTTTACACAAAGATGGATGGTTTCAAATGGGTTTTTTGTAAAGAAATTTCTGTAGTAGAAATGGAAAACTCTTCTTAAGTGATCATTGACCTTAATTTCTGACCATTGGCATCAATCCTGCAATAATTGGGGGGGGGACCATATTCTGTTTTGCCAAGATGATTTCTTTCGAAAGTGAAGTTGTTTTGAAAAGAAATTAGTCAGGCATAGCAGAATATATGAATATGGTCCACCCCAATTAACACAGGATTGACGCCAATGTGTCTGAAACATTCTTGGTAAAAAAAACGTTAATGCCGAAAACTATACATTCACTCAAGCATAAAAACCCATGGTGGATGTGTGCACCACTTACCGCCCAAAAATGTTGAAGCAAAAGCTGGTGACATAATTATTTCATCACCAAGAACCTTTCTCACAACTACAGAATGAATATTACCAACGATAAATCGATCTAAACCCAAGTACCAATAATGAACAATTGGACTCATCAAAGCTCCAACAACTGTTATGTTCAATGTTCGTCGAAAATTATATGGCTTCAAATGACTTGTTTTGTCTGTTAGTTTATCATAATAACGCTCTCTTTGCTGCTCAACAAAGTCACCAAGTCCAAATAAAGTGGTGAAAGTTACAGTATTTGCAATAAAGCTATATCGTTGAAAACAATTCTTTAACACCATTCATAAATTGTGAAGAAATCTTTCATTACGTTTTATACTTTATGTAACTTTTTGAAAAGACTAGAAATAGAATCAATGTTATTGATTCTAATGGTTGAATGAAGCAAGATAATTTAGAATATATATTTTTCTGCAGCACATATCAAGGCCCCATGGTGTAATGGTTAGCACTCTGGACTTTGAATCCAGCGATCCGAGTTCAAGTCTCGGTGGGACCTCGCTTCTTTTATGTATGGAAGAAATTCCATTCTACATTGTTTTGTTTTAGTTAAAAATTTTGCAATTGCTTAATCTCAAAGTATTTAGTGAGCATGATTTTTTCAACGTCTTCTTAAAAATACTTTTATTTAAAGATAATGTAAAAACGTAATAGTCAGGCTTAGTCAGCAAACATAATCCAAGAACGACTACTAGTTCCAGGGTCATTGACAGCACCCCAAACCAAATTAGCCTGCGTACAGGTTGTAGGAAAAGTCGGTTTCTTGGCAACGACATAAACTAAATGAAAAATAATAGTCTTGTGAAGTGAATGAGAAACGAAGAAGATTTAATAACTGCAATTTTTGAATTTATTTTTTAAACTTATTTCATAATGTCGATAGCATCATTGACAACTAGATTTGTATTTGGCATTAAAGGTGATATTTCAGATAACATTTGTTATCTGGATGAGCAAACGATCGTATTTCCCAGTGGTTCTAACTGCATCCTGTATAACATTGATCAAAAAACTCAGAGGTTTATTCCAGGAACAGATAAAAGTCCAGGGATTTCTTCAATGGCAGTAAGTCCTAACAGACGTTATATAGCCATTGCTGAAAGAGGAGACAAGGCGATTATAACTATATTTGATCTTCATACCTTACGAAAAAGGAAAGTGCTTACTTATTCTGATGGCACAGCTACAGAGTTTGTGAGTTTAGCTTTTTCTCCTGATTCCAAGTATTTAATATCACAAGGAGGAAAACCAGATTGGATTCTACTGTATTGGACTTGGGAGAAAGCAAAAATTATGGCATTAACCAAGTCATCAAATCAAAACGTTTCGCCTGTTCATCAGGTAAAATGATATTTAAACAACATTTTATGACGTTTCACTCATTCATTTAGTACTTAGGTTTGTAGGTTAAAGACGTTATTCTTTCATAATTTTGTCTATGGATCTTTTCCTCTTCTTGAAATATTTTCTCCCATTATTTAATACACGCAATAATCTTTTACAACTCTTCTGTACATCTACAAGTTTAGTTTAAGTTGGTTCTTTTATAACAGCTTACACATGTGCTCTACTATGTTATAAATTCCATAATCATAATGAAATTTTTAATTTTATTGCTTAATATTTCACCCTTTACGTAGGTCTCGTTTAATCCTCAAGACAACACACAGCTATGCGTAGTTGGTCAAGGTATTTTCAAGCTTTTCCGTTACAGCGAAGGCAATCTCAAACAATTTGCATTTCAAAAATTGGATCCACAAAACTTCTTGTGTCATACATGGCTTTCTGATGAGAAAATTGTGGCTGGAACTGATACTGGTCGGCTATTGTTGTTTGAGTCTGGAGAATTGAGAAATGAGCTTCATATTAGTGGACCGTCATCAACTTCGGCGTTCAAGTAAATACATTCATTTGTTAATATTTTTTTATACATCGTATAAACTCAATATATTATTATTATTAACTCAATATACGTATAATCATTTATATTATATTTTATACTCAAAACGTTTGCCCTAGATGAAGTGATAGCAGGTATTTTGCATGATTAAAGTTTCCAAGTTTTGGAAAATATGTTTTGAGCAAAAGGAAACTTGTTTTCTGTCGTTTTCCACCAAATTGAGCAGTATATAATACAAATCGTTTTAAATGCAAGCTTTTAAATGGATGAACCTTTGCTTACACCTTTATCTTATGTTGTATTTTTTATTTTTTACTTTCAATTTCATAGCAAAAGTGCTCTTTTCACCACCGAATTTAAAACTAAAGTTAAAATCATATAATCGTTTTCCTCTGCATCTTAAATTTTCCTTCATCCTTATAGTTTTCAGCAATTGGAACTAGAAAACAATTCAATTTCACTGTCAACAAGCCACATCGACACATCGACCATTTTACAAAGGGAATTTCTTCATTGAAAAAAATAAGAAAAAATAAAAACGTTTTTATTGTTAAAGTCTATCCTTACTACGTGAAAAATATTTTCTTTGGAAGACTACTTTGATTTTTTTTTTTGCTGTAATGACCTTCAACTTTCAGCTGGTTGAAAATAACATGTGTGTTTATCCTGATATTTTAGAGCTCCTGGAGCAATGTCAGTAATACCTGAATCAAGTTCAACTCAAGATCTTCGTCCTCAAGTCACGAGTATTGCAGCGTTTTCTAAAGGTTTTGTCTGCTCTGGTGGAGCCGGTTTTGTTCATTTGTTTGAAAAAACTGACGATAAAGATGGTTTCAAGAAAAGCCGAGAAATAAAAGTTCCAGTAGATTCTCAAAGTCCTGATCCCGAAGCGTCAATAGCAAACCAAATTATCACAACTTTAGCAGTTAGTCCCTCAGAAGAAACACTTGTTTGCAGTACAAAAGCAAATCAAATGTATTCTATTACAATGTCAAGCACTGATTTAGGAAAGGTATTATTCATGATTAGTTAAATCGTGAAAACTATCACTTGTTTTTTTGATGTTATTCATGTGTAGAGTAATATTGAATAACTTCTATTAAAAAGTTTGTCTGTGAGTAAAGTTAATATCGTTAAGTCTACATACATGCTAGATTGGAATACATACATAACCACAAAATTTATATTGAACATAGAGATTGTTAGACTGATAATAAAATAAGTGATCAACCTACGTCAAAATACAATAATTATGCTTTTCTTTTATGTAGGGAGACCAAATCACATTTGAACTTTTGAGTCAATCATTTCATAATGGAGTGATTACAGGTCTAGATATATGTATTCGGAAACCTCTTGTTGCTACTTGTAGCATTGATCGTTCTGTTCGCGTTTGGAATTATGAAACTTGGTATTTATAATATGTGAATTTTTTTTTTTTTAAACAGTTTCATAAAAATTACGTTGTTAGTTAAACTTTACTTCTTTTTTTAGTTCACTTGAGTTATCACGAGAATTCCAAGAGGAATGTTACAGCATAGCTCTCCATCCGTCGGGACTTTATATTCTTGTTGGTTTTAGTGATAAATTACGTTTAATGAACCTCCTTATTGACGAAATAAGAATGTTTAAAGAATTTACTATACGAGGATGTCGAGAGGTAACTGACAAACAAAATAAGTTTTTTGTTAACAAAATGTTTTACTCCATGAACGATTTATTTAAACCTAGACTGAGCCATTAATTTCTTACCTATGTAATTTTCACTTTTACCAATCGTCGCAACTTTGTCTCCTACATACGTTATGTTTTATAATTTTGTACAATAATAAGGTTTTTTACTGCTGACGTTTTTAAATTCGTATTGACCCTTCATTTTTGCAGTGTTCATTCAGCAACGGTGGACATTATTTTGCTACGGTTCATGGAAATGTTATTCAACTATACTCAACTATGACTTTTGAAAATGTCGGCAATCTTAAAGGACATAATGGAAAGGTAACAAGCTAGCCGTAATGTTTCGACATAAACTGCTTCTTGCTTATCTGGCATGTAAAGCTTTTGGGTGAATCCAATAATGATAGCCTATTTATTGATATCTTTTATCTCAAAATACTTTATAACTTGCTCAATTGCTACGATTTTACGTTTTAGAAGTCAATGCCTGTGCTTTTATGATTCAGTTTTTCTAACCAGTTTTAGTACATAGCTACGAGAAAGTATTATTTTATAACATACGTAGCAAACAACAATTGACTCTAAAGTCTAAAAAAATTAGGTTCGTGCGGTAATTTGGAGTCAAGATGACACGAAAATAATATCTTGTGGAATGGACGGCGCAGTATATGAATGGAATGTTTATACTGGAAAACGTGACGGTGAAAGTGTTTTAAAATCATGCAGTTATACTGGAGTGGCTGTCTCGCCAGATGGAAGAACAACTTTTGCGGTTGGATCCGATAAAACTTTAAAAGAAATATGTGATTCTCAGGTAATCTTTGCATGAGTGATATGAGTTTCACTTATAAAATTAAGAAATTTTATTACTTATTATTTTATAAAATTTTATTACTTGTTATTACTTTTTTATTGCTTTTTTAAGATTCTTCGTGAAGTTTCATCAAGTGATATGGTTTTAACTCAAGTGAGTATGTCTAGATCAGGGCGTATGTTGTTTGTTGCTACTAAAACTGGTACTGTCCGAGCTATGAAGTTTCCTTTAACAGTTCCTGGTGAATGGCAAGAATATCAAAGTCATTGTGGCACAGTAACTAAGGTACTATTCATTAAAATACCTACTTCCAAAACACTGTTGTACAGGAATCAAAGTTTGTTTATTCTTTTTTTAGATGCGTATATCCTTTGACGATCAATATTTATTTACAGTCGGTGAAGATGCTTGTTTGTTTATTTACAAAGTGACTGAGAAAGAAGGTCGTGGTTTGAAACGTGAAAAAGAGATAGTTTATGCTGAAGAGATTCTTATTACAAAATCAGACTTAGAAGAAAAGGTTAGTTGTCGCAGACAAATGAAGACGAACTTAGAAAAAGTCACTAAAGCAATCTCTTTCTAATATATTTATTCCTTTGTTTGTTCATCGTGTTTGGTAATATGTAAAACTGTTAGTTTCATTCTCCATCTTCTAGACATTTTTATAGGAATTTAGAAACTTTAGACTTGAAACATAAACACCAATACAACACTTCACAATTCACAATGTTGATATAAAACCTTACTATACAAAATAATATGGTTTAAATAATTACACATTACGTCAGCAGAGAAAAAAGACGCTATATTTTAATCTCTACAGAATTCCATGATGGCTGAGTTAAAAACACGAGTGGAAGAATTAAAAATGGAAAACGAGTACCAGTTGAGATTAAAAGACATGAATTACAATGAAAAAATCAAGGAACTCACCGAAAAGTTTATACAAGAAATGGAATCGTTAAAAACCAAGAATCAAGTATTGAAGACAGATAAAGAAAAAGAAGAAGCAAAACATGAGGAAGAAGTTTCTGACATTCGTGAAAAACATTCAAGAGAGTTGCAGGTGAGTCAATCTTGTCAGTCAGAAGAAAATAAGATAGACAAGCAGATACGTATGCTGGCTGAACATCGTAATAATTTATCTGCACTGGTCTTTTATTACAATGAAAACATGAACAAAGGGTAATTTTCCTTCATAAGCATGTTTTCCATTGTAGTAAAATAGAGTATAGTAATGTATAGTAATGAGTAGTTTTTATTAATGCCGATTGAAGTTGGGAAACGTTTAATCACAGAACACGTGCATTTTTATGTTTAATTTCTATATTTGTTTATCTACGTAAATTTGGAGAAAAGTTACAGCCTTTATATTCCTTGTATTTAGATGTACTTAAAGGTTCATAGTGCGTCTATTTATAGGATTTAGAATCAGCTAATAATCAGAAATTAATGTCGGAATACGAAAAATATCAAGAACTTCAATCGAAGAGTCAGAAAATGCAAGAAGATTATGACAGACAACTGGAGGAAATGGAGTCTTCAAAAGAACAAGCTTTGTCTCAATTAACGGAGTATTTTGAAACTAAACTTCAAGAAAAGAGTGGACAGTTAGAGCAAGTAAGATTACGTTTAAAAATAATGCAAACATATATATTTATAATTAAAATTTTTAACATTGTTACTTTAGTCTCAAGATGAATCACGACAACAAGTTAGAGAACATGAAGAAACAAAACGACAAATTGAAGAAGATGCTGATCGAGAAATTCTTGATATCAAGAATAAATATGAAAGACGCTTAAGAGAAGAGAAGGAACAAAATTTGAGATTAAAAGGCGAGACAGGAATTATGAGAAAGAAGGTAGAGTATATAAAGTAAATGAGAAAGAAGGTAGAATGTATGGATTTCTTAGGGCAGACCATAAAAATATCACTATTAACTTTTCAATGTTGTTTGGATAAAAGAGTCATTTTATAACATTAGTACGAAAGTTCTATTAACACATGCATTTCGTTACATGAAGATTTCATTGAAACTATTTCATATTCAGGCTCTGCTAAATGACTTTATGATAGAGCTAAATGACTTTATGATAGAGCTAAATGACTTTATGACAGTGCTAAATGACTTTATGATAGAGCTAAATGACTTTATGATTGTGCTAAATGACTTCATCATGGTTCCATTGTTGCCATACAATCTTACTTTAAATCAAAAGCGAATGTCATCAAAGCAAATCAAAATCATTAAAGCTACTTTAAATCATGTAACATTTTGTTGTAATGCATTCATTCTATTCATATTGTCCATTTTTAGTTTACAAGTCTTCAGAAAGAGATAGATGATTACAAGGCTGAGATTCAGCGTCTTCATGGTGAACACAACAAACTACAAGGAGTTATCAAATCTTTAGAAAAAGATATTTATGGTTTAAAAAAAGAAATTCAAGAACGAGACGAAACAATTCAAGATAAGGTTGTATTTTAGTTCGCGATAAAACATGCAAGAATAATAAATTGGTTTACTTTTAAAAAGAACAAAGTTTACTCGCATGAAATTTATGATATAAATTACATGAAATATTACGATAAGCAGCTACCACATGTGGTAGAATGCAACAGTTTTGAAATGAAAATTGTCTAATTGAAGACTTATTTTTGCAGGAAAAACGTATTTATGATTTAAAAAAGAAGAATCAAGAACTGGAGAAGTTTAAGTTTGTGTTGGATTACAAGATCAAGGAACTAAAGAAACAAATTGAACCTAGAGAAAATGACATCAAAGCGATGAAAGAACAAATTCAAGAGGTTAGTATAAGAGTTAACAATTGTGCATGAGGGCTATACTGAAAGTTAACATTGTTATATTGGCTATAATGAGGGTAATGTTGTTATATTGGGTATACTTAGGGGTATTTTTGTTACATTGAGTATAATCAGGAATAACTTTGCTACGTTGGGTATACTATGGAGTGGCATATGTAAATTATTATGTGAATTAAATTTGGTCCTTTACTGCCATGTACAAAAAATGCAATGCAGTTTTCATAATCATGCAGAAAATTAAAATAAAATCCGTTAGCTACAGTTTATCCATAGTTTGACATGTTACTGAGGTGTTACTGTTGTAACCATTCGTATGTCTTCTTAGAACTAACCAATTTTTTTGTTTTAAGATGGAAAGTGAGTTAGAGCGTTTCCATAAACGCAATACTTCGTTAGAATTAAACATTGATGTTCTTCGCCAAAAACTTAAAGCAACAGACAAAGAAATGCATATGGAAAGACAAAAGGTATGTTCACGGCATGATTAAAAATAAACAATGAAAGTATTTTATGACTAAACAAAACGATCGTCACTTTACAGGTAAATAACGTTGAAGCGGTCGTAAAGCGATTTAAGACTGAACTCTATAACTGTGTGGGATATATACAAGAGCCAAAGAAACTGAAAGAAAGTGTTAAACAGTTGTACCAGAAATATGCTCAAGAAAACACGGTAATTGTCCATCGTGTTTTACTCTTATGCCATCATGCCCTTTTTCAGCAAAAAAATGAAATTTTGAATAAAATAGTCAATGAATTACTAAGTTTTCAAACTTAGCATCACAAAACTGCGAGTCAAAAATGTGCGTAATCAAAACTGTTGTTCAACAGGCGTGAACTACAAATCTTGTTTAATCCAACAATGACTTTTAAAATGACTCTTACAAAGACGATGTTAAATGTCTTTTTGTGTTTCAGAATGATTCATCGCCAAGTGTTGACGTTGATATGCAACAAGAATATGCGAGACAGCGAGAACATTTAGAGAGAAGTGTTGCATCTTTGCGAAAAAAACTTGAGAAGGATAACGAAATACATCGGGCAGATAATGTCAGGATTATGCAGGTATCGACAAACGTAATGAAAATATTGCCTGCGTTAAAGAGAACATTCAATCTTTATGCAATATTCAATTTACTTATGATTTTTTTTTTGAAGGAGAATGTTACACTTATTAAAGAAATCAATGATCTACGTCGAGAACTGAAGATTTCTCGAACTCAAGTACATGACCTGGAGACTGCCCTCGGAGTAATGCGCCGTTCTCAGGGAGGTCTGAGTTCTCCTGTGAAATCTGCTCCTAATAAAAAGAACTCTTCTCGTGACAATGCTGCAGATGACTTGGAGAAAATTATCACCATTCAAAAGAGTGAAATACGTAAACTTCGCGAACAGATTCATGATCTTGAAAATCAAACAATCAAAACACCGTCTGGTGGTCGCCTTCCACCGGTTCCAGTGCCATAATACCATCATAATACCACCATAATACCACCATAATACCACCATAATTCTACCATAATACCATCATAATACCACCATAATACCACCATAATACCACCATAATACCATCATAATACACCTTAAACAACTAATACCCTCACATAAACTTTGTACATAAAACATGCTTTTTATAAAGATATTAGAAATGTACATAAATCAAGGTTAAAAACCTGGAACAACTTCTTTTTTCTTCACAATAACGTTCTATTTGATGAATTCAACAAGTTTTATTCATATTTTTTTTCTTTGACTAAATTCAATGCATGAGACACCGAAGTAGCAGTAGGTAATTTTATAAAGTAAAAAAAAAGTTAGCCAACGAAAAAATTTCCAGCAATGCTCGTTTATAAGCATCACAGTACAAGGATGGGTGGTTGTAAACAAATATGTATCACCCTGTTTAATGAACAATGTAACATGTTAAATATTATTGGGATGGTGGTGAAGGATATATTGACAAAAAATCAAGTCGCTCACTAAAGAAAATTTCTTATTGCCCATTTTTGGAATTCGTAGAGGCAAAAGCAACAAGCTAAAATTTTTAGTGTGCAGATATTTCGAAAATATCGGACGCTCAATCCCGAAAAAGTTAAAATAATTTGATGTACAACATAGTTCTCATACTAATCGTTCTATACAACAATACTGCAATTCAATTGAATACTACGAATAATAGAATAAAATACAAGTTATCTGATTCAAGTACATATATAACAAGAATATACTTGAACAAAAATCAGAGTGACTTACTTTAAAAATTATATACTACATATTGTCATCGTCATTTTCCTTAAAGAAAACCATGATTTAAATGCTGTGTTCATACGATGTCACACCATATTTTGGTGTTCAACAACGTTAAAGAAGAAAGCAGGAAAATTATATACATCATTCTACCGACACTTTTTGCAATATGAATGTACTGGAATTATATTCACAGTAAAATAAAACTTAGTAAATAAAAATACATACGTATTTTACGACAACTAATGGTCTGGATCTACCTCATAAAGAAATCCCGTATCTGGCATCAAGACGCGATTATATGAAGTACTTTGAACGAACACACGCCATTTTTCCAGATCGTTGGGTTTAACTTTGCCTGAACCACCTGCACCAATCATTCGACAAGCTTCGAGCCCTGTGTACATATCACCTGAAACTTTATCAACTAAAACAACTTCTTTCTTTTCTGTTATCTTCTCTGGCTTTGTGAATTCATAAAAACCTCTCCCTGTTCGAAAAATTAGACTATTACGTTGCACAAATGTCTTGATATCAATACGCTCATCTACATCAAGTATTTGAAAACGTGAAGGAGAGACAGGCACGAGGTCACATGACGATGTTTCTTTGTATGTCGACACATCCCGACCGGCTAATGTGTCAAACAATGCATGTAATGATCGGTTCATCCCGCCACCTATGATAATTGACATAATAATTAGAATTATGTTGTACGAAAAGTTTATGTACGAAATGGATTACTGTTGTCATAAGTTTATTCACAATTTGCGGCAAATACTTCTAATGTTACACAAAGATGATTGAATATTTTTTCAATTTCCCTAAAAAAGCATGGTAAAGTTTTTAAAGTTAAAAGTAGCAACGTAAAGTAGTGTTTAAGTTACCTTTAGTTCGACCTTTTACTTCTTCTTCAAATTTCTGAAGTTGTTCAAGAGATTGCTCACGATAACAAATAGCAGTTAAAAAATCAACAATTGAAGCAAATTGATCCAGTTTTAAATGCCAGCCACAAGTTATCTTTGCAAGTTCACTGTTAACATATCGACGACAAAGTCATATAAAACAAAAATATTAGATATTTTACAAAAAAAATTGTTTGGGTTACCTGTAGAAAGATGAGGAGGCATTATTACCCAGAGCTTGAACAGAATAAATATGAATATTCATATTTTCGTACATTTCCTTCGCTTCTTCTTTCCAGTTGATTTTAAGGGTATTCAGTGGATATGAGGGACCATGAGGTGGAGCATCTCCAATCATCACTAAAGCACGTTGTGAATTTGGAGTCCAAGAAAGCTCGGTTTTAACCTAATCAAAAATACAATAGAATGACAAGTTCTCTGTTAAAGACCTTTTCGAAAAATAATCTCTTTCTAACTACAAAATTGACCAAATCAATATTTATATAATTTGTAGGAGAGTTCAGCTTTTCTTTGGGATAAAACATTCGTCATAGCGGAAGAAATTTAACGTCTGAAGAATGAAAGCTCTTAGAGTAAAATGAGAAAAATATAGATTTATACAATACACTTCAATCATATTACAAATTTCAAAGACAATCAAAAACAAATCAAAGCAAGAAAACAAAATAGAATGCGAGAAATGTTGGCATCAGGTCTTTTTTTTGAAGGTGAAAACTACAAAATAGATCAACTTATAGTGGAAAAATTTCACTATTCTTCCAAAGATCACGTCAAAAACATGTATTAAATTTATGAGAATTCATTTTAAAGAATCAAATGCTATGAGCATGCGTAAGAAAGACATCATGTTGACGAATGCAAGAATAGAAAATTAGAAATTTTCGATGGTGTGACGGAGAACGAGTTTCTCGCTATTTTAATTGTAACAATTAGAAATTATACGTAAAAATTACTCTTTGACACGACGGTGAATGTATAATGAAATATCATAATATCTGTTGACTATTCCGAATAGATCGTCACAAAGTTGAAGAAGCGTCAAGATCTTTAAGAAATGAACAAACTTTAAGTTTCAAATACTCAAAACCGATTCAGTATTCTTTGGAACTTGTTTGAAAATCTAACGACAAAGTACGTTTATGTACGTTTCATCAGCAAGTGAAGAAACAAATAATTCTAGGCAGAGGTCATCTTAAGGGCGAGGGAGTTTGTCACTTGCCCTTTATGAAATATGAAACACAGACATTACAAAAGTCGTTCCCAGAACGTTACGTAGAAGACTCTTCTAGAGGGACGCGCACATCCATCAGTAGTATGTAATAATGGGCACATATAATATAAACATGCAGCATTTACTATAGAAGTAATGGAAGTTTAAAACTTACCTGTCTCAATACGAGTTCATAACATTCTTCAAAATCATATCCACAAGTGGCTGTTACTTCCTCAACAAACTTACAGAGTTTACTTTCATCTGTGGTGAAATCAAGCCATTTTGTGTCATAAGTAGAAGGTTTATCTTCATAATCACCATGAGCAAAGACTGCAACTCGAATGTTCAAAATATCTTGGAAAACTCGATGTATTGTGTCAGAAACTTTCCTTCGAACCTATTTAGACAAACCTTATTAAGACAAATTGATATAAAATCATATATACCTTGTTTAATATCATTGTAATGTTTTCAGGATATATGGACTTTTTACCTGTGTTAAGCACGGATACATTGAACCAGTTGTATCAAATGAAAACACTATTTCTTTGACATCTGACACATCTGCTGATTTTGGTTTTTTACTTTCAATTTTGGCTTCTGAACTGTAATCTTCTGAGCTTTGTCCTTTCTTCTCTTTCTCCTATCATTTCAAGGTGATAAAATGAAATACTTCACACAAACATTGTCAGGATTGACTAACATCATGAATTAAGCACAACAAGAAACTTATATATATATTGCAACCTCAGTTGAGTCGGCATGACGTTTAGATGCTTTTGGTTGTTTGGGAGTATCTTCATTTTTTTCTTTCTCATCTAAAGACAATTGTTTATTTATTTAAAAGTAGTTTTTAACATAATGGCAAATGTCAAATGAATGTATGGTACTTAATTATTGATAAACCATAAAGAAAATAAACACACAGAATGCAATAAATACTAATGTTCTACAAACGATTAACAAACAACAGTGTTGGCTCTGAAAAGCCTCTTTGGAGGAGTTCCATACATATTCTAATACTGCATATTGTGCTACATTAAGATTTATCCAATTTTATCAACAGTTGTCAAGAGAATGAAGTTAAATGAAAAAAGATAATAAGATTAATCTACTTTTATCAACCAACAGACCCTGCACCTGTAGGAGAAGAACTGTCACCATTATCATATAAAAATTCTGAATCTGGAACAAGAACACGGTTGTAAGATGTAGATTGTACAAATACATCAAAATCCTTTACTTTTTCTTGGTCCAATTTGAATTTTGATGTTGATTTTGGTATTTCAAGAACATCTCGAACCTAAATAATCAACACAATAATGACAAAAATAAAGTGAATTTCCAGGTCAAGTAACAAAAAATTATGAAAATATAATCGATAACGAAATGAAGAATTCAATACTGAAAACTAATCATTATTATGTTGAGGAAGCTTTGCTACTTTATACAGAACGATGATTTCAGTAATGGATTGATGGATTTTTCAATTTCAAGGAAAGCTGATATAGTTCAAACAACCTCGTCACCTGTCACAATTTGACCATCAGATTTTCGTCTTACAACGATCTCTTTGTTATCTTGAATAGTTTCTGGTTTTGTCAGTTGATAAAATCCTTTTCCTTTTGCAAACTCGAGAGAATTCGACTTAAAAAACTCACGAATTGACAACCGTTTTGTCACTTTAAGGGTGGTGAATCGCGCATCCGAGACAAATTTTTTTGCTTCTCCCTTTTTGACTTTTCTGGGTGGCATTTTCTTTGGGGAATTCATTTCAAACAAAACATCTAAATGTGAGTGAACATTGGTACATCAACATTGTGAAACAAAACTTCAAAGGTGATGTTTGTAGTGTTGTCTTCCCACGTCTTCCTGTGATCACGTGTCTGCCAAGTGGCAACAATAATGGCAACCATGTCTTTGAACTGTCTTCACACTGGCCTGCCCGACTGACTTGTTTCGAAAATTGAAGTCAATTTTATTTCAAAAGAAATAAATAGGGCAGAGCTAAATAAATTATTCAACCCTTCCATAACTAGCTTCTTATCTTGAACCTGCTGCCTAAAATGTCCTTGAAGTTTGTTCGCAGCAAATGCAAGATAAATCTTCTAAATGGAAGCCCCGCAGCTCTTGAAGAGAGCCCGTCTTGTCTAACTGTTGCAATTTTTAAGTGTTTTGAACACTGATTTCTCCAAGAAATTGTAAAAAGCAATTGCTTCTCCAACAGTCCCTACCACCTTATCTACCTCTGATAAATCTGTTGGTAAAGAGGCCAAGTTTGTGGCTTTGGTCTCTAAGTATGAAGACGATATCTTTCTGTGTGGGGGGTCAATTGAATAACACCTTTACTGTCTATTTGTTGCCAACAATTTGAAGAAAGAATTTTTTAATACTTAAATCTTATTTTGTCTCAATTTATCCACTAAGAGCCAAAAGTTTTTTCCCAAATGGCATTTTTGTGACTGCTTCTATACATACAAGTGAATTTGATTTTTAAATAATGCAAACCTGAAACAGTATTTTTGCATATGAAACCAACGACAACATTGCAAATAATTCTTGTATAAATTAAATGTTTTAAAATACACAGTTATTTAAATGAAATCATTTTCAGACAATAATTTTTTTATATGATGCAATCCATAAATTTTATTTTAAAGTGCACCTAGCCTCAACATTTTTCTTGAACGAATTTGATAAGCTATAGACATAGGATAAAATTCGTGAAAGAATTTTGTGAATTAGGTGAAAAATCGTGACGCTATGCCTTGTGTAACACAGCACATCTTTGGTAAACGACCGCGTGAGAACTTTGACGTAAATTCCGGACAACACATGTTAATAACATGGCCACATTTTACCGAATTATTCTAATGCTACTGCAACCATATACCATGCTTCATTCGGGCATGTTTTCAATTTAGAGTAAGAAAAATAGTGCCATAGATGGATAGGATTGTAATTCTGTCAGGAACACGTCATATTTTAGGTACCAGACTCCAAATGCCAGTACCTTGTTCTTAGCGAAAATAGTAGCATTTTCACAAGACGTAGCGTCAAGATTTTATAGCCCTCTCAAACAATGCTTTCACTGTTATTATTCCAAGTTTACATTTTATCGCATCAGCAATATTCAATTAAAACTTGTTTATCTGTATAACAGCCATATAAACATTACATCATAAGTTATAGTGTACACAGAAATCTTGCTAGTTGCGTCCAGAGAAGTTTCTTTTTGAGAGCACAGAATGTTAATA
The DNA here is from genome assembly GCF_021976095.1 of Xenia sp. Carnegie-2017. Lineage (NCBI taxonomy): Eukaryota > Metazoa > Cnidaria > Anthozoa > Malacalcyonacea > Xeniidae > Xenia > Xenia sp. Carnegie-2017. The sequence continues at coordinate 9,363,870 of NW_025813482.1, read as the reverse complement.
CATATGCTAAAAGTTAAATGGAAATAATTATTGACAAATACGTTGAAATACTCTAAGATCCAGTTAGACTGTAACAATAGTAATACATAGGTAAGTAAATATTTTTGCTGTAAATGCGTAGCTAAAAAACTACCATATGCTTTTGCATGGAAATGTTTTGCCCATTCATAATTAATTTATCAGACAATAACTAAGACTTTTAATAAATGTTCTTTTTAGTATTAAACATTTCTTACTTTCCTTTCTGTTTCAACTTTTTCAGACTTATATGACAGAGATTTCTCAGGTTTGGAGTACAAATAAGTTGAAAGTAGGACCGCGGAAGTTCCAGCTAAAAATTGTCTAAAACAAAATTAGAAATAATTTATAAGATTTTGACGTTGCTAATCTATTTATTTTAAAATACAGAAAGTACGTTGACAAATATATATATGATTGACCAATGTTACTATCAAAAAAAATGCTCTGAACCGGTGGGAAAGTTAGGTTTTACCCAAAGGCTAAATATTCATCACATGCAGTGGTGAAGCAAGCACGAGCCTTTACTAATATCACGAAAATTTTTCAGTCAAATTATTCATTTCTTAATTGTGTTTCCAGAGATTAGATACAAAAATATTTTCACTGTCAGAGTAAAAAACGGCTGGCTTCTCAACAGATATCATGTGAAATAATATATCATACTACAGTAACAGACATTTCTATGAAATATTACCATTCATCAGTATTATTATATGGACAAACGTCACTTGAAGTAAAATGGCACGCTGTCATTTGCTCAGAAACATTTTTGCCAATCCAGTACTTTCTCGCACGGTCCAACATGCGTAAATGTACAGATGAATGTAAAAAAACTTCGTAAAGCAAACAGCAAAATGCAAAAATTAACACGATAGTTATTCATCAGTACTAATTACGTCATTAGCACTTTTTAGTTATTACGATATTTAATTTCCTCCCCAGGCTCTACTCCAAGTCCGTTACAGTCGCTGACTTTTCACTTTCTCTTGGTATAATATCAACCAATAATGATATTGATTGAATTCCCAATAAATTAGCAATATTATTGACTACATAAATATTTTATCAATGCATAATAGGATGGCAAAAAATTTGTCTTACTTGGAGACTTCAAAATCTTCGAGAAAATACCATGATATTATAGACGATATAATGATAGATAATGACGTTGAAAAACCTTTTAAAATATTGTCTGCGTATTTAACTACAATGGCAACAACTAAACCATTGAACGCCTACAAATATCAAAGTTGAAGTTAGTATTGGTAGAAAATTTAGACAAAGTGAATAAATTAACTAACATAGTATTCAGGATAATTGTAGTGGAGATATTTGTCAAATTGATCTTGACCATAAGGAAATAACAAATATGAGTGACAAAGAACAAAGCAAAATATATACAATAATTTTCGTGTCTTTCAAAACAGAAACTCTGAGATTGGAAAAGATTTGTGAGTATAAGAATATGAACTTTTTATCATTGAAATCTCTAATGATCTCAATAATTCTTAACTGGTAAAAACAGTTTTTATATGTCAACATTTAATACTTCAACAATAAAAGACAAATATCCATATTTAATGAGTAATTACTGACCTGTAAACATATAACAATCCATGTATGTTTATTATAACCTTGAAAGAAACCATTTTTCCAAACTGCAGATCCATCATTGCTAAATACAGCAGCAAGACCAAGAATAGAACCAAATATTGCTGTCATAAAAAAGACTTGTGTTAAGACTTTACAGTGATACTGAAGAATATTCTTCCTTTTGTCATCAAATTTCATTACAAAATGAAGCAACTTTATACACATAACTTGAACAACTAGCACTGATACTGCAACCTGAAAAGTTGCTGTAACATCTATAAATAATGAGGGTAAATAACATATTTACAAGATCATAATGTTGCTCACCTAGTTGAACATTTCTCATCCATAAAGATAGTTGAGATGTTTTCAAAACTTTCTCAAAATAAACTCCAGCAAAGCCACTAGAAAAACATGCACAAAGTACGGCAATCAGACCAATAACAGATTTGGAAAGATTTTGCTCTTCATGATAAATACCATCACTTCGCCACTAAAACAAAACAAAATCAAAGTAATTGATGTCATTCCATTGAACTAAACATAAAACTTGAATACTATCTTTGGTAACAAGCCTGTCTGTACTTGCAAAAAACCAAATTCACCTATGCCACACACCAGTTTCATACAGCAGGTATTAAACATTGCAATCATTATGCTTAAATGAAGGGCACATTACCTATCACCAAAAACATGCCTATCCTCACATCGATGACAATGACAATAATAATGTGAAGCAACAACTATATTAACAAATTACTTCAAAATCTCAAACATCTGATAACTTCCTACCTGTACTAAAGAGACTCCAAACATTAAAATAACTAAAGATAGCCATTTTAAAGTTGTAAGTTTCTTTCCCAACATAATAACACTGAATAAAGCTGTTGTTAAAATCTTCAATTGATATGTTACCTGAAAAGATATATTTGATAGACATTATGATTAAAGTAAATGGTTTGAACCCGGAACTATCGTTACATGTTTGTAAATGATGATCGTACAGGTTGGTATAGTCATGAGAAGGACTGTTTTTGTTGTTATTAACTGATGTTTCGACAACCTTAGCGGTAGTCATCTTCAGAGTCAAATAAGGAGTAAACATATATACAAATATTTTTGCAGACATAGGACAATTTTTATTTTTAGACTTAAAAACTATTGTTTACTGCAAGCTTTTCCAGAATGTATGAACTAAGGCAATGTACCCGTAGATATAAAATAAAACAAACTTAGCAAATTGACATCTCCTTTTATGATATGTATTTAAGACAGGTAAAAACAAAAGTTTAGCAACAGAGTGACTTTGATTTCAGTATTTGTTTGATTTATGTCTGAAAGTAATGTTGATTTCTTGTCATGGAACTTCTGCATTTGAGTAAATCTAACAAAACAGTTTCAATGGAAGCAAATGTGAAAATTTCTATACCTGCCAAAGTGGTTAAATTATTATACTGATTATTAAAACATACCTGATATGTAGCAGCATCCAAGTTTGACAATGCAAGATATAATAAATTATTTTGAATTGTATATAATAAAGCTGGAACAGACATCTTTAAAGTGTTCCATGGAGATAAAATTATATTGACATTTAGTTCGTTACAGAATTTCTTCAGTTCGAAATTCGCTTTTTTAAACAGGATGAAAAAGCAAATGACGAGTTTCAAGACTTCAGATAAAAAAACAGCTGTCGAAGATAAGTACGGTGTTTCATTATTTATCGCAGTGTTTCTTGAATATCGTAGAACTAAAACCATTGTTGAAGTTTGCAGTGTTAAAACACTCAATGCCAGATATTTCAATCGAAAACTGAAGATTCCAACTGGGAAGACAATAATAAAACACAACGTGTATTTTAAATCGATTCTGTCGATTCCTTTGGAAAAATCATTTCAATCACTGTTTACCTGTCAAAGTTTCCTGTCCGACAGAACTTGGCGCTGCCATCTTGCACCTAAGTATTAGATATTAAATTTTTCTTTTTAAAATTTGATTCTACTAGCTTTCTATGTACTACAAGTTATCTCTTTCACAACAGATGTCGACAACTTATGTAATAGTCATTTTTTATTCTGCCACGAACACAAATAGAAAACAAAATTTTCCAAACAATAACTCGGCTATTGCCAGGCAGTATCATAAATTATTCATCGTGATCAACCAAAAATTTGTCCCGTAATCTAGCTTGGCTGTTTTAAGTGGAAATAACAAATAACGACATTGCAACATCTTGTAACTGCAACAGCCGTAACATGTTACACTTATTCGGAATAAATTATTCCAGAAAATGGTTGGGAATCGAGTACTATTTATACGTCACCAATAGATAGAACAGACAATATTGCGATATAAGTGCATAAACGTCATGTATGCGTATCGTAAAGTATGCTTTTATCACAAATATACAAACAATCCATTTCACTTTGCTATTCAAATATTTGAGTGTTTAGTACATTGGTTTAGTTGCAATGAATAATAATTACATTCAAAATGCACAATAAATTTAACATGATACTTTCTTCTATTTTTAAATTAATTGCTTTCAGTCTGATAAAGTTTAACAATGTCTCTAATCATGATTACAATATGACAATGCTTCTCGTAATCAACGTTTCTAAAAATAATTTATAAGATCTTAGAACCGTTATGTGAATCCCAACATTATTCTCAAGTGGAAAATTATGAGATTTTCGCCCATAAAGATGAGCTAAAGAATATAGACTTTGTCGTTGTTGTTATCGATTTTCCATTGTAAAAAGTTGCAGTTGTCAGACAAATATAAGCTAGATCGGAAACGATTCTTTGTCTGATGGAAAACATTTCAGTTTTCCAATTGTAACTATTCAACACTTCCCAATTTCAGCAGTTTTTATAAGAGACATATTAACAACGGCGAAAATGGATAAGATTTCCCTTAGTTGGTTAAAAGAAAAACCACTAGAAATACCAAAGAAAAACAAATCAACTCTGTTTAGATAGCAGTGGACATCTGGACTTACAGTAATTTTGCAATGCTAAAAAATTTACATCTCATACAAATTATTCGCTGGTGACTGTCATTTAAAATGAATTTTCGTTTTAATCATTTATCAGAAAGCTTAACAGCGACAGTTTGGTTAGTTTTTGAATATTCACAACATTTGCTTGTCGTAATAAGAAGATACATGATTGACTAGGAAAAAATTTGTCATCTGATATTGTTGTCATAGAGTTTACTCAGATGAACTTGAGTGTTTTCAGTTCTAACTCACACGTCATCTTCTTTCTCTATTTCACTTTCAACCTAATGGTCAAGATATTTCAACAATTGGAATTTTTTTGTATCTCTAATGCAATTTAAAATATGTAAGTTTTGCATAAACAAATGTTTCTTATCAGTAACTTTTCGTTCTAATACATTTATCCCATACAACATGTGTTGATGAAGGCAATCAAGTATCACAAATACACTCATTTATTACATTATACATAGCGTACAATACGCCATATTAATCATTAAACGTCTATCTTTACACGACTTAATAGTTTTGACTAAATTATTGAGTATCTAAAAGTTGAATTACTCATGCTGCTAAAATACAAATACTAAAATAATTAATAAACCAAGGAACCAATGTAATGGATGTAATGGACCAATAAACGATACAAATGTAGAAATAACTGTGACGTCTAAAGCTTGACCTCTAATGTAGTGGTTATATTTTCTGTCGTATTCGAAGGTGAAAAGTTATCATACAATTGATCATCGAATGACGTCAACAATGCAGAGATGACATCATAGCAAAACAAGTACTGAACCTACATAACAGAAAATAATAAAATAAACTATTATAGTTGTAAGCATTACAGAGATGCCAGTAACAGATGGTTTTCAGTAATGTTAATAATAATTAAAGGACAAATTCTTGAAAATCAGTGACAGCTGGACGTTTGAAATGGTTAAATGTTGGTAACAAACAGATGATTTAACGTTAAAAAATTGAGTAAATTGAGTTTTACATTAAAGGTTTGAAATGAAAAGTGAAAGATGTGTACCTCATTTTCAATCAAATTTATTCTTTGAGCTTGAAGATTTCTCAACGTCATTGCCATATCGATATTATCTTCAAGTTTAACTCGTTCAATAGAAGATACAATTGCACAGTAAGAACCACTTCGACCTGAACCATCACTATATCAAACATTAGATGAACAGCATTATTTAGAAAGATTTGCTCTGAAAGATATGTGATAGACAATTGCCAAAAGTCTATTGCAATCAAACTGAAGGTGGCACGTTGGCAAATAGCCAATAGTATCATTGGAAGTAAAATATTACGACTTGTATTGTAAACAGAGTTACCAATTAAGATAAAAATTTTTTTATTCATATTTGCGCATTAATATTAACCTGCAATGAACTGTCACCAATTGATTTCCTGACAACCGCTGTACTTTTTCCATCTCTGCCAGCAGGCGCAACACAGAAGAAGTCGTTGGAGTATGGGAATTGGACCAATCAAAGAAATGAAAATGAGTGACGATAAATGAATGACCAACAGTGTCCTGTAAAAATTATGGAAACAAAATATTTTAAGGTTTTTTTTGCTGTTTCACAGGTTAAAGAACCAAAAACGTTAAATACAAAAGAATATATGATGAGAAATTGATTTCAAACACTTTGATTTTAAGTTTTTATACTTATCTTGTACTGCTTCATGTTAGGCAATCTTCTAACGTAAGTTAAACTTGAAACTTTATATTTGTACAGTAAACTACCACCATTTTTTGAATCTTTGATTCAAATGTTTCTTTAAATAACAAATTGTGGTGATCATGAAATTCAAATATTTTTATATCAAAACACGTTTTATGTCAAGTGCAAAAGTTGTCTATAAGTGCAAAAGTTGTCTTCAACCTGTATAGTCTTGTGTCCAATATTAAACAATCATCGAGACATAATATATTGTGTTGCATTTACAGATTTTTTATGGTCAAAATACATGCCATTCTTAAATGATAGTTTTCTTAAGCTCCAATCTAAAAACCGACTTTTCTTTATCGTGATGATACGATATTTCGAAAACTAGTTTTCTCTTTATGTCAATCATTAAACGATAAAAAATTGCACTAACTCGTGTGTCTGTAAGCCTGAATTTTCTCACAATAAATCCCGATGCAGCATAATTCTTGTTAATTTCATCTATGGCGACATTAACTACTCCGTATGAGTTAAAACCGTCCTCAGGCCAATAACACCCAAATTCATCCTGAAAATATCAAAAATACATTTTAAAAACAAGAAACAATTTAAAACAAATTTATTACTAAAACAAACGAATATTGTTAATTTCAATCATGAAATACACTTACCAACTCTTCTTTTGTAACGAGCGCAACCAAAATAGCTGATTTTTGCTCAAGGATCATAAGCCAGAAGTCGTTCAAGGTGTTTGGAAGAGGATGTTGGGTTACAATGAAGTTGAGTGGATTTTGATAGCCCTAAAAATGATTCATATTTTTGCAGAATAATTTATTGATTTCTACTTGAGTATGAGCACTGATTACTTATAAATAATTGAAATTTAATGACGTCATCGGTCATGGTCAAAATCTATTTAGCTAAAGATGTGAAACAATTGACGACGCAAAGTATAAAGTTACTATTTCAATTAAACTGTAATTAAGCTCACCCTTATATAACTGGCGTTGATGTAGTTAGAAGAATTTGATATTTCGTTCAAACAGACACGATTAAAGTCATCTAAATGTGTAATGAAAAAAGTCAAATCATATTCTATAGGACGTATGTTTGCATGGCCTACTCAAATTACACTCAAATTACATTGTAATTTGAGTAGGCCATGATGTTTGTATATTTCTTGACCAACTTACATGGAATTATCTGAGATCTATTCTTTCCTTGATTTTCACTGGATAATCCAACATTACTAGACTCCTTTCCCAGTCGTTGTTGAAGATTCTAAACGAGCACATACAACATGATTTGAAGTCTCATATTTACGATTTATACTGCCCTCTCCCAGAAAAGTTTAGGTCAAATTATTTTATTTTACTGCTCGTGGAGCGAGAGGAAACAAAAAATTTCATCTTGGCGTAAATTAAAATACATTTGATAATGTACATTTTATCAAAAAACCAAATAAGTTATTCAAAATATTGCGATAAAAAATAAACGTTAAAAACTAAAAGTAAATTTGGAAATTGATTTAGTCGTTTTTACTTCATAAATATCTTGAGCATTAGTCTTCGTTTTTCCAGGAATCTTCTCTCTGAGAAATGCTGTTCTTGTTCGAATTTTGTTAGAAGATATTTCAGTGTCAGGATAATTAATTGCTTCCAGGATAGCAAGATGAATAAACTGATATTGTTCCTAATTCAATATATAAAGAAAACTAAATATATACATCTGCCTCTCGTATTTTCATTTTACAGCATTTATACCTTTGTTTGAACCATAAACATTCTTTGACCTCTCATTTCTCTGACAAAATGAAGAACATCAATACAAGGATCTTCATCTGTTTTTTCTTTTAACTTTTGAAGGATGTAATCAATTGCAATAAATGTGCCAGTGCGTCCAACTCCAGCACTAAAAATTCCATGTTTTTATAAGGAATAAAATCTCATAAATTTGATCAAAATTTGCTTCTTGTTAGCTTTTCAAAAGTTTGGAACTTACCTGCAATGAATAATAACCGGTTCTGAACCAGTTAAACCAGATCTGTAACGTTTGTAAAAGTGCAGCAAAGGACCCGGATACCTAGGGACTCCATGATCAGGCCAAGCAGTAAAGTGAAGATGTTGTACCAAACGAATTTGACCACTATCATAATCCTATACATCAAAAAGTCGGAGTCAACACGTTGTTACGATGTTTTGACTGTAGTTGTATAAAAATACGCTCGAATATTTTCTTAACGTACCGTAACTTCAAAATATCGAATTGTAAAATCAGCAAGTACTGTTTCACCGGTTGTTTTTATTTTTAAATCACCAAATGCCACTTCTTCATTGTTTTCCGGCCAGTATTTATGACATTTTTCCTGATAAAAATGTAATTAAAATCCAAATATTTCGCCGGTTGTAACAAAAGTTTATCCTTCATTGCATAATGGTTTATTTAAATTAAATAAAGTCAATGGTTTGAACAGGAGTATCGTTAAATGTTTGTAAATGTAGATCGTCCATGTTAGCATAGTCCTGGAAAAGACTGTTGGTGTTGTTGTTGACTGACGTTTTGACGTCCTAGTCATCTTCAGGGATATTTAAACAAAGATGTTTTTCTTTCTAACGAGAATAAATTAACAGAAAACCCCCAAAAGATTCCCATTAAACCATCAACTTTGATGTCATTCATAATTCTCACTTTTGCGTTTTCTTTCAATCCTGTTAGCATAACAATTATAGAAACATTTTGTTGCCAAACCATTTGCCAGAAATCATTCGTTGTAGTGGCCAACGGTCCTACATCATAAAGTAAAGCTTAGTACTTCAACACATTTTTGGCGATTAAAAAAAGACTAGGCCAATTATCTTGAGCCCATTTTTCAAGTATTTAGCATGTCAATTATTTATTCATGTAACTAGACAAGTAGAATAAGCTACAAACGTGAAGTAAAGCAAACCTTGTGTAGCTATATATTTTGAAGGAACATTCAGCCCCTAAAAATAGTCAAAATGTAAAAATTGCAGTGTTTTTGAAATTAGAATATTGGTATTGTTGTTGTATTACCTTTATAATACTCGCATTAATATAATTTCCTTCCTCTTCACTTTGTTCAAGACAAACACGGTTAAAGTCATCTGCGTTAGAAAAGAAGAATCGAATCAACAAATGCTGAATCTTAGAGAAAAAAGCAGATGTTGGTTATAAGTGAAATAATAGAGATTGCGATAGCCTACAAAGCAGGTCAATTTATTAAACATATAAAATATATTATTATAAAAGTCATCTTTAAATCATAATGACAATGTGCGTGTAATAAGCACACTAAAGACAACATGTCTGAATATATATATATATGTTTCTTTCAAAAATATTTGCTGCATTCAATATCATTTAACACATATTTAAATAAAAGGATATGTGTGTTTAAATTGGAATAAAGTTCAAACACGGTACTATCCAGAAACTGCCATCGTGGGTAGAATTTCTCATCCACACGTAGTTTAAAAGAGATTTGACTCGGCTTAAAGAGATTTGTAGGATTGGTAGCTCAACAAGTGGATTGACGGATTATAGTATTTCGAAGATGCGATTTCAAATCTCGTCCAAGTCATATGTTCTCCATTTGCGTTTGGAATCAACTAAGCCAATTTTTTAAATATACAACCACTGTTTTAGAAACTTAAGAGAATTTTAATGACATTTATTTAATAATAGTATCTTAAAGAAGTATGGAGAAAAATAAAAAAACTTTCTGTAATTAGTAATTTCGTGAATTAGAATTTGGTGATTGTGACTTAAGCAACTCATTAATATTCGTCTCTTGTTAACAGACGTTTTCTACATATTTACCATCCTTCTGCATTCATATCATATTAAAGCTGTCCTTATTTTTTTTCATCCCAAGATTTTGAATTGTAATGTGTGTCTACAAATTCTTTCCACATTATAAAGTACAGCAAAAAGAAAAATAGTCATGTAGAAAACATGAACGGATTAAAAATTTGAAATCAAGTTTTCAGGTCTAGTATGAGTGCTAAAAGTCAAATTGTAAAGTCCCATAATAACTTACATGGAAAGATATTTTTGTATCGATTTTTGAGACTGGTGAAACTCTTTAATGCATCATCTGTTTTTAGGTTTGTCACAATTTTGGGGATTTCCTACAAAGAAAAAATAGAAAATAAAATGAAAGTAGCTACACGAGAAATAAAGTAATACACACAAGATATTTTAAACATATGGACACACATCGCTGATTAAGTTGCTTAAGCTGATTAAGTTGCTTTGCTTTAATGAAAATTCATTTTCTCACTCTATTTCTCTCAATTTTATCAAAAGATGGGACATAAAGCAAGAATGATATGTGGAAACATTGTAAAATCCACCAAACTACATTCGTAAATGAGCAAAGATTTGCATTACATCAAATTCGTTACCAATCTGCATTGATTCTAAGTAGAATTTAAACTCAGCCACTGGTATAGGATGACCAAGATTACGAAATCCTGTAAACAAGGAGTAAGATTTTGTATTTGTATGCAACCGAACTAACCATTAAAACTTTCGATGAAATAAATAAATTTTCAACATTTCGCAGCACACAAGATGTTAAAAATCAACACATCATGTATCTTCGCCAATATAATTTGGCACAGTTCTTTAATAAAATGAACACATTAAGATTCATATAGAGAATCCTTTCCGACATATAACCATCAAATTTGTATGCTCTCTTTCACAAAATTATCAAATTTTACATAATCTTAGTATAAATATAATTGCCCAACATAAACTTTTAATATGGCTATGGGTAAATAATCGCCCATCTCGAAACCACTAATCACTCCACTGACTTTGACAAATTCGACATTTTTTCATCCTCTTCTAATGCATACGAACTATCCATCCACGAAAGCCTCCTCATCTCCAAGCATAAACCATCTCTTAATGTCCAAGGCAGTTCCGTCCCACTAATTCTCATCTAATTCGCCGTAATTCCATTCAACACCACTCTATCCTTAACACAAAAATCACACAACACTGTCATCACTATACCTTGTAATTTAACACCCTGCAAATAATTTATAATCAGTATATATGTTTTCTAACTTCCTACATGTTTGTATAGTAATCTGAAGATGTCTTAAGCTAAAGACAAAACGTTATTGTTAATAAAATTTTATACCCATTGCCATATTAAAAGTTTATTTTGGGCAGTTATATTTATACTAAGAATTCGCTTTCTGCCTGGCAAATCCATTGTCACAATTTTACATATGTTTAACAGTTAACAATATATTTGTATAAACTAACCTATATCATTGATTGCTTCAGGATTGCTTATTGAGTGATTTCTAGAATAGAATAAAGTAGACTAAACGAAAAGACGCAATAGTGGCTAAATGGTGGGAAAATCATCGTCAATTATTGAAATAAATATGAATGGCACGCAGACTCGTTAATTGGAGGGGGAGCATATATTCATATATAAATGTTCTGCCGCATTAAGTTCTTTTGAAATCTTTTGTTTTCAAAGGATTAAGACATGCATTTATGAATTTGTGACCCCATTAATGATTCTGGTATGCCAGTGTGGAAAGCAAACATCTCTATAAGTTTGATGATAAGAATTTTATCATAGCAATCATCGGATCAACAGCGAAAAAGCTTCCGATACTTTTTGTCTCTTTCTTTTTGTTTTTTTTGAGTCATTTAATTCAACGTTTGAATAAAGCTGAAAATATTACTGCTATTGGAAAACAATGTAAAAGAAAATATCAGAAAAAACCATCACTTTAATTCTTCTTCCCAAATCCCAATAGATTGCAATCTACTTGCCTACATTCATTAAAATATGTTACTTAAAAAGACATGTTAAATGATTTCAATAAAGAATAAAACGACTTTAAAGAACCTGTTCTTTTTTATCTTGAACCAAACGGCAACCAGAAGCAGAGCAAATAAAAAGACAGCAACAATCGCAACAACGACTCCTATTGTTACTTCTGAAAAATTATTGATGAAACTTTTATCAATATATTTCAATTTCAAATTTCAAAATGTATAAATTTACGATTAATCAATCGTAAAAAGTTAAAGATTTTTTAAATGATGTAAATTAATTGAAAAACTGTGTGTACTTTACCATTATTTGAAGAAAGTCCACCCGAAGACTTTTGTTTTGTAGCAACCACTAATACTTCACTCGTTGAAAACTTGTTCTGTTGAAAAAAACAACTTCGTCAATTTCACAATATGACTATTATAAGTAAACGCAAGCTTTTAGGAATATTAGTGATTAAATGTCTCGCAAACCGAGAGAGGTTTAGTAAAAGGCTGAGGTCGCAGCCCTAGGGATTTTTACTAAACCTTTCGAGGCTTAAGAGAACATTTAATTACTAATATCCCTTAAAGCTGCGTTTACTTTCTAATAACACGGTTGCAGAGGGAATAATGAATACATTGACAACTATTTTATCAAATTTTGAGCACGTTTATTTGAATATTGGCAAACATATTGATGGTGTTTGAAGCGTGTAATTGTTCATGGTCCGTGACGAAATAAAGAAACTCATCTAGCTATTGAGTTGTGAATTTTTTTTTTTAATTGGTTCAGTGAACCTGTGTATGAATTTGCTTTGCAAATATATATTGTAGTTTAATTGCTGTTGAAGTTATTGATGGTTCATAAATGGTCTTCTCAAGTTTGGACCTGATTTTATGGAGGCGAGCTGGCTCGGATAGCGAAGTAGCCCGATGAATTCAAGGGACTGAAAGAAGCCAAAACTTCCAGGTTAGAAAATTACAACTGTTTGCAAAGCGCCACTTGTCATCCCAGTTGTAATTCTCAAATTAGGACAAATTGGTTGTTTTAATTCTAAATGTTTTGCGTAGTTATTAAATCAGAATATTGTGAAATTGCTTGAGATGATTTATCTAATGATAAGTATTGAATCGTTCCCATTTTCCAAATCACTTGGCTGAATCCCGGCTACCGGGCTCATGTAATCAGCTCCCTTAGTGACAAGAAAGTTTCTAACGCGAGGGAAAGACGATTTCTGTTACAACTCAACGATATAAATTGTGAGACACTAAGGCTTGTAATAACGCAACTTTAGCGATTTTGAACTATAGGGCAGAAAATTTACTCGAGTCTGACTCTAAGGAATTAACGATGTAACAACAGTCGAGCAAGAGGATATTCAGCTTAAAAAAATCGCCCTCGAATTATTGTGGTTTCAAAAAACTTGCCGAAGACATCTTGCTGTTAACCGTTTGAATTAAAAAAGCTAAAGCAATTTCTACATGACAAAAATTTTTAATGAGAAAATAAGGCGTACTTTAATATTGATGAGGATATTTTGTCTAAACGTCCCTAATGAATATATTGAATAGGGATAAATAGGGATATTTAGAACTAAATATCCCTAATCCCTATGATTGAAGGAACTACGTCAGTAAATGTCCCTGTGATAACAAAAGATACCGAGGCAACTATGTTACTAAACAACTAAACAATATTTTGTACCTCATCAGTAAAAGCTCTCAAAGCAACAGCATAGTGCTTGCCAGGAATTAGTTCTCCATTTCTATAGCTTCTTTCGTCAGCCCTTCGTTTTCTTCTTGAAACATCATTATCAAATGGTTGACCTCGGCCAATAACGAAATTTTCATAATAATCAAATGAACTGCCATTAAACGCAAACGCCACAAAAACTATTCCAGTCTTCTGCTTTTTTTCAATCCATTCATTATAAGACAAAGGTTGTGTTTTTCTTTTTTTAAAAATTTCTGTGTAGTCTGATTCTGTCAAACTGTCTACCATGGCAACAAGAACTTTATATTTTCTAAAGAAAATAGTAATTAATTGTCCCAACTGTTAATTATTACCATTTGTTCACAACACAAAATAAATCATTTAAGATTTTCTGTAATAATTAAAGCAAGTAAAAGTTGAGCTTTATAAGTGCTTTCTTTATTCTTATGTACTCTACATGTTATTTTATGACATACTTGATGTATCCATTTCTTTCTGAGAATTTCGGAAGTTTCACAGCAATCATTGTGGTTGCATCAAAATCATCCATCTCAGGTTTGATCGTCGATGGTCGTTCACTAGGAATTATTGGAGCTAAAAGATTAAAACAATAAACAATTAGCGTGACATAAAAATAAAAGCTAAGAGTTTTATCATGTTGTATACGTTAAATTTTGTGTTAAAAAAGTGAAGCGTATTACCAAACTTTTGAACAAAATTGTTGCAGGAATTTTTCAGTTGTTTTACAAAACACGACCACAAGTTAATTCACATTCAACTTTTAATGTGATCTTGAACGAAGCAAATTCCAAAATTTACAAATCAGTAAACTTATGCAATGGCTTGATGTCGATAATTTTTTTCTTAAGTTGACGTACAACATGTGTCTGGTTGAATAATATTTTTAAGATAAATGTGGGGATGGTTTTATGAATCAGCTCATACTGAAAAAATAGTTTTCTGAAGAAATAAATAATGCAAATGTGTTTTAAAATTTACATAGCAGGCTGAACCTTCGCGCTAACTACGCCATATTCCTTCAAATCATTGCAAAAAAAAAATTACGAGTAGATGTTAGAATTTTTGCATACTTTTGTAGATCTTGTTTTACTTATAACAATCTAGTTGTTTAGTTACTTCAGTCGTCAAAACAAGGGCAAATGACTTAAGCTTCCTGTGTATATTGCTATGGTAACTACTTACGTCCAACTTTTGTCTTTATTGATATTTCATTGCTCTTTTTTCCTCCACCAGCTAAAGTAAAAGCTTGAACAATGACCACATACTCTGACGCAATTTGTAATTTAGTTAATTTGTTAGAGCGACTGTTTCCAGAAATGTCGTCCATTACTTTGTAATGATTGCTTTCGTCAGTCTTTAGTCGGTAGTATATCTTATAATGAGTTATTTTCCCTGAAGGTATTGCAGGCATCAGCCAATTTACTTCAATGCTAGTACTGTCCAGAGCTTTTCCAAATACCTCGCGTGGTTCACTCGGGACTAACATGAAAATGAATAAAGTGACAATAGTTGATTGTTTGTATTGAAGATATGCAGCTTTTGATATGTTGTTAAAAAATGGTGCTAAAAATATAATGCATTAAAATCAAAATGTATTAAAGAACAATAAGGATTAAAAGGTTTGATAAAAGATATTACGTTTTCAGTAAAGTCAGCATGAGAAAAAAATTTCTCTTCAAACAAATTCCAAAAATATTCTATCAAGTATTTCGACGGTAGCACGTTACCTCCTTCTAAAGTTTGAACTATCGTGATTTTACTTTGATTCCCACGGCCAACTGATGTTTTAGCATAAATCCAGAAAGAATAATTCGTATAAGGCTGAAGCATCTGCCAGAAGAATCTCTGATTTGTAGTATTGTCGTGTTGAATTTCCATACTCTGTGTATTCGTTAAATAAACATCATACAACACAATGATTCCATTGGGCGACTTTGGAGCATTCCATGACAACTGAACACTTGTATTGGACTTACTTGTAACAGTAATATTGTATGGTTCTGACGGCACTAAACGCAAAAAAAAAAACATGAAAATTATCTGCTTGAGCGTAAGAGCAATGAATTATCTGCCTTCAGTAGATAGTAACAGTTACGTTACACGTGCTCAGCATACCTAGAACAGAGTTCGTTATCATATATTTTAGAAGAAAATGTGAGTTTAAAACACATTTAAAGGGAAAATGAAATAAAACGTAATAAAAATTTTTCCTTTTTCTACATTTTCAAATTAAAGTTTTGGTATAGAGCATAACATGAAATAGTGTCTTTTTGCGAGTTTTGTTGTATTTTATATTTTTCAACAAAAATGCTCGATTATAAAAACAATCTTCTTTCATGTGGTAGCTATGTCTCTGTTTATTTATATAAGCATTTATTATATGAAAGGTTATAGCTTCGCATTAGCTTAATAGCTTTACATAATAATGAAGAACATCTTGGAGAAATTTCTTTTGCGATGAATGAAATAATTATAGTTGGTCGTTTTCTAATAATTTTCTCAAATATAAACGAAGCAAGTAAAGTTTAGTAGCATCATAAAAATAAACATGACTCCACGATATGTATGATTTCAAGATTCAAATATATGTCTTCATATATTGGTTGCACTTTTTGAAACTAGTAACTTACCATCTTGAAGCGTGTCCACAGAAACTGACGTCAAATCACTTTCGCCGATCCTATTGGTTGCGCTGATTTGAAAAATGTAATTACTGTATGGTTGCAGTAAATTGACTTGATGAGTTGTTGTACTGGATGAAAATGTAACATGCTTGGATGACGTCATTTTACTTGAATTGATGAAATACACGAGAGAGAAAAGACGAATTATTTCATTGCCATTGAAGTTTTCTTTCCATTTTAGAACAACTGATTTGGAAGTCACGTTATAAATAGAAATGTTCACAGGATCTGGACGCTCTAGTGAAAAGCAAAACAATAATAAAACAGATTCTGCGTATATTCATTGCGAGAACAAATTTCATATTAACCCTTTTCCTTAGCATAAAGAAACGCATCATTACAATAAAACTGGACACGTCCCATGACAATAAAAAAGGGACTTTTTACATAACAGTAAAACTAGACTGGTGTCGGTTATTAGGTTTTTCCGTATTGATTAAGAGAGTGCATAACTTATTACGTTTGCATGTTGACGAAATTACAGGAAATTAAATGCTCTACTCTGCAACATGTCCAAACAATACTTCAAAGATAAAACGATGATTTAGTAAATTTACAAACCTAAAACATAAAGCTTCGTATAATTTTGATGAATACCAGCTTCGTTTTTGATAAAACATGTGTAATTTCCAGTGTCACTCCGTTTAACATGTTTAATATTGATTTGTGACAACCAATATAACTCCGATTGACGTTCTGTTGATATTTTATAACGAGAACTATTCTTTATCTCAATACGATCTTTAAACCAAGTTACATGAGGTATAGGGAAACCATACAAATTACACTGGACTTTCGCTGATTGTGAAATATTGACATGTATAAACGGTTGACTTGATGCTTTTGGAGGAACTAAAAAATATTTATAAAATAGTTAAACATAAATATTGCTTAAAACAGCATTGATCAAATGACATATATCTTTAAAAAAGACATCCCATATGAAAAATATATATCGTCGTGACAAACAAGTTTTAAATTTACTAACCTTGTACTACCAGGCTTCCATTTGCAACAGTTTCATCTTTTCTATTCCTCATTGTACAAGAATATACACCTCTATCCATAAATTTCAAATTTTTTATCTTCAAAATTGATGTTCGCCGAGTATTATTTTCACCCGTTTGTTGAATAAAGTATTTTGTAGAATTGTTAATTACCAAACCATTTTTTTGCCAAATAACATCAGGAATTGGTAGACCTTTACCCATACAAACAAATTGTACAGAACTACTTTCATTTTTCGTTTTGTTTGACAAAGGCATCAAGATTTGTGGAATAGCTGAAAGTTAAAAGTTTAAGATTTTGTGTTTTGTTTGACAGAAAGGTATCAAAATTTGTGGAAGAACTGAATGTGAAAAGGTTTAAGATCGCACAAATTACATTTTTTCTACTTTTTTTAAGAGAATAGATTTTCAAAACTTACCAAAAACTGTTATATTGGCTATTGTGGATGCATTTCCTTCGACATTTTCAACCAAACACATGTATATCCCTTGATTTTCTAATTTAAAAGGGTGAATCACCAATGTCTTATTCCGTTCAGTTTTATAAGAATTAGGAATTTTCCATTTTCCATCTAGCCTCCACGAATACGTTAAAATTGGGTCGCCATATGCTGTACAGTTCAGTTTATATAAAGTACCATTTTCGACATCGTCGTTATTGAATTGTTCAATAATTCGAGGTTTGACTGCAAATGAAAATTTATTTCATTTTAGTGGAAAATTTTTCCACTTCAACAAAAAATTTTATATAATTGCTGTCCATCTTATTAATTTAGAACGTAAAACTTAGTTTTATTATTTATGTTTTATTCAAACATACCATGAACAACCAAAGACAATGATTTCATCACAAGAGATCCTCTGCTGTGCGCCAGACATTGATAGACTCCTTCGTCTTTATTTGTGACATTGTTTAAAACTAGCACAAGTTTTCCTTTAGCTTCCATAAACGTAGAATGTGATTGTAGAGTTCCGTTTACAATATTCCAGGAAATTGATGGCTGAGGTGATCCGTTTGCTGAGCATGTAAAATTTACGTTTGTTCCTTCCAGTACTGAGCGCGTATTTGGTAATTTATGCACTGATACCTGAGGAGTTACTAAAATAAGAGAATACTTAGTCTGTAAAGAAAACATTTCAGACAGTGATCACCTTTTCTATAATATCTGTAAACAGAATTAATAATTATTTATCTTATCATAAGCACATTAAAGAAGTTTTATGTAAGCAAATAATTAAATAATGAAAAGCATTTACTCAATGAAAATTGTTAACTTATATATTTACGCATTATCGAAAATGTGTCTTTAAAATAAATAATAAATTATCTTTTCTATCAACGCAACTGAAAGATACTCACAGATAATTTCGACGACTTTTACACTCTCATCATCATCTGTAGTTGCCTTGCAAGTGTAATTTCCATACTGACTGAATGCTAAGTCTGGATGGATATAAAGAGTCCTTGATATCCATGCAAGAACCGGAAGATGCTTGGTTATCATGGATGTCTGGTATACACCTGATGATATGTTGGTATCCAGTTTTATTCCATCTTTGTACCAAATGACTGTAGGCGCAGGATAACCTCTTCCTTTACATCTAACTATCACAACGTTATTTGTGTTGTTTAAATAAATTGTCGATGAACTGTTGATTTCAGCTTGTGGGTAAACTATAAAATAAGTTCAATATTTTACATATTGTTTGTCATAAAACTGATCACAAGAATAAGAATATTTAGAAAGAGTATTTTGTTGTGATAAACGACGAGGAATTTTTATTTGGATGAATGGAACAAGGAAAGAAAATGTTCCATATTTACTATTTCATATATCACTACTGCAACCAAAATAAAAAATTAAAAACAACGAATTTTGTTAAAAATACTTGTTATCACCTTTGTTGGCATAAGACAAACATACACACACGGAAAAAGATCCTAAATTCGTGCAGTAATGTCATTTTTATGAAGCAAAAAAGGAAAAAAGAGAAAAATAGATTAGACAAAATGATTAATTATCAAACTTAAATACTGAATGCTTTGAATAGTATATTTGCCAAGATAAAGAAAATTAAATGGTAGTTTTAAAAAGATCTGTTGAAAATCAAAAATCAAGAAAAGCTCGTTGCCACCGTGTATTTTGGTAGACTTCTCATCAGGTGCAACGTCTGCTTTAATTAAAGTAAAGATTCACAAGTTGTAAATTTAACATGGCAAAAACGCAGCCATTCAAAGCAGTATTTAAATTTCTGACTATAACGAAATTTTGTTTTATCATCAAACCTTTGACATTTATGGTCACATTTCTTTCAACGGAAGCGTACTTGTTCCGAGCTTCACATATGTATGTATTTTCATCATTAAGTGAAATATTCCTTATTAGCAATGTTTGATTTGAATTTGAAAGTTGAAACTTTTTTGATGATAAAGGATGAGAGGAATTTTCAATTCTCCAAGATATAGTAGGTTGTGGATCACCTGATACATCACATGTTAAAGTAACGTTATTATTAATTTGATGTGTTGCAGTCTTTGATATATTGAGAATTCTTGGTTTTGCTATATAGAATAAAAATATTCAAAATAAAGAACAGTCCAGTTAATGAACAACAGAAGAAGAAAATTCATAATAATTACAATATTCACTTTTGCTTAAATTCACAATTCATATATATTGTGAGATACGAAGAACATGTCTTCTTTCATCGTTTTAAACTTCTGATGGAATTTTTTATGTTATTGAAAACTAAACAACATATATTTCATCTTCATGACTTTAAGTTTCAAAGTGAACAAACTCTTACCATGAACAATAAGATGATGAGTTAGTTTTTTACTTATACCAGCTTTATTTTTGCCAAAACATGAATAAAATCCTTCAAATTTTTCGGTATTTTTAACAGAATAGATTGTTAAGCTGTTATTTATTACGCTGTGATTGGTTAAGATGCGATGATTATTAAATTGCCAAATAACTCGTGGAGTTGGACGACCTTCAACTTTACAATCAAAGCTGACGTCCTGACCTTGAAGAACTGTTTTCTTGGTTGTATTACCTAAGGCAACTGGGAAAACTAGAAAAAAAGATTTTCAAATATCACACAAAACCGTTATTTTGTCAAATTCAAATAATAAACTGAAAAAAGATCTTTGCTATTTTCACCCGGAAAATATTTAGCCTATGAATATACTAAATATCATTGATTGAAGGGAATATATCATTAAATAAAAATGAAGTAAAAAATGTAAAAATAAGACAGTTAAATTATTATTTACTTACAAATTATTATAACGATTTGAGGAAACATTTTGAGTATTTTCAACAGAATCAAACTATTTGGTTTAATGTGATATTAAGAGACGTTGTGAGATTTTTACTTTAACTAACACTATAGGCTACCAATAGCTAAACATAGATTTTTAGAAGGTTTGGATTTTCAGGTTACTTTTAGATTGATAACGCCAAACAATCACGGAGAAAGTATTTATGCTTCAGAAAACAATATGTGATTTAGAGCTAGTTACAACATTTGAGTAATCTTTACATGTTTGCAAATGTAGATCGTCCAGGTTGGTATAGTCCTGAGAAGGACTGTTTTTGTTGTTGTTGACTGACGTTTCGACAACCTTGGCGGTTGGGTTGTCAAAACGTCAGTCAACAACAACAAAAACAGTCCTTCTCAGGACTATACCAACCTGGACGATCTACATTTGCAAACATGTAACGATACTCCCGGGTTTAAACCATTTACTTTATTTGAGTAATCTTATAATAAAAAGTAACAGATAGCCACATACTTACATAGTATTTCAACAGTTTTTTGTAATGGCTGCGATGTTTGATTTTTGTTAAGCACTTCACATGTATAGTTTCCATAATCATCGTAAGTAATTCCTTTCTTTCGTAAAAACAATACACTTGTCTTTTGTAAGTATGAGTTGGATTTTGTGCTAAATTCTGAAAGGTTTGTCTCTTGATAAACTAAATCATCTAAGGCAACTGTTGAGTTCTGGAATTTAGGAATTATTTTGTTCTTCTTTTTCCAAGTGACATCAGGCAATGGATAACCTTTTCCTTTGCATATTATTGATACGTTTCTTTCATTTAAATGAACCTTTAGTTCAGTTTTATTGAGTTCCATAAATGGTCCATCTAGAAAAAATTAGAGAAATTAGCATCAATAATATATTATTGCATCGTACTTAAGGCTTGTAGCTATCTGACTGCTTGATGTAACAGGAAAATAAAATTTTGGTCTAACATTCGTACTGGACTAAAAAAGACACATTCACAAACTAATTGAGCTAAAAAACTCGGATTGTTTTTTGATCCATTATTGAATTATATCAAATAAACTTATTGGATATGAATGAAAAATCAAATTAAAAAACGTGCATAATAAAGCAAGTGTATGAACACAAAAACATCATGACGGAACTTACATAATGTTAAAAATGAAGTATTCTGTGTGAAAGGACTGCTGGCAATAGCGCTTACAGCCGCAATTCTCACATTGTAAAAGGAATATTCCGTCAGATTTTTAAGTTGATAATTCAATTCAGGCTTGTTGATCCTATCCGTTATATTTATTTCGTAAGTAATATTGTCGTTAGCAACTCTGATGACGTATCTTTCAAGACGACTCTCAATGTAGTCAGATGCAGCGCGCCATGATATGATAACAGAATGAGATTTAACATCACTTATTGACAGTACTTGAGGAGAATCTGGAAGAACTGCAATTAAAAAAGTCTCTTACTAATTTTTAGAAACTGTTGCTTAGGTCATAAACACTCCAGTTACATGATTGTAAATGTAGATCATCCAGGTTAGTATAGTCCTGAGAAGGACTGTGTTTGTTGTTGTTGACTGACGTTTCGACAACCTTAGCGGTAGTCATCTTCAAAGTCAAATGAAGAGTAAACGTCAGGTCAGCCGTACTTGTTATCTGGTTCTTACGTCATTGTTTTGTGTGTACAGGAAATGTGTATTGTCATTGTGAATTAGTGTGAAGTGAAATGTTTTTAGTCATGATGTGTGATTTAATCATTCCTGTCCATGACCTGTCCTGTCAGGCGTCCTTTGTTTACATTTATGACATGCGCTTATAAACATTCTTAAAATGCACAGCTAAATACTTTTTTACATAAGTAAATTTTGAAGTTTATATTTTTTCTTCACAACACAAAAAACTCACCAATATCTGGTGTAATGATGACAGGGATAGTTTTTCTTGATAAAATCGTTGCTCGAGGATATTTTGCAGTACAATTATGGTATAATTTGCAGTGAAATTTTCGAGAGTTATTGCTTGATTTTATGCAATGATGAAATACTAATTGATCATTGACATATGTAACTGTCATGGTTGTCTTTACTATACCAAATGTATTCAAAGTTTGAGGGTTGGGACTTGTAGACTTGACACCGTTTCCTTCCCAGGCTACTATCATTCCTGGTTGACCACGAATTTGACATTCCAAAGAGATACTGGAATTTTCACTTCTGTTAAGAAACGTTGCTTGCGAAGAATGCTCAATAGAAGGAGTCTCGTCTAGAAAACATATGCAATGACTGCATTACTTCATGTTGCGTGTTTATGAGTGGGTATGACTTCTATGCACGAGGCTAGAAGAATTGCAAATAAACGAGTGAGCGTTGCGAGCGAATTCGTCTTCAATCGAATTCAACAAGTGCATAATAAAAATTGCACAAAAAACCAACCATGAAGTAATCCATTTAATATACGAGTGTTGAATTGCAGGTTACAGTAAAATCTGTCACTGAAGTAATACACAACTCAAACGTTTTATAACAATCATACAATTTGCATAAACAATAAAATAATAAATAATTATTCAATAAGGTTTAGCGTGCATGATACCCAGAATTATCTACGCAGACGTCGATATTTTAAACCCTCATCCGTATTTTATCCATTCATCCTTCTCCGTGTTTTTTCAACCATTCGGTAAAAGGGACATTACTTTCATTTAACTCTAGAGATAATTTACTGCTATAAGTAAAAGTCCTTCTCTAGACTGCATTTATCTGGGCATTGACAAACATGATAAAAAGTAATTGTATGACTATAAACATGATTATCCTAGATTAAAACATAATCTTCATGTGTTTATAAATATCATTATGTATATCATTGAATTTTACCTTTTCTACATCCGTAAAGCTCCATGCGAAGACAAGGAACTAGGTGGTCTTTCTCTATTTCAACTTTAATATATTTGGCAGTGATTGTTCGATTGAACCAGTTGGCAAAGATGCTATCTTCTTTGTTTGACTTTGAGCTTACGGCTTGAAAAATCTAACAAACAATGTTTATAATTACGGTGCAGGCTATGAACATTCTTTCCATGATTACAGCTAACACTAATTAACTGAATTACAACAATGGTTAAACTGTAAGACAGACATTCTTATGCAGTCAGATACTTAAAACGCAGCATAAAAAAATCGCACATGTAATAAAATATCTTAGAATATCACATAAACCAGAAAAACTTGATTGTACATTACATAAAGAAAACCTTTATTGTGTTATCACTTGAATATTAAAAACGGATGGCTAAAATAAAATGAATTATTCTGCAAGGTATATAAAGGGAAAAACGTGGCGCTTGACAAAATTATTTAGATGTACCTATAAATACATGAAACACATTGATTTCTAGTTCTCAGGACTTCTCGACTAAGTTGTATTGCTAACACTGCACGTGCAAATGAAAAAACAAAATCTTATTAACATGAAATATGTTTCACAAAAAATCTTACCTCAGGAGAGGTATCATTGTCATAACCAAAAAACCGACTATCATCATAACTGTACTTTATCGTGAATTTTGTAGCATAAGCTATGGGGCATCTTTGAGTTGATATTCCAGATATGCTGACCAATTTTTCGAAAGCAATTTTAATCCATTGTTTGGGGTTGTTCGTTGTGTCTTTGCCACACCAACAGCGACCACTTCGCAGTCTTACATGTGATTTACCAAACTGATCTTCATCGTAGGTGGAAGACACAGTAATGCTTCCCTCAGGTATTTTATTCTGTGCTCTAGTGACGTCATTAGTGAGTCCCATTGGCGACTGTATTTTGCATTGTTCTAATAAAGAATGAATTGATTTTGACGTAGTACTCATATCCTTAAACCATATTTATTTCATTTACCACTAATTCATAGAAAAATTTAACCTATGTTTTCACTGACACCATGTAACTCCACCCTTGAGCAGTGAAGAACACCAAAGATGGAACTAAGAGGAACATGGATCCTTAAAATTCGAGCTTTGATTGGTTTGATAAAATCACGCTTCTCAACAATGTCGTCAAATTTCAACTAAAGTAAATCGAGACAAGAAACTCATGCATTTCTCAAACGCAGCTGTTACAGTTAAAAATAATCTTGTGAGTAAAGTCATAAATCAAGTACAAAACTCACTTCAAAATTCTTGTCGTAACTTTTCCAAGAAGAATAGTCACTTGAGTAAGATATAGTGTAATTTATTTTAATGTCATTGCGATGTGACGATTTATAATACTCTTGAATCGAAAAGGCAAAAATAAAATAACTTCTGACTAAAATTAATTCAAGAAAGGAGGCTTCATTTTTATAAGAACACCGATACCCTTCAGGGTTGTATAATCTGCCATTACTTGGAGGAATTTCTGCATCAAGCGGATCTCGATAAAAATTTCCTTTGTGAAAGTAGTTTAAGAAAGTTAAGTTTCCATATTGAAAACCAAGATCTTCATCAAGCAGATCTGTAAAGAATTAAAAATTAGCATTAATTTGAATTAAAAGGCTGGATTAAAAATGGGATGTTCTTTCAACCTTCGTTAGAATAGCCAAACAATTTCCATGAGAGACAATTTGATGAACCATTTGGTTGAAAAGTAAGTGTCTTTGTTAAGATTCTTTGTTTGGGGAAATAGAATTTAAGACCAGACAATTTCTAGAAAAAAACATAATTTATACTAATACTAATTCTTGCCTTCAAGATTTTGGATTTAGCTTCAGTGAGTTGTTTGCTAGTATGTTGAGCAGTTAGTTTCCTTATTTATTATAAATAAATGCATACCTTAGTGGAACGCAATAATAAATCTTTCAAGGCTTAAGGGTGAATTAAACATTTGAACACGAACATCCATGAAAGCATGTGTTTAGTTTGTGGTTGCAAGAAAATATATTGCATAGACTCTGTTTGCCAAAATTCTTGTATAACTAGTTCAGTGATAAGAATATTGCAACCATCATGAAGCTATTTGTTTATTAATTCTGTTATTAAATTGGTTTTATAAATGTTTGTATGAATTTTCTTTGCAAGTACATACAGTTGTTTAATTTTTGTAGCTGTTGATTGTTGATCTCTTGTCTGATTATTGTTACTGACACGCAGTGACGTAGCCAGCCCGCAAATTTGGTCCTGCTATGTCACTTTTTCTATGTTCACTCACTGTAAAAACAACAGATTTCTAAAGAAATGAATAATGTTAATGATTTAAAATGTACATAGCAGGACCAAAACTTGCTGGCTGGTGGCTACGTCACTGGTGACACGACAGAAAGGAAAGATGAGTTTCTGTTACCATTCAAGAACATACATTTTGGAGCGGGAATGAGATAAGGCTTGGAATAATGAGAATTGCGATTTTAAACAAGAGGGTGAGAGATTTACTTGTGCCTGTCGAAGTCGTGTGTTTTTAATCGACCTAAAGAAACCCCATCCTTTAACATTTTCCATTCACCAGTGTTAAAATTTTTTGGCCGTGAAAAATTCAAAAAGCAAGTTGATGCAAATTCTACAGTCAACGACAATAAAATGTGCAAACAAGTCTTACTTTTTTTTAATGTTGATGAGGGATATTTATAGTTGATGACGGATATTTATAGTCTAAACGTCTTTCATGAGTATATTGATAAAGGCTATCTATACCTAAATATCCCTCATCCCTATTTTTTGGGGAAATATCAGTAAACGTCCCTGTCGCAACAAAAGAAATGAAGGCATATATGTTATCACATCAAAAAAGCGCATTATCAAAAATAGTTATCAACAAAATGTTAACAATCTTTTGTCAAGCACAAATGACAAACGGTGACATATTATTTTGATTGCTATTTACACTAAGTACTTGAAACGTAAAACTAACCAATAAAAAGATTCAATATGACGTATACGCACTTGAGTTTTAACGTTAAAAGTGTCATTGTCGCTTGTGACACGAATTACTCCATCGTAACGAAACTGTAAACCGCAGATGACAGAATACGAACCAAAATCAAATTTTACCAAAGGATTGGAAACATTGACTGGCCAGCAAGTTTTATTGCGATTGAGAGAAAACGATTTGATGGTTGCTGGTTCCATTGAGATGCTAGAAACTTTGAGAGCTTTCTTTTCACATGATTCTGAAGGGAAAAAATGCAGTTCATGCAGTAAATTGTAACGTTTTTACAGGTCGCTTTTTCTGAAATGCATATATTTTTAAATTATTCATCGCGTTACATATGGCTACATATGTTCGCAAAGTTTCCACGTTTTAAGTCAATAATCAAGAGCAGCAAAAGATTGATGATTGAGGTGGAGGTTATATTCATATATTTAAGTTATATAATCAGTAATCATAATCAATTTCAACAGAAACTAATACAGTAGAACATGCGTGTATGAATATTAACCACTCAATCGTCGATCTTCCGCTGCACTCAATCTAAGTTCGACTCTTGATGATGAACGATGCTAAAGACGTTCTAAAAAGTTAGTGAAACAAAATGATTTCAACGTTTGTTGCTTTCGTAATTATATTTTTTATAACAATACTTAGAGAAACATACAAGAAGAAGAAAAAACAACACATATTCATTGCCATTTAAGGCGAGGAGGAGAATTAAGTACTCACAGACTTGTAACGTACGGTAAAATCTAAAACAATACGAACTTCTAATATTGAACTCATTATATTACTGTTTTAACATTTTTGTCTACAGTCAAACGCCCCCACCCCCCCCAAAAAAATACAACATAAACTCACACCTTTCTTTTTTACTTCACCATATAGTTCCACTCGAAGACAGCCATTTTTATCATATGCCATGGGATAAAAGCGAACAAATCTTACCGTCTTATTGACGTTTAAATTGAAAAAAACAACGTCTGCCCCATTTTTATTTCCTTTTAATATCTGAAACAAAAATCATAGTTATAGTTGTCACAAGATCATAGCACCAACAGGTACGTAGGCATAGCAACAGCTACGGTGGCAAATTGATAATTGGGTGGAGGAGGCTCTTTTTATGTATTTATCTGTTATAATCCATAATCACAATTGATTTCAATGAAATCTAATAAAGTGAAATATGCACGAATAAAAATTATCTCTTAAATCAATTATAAGTGAAAATTCATCAATCTGCTGACGTGCCTAAGCAAGTTCCATGGTTGGGCAGGAGGGGGGGGGGGATTATGCGTGTATGTGATTGGGACGAAAGTCCTAAAAACGAAATCCCCTTGAAATGGCAGTGCTAACATAGCTATTACTTCGAGAAACGAAAAGAAATGATTTTTCTGAAGTGCTTAGACTCTTAAGATTGTTCACTTTTAGGGATGCTCATTGGAGGAAAGAATTGCACAACTTTAACTTGCCACACAATATTTCTGGTCAATTTTTTCATAAATTATCTGGCAAGCGTCACCTCTGGACAAATGGAGCTCTCTAATTGGCTCAGAAACATTTTTGCTGTTCCATTATTTTCCGGTGTCACAGCGATATGAGTATTCCGGTGTTTTGGGTATCACCGTACTTAAATAACTTGGGTTTTCATCATCCCCAGCAAATATGGCGACCGTGTTGTAAGTATCATTTCCTGACCAACGTTCACAAATCACTAGTAATAAAAGTTTCCCTATTCTTCTTCCATTACTACCCTGATTTCATAGCTAGAACAACAACTTAGTGAGAATAACAATAGACTTTTTTACAACTCATACAACATTCAGAGTAATACTAGGTAATATTATCAGTAAAGATATTACTACAAAGCTAGTTTGTCAAAAATTGACTTGTTTCGGAAAACTAATTGCTGCTAAATGTGCTATGGAAGCTTTTTCTCGTACAGATACTACTAGTCTTTTTAACATATCGATTAGAACTTAACTGAAATTTATTGCTCCACCATAGTACAATAAAGATACATATGAAGACGATTATTAAGCAAAAGCGACGACATTTCGAAATGGCGACTAATTTTACAGAATCAAAAACACTGCATTGTGTCCAAACCTAGATGTAATGTTTTTTTTTTATCATTGATAAATGAAAATACACAAGAATCGAGAAATACTTGCATGATCATACAAAGAAAACATAAAAGACGGCAAAATAGGGTTAAAAACGTGTTTTGGAGAAATGTAGGTAAAATATAGCTCATCGTATGTCAACAAAATATTGTCAATCGCTTTCAAATAATGCATGATTAGCGTGAGAGAAATGATTTTTATCATCTCATATGATTTTTCTTTGAAAATATGAAAATTCACTTATATCTGCCATAAATGTTTGGTAATTTTTGCAAACTTAACCAGAGATGTTACATAGCAGTTATCTATATAAATATTGAGCTTATAGAAATCTTTTTTCCCATGAACACCTCTAAAGTGAACTTTCTTAAAACTTTTAGCACTTCAGAAAGATTATTTCTTTCTGTTTCTGAAAGTTAGAACTATGTCGTTACTGCCATTTCAGGGAGTTGCAATTCCAGGATTATTGTACCAGATTGAGTAGCTATTTGGCAAATATACAATGTTCACCGTCATGGTCATTTTACACAAAAACAGTTGACATTTTTTTTCTGTAAATGCAGTACATACAAACTCTTACACATGTATTTGGCTATATATGAATATAAGTCCACAAATTATGGATCTTTTTTATAAAGGTAAACATACGAATAATTTGACACACAGGTGTCAATCAAACGTTAATCAGGGGGGCTCACTCATGTATTCTTCTTAAGCCAGGGTGATTCAGAAATTAGTCTGGCATAGCAGAATATATGAGTATTGACTTCTCTCCGCCTCCCCCCGATAAATGTACGAATGACGGCAATGATTAGACAAGATAGATAATCTCACCTTGTTGGTACCATTTTGGTAAAAGTGCCAATGAATTCTGTCAGAAGAAAGCTGAATTTTGAACGTTTCAGTAAAACCATGTAATTCATCTCCTTGAGTAGAAACTCCACATAACGAAAACTGTTGGAGAAGATCTACTTCAAGAAAACTATTATTTACATTCTTCTTCAAAGGACACCATGTTGTACTGGGACTTTTATTGATTGATCCCCATTTTTTGCGTGAACCTTCATTGAGTAAACCTTCCCTGTAAGACGTAGCTTGAAAGTAGTATTCAGGTAGCCCGTCTTGGTCACGTAGTCCAAGGCTTTTGTTGGAACATTCTAAATAAAAATCAAGTTTATCTCAATTCATTTTTATCATAATATGTCATGAACCAAGATGAAATATTTTATGCACATTGTGGTATAGTATTGTAAAAATTCAAGAAATGGTTCAAATTTATCGATATCGATTTCAAAATTTGATAACACAAAAAACTGGCGTTGAAATAATGTCATATATCGATGGTATCACTCTTCGGTATAATTTGTCTGACTAAAACATAATCATTGGATGAACATTTATGTTTTATAAACTTCTTCCTACATGTACTGTCCATAAAATATGGAGTAATAAAAGAGCGATTAATTATTGTCGTTTTAATCACACGAACTTTCAATAGTAAAGAACATTCATTGATACAAAGTTTCGTTATAAAAGTAGATTTTTGAGCTATGTTAATGAACCATGATAAATATCATCAATAATATCACAACAAAATAAACTGACTTATGTGCCTATATAGAAGAGATGCAATTAAGACCTTCCAAAATTTTGCTCATTACTCGAAGATTATTGAAAATTAGACGATCAGTTATGCCCTCATTTGACAAGTAAATTTTAAACCCTGCAGTACGTTACTGTTTCATTCAGACATAAATTTACCCTTATTCTTATCAGACACGGCG
The DNA here is from genome assembly GCF_021976095.1 of Xenia sp. Carnegie-2017. Taxonomy (NCBI): domain Eukaryota; kingdom Metazoa; phylum Cnidaria; class Anthozoa; order Malacalcyonacea; family Xeniidae; genus Xenia; species Xenia sp. Carnegie-2017. Next base: position 9,333,227 of record NW_025813482.1, on the reverse strand, counting down.
CACGAAACTGAACTTGAGAAGGCTACGATTTACATTTAGGAAATTTACTACATCTTACTTTAATTAAGTTGGGCTAAAATATATAAAAGTTAGCAAAAACATCATCTTGGGGACCCCTCCCATGACCCGTGCCTGCTTATCAACTTTTCATGTACAGTTGACAGTAAGTTCGTATCAGGAATCACCCATGACAACTGAACATAATACAATTATACAATGTTATGTGTCTCAGCACATTATATCCCAATTAAAATTGTGTTTTTTATTCAGATTTAAAAGTCGGTTATGAATTATTGTAGATTAGGTTTAAAGTAACTTTGAGTTTAATTTAATGGTAAAATTTACGCAAACTAATAGATTTTGCATCCTCAAGATTCAAGGAAAACACAACAGCAGGTTAATACATGATAATGATGATATGTTTCATTTCCAATAAAATATAGTCAGGTTGTGATCATTAGTGAAATAAATCAAACTTTATTTTTCATTTGGAATCATCACGCAAAAATGCACTGCACATTTTGCACACGAAAAATGTTTTTAAAAATATAAAGACGGCTTATTTCTTTTAACATCTGCTTCCGCCTTTTTAAAAATTTGATCTTTTAATATCTCCTCTAGAATTGCTGACCTACCTTGAAGTTTTATAGATTTTAACAAAAATGTACTAATCAAGAAACCTTGAAGCACAAAGTAAGCAATCATTGCAAGAATACTTTAGCACTTATAGCTAATTTTTCCTGTAGTCTGCTCATCTGATCGTCATCAGAACGCAACACGCCATGTTGTGTAATTTCATAACTGTGAAATATGAGCAGGGAGTTTTTTAATTAATTTTGACATGTTTGGTTTAGTTTTAAGTGCTCCTGTGACGAAAAATTGAGTCATCATTTTATTGCATTTATTATCCAGGTTTTTTTTTGTATTCAATAAAAGTTATTCTTTTTTTAAAAGTTACTTTCTCTAGTTTGGATTATAATTTAACGTTGACATTGCAAATAATATAAATAAAAATATATCTAAAACAAAATAAAAACGAGTCTTCTTCATTGTTTAAATGAACAATAAAACATGCATACCTTATGCATCTTAATATTTTGGTAAATTTAAATGCAAAAACACACAAGTTTTAGCTGAATTGCTTCAATACTAAACAATCAATACACACAAGTCATAAAATTGCCTTAGGCTAACATTTTAAAGCGAGAAAAAAAGAAAACTCAAACGTCTTCAAGGCGACGTGAAAACAGCCAGGAAGTAGGTACCTTTTTAAACTTCTAGTGTAGTCCCACACTAACCTGACCATACATGCAACAGCCCTAAAAATCTTTAAAAAAATTCTGCACAAGCTACCATACCTTTAAATGCTATTTGTTTCCGCCTATCTGACCCTGAGATCACCTACGATCTGCGATAGGCTTTGCTCGGGGTACGCAGGGAGAGTGCGGTCGCGACCGAAGTCTAAAAATTTGTGACCGAGCGAGCTAATTACTCCATAATTGGTACTAGTACATACAGTTGGTCGTTGCCATGACCATAAACTTTGAGAGTTGGTGCAGTTGACTAATAATGTTCAGATTAATTCTCAAATAATTGCTGACGTAGAAAGCTCTGAAATTCGTGCTTGCATACGCTCTTAGCAATTTTCAAACATATGTTTTTGGCACGCTCTTTGTTTTCTTAAGCTAAATGTTTTGACAAATGCGCATCAAACTTATCAATAATTTGTTACGCCACTTGTAATTTATGTAATAATTATTTTCCTCCATAACTTTGTATCTGCATATTTTGTGCATAAACATTGCTCTAATATTTATGACAGATATGGTAATTCGGGGATTGAGGTAGAAGAAATACTTGAAAATGAAACTTCAACAGTGAAACAAAATGAAGCGTGACAGGGGATAAACAACGACGCCAGGTTGAAGATAGCTTGATAAATTGAACGTATTTCAAGCACCTAGCGTCCGCTCGAGAATTTTGGACGAGGACTCGTTGACATTGAAAACACGAATGATTCCAAGCATGTTAACGACGATAAAGCTTTAGCGAGGCCAAGGCTCCAATACAAAAACAATCCATTAATAACACCGAGTTTACTGAAGATATGTTCAAAAGAAATATCGATGAATCGCATATACAGTTTGGAAGCTCGTTGGCTCACGTGGTATACAGTAGTGTGAACTGTTCATGATGTTGCTGGAAATATGTAAAAATAACTACTTACGCTTTTACTTTGGGACGACGAATCTGATTTCGAAAGTGAAGAGGAAGCAATCACAACAAGAGATTTGCAAGAAGATTCAAAGTGTACTCTGCAAATTTTGTATATACAGTTGGAGTATTGTGAGAAAAGTACTCTAAGGAATGCTATTGACGAGAGAAAATACAAGGACCAACAGAGAATGTGGCTGATTCTCCGCGAGATTGTAGAAGGATTAGTTCACGTTCATTCACAGGTAGAAAAAAAATGTGAACAATTTTCGTTTAGCTGAATAAATATATATTTATTGAGCTAAAGTTTTATTATTTGCCATTTTTCGCTGATTTTCGCCAAAGGGTATGATTCAAGTAAACGCGTTTCGACATTTTTGGTTTTCTATTATTGATAAAATTATAGCCATGCTTGAAAACTTCCACTCAAAGCATACAATTGAAAAACTGAAGATCATGAGGAAAAACAAGCAATAAAGTGACAAAGCATCTATAGCTATTGTCTTTTAATGTCATATATTTGTATAGATGTCTATATCCGGAGAGCCTTAACCAATGCTTAGCACAGCAGCTTTTTGGACATCCTTTAATCTCTCCAAATCCCATGTCGCACGGCTTAAGCAAATGACATCACTTCAGATAAGCTTGACGCTGAAAAAGATCAAGGGAGAAATCAAAATATAACTGTTATAATGGAGGTGAGTATCCTGATTTCATGCCTATTCCTTTCGACTACGCTGCGTGAAATTCAAGAGTTCGGAATGAATTTGAGGTGTTGCGAATGCTTGGAAAAAGGAAGATTTGCTTCAGTTGTCGTTTAAATAGACGGTAATTTGGTCATGTCAATGCAAACTCAGCTCTAGACCAATCAGCGCACGCGTTTCATTGTTTTTGTTTTATGTAATAATATAGTGTGCAATATTCATATTATATTTCTCAAACAAAACATGGCTGAATTTTGTGAGCAATTTACAAATTTTAAGACTACGTCTGTTGCCGCAAATATTTCGGATAAAAATGTTTTCAAAAAAGATATTTTAAAAGAAGACACATTCAGAAGCGAAATTAAAAACTCTTGTGATAATGAAGCTATAATCTCCGGGGAAAAAAGTACTCTTCTTACAGACGCTCCCTTGGTTGACATCTCTGCTTTGAAAGATCTTGAATGTAAAGCTTTTGAAGTGGACAAAAATCTTAATCAAGTTATGGAAAATATATGTAAAAGTCTAAAAGGTATTTCAATGGCAAGTGTGGACTATGCAGAATGTTACAAGGATTGTATTCGTAATGTTGGAAATTGTAGTGAGACCGCTTGTAAAACAATGGCAAAATTAATTGGAAAATGCGAAGAAATGAACTGCAGTATGGAACCTCTTTATGGCATGGCTGAGCAGTTAAAATTGGTGAATGTATTGCTCAATCAATTGGAGGAAAAATGCAAATGTTAAGGTTTCTTTAAAAAAATCAAATATTCACCTTTAATACATGTTACTTAATTAAGTTTTTTTGAGGTTAGTTGTCGAGCTTCATAATTTTTCTATTTACCTTTTCATTTGTGGACTTTTGTATAAATGGCAGTTGATGACGTATATTTAATCTTAACTCTAGTCATATAAGTGGTCAGCATTAAAAATGTCAAACAGTTCTGCCATTTTAATATTCATGAAGATTGATAATTGATACATACATCTTGTTATTTGATATAATAGTTGATTCCTTTGCTGCCAGCCAGGTATAATTTTCTTTAAATTGTTTTCTAGCGGCATTCAAAGTAAGAAAACTGATGAGCTCAAATCCTTTTGGTTAAGCCATAATAATATTTCAAACAACAAATTGTCACTTGGTTGATGAGACAAAAGGATAAGTTTAATATATTGTTTATAATATAAATATATATAATATAGCCATAATGGTGAACATTATCTAGTAAGACTAATGCTTACAGGCTTAAAATAGACATATGGAACACCATATTACTGTTTAATTTTTTTTAAAGGGTAAGCAATACATGAGATTTAAAATGATTATTGAAAAGAATTCTACAATAATGCAACAATACTCCCCCGTTTAAAATATTATTACCATTGTTTAATAAAAACCAATAAATATGCTACCAAATTTCATGACTGATTTTCCAACACTCCTGTTCACAGAAAGTGGTATTGTAGTTACCAAAAGTTTTCTTTATTTTTCTGAATGTGTGGTTGCACTTGAAGATATTAATATCTCTTGTTTAAATCAAACTTGTCACTTGGCCTTGTCACCATTGTGGTGTGCTCGTTACATGTAAAATAAATGTAAAATATGTTACATGTAAACTGTGATGTGTAAATTGAAAGTTAATTATACATGACAATTGAAGTGGTTTGGGCTAATGTAAAATTCAGATCATTATTATTCATTTCTTTAGAAATCTATTGTTTTTTCAGTGAGTGAATACAGAAAAATTTTGAGGGCCGGTTAAATTTGCCTTTTATGCAAAACAAAACAAAAATTCTGGTGCTTTATTTAAGATATGTTGAATACTCATGTTAGAAATTTGCCAATGAGCAATAAAACCATTTTCAGCTTCCTCAGAATCCTGTCTGAACAAACATATCAGAAACGATCATATGCAATTTGGTATCAGTTCTGCCATCAGACATCAACAAGAAGGTCTACATTAAACATATTTAGGAAACAATATCCTAATGTGTGCAGCATTATTGTATTTTAGTAAGCTTTAGTCTTAACAATTGAAATTAACTAAAACTTTTACAATAAACAACTTATTTGATTCTTTTAAGTATTCTCATCCTATTGAAGTTTGTATGAGAAACCCTTTCTTGTAAACACTCCTCTCCAATAAATGCTCTTCTGCATATAAATGTTTTCTTGTTATAATTGTTGTAGATTTTGTTTTTTTTGGTTGATTGGATAATATGCTTGTGGATGCACATTTCTCACATTTTAATAAGCTTTTCATGCTATTAAAAAAGCAGGCACAATTTTATTGCAGTTGATTAAATAGTCCAAAAACTGAATGGACTTTATTTTTAACGTTAATGTTGCATGCTTAAATCTTGAGCAAATTGAAACTTATGATTTATAAATTAATAATTTACTTCGGTCATTTTCTAATTTGCATATTTTGAAATTATATTTTATTTCGTTGGTGCACTATAAACTCTTCTTTTGCCGAATCTCTCTTTGTTGATTGTTAGATCATCTACATTACTTATAAAAAATATGTTTGATGTTGGTGAGAATGTAATTCATTTCCATTTCACGCAACTACATCTAAATGTTAAATTGGAAATAATCGTTCACGAATACTTTTATTTACACATCACAAAAGCAGGTACATGTGGGTAGCATATCAAGTATATGTTTGTAAAATAAAATAGGTGAATACACTGGTTTATATTTTATGTCATGTGACTTAGGTCACATCTGTAAAAAAGAAGTATTTGAGATTTCGTACATATAAGTTCGTCACAACAACTTTTTGTGTTTCAAAATAGTTTCCTGACATATATGACATGTCGTTCATTGAACCGATAAAATAAATACAATTATGATTTACATACATATGACGCTTGTGTTGCCAATTTTGGGCGAACAGTCCGTGTTGTTTGTTGTTACCTTTTTCTTGAAATAACTTCAAAAGCACTGTATGGACCAATGGCGCACACTTTATGAAATACTGCGGGGAAAGTATCGAATTGTATTTTCTGCTCTAAATTTGACTGGTGGCAGGTACTATGTATTATCATAAAGAATATTTGTATTTCGTACAGGATTCGAACGCTATTAAATATAGCCGTTTGTTGCCTGTGTTTCATTTAAACTCGCCATAAAAATTCTGTGATAAGAGTGAAACATGCAATTATAAACAGTGCGAATAAGTACTCAACTAGACTGAATACCGTTTTTACACGAACGAGATATAATTGATATTTTTGATCGTCTTTGAAGCCTGTATTTGTATATCTTAACGTTTTACTTATAACTCTTTCTGTATCTTGAGTGTGAAGTTTTGTAAAGAGTACGATTATTCGTTTTCCCGACAGATAAATGAAGCTCATGTGTACCTATGCAATGGTGACAAGCAATATCATACATTTGTATGTTTGGGCCGTATTGTTTAGTGATTAGCATAGTATTTCTTAGAGACAAAGAAATAAGACATATACAACTACATATGCGACTAGCCGCAAGAACATCTATAGTTTCAGAAGAAAGCATGCATACAAAGAAATTCCATTACAGTTTTGGATCTTCTCATCTAAAATAATATTGTGTCATAGGCACTTTAAAATTACTTATTGGTACTATCACAAATTCGTACTGCATGGCTCCAATATTCGTGATTATAATAAGTAGGCAAGTTTGAGTCAGTTGTCAGTTTTGTTGTCAAAATATTATAGTCTCAGGAATAGTATCATGGTAAAGTGCCAGAATTACTATTTACCAACGTAGGGTGCTCCAACGAATTTCTATTTACCAACGAAGGGTGCTAACTTTTTGGTTAGCACCCTACGTTGGTAAATAGTAATTCTGGCACTTTACCATGATACTATTCCTGAGACTATAATATTTCGACAACAAAACTGACAACTGACTCAAACTTGCCTACTTATTATAATCACGAATATTGGAGCCATGCAGTACGATTTTTTATAGGAATTTTTATATGCAGTAGGAATTGTTATAGGCAGTAGTGATATAAGTACTAAGTAGGTTAAGTTATGCTGTTGAAAATACGATGTACTGTATTTCAATAAGTACTGGGTTTTCCTAGTTTGAACTTTAAATTTATTTCGTATTGTTTACACTATGAATTACAAGCCTGTTTTCCCAACACGTGTCGGGAAATTCAAAATGAAAAGGAACGTGATGTACGCACATGTTGTCGAAAGAATTATTGGGGGAACTACATGTCACAGAAGGCTCACAAAAGGCTCACCAGACAAAGGTCTTTGCCTACATGCCTCCATATTAGTTATTCACTACTGGGTGTAGAACAAGAATACTTTTTCGCAGGCCACGCCTCAATAATTGAGTCTCAATTTTATCCCTGCTTTTGAACTTCGAACACAAAACTATAGTACAATTTTAAATAAAACAGTACTAGCCTATAGAATGTCGATAGTCTTCATAAAACGTTATGTGAAGATTATCAGGATAGATTTTGCAAAAAATCAACAAATATTCTTGGAAGCGATAGAATTTTCTTATTTTCAAAGAAAAAAACAGCTATGTCAAAACTGCCATTTCAAGGCTGTCTCAATGTTAAGACTTTGGTCTATGATTTAAGATAAATGCCATGTTGTTTGTCATGGTCATTTTACATAAAAACAGTTAACATTACTTTTATTAAATGTAATGCATACAAACTCTTATACAGGTCCTTGACTACATGTAGAAAAGTGCAGAATACAAATGGCATTAAAAAGTTCCAAAAAAATCTGTTTAACTGGTGAATGGTTTTAAACCTCTCTCAGTTTAGTGGTATTTCACAGTCACCAATATGACACTAGCATGGTTAAAACAGAATATTGTTTCTACAGGGTGTTAAAAGAAGACTTGTAAAAACTTTTGTTATTTAGTTATTTAGAAAATAGTTTATTAGACGTGCAATGGTACATCTGACAGTAATATTGTGGTTAATAATAAATATTTTTCGAATGAAAATTTTAATTTTGGCTTAGCTTTCAAATTGCAGGTTTTGAATTTTTGTTTTTTGTTTTTTTTTTAAATTTTATCAACTATCCATAAATGTCAGCATTAATGCAAATATGAATAATTGATGAAGGTTTTAAAAAATGACATTTAGAAAGAAAAACCCAAAAATGACGTACGATTTGGATGCCTATTGTTCGCGTGCGCAAATCTCCAAAACTTTGTTAGTTGGATAAAAATGAGTAGTATTTTAACCGTATGTGTTCCAATTGCTTTTGACCTTCTTCATTTGTGTTTGCAAGCTATTGCTATAAGCAAAAAAAATGCTTGACACCGTCTCGAAGGTAAATTTTCAGTTTGGCTTTATCCGCTCTTTTCCCAGACAGCGTAACCCTGTCGTGCTATTAAGATCATATGGTAACATCTTACTTATTTTTGCCCTTTTTGCAGCAAAGGACTAAGGTCATTGTTAAAATTGACACATCTCTTTTATTTGTAGAATGAAACATTTTGAGTCCGAACAGGATCATCTTGGAACAAGATTAGTTAATGTTGCGATATGTGCAGCTGAATTCAAAAGTAGATGTTGGCAAATGACGTCAACACTCCAGGTGGCTCCGTTTTTGAATTAGGTGTGTATAAAAAGTACTTCCCCTTTTTGAAAACTAATTGTTTTACATTAAACCTTCAAATAACGATGAAACATTTATGCATAGTTGAAGTGACTTATAGTTACCTAAAAATAATACTAACTCTGATGTAACTCAACGGACTAAAAAATGACCAAAATGCTTATCGCTCACAGTTGGCGTAACAAACAGACATTTCCCAAGTAAGGCTCCACCACGTATACGACTTTTGATCGTTGGGCGTAGCATTATTATGATTTCTTAAGTTTTGTTTTAATTTTTCACTTTCATTTTCATTCAAGTTCTTCATGAATGTTAACATAACATTTCTTTGAAAGATATCCCTAGGAAGCTACAGTTTGTATTATCAAGGAATCTTGCATCTTAGTCTGTTTGAAACACTTTCAAACTGACGCAAATCTGTTTGCCTGATTACATATGTAATGACATACTTTATATATTGATCTGCTTATAAATGTGTTTTTCCCGACGAATGTTAATGTCGTTCGTTTGTTTGAAGTTCAGTCAAGCGTTCTATAACAGCCGTTATCAATATAAATCAATTATGTTTATTTGCTACCCTTCCAAGTTACTGGTCAATGAAATGGCTTCTGGTAGACTGCTGGTTTTAACTCTTGTTTTCATGACGATTGTAAAAGCAAAAGGTAAGTTAATAGACTCGACACTTTAATCAAATGTGTAAATGGGGGATATTTAGAGTAGGATTTATTAATATACTCTAACAAAGTTAATGGTTTGAGCCCAGGAGTGTCGTTACATTTATGTAGATACAGTTTGTCCAGATTAATAGAGTCCTGAAAGTTAGTGTTAATGTATTAAGAAATTATAGAAATAAGAATTTCAATGATGATGAGATAGTAAAAAGTCCACGGTTAACTCGTATGCTTGTGAGTACAATGAGTTGGGTTTAATTAATTAAACATTTCTAACCATTTTGTCAAAACAAGATAGCAGAAATATGAACAAAAATTTTTACAGTACCAAATAAGCCATTTGAATTTTAGTAAAAACTTCTGTTTCAGGAATGGAAACGAGTTGTTTCTCTCCAGATTCTTTGATGACCAACACTGTATTAGTTCATTTCTAATCTTCAAAGTTGTCTATCCTTACTACAACCTTCTATGCTCTGCAAATTTATCTTACTCTTTACTTTATGTCGTCAATGGACTAATTTTCTCGTAATTTTTTTGTGATATAATCAATGTACAACATTACAACATAACCGATTACCTTAACACAATTTTGGTGTACAAGTATAAGTAAGAAGTGCCAAACGCGACCAAAACTCGCTAAGCAAGAGATAATTGCATTAATTGATAATGTGATTGAAAAAATTAAATAAAAATCTTCCATAGTAGCTAAAAACGTTATTTTTGTGGAAGTTATGAACAGACATTCACACTTTGATTAGAATTGTTGAGAAAAATTAAGCACACGTGCACCGGAACTACACTAACCTGTGACATCGAACTAAACAAAGAATTTATGACGTCTTTTCATGCATTAGCATAACCAGGAACATTGAAACACTTAGGTAGTAATGTGGTAAGGCATAAAACAACGAAACTGATTTTTTTTCAATCTATGTCAGTTTCAATAAATTGTTGAATTTTTGGCGTTTGTGATAAGTTCTTGCATTCGAAAAAGTACATACGAGAAACAACGAAAAATTTGCGATCGTAAATTCGACCTTCGGTCTCGGGCTTGCTTTGATCTGCTCTTAAGTTCTCCCAAAGGTCTCCTCGGTTTGCATAAGCCTTTGCAAACACAGTAAACATCTTTTAATTCCTAAATAATACATGGATAACACTTTTCAACAATATTGGCAAAGTCTTTAATTGTGCTCAGACAGTGTACTCCTCTGGCATTGTTAATGATACATAATGAACAACATAGAATTTTCCTTATATATAAGCGATAATTGTGAAATGATCATAAAAATTCAGGTAAGTAACCGGATGTAAAACTGGTCTTTTATCAATGAACTCGGTGGTCAATGAAAATATTGAGCATTTCAGCCTGCATGATAAAAACTCCGATCCATTGGAGTCTTGGACGAAATATTGTGACAAAAGAAGTTGATGTTCAACCCACAGACGTCAAAAACGTTGTGACAAAGTAATAGAACAATTACCATCTTAGGAACAAACAACTGTTTCGTATTTGAATACATTATGAAGGGAATTGGCGTTTAAGGCGATGCAAGTTACTGTATCCTCCTCGTTTAAAGGAAAATTGAATAGAATGTTGTTAATTGTAATTGTTTTACTGCGGGTACGAGAGAAAATCTTAATCTCTAGATGTTATCAGCTATGCCAAACTATAACGCTTGGACTCAAGAATCTCAGAGAAAAGTATTTCTAGTTCCACCGACGCTATGGCGTTCCCTTTGATTGGGAACGCCATAGCGTCGGTGGAACTAGAACAGATTCATTCAGTGCTATTGACTAAATTTTTAAGAGAGGGGGGGGAGATGATTTCTTTACGTGACTGTAGTCATGAAATTGTAAGAAATGCGTGACGTCATCATATGACATTATCATAGATGTTTATAACGTTTAACTGAAATAACTCACAAATAACGCATCATAACTCATAAGTCTTGTCATACCGCGTATGTGTGACGGGGCTCGGCAGATTAAAACTTATAACTCTGTGAGAAAATTACTTTGCTACAGTAACTTATGATTTAAAAATGATGGTCTTTTATAAAACTGTCACGATAACATCACAACATCATGAATAGTTATATACTGAAAATACTATTACTTTATACACTACTTGATTCCTAGCATTCTAAAACATTAGTGAGAGCCTCCCAAAATAACGTTGCTAATAATCTAACCCTAATAAAAAGTAAATATTTATCAACAGGTTAATATGTTATGCAAATAGAAACTAATATTTTATCACACCTTATCCTTTTATTAATTAACACGTATCATGTATCTTATTATAAATTCAGTATTGTAAATAATTTTACTTCATTCTTTTACTGAATATTACTTAATGTAAGTCGAAACATGTTTATAATAAAAAAATTTGTCGTTTATTTTAAATGCCAACAAATAGAAACATTTAAAATGGAGAATCGAATTCAGATGATTTGATTTTCCATATTGTGTGATGATCATAAATGTTATTTGCCTGTTTAACTGTAATTTGTAAGTGCCTGTAAATAGAAGTTTAATAATTATAGTCTTCTTGTTTTAAAAATATTTCTTTTTAGAGTTTTATTAAATAACAGTTGAGAAAATAGAAACTGTTAAACAAAAATGTTTTAATTTTAAAATAACTTCTCTTTCAAGATGTCCCAAGATTGTCAATCAGACTTTAAGGATCAACAAGCTATTGAATTCGGATTTTGCGTAATATTAAGAAGTCTTAAAAATTTAAAGAGTTATAGACTCTTTAAGTTCTGATGATTTTTTATGTATCTTTAAGCTTTTCGCGATTTATGGTCAGACTCTGTCGTTATGTGAACTGATCAACGTACTCAATACATAAAGTTTTTTCTGTTGTTGACAGACGAACCTTTACCTGTCAGACTACAAGGACCAAAGAGTTCCAGAGGTACTGGTCGATTAGAAATATTTTATGAAGGAGAATGGGGTACAATATGTGATGATCATTGGGATTCGAAAGATTCAAAGGTTGCATGTCGTCAACTTGGTTATAAAGTTGGTGTTAGATTGCGGAGAGGACGTAGTTTTCGTAGAGGAACAGGACAAATATGGTTAGATGATGTTTCTTGTGTTGGCAATGAAACAAGTCTTTCAAAGTGTTCACATCGTGGTTGGGGTAAACATAACTGTGATCACAGTGAAGATGTTGGTCTGGCATGTTTAAATGGTAAATTTTGTTTAATTATTATGAATTTTTTAAACACCATTTTTTAAACATTACAAGATATATCTATATTTCTGCAATAATAAACTGTTTTTCACAAACAGACTTCGATGAATGCTACTTGGAATTGCACAATTGTAGTAGAAACGCTTTATGTACAAATACAGAAGAAGGTTTTACATGCATGTGTAAATCTGGTTACACTGGAAATGGATTTCTTTGCACAGGTACAAAGGTTTTGTTAAAATAGCTCAAAATTATTGTTCAAACTTATTTTATGATACTGAATACGATTTATACAGTTTTTTTTAAATAACTAAAGATTTCTGCTTTCTTCATTTATTCAAGACATCAATGAATGTTCTCTTGCGGTGGATAACTGTCATCAAAATTCTATTTGTATTAACACTGACGGTTCATATTTATGTAACTGCAATGATGGTTATGTTCGAAATGGAACTTTTTGTTTAAGTAAGTTAGGAAAGAAATTTGGCAGTAATTAGCTGCTCTGTTGTTATAACAACGTTGTCTTTATTTTTTTTTAGAACATCCTCAAACTGTAAGGCTTCAAGGACCAAAGGCTATTCATGGCATTGGTCATGTTGAAGTGTTACATAATGGAGAATGGGGAACAATTTGTGATACGAAATGGGATTTGAAAGACGCTGAGGTTGTATGTCGTCAACTAGGTTACGTAAGTGCATACAAGGCTTTAAGAAGGCAATATGTTCCCTATGGTAGAAGAACAACTTGGTTAGATAATGTTTATTGTAATGGCAAGGAATCAAATATTTCAAGTTGTTCATTTGGAGGATGGAAAGTCAGCTTTTGTAGTTCGCGCAGGAATGCTGGGGTCGAATGTTCTAAAGGTATGAGAGTTTTATATTTGTCGTTATTTTATGAAAGAACATTTCAATTTCTTTAGAAATGATAATGTCCAAGTACTAGAACTTCTGGAAATCTCAAAATTCACCTTAATAGGTCACCTTTCTCCGCTTTCTCCTGCTCGGGTAGCGGGTCTTTGCCGGAGACCCAGTTCTATGAGACTTCTCCAGGCTGCTCTGTCCTGGGTATCCTCTTCTTTGATACCACATAGCTGCATGTCTCTCCTGATGGTATCCTGATTGCATTCACCTTAATAGATTATTACAATTAAAAGTTGGCTAATAATTTCTTTCGTGAAACAAAGCAAAACAAAACAAAACAACTCTTCGTGTATTTAGCAAAAATGATTTTTGAGGAGGTCTGATGGCCTATCGAGTAATTAGTGACCATAGATAACAAGGTCTAATAATTTTAAAGCAATCAGCGCCTTGATTGACATTTTGTTCTATGAGCCAATCAGAATGCGTTTAATAAACAAAACAAAACAAGCACAATGTTCAACGAAGTTGCTGCAATTCGTTATTATGTTTTTTTTTGACAAAATTACGTTTGCATATGGTATAGTGAGCTTTTCTCTTCAATTTTGCCGCTGTAATTTTTTAATTTTTTCTACGTAAATTGCAAAATATTTAAGGTCAAAATAAGCTATCTTTTGGCGTGTTAATTATTACACGTTGTCAAATATAGAACGTTTATTATATTCTATGAAATGATCGGAACTTGTCGCATTTTATGAATAAATATGATCATTTTTTCAAATTTCGACTTATTTCAGCAATTATAATCACAATTTTCATGTAATTTGCAAATAATGTGGAGACAAAGAAGCGTTTAGTGTGAAAGTCAGAGTGGAGTATTGAATTTTGTGACTTTATGTGAATTCTGTGATGTAGTGACAATGTTTAAAAGCTCTATACTGGACGTTGTTTGTTGTTATGACTGAGACATACAAGATGGAAGAATAGCTTGAGTGAGGGAAGACCTCTCAAAATGTTAAAACTTAAAAACACTGTGAGATTGTTTATTGCCAACAACACTTTCAAATAAGAAATTCTTTTATAAGTGACTTGTGTCTGATATACCGTATAGGTTTCTCTCCTAAAACGTTTATAGGTGTTATAATATATATCAAATATATCAAGGTTTCTTTGAGACTCAAAGCTCTGATTATTCATACCAAATTGGTTTAAAATCCTGAAGAGTTAAATGGTGGATAATTTAGGCATATGTAATGTAAAACCATTTAGAATTTTGTATTCGAAATGTAGCCGAACATATTTGAAGCTGGGCATCAAGAATATCTTTTTAAATTTATTAGAATCTCTTTCTAGGTTTGATAGATTACTAAGTATAAATTTAGTTTTGCAAGTTTATGTTACTCTGCTTTACCACTTCAGGTAGCTCATTGAACTGAATATAATTGAGAGGCTTTTATCTGCTAAAATTCAAAACCAGTAATTTGACTAGTCCAAATCTTTCAACGCACGGTGAAAGGAAAGCTTATTTATGACGATAAGTTAGAATGAGGGATTTTACCCCCAGACACACCAGTCTTGGTAGCCTTCCAGGTATTTATTGATTTCAATGAGATAATTCAATAGAACTGCCACAGGATTCCGAGCTGTGGTCAGAGACTGTAAATTCCACCTGTTACCACAGCTAATCAAGTTGTAGGAAAGACCAGGATTTCGCCTGCTGCTGATTTGTAAAAATACAAATGATAAAAATTTTTTGGTATTCCTTGTTTGCCTTGCCAATCGTTGTAGTTTATGTATGTTTTTTTGTAAAACAGCATTTTTCCTTTCTATATGTGCACAGACCAACCTCCTTTGATCAGACTTAAAGGACCAAGAAGTACAAAGGGATCTGGTCGTGTGGAAATATTTTATGATGGAAAGTGGGGAACAGTTTGTGATGATTACTGGGATTTAAATGATGCTATTGTTGCATGTCGTCAACTTGGTTATCAGTATGCATCTAAGGCTCTAAAAGGAAATGATGTACCTAACGGTAATGGAACAATATGGTTAGATGATGTTGATTGTACTGGAAAGGAGATGTATCTTTCAAGTTGCTCACATGGAAAATGGGGAATACATAATTGTAAACATTCTGAAGATGCTGGTGTTGAATGTACGAAAGGTAAATATTATTATTTAATAACATCTTGGTTTGTAAAATAAGTTAAATCACTTACAACTCTTATTAGGGCAAGTGTCACATCCGGCACATTGGCGCTCTTTGATTAGCTAAAAAACATGTACAATAGGGGTAATTTTACAATTAAATACAAACAAACTTTGTAAATCAAACAGTAAAATGCCAAAAAAAAACACACAAGAAAATCTTATGCAATTGTGAGTTAAAGGAAAAACACTGAAGTTTCTTTATCCAGTTTCAAACAGTTTTTTTACTGATGAAAACTAGAAAAGTGAAAGCCAACCCGTAAAAAAACAGCGAGGACGAGAAAAAAGAAAGCAAGCTTCTTTCACTTCAAATAATGCCATGTAATGCACTATTTCCTAATCTTGCTTTCTCCGTCTTTACTGAAAAATATCGGACCTCAGTCTTTTTGTACAAACCTAGCTCTACGGGCTCGGTCTTTACAAACACCTCCAAACACCTCCGTCCGATGTTTCTCCGTAAAGACCTCGCAGCACGCCGCTCGGTTAATAAGTGCTTAGTAACAAAACGAAGTAAAAGGTGAAATTGATTTCTTGTTTCTGCAGACACGACACAGTGAATTTTAATAAATTTTCCATCGTTTTTGTGTAGCCTAGACTTGAATTAATAAGTCAAAAGAATATTTCCGAAGAATGTTTTGGTGCAATTTTCTCCAACTTGTTTCGTCATGGTTTAATATAAACAAAAAGTGAATTAATTGCAAGACTAGGGATCATATGTCAATTTTGCCGTAACGTTTAACGATTTTAATAAAGGTTATATCTTATATAACTCCCTGCTTTGCTTAGTGAAAGCGAGCTTTTGCAAAGAGTACGTCATTTTGTGCGCAAAAATATTGTTGTGAGTATATTTTGACCAAAAACACGTAGCCGTCATTAATTTGAGTCCTATGAGTATATAATGTTTTTTTCAAAACTTGTAGTCGTGACAACTATGTCTTTTGAAGCAAAGAAAGTCCTTATACTTTTTCATTTTGTAAGAAATTAGTTTGCAATACTTTTTGAGGCTTTACTTCAGTATCTTTTTTGAGCTCAGATGTACATTTAAAACGAAAATATGACCTGCTTTACATCCATGAATCGTGGATGGAAAGTCTTGTGTAAACAAAGTTGACGAACTGTAAAATATGTACTACAAATATATGTATAATACATAAAATGTAAGATAGCGAAGATTTTTCTCCATAAAAGGTTCTATATTTTCAAGAAATATATATCCAAATTAAGCTATCATCTTTAACAAAAATTTGCTTTCTGCCTGACTAATCTGTAACTACGAGTTTATATTATATAAGGACATTTGTTATTTGTTTTGATAAAAGTAGCTTATCTTTAGTGAGTCATTTCAGATATTTTATCTTATGTACTTTGTCTTGAACATATAGTTTTGAATGAATGCTCTAAATCGTTACACAATTGCATCTCTATTGCTCGATGTATTGATACAGTGGAAAGTTTCAAGTGTGAGTGTCGCTCTGGTTATACAGGAAATGGAGTGTATTGTAATGGTAAGTTGTGATTAAAAATCAATGAGAAACTTCACTGCTCATATATTATATAACTCCAGAGACAAAGTTTTCGGATAATGATTTTGAGCCATTTTATTGAATTATTCATTTCTGTCCCTTGTCAGTTACGGCGTTTTGATTAAACATATTATTTTAGTACTATCTTTGATTTCAGTGTCATTTTGGGTTAACATATAAATTTTTTGAAACATTGAGCTAACTTTTTAGATATCAATGAATGTTCACTTTCTACTGATAACTGTCATGAAAATGCAACGTGTCAAAATACACCGGGATCATATTCATGTACATGTAAATCTGGATATTTTGGAAATGGAACATATTGCACAGGTAACCCATTACCATTTAATTGCATGCTGCTACTTTTCTTATGAAAAAGATCTGTTTATGCTTTGATTTTTATCTTTGAACAGACAAACGTCCTCCTATTAGACTTCAGGGACCAAGAAGTTTAAATGGAACTGGTCGTGTGGAAATATTTTTTGATGGAGAGTGGGGAACAATTTGTGATTATGGCTGGGATATAAACGATGCGAAAGTTGTTTGTCGTGAACTTGGTTATAGATTTGCTGCTAGAGCTTTACAAGGAATTTATGTACCTGATGGTCGTGGAAAAATATGGCTAGCTTACGTTTGGTGCCATGGCAATGAGCAAAATCTTTCCAGTTGTTCACATAGCCAATGGGGAAGTAAAAATTGTCGACATTATGAAGATGCCGGTGTTGAATGTTCTGAGGGTAAATATCATTCGACATTGATAATGCATGGTGCACACCATCCCAAGGAGAATATAAATATGGAGAGAAAGATTGTGTGGATATTGAAAGAAAACAATAAATTATATTGAAGAGCTGTGGTAGTTTATTGAAGACTTATAGGAAAGTAAATGTTTTGAAACGTAAGAAATGAAATGGGAAATAGGAAAAAGTCCAAACTGTCAACGGTTAACGATAATGTTAATATCTTAACGCACACTTTTTATTCATAATATAGTAAATAGCCGCTTAACGCACAGTGCGGGCAGCAACACACAAAAATTAGATGGCAAATAGAGCAGGCAATAGACATAGTACAGACTATAGCTTTGTAGTTAGTAGTACAGACTATGGTACAGACTATAACATAGTAGTTGGTAGTGACAAGTAGAGCAGGAAATAGACATAATACAGACTATAGCTTTGTTGTTAGTAGTACAGACTATAGTACAGATTATAACATAGTAGTTAGTAGTGACAAGTAGAGCAGGCAATAGACATAGTACAGACTATAGCTTTGTAGTTAGTAGTACAGACTATGGTACAAATTATAACATAGTAGTTAGTAGTGACAAGTATAGCAGGCAATATATATAGTACAGACTATAGCTTTGTAGTTAGTAGTACAGACTATAGTACAGATTATAACATAGTAGTTGGTAGTGACATGTAGAGCAGGCAATATATATAGTACAGACTATAGCTTTGTAGTTAGTAGTACAGACTATAGTACAGATTATAACATAGTAGTTAATAGTGACAAGTAGAGCAGGCAATAGACATAGTACAGACTATAGCTTTGTAGTTAGTAGTACAGACTATGGTACACATTATAACATAGTAGTTAGTAGTGACAAGTAGAGCAGGAAATAGACATAGTACAGACTATAGCTTTGTAGTTAGTAGTACAGACTATGGTACAGATTATAGCATAGTAGTTAGTAGTGACAAGTAGAGCAGGCAATAGACATAGTACAGACTGTAGCTTTGTTGTTAGTAGTACAGACTATAGTACAGGTTATAACATAGTAGGAAGTAGTGACAAGTAGAGCAGGCAATAGACATAGTACAGACTGTAGCTTTGTAGTTAGTAGTACAGACTATAGTACAGATTATAATATGGTAGTTAGTAGTGACAAAGCATTATCAATAAGAAAATAGAATGATTCTATTAATTAAGAAATTAACTGGGGTTGATTTCTTTGTAATAAAAATTAAATTTCCTCATAACAAATTACTCTCCAACACTTTAATACATAAGGAAGATACATGTTATTTGTTTTTATCCTGTTTTTACAAACTTTTGACAAAAAGTAGCAATTCTTTCTGTGAAATAATTCAGAAGTTTCATTTCACCAATATTTAGTATTGGATGAGTGTTCTACATCACGACATAATTGCATCTCTATTGCTCGATGTATTGATACAGTGGAAAGTTTCAAGTGTGAGTGTCGCTCTGGTTATACAGGAAATGGAGTGGATTGTAATGGTAAGTTGGGAATAAAAATCAACGAGAAACTTATATATTCTATAATTGCAGAGACTAAGTTTTTGGCTAATGGTTTTGAGCCATATTATTGAATTATTCATTTTTAACCCCTTACAGTTTTATTTTTACTCATAATTTTTTACCGTAAGTGTGTAAAAGCATTATTGATAGAGCTCATTTAATAAATACGACAATTTTTTTTAAAATAAAAATGTTTCAATATCTCATGTGCTATCTTCAGTATATAAGAAAGAGTATTATGTATGTGACAAATATATATATGAGTAATATGATACAGTGATACAATTTATACAATTACTAGTAGATTATAAATATAAATATTACGATGAAATAGTGGTT
This sequence comes from Xenia sp. Carnegie-2017, assembly GCF_021976095.1. NCBI lineage: Eukaryota > Metazoa > Cnidaria > Anthozoa > Malacalcyonacea > Xeniidae > Xenia > Xenia sp. Carnegie-2017. Next base: position 9,313,649 of record NW_025813482.1, on the reverse strand, counting down.
AGAATTAATGATGAGCGTATTATTAGGATGAATATAGTGTTAAAACGAAAATCTTGAATGTTGAGATTAAGGTTAGTTTGTTAATGTGAAGTGGTTCTTTGATTTTAAGTGCAAATGTAGTATCTGCAGTGTCGATGATTTTAAAGCAAGAGGGTGAATAGCAAGTTAGTTTTGCATGAAGGTGATTTTAAAAGGTATTGATAGGGTATGTGAGTTTGATTCTGGAGGACGGAAGTTTCGGCATAAATCCACAATCGAATAGGATTTAATAGAAACAGGGATAAGACTTTTGAATGAAAACTAGTTTTTGGTTTTGAAAAACTACTTTTTAGTCAAAGATCCTATCCCTGACTTTATTAAATCTACGTATGGTGATATACCAATTCTATTGCGGGATGTAATTCCCGATACATTGGCGAAACTTCCCGTCACTTGTCCTCCAGAATCAGGGAATACACCACAACTGACAAAAACTCACATATCAATCGACAACTTTTAAAATCACCTTCATGCAAAACTAACTTATCATTCAGCCTCTTGCTTTAAAATCATCGACACTGCAGATACTACATTCGCACTCAAAATCAAAGAAGTACTTCACATTAACAAGCTAACCCTAATCTCAACATTGAAGATTTTCGTTTCAACACTATATTCAGCCTGTAAATACACACATCATTAATTCTAACCACTATTTCATTGTAATATTCATTTTTATAATTTACTCGTAATTGTTTAAATTCTATCTTTGTATCATATCACTCATATATATATTTATCACATACATAATACTCTTTCTTATATACTGAAGATGGCATCATGAGATGTTGAAACATGTTTTTTTTAAAAAAACTTGTCGTATTTATAAAATGCATTTAATTTTTTACTGTTATAAAACGTAAATTTTGTTGTGACTCCTTTTCCTTTATAATTTTTGTAACATTGACCTAACTTTTTAGATATCAATGAATGTTCACTTTCTACTGATAACTGTCATGAAAATGCAACGTGTTACAATACCTACGGATCTTATTCATGTACATGTAATTTTGGTTATTTTGGAAATGGAACATTTTGCACAGGTAACCCAACATTTTTGTGACATGTTATTGCATACAGTTACTTTTACGTTAAGGAAGACATGCTAAAGAATTTTTATCTTTTGTTTTTGAACAGACAAAAGTCCTCCTGTTAGACTTCAGGGACCAAGAAGTTTAAATGGAACTGGACGTGCTGAAGTATTTTATAATGGAGAGTGGGGAACAATTTGTGATGCTGGCTGGGATTTACACGATGCAAAAGTTTTTTGTCGTGATCTTGGTTATCAATTTGCTGCTAGAGCATTACACGGAATTTATGTACCTGATGGTCGTGGAAAAATATGGCTTGATGACGTTGATTGCTATGGCAATGAGCAGCATATTGCAAGTTGTTCACATAACAGATGGGGAACGCACAATTGTGAACATTTTGAAGATGCTGGTGTTGAATGTGCTAATGGTAAATATTTTACAACTTCGTAAATAAAAGCAGTACTGCTTATTTATAATTAATCCTTATTACAAAAGTGATTTTTCCACAAAAAATCGACTCATTTTAGTTGAATATTTATATATACTTCTTTAAAACACGAGTTTTGAAACGTACTACGTAAGAAATATCACAAATACAATTTTAACATTTCAATAACGTTTTTTAGTGCTGTTATAGAGTTGCAGCAAAATTTGCAGAGTGGCATGTAAAAATTTAAGTACTTACAAAATCATCCATTCATTTTGTTGATGAAAGCATGTTTTGGGTTTCAGTTATTTATATTATGTACGTAGTCTTTGGATTAATTATTGATATTGTTTTGTAACTGCAGTTGGTTTAATGGTGTAATGAGTTGTTCATAAGAATTTGATAATACTCTTTGTCATTAAAGTGCAAGCAATTTTTGGTGAGCGTACACTAACTCAGGCTTTTTAAGCTTATGTGAGCAGCCTGACATTACCTGTTTATTTTCAATTTAATGTCCAACACATGATTTTGCTTCCACCTGTCAAGGTCACTTCTTTATATCACATGACGATATAATCAATATGTTTTGTATTATTTTCACAAAGTTTTGACGAAAATTGACAATTCTTTTGGTGAAATAATTCAGAAAAATTAATTTTAACAACATTTAGTTTTAGATGAATGTTCTTTATCAGGACACAATTGCCACTACAATGCTCGTTGTATTGACACCAAGGAAGGTTTTAAGTGTGAGTGTCGTTCTGGTTACTTAGGAAATGGAGTGAATTGTTATGGTAGGTTGCATAAGAACATTAGCGATAACTTTGAGTAACTCTAGAAATTTTTTTTTCCGAAAGAGAAAGTTTTTATTGATGGTTTTTGAGCCATTTCTTTAATAATTTGTTTTTAACTCTTTAAATTTTTTGCACTTTGATTTATTTCTTTAAAAAACGTAAATTTTGTTGTGATATGTTTTTCCTTTTGTAACATTGAACTAACTTTTTAGATCTTAATGAATGTTCACTTTCTACTCATAACTGTCATGAAAATTCAGTGTGTCATAATACACAGGGATCTTATTCATGTACATGTAAACCTGGATATTTTGGAAATTGCATAGGTAACCCGACACCATTTAACTGCATGCAATTACTTTACTCATAAAAGAGATCTATTAATACTTACTTTTCCGAAAACCAAGAACTTTGATTTTAATTTTTTAACAGACGAACGTCCTCCTATCAGACTTCAGGGACCAAGAAGTTTAAATGGAACTGGTCGTGTGGAAATATTTTATGATGGAGAATGGGGAACAATTTGTGATGATGGCTGGGGTTTAAGTGATGCAAAAGTTGTTTGTCGTCAGCTTGGTTATAGAAAAGCTAAGAGGGCTCTACAAGGAGGATCAGTTCCTGATGGTCGTGGAAAAATATGGCTTGATGATGTTCTTTGCAATGGTCATGAAAAGTATATTTCAGATTGTTCCCATAACAAATGGGGAAGACATAATTGTGGACATTCTGAAGATGCTGGTGTGGAATGCTCAGGTGGTATATTGTTTTTATAAAGCATTTGTGTTGAATGGAAATTAATATTAACATATCTTACAATTTTTTTATAGCTCATACTAACCTTCATAACAATCGAAAACAAATTTATTGTCATTTGCAAATTAGTTTCAATTTTATCTTATAGAATTCGATGAATGTACTGCAAACGTACACAGCTGTAGCATTAATGCTGAATGTGTCGACACTGTACAAAGTTTTAAATGTATTTGTAACCCAGGCTTTACAGGAAATGGGAAATATTGTAATGGTAAGTTTATTTTGAATTCTATTCTTCGTCAGCCAAAAGATGGGAATTGATTCGAGATAGTGCCTACTTCTCACAAGAACCAATATAATTTTTTTTCTCAAAGCTCATATTGACAAGATTAAAAGTCGGTTTTTCTGAATGTTTATGGCAAGGTTCGGCACCTTGATCAAATTGAGAAAATTTGAGAAAATATCATTATTGTATACCAACTGCGATATATTTAAATAGGCCGTTTTTCTGCGAGGGACTTGAAAATCAGACAATGTGAAAATGCTACCCTTATCTGACCTTCATACAAAACAAAACGTACTGTTTGCATTGATCTCAGTCAATAAATTTTAAATGTTTTTGGCCTTAAGATGTGAATTTCAAGCTGCTCTTATACTATGTGGTTTATTGGAAAAGCTCATAAGAACATAATGACAAATACTTATTGTTTTCAAAACAGAATAAACACATCTTCATAAACATTTATTAAAGCAGGTCTTATGAAAACATATTGTAACGTATTGCACATGCCGTCTCTTATCAGAATATTTGCTAACATGATATTAAATACCCTAAACTTTGCTTTCTACAGACATGTTCTAACACAAAAGAATTATGAAAAATATATCAGAAAACATGTCTTAGTAGAACATTCTCTAAATAGACATGAATATATTATTAACCTATGTTTTAACAGAACATGTATCATGTACTGTCAAAAAGTGTGCGATGGCAGAACATGTTTCAAAAAGGCCTCTGGTGTTATGAAAGACATCAATTTTTGCTTTTCAGAAATCCCCTTGCTTTTCACTGTGCATCAGTTTTCCCCATTTCAGGTATGCCTCTGGTGTTGCAACTGACTGCAATATTGTACTTTTAGAAAGGACTTTGTTGCTAACCATGACATCCCTTGTCTCCTTTTAGAGAGGCCTTCTGATGTTCATCGTGACTCATTTTCCCCATTTCAGAGGGCCTCACATGGTGACCATGAGTCAGTTTCCTTCTTTCAAAGAGACCTTTTGATGGTCACCGTGATTAGTTTTTCCCCATTTAGAGGACCTCTAGATGATCATGGTGACTCATTTTTCCTCTTTCAGGGAGGCTTTCTGATGTTCACTGTGACTCATTTTTCCCCTTGCAGAGAGGCCTTCTGATGGTCACCTTCACTCAGTTGTCCTTTTTTAGAGAGCCCCTCTGATGTTCACAAAGAAATATTTCTCCTGAGTAAGAAGGCCTGAAAAGAAAAATATTTATTTATGTATTTACACAAGCACTGTGCAGTGAACGTTTCAGTATTTACACAAGCACTGTGTGTTATCAACGTGATATATTTTTCTAGGTTTCATCCAAATGAGTTTTTTAATGTAGTCATTCACATTCACAAAGTAAGTGTTGAATGAAATTGGTTGTAGACGTGTTCCTGGTATACTCTGGTTGATATTTGCCATAAATTTAAAATTACATTGTGTTTCGCTATATTTCATATTTCCAATAAATATCACATGAATAGTTGGACGCCTCTGTTAGGCAAACAGGTCAGTTTTTTTAATCTAAAATATTGAAATGATTATTGAAATGATATGTTGATTGTGTACAAGACGAGTTGCCCTTTTTTCCTTCCTTCCACCTTTCAACGAGACATCATAATATATAACTACATCAATCTAAATTTGCATCGCTCTTGCGTAGCTCGATATTATCCGGATTTATTATAGTTCTCAGGACTTTGCGCTGTCCGTTTCCCTCACATATTTTGAAACTGTTGCAAATTGGCGGTAAATTGGTTAGCAATTTTGAATTTGGTCGGTGTGTGCAAACGTTGTTCAGTTTTGTTTGAATATATATGTCATAATTGGACAGAAATCGAAAAAAAAGAGCAAGACGGACTCCTTCGTTTAGACTGATGATAAGTTTGAACTCTTACTGAAAGTCACACTAGATTTTAAAATATCCAACGCTATGTAGAAAGTCGATTGGAATCGACTGAAGCAAATTCGACGACATTTTAAAGACGCTATAATAATTGCCAGGCAATCTTGGTCAAAAATATCCGAATTTACCGTCCACACGCATCCAAATTGTTTGCGGATACGAAAATTTTTTCTCCAGAGAGCGGATTCAAAAGTTTCCGGATAACCCGCTCAAATATCCGTATGCGTCTGGACGGGGCCTTATCTAGATGGGTGTGTCACATTTTAATTCTTTTGTATCTTAAGTTGACATACTAATCAATTCATCAAAGTTACCCAAACGTCAAGGCATTTAGGGTATCTTTCCTAATGAATCTATAACTATCCGGCATTCAGACTTGCTTCCATGTGACGAGTAAATTTTACTACAGCCCAACTTTTGATTTTTTGTTTGAAAGCCAAAGCTTTTTTTAGATCTTTTAATTTTTTGATTTTTAGTCTGCATGTGTGCATTGCTCATTGTCTAAAGATTTATTTATCAAGGTGTACAATACAATCGAAGCTTTTAAGTACTTTTACTGTCTGCATAATTATATGGATACATTCCGCAAATGAATTTCCTTGAAGACAAAAATTATGAAAATTGGCAAAGGGAGTACACCTCTTAATTCTGAACGAGGCAAAGCGATAAGTTTAGTCGCTGCTTTGTTGATAAAGCCAAAATGATTTGCCGTTTTTTTAGGAATTAAAAGTTTAGCAAGTGTGACGAGATATTCTGTCACGTGCTTAAAATAATTGTCACTGGGTTGAAAAAATCTTTGCAACGAAAGAGTTAAATGTTGAAGGACAAGTTGTTACATACTTTAAACAAAACTGTGAACTTAAACATGTTCTTAAACTCATGTATCTTTTTTTACTTATGACTGCAATGACATTTGTATAAACCAGAGGCTTAGTGGGAATGCAGAAACGACTAATACATCCCGTTGCCTGGTGTACTTAATGTTTATCGAATTTTCTAAAATTTTAGTTCGAGGCACAACGGAGTTTGGACTTCCCCACTTCAAATTAAACTAGAATTTAAACACTTTTATTTTCTTTACACAAGCGGGAAAATTGAGGCATTTACGAAGTGCTCTCGTCTCTTCGATTTTCTGAATGTTTTTACATTTAAATTAACCATAAGATGCCAAAATACATAGACGTGGACAAATTTTTGCGAAGTTTTTATGAAATGATAGTTTTCTGAACATTTTTAACTATATGACACAATTCAATGAAATATCTTAATATACAATTAGACTCATCTTCTTATTCGGTTTTGAAAACAAAAAAATTAGTGAATTTTCTTGTACTTATCTGTTAATGTTACAGGTTTCAGGGAATGAAACAGTCTAGATTTGATTTGCTTGCTTGATTTTGTTCAATAACTTTTGATGATGTTAGAGAAAAATCTAATTGTGGTTGTGTAAAATGCTTGTGCAATATTTTGTACTCCGACAGGTGCTGTTATTGATTGTACGTACGAGCAAAGTATAAGCAAGAGAAAGTAAAACAGCTGTTTGTAAAAATGTCTGATTTGAAGGAATTCCCTAACTATAGAAAATTGGCTACAAAATAAAAATTTGTTCCTACATGGAACCGTTTATCCATACAGTGATACTTGAGAAAAAAAATAAACAACTGAAAGACGAGGTTTAAAGCAAGTTTGAGTTATTTTTCTTCTACTACAAGAATGGAGAAATCCTTGCTATGAAAATTTGCTTTGCTGAGCTATTTGCTAGGAAAAACGAGGATTACTGCCCTTCGAGTCGTGATCATCTGTTAGAGATATTCGACAAATCCCATAAATCTTAGTATTTTTGCTTGGAGCTTGCTGCAATAATTGATGCAGGATGTGTTTTGTAAATGCCATGTATTACTTACTGGGAGATAGACCACTCATATTTACTAGTTATTAATGACTTTTGGTTTTGGCTTTTTCCCCATGCAGTAGCATTTGATCACTATTCCTAAACTTCAGCTGTTAATCCTGAAAAAGCTGGTGAAGATTTTCAACTCTGCTGATAATTTATTTCACAAGCAAAAATATGTAACACCTGCCTGGCCTACACATCTAACAGCAGACATTTATAGTGCTAGCATTTAAAACTACACGTCCCTGCTGCCCTGTGCGGATTCAAAACCCTAACAGAAACAACAAATATTGTGTTACTTAGTTTCTTTAGGTAATAATGTTGCATCGCTTACGAGGTAATCCGTGCTAAGTCATATATCATTAGTATCTTGTATAGATTTTCCATTACCTCGTATTGATTCCAATCTTTCAAGTCTGTTACAACCGTAAGCTAAAGTAGTAGTTGAATTCAGAATTTTTTTTATCTTTTTTAATTAAATTTTTTGTTTCCATCTACATTATCATTTTGCATTTTTACTTTTATTTGTAGACATCAATGAATGTTCTCTTTCTACTGATAACTGCCACCAAAACGCAACATGTATTAACAACAAAGGATCATTTTCGTGCAAATGCAACTTTGGTTATTTTGGAAATGGAATCATATGTTCTGGTAAAGGTTAATTTTTAGAAAGTGTTTAGAAAAAATAATTTCAATGTTTTGATGATCATCTATAAATAATGTTTTTGAAATCCTGAAACATTAAGTTATTTTATTTATTAACAAGACCAAGTACCTCTTCTAAGATTGGAAGGAGCAAAAAGTAAAAATGGTACTGGCCGTGTTGAAATTTTTTATATGCAACAATGGGGAACAGTATGCGACGATGACTGGGATTTAAAAGATGCTGAAGTTGTTTGTCGTCAACTTGGTTATGATTATGCAGTAAAAGCTCTACCAGGAAGTCATACATCACATGGTCATGGAAAGATATGGTTGGATGATGTTAAATGTACTGGTAGTGAACCAAATTTAGCAAGTTGTGTAAATAACAAATGGGGAAATCATAATTGTGAACATCATCAAGATGCTGGTGTGGAATGCTCTAAAGGTAAAGTTTTCTTTATCATTGTACTTATAATTCATGTTAGATTTGTTGTTTGTCATAAAAAATGATGAAAGTCAATGTTATCAGCTTTAAAGATTTTAACCGTATTAACAAGCAGTTGCATATCAAATCATCACTATATCTTATAAAATTAAATAATAATTTTACATTAGATTTTGATGAATGTTCTCTTCAGTTGCACAACTGCAGCAGTAATAGTCAATGTATAAACACGATGGGAAGTTTTTCATGTTTTTGTAAATCTGGATATACAGGAGTCAATTGTACAGGTAAGATGCCTTCAGCAGGAACAGCATTCCGAGAATTTCTAATCACAAAATGTTTTGTGTCATTTGTAGACATTAACGAATGTTCTCTGTCTATTGGTAATTGTCATGAAAAAGCAGCTTGTTTCAACACAGAAGGATCTTTTTTTTGCAAATGTAAGCATGGTTATCTTGGAGATGGAACGTTGTGCTCAGGTAGGCATTGATCTTCATGACTACGCTTTAAATAACTAAAAGAACTACTTTATATAATATTGCACTGTTGACGATATGAAAGTGATTGGTAAGTAAATGACTACTTTCTATGAAGAAATTATGTAGATAAAAGTGATTTGACATATTTGATTGAAAAAACAAGCTTTTGTTTTGTTGGTGGAACTTGTAGAGAAAAATATCAAATCAAGTTTCACAAACGCTGCAAAACTATAAACGAAACATTTTGGCTGTGGAAGTCTTATGGTACATGTACCAACATAAAGGCTATCCAAACTTTGTATCTATTGAGTGAGCTTTCTTTTAGTTCAATGGCAAGTAATTAAAATTTCTTTAAGAAAAGTCTTTAATCTTTGACTCGAATGTTAGCGTAAATCTACTTTTAATATTAGAAAAGGGTTTTCTTCTTCTTGCCATATTAAACATAAGTTTACGTATTAAATTTCCTAGTGAAGCTGTGAGTTTGTCTATGCCTGGAAACCATATTATTTTTGTTAAGAATTGTTTGGTCTTCACGATGCGTTGAACTATCTTTATAATGTACGGTTGGCTTAACTTAAGACTTTTTTTACGTAAAGTTTTCAATGATTTCAGTTTTCTTGCAGGTCTTAAAATATAAGTCATTACGCGATTTCTTTAAAACATATTTTGCCATTCTAAGCAGTGATTTGATTTCACGAATGCTGCATTTTCTGGTGAAATCATTTCTTGTGTGACTTTGCAGAGAAAAATGACAAAAAGTACATGCTTGAGATTCGTTTGATAAATCACAAGTTTTCAGAAAGTTTATTGAATTCATCTTCCCACGTCTACAATAACTTGAAGAATGAAATAGAAAGAGAGGTAAATATTCTCTTGTTTTCAACTGAGAGTTGAAGTTTTGTGCTTGTAGCAATACAAAGTTTGTAAATTTTTTTTTAGCTCAACAATATATTCAAATCGTCTGATACAAGTTTTTGGTACATTGATGCAAGTGTTCTTGGATTTCAGTAAGTTGAGATTTAATGTTTGTTTTTCTTTTGTTTTCATTTAAATGTTTTATTCTTGCAATAAACGATAGTATTTATGCTTCATAGGAAAGGAAGTACAATTGTATCTTTTGTCTTATCCTTGAAACGTCAATTTAATCTCGATCCTCGTGAACTTGTAAAACAAATAAACAAATTTGACTCAATTGCTGGATACAGTTTTGACAAGACTTGCACAAGATTGAGAGGTATTTTAAGTAGATAAAATTGGTTCTAAATTATAAAACACACTTGCCAAAAACATCATCTTGTAAATTCATGATTTGAGTTACGCAAAGACAAGATTTAAAACAATATATCGATTTTATTTCAAAATTATTATCACTTGCTTACCCTTTAATTCTCAGTCGATCGATTGTGTGTATTCTCTATTCTGTAGTACAAATTTTTGCTGTGTAGATGAGTTTGCTAAAGCAGTGCATGGTGAAAACGTTTTTTTTTTCTATTTTTTAGCCGTTGATGTTGAGGTGGAAATCAAACTTTCAAATAAAACTTTAGACAAAGATGTAAAGAACAAATTTTCATTGGCTTATCAGAAATTGAAAGAAAATGTTAATACACAGGTATAATTGCAGAGGAATTATAATTGAATGGACGAAAATAACACCATAATTGTCCAAAGAATTTTACAGATCTTAAACTGTAAGATCTGGACAAAATTTAGTGTTGTTGTTTTTAGTTTGTTGTTCTTTACATAAACATTTGGATGTGTACTTTGATTTGCTATATTATTTACCACAGACTAGTAGACGAGAGCATGTATTATAGCTGTCATATACTTGCACATTTTTTTTAAAAAGAGTTTTTTGTATCACGTTTATCCAAAGTTTATTTCGTGATCAATCAATAAATTATGTCATCGTTGTTTTTTTGGAATATTTGACGTTGGATATATCTCCATCGTCATTTCTAATACTACGTATGCATAAACTAAAATATATATGGCTGTGTATATTGATGTTTTAAAGGTTTGATAAAACTAAATTACAGTTACACCATTAGCAAATTGTCGATGTATCTGCTTTTATCATGCAAATTGTTGAGAAATAAATTTTTCATTTAGTTTTACAGATTTTTCAACAACACACCTGGATTTAATGATGTGGAAATTTTAGAATTCAATGAGTGAGTACAAATAGAGTTGAACTTTTATAAAATAGCGAAACATTTTAAGTAAACAAGAATTTTTCAAATTGAACATTTTTGGGCATTCCTTTTCTATCATCACTACATACAAGTGATGAAACATATTTATTTTCAAACGGATTTATAGCAAGATATGTGAATACAAATATTAAACAAATTACAATATAGTGGAGAAAAAAATAATGCTTGTAATGTTTGACTACAAATGTGTTGTTCGTATGCTTTGCAGAAATGATGGTATCACAGTGAATTTTGCAGTCAGTTTCTATAAAACACCAAATGAGACAATAGATGTTATTGCAGTAAACGTTGGTCGTAAGATTATTAAACAGTTAAAAACTGGTCACATTGGCGATGTCAATGTCAACCCAGAATTTCTAAGATTAAAAGGTAAACATATTGTACATTTTTGTGAAAAACGAAAAACATGTGTTCAAGAAACGATTTCTAGAGTAATGGAAAAAATAACCAGTTTTTTACAGAGATTGTGTCATTAAGTTTTTAAATAAAAATTTGTCGATAAATATTTTGCTATTGTTTGAAACAAAATATAATTTTTTTCATTTGTGTAATTTAAAATCCTCAAGGAAATAAACAAGTGTAAGAATAACCATTAGTTTTGTACAATAAACTATAATTTCATATTTCTTTTTTTACAGTTTAATATTTCATTAAGATTTTATATTACACACTTGAGAACATTCATTTTTTTGTTTCAAACACAAAAGTATTTGTCAATAATTTTCTGTTTGTGAGGACTTATTGACACATTCTTTGTACATTTGAATCATTGTCGTAGCCAACGAACAATATTTGGTCTTGTTTAAAAAATTAAATCAAACACTGAATATAGGGAGAAACCCTTTATTACGGGCATTTGAAAACAGCATTTCTGGCTTTTCGAAGGACATAATGGTACATATGGCTTTGAAGACCACGCCAAACGAAAAATTGACATCAACAATATTTCACACACCCACACGATAAATGCTGCTTGCATGTAAATGATGTTTTATATTGCTAACTCACATTATTTGAAGCCATTGTAAATTTGAAAAAATAGCACATAAAACACAATAATATCACACTTTCATGAACATTTAGGAACTTAAAAGAAGTACAGAACGCAGAAGTGCCTGTTTTAGGCGTCATACTTTAACCTAACTAAAATATTGTCCTTGTTGCAAAATTATAACTGATATATTGCCCAAGTATTCATGTAAACGCTATTTAATTACTATTACATTTTTTGGAAAAATTTTATAGCTAATATAATTCCGTCAAAATGCAATCGTAGAATTTTGTTTTGTATTCCAGCATTGATGGATATTATTGAATAATAAGATAAATATCTCGTAAAAATTTAAATATGACAAACATTTATCGCAAAAACATCCAGGATACAGGAGAAGAAAACAAATTTTCTTTTTTACATAATTTTGGTAACTGCAATGTTTACAAAATTTGATCAATACTTGCTAAATTTCTTTACATTTTAGTTCCACCTCCTCCTCCGAGGAATGTAAGACCCTCTCAAGTAAAAGAGACTTTCATTTATCTGGAGTGGGAACACCCAGATCTGTATCAATATTTTTCTATTCGTTCATACTACATCAAGTATCGTAAAAGTGGTAAAAATACATGGCTCAGCAAATCTTACAGCGCTGATCTTGCAACGAAAATGCAACTGAATAATTTAAAGAGCAATACGATCTACGTAATTAAGGTGGTTGCTAAGAATGATTACAGTTTTGGAAAAGAAAGTGAAGAAATAGAAGTAAAAACTTTAAAAGAACAAGGTGATTTATTTATTTTTAAAAGCCCATAGAACTGACGTGTTTCATAAATATCTGGTATCTATAAATGTCTGACAATCAAGAAATCCATATTTATCTTCATTTTTCAAAATATTTTTTACTAGAAAGATAGTTTAATAAATCTTTATAATTATTATATGAAGGAAATGTCAAATAAATTGTGAATGCAGGAAGAGAATAAAATTATTTGCATTGCAGCTCTAAAAATGCATCTTGATCTCCATAACATGCAGCCAAAATGCAGATAAAACGTCCTAATCAAAGCTAACTCCACATCATTGAGCAAAATATATAAATTGTACTGTATGATTTTTAAAAATTTTCGTCCATTTGTTTTTTCAGCGTTGCTATGTTTTTGCAGCAAAAAATACCAGAAAATATCATTTAATAAATTTGTCTTTTCTAGGAATGTCACAGTGGTATTATCTTGCTCCAATTATTGTCGTTGTCTCTTTAATTGCTTTAATCGTCATTATATATTTGGCAAAATGTACGACTTCGAAAACAAGTGGGCATCGTAAATTTAGCAATGAAGAAAAAGTAAGACACGTTTTCAAATATTATAAAATTGTATATCATTTGCTGTTTTACTTGAAGTAAGTATTGCCTTGTGTATTTTTTCTTATCATACACGAGTTTGAAATTTATGCGCAACAAGCTGGTGAAATAAAAATCATGTGCCTAAAATTTCCGAGCACCTGATTGGACATGTAATTTTCTTCACTAGGGAAAAATGTTGTATCTCCATTGCGATTGGATATACCATTTTTTCACTAGTGACAAAATGCATATCAAGTTATATCAAGTTTTATCACTTTTTATGGCTTGTTTTTTCGAGTGGCAGTTCAAATGATTATTCTTTTGTGATGTTTTTTAGAAATTTTTTGAACTCACTGAAGTGCCTGAAACAAATAAATCGTTGAGTTCAAGCGACACAAATATGGAGACGCCTTTAACTGCTAACGTTTGATGATTTTTTTACGTTTTTGTTAAGTTTAACTATGTTTTTGTGTCAGAGTGATATGATGAAAACGGTCGACATGCTTACGTTGTGATTGTTGGAAATTATCTTTGTTTTTCTTTATTATTTTTGTGGAATTTATCAATTTATTTTGTTAATTTACTGCAACCAAAATTTCTTATCTAGTTGAGTTATTTCATTCAGTTCCTCTTAATAAAATTAGTATAAGTATGGTGAACAAAGAAATTTAAGTTTGCTTCCCTCTTTTACTATTCTTGACTTGCAATTCGGCCATGTTGTTGGTGGTCTGATACAAAAGAATATTTCATCAGAGTTATTGTTGGCACCAGCCTGCGTGGGCGAGCAACATTGTTTCGCAAATCTCAAGAGAATGGTTGCAAGTCAAGAATTTATTTCTTTAAAAACATGTTATTGCATAGAAAATATATTATTACTATGTCACTTTAATGATAAAAAAGTTGTGTTCTTTTATGACTTATAAAGATTCACGATAGATCGTCATTGAGCTTTCTCCGGGGCTTTAATTTTCTGGCAGTAAGGTCGAATTTTCGTCATCTACAAAATTACATTATATTTTTACTGCTAATTTTGAATAAGTTGAAATCTAAAATAGTCAGTCTCAAATGTAAAATTGAGACTGACTATTTTAATGAAGGTTTTTTAAATGAAGGTTTGGTGAATTTAAATTGAATTGTTGATTTTTAAGGTTACGTTTACAAATTTTGTTATTACAGTAAACACAAAAAGTAGTGACTATTTAACAATTATATAATAACCAGAAAAATTTGAGCAATTTCATTGGTCGAGAGCTATGATCTATAAGATGACGTACGAACGGAATTGACGTCACAGAAAATTTGATGTTTATAAAAACAAACAAATGGCGGATATATTTAAAAATTTATCGCAATACCTCCTTGAATGGGAAAATAAAGATATTCACAAAGACCCAGTTGAGCAAAAAGAAAAGAAAATAAACTATAAAACTAAACAATCGAAGTTTCAGGAAAAGAATGTTTTACACCAACAAACGTTAGTAATTTTTGTGACAAGAGAACAAACCTTTCTTGTGTGAAGTGTGTGAAATATATGTTCTTTCTATTGAGTTCTATAAGACCTTATAGAACTCAATGGTTCCCCCGTCATGTTTCTCACGTGAGCATTTGGTGAACTTTAGTCTTTTGCTTGAAAATTGGTGAACTATAGCCTTTTGCATGAAAATTGGTGAACTTTAGTCTTTTGCATGAAAATTGGTGAACTTTAGTCTTTTGCATGACAAATGGTGAACTTTAGTCTTTTGCATGACAACTGGTGAACTTTAGTCTTTTGCATGAAAATTGATGAACTTTAGTCTTTTGCATGAAAATTGGTGAACTATAGTTTTTTTGCATGAGAATTGGTGAACTATAGTCTTTTGCATGAAAATTGATGAACTTTAGTCTTTTATATGAAAATTGGTGAACTATAGTCTTTTGCATGAAAATTGATGAACTTTAGTCTTTTGCATGAAAATTGGTGAACTATAGTCTTTTGCTTGAAAATTGGTGAACCATAGTCTTTTGCATGAAATTTGGTGAACTTTAGTCTTTTGCATGAAAATTGACGAACTTTAGTCTTTTATATGAAAATTGGGGAACTATAGTCTTTTGCATGAAAATTGGTGAACAGGTGTTAGTATCAGTTACCCCCTGACCACTAGTCTTTACACAGGTGTTAGTATCAGTTACCCCTGACCACTAGCCTTTGCAAAGGTGTTAGTATCAGTTACCCCCTGACCACAAGTTTTTATACAGGTGTTAGTATCAGTTACCCCTTGACCACTTGTCTTTACACTGGTGTTAGTATCTGTCACGCTCCTGACCACTAGTCTTTACACAGGTGTTACTATCTGTTACTCCCCCGATCACGAGTCTTTTCACAGATGTTAGTTTGGTCAGATGGAAAAAGTGTTTATAAAGAGAGAGAAGCAATTTGAACATTGGGAAGATGTTCATTTTCTAGTAGCAAGTGTGGAAAGGAACATGTCAACATGGCGAAGATAAACTTCTGTATTTTATATTGTGCATGCTGACGACTTCCACCGGAAGTGCTGTGTAAAATTTGCAGTCACCATAATTACTAGATTTCAAGCAAAATAGCTGGATTATTTAAAATTTCTATAGGTAATAGAAAATAAAGATGAGACCTGTCCAAAAAAAAATGCTTGACGCCGTCTCGAAGGTAAATTTTGTGTTTGGCTTTAATTCGCTCTTTGCCCAGACCTCAGCGTAACCCTGCATTTGCACGGAATATGATATTCGGTTAGAACATATTTGTGATTAAAAACGTGATAAAAGTCAAAAATAATGCCGTTTATCTAAAATATTAAGCATCGTGCTGCTAAGATCATATGGTAAATCTTACTTATTTTTGCCCTTTTTGCAGCAAAGGACGAAGGTAATTGTTAAAATTGACACATCTCATTTATTTGTAGAATGAAACATTTTGAGTCCAAACAGTATCATCTTGGAACAAGATTATTTAATGTTGCGATATGTGACGCTGAAGTCAAAAATAGATGTTGGCAAATGACGTCAACACTCCAGGTGGCTCCGTTTTTGAATAAGGTGTGTATAAAAAGTACTTCCCCTTTTTGAAAACTAATTATTTTACATTGAACCTTCAAATAACGATGAAACATTTATGCATAGTTAAAGTGACGTTATAGTTACCTAAAAATAATACTAACTCTGATGTAACTCAACAGACTAAAAAATGACCAAAATGCTTATCGCTTACAGTTGGCGTAACAAACAGACATTTCCCAAGTAAGGCTCGACCACGTATACGACTTTTGATCGTTGGGCGTAGCATTATTATGATTTCTTAAGTTTTGTTTTAATTTTTGACTTTCATTTTCATTCAAGTTCTTCTCGAATGTTAACATAACGTTTCTTTGAAAGATATCCCTAGGAAGCTACAGTTTGTGTTATCAAGGAATCTTGCATCTTAGTCTGTTTGAAACACTCTCAAACTGACACAAATCTGTTTGCCTGATTACATATGTAATGACATAACTTATATATTGATCTGGTTATAAATGTGTTTTTCCCGACGAATTTTAATTTCGTTCGTTTGTTTGAAGTTCAGTCAAGCGTTCTATAACAGCCGTTATCAATATAAACCATATATGTTTGATTGCTACCCTTCCAAGTTACTGGTCAATGAAATGGCTTCTGGTAGACTGTTGGTTTTAACTCTTGTTTTCATGACGGTTGTAAAAGCAAAAGGTAAGTTAATAGACTCGACACTTTAATAAATGTATAAATGGGGGATATTTAGAGTAGGATTTATTAATATACTCTAATAAAGTTAATGGTTTGAGCCCAGGAGTGTCGTTACATTTATGTAGATACAGTTTGTCCAGATTAATAGAGTCCTTAAAGTTAGTGTTAATGTATTAAGAAATTATGGAAATAAGAATTTCAATGATGATAAGATGGTAAAAAGTCCACGGTTAACTCGTATGCTTGTGTGTACAATGATTGGGATTTATTAATTAAACATTTCTAACCATTTGGTGAAAACAAGATGTTAGAAATATGAACAAAAATTTTTACAGTACCAAGTAACCATTTTGAATTTTAGTAAAAACTTCTGTTTCAGAAATGGAAACTTATATTTCAATGAGTTGTTTCTTTTAAGATTCTTTGATGACCAACACTGTATTAAATCATTTCTAATCTTCAAAGTTGTCTGTTCATACTTCAAAGTTGTCTGTCCTTACTACAAAGTTGTCTGTCCATACTACAAAGTATTCTGTCCTTACTTCAAAGTTGTCTGTCCTCACTTCAAAGTTGTCTGTCTATACTTCAAAGTTGTCTGTCCATACCTCAAAGTTGTCTCTCCATACTTCAAAGTTGTCTGTTCATACTACAAAGATGTCTGTCCATACTTCAAAGTTGTCTGTGCATACTTTAAAGTTGTCTGTCCATACTTCAAAGTTGTCTGTCCATAGTACAACCTTCCATGCTATGCAAATTTCTCTTACTGTTTACTTTATGTCGTCAATGGACTAATTTTTTCGTAATTTTTTTGTGATATTATCGATGTACACTATTACAACATAACCGATTACTTTACTCAATTTTGATTTATAAGTAAAAAACGCCAAACGCAGCAAAACTCGTTAAGCAAGAGATAATTGCATTAATTGATAATGTGATCGGAAAAAGTAAATAAAAATAATTCATAGAAGCTAAAAACGTTATTTTTGTGGAAGTTATGAACAGACATTCACACTTTGATTAAAATTGTTGAGAAAAATTAACAACACGTGCACCGGAACTACAATAACATGTGACATCGAACTAAACAAAGAATTTTTGATGTTTTTTCCGGCATTAGCATAACCAGGAACATTGAAACACTTAGGTAGCAATATGGTAAGGCATAAAACAACGAAACTGATTTTTTTCAATCTATGTCAGTTTCAATAAATTGTTGAATTTTTGGCGTTTGTGATAAGTTCTTGCATTTGATAAAATACATACGAGAAACAACGAAAAATTTGCGATCGAAAATTCTTTATATCATTTTCTGTGTCACGTGTTAAAATTTGGTCACACAAGTTAAAATTTTGTCGTAAGAAAACATTGTAAGCTATCGAATCATTTTGATAACCGTTGATAAACAGTCATCACTCAACAGCTTCTCTGTGTCACGTGTTAAAATTTGGTCGCATAAGTTAAAATTTAGTCGTAAGAAAACATTTATTGTAAGCTATCGAATCATTTTGATAACCGTTGATAAACAGTCATCACTCAACAGCGGTACTGTAAATATTGTAAGAATGTGTACTTTTCCTGTAACATAGCAACCAACAGTAATTTTGCAAGTAGAAAAATGCGAAAATTTAAAGTTGCAACAATAATTTATTAACATTAACAAGTTGTGTTCGTATTCCAATTTTTTACCTTATATGCGACGTTTGCAAAGTCTGCAATGCTTACGAAATACTCACGTGACTAACTGCATTACACGTGATTACTACGCTAAATTCGCAAATTGCGTTTACGCAATGGTTTACGCCTCCTTAGGGATTGATTATTCTCCCGAATGTACGATTTAGTTCGGTTATTAAACTTTGAACAAATATTAATGACTTTTAAAGCAAATATTCTTGGTAGCTCGCGAGGAAATGAAGAAATGAATGAAGCTGTTAACTTGTAAATTATGTTTTTGAATTGTTTCAGTAAGTCTAGCATGTTTATAAATTTACTATGAAAATACATATGATAGTTAAATTTTTGTCGAAGTTGTTGATGGTTGATCACAGGTTTTCACAAGTTAGTGATCGAGGAAATTGCCAACGCGATTGAAAGACGATTACCATTACCATTCATAGACATACATTTTGGAGCAAGAATGAGTTAAGGTTTGAAATAATGAGATTTACGATTTTAAAGAAGAGACTTCTTTGTGTCTCAAGTTTTAACGATGTAACATTCAAGCAAGAGAACTATCGGCTTGGTAAACTTGTCCTCGAACGAAGAAGTGTGCTTTTAATGAACAGGCAAAAACCAGAATTAAAATTATTTAGCTGCAAAAAACTTAAGAATCAAGCAAGCTGACTCAATATCTCAGTTGCAATAGTCAAAATAAAATAAAGCAGTGTTGACATACTCTAGATCTGCCACTGTTTCTACTAGCCACGATAATGAAATGGGGAAACAAGATGTACTAGTTTTTATATAAATTAGTTATGTTGTTTCTAAACGTCTGTCGTGAATTTATTGTCAATGAGGGATATTAAAATTGGCAAAATACTGAACACTTTGAATGATAAACATGATTATTAGCTATATACCAATTTGCAAGTCACGCGAGAGTGAAGTGTTTCCTCACCATAAGCTTGAGAGTAAGATAATGTTATCGCGTTTTGCATTTGCACATATATTTTACTATCGCATGTGTTTTAAAATCGCATATGACTGGTGTTCGAAATCATGCAGGTTCGGTGAAAATTTTTCATTATGCAAGCACGTGTCTTTTCACTGAAATTTTTATCCGAATGTCTTACTGTAATTTTTATCAATCGTATTTACTAAATTCACGTTACCCAAACTTTCACGTACATCTCCATGTTATTTTTTAAAGTTTCATTCACTGCCATAATTATCAGTGCACAATGCTATGGAGTTTAGCTTAATATCCTTGACATTATCATAAAAAAAGTGTTCAAGGATTTATAATTTTTCGAAATATATATATCTATATATAGTGGAACATGTGACAGTTATCACTGTCGTTGATTGGCTCCGTAGTAAATTCCTTATTTTTAAGATATCTTGTTTTTGTTTCTCACATTTTATGTGACCATATCAAAATATCTAACATCTTATTGAATAATTAAACAGAGCAATTATATGCCGTCAGACTCCAAGGACCAAAAAACGACCAAGGAACAGGACGAGTAGAAATATTTTACAGTGGACAATGGGGAACAATTTGTGATTACCGCTGGGATTTAAAAGATGCTGAGGTCGTTTGTCGTCAACTTGGTTATGGAAGTGCGTACAAAGCTTTACATGGAAGTTTAGTTCCTGATGGTAAAGGAAAGATATGGTTAGATGATGTTAGGTGCAATGGAAATGAACAAAATCTTTCAGGTTGTTCTCATCGTGGATGGGGAAGACACTATTGTAGACATTATAAAGATGCAGGTGTAGAATGCTCTCAAGGTAATAAATCATTTTGTTTTACTTAAAAAACGCAGTTATTGAAATATTTCACAATTCCTATTTATAAAATAACACAATGAAACGCGTGCGCTGATTGGTCTAGAGCTGTGTTTGTATTAGCCTGTGCAATGCACATCTGAGCTCAACCAATCAGATCAATCAAAGCAATCAATCAGTCAAAGAAAATTTGAAGATTGATCATGAATACAAATTAGAAGAAAAATTAAAACGTTTACTCTAAATTTGTCTGTTTTGCATCATTGTTATTTTATAAAAGAAATAAAAGATATTTGTCGTGTTTGCACTGGCTTATGCAAACCTTGAAGACATTTGTGAGAAATCTCGAGCATGTGCAACCCTCCAACTTCTGTTTCGGGCTGGCACTGATCTGCTCTTGAGTTCTCCCAAAGGTCTCCACGCTTTGCATAAGCCTGTGCAAACACGACAAACATCTTTTATTTCTTAAATGATACATGGATAACACTTTTATACAATATTGGCAAAGTCTTTAATTGTGCTCAGACAGTGTACACTTCTTGTTAATAATAAATAATAAACAACATAGTATTTTCCTTATATATAAGCGATAATTGTGAAAAGATCATAAAAATTCAGGTAAGTAACCGGATATAAAACTGTTTTTTTCTCAATGAACTTGGTGGTCAATGAAAATATTGAGCATTACAGCCTGCATGATAAAAATCCCCGATGCAATGGTATCTTGGACGAAATAAAATGACAAAAGAAGTTGATGTTCAACCCACAGACGTCAAAAACGTTGTGACGAACTAATAAAACAATTACCATCTTAGGAACAAACAACTGTTTCGTATTTGAAAATAATATGAAGGGAATCGGCGTTAAGGCGGGCAAGTTACTGTATCCTCCTCGTTTAATGGGAATTTGAATGGAATGCTGTTAATTAAAATTGCTTTACTGCGGTTACGAGAGAAAATGTTAATCTCTAAGTGTTATCAGCTATGCCAAACTATAACGCTTGGACTCAAGAATCTCAGAGAAAAGTATTTCCAGAAGAAGAAAAAAAACAAAGCCTTGTCCTTGATTGGGAACGCCATAGCGTCGGTGAAACTAGAACAGATTCATTTAGAGCTATTGATTAAATTTATAAGAGAGGGGGGGGGGATGATTTCTTTACGTGACTGTAGTCATGAAATTGTAAGAAATGCGTGACGTCATCATATGACATTATCATAGATGTTCATAACGTTTAACTGAAATAACTCACAAATAACACATGATAACTCATAAGTCTTGTCATACCGCGTATGTGTGACGGGGATCGGCAGATTAAAACTTATAACTCTGTGAGAAAATTACTCTGCTACAGTAAGTTATGATTTAAAAATGAGGGTCCTTTATAAAACTGTGACGATAACATCAAAACATGTTGTATAATTGTATACTAAAAATACTATTACTTTATACACCACTAGATTCCTAGCATTTTAAAACATTAGTGAGAGCCTCCCAAAAGAACGTTGCTAATAATCTAACCCTAATAAAAAGTAAATATTTATCAACAGGTTAATATGCTATGCAAATAGAAAGTAAATATTTATCAACAGGTTAATATGCTATGCAAATAAAAAGTAAATATTTATCAACAGGTTAATATGCTATGCAAATAAAAAGTAAATATTTATCAACAGGTTAATATGCTATGCAAATAAAAAGTAAATATTTATCAACAGGTTAATATGCTATGCAAATAAAAGTAAATATTTATCAACAGGTTAATATGCTATGCAAAAAGTAAATATTTATCAACAGGTTAATATGCTATGCAAATAAAAAGTAAATATTTATCAACAGGTTAATATGCTATGCAAATAAAAAGTAAATATTTATCAACAGGTTAATATGTTATGCAAATAGAAAGTAAATATTTATCAACAGGTTAATATGCTATGCAAATAGAAAGTAAATATTTATCAACAGGTTAATATGCTATGCAAATAGAAAGTAAATATTTATCAACAGGTTAATATGCTATGCAAATAGAAAGTAATATTTTATCACATCCTTTTATTAACACGTATCATGTATCTTATTATAAATACAGTATTGTAAATAACTTTACTTCATTCTTATACTGAAGATTACTTAATGTAAGTCAAAACATGTTTATAATAAAAAAATTTGTCGTTTATTTTAAATGCCTAACAAATAGAAACATTTAAATTGGAGAATCGAATTCAGATGATTTGATTCTCCCTATTGTGTGATGATCATAAATGCTGTTTTTGCCTGTTTTACTATAATTTGTAAGTGCCTGTGATTTGAAGTATAGTAATTGGATTCTTCTTTTTTTAAAAATATTTCTCTTTGGAGTTTTATTAAATTATAGTTAAGAAAATAGAAAATGTTAAACAAAAATGTTTTAATTTTGAAATAACTTCTCTTTCAAGATGTCCCAAGATTGTCAATCAGACTTCAGGGATCAACAAGCTCCAATGCCACAGGTCGTGTAGAAATATTTTACAAAGGAGAATGGGGAACAGTATGTGATGATGACTGGGATATAAACGATGCTAAGGTTGTATGTCGTCAATTTGGTTATAAAACAGCTCTGGCAGCTCTTGAAGGAAATGTTGTTCCTAGTGGTAATGGAACGATATGGTTAGATGATGTTAAGTGTACAGGAAAAGAATTTTATCTTTCAAGTTGTTCACACAGATACTTGGGAGGACATAACTGTGATCACTCAGAAGACGCCGGTGTAAAATGTTATGAAGGTAAACTTTTTTAGCGATTATAAATCATTTTCGTAGACTGTTTTGGGACAACGCAAAGTTTGCTTTTAAGCGTAATTTACGTAGCTAAAAATCGAAAAAGATTTGAAACATAATTCATTGTTTTTATTAAGCAAAACGTTTTTTAGTTGAATCAAACAATATCATACTTTTACTTTGTTAATCTTATCGTATTTATGACACAAGTTAATGATTTTATTCATAGACGTTGATGAATGTTCTCTTTCTACTGATGATTGTCATGAAAATGCAAGTTGTTTCAACACAGATGGATCATTTTTATGCAAATGTAACTTTGGCTTTTTTGGAGATGGAAAATTTTGTTCAGGTATATATTAAAACAGTGTAGTGAAAATCATTGATATTTTTGCAAAACTATCATCTTCCAAAGTCTCAGTATGATATCGATAAACCCAATATGATAGTGATTTATATTCCTTATCATTTTCTATCATAGGTTGTAAAATTATTAACTAAACAAATCTATTTTTTCTAATAGAAAGAACTGTTGCAATTCGTGGACCAAAAAGTGAAAATGGTACTGGTCGTGTAGAGGTTTTTCACAATGGAGAATGGGGAACTGTTTGTGATGACAGCTGGGATTTAAAAGATGCTGATGTTGTTTGTCGTCAACTTGGTTATAAATATACCAGCAAAGCTTTACATAGAAGTTTTGTTCCTGATGGTAAAGGAAAGATATGGTTAGATGATGTTAGATGCAATGGAAATGAACAAAGTCTTTTAAGTTGTTCACATAACGGATGGGGAAGACACAATTGTCGACATTATGAAGATGCAGGTGTAGAATGTTCTGAAGGTAATGAATCATTAAAACATGTGAATATTGTGAGAAAAATTCCTTAAGAAACGCTTTGATTGAAACACTTGGCAGTTAATTTATGATTCAAAGATCATTTTTCGACAATATTGGCGAAGGACTTTGATTGTGCTCCGAGAGTGTTTACTCTTTTGGCATTGAGAATAAGAAATGAAGTTTTTTCATTAATATGTTGGGAATCATGATAAAGCCAGTCAGTCATATATTTTGTACATAGATTTAGATGAATGTTCCCGAAATTTACACAACTGCAGTATCCATGGCCAGTGTGTAAACACGTCTGGAGGTCATAGATGCTTGTGTAAATCTGGTTATACAGGAAATGGAGCTATTTGTAATGGTAGGTTTCTACATGTTTTTTTGAATTCTCTAACATATCGTGCAATTGCTTAAAATCACAGGAAAACGTCGTGCTAAAAAGGATTTGGAAAGTATTCTCATTATTATCTGCTGACAGGGAGCCAGAAATTGATATTCTGACAGCAGGCAACTTTATATTTGCAATCTCTTAGGCTTGTGCATAAAATGGTAAATATTTATTTATCACTTATGTTTTGTAGACGTAGATGAATGTTCTCTTTCTACTGATAACTGTCATAAATACGCAACTTGTAAAAATACCTATGGATCATATTCATGCAAATGTAACTGGGGTTATTTTGGAAATGGAACGTATTGTTCAGGTGAAGATTAAGTTCTTTATGAAGCTATAATAAGAATAAGTACCAAAAATTAACGTCCTGTTTTCCTAACAACATGCATATCATGCACGTAGATAGTTCGAGGTTTATTAGAGTAAGTCTAGTTTAAGATATGCATGTCACAATTCGTACAAATTTATAAAATTTGAAGGATCTTGATACAGCATATCATATGCATATTTGAATTTGATGTTTCAACTTACCTGATGTATATTGCTTGTCAGTTAATTTGGTGACGTAAGGTGGATTATCTCTTGGCAAAGCAGTATTTATACACCATAAAGTTATGTAACAATCTCGAATTCGTCAAAATATAAAGAGTCTCCACTTCTGATGATTTTTTATGTATGGATGTATCTTTAAGCTTTTGGCGTTTTTGGGTCAGCTCATTTTCTGTCTTTATGTAAACAGATCAACGTACTCAATACATAAACTTTTTTCTGTTTTTAACAGACGAACCTTTACCTGTCAGACTACAAGGACCTAAGAGTTCCAATGGTACTGGTCTATTAGAAATATTTTATGAAGGAGAATGGGGTACAATATGCGATGATCATTGGGATTGGCAAAATTCAAAGGTAGTATGTCGTCAACTTGGTTATAAAGTTGGTGTTAGATTGCGGAACGAACGTAGTTTTCGTAAAGGAACAGGAAAAATATGGTTAGATGATGTTTCATGTGTTGGCAATGAAACAAGTCTTTCAAAGTGTTCACATCGTGGTTGGGGTAAACATAACTGTAGGCACCGTGAAGATGTTGGTGTGGCATGTTTAAATGGTAAATTTTGTTTAATTGTTATGAACTTTTTTAAACACCATTTTTTAAACATTACAAGATATTTCTATATTTCTGCAATAATAAACTGTTTTTCACAAACAGACTTTGATGAATGCTACCTGGAATTGCACAATTGTAGTAGAAACGCTTTATGTACAAATACAGAAGAAGGTTTTACATGCATGTGTAGATCTGGTTACACTGGAAATGGATTTCTTTGCACAGGTACAAAGGTTTTGCTAAAATAGTTCAAAATTATTGCTCAAACTTATTTTAGGATACTGAATACTATTGGGATATAAACGTATCATTAGAGTAATATGATACCGGAACTTCATATCTATAATGATGATACATGATTGGATAATTGATCATGGACTTTGGCACTAACACTTATGTTAATATTAAGTTCTTTGTCTTGTTGACATTCTATATCTTTTAGTATTCTTATTCTGTTCTATCGCACTGCACGTTGTATTTGGTTATATTAAAATGGTTACTTAAACATTATAATTCTAATAAATACAATTTATACAGTTTTTTTATAACTAAAGTTGTTTGCTTTCTTCATTTATTTAAGACATCAATGAATGTTCTCTTGCGGTGGATGACTGTCATCAAAATTCAGTCTGTAGCAACACTGATGGTTCATATTTATGTAATTGCAATGATGGTTATGTTCGAAATGGAACTTTTTGTTTAAGTAAGTTAGGAAAGAAATTTGGCAGAAATTAGCTACTCTGTTGTTATAACAACGTTGTCTTTATTTCTTTCTTTAGGGCATCCACAAACTGTAAGGCTTCAAGGACCAAAGGCTATTCATGGTACTGGTCATGTTGAAGTGTTACATAATGGAGAATGGGGAACAATTTGTGATAGGAACTGGGATTTGAAAGACGCTGAGGTTGTATGTCGTCAACTTGGTTACGTAAGTGCATACAAGGCTTTAAGAAGGCAATTTGTTCCCAACGGTAGAAGAACAACTTGGTTAGATAATGTTTATTGTAATGGCAAGGAATCAAATATTTCAAGTTGCTCATTTAAAGGATGGAAAGTCAGCTCTTGTAGTTCCCGCAGGAATGCTGGGGTTGAATGTTCTAAAGGTATGAGAGTTTTATATTTGTCATTATTTTATGAAAGAACATTTTAATTTCTTTAGAAATGATAATGTCCAAGTACTAGAACTTCTGGAAATCACAAAATTCACCTTAGTAGATTATTACAATACAAAGTTGGCTAATAATTTCTTACGTGAAACATAGCAAAACAAAACAAAACAACTCTTCGAGCATTTAGCAAAAATGATTTTTGAGGAGGTCAGATGGCCTATCGAGTAATTAGTGACCATACATAACAAGGTCTAATAATGTTAAACCAATCAGCGCCTTGATTGACATTTTGTTCTATGAGCCAATCAGATTGCGTTTAATAATCAAAACAAAACAAGCACAATGTTCAAGTAAGTTGCTGCAATTCGTTATTATGCTTTTTTTTGACAAAATTACGTTTGCATATGGTATAGTGAGCTTTTCTCTTCAATTTTGCCGTGGTAATTTTTTAATTTTTGCTATGTAGATTGCAAAATATTTAAGGTCAAAATAAGCTATCTTTTGGCGTGTTAATTATTACACGTTATCAAATATAGAACGTTTATTATATTCTATGAAATGATCGGAACTTGACGCATTTTATGAATAAATATGATCATTTTTTCAAATTTCGACTTATTTCAGCAATTATAATCACAATTTTAATGTAATTTGCAAATAATGTGGAGACAAAGAAGCGTTTAGTGTGAAAGTCAGAGTGGAGTATTGAATTTTGTGACTTTATGTGAATTCTGTGATGTAGTGACAATGTTTAAAAGCTCTATACTGGACGTTGTTTGTTGTTATGACTGAGACATACAAGATGGAAGAATAGCTTGAGTGAGGGAAGACCTTTCAAAATGTTAAAACTTAAAAACACTGTGAGATTGTTTATTGCCAACAACCCTTTCAAACAAGAAATTCTTTTATGAGTGAGATGTGTCTGATATACCAAATAGGTTTCTCTCCTAAAACGTTTATAGGTGTTATGATACATCAAATATATCAAGGTTTCTTTGAGACTCAAAGCTCTGATTATTCATACCAAATTGGTGTAAAATCCTGAAGAGTTAAATTGTGGACAATTTAGGCATACCATTACATAATGTAAAACCATTTAAAATTTTGTATTTGAAATGTAGCGTAACATATTTGAGGCTGGGGCATCAAGAATATCTTTTTAAATTTATTAGAATCTCTTCCTAGGTTTGTTAGATTAATGATTATAAATTTAGTTTTGCAAGTTTATGTTACTTTGCTTTACCACTTCATGTAGCTCATTGAACTGAATAAAAATGAGAGGCTTTTATCTGCTAAAATTTAAAACAAGTAATTTGACTAGTCGAAATCTTTCAACGCACGGTCAAAGGAAGGCTCATTTATGACGATAAGTTAGAATGAGGGATTTTACCCCCAGACACACCAGTCTAGGTTTTTAAGGTAGCCTTCCAGGTATTTATTTATTTCAATGAGATAATTCAATTGAACTGCCACAGGATTCCCAGCTTTGGTCAGAGAGTGTGAAATTCCCCCTGCTACCACAGCTAATCAAGTTGTAGGAAAGACCAGGATTTCGTTTGCTGCTGATTTGTAAAAATACAAATGATAAAAATTTTTGGTATTCCTTGTTTGCCTTGCCAATCGTTGTAGTTTATGAATGTTTTTTATAAAACAGCATTTTTCCTTTCTATGTGTGCCCAGACCAACCTCCTTTGATCAGACTTAAAGGACCAAGAAGTACAAATGGATGTGGTCGTGTGGAAATATTTTATGATGGAAAATGGGGAACAGTTTGTGATGATTACTGGGATTTAAATGATGCTATTGTTGCATGTCGTCAACTTGGTTATCAGTATGCATCTAAGGCTCTAAAAGGAAATGATATAGCTAACGGTAATGGAACAATATGGTTGGATGATGTTGATTGTACTGGAAAGGAGATGTATCTTTCAAGTTGCACACATAGAAAATGGGGAATACATAATTGTAAACATTCTGAAGATGCTGGTGTTGAATGTACCAAAGGTAAATATTATTATTCAATAACATCTTTGTTTGTAAAATAAGTTAGTTCACTTACAACTCATATTACGGCAAGTGTCACATCCGGCACATTGGCGCTCTTTGATTGGCTAAAAAACATGTACAATGGGCGTAATTTTACAATTAAATATAAAAAAACTTTGTAAATCAAATAGTAAAATGCAAAAAAAAACACAAGAAAATCTTATGCAATTGTGAGTTAAAGGAAAAACACTGGAGTTTCTTTATCCAGTTTCAAACGGGTTTTTTTACTGATGAAAACTAGAAAAGTGAAAGCCAACCAGTAAAAAACAGCGAGGACGAGAAAAAAAGAAAGCAAGCTTCGTTTCACTTCAAATAATGCCATGTAATGCACTATTTCCTAATGTCGCTTTCTCGGTCTTTACTGAGAAATATCGGACCTCTGTCTTTTTGTACAAACCTCGCCCTACGGGCTCGGTCTGTACAAAAACATCTCCGTCTTATGTTTCTCCATAAAGATCTCGCAGCTCGCCGCTCGGTTGATAAGTGCTTAGTAACAAAACGAAGTAAAAGGTGAAATTGATTCCTTATTTCTGCAGACACGACACAGTGAATTTTAATTAATTTTCCATCGTTTTTATGTAGCCTAGACATGAATTGATAAGTCGAAAGAATATTTCCGAAGAATGTTTTGGTGCAATTTTCTACAACTTGTTTCGTCATGGTTACATAAATAAAAAGTGAATGAATTGCAAGACTAGGGATCATAAGTCACTTTTGCCGTAACGATTAACGAATTTAATAAATGTTATATCTTATATAACTCCCTGCTTTGCTTAGTGAAAGCGAACTTTTGTAAAGAGTACGTCATTTTGTGTGCAAAAATATTGTTGTAAATATATTTTGACCAAAAGCACGTAGCCATCATCAATTTGAGTCCTATGAGTATACAATGTTTTTTTCAAAACTTGTAGTCGTGACAACTATGTCTTTTAAAGCAAAGAAAGTCCTTATACTTTTTCATTTTGTAAGAAATTAGTTTGCAATACTTTTTGAGGCTTTAGTTCAGTATCTTTTTTGAGCTCAGATGTACATTTAAAACGAAAATATGACCTGCTTTACATCCATGAATCGTGGATGGAAAGTCACGTGTAAACAAAGTTGACGAACTTTAAAGTATGTACTACAAATATATGTATAATACATAAAATGTAAGATAGCGAAGATTTTTCTCCATAAAATGTTCTACATTTTAAAGAAATATATATCCAAATTAAGCTATCATCTTCAACAAAAATTCGCTTTGTGCCTGACTAATCTTTTACTACTAGTTTATATTATATAAGGATATTTGTTATTTGTTTTGATAAAAGTAACTTATTTTTTAGTGAAATATTTCAGATATTTTATCTTATATACTTTGTCTTGAACATATAGTTTTGAATGAATGCTCTAAATCGTTACACAATTGCCACTACAAAGCTCGATGTATTGATACATTGGAAAGTTTTAAGTGTGAGTGTCGTTCTGGTTTTACAGGAAATGGAGTGAATTGTTATGGTAAGTTGTGATTAAAAATCAACGAGAAACTTCACTACTCATATATTATATTACTGCAGAAAAAAAGTTTTCGAATAATGATTTTGAGCCATTTTGTTGAATTATTCATTTCTATCCCTTGTCAGTTACGGCGTTTTGAATAAACATATTATTTTAGTACTATCTTTGATTTCAGTGTCATTTTGGCTTAACATATAAATTTTTTGTAACATTGAGCTAACTTTTTAGATGTCAATGAATGTTCACTTTCTACTGAGAACTGTCATGAAAATGCAACGTGTTACAATACACCGGGATCATATTCATGTAGATGTAAATCTGGATATTTTGGAAATGGAACATATTGCACAGGTAACCCATTACTATTTAATTGCATGTGTTACTTTTCTTATGAAAGAGATCTGTTTATGCTTACTTTTCCATCAAGAACTTTTATTCTTTATCTTTGAACAGACAAACGTCCTCCTATCAGACTTCAGGGAGCAAGAAGTTTGAATGGAACTGGTCGTGTGGAAGTATTTTATAGTGGAGAGTGGGGAACAATTTGTGATGATGGCTGGGGTTTAAGTGAGGCAAAAGTTGTTTGTCGTCAGCTTGGTTATAGAAAAGCTAAGAGGGCTCTACAAGGAGGATCAGTTCCTGTTGGTCGTGGAAAAATATGGCTTGATGAAGTTCGTTGCTTTGGTCATGAAAAGTATATTTCAAGTTGTTCACATAACAAATGGGGAAGACATAATTGTGGACATTCTGAAGATGCTGGTGTTGAATGTGCTGATGGTAAATATTTTACAACTTCGTAAATAAAAGCAGTAATGCTTATTTATAAATAATATTTACTACAAAAGTGATTTTTCACAAAAAATCGACTCATTTTTGTTGAATATTTATATATACTTATTTAAAACACGAGTTTTGAAACATACTACGTAAGAAATATCACAAATACAATTTTAACATTTCAATAACGTTTTTCAGTGCTGTTTTTAGACTTGCAGAGTGGAATTTAAAAAATTTAAGTACTTACAAATTCATTCATTCATTTTGTTGATGAAAGCATGTTTTGGGTTTCAGTTACTTATATTATGTACGTAGTCTTTGTATTAATTATTAATATTGTTTTGTGACAGTAGTTGGTTTAATGGTGTAATGAGTTGTTCGTAAGAATTTGATAATACTCTTTGGCATTAAAGTGCAAGCAATTTGTGGTGAGCGTACACTAACTCAGGCTTTTTGAGCTTATGTGAGCAGCCTGACATTACCTGTTTATTTTCAATTTTAATGTGAGAGTCCAACACATGATTTTGCTTCCACCTGTCAAGGTCACTTCTTTATATCACATGACGATATAATCAATATGTTTTGTATTATTTTCACAAAGTTTTGACGAAAATTGACAATTCTTTCAGTGAAATAATTCAGAAAATTTAATTTTAACAATATTTAGTTTTAGATGAATGTTCTTTATCACGACACAATTGCCACTATAAAGCTCATTGTATTGACACCAAGGAAAGTTTTAAGTGTGAGTGTCGTTCTGGTTACACAGGAAATGGATGGAATTGTTATGGTAGGTTGCAAAAGAACATTAGCGATAACTTTGAGTGACTCTAGAAATTTTTTTTCCGAAAGAGAAAGTTTTTATTGAAGGTTTTTGAGCCATTTTTTTTAATAATTTGTTTTTAACTCTTTAAATTTTTTGCGCTTTGATTTATTTCTTTAAAAAACGTAAATTTTGTTGTGATATGTTTTTCCTTTTGTAACATTGAGCTAACTTTTTAGATATCAATGAATGTTCACTTTCTACTGATAACTGTCATGAAAATGCAACGTGTCAAAATACACAGGGATCTTATTCATGTACATGTAAATCTGGATATTTTGGAAATAGAACAATTTGCACAGGTAACCCATTACCATTTAAATGCATGCTGTTACTTTTCTTATGAAAGAGATCTGTTTATGCTTACTTTTCCATCAAGAACTTTGATTCTTTATCTTTGAACAGACAAACGTCCTCCTATCAGACTTCAGGGACCAAGAAGTTTAAATGGAACTGGTCGTGTCGAAATATTTTATGATGGAGAATGGGGAACAATTTGTGATGATGGCTGGGGTTTAAGTGATGCAAAAGTTGTTTGTCGTCAGCTTGGTTATAGAAAAGCTAAGAGGGCTCTACAAGGAGGATCAGTTCCTGATGGTCGTGGAAAAATATGGCTTGATGAAGTTCGTTGCATTGGTCATGAAAAGTATATTTCAGATTGTTCCCATAACAAATGGGGAAGACATAATTGTGGACATTCTGAAGATGCTGGTGTGGAATGCTCAAATGGTATATTGTTTTTTTAAAGCATTTGTGTGAATGGAAATTAATATAGATGTATCGTGCAATTTTTTTATTGAAAACAAATTTATCGTCAATTACAAATCAGTTTCAATTTTATCTTACTTATAGAATTCGATGAATGTACTGCAAACGTGCACAGCTGTAGCATTAATGCAGAATGTGTCGACACTGTACAAAGTTTTGAATGTATTTGTAACCCAGGCTTTACAGGAAATGGGAAATATTGCGATGGTGAGTTTATTTTCAATTCTATTCTTCGTCAGCCAAAAGATGGGAATTGATACGAGATAGTGCCTACATCTCACAAGAACCAATATAAATATTTTTCTCAGAGCTCATATTGACAAGATTAAAAGTCAGTTTTTTTGAATGTTTATGGCAAGGTTCGGCACATTGATCAAATTGAGAAAATTTGAGAAAATTTCATTATTATATACCAACTGCCATATATTTAAATAGGCCGTTTTCCTGCGAGTGACTTGAAAATCAGATAATGTGAAAATGCTACCCTTATCCGACCTTCACACAAAACAAAACGTACTGTTTCTATTGGTCTCAGTCAATAAATGTTAAATGTTTTTGGCCTTAAGATGAGAATTTGAAGCTGCTCTTATACTATATGCTTTATTTGAAAAGCTCATACGAACATAATGACAAATACTGATAGTTTTCAAAACAGAATAAACACATCTTCATAAACATTTATTAAAGCAGGTCTTATGAAAACATATTGTAACGTATTGCACATGCCGTCTCTTATCAGAATATTTGCTAACATGACATTAAATACCCTAAACTTTGCTTTCTACAAACATGTTCTAACACAAAAGAATTTTGAAAAATATATCATAAAACATGTCTTAGCAGAACATTCTCTAAATAGACATGAATATATTATTAACCTATGTTTTAACAGAACATGTATCATGTACTGTCAAAAAGTGTGCGATGGCAGAACATGTTTCAAAAAGGCCTCTGGTGTTATGAAAGACATCAATTTTTGCTTTTCAGAAATTCCCTTGCTTTTCACTGTGTCATCAGTTTTGCCATTTCAGGTATGCCTCTGTTGTTGCAACTGACAGCAATATTGTACTTTCAGAAAGGACTTTGTTGCTAACCATGACATCCCTTGTCTCATTCCAGAGAGGCCTTCTGATGTTTACCATGACATCCCTTGTTTCCTTTCAGAGAGGCCCTCTGATGTTTACCGTGACTCATTTTTCCCATTTCAGAGAAGCCCCCTGATGTTTACCGTGACTCATTTTTCCCATTTCAGAGAAGCCCTCTGATGTTTACCGTGACTCATTTTTCCCATTTCAGAGAAGCCTTCTGATGTTTACCGTGACTCATTTTCCCCATTTCAGAGAGGCCTTCTGATGTTTACCGTGACTCATTTTTCCCATTTCAGAGAAGCCCTCTGATGTTTACCGTGACTCATTTTTCCCATTTCAGAGAAGTACTCTGATGTTTACCGTGACTCATTTTTCCCCTTGCAGAGAGGCCTTCTGATGTTTACCGTGACTCATTTTTCCCATTTCAGAGGGCCTCACATGGTGACCATGAGTCATTTTCCTTCTTTCAAAGAGACTTTCTGATTGTGACCGTGATTAGTTTTTCTCCAATTAGAGGACCTCTAGATGGTCACGGTGACTCATTTTTCCTCTTTCAGGGAGGCTTTCTGATGGTCACGGTGACTCACTTTTCCTCTTTCAGGGAGGCCTTCTGATGGTCACTGTGACTAATTTTTCCCCTTGCAGAGAGGCCTTCTGATGGTCACCTTCACTCAGTTGTCCTTTTTAAGAGAGGCCCTCTGATGTCCACAAAGACTTATTTTTCCTGTTTAAGAGGGCCTGAAAAGAAAAATATTTATTTATGTATTTACACAAGCACTGTGCAGTGAACTTTTCAGTATTTACACAAGCACTGTGTGTTACCAAAGTGATATATTTTTCTAAGTTTCATCCAAATGAGTTTTTAATGTAGTCATTCACATTCACAAAGTAAGTGTTGAATGAAATTGGTTGTAGACGTGTTCCTGGTATACTCTGGTTGATATTTGCCATAAATTTAAAATTACATTGTGTTTCACTATATTTCATATTTTCAATAAATATCGCATGAACAGTTGGACGTCTCTGTCCACTTAATGATAACAATAGAAATGAAAGTTGAGTAAGATACTTTGGAGACTTGTTCTTCAACGTCAGGTCCCAGTGATTTCCCATACTATCTACGTTGAGCTTGTTTTATCAATCATATTTAGCTGCGAAAATTACCAATCAGTTTTTGGTTATGTTATGTTTAAGCAGCTCCAAAAGAAATGTTAGGCAAACAGGTCAGCTTTTTAATGTAAACTATTGAAATGATATGTTGATTGTGTACAAGACCAGTTGCCCTTTTTCCTTTCTTCCACCTTTCAACGAGAAATCATAATACATAACTACATCAATCTAAATTTGCATCGCTCTTACGTAGCTCGATATTATCCGGATTTACTATAGTTTTCAAGTCTTCGCGCTGTCCGTTTCTCTCGCATATTTTGAAATTGTTGCAAATTGGCGGTAAATTGGTTAGCAATTTTGAATTTGGTCGGTGTGTGCAAACGTTGCTCGGTTTTGTTTGAATATATATGTCATAATTGGACAGAAATCGAAAAAAATAGCAAGATGGACTCCTTCATTTAGACTGAGGATGAGTTTGAACTCTTACTGAAAGTCACACTGGAATTCAAAACTTTTAACGCTATGTAGAAAGTCGATTGGAATCGACTAAAGCAAATTCGAAGACATTTTAAACGCGCTATAATAATTGCTAGGCAATCTTGTTCAAAAATATCCGAATTTACCATCTGCAGGCATCCAAATTGTTTGCGGATACGAAAATTATCACTCCAGAGAGCGGATTCAAAAGTTTCCGGATAACCCGCTCAAATATCCGTATGCGTGTGGACTGGGCCTTATCTAGATGGGTGAAAGGGGCGAGTGGCTAAATGGTTAATGGCGTGAGCTGTAAGCCAGACGGCGCGGGTTCAATCCCGGCTCGTGGCTCATTTGGCAATGTGTCTGTAAACCTAGCCCGGGTTGACCAAAGCCATGTGAGGGAAATTTGGTAGAGGAAACTATGTCCTCGGATGGACTGTATCTGCATCTGCAATGTTGCAGCCTTGTCACACTTTGTCACGCTGATATCAGCGTTGTGGTTGCGTGAAGGGTACGAGTGATTGTAGCCTGGTCAGCTGCCTTCACTATAGTTTAAGTAACCAGGATGTTCCACCTCGTGGAACCCTCATACGTCGAAATCGACGGAGTCCATTATTATTATTATTATTATTATTATTATTATCTAGATGGGTGTGTCACATTTTAATTCTTTTGTATTTTAAGTTGACATACTAATCAATTCATCAAAGTTACCCATACTTCTAAGGCATTTAGGGTATCGTTCCTAATGAATCTATATCTATCCGGCATCCAGACTTGCTTCCATGTGACGAGTAATTTTACTACAGCGCAACTTTTGATTTTTTGTTTGAAAGCCAAATCTTTTTTTAGATCTTAATTGTTTGATTTTTAGACTGCATGTGTGCATTGCTCATTGTCTAAAGAATTATTTATCAAGGTGATACTGGGTTGAAAAAAACTTTGCAACGAAAGAGATAAATTTTGAAGGACAAGTTGTTACATACTTTAAAAACTCTTGTTCTTAAACTCATGTATCTTTTTTTACTTATGACTGCAATGACATTTGTATAAACCAGAGGCTTAGTGGGAATGGAGAAACGACTGAAACATCCCGTTGCCTGGTGTACTTAATGTTTATCGAATTTTCTAAAATTTTAGTGCGAGGCACAACAGAGTTTAGACTTCCCCACTTCAAATTAAACTAGAAGTTAAACACTTTTATTTTCTTTACACAAGCGGGAAAATTGAGGCATTTACGAAGTGCTCTCGTCTCCTCGATTTTTTGAATGTTTTTACTTTTAAATTAACCATAAGATGCCAAAATACATAGACTTTGACGAATTTTTGCGAAGTTTTTATGAAATGATAGTTTTCTGAACATTTTTAACTATATGACACAATTCAATGAAATATCTTAATATACAATTAGACTCATCTTCTTATTCGGTTTTAAAAATAAAAAATTAGTAAATTTTCGTGTACATATCTGTTATTGTTACAGGTTTCAGGGAATGAAACAGTCTAGATTTGATTTGCTCGCTTGATTTTGTTCAATAACTTTTAATGATGTTACAGGAAAATCTAATTGTGGTTGTGTAAAATGCTTGTGCAATATTTTGTACTCCAACAGGTGCTGTTATTGATTGTACGTACGAGCAAAGTATAAGCACGAGAAAGTAAAACAGCTGTATGTAAAAATGTCTGATTTGAAGGAATTCCCTAACTATAGAAAATTTGCTACAAAATAAAAATTTGTTCCTACATGGAAGTGTTCATCTATACAGTGATACTTGAGAAAGAAAATAAACAACTGAAAGGCGAGGTTTAAAGCAAGTTTGAGTTATTTTTCTTGCTACTACAAGAATGGAGAAATCCTTGCTATGAAAATTTGTTTGCTGAGCTATTTGCTAGGAAATATAAGGATTATTGCCCTTCCAGTAGTGATCATCTGTTAGAGATATTCGACAAATTCCATAAATCTTGGTATTTATGCTTGGAGCTTGCTGCAATAATTGATGCAGGATGTGTTTTGTAAATGCCTTGTATTACTTACAGGGAGATGGACCACTCATATTTTCTAGTTATTAATGGCTTTTGATTTTGGCTTTTTCCCCAAGCAGTAGCACAGTTGAAAACTATCCCCAAACTTCAGCTGTTATTCCTGAAATAGCTGGCAAAGATTTTTAACTCCGCAGATAATTTATTTCATAAGCGAAAATATGTATCACTTGCCTGCCGTACACTTCTAACAGCAGACATTTATAGTGCTAGCATTTAAACCTACACGTCTTTGCTGCCCTGTGCGGATTCAAAACCCTAACAGAAACAACAATCATTGTGTTACTTAGTTTCTTTAGGTAATAATATTGCATCGTTTACGAGGTAATCCGTGCTATGTCATATATCATAAGTACCTCGTATAGATTTTCCATAATCTTGTATTGATTCCAATCTTTCAAGTCTGTTACAACCGTAAGCTAAAGTAGTAGTTGAATTCATAATTTTTTTTATCTTTTTTAATGAATTTTTTTGTTTCCATCTACATTATCATTTTGCAATTTTACTATTTATTTATAGACATTGATGTTTCCATTTAAATTATCATTTTGAAATTTTACTTTTCATTTTTAGACATCGATGAATGTTCTCTTTCTACTGATAACTGCCACCGAAACGCAACTTGTGTCAATAAAAAAGGATCATTTTCTTGCAACTGCAACTTTGGTTATTTTGGGAATGGAACCATATGTTCAGGTAAAGGTCAATTTTTTGAAAGTATTCAGAAAATATAAATTCAAGGTTTTGATGATCATCTATAAATAATTTTTTGATATCCTGAAGCATTGAGCTATTTTATTTTTTAACAAGGCCAAGTACCTCCTCTAAGATTGGAAGGACCAAAAAGTAAAATTGGTACTGGCCGTGTCGAAATTTTTTATATGGAAGAATGGGGAACGGTATGCGATGATGACTGGGATTTAAAAGATGCTGAAGTTGTTTGTCGTCAACTTGGTTATGATTATGCAGTGAAAGTTCTACGAGGAAGTCAGACACCAAATGGTCATGGAAAGATATGGTTGGATGATGTTAAATGTACTGGTAGTGAACCAAATTTAGCAAGTTGTGTAAATAACAAATGGGGATGTCATAATTGTGAACATCATGAAGATGCTGGGGTGGAATGCTCTAAAGGTAAAGTTTTCTTTACCGTTGTACTTATCAATACTTCATGATAGATTTGTTGTTTGTCATAAAAAATGATGAAAATCAATGTTATCATCTTTAAAGATTTTAACGGTATTAACAAGCAGTTGCATACCAAATCATCACTATATCTTATTAAATTAAATAATAATTTTACATTAGATTTGGATGAATGTTCTCTTCAGTTGCACAACTGCAGCAGTAATAGTCAATGTATAAACACAATGGGAAGTTTTTTATGTATTTGTAAATCTGGATATACAGGAACAAATTGCACAGGTAAGATGACTTCAGCAGGAACACCCTTCCGAGAATTTTTAATCACAAAATGTTTTGTGTCATTTGTAGACATTAACGAATGTTCTCTGTCTATTGATAACTGTCATGAAAAAGCAACTTGTATGAACACAGAAGGATCATTTTTATGCAAATGTAAACCAGGCTATCAAAGAGATGGAACGTCCTGTTCAGGTAGGCATTGATCTAAAATAAATAGTTAAAGAAGTAATTAGTTAAATCATGAAGATGCTTGTATGAAATGCTCTAAATATAAACTTTTCTTTATCATTTTGCTTATTAATAATTCATGGTAAGTTGGTCAATTATATATTTGTGGTTGCTCAACAAAAATGATGAACAACTAAGTCATAAATTTTATAATTTTTCCTTATGTCAACAAGCAATTTTATACGAAATCATCCTTAAGTAATAATTTTACATTAGATTTGGATGAATGTTCTCTTCAGTTGCACAACTGCAGTAGTAATAGTCAATGTATAAACACAATGGGAAGTTTTTCATGTATTTGTAAATCTGGATATACAGGAGTCAATTGCACAGGTAAGGTGTGTTTACAAAGGTGTAACTAAAGCGTTATTTCTTTGAGGGGAGTGAGGAGTTGCATATTCACATTTTCACTTGTTCTTGACTGTTTTTTTTAAGGCCTAGTTTCTTTCAAGAAAAATGAATCGGGCACAACTAAATAAACAAATTTAAACCTCCGCCTATTTAACATTCTAGTCACTCCACTTTGTTTTTAACAGAAACACTCTTCTGAAAATCTCATTTTATTAAAAATGTTTTGTGTTATTTATAGACGTCAATGAATGTTCTCTATCTACTGATAATTGTCATGAAAAGGCAACTTGTATCAACATGAAGGGATCATTTTTCTGCAAATGTTTACCTGGTTATTCTGGAGATGGAACTTTTTGTTCTGGTAAGCAATGAAAATGGCTGAGCCAAAAACTTACCCTTAAGAAATATTAGATTGATAGAAGTAATTGTTCAGGAATGCCAATAATCTGTTTGAGGAAAATGAAATATTTTGTGATTATAACTGAAGCTTTTGAAGAGCATCTCATATTTGTATAGATCAATTCTAGATCATTAAAATCACAGCCTCAATAAAGAGGCTTAGAGAACACATATGTAATAAATTGCATTACATTTACTTAATATACACTTCTCTATTGTTCTCATTAACTTCTTATGCAATGGTAAAAATTTGACATTGTTTTTAAAAGAGCCGTTTCGCTATGCAGTTGTATATTTCCTTGTAAGTTTATAATTAGCTTTAGTTTCTCGTTACATGCTTTTCCTTAAATATTATTTACGTTCAATAAAAAGTTTATATTTTTCATAAAATCATAGTTGAATCTTTGTTGGTCTTAAAATCAACTATTGGCCACTTGAATTTATTATATTAAATGCATGAACGATTCGATCGAGCCATTATACAATGATTTTGATGTTTTTTTATGGTATTAAAACTTCAAACATTTCAAGCAGTACTTAATTATTTTCTCATTAAAAATTTCGTATCAATCGATCACAAAATAATAATGGAAACTTCAACGTTATATGATTTCATAAGAGTTATACATTAAATATTTTTATTTTGATTTATCTATCTATTAGAAATTGATAAATGTACAAAGACCGTTCACAACTGCAGTATCAAT
Source organism: Xenia sp. Carnegie-2017 (assembly GCF_021976095.1). Classification (NCBI taxonomy): domain Eukaryota; kingdom Metazoa; phylum Cnidaria; class Anthozoa; order Malacalcyonacea; family Xeniidae; genus Xenia; species Xenia sp. Carnegie-2017. The sequence goes on along the minus strand of NW_025813482.1, from coordinate 9,273,297 downwards.
GCTAAATGTGTCGACACTGTTCAAAGTTTTAAATGCATTTGTAACTCTGGTTTCACGGGAAACGGGAAATATTGCGATGGTAAGATGATTGTAGAATATATAAACACGTTTGCATGAGTTTCAGGATATTATTTATCGTTTTTAAATAGTTATTTTCATCATTTTGCAATTTTACTTTCATTTTTAGACATCGATGAATGTTCTCTTTCTACTGATAACTGCCACCAAAACGCAACTTGTATCAATAAAAAAGGATCATTTTCTTGCAAATGCAACTTTGGTTATTTTGGAAATGGAGTCATATGTTCAGGTAAGGATGGATTTCTAGAAAACATTTAGAAAATCTAATTTCAAACTTTCGATGATTATCTATAAACAGTAAATTGAGTTATTTTATTTTTTAACAAGACCAAGTACCTCCTCTAAGATTGGAAGGACCAAAAAGTAAAAATGGTACTGGCCGTGTTGAAATTTTTTATATGGAAGAATGGGGAACAGTATGCGACGATGACTGGGATTTAAAAGATGCTGAAGTTGTTTGTCGTCAACTTGGTTATGATTATGCAGTGAAAGCTCTACCAGGAAGTCATACACCACATGGTCATGGAAAGATATGGTTGGATGATGTTAAATGTACTGGTAGTGAACCAAATTTAGCAAGTTGTGTAAAAAACGAATGGGGAAATCATAATTGTGAACATCATGAAGATGCTGGGGTGGAATGCTCTAAAGGTAAAGTTTCCTTATCGTTGTACTTATAAGTACTTCATGATAGGTTTGTTGTTTGTCATAAAAAATGATGAAAATCAATGTTATCATCTTTAAAGATTTTAACCGTTTTAACAAGCAGTTACATACCAAATCATCACTATATCTTATTAAATTAAATAATAATTTTACATTAGATTTGGATGAATGTTCTCTTCAGTTGCACAACTGCAGCAGTAATAGTCAATGTATAAACACGATGGGAAGTTTTTTATGTATTTGTAAATCTGGATATACAGGAACAAATTGCACAGGTAAGATGACTTCAGCAGGAACACCCTTCCGAGAATTTCTAATCACAAAATGTTTTGTGTCATTTGTAGACATTAACGAATGTTCTCTGTCTATTGATAACTGTCATGAAAAAGCAACTTGTATTAACACAGAAGCATCATTTTTATGCAAATGTAAACATGGTTATCTAGGAGATGGAACGTTGTGCTCAGGTAGGCATTGGTCTTAATGACTACGCTTTAAATAACTAAAAGAACTACTTTATATAATATTGCACTGTTGATGATATGGAAGTGATTGGTAAATAAATGACTGCTTTGTATGTAGAAATTATGTAGATAAAATTGATTTGACATATTTGATGGAAAAAACAAGCTTTTGTATTGTTGGTGGACCTTGTTGAGAAAAATATCAAATCAAATGTCACAAACGCTGCAAAACTATAAACGAAACTTTTTGGCTGGGGAAAAGTTTTTTGGTACATGTAGCAACATAAAGGCTCTCCAAACTTTGTATCTATTGAGTGATTTATCTCCAAACTTTGCATCTTTGTATCTATTTATTTGTATCTTTGTATCATATTTTCTAACATATTTTGTCATTATAAACAGTGATTTGATTTCACGAATGCTGCAACGTCCCGTCAAATCATTTCTTGTGTGACTTTGCAGAGAAAAATGACAAAAAGTACATGCTTGAGATTCGGTTGACAAATCACAAGTTTTCTGAAAGTTTATTGAATTCATCTTCCAACGACTACAATAACTTGAAGAATGAAATAGAAAGAGAGGTAAATATTCTCTTGTTTTCAACTGAGAGTTGAATTTTTGTGCTTGTAGCAATACAAAGTTTGTTATTTTTTTTCAGCTCGACCATATATTCAAATCGTCTGATAAAAGTTTTTGGTACATTGATGCAAGAGTTCTTGGATTTCAGTAAGTTGAGATTTAATATTTGTTTTTCTTTTGCTTTCATTTAAATGTTTTATTCTTGCAATAAACGATGATATTTATGCTTCATAGGAAAGGAAGTACAATTGTATCTTTTGTCATATCCTTGAAACGTCAATTTAATCTTGATCCTCGTGAACTTGTAAAACAAATAAACAAAGTTGACACAATTGCTGGATACAGTTTTGACAAGACTTGCACAAGATTGAGAGGTATTTTAAGTAGATAAAATTGGTTTTAAATTATAAAACACACTTGCCAAAAACATCATCTTGTAAATTCATGATTTGAGTTACGCAGAGACACGATTTAAAACAATATATTGATTTATTTCGCTGTATAGATTGCTAAAGCGGTGGATGGGGAAAACGTTTTTTTTCTATTTTTTAGCCGTTGATGTTGAGGCGGAAATCAAACTTTCAAATAAAACCTTAGACAAAGATGTAAAGAATAAATTTTCATCGGCTTATCAGAAATTGAAAGAAAATGTTAATATACAGGTACAATTGCAAAGGAATTATAATTGAATGGACAAAAATAACACCATAATTTTTCAATGAATTTTACAAATCTTAAATTGTAAGATCTGGTCAAAAATTAGTGTTGCTGTTTTTAGTTTGTTGTTCTTTACATAAACATTTGGATGTGTACTTTGATTTGCTTTATTATCTACCACAGACTAGTAGACGAGAGCATGTATTATAGCTGTCATGTCCTTGCACATTTTCTTAAAAAGAGTTTTTTCTATAACGTTTATCCAAAGTTTATTTCGTGATCAATCAATAAACTATATCATCGTCGATTTTTTGACTATTTGACCTTGGATATATCTCCATCGTCATTTCTAATAATACGTATGCATAAACTAAAATGTATAAAGCTGTGTATATTGATGTTTTAAAGGAAGTTTGATAAAACGAAATTACAGTTACACCATTAGCCTATGTTTCTCATCTTATATTGCCGATGTATCTGCTTGTATCATACAATTTGTTGAGAAATAAATTTTTCATTTAGCTTTACAGATTTTTCAACAACACACCTGGATTTAATGATGTGGATATTTTAGAATTCAATGAGTGAGTACAAATAGAGTTGAACGTAGAAAAATACAATTATAAAATAGCAAAACATTTTAAGTAAACAAGAATTTTTGGGCATTCCTTTTCTATCTTCACTACATACAAGTGATGAAATATATTTATTTGCAAACGGATTTATAGCAGGATATGTGAATACAAATATTAAACAAATTACAATATAGTGGAGAAAAAAAATAATGCTTGTAATGTTTGACTACAAATGTGTTGTTCGTATGCTTTGCAGAAATGATGGTATCACAGTGAATTTTGCAGTCATTTTCTTTAAAACACCTAATGAGACAATAGATGTTATTGCATTAAACGTTGGTCGTAAGATTATCAAACAGTTAAAAACTGGTCACATTGGCGATGTCAAGTTCGACACAGAATTTCTAAGATTAAAAGGTAAACATATTGTACATTTTTGTGAGAAACGAAAAACATGTGTTTAAGAAACGATTTCTAGAGTAATGGAAAAAATAACCAGTTTTTTACAGAGATTGTGTCATTAAGTTTTTAAATAAATATTTATCGATAAATATTTTGCTATTGTTTGAAACAAAATATAAATTTTTTCATTTGTATAATTTAAAATCATCAAGGAAATAAACAAGTGTAAGCATAATCATTAGTTTTCTACAATAAACTATAATTTAACATTTCTTTTTTTACAGTTTAGCATTTCATGAGCATTACTAAATTTGAAAAAATAGCACATAAAACACAATAATATCACAATTTCATGAACATTTAGGAACTTACAAGAAGTACAAAACACAGCAGTGCCTGTTTTAGGCGCCATACTTTAACCTAACTAAAATATTGTTCTTGTTGAAAAATTATAACTGATATATGGCCCAAGTATTCATTTAAACGTTATTTAATTACTATTACCATTTTTGAAAAAAATTTATAGATAATCTAATTCCGTCAAAATGCAATCGTAGAATTTTGTTTCGTACTCCAGCATTGATGGATATTATTGAATAATAAGATAAATATCTCGTAAAAATTTAAATATGACAAACATTTATCGCAGAAACAGGAGAAGAAAACAAAATTTATTTTTTACATCATTTTGGTAACTCCAATGTTTACAAAATTTGCTAAATTTCTTTACATTTTAGTTCCACCTCCTCCTCCGAGGAATGTAAGACCTTCTCAAGTAAAAGAGACTTTCATATATCTGGAGTGGGAACAGCCAGATCTCTATCAATATTTTTCCATTCGTTCATACTACATCAAGTATCGTAAAAGTGGTAAAAATACATGGCTCAACAAATCTTACAGCGCTGATCTTGCAACGAAAATGCAACTGAATAATTTAGAGAGCAATGTGATCTACGTAATTAAGGTGGTTGCTAAGAATGATTACAGTTTTGGAAAAGAAAGTGAAGAAATAGAAGTAAAAACTTTAAAAGAACAAGGTGATTTATTTATTTTTTAAAAGCCCATAGAACTGACGTGTTTCATAAACATCTGGTATCTATAAATGTCTGACAATCAAGAAATCCATATTTATCTTCATTTTTCAAAATATTTTTTACTAGAAAGGTAGTTTAATAACACTTTATAATGATTATATGAAGGAAATGCCAAATAAATTGTGAATGCAGGAAGAGAATAAAATTATTTGCATTGCAGCTCTAAAAATGCATCTTGATCTCCATAACATGCAGCCAAAATGCAGATAAAACGTTCTAATCAAAGCTAACTCCACATCCTTGAGCAAAATATATATAGTGTACTGTATGAGTTTTAAAAATTTTCGTCCATTTGTTTTTTCAGCGTTGTTATGTTTTTGCAGCAAATCATACCAGAAAATATAATTTATTAAATTTGTCCTTTCTAGGAATGTCACAGTGGTATTATCTTGCTCCAATTATTGTCGTTGCCTCTTTAATTGCTTTAATCGTCATTATATATTTGGCAAAATGTACGATTTGGAAAACAAGTTGGCATCATAAATTTAGCAATGAAGAAAAAGTAAGACACGTTTTCAAATATTTTAAAATTGTATTTCATTTGCTGTTTTACTTGAAGTAGGTATTGCCTTGTGTATTTTTTCTTATTATATACGAGTTTGAAATTTATGCGCTACAAACTGGTGAAATAAAAATTATATGCCTAAAATTTCCGAGCACCTGATTGGACATATCATTTTCTTCACTAGTGAAAAATGTCGTATCTCCATTGTGATTGGATATACCATTTTTTCACGAGTGACAAAATGCATATCAAGTTATATCAAGTTTCATCGCTTTTTATGGCTTGTTTTTCGAGTGGCTGTTCAATTGATTATTCTTTTGTGATGTTTTTTAGAAATTTTTTGAACTCACTGAAGTGCCAGAAACAAATAAATCGTTGAGTTCAAGCGACACAAATATGAAGACGCCTTTAACTGCTAACGTTTGATGATTTTTTTACGTTTTTGTTAAGTTTAACTATCTTTTTGTGTCAGAATGATATGATGAAAACGGTCGACATGCTTACGTTGTGATTGTTGGAAATTATCTTTGTTTTTCTTTATTATTTTTGTGGAATTTATCAATTTATTTTGTTAATTTACTGCAACCAAAATTTCTTATCTAGTTGAGTTATTTCATTCAGTTCCTCTTAATAAAATTAGTATGAGTATGGTGAACAAATAAATTTAAGTGTGCTTCCCTCTTTTACTATTCATGACTTGCAATTCGGCCATGTTGTTGGTGGTCCGATACAAAAGAATATTTCATCAGAGTTATTGTTGTCACCAGCCTGCGTGGGCGAGCAACATTGTCTCGCAAATCTCAAGAGAACGGTTGCAAGTCAAGAATTTATTACTTTAAAAACATGTTATTGCATACAACATATATTATAACTATGTCACTTTAATGATAAAAAAGTTGTATTCTTTTTTATGACTTATAAAGATTCACGATAGATCGTCATTGATCTTTCTCCGGGGCTTTAATTTTCTGGCAGTAAGGTCGAATTTTCGTCATCTACAAAATTACATTATATTTTTACTGCTAAACAGTCATATAGAAGCTGATATTTTTTAATTTTGAATAAGTTGAAATTTAAAATAGTCAGTCTCAAATGTGAATCGTTTTTTAAATGAAGGTTTGATGAATTTAAATTGAATTGTTGATTTTTGAGGTTACGTTTACAAAATATGTTATTACAGTAAACACAAAAACTAGTGACTATTTAACAATTGTATAATAACCAGAAAAATTTGGATCGTGACTAAAACACCACACGAGTACATACGAGTACATACGAGTAACATACGAGTACATACGAGTAACATACAAGTACATACGAGTAACATACGAGTACATACGAGTGACATACGACTATTTTCTGGTCAACAAATGAGAAACAACACAATTTCTTCAATACATTGATATTTGCGTTTATTTTTCCTTGTATTTGTGTGGACTTTGGGGAAACCATTTGATGGATTTAAATGCTGAAAAGGTATTTTACTTTCATACTACATTCATTTGTATGTTTTAGTTGAATTTGTTATAGATATTTTGTCGATGCGATTTGCCAGTATTTGAGCGCTTTTTGACACACTTTCATCTAGGAAATACATATTTATGAAAGCGATTAAATAAACAACGTATAAATAATGCTTTCAAAACGTGCTATATGAAATAAATGTACATTATATATATTTGAATTAAATGAGAGTTGCACTGTGTTACGTATCATATTATGCGTAAAATTTCAGCTTACTTTCAATGTTTTTAAAGTTCTAGCTGATATAATTTAGTCTTTTAACTTAAAAATCAGGATCTTAAAGACCAAAATAAATGTATAATCGCTTTCATAAATATGTATTTCCTAGATGAAAGTGTGTCAAAAAGCGCTCAAATACTGGCAAATCGCATCGACAAAATATCTATAACAAATTCAACTAAAACATACAAATGAATGTAATATGAAAGTAAAATACCTTTTCAGCATTTAAATCCATCGAATGGTTGCCCCAAAGTCCACACAAATACAAGGAAAAATAAACGCAAATATCAATGTATTGAAGAAATTGTGTTGTTTATCATTTGTTGACCAGAAAATAGTCGTATGTCACTCGTATGTACTCGTATGTTACTTGTATGTACTTGTATGTTACTCGTATGTACTCGTATGTTACTCGTATGTACTCGTATGTACTCGTATGTTACTCGTATGTACTCGTATGTACTCGTGTGGTGTTTTAGTCACGATCAAAAAATTTGAGAAATTTCATTGGTCGAGAGCTATGATCTATAAGAGACGTATGAACGGAATTGACGTCACAGAAAATTTCATGCTTATAAATATATATTATTAAATGAAGATATGATCTTCGAACTTTGCTGGACAATTTAAGCAATCGCCTCAGGACCTGAAAAAACCAGGTGACTCAACGGGATATATATTATATATGTCATGTTTCAAATATATATTATATATGTCATGTTTCTCACGTGAGCATTTCTCGAAGATCACGCGTGATAAACATGTAGTTTTACCGTTGTGTTTTTTGAATTTCGACCTGAATGTGCTATGGGAGGTTTATGTCTTACTGGTATCGCTAATCTTTTTAAATTTTGATTGGGACTTAACTACAATGTATTGCTCAGCGTTAGTTAAATCAAAATACATCTGAAGTCCGATAAGAGTGATTTATCAAGCAGAGAAGCGACAACATTTCGTAATGGCGGCAATCTTGACAAAATGTCTGTTTGGAAAATATCTACGATAAAAGACACTGCACTGCATGCAAACTTGACGAAGCTGGGACAAAATCTTATTTTGTCATCTATAATCATGAAATTGTACAAGAATCAACGAATGCTTTAAAGAGTCGACAAAAAAGCATGCAAGACGGCAAAATATGGCTGCACAAAACATGTTTTATAGAAAGGTGGGTAAATTATAGTTCATCGTATGTCTACAAAATAATGTCAATCGCCTTCAAATAATGCATGATTATTGTGATTTAAGGGTTATTGTTTGTCTCATGTGATTTTTTCTTTGAAAATATGAAAATTAAATCTCTGCCAAGAATATTTGTGAACTTATGAAAAATTTACATTAAAACCCGAGATGGTACATGGTAATTTTCTCAGTAAATGTTCAACTTATGTAAATTTTTTCTTCCCATGACCACCCTAAACATGAATTTTATAAGCACATTAAGCATATCAGAAAAGTTATTTCGTTTTGTATTTGGAAGTTAGAGCTATGTCAACACTGCCATTTCAGGACTGTCTCAACGTTAAGACTTTCGTCTACGATTTAAGATAAATGCCATGTTGTTTGTCATGGTCATTTTACATAAAAACAGTTAACATTACTTTTAGTAAATGTAATGCATACAAACTCTTATACAGGTCCTTGACTACATGTAGAAAAGTGCAGAATACAAATGGCATTAAAAAGTTCCAAAAAAATCTGTTTAACTGGTGAATGGTTTTAAACCTCTCTCAGTTTACTGGCATTTCACAGTCACCAACACTAGCATGGTTAAAACAGAATATTGTTTCTACAGGATGTTTAAAGAAGACTTGTAAAAACTTTTGTTATTTAGTTATTTAGAAAATAATTTATTAGACTTGCAATGGTACATCTAACAGTAATATTGTGGTTAATAATAAATATCTTTCAAATGAAAATTGTAATTTTGGCTTAGCTTTCAAATTACAGGTTTTGAATTTTTGTTTTGAATTTTTGTTAGGGAGAGTGCGGTCGCGACAGAAGTGTGGGCCCTAAGCCACTGCATACTATATCGCACCCAGCTTCCACTGCTAGTTGACATCTACTACATGAAGTTTTAACTTTATATATGTATACTAAAATTTAAAGGCATACAAAAGTTGTGGGATGATTGTTATCGTTACTGCACATGCAACCAAGTGAGTTAATTGACAGAAATGTAGTGCAAGTACATATAGTTGGTCGTTGTCATGACTATAAACAATTACTCGAGTGGACTGCGCATGCTCGAGCACAAGCGCAGACGATTTCTCTATTAAATTGTTATTAAGCATGCTATTTACTTCAAAATTTGTGCTAGTAGATGCAGTTGGTTGTTGCCATGACCATGAACTTGGGTAGCTGGTCAAATACACTGCGCATGCTCAATCAAACTGCGCATGCGCAGATGATTTGTCTTAAAACTTGTGACTGAGCGAGCTAATTACTCCAAAATCGGTACTAGTACATCCAGTTGGTCGTTACCATGAGCTTGGAGAGTTTGTGGAGTTGACAACGCATGCTCAGATTCTCAATTAATTTGTGACAGAGCGAGCTCTGAAATTGGTGCTTGTAGATGCGCTGAGCAAGTTTTCAATCATATATTTTTGCCATGCTCTTTGTCTTCTTAAGCTTGTTTTGACAAATGCATATGAAACTCATCAACACTTTGTTACGGCACTCGTAATATCCGTGACAACGTTAAAAATGTGTTTTTATTTTTCTTTATAACTTTGTACCTGCATATTGCATGTCATATCTAAGCTTTCTTTTGATTCGACGGACAATGGTTTTTATTCACTCTTACATCTTCTGCCTTTATAATTAGTTGATCTGTATTTCTAAAATAATATTTACAAATGCTCCAAGAGAATCTTTTTATTTTATTGGCTCTCTTCTACAAATACAATACTATGTCCGACTATTTGGTTGCACGAATTTTTTAATTTGATCACGTTTTTTTGACACGTGTGTTTACCATGGGAAAGATGGATTGCTTAAATGTACCTAGTTGTTTAGACTAGTTGGATAAAAATTACGGTGGCCGGTACAGGTCACCAGAAAAATAATTTAAAAAACATAACAAACAATAAGAAAACATCACTCAAAATCATACTACACATTTCAAAATACTCACTACACATTTCAAAATACTCACTACACATTTCAAAATATTCACTACACATTTCAAAATACTCGCTACACATTTCAAAATACTCACTACACATTTCAAAATACTCGCTACACATTTCAAAATACTCGCTACACATTTCAAAATACTCGCTACACATTTCAAAATACTCGCTACACATTTCAAAATACTCGCTACACATTTCAAAATAACTCACTACACATTCGTCCCAGTCTTACCCTGGTCTGGCCTGCCCACGGTCATCATTGGTTTACATATACGAAACTGACGTGATGTCAGAAAGCTAATATAAATATACGCTTCTGATGTTACTAATATTTCAGTACGCTTAAGCATATTTTGATGCTATTGTGGCGATATGTTGTCTATGTGGAACTCGGCACATAGACAAACATATCGCCACAATAGCATCAAAATATGCGATACGCGTACATGAACTATTAGTAATATTTCTTCCAGGGATTTCTTGGTCTTGGTTAGACAACACGAGTGGTCAATCTACAGATTGCAAGTAATTCTATTTGTATTGGTGATATTCGACAATCATTAGTTTAACTAATGCACTTATTGACGTGACTGGTATTGAAGTTCTAAATTTATTGCTTTTACTCGAAATTACCGAACTTTTCATTTTCTTTGGCGTTTCTTGTGCAACAAATTATAGCGCTATGTGCAAATTTCTTCTTTGGTTTCCTTGTTATTTTTGTAACGCATCACACAAGTACGTACGCGACATAGCGAATGCAAATTCATATACTCAAATTTTTGCTATTAAAGTACGGACATGTGTCGAAAGCCACTGCAAATACATTTGCTTGCGATATGTAGATCGTCTACTAATGTTGCTGCATGACATAAGTCCAGCGTAACCCTGGAAGAATTTCTGATTAGAGTTCAGCCAATATGTTCATGCTATTATTCCAATGTCCCAATTTGTTTATCTTGTGAAATGCGGAATTATATATTTAATATGCTTACTTTATGATGTCACGTCAGTTTCGTAGATGGAAACTAATGATGACCGTGGGCAGGCCAGAACAGGGTAAGACTGGGACGAATGTGTAGTGAGAATTTTGAATTGTGTAGTGAGTATTTTGAAATGTGTAGTGAGTATTTTGAAATGTGTAGCGAGTATGTTGAAATGTGTAGTGAGTATTTTGTAATGTGTACTGAGTATTTTGAAATGTGTAGCGAGTATTTTGAAATGTGTAGCGAGTATTTTCAAATGTGTAGCGAGTATTTTGAAATATGTAGTGAGTATTTTGAAATGTGTAGTATAATTTTGAACGATGTTTTCTTATTGTTTGTTATGCTTTCTAAATTATTTTTCTGGTCACCCGTACCGGCCACTGTAAAAAATAGTCTTTTGTATGAAAATTCGTGAACTATAGTCTTTTGCACAAAAATTCGTGATCTATAGTCTTTTGCACAAAAATTCGTGATCTATAGTCTTTTGCAAGAAAATTCGTGATCTATAGTCTTTTGCACAAAAATTCGTGATCTATAGTCTTTTGCAAGAAAATTCGTGATCTATAGTATTTTGCATGAAAATTCGTGATCTATAGTCTTTTGCACAAAAATTCTTGATCTATAGTTATTTGCAAGAAAATTCGTGATCTATAGTATTTTGCATGAAAATTCGTGATCTATAGTCTTTTGCACAAAAATTCGTGATCTATATAGTCTTTTGCATGAAAATTCGTGATGTATAGCCTTTTGCATAAAAATTCGTGATCTATAGTCTTTTGCACAAAAATTCGTGATCTATAGTCTTTTGCATGAAAATTCGTGATCTATAGTCTTTTGCACAAAATTCGTGATCTATAGTCTTTTGCACAAAAATTCGTGATCTATAATCTCTTGCATGAAAATTCGTGATCTATAGTCTTTTGCACAAAAATTCGTGATCTATATAGTCTTTTGCATGAAAATTCGTGATGTATAGTCTTTTGCATAAAAATTCGTGATCTATAGTCTTTTGCACAAAAATTCGTGATCTATAGTCTTTTGCATGAAAATTCGTGATCTATAGTCTTTTGCACAAAATTCGTGATCTATAGTCTTTTGCACAAAAATTCGTGATCTATAGTCTTTGCATGAAAATTCGTGATCTATAATCTTTGCATGAAAATTCGTGATCTATAGTCTTTTGCACAAAATTCGTGATCTATATAGTCTTTTGCATGAAAATTCGTGATGTATAGTCTTTTGCATAAAATTCGTGATCTATAGTCTTTTGCACAAAATTCGTGATCTATAGTCTTTTGCATGAAAATTCGTGATCTATAGTCTTTTGCACAAAAATTCGTGATCTATAGTCTTTTGCACAAAAATTCGTGATCTATAGTCTCTTGCATGAAAATTCGTGATCTATAGTCTTTTGCATGAAAATTTGTGATCAATAGTCTTTTGCACAAAAATTCATGATCTATAGTCTTTTGCACAAAAATTCGTGATCTGTAGTCCTTTGCATGAAAATTTGTGATCTATAGTCTTTGCATAAAAAATCGTGAACTATAGTCTTTTGCACAAAAACTCGTGATCTGTAGTCCTTTGCATGAAAATTAGTGATCTATAGTCTTTAGCACAAAAATTCGGGATGTATAGTCTTTTGCATGAAAATTCGTGATCAGTAGTCTTTGCATAAAAAATCGTGAACTACAGTCTTTTGCATGAACATTCGTGATCTATAGTCTTTTGCACAAAAATTCATGATCTATAGTCTTTTGCACAAAAATTCGTGATCTATAGTCTTTTGCATGAAAATTTGTTAACTATAGTCTTTTGTCTATAGTCTTCTGACTATAGATCTGTGAATTATTGTCTTTGTATGAAAAATTGTGAAAATGCGTGAATTATATTCTTTGTATGAAAAATTGTGAAAATCCGTGAATTATAGTCTTTTTGTGAAAAATTGTGAAAATTTGTGAATATGTGTGAAAAATTGTGAAAATTTATGAAAATGCGTGAATTATAGCCTTTTTGTGAAAAATTGTGAAAATTTGTGAAAATGCGTGAATTATAGTCTTTTTAAGAAAAATTATGAAAATTTGTGAAAATGCATGAATTATAGTCTTTTTGTGAAAAATTGTGAAAATTTGTGAAAATGCGTGAATTAAAAATTGTGAAAATTGTGAAAATTTGTGAAAATGTAAATTATATCTTGTGAAAATTGTGAAAATTTTGAAAATGCATGAATTATAGTCTTTTTGTGAAAAATTGTGAAACTTTTGTGAAAATGTGTGAATTATTAGTCTTTTGAAAAATTGTGAAAATTATGAAAATGTGTGAATTATAGTCTTTGTGTGAAAATTGTGAAAATTGTGAAAATGTGTGAATTATAGTCTTTAGTGTGAAAATTGTGAATTTGTGAAAATGCGAATTAAGAAAATTGAAAATGGAATAGTAATGAAAATGTGAAAATGTGAATTAAGTGAATGTGAATGTGAAAATGTGAAAATGGAATTAAGTCTTGTGAAAATTTGTGAAAATGCGTTAATTATAGTATTTGTGTGAAAAATTGTGAAAATTTGTGAAAATGCGTTAATTATAGTCTCTATAAGAAAAATTGTAAAAATTTGTGAGAATGTGTGAACTATAGTCTTTTTGTGAAAAATTGTGAAAATTTGTGAAAATTTGTGAAAATGTGAATTATAGTCTTTTTGTGAAAAATTGTGAAAATTTGTGAAAATGCATGATTTATAGTCTTTGTATGAAAAATTGTGAAAATTTGTGAAAATGTGTGAATTATAGTGTTTTTGTGAAAAATTGTGAAAATTTGTGAAAATGCATGAATTATATTCTTTGTATGAAAAATTGTGAAAATTTGTGAAAATGCGTGAATTATAGTCTTTTGAAAAATTGTGAAAATTTGTGAAAATGCGTGAATTATAGTCTTTTTCTGAAAAATTGTGAAAATTTGTCAAAATGCGTGAATTATAGTCTTTTTGTGAAAAATTGTGAAAATTTGTGAAAATTTGTGAAAATGCGTGAATTATAGTCTTTTTGTGAAAAATTGTGAAAATTTGTGAAAATGCATGAATTATAGATGAAAAATTGTGAAAATTTGTGAAAATGCGTGAATTATAGTCTTTTTCTGAAAAATTGTGAAAATTTCTGAAAATGAGTGAATTATAGTCTTTTTGTGAAAAATTGTGAAAATTTGTGAAAATGCGTGAATTATAGTCTTTGTGTGAAAAATTGTGAAAATTTGTGAAAATGCAAGATTTATATTCTTTGTATGAAAAATTGTGAAAATTTGTGAAAATGTGTGAATTATAGTGCTTTTGTGAAAAATTGTGAAAATTTGTGAAAATGCATGAATTATAGTCTTTGTATGAAAAATTGTGAAAATTTGTGAAAATGCGTGAATTATAGTCTTTTTGTGAAAAATTGTGAAAATTTGTGAAAATGCGTGAATTACAGTCTTTTTGTGAAAAATTGTGAAAATTATGAAAATGCGTTAATTATAGTCTCTGTAAGAAAAATTGTAAAAATTTGTGAGAATGTGTGAACTATAGTCTTTTTGTGAAAAATTGTGAAAATTTGTGAAAATTTGTGAAAATGCATGAATCGTGAAAATTTGTGAAAATGTGAAAATGAAAATGTGAATTGATAGTCTTTTTGTGAAAAATTTGTGAAAATGCGTGAATTATAGTCTTTTGTGAAAAATTGTGAAAATTTGTGAAAATGCGTGAATTATAGTCTTTGTGAAAAATTGTGAAAATTTGTGAAAATGCGTGAATTATTGTCTTTGTGAAAAATTTTGTGAAAAAGAAAATCGAAAATGCGTGAATTATAGTCTTTTGTGAAAAATTGTGAAAATTTTGAAAATGCGAATTATAGTCTTTGTGAAAATTGTGAAAATTTGTGAAAATGCGTGAATTATAGTCTTTTGTGAAAAAATGTGAAAAGTCTTTGTGAAAATGCGTGAATTATAGTCTTTTGTGAAAAATTGTGAAAATTTGTGAAAATGCGTGAATTATAGTCTTTGAAAAAATGTGAAATTTGTGAAAATGTGTGAATTATAGTTTTTGAAAATGTGAAAATGAAAAATTATGTATGAAAATTGTGAAAATTGTGAAAATGCGTGAATTATAGTCTGTGAAAAATTGTGAAAATTGTGAAAATGCGAAATAGTCTTGAATGAAAGTGAAAATTGTGAAAATGTGAATTATAGTGAAAAATTGTGAAAATGTGAAAATGCGAATAGTCTTTTTGTGAAAAATTGTGAAATTTGTGAAAATGCGTGAATTATAGTCTTTGTGAAAAATTGTGAAAATTATGAAAATGTGTGAATTATAGTCTTTGTAAGAAAATTGTGAAAATTTGTGAAAATGTGAACTATAGTCTTTTGTGAAAATTGTGAAAATTTGAAAATTGTGAAAATGCGAATTATAGTCTTTTGTGAAAAATTGTGAAAATTTGTGAAAATGCATGAATTATAGTCTTTGTGAAAAATTGTGAAACTTTGTGAAAATGCGTGAATTATGTCTTTTGTGAAATTGTGAAAATTTGAAAATGCGTGAATTATATCTTTTGAAAATTGAAAATTTGTGAAAATGTGTGAATTAAAGTCTTTGTGTGAAAAATTGTGAAAATTTGTGATAATGCGTTAATCATAGTCTTTGTAAGAAAAATCGTAAAAATTTGTGAGAATGTGTGAACTATAGTCTTTTTGTGAAAAATAATGAAAATTTGTGAAAATGTGTGAATTATAGTGTTTTTCTGAAAAATTGTAAAAATTTGTGAAAATGCATGAATTATATAGTCTTTGTATGAAAAATTGTGAAACTTTGTGAAAATGCGTGAGTTACAGTCTTTTTGTCAAAAATTGTGAAAATTTGTGAAAATGCGTGATTTATAGTCTTTGTATGAAAAATTGTGAAAATTTGTGAAAATGCGTGAATTATAGTCTTTTTGTGAAAAATTGTGAAAATTTGTGAAAATGCGTGAATTATACTCTTTTTGTGAAAAATTATGAAATTAATGAAAATGCGTTAAATATAGTCTTTGTATAAAAAATATTGAAAAATTGTGAAAATTTGTGAAAATGCGTGAATTATAGTCTTTTTCTGAAAAATTGTGAAAATTTGTGAAAATGCGTGAATTATAGTCTTTTTGTGAAAAATTGTAAAAAATATTGAATTATAGCCTTTGTATATAAAATTGTGACAATTTGTGAAAAATTGTGAAAATTTGTCAAAATGCATGAATTATAGTCTTTGTATGAAAAATTGTGAAAATTTGTGAAAATGCGTAAACTATAGTCTTTTTGTGAAAAATAGTGAAAATTTGTGAAAATGCGTGAATTATAGTGTTTTTGTGAAAAATTGTGAAAATTTGTGAAAATGCATGAATTATAGTCTTTGTATGAAAAATTGTGAAAATGCGTGAATTACAGTCTTTTTGTAAAAAATTGTGAAAATTAATGAATATGCGTTCAATATAGTCTTTGTATAAAAAATATTGAAAATTTGTGAAAATGCGTGAATTATAGTCTTTTTGTGAAAAATTGTAAAAATTTGTGAAAATGCATGAATTATAGTCTTTTGTGAAAAATTGTGAAACTTTGTGAAAATTTGTGAAAATGCGTGATTTATAGTCTTTGTATGAAAAATTGTGAAAATTTGTGAAAATGCGTGAATTATAGTCTTCTTTTGAAAAATTGTGAAAATTTGTGAAAATGCATGAATTATAGTCTTTTTGTGAAAAATTGTAAAACTTTGTGAAAATGCGTGAATTAAAGTCTTTTTGTGAAAAATTGTGAAAATTTGTGAAAATGCGTGAATTATACTCTTTTTGTGAAAAATCTTGAAAATTTGTGAAAATGCGTTAATCATAGTCTCTGTAAGAAAAATCGTAAAAATTTGTGAGAATGTGTGAACTATAGTCTTTTTGTGAAAAATAATGAAAATTCGTGAAAATGTGTGAATTATAGTGTTTTTCTGAAAAATTGTAAAAATTTGTGAAAATGCATGAATTATATAGTCTTTGTATGAAAAATTGTGAAACTTTGTGAAAATGCGTTAATTACAGTCTTTTTGTCAAAAATTGTGAAAATTTTTGAAAATGCGTGATTTATAGTCTTTGTATGAAAAATTGTGAAAATTTGTGAAAATGCGTGAATTATAGTCTTTGTATGAAAAATTGTGAAAATGCGTGAATTACAGTCTTTTTGTAAAAAATTGTGAAAATGCGTGAAAATGCATGAAAATGCATGAATTATAGTCTTTTTGTGAAAAATTGTGAAAATTTGTGAAAATGCCTGAATTATACTTTTTTTGTGAAAAATTGTGAAAATTTGTGAAAATGCGTTAATTATAGTCTTTGTGTGAAAAATTGTGAAAATTTGTAAAAATGCGTTAATTATAGTCTCTGTAAGAAAAATTGTGAAAATTTGTGAAAATGCGTAATTATCGTCTTTTTGTGAAAAATTCTGAAAATGAATAGTCTTTTGCATGAAAATTCGTGATCAATAGTCTTTTGCACAAAAATTCGTGATCTATAGTCTTTTGCATGAAAATTCGTGATCTATAATCTTTTGCTTAAAAATTCCTGATCTATAGTCTTTTCTCTGAAAATTTGTGATTTATAGTCTTTTGCATGAAAATTCGTGATGTATAGTCTTTTCTCTGGAAATTCGTGATCGATAGTCTTTTGCATGAAAATTCGTGATCTATAGTCTTTTGCATGAAAATTCGTGATCTATAGTCTTTTGCATGAAAATTCGTGATCTATAGTCGTTTGCATGAAAATTCGTGATCTATAGTCTTTTGCATGAAAATTCGTAATCTATAATCTTTTGCATGAAAATTCGTAATCTATAGGGTTTTGCACAAAAATTCCTGATCTATAGTCTTTTGCATGAAAGTTCGTGATCTGTAGTTTTTTGCATGAAAATTCGTGATCTATAGTGTTTTGCACAAAAATTCGTGATCAATAGTGTTCATTCTATATATATATGCATTTGCATTCCAAAGAGCATAGTTCATGCTTTTTCACGCATTTTAATGCTTAAGTCTATAGTTCATGCAATTTGCACACATTTTCATGCCAAAACTATAGTTCATGCATTTTCATTCCGAAGAGTATAGTTCATGCTTTTTCACGCATTTTCATGCCAAAGACTATAGTTCATGCATTTTCACACATTTTCATGCCAAAGACTTTAGTTGATGCATTTTCATACATTTTCATTCCAAAAACTATAGTTCATGCATTTTCACACATTTTCATTCCAAAGACTTTAGTTCATACATCTTCACACATTTTCATTCATTTTCATGCCAAAAACTATATTTCATGCATTTTCAGACATTTTCATGCCAAAAATTATAGTTCATGCATTTACACCTATTTTCATGCTACAGACTATAGTTCATTCATTTTCACACATTTCATGCTAAAGAGTAGTTATATTGAAACTTGAGAATGGTTTTTTATGTTAACAAAATGTTCAAAGAAGTAAAGCATTTCTAATAAGTTAATTTCGTCTGGCTCTATGCAATATTTTGATATACTTTCATTTAATCCATATCATGCAGCAGCGCTTGCCTCAATTTAAGTTGTAATGTGGCACTGGGCGCGCAAAGCACTGAATGAAACGGTGCAAAGTAGGGGTGCTTTAGATGGCGCTAGGTACGATTGATTTTGATGTTGATTAGATGAGCAAAGCACACGTTGTAAAGAAATTCCCACCAGTTACACAATTTTCTCGTTCAAAGTAGAAATTATCCGGGGCTCGTGCACAATGTACGTGTTATATACAACTGAGATGTGGCTGCCTTAGTTTGTTATTTGTATTAGACATGGCGAATAACTTCCAATACTAACATAACTTCAAAAAGATCATCAAATTGTTAAGTTTTCATTTGAATTAATTTGAATCCGAAAAAAGTTTGAATTCATTTGAATCTGAAAAATTTTTTCTTAAAAAGTCTGAAAATGTATAAATTATAGTTTAATGACAAAAATATGAAAAAATGCAAAAATTTAAATTTTTGTGTGAAATGTGTAAAAAAGCTTTATGTTTTGGCAAAAATATGAAAATATGTGAAAATTAGATTTTTTCTTTTAGAATATGTAAAAATACATGAATTATAGTCATTCGTATAAGCAAAACGTCATTCGTATAAGCAAAACGTCATTCGTATAAGCAAAATGTTATTCGTATAAGCAAAATGTTATTCGTATAAGCAAAATGTCATTCGTATAAGCAAAATGTTATTCGTATAAGCAAAATGTCATTCGTATAAGCAAAATGTTATTCGTATAAGCAAAATGTCATTCGTATAAGCAAAATGTTATTCGTATAAGCAAAATGTTATTCGTATAAGCAAAATGTCATTCGTATAAGCAAAATGTTATTCGTATAAGCAAAATGTCATTCGTATAAGCAAAATGTTATTCGTATAAGCAAAATGTTATTCGTATAAGCAAAATGTTATTCGTATAAGCAAAATGTTATTCGTATAAGCAAAATGTCATTCGTATAAGCAAAATGTTATTCGTATAAGCAAAATGTTATTCGTATAAGCAAAATGTTATTCGTATAAGCAAAATGTTATTCGTATAAGCAAAATGTCATTCGTATAAGCAAAATGCATTTGTATTAGCAAAATGTTAAGAAATAATTGAACTATGCTAATACGTGAATTCGAAAAATACTAAAACATGCAAGAACAACATAAGTTTATATTGCTTATTGTTCATTTAAAACGTAAAAAGCACTGAGATAACAAAAAAGTAACAATATTAAAAAAAACTCACACGAAACACATTTTGCTACAAACGTTTGAATAGAGAAAACTAGTAATCGAGCTTCCTGAAGGGCTTAAATTTTCTCGCAGATAGGTCTAAAACTATCGACATCTAAAAAATTTACAATGTATTTTAACTTTAAACCGTCATTAAAATAAAAGCCGACATTTTGCAATTTTCGATTAGTTGAAATTTAAAATAGTTTTCAAACGCGAATTGAGTTTAAATGGCTAATGCATAATTGAAAGTTTGTGTTTAGAGGTTTGCAAAAATGAGAAAGGTTGATTGCAGTAAACTCAAAATCTACAAGTGACATAACAGTTGCCTGTTTATCAACGGTCGAACATGCTTACGTTGTGATTGATGGAAACTATATTTTTATAATTGATTTGAACTATATTTTTATAATTTTTTGTGAAGCAATTCATCAAAACAATCGAAAACAATCGAAAACAGCTCAAAATAATAATACATATGTAGTACTATAGTGTTTCATGAATTCTTACTGTTATCAATATTCCTATTTCGTAATGTGAAGTAATTTGGACATTAAACGTGTTGTAAGATCCTTTTTCAAGTCAAATCACGGTAGACATCTAACAATTTATTTTACAAATTTTACAATGTAAACAAACACATTCAGTGAAGAAAATTAAGAGTCAAAGAACTTCACATTTACAATAAAATATACTTACTTTTGCATTAACTGGATGAACATCAATACATCATAAGATGGAGCAGATAAATGTACCCAAGCGTACCTATTTTTCACGACATGTGGTAAAGAACGTATATGGTTATTTCAGCTTCCTTATCATTTTTTTCAAAAGGTAGAAACGTTAGTGCAGTGGCGTGCGGTCATGCAAGCGTAGGCAAGCGCCGCTTGCCTAAGCATTTTACCGAACAAAAATTTTTTGGATCAATCTCTGAGCAAAATCAGTTTAAATTTTTCTGTTCTAAACAATGTCAATGTAATCTTTTGTCTAAATTGTCTTTACAGTTGAAATGTTTGCTATTTATACGCGATTTACTGTCGTGGTTTTCGGTTTCACTTTGCTGCACTTGTAAGATGAGTCAAGTGGATTAAATACACCTTAAAAATTTCTTATTTATTGACCAAGAGCTCAACTTGAACATTTGCGCATGCGTTAATCTAGATTTGGAGGCTTCTTATTCGAGGAATAATGAGAAAAGCAAGCGGCGCTTCTAAGGGCGCCGCTTGATAGCAATTGGTCAACAGTCTTGTACGCTCGCAATTTTAAACACATATCAGCGCGCGAATAATATTCGTATATTCAACACATTGGACATCCGAATTATTCACGCCGTTAATGTTATCGTTTATTAAAAGATGACTGAGAGCGAAAGGTAATGTTCTGATTTCTAATTCAAAGTAGTAGGTGCTTTACTGGTTATTTTATTATTTTCTGCGCACAATGTGCGTAAACAAGCAGGGGCCGCAGTCTGCAGAGATATCGAAATGCACGCAAACGTGTGTTGTGGTAAAGTATGACTAGCATTATGACCAAAACACTATGCTCTTGTCAGTCTTGTGTCGTTGAATTCGTAAATTAATGACTAAAAATAAAAGGTACAAGATACTAAATAATAAACACGACTCTCCGATATTCTGAAACGTACAAGTCAGTGCCAGACACATTTTGAAGAACGGGAGAACACGTTGCCATGACGTCATTATACCAAAATATAAACATTAAACAACGCCATGGCCTCAGTTTGTAACACACCGTGCCAATTTTGTGCGCGAAACTGGCTGTTCTTAATTGTTATAATCACGACTGCTACATTACATTTCGTGCCTATTGTCTTGCAATTTATGTATGTAGAAGATATCTGTAGCATGTAATACAAGATTATGATATTGACAAGAGCTTCCTTTTGCGTAGTAGTTTTGATATTTGTATCCGGTAGATTTTAGCGTTATACATAAGTCTTTCGTATGAGCTCCGAACGTGAGTTCAATGTACTAGAACGCTACTAAATTTTGTGATTATTTTATTCACCAGCGAAGAAGTTATTTACAACAGTCGTGAGTGTTCTATGTGTTAGAATTTATTTACAGGCTTTTTATATATTTGGTTAAAGAAGGTGCAGTTATTACACAGCGGATAATGTACTTGAAATTTGAGTAGTTTTACGTAATTATAAAGTTAAATTTGGTCCTAATTATAAAGTTAAATTTGGTTTTACGTAATTATTAAATTTGGTCCTTGTTCAAGCTGTCTCGTCAACTAAAGAGTGTCGTATATTTTTTAAAACCGTCACTGGTCTTTCATCCTTTTTTCACGCCTCGTTCAAGAGAACATACCTGTTGGACACAGTTGTCGGCAGACGCATTCCCACTGGAACAGCTGTTCGATGGCACTATCAAAGCAGGTTAATCCATGCTGTACTGGAGACAAGAGCAAAGCTGCTCGAAGTTTTCGAATACATCATCGAAAATGATGACGAGTTTGACGGTACCACGTTAAACGAAGCGAGGGGCTACCGACAAGTTCTTGCAGATTTCCAGTTTGTGTTCTGCCTTAAAATATTTTCAGAAATATTTGGTCTTACGGATGTTTTGTATAATATCATTCAGAGTAAGCAGTTCGATATTGTCTTCTGTGTCACGAAAGTTCGGGAGACGAAAGATAAGATTCAAGAACAACGAACAAAATTCGTAGATTATTGGAATTTTACGTCAAGTATCGTCAAAGTAGCACTGAAACGCGGGCAAAGTGAAGAGGATGTAAAGGCGCCCTTCCGTCAAATGTTTTTCTGTGTAGTCGATACCATTATATATCACAATACCACATGTAATACTTTTAAACCGTAATTGTGATATATACTCTATAAAAGTTTTTGAATTTTTTAGATTTTTTCAATACTGTTTCAGTCATGACAGATACATTTTTTTCGACAAAGTACTCCCAGAAATCGCGGGAAATGCGCTCCAGTAGCCTTCAAAATCCAAAAATTTTCTGGGGGCCAGCCGCGAACCTCACCCCCAGCGCTTGCCTATTAAATTCGGTCACCGCACGCCACTTCGTTAGTGTAGGTAAAGAGTTAGCGTTTCTAGAGAATAAAATTTACAAGGCAAAGTTAAAGTTTGATCATCTTGAAAAAAGATAAGAAATACGCGCAGCGGAAGTGTTAGATACATGTTGCGAACGACGTCAACATTCAAGGTGGCTCTGCTTATGAATTACGTGCGTAGGGAAAATACTTCCTCTTTTGACGATGAAGCATTTAGCTTAGCTAAGATGTGGAAAAGTGGTATTATAGCTAAAATGAGTCCTAACCCGAATCCTTGCAACATTTCGAGTCACTCTGACTCTTTGGATATTACCAAAGAATAAAGTTCGTTCAATATTTTACACCTTGCATATCTAATGCATAATTATATATTGTCTTGTAAATGTGTTTTCCGGATGAATGTTATTGCCTTTCGTTTGTTCGAAGTTCAGTCATGCGTTCTACGAAGAGCTGTTCTTAACATAACTTAATCATTTAGTTTTACTAAAGTTTGAAGTTACTGGTTAATTAAATGGCTTCTAGTACACTGCTGGTTTTTACTCTTATTTTCATAACGATTGTGAAAGCTAAAGGTAAGTCAATTACTCAAAGTACACTTTGCACATAGAGAAATATTTGATTAGTTACGTTAGGATTAATTTGTATCCTATAGAATTGCATTTTATAACAAACAAATCACATTCGAATACAACAAATAATTTGAAAAATAACGGACTATGAAAATTTGATTGTTGCATTTCGGCACTCCTTACTTTGTTGTTTGTCTTGTGTACTGTTAACGGCTGGACGCTTGCATGTGATCAGTGTATATGATGTTAATCTATACACTGAAGTTACTGGTTAATTAAATGGCTTCTAGTACACTGCTGGTTTTTACTCTTATTTTCATAACGATTGTGAAAGCTAAAGGTAAGTCAATTACTCAAAGTACACTTTGCACATAGAGAAATATTTGATTAGTTACGTTAGGATTAATTTGTATCCTATAGAATTGCATTTTATAACAAACAAATCACATTCGAATACAACAAATAATTTGAAAAATAACGGACTATGAAAATTTGATTGTTGCCTTTTTGCACTCCTTACTTTGTTGTTTGTCTTGTGTACTGTTAACGGCTGGACGCTTGCATGTGATCAGTGTATATGATGTTAATCTGAATGGTTGGTCAATGCGTTTTTATACATTTACTTTATATGTTGAAATGCCAGCGATAATGTATAAGTGTAAACAAAATTTTCATATTACTAAGTAAACTATGATTTAACAATAATTGCTGTGAAAACAGTATATACCTTGGTAAGAAAAACGATATTTGTTGTTTCAACGGACGTACTGGACATAGTTGCATATAATTGTGTACGTGCTTTCATCAAAGTAGTTGTTGGAACTTATTACGTTGTTTTTATTTCCAATGTTTTACCACGCCATCTTACTGTCTACTTCATATCGCTTATTGATTAATTTTTTTTATGTCATAAATATACTCCTACTAATGACATTGACTTACATTGTTTACGCAAACGTTAAACAAAGACAACATTGACTCACAACTCTTATTTTCTGCTTTCCTTTAGCTGAAAAGCTAACAGCTTACTACGTGCGCACTTGTAAAATTGTTTTTAGTTAAGAATTATTGAATCTATACTATTTCAACTTAACCCATTATTATTACGCAATTTTGGTGTTTTAGCACCAAAGAAACGCCAAACACAGCCGAAATTCACTAAGCAATATATAATTGACAATCTGATTGAAAAATTCCATGCAAATTATCCAATGTAGCTAAAAATCTAATATTTGAGGAAGTTATAAACAGACGTTCCATAACTTCCATTTTAATTTAAATTGTTGAAAAAAAAATTAAGGATCACGGACACCGGAAATACGCAACCTATTAAATCAAACAAAACAAAAAGTTAAAGACTTTTTTATGCATCACAAAAGAGAGAGCTCCGTATAGAATGCAGATACTAAAATATAATGCAAAAGGTTGTTCATAATCCAATGTCAAGAATATGTATCATATACTAAGAACGAACGATTGAAAATTTTTGTCGCCCATGAACGACGTTTTGCGCAAACAGAAACCACTGCAGTGACGAATTCTTGTGGACTTCCACCGCTGAATTGCTAAAAGGAAATGAGGAAAGGAGGAACGATTCTGCGATAGCATGAAGTGTATTCAATCTTCCTTTCATATCCATTTTTTGACATCCTTGAATTTTGAAAATAAGTTCTTTGCGTATAGTTTTTAAAGAGTTTGAAATTAGGTTGGCGGCATTTGAGAGTTAGAATTGATAAATCATAGTGTTATTGACAAATTATGTCTAGATGTTTGCAAAAAGACTGGTGCTGAAAAACTCAACTTAATGTTTTCCATCTATACCAGCGCCTTCGGTAGCGGATCTAGCAACATGGACTCGGTTTTGTTTTTATTATAAGATTGTTATCCTTCCGCGAAGTAGCAAAAACTTTTATTCCATTTGTAAGTTGAAGCCCACAGTTTCTTCAATGTCTCACCAGTCAGAAACAAAATGGTATCATCTTTATACTTTCTAATATTTTCTTAGCTTAAATATCGATTTCATTTATTTATATTATGAGTAGTGGGATAGTAGAACATTATAACATATACATTGTGAATTGTGACTGATTGAATTGAACAGAAAATTAGTAAAGTATTTTATCTCAACTAGTCAAACACAAAATCTTTTCAATAAAATAAAATGTAGAAATTTCGAAAGATCAATGCATAAAGCACACATTAAATATTTCCATAATTTAAAAAGTATCTACCCCACTCTTTTAACAAACAACCATATAAGCTTTGCTTCGGCAAATAACAATGACATCGGTCTGAATAATTTTTGATATCATGCTCAACCTCATACAATAATTGTTTATTAAATGCAGGAGCCCCAATATTTACTCTTAGTACAACACAAATGTTTTCGTGTTCAATCACTCATTGCAATCAATTGAATAAATCTTCTAAAGAAATGAATAATAATTTTTGCTGAAAATCAGATTGGGCTGGCTTAACAACTGATCAAATGTTAAGTCACTCCATTATTGTGGTCACTTCACCTGCAACAATCATTAAAACATCGCTCTTATTTTGCAAGAGCGTGGCGAAATACAATTGTCAATATGAAATTGTCACTGGAGTAAGATTGACGGGACATTGCCAAGATCAAAAGTGCGTTCCCAGAAACAATGTCAAAATATTTAATAATTTCGTAGCGATTTTCGCAACGTACACTTCCTTCACCCATTGGGATGTTTTTGTTATAAAATCAATAAACTCTTATGACATGAAGTATTGGCAGTATAAATTCACAGTCACACGGCTATCTCTGATCATTACTTTGGGAAAAAGTAAACGTCATTACGGTTATGTTGAAATTTCCTCATATACTCATGATTATTATTTTTGAGTGTGTGAGGCTTTCACGAATTTTGTGAGAATTTTGAGGAAAATTTACGGATTTTAGACATTTGCAGGCACTTCTCGACTTTTTACAGACTTTTCTCGGATGTGTACCGGATTCATTTAGTGATTCTTTCCTTGATTTACTCTGAATAAAGTTAAGGGTAGTACAGATGTATAGGATGTTAGTGCTATAAATAGTTCTTTACTTTTGACTGAAATTACTTTAGCCATTAGTTCAGTTGTTGAACTCAAATTTATTATGAGTGCTAGAGGTATTTTTTACCACTCCTGAGAAAGCATCTTAAATATCATCAATAATAGAATCAAATGCGGCGAAGATTGATGATTGTAGGGGGCCAATATTCATATATAAATGTTCTTTAGTGCCAGTTTCTGTTGAAATCAATTGTGATGATGGATTATGCAATTTAAGTATGTGCATATAGCCCCTTTCCCTACTCCCAAGAATTGTCAATCTGTTGCAACACTTTTCTTTCATTAACTTGTTTCAAGACAGGATTAAATTTAAAAAAATGATTTTTCCTATCAAAAGATGTAGTACGATATTGTTTTGCCTAATTGGCCAAAAGCGGAAAATATTTTCTCTTTAGATTATAAATGATAGGCAAAAAAGAGGCCTAATTTATTTGCCACACCTTTGTTGAGTTTGCTGCATAATTTATACATCATATACATATAGGAATTGAGCCATAATGCCATTCAAAAGTTGGATTGGATAAATACCTTTCATTGCATTCTCTTTTTGGTAAACGTTAAAATAAATTCAAATTTACCATTTTCCACGACTTTTTTAGGAACGAGGGTTGACAATGTTTCTTTTTAATTTTCATTAGCTAATGTGTTTATTTATCAATAATTTAAAAATCCTAAGTTGCTAAGTAAATTGAAGATAATTTAAATTTTTCCAGCATTTAAAAAGTATCTACCCCACCCATATAACAAACAACCATATATAATGAATTACCAAGCATGATTTTATTTTTTAGTCATAGGAACTTGTCATAAGTTGTGGCATTAAAATTTTTACATCACTGCTGTTATAGTCTTATTTCTATTGTTACAACGTCTGGTCATTGTTGCCTAAATTATTATGTAACGCAATGTTGCGTAGTAAATTATATAAATAGACCCGTGACACTTATCACTGTTTTTGATTGGCTCTGTAGTTGATTCCTTATATTTGACAACATCTATTTTTTGTTTCTCACATTTATGTGACCATATCAAAATATCTAACATCTTATTGAATTATTAAACAGAGCAATTATATGCCGTCAGACTCCAAGGACCAAAAAAGGACCATGGAACAGGACGAGTTGAAATATTTTACAATGGACAGTGGGGAACAATTTGTGATGACAGCTGGGATTTAAAAGATGCTGAGGTCGTTTGTCGTCAACTTGGTTATGGAAGTGCGTACAAAGCTTTACAAGGAAGTTTAGTTCCTGATGGTAAAGGAAAGATATGGTTAGATGATGTTGGGTGCAATGGAAATGAACAAAATCTTTCAAGTTGTTCTAATCGTGGATGGGGAAGACACAATTGTAGACATTCAGAAGATGCAGGTGTAGAATGTTTAAAAGGTAAAACTCTGAAGTAAAAGTCGAATTGAATCAATAGTCCAACAATGATGATAACAATACGAATTTTGCTTTATTTATTGATACTATTAATGATTAATATCCGAAACTAAATCCCAAAATTCCCATACAATGACTTCATTTTTGCTTCAGTTAAATGACAGTTGAATGACAGGTTATAATACAGGCTTCTCATAGTATATGAAATAAAGTAGCACTTCAGCTTGCATATTATAAAAGTTTCGACGCAAAGCTACCTTGAACAAAGTAAAATGACAAAAGAAGGCAATGTTTCAATCCTTGGATGTGAAAGACGTTGTGATGAAGTAATGAGTCAGTGGTGTAGGTAGCATCGATAATTTGGGGGAGGGCATGTTATAGTCCGCAGAAAAGAATTAATTTCAAAGAAACTTAATTCTTCCTAATCATCGAGCTAGTTTCGCCATCGTCACTGCGTAATGATGCAGTTTTCATTTTAGGAAAAAGCCAAAATTCATTAAAGTAAGATGATAGAAACTTATTTGAATATAATATGAGGACAGTGGACGTTTTAAAACGTAAATTACTTCAGTTAATAAAGAAATTGAATAAAATGCTTTTAATTATAATGGCAGATACGAGAGCTACTGAGCAAGTGTCAATCTGTAATATGAAAGCAGTAAAGCCAAAGTAAAAAAGTTCTACTCAAGAACTGCCGAGAAAAAATTAAGTGGGAATGCTGATAAGACTGAAAGAGTTTAATGTTGAAAAAAATTTTAACATCGTACATTGTACACAGTTTTTGATTGATGACCGACAACTTGACGTCAGATTTCAATACAATATTAGCTATAGAGATGGGTGGATAAAAAGATATTCAGATAAGACAATACGGTATGAAGTGGGACATGGAGGAAAAACATGTAAAACGTGTGAGAAATATAGGAGCGAGCAAAATAAGGTAATCACAACTGAAGACGATAGAGTACCCCTGGACATTTAAGAGAGCGTTTTTTTTTGTTAATCAGAACGCTTTCACCAAGAGGATGTTTTTTAGGGAACGTTTGAGCAAGAAGAAAGTATAGATGGTAATCGTGTGTTATGTAGATTGAAGTTTTTGCATGAGGGCTTATTCACTCAATTTTAAAATCAAGATAAACTTTAGAATTGCTTATTAAAGAATATTACGAACGGTTTCCTTGCCTTGTTAAAGTAGAGGATCTTTAAGTTCTCGGTTATATAATCACATCAAAGGTTTCCCTTGAATGAGGTAAAAATATTTTTAGCGCAACTAAAGTAGGATTGAAAGCGAGGAATAATTGAAAACGTTGTGAAACCTAGAGATCACCAGTTAAATTTATGAAGAAGTGGAATGGATCAATACATGCATGTGTTAAGTTAACTTAACAATGCGTCACACCAACCTATTGTGGAATGACTTGGCCGCTTGTACATCATCATTATCTGGTAAAAATGACGATTGTAGAGTTTGATTCAATCTTCTGATTAACATGGTTATTAGTTGTGAAAACCATGAAACGAGATACCAATATGAAATAACAAAAAGTCAGATATCCTTTGACAAGAAACGCTCCCATTTTATTACCAGCCATAAACTTTATTCTCCAGTACCTTTTTAAGTAAAAAATTTGCTGTCAAAAAATGCTTAGGACGTTTTTCCTACGTTTCTTGCCAAGAAAGAATAAAAAATGCAGAATATGGATAACGTACAAAAGGCAAAACTGTTTAGCTTTTTATGTAATGTTTACTATTAACTACCCGCCTTCTAAAGAAGTGCTGAGGTTCATTTTGTTGATAGCTGCCCCATCTACATAAATATTACGATTAAAAATAGCAGAACACGAAAAGCTCACGTACCACTAAAAATTTAGCAGAGTGATGCATACTTTATTGTCATGCATGCATAAAACGAGAATATATTGATGATCAGCTATCATATTTCTTCCAAAGGAAAGACATATTTCTGCTGTAATTAACTACATTGTAAACATTGTAATTTTGCAGCACTATCGATTCTGTTTTTTGAAGCAAATTTTATAATCCAAAACAACCGTTTTCGATCAAAATCGTGAACTATCGCTTTTGTTTGATCCAAAGAAAAAAAGTCGTTTAATTTTTTATCTCAACAAGTGTTTAGAATTTCTTTTATTGAATTTAGTAATGCTGCAGAAATTTTTTTCAGATATATTCGAAAACAAATGTTTCTGACCATTCTCCTATATCAATAAAGAACACTTTGTTGCATGGTTTTATTTTGGTAGTAGTAATACACCTTCCATATTATCTAATAACTTACATACTCAATAAGACGTGCAAATACCTCGTTTTATCGTCTTAATGCATTCCTTGTACAAAGATTTATGTACTCCATTTTGTTTACACACGCACAGTTTCGTTATGGTAATGCATCCCCACTGATCCAATGATGTACTTACTTTGTGCCATGAGTACTCCCTCATGTTGTTCTTGGTATTATATCCCCTATTATCCATAGGATCTAACATTAGTACTGAGGCAAAATACACAATTTTGGCAATATTTTGCCGTGAGAAGGACAACTTATTGATAAATAGTTTTCTTTATGATAACAAATATTGTGCCATCATCGTAATTCATAAAAAAAAATTGGAAAATGCAATCAGTTTCTATGGTCCAATCGTCGGACTAAAATGAACTGAAACTGTGTATCATGAAAGTGCTTTTTCAAAACATAGAAACTTTGTGTAAGCTCTTTTCCTGCTTTCCATACACAAAACATGATCAATCGAGTCATTATTATTAACATTTTATGTCGAATTGAAGCATATTTTGTAGGAGGTAAGACGCTTAATTCCCTGTTTTAAAAGGCAAATTAACAAGATTCAGAGAAACCATCCTCTTCTAAAAACACTAATGCATGGTGAAGATTATTGTAATTAGTTGTTGCCTGCTTGTAGAAGTCTTGTATTGAAATCTTTCTGTTTGAGAATATTTCCTATTTCGGTTTGGTTCGAAACAGAAATTGGCAAAGTGTTAAACAAAATGTTTTAATTTTCAAGATGTCCAAAAATGGTCAATCAGACTTCAGGGATCAACAAGCTCCAATGCCACAGGTCGTGTAGAAATATTTTACAAAGGAGAATGGGGAACAGTATGTGATGATGACTGGGATATAAACGATGCTAAGGTTGTATGTCGTCAACTTGGTTATAAAACAGCTCTGGCAGCTCTTAAAGGAAATGCTGTTCCTAGTGGTAATGGAACGATATGGTTAGATGATGTTAAGTGTACAGGAAATGAATTTTATCTTTCAAGTTGTTCACACAGATACTTGGGAGGTCATAACTGTAATCACTCAGAAGACGCCGGTGTAAAATGTTATGAAGGTAAACTTTTTTAGCTATTATAAATCATTTTCTAAAACAGAAATTATTATCTTTAAATTACCTAGCTAGACCAATTTTTTCATTGATGTTGTGTTTTTTTTCTGTGAATTTTTTACTGCAACAGCTACAAATTCTGGAAATGTAAATATATATGTCCCCCGGGATGGCACTTTGTTATACATTTTGTATATATATATTCGCAGTTAATAAAAAATGACATTCGGAGTTAATAAAATTTCACTTTGTTAATATTATTACTATATATCGTAACACATGTTAATGATTTTATTCATAGACGTTGATGAATGCTCCCTTTCTACTGATGATTGTCATGAAAATGCAAGTTGTATCCACACAAATGGATCATTTTCATGCAAATGTAACTTTGGGTTTTTTGGAGACGGAAAATTTTGTTCAGGTAGTTACAACAGTCGAGTGAAAATTAGCACCCAATATGATAATGATAAATATTCACATAATTTCGTAAAAGCACAATAGTCATAAGACATTTAAAATAGATGACCGCATACAGAAAATTAACAATACGTTGGCTGGCTATTATCATGACTCAAACGCTCTCATTGACAATCATGACTCAAACTCCTTTCCCTCACCTTTCATAGAAAAAATCATCAAATCCTATGACAATGACAAAAGAACAAACGAAGCAAACACTAGAGACAAACCTACTCCTACCCAACTCGAGATAACTCAACTGTAAATAACTATGCATAACTAATCTATACTTCCGTTTTGTCACTATATATATAATTTTGTATCCATTATAATATTGTATTCATGTAAACTTCCTATCCACTTCGCACTGAAGATGGCATAAAGTATGCCGAAACATGTTTGCTTTGAAAAAATTTGTCGTGTATTTTAAATGTTAGATAAATGCTCACTATCATAGATAAACAAATCCTTTTTTTTCTGTAGAAACAACTGTTGCGATTCGTGGACCAAAAAGTAAAAATGGTACTGGTCGTGTAGAGGTTTTTCACAATGGAGAATGGGGAACTGTTTGTGATGACATCTGGGATTTAAAAGATGCAGAAGTTGTTTGTCGTCAACTTGGTTATAAAAGTGCAAACAAAGCTTTACATGGAAGTTTTGTTCCTGATGGTAAAGGAAAGATATGGTTAGATGATGTTAGGTGCAATGGAAATGAGCAAAATCTTTCAAGTTGCTCACATAACAAATGGGAGAATCACAATTGTGCGCATTCTGAAGATGCAGGTGTAGAATGTTCTGAAGGTAATACATCATTAAATAATTTGAAACATTGTGGAAAAAAATGACTTTAGAAACGCTCTTATTGAAATGCTACATAATATATGATACATAGATCATTCTTCAACAGCATTGGCTAATGCATTTGAGATTTCTCTGATGAAAACTGTGCTCGTCTTACAATCTTAACAACTGTTGACGTTTTTAGACAGATATTTCCTGTCGACTCACATTTGCATCTCTGCCATCACTTCATAAAAATCTTGAGCTCACAATCTGCATGTTTTACTAGAATCATTCTAGTATTTTTTAAGAAAAGAGTTGTTAGAATTTCCTTTATTTCGTTTTCTTGTTCATTTTTTGACGTCGTTATTAAAAAGGAACGGCCCTTGCTCATTTCCTGTTTAATTCTATTTTAATTTAATTTTGGTTTGTTTACTCTTTAAATATCTTAAATTTCGTATTTTGTTGTAAGTTTAGTTTTCTCTGGTATTAACTTCTCAAGTAAACAATGGAGTTTATCGTCAGAAACCTGAGAACAGGAGGAAGACGGAAAGCCATGGTTTTTTAATTCACTACTCCCTAATTTTTGAGAAATAGATAGCCAGCTGACAGCCGATGAAGTTAAAGCATTTGCAATAGAATACTAGTGTGATTCAGCTTTGGATTCAACTAATATGAATAACGACGGCTTACGAAATAGATGGCATTATATTTTTCTATTAATAGATTTAGATGAATGTTCCCGAAACTTACATAACTGCAGCATCAATGCCCAGTGTGTAAACACGTTTGGAAGTTATAGATGCTTGTGTAAATCTGGTTATACAGGAAATGGAACTATTTGCAATGGTAGGTTTTTTGATGAAATTTTCTACTTGTTTATACAACATAATAAAATGTGCAATGACTAAAATTATATGGAAACCTAGCAAAAAGACAATGTGGAAAGCTGTTTTTATAATTAGTCGAGTGTAAGCTAGGGTTACTACATTTTTAGCTGCGTTTCCGTTCCCTAAAAAATTCACTCTTAATAATTGCAACCTGCTTCGTGGCGCGAGATTGTATGGAAAACAATCACTACTCAGAGCAGATGCAATGATTACAGATGTCATCAGAATAACCAGCCATCTAATATAGTTTGCTATGATTGTATTCTCTCGTTATGAAAACAATATATTGCAAAGGAAATATATAATGAGTATGTTCTGAAATTTGACTTGCCATGCACGCTCTTGATGTCTGACATATCACCAACAAATTAGGCTTCAAAATATATTTGTTTAAGTTTATATGTGCACAAAAAATGTTGTGTCCAGCGTTTGCTGTCATATCAAGTTTTACTGATTATAGTTTCATTTTTAAAATGTAGATATCGATGAATGCTCTTTTTCAACTGAAAATAACTGTCATGAAAATGCGACATGTATAAATGCTTTGGGATCATTTTCATGCAAATGTCTCAATGGTCATTTTGGAGATGGAGAATTTTGTACAGGTTTATTTAGACAGATTTACAGCGAAATATGAATTTTATGGTTGTAGTTTTGACTCATAACATAAGTTTTATTGCTATTAGCAGACATGCTAATTTTTTTGTCATTTTTTTAACATGTCATAAAAAAGTTTAGTTTGGTATGATAAGTGTGCTAATCATAACTTTGTTGTCAGAAAGAGAAGATTAAAAGCCCATTAGAAATAATTAAAAGGTTAAAACGTAACAATAGATTTTATCTTGTTTAGTTAAATTACTTTTCATCATCATCCTTAGTACTTATTATTGCAATAAATCATCGTTTTGCACACAAACATGTTTGAAAAATGTGATTAAATTTAGTATATTTAAATCCTTTGGCAACTTTTTACAACAATGTTCGTCAATTTCAATTGACCTCATTAAAATTGTATCATTATTACGCTTCTTAATTGTTTCTTCACGTATTGACGTTCAGGCTTGACAAACGCAGAAATCAATTCTTTTTATCTTTAAACAGACCAACTCCCGCCAGTCAGACTTCGAGGACCAAAAATTTCTCAAAGAGTTGGTCACGTGGAAATATTTTATAAAGGAAGATGGGGATTAGTATGTCGTCATGACTGGGATTTAAAAGATGCTTCGGTTGTATGTCGTGAGCTTGGTTATGGAAATGCTGTGAAAGCTTTATCAGTCAGTAACTATCGTACTGAAGTTTCAGAATATTGGTTTGATTATGTTAACTGTACTGGCAATGAACTTAATCTTGCAAGTTGTCTACATAGCAAATGGGGAAAAACAAATTGTGAAGCATCTGAACAGGCAATTGTAAACTGTTCAAAAGGTCTAGTTTTAATGCAATGTTTTCTTTATGTTAAATTAAGTAAAACATTTAAAATAGAAGACAAATTTTTTTCAAACAAACATGTTTCGGCATACTTTATGCCATCTTAAGTGCGAAGTGAAGTGAGTCAATATAGGAAGTTTACATGATAATATGTTATAGTGATAAAGTGGAAGTATCGAATAGTTATGAATAATTCTTTACAGTTGACTAAGGTGTTATAAAATGTTCGTATTAGGTTTTGTAAAAGAAGAAAACATGTTTGTTTTAAAGAAATTTGGCATATATTTAAATGTTTTATGACTATTGTGCTCTCACGAAATTATGGAAATTAAGAAAAATTGAAATTATTATTTTGCCTAATAGATTTTACAGAATGTTCGAAGCGATCAATCAACTGTAGTTTAAATGCAGAATGTAGTAAAATTATGGAAAATTTTTCATGTGTATGCGATTCTGGTTATACTGGAAATGGATCAATTTGTACAGGTGCGTTGTTGATGTTTTTGTGGTAACATTGTATCAAAAAGGCTTGTGCATAAAATGGTGGATACTTATTGATCATTTATGTTTTGTAGACGTTGATGAATGTTCTCTTTCTACTGATAACTGTCATAAATACGCAACTTGTAAAAATACCTATGGATCATATTCATGCAAATGTAACCGTGGTTATTTTGGAAATGGAGCGTATTGTTCAGGTAAAAAACAAAGAAGAAAACCAGACTTATGTTTGATTTCAAATGTATCAATGAAAAAAGTTGTAAGTTTGTTAAACCATTTTTATGTCTGTTTTAAAGTTTGGTAAAGTGCTCCTTTTAATGGGCTTTGTCCGTCGTTCAAAAGACTGGAGCGACTTACTTTGTGACGTCATGCGAGGGTTTCCTCATTACAAGATATATTTACCAACTACCTTGACCCCGATCCTATACTACGACGGGCGAGGTCCATTGAAAAGCTATTTAAGTCACCATAACAAGAAAACGATTTGAAATTTTTTACCGATTCGTTAGACATTACAGTAACAACAATAATAACATCAACGACAACATCGATAAAAAATGTTTGTAGATGTAGATCGTCCAGGTTATTAGAGTCCTAGAAGGACGTTTGATGTTGATTTAGACTGACGTTTCAACAACCTTAGTGGTAGTCATCTTCAGAGTCAAGTGAAGAGTAAACTTCAGGTTATCAGTATTTGTTATCTGGTTCATACGTCATAGTATTGTGTGTACAGGAAATGTGTTGGTGTATGGGTGTCAATTGTGCTCTGTCATCGTGGATTAGCCTAAAGTAAAGTGCTTGATTCGTTTGTTTGAAATTGTGAATAAGTCGATTGTAAGTTTTGGGTAATTGTTGTGATCTGTTTAGTGGGTTTTGTTCTAAGTTGGTATACCAAGTTGCTAACGTAACTTTTTGTCTATAGTCAGTGCTGTAAGTAATGAATTGTGCGGAATCCCAGTCAATGTTTTGTTTTGTAAGTCGGTAATTTTTGGCAATGTGATTTGTTTTGTCTTGTTTCTTAGTAGCTCGTTTGTGTTTAGTAATTCTTATGTTTAAGTTTCTGCCAGTTTCCCCAATATAGGAGGCATGGCAGTCGGAGCAGTTTATCTTGCAAACTGCATCTTGTCGCTCGTTTTTAGTTTTGACCTTGATGTTCGTTAGTATTTGTCGTAACGTTGTGATTGGTTTAAATGCGACACGTATGTTGTATGGTCGTAAGATACGTAAAATAGTCTCAGACGTACCTTTGATGTAAGGTATCGTTGCTGTTGTCACTGAGTTGTTCGTGTCGTTGGGTTCGTTGGGTTTGTATGTGTTGCGTTTGATGAATTTGGAGGCATTTTTATTGTGTAGAGCGTCTGGTGAATAACAAATGATTTGTGCACGTCTTGTTAATGTTCTGTTTGTGGTGGCTTTGTGTGATGTAGGGTTGTAAGATGATTGGTCTAGTAGTCGGTCACTATGTGTTGGCTTGCGATAAACTGTTGTTCGTAGTTTTTAATTGTCATGTTTGATTAAACAGCCAAGAAAGGAAGAGTTCCATATTGTTGAACATATTTGTTAAATTGTATGTGGCTGTTCTGTTTGTTGATATGAGTGTGAAAGTCATCAATCTCGTCTGCGTATAGCGCTGTGATTGTATCGTCCACGGTCTAAATTCCAGCATATCTGACCGCAGTCCCGAATTCTATTGCTAAATACTTAATCGAATAGTTGTTTTGTTTTGTTTTGTTTCGTTTCGTTTTGTTTTAAAAATATCAGCGAACTTCTGATTGTAATAACCTATTTTAAATAAATTTTGAGTTTTCATTGAAAATGAAGGGCAAACATTTACTTGGCTTGAATCTGACTAAGCAACAAAATAATATTGTTGCATTCAGTATAAAATAGATACCTTATTTACCGTTTAGGTCGGTCAGGATAGAAAAATATTTTTCTTCTGTCTATTGGGAAGATATTTTTCTATCCGGATCTCATAGCCGATAAATAACATAATCAAATAACACTTCTTTCCGCTTAATATTAGTTTATTCATCGATGATCAATGAAATATCTCCTTCTGAAATAGTATTGCAGCACTTTGAGTTTTTAACTATTTTGTTGGAAATGAAAGCATTGTCGTATGTGATATTTTCTTCTCAAGAAAAATTTAATATAAATTTTTATAAGGAAAAGCTCTTATGCAAAGTATTTGAATACTCAACTTCAAGAACCCTGAAGAACTTTTATTGAAAAAGTCAATGGCTGTCGTTTTAAAATAGAAAAAACGTAGCCACTTACGCATGCACTGTTTTCCGCTATTAACAGACGGGCCTCCACCTGTCAGACTACAAGGACCAACGAGTTTCAATGGAACTGGTCGATTAGAAATATTTTATGAAGGAGAATGGGGAACAGTGTGTGATGATAATTGGGATAAAAAAGATTCATTGGTTGTATGTCGTCAACTTGGTTATAAAGGGGTTCTAAAAATCCTGAAAGGACGTAGCTTTCGTATCGGAACAGGAAAAATATGGTTAGATGATGTTTCTTGTTTTGGCAATGAAACAAGTCTTTCAAAGTGTTCACATCGTGGTTGGGGTAAACATAATTGTGGGC
Source organism: Xenia sp. Carnegie-2017 (assembly GCF_021976095.1). Classification (NCBI taxonomy): domain Eukaryota; kingdom Metazoa; phylum Cnidaria; class Anthozoa; order Malacalcyonacea; family Xeniidae; genus Xenia; species Xenia sp. Carnegie-2017. Next base: position 9,235,520 of record NW_025813482.1, on the reverse strand, counting down.
ACAGTGAAGATGTTGGTCTGGTATGCTCAAACGGTAAATTTTGTTTGAACATCTTTTAGGAGAATAGTTGAGACCATTTCTCATTGATTTTCATAATATCTCAAGATCTTGTTGTTTTTTCTAATAGATTACGATAAATGCTACCTGGAATTGCACAATTGTAGTAGAAACGCTTTATGTACAAATACAGGAGGAGGTTTTACATGCATGTGTAAATCTGGTTACACTGGAAATGGATTTCTTTGCACAGGTACGACGGTTATGCTATTATGGTTGTTTTTCAAACTTCTTATTCTGTGTTCACGAGGATATGGACAATTTTTATCATGAAATTGATGCATCGAAACATTTTCCTTTTTTTATTCATTTTAAGACATCAATGAATGTTCTCTTGCGGAGGTTGGATGTCATCAAAATTCAGTCTGTAGCAACACTGATGGTTCATATTTATGTAATTGCAATGATGGTTATGTTGGAAATGGAACTTTTTGTTTAAGTAAGTTAGGAAAGAAATTTGGCAGTAATTAGCTACTCTGTTGTTATAACAAACTTGTCTTTATTTTTTTCTTTAGAACATCCTCAAACTGTAAGGCTTCAAGGACCAAAGGCTATTCATGGCACTGGTCATGTTGAAGTGTTACATAATGGAAAATGGGGAACAATTTGTGATACGAACTGGGATTTGAAAGACGCTGAGGTTGTATGCCGTCAACTTGGTTACGTAAGTGCATACAAGGCTTTAAAAGGGCAATATGTTCCCTATGGTAGAAGAACAACTTGGTTAGATAATGTTTATTGTAATGGCAAGGAATCAAATATTTCAAGTTGTTCATTTAAAGGATGGAAAGTCAGGTTTTGTAGTTCGCGCAGGAATGCTGGGGTTGAATGTTCTAAAGGTATGAGAAAGTTTTATATTAGTTATCATTTTATGAAAAACAAGTTTAATTTCTTTAAAAATTATGTACAAGTACTAGAATGTATAGCCATATTAGTAAATTTTTTCTTTATTTGTGTTGTCAGCAAATAGTACTTGGTTGTGCTTTAGAACAACGAAGATTAATTGAGGTTTAGGGACACACGCAATGCCAGCGTTCAAAAATGACAGATTTATTAATTATTCTATATTTAATGATGCGTAAACGTGAATTTTCCCGCAATTTCCACTTTTAAAGAAAAACAACAAACTAGCAAACCTGATGATTAAAAATATTATAGAAAATGACAAACTAAAATGAGTACGGTTTTCTGCCTTAATTACTATACCACAATGCATCTTGCGCGTGCAAATGCTCAGTTTTATATTATATATTCACAATTGCGCAAGAAAGAAAATTAAAAATTATTGCTTTTATTATTGATAAGATGACAAAAAACTGTAATTCTGATTGAGAGTTTGGAAGGACATTATAGGCTAGAACTTTACCGACAAAAAATTCTATGTTTATGAAAAAAAATTTCAATGAGCATGTCTGATCTTTGCAAACTTTGGACTAAAGAATGTCATTTATTATCAAGTAAAAGGAGAAAAAGCCCCTTGTATAAAAAAGGTTTACTACAGCATATCGTAACTGGGCTCTTCGCTTAGAATGTCATTGTTTTGGGGGTTTCAGAAATACCTTTCTTTCCGTATGGCTGTCTATAAAATACTGCCAGTCGGAAACTATTGTTCTTAAAGATTAGGATAGTCATTGTACAATGTGAATAGCTTTGTGTTCATTTGCTAGAAAGACAATCAACAAAGTTAATTTTCTAAAGAAATAAATAATAATTTTCCTGGAAAATTTGCATTGTAGAAATTTGTTTGAACGACTTTCTTTTTGCGTTTTTTCCCAGCAATTGTGAATATAGGATTTTAAAAGAAGCTATTGCTTGTGCGAGATGCATTGTAGTATATCACCAGTTTTTGGGCTTGTGGTTAGAAATATTTGAAAAATCTCAAAGGTTGGTAATCAAATTAACAGAAAATAAATAATCACAAAATTTAAGAAAAAGTATAACAAGATTAAACAAGATATTTTCTTTCTCTGTGTGCACAGACCAACCTCCTTTGATCAGACTTAAAGGACCAAGACGTTCAAATGGATCTGGTCGTGTGGAAATATTTTATGATGGAAAGTGGGGAACAGTTTGTGATGATTACTGGGATTTAAATGATGCTATTGTTGCATGTCGTCAACTTGGTTATCAGTATGCATCTAAGGCTCTAAAAGGAAATGATGTACCTACTGGTAATGGATCAATATGGTTAGATGATGTTGATTGTACTGGAAAGGAGATGTATCTTTCAAGTTGCAAACATAAGAAATGGGGAATACATAATTGTAACCATTCTGAAGATGCTGGTGTTGAATGTACTAAAGGTAAGTAGTATTATTTCATTTTTATCATAATTACTAAGTTATAAGTGCAACTAAAGATTTACAACTTTTTAGCTACCATTCCGTACTTATGCTTGCCACGCAATTTCTTGTTTGTTTCAAACTTTCCTGCATGCTTCTATATAGCTCTATAGAAACACAAAATATGTTGTTTACAGGTGCCTAAAAAAACTGCTCATTTTCGAAGTCAGCCGACATTTAAACTATGCATGATTGAGAAATAAAATGATTCCAAACGAGGTGTAAAATCAATTGAAATGAATTGCATGCATGTTATTTCCAATAAACATGCATTGAAACGTGAATAGTTTACTCAGTTTTAGCGTCAAAACATCATATCAAATGCACGATAAAAATATTAAAGTTCGTTTTGATCAATAGTAACTGCGAGCTGGCTAACCACAGCCAGTAATGTAATTAAATACACCTCAGCCAGTTGCACTGTGAAGGGAGACTACTGTTTGTTTCATATACTGAGGGAAAAAGGGAAGCTCAGTAAAACAACGATTTAAAATGAGCGATACAAACAACAAAATCGCATACTGAACAATCATTTGCGCAGTACAAACCATAATAAGAGAAATACAAATGTCTTTTAAATAACATATCATATTCAACTTAACGAGATGAAGCAATTCAAAATTGAAGCATGTTGGGCAAGTGCAGGCCTGTAAAGGATTCTTGAAATGCTGCGGAAATTTGCCCAAATCTTTTTTCTGAAAAACTCAAGCGGATTTTTACTGACACTGCAGTTAACGTTTGTGCAGAGTGATTTAGTCAAGTGTTTAGCGTCGTTTCCATTGATACAGTTGGTAGTCCTATCTACCACGATGCTTGTCTACAGAAAACATCCAGAATGAATAATGGGTTTGTTTATCCGGAGCAGCCAAACAATCAATCAGGGGCGAAACTAAAACGCTAGTTGGGGGGGGGTGAATATTCATATATGAATTTTTAATTTTAAATGATTTTTAATTTCAAAAGATATCTGCAGGGCAGAGCTGATTGTATGAATATTCCTCCCCAATAGCATTCTAGTTTCGCCCATGCAGTCAGTAAGTGCACCTACATGGGAAATGTTAAATGCACCTTTCTGTTCAATTGAATATGATAATATCTTCAAATGGCATATTTTTTTATTGTCGTTTTTATTGCGTTATCCATACGAGCTTTTGTTGTTTGTATCGCTAACTTTAAAAATGAAAAATGGCATAAGAGCAAGTCCTTGCTTTATCGAATTTCCCTTGATACTTGAAGCTACTGAAACTTGAAGCGTACGAAACACCTTAATGAATAAACTCTTGCTCTTAATGAAGGACAAATGCTGTAATAATTAATTTCGCAAGATCAAGGAAGATGTGTAAAGTACATGTCCAGACTGTTCCAGAGTTCAGTGCAACAGTATTTGATGGCCTTTGCGTTGTAGTCAATAAACTTGACAAAGTGTGCCTATCAAATACAATCTTCCTACATGTATTAAACGTATTTTGCTCAAGAAAAAATAACGAATCATCATTAGCACATAAGCCTGGGAATGAGCTAGTCTTTTCAAGTGCCAGCTCAATGTTATGTTACCGTGTCATTCAGTAACGTGTGCTATTCGTATTATTAACAAAACCAGAAGGAAATGTCCTTTTAAATTATTACAAACAAACGACCTTCACTTGCTCGACAAAATGCCAAAAAAGTAGTCCAACTGCAGTTGCATGTGTTTATTATAGTTGTTCAATTCAATGATTTGTTGATTTGCTATTGTACGCTATTTGTATTTGTAAAGTCATTGCTATATCTTCATACTAACTATGCTATCTTTTTCTGTGCCATTTGAGCTTTAGTTAGCATAAAATATCCATGGTCAAAGCTCAATTTTGTATAAGCAAACCGTTGAAATTCGTAGTATGAAATTATTTGTATTTGACTGTCGTTTGTCATACAATTTAAACTTTAAACAGCATCTTTTAGTGTCAGCACTTTTAACTCATCCTTTTATTCTGATAATGTTTGAAGGTTTTGGTTTTAATTTGACTATCATGAAGATTGCTTGTGGAGTTAGGATTTATTCTTGATAGTGTTATTGATAGCAATAGATAAGTTCAAAGAGGCATTTTTTGTGTTTTATGAATTTTTTTATTTTATCGCTGAGCAAAACACTTTTTGCTAGGATACAGTAAATCATTCTGTATTAATTTATGTATTTGAAGTAAGCTACATTTTTCAAATACCAATAAGACAACACAACATGTTATGTCAAGAATTTGTTGTCTAAAGGTTTTTTTAGTATTTTCAGATTGAAAATACCAATTAAACACAAAATACCAGTATTTGCAATACATTATTATACAAAAATATTGGCATTCGCTTTTCGCCTGCCATTTTTCTATCCACCAGTTTTTCTTATGATGACATTTGTTATTTGTTTGGTTTTTTTACTAAGTTTTGACGAAAGTAACTTATTTTTTAGTGAAATATTTCAGATATTTTATCTTATCAACATATAGTTTTGAATGAATGCTCTAAATCGTTACACAATTGCAACTACAAAGCTCGATGTATTGACACAGTGGAAAGTTTTAAGTGCGTGTGTCGTCGTGGCTTCACAGGAAATGGAGTGAACTGTAATGGTAGGTTAAAGTAGAACATGCAGCGAATATAATTCGTAAAAAAATTATGCATCTCAAAAAAATTTGCCATGATTTTTTCATGACAAATTCATCAATTCATGTTTTGTTCCACTCGGTTTTGCCTAATGATTAATTGTAAAACTTAACATTTAGATTTTAGTATGTATTTACAAAACGAAAGACGCCTTGCATAAATTTTCATCAGAATCTTCTTTCAGTCATTTTCAATTAATATGCAGAATCATATTTCCTGCACAAAATTCAATGGAGATACATTAGGTTTGTTATAGTATTCCATATTTCAACTAATATAAAACCTTTTTCTAGATGTCAATGAATGTTCAATTTCTACTGATAACTGTCATGAAAATGCAACGTGTTACAATACACAGGGATCTTATTCATGTAGATGTAAATCTGGATATTTTGGAAATGGGACATATTGCACAGGTGAACCAATAATATAGTACCATAACACAGTTAAATTTAGGTTAAGATAGAAGACATGCTCTGAAAGCCAAGATTTTTATTTTCATCTTTTAACAGACGAACGTCCTCTTGTCAGACTTCAGGGACCAAAAAGTTCAAATGGAACTGGTCGTGTGGAAGTATTTCATAGCGGAGAATGGGGAACAGTTTGTGATGATGGCTGGGGTTTAAGTGATGCAAAAGTTGTTTGTCGTGAGCTTGGTTATAGAAAAGCTAAGAGGGCTCTACAAGGAGGATCAGTTCCTGATGGACGTGGGAAAATATGGCTAGATGATGTTCGTTGCAATGGTTATGAAAAGTATATTTCAAGTTGTTCCCATAACGCATGGGGAAGACATAATTGTGGACATTCTGAAGATGCTGGTGTGGAGTGCTCAAATGGTATATTGTTTTTATAAAACATTTATGTTGAAGAAAATTTAGTATAGACTATTTCATATCTTGCAGTTTTTTGGGTAGTCGGACTTTTGAACATTGACAAAAAATACCGTTTTGTGCGTTCGTCACTTTGTCGGATAAATATCGCAAGCTGTTTTGCTAACAATTTTTATTTCATTCTGTCCATTGACTTCATAAGATATTAAGATATTATTTAAATGCAGGCTCGTAAGCGATCATATAAATATAAGCTATTTCTCGTTGTAGCGAACGGTACTAACTTGTACTTGGTACGATGTACTGTCTGGTATAAAGTCAAATTCAACATTATTTGCATTGTTTGTACATTTTTCGCTTTACTCATATAGACTTACAATACTCTGTTGGTGAATTTAAACAAACGCTGAAAGCAAATGAAATTATTTGGCTTCGAATACAGTGCGAAATACAAATATTTTTAGTGTGGATTGCCGACTTACAAATTTATTTGAAATGAAATATGATTAGCAAAAATGGTTTTCAGTGAAAGTCCTTTAAGACACGAGAGTCCTAATTGACGTAGGCAATATCAAATATACAGTTTTATTTTAACTATGTTCATAGATAATCTCCCTAATTTAGTATTTAAATATTTGACAGGCTACCCACATGTATGCAATGCGTACCTATTGATGTCATTGCTCACACTGTCTTTTATAAAAAACCAACAACAAATTTAATGTCAATTACAAATCAGTTTCAATTAAATTTTACTTATAGAATTCGATGAATGTACTGCAAACGTACACAGCTGTAGCATTAATGCAGAATGTGTCGACACTGTACAAAGTTTCAAATGTATTTGTAACCCAGGCTTTACAGGGAATGGGAAATATTGCGATGGTAAGTTTGTTTTAATATGTATAAACACGTTTGCATGAGTTTCAGGATATTAGTTATCTTTTTTAAATATTTATTTTCAGATAATTTTGAGGTTTTACTATTTATTTTTAGACATCGATGAATGTTCTCTTTCTACTGATAACTGCCACCAAAACGCAACTTGCATCAACAACAAAGGATCATTTTCATGCAAATGCAACTTTCGTTATTTTGGAAATGGAACCATATGTTCTGGTAAAGGTCAATTTTTAGAAAGTGTTTAGAAAAAATAATTTCAAGGTTTTGGTGATTATCTATAAACAGTACATTGAGTTATTTTATTTTTTAACAAGACCAAGTACCTCCTCTAAGATTGGAAGGACCAAAAAGTAAAAATGGTACTGGCCGTGTTGAAATTTTTTATATGGAAGAATGGGGAACAGTATGCGACGATGACTGGGATTTAAAAGATGCTGAAGTTGTTTGTCGTCAACTTGGTTATGATTATGCAGTGAAAGCTCTACCAGGAAGTCATACACCAAATGGTCATGGAAAGATATGGTTGGATGATGTTAAATGTACTGGTAGTGAACCAAATTTAGCAAGTTGTGTAAATAACAAATGGGGAAGTCATAATTGTGAACATCATGAAGATGCTGGTGTGAAATGCTCTAAAGGTAAAGTTTTCTTTATCATTGTACCTATAAATACTTCATGATAGGTTTGTTGTTTGTCATAAAAAATGATGAAAATCAATGTTATCATCTTTAAAGATTTTAACCGTATTAACAAGCATTTGGAAACCAAATCATCACTATATCTTATTAAATGAAATAATAATTTTACATTAGATTTTGATGAATGTTCTCTTCAGTTGCACAACTGCAGCAGTAATAGTCAATGTATAAACACAATGGGAAGTTTTTCATGTATTTGTAAATCTGGATACACAGGATTCAATTGCACAGGTAAGATGTGTTTAACAGGAACACCCTTTCTAGAATTTCTATTTAAAACAAAAGGTTTTTGTGTCATTTGTAGACATTAACGAATGTTCTCTGTCTACTGATAACTGTCATGAAGAAGCAACTTGTATCAACACAAAAGGATCATTTTTATGCAAATGTAAACCTGGTTATCTTGGAGATGGAACGTTGTGCGCAGGTAAGCATTGATGTAGCCTGTGTCAAACTCCACTCTCCTTAGTGATTGGAAAGTGCATTATGCTCAAATGTCTTGTCCAACAAACCAGAGGAAAATTATGTAAAATGAATTATGATTCATTGCTAATTATGATTTATACGAACTAAAAACATGGTGGCCAGAAGAACAGGTGAAAGCGATATCAAAACTTGTAGATTGCGTGACTAGATTTAGAGTCGGAAAGATTTCAACTTTGTTTTTCAATTTGGAGAGTGAAATTTATCGACTTTGAATGTATATTCAATGAAATCAAAAGCCTCTTTATTTTTAAACACATTTAAAAGGAGCTTGCTACAACAAGATTAAGACATGAAAAAGTTTATAAAATCAATAACTTTCATGTGTTACATGTTCCATAGTGATGTTATTTGTAATTTATGATCGTTCTCAATGATGTGTAGTTGAAAAAAACGCCATGAATATGAAAACAATTCTTGAATTGCAATTATAAGGACTATCTTATTGTTTAAAATAGTTCTGGAAGATACTGAAGTACTGAGTCAACAGACATTGTGAATGATTTCTTCATAATCATGTCAATCTATGATATTGTAGCGTAAATGCGAATTTTTCTTTCTCATGAGCTCCCTTGTGACAAAAAAACATTATTAATGGCGTTTAATTAACATCCACTGCATTGAATAAATGCTTTTCTATTTTTATGACATCTATAAACAACTGAATTCCAAAGGTAGGGACTCAACAAAACACAAAAGAAAATTTGTCTTTCCACCATTTAATTTCTATAGTTGCTGGCTTTTGGTACAAAAATGGCGAACGCTAGGTATAGAGTATATTACGAAGAGATATGGCGAGTAACTCGAACTCAACAATTTGCAATATTTTCATTTTCATTTCGTGCATATCTCTTGCTACTTTTGAGAAAAGTCTAAATTCAAAAATCCAGTTAAAATTTCTCATGTGCCTTTTCAGAGAAAAATGACAAGAAGTACAAGCTTAAAATACGGTTGACAAATCATGAGTTTTCAGAAAGTTTGTCGGATTCATCTTCAAACGAATACAATAACTTGAAGGAAAAAATAGAAAGAGCGGTAAATATTTTTTTGTTTTCGACTGAGACTTGAACTTCTTGTTTCCTACACAATTTTCAACTTTTTTTAGCTCGACAATATATTCAAGTTGTGTGTTACAAGTTTTTGGTACATTGATGCAAGAGTTCTTGCATTTCAGTAAGTTTCTATCTTTGTTGTTTTTGCGTTTAAATGTTTTGTTCTTGCAATAAACAATAATATTGCTGCTTCATAGGAAAGGAAGTACAATTGTATCTTTTCTCGTGCTCTTGAAACGTCAATTTAATCTTGATCCTCATGAACTTGTAAAACAAATAAACAAAGTTGACACAATTGCTGGATACAGTTTTGACAAGTTCTTTACAAACTTGCAAGGTATTTTGAGTTCTTTTCATAAAGAAAGTTTAAAGATTTATGTGTCAGTAAGTGTCTGTATAAGAATCCAAATTAATAAACAGTTATATCTCTCTCTATGTACGATTGATTAACTGGGACTGGACGCGGCAATTTGCCATTTTTCGGTTTTGCATTTTTGGCAATTATTTATTATCTATTCATCGAATTATTAGCTGTAAGTACTTAGTTAGCTAAAGCGTTGCAGGGTGGAAATGTTGTTTACTGTTTTGCAGCAGTTCGTCTTGATGTTGAGATGGAAATTAAACTGCCAATTAATATCTTCGACAATGTACCAAAGAGTGAACCACCAACTTATGAAAAATCAAAAGGAGCACGTATTTATAGTCAGGTATAATTGCTACTAAATATTTTAGTAAAATATGAAAAACACCCTTGGTTAAAACAACAATGGTATATAGGAGTCAGGATAATGAACTTGTATGTCTGAACTTAAATGCATGTGTTAAGTTTTCGATGAACAGGAAATGAGAATTAGGGATATAAACTGGCGTCTAACTGAAATGCCATGTTTTTTTTGCACGTATTTATTATTATTTTTTTATTTTATGATGTAGATGGAAGTGCAGTTATCTATAAAAGTGGATTTTGTTTCGGATTATTTGAATGTTCACTTCGTGATCAATTGATGACTATGCACTTCATTTGTTTAAGATTTCTTTAGGATCATTTTGATTTTGCTTTCCAAGACCATTAAACAAATAATTAAACTACAATATAAATATATCAAGGACAAAAGTCAAAAGCAAAGCTATCGATATTTTTATTTAGCTTTACACGTTTTTCAATAATACGCCAGGATTCAACGATGTGGAAAATTTGGAATTCAAAAAGTGAGTACACAATATAGTTGAACATACGAAAATGCATTTATAAATTAGCTAAAACAAATGACACTTTTTTAAGATTGATATCATTCAGGCATGCTTATGATTCCTTCACTAAATTCTAGTTAATGAATGTGTTTTTTGCAATTGAAAAAATAGTGGTATGTGCTAACTGACACAGGATAATGTTGAATAAATTGTTTTTGTTAGTATGGCAATGTGTTGTTTTGTGTGCGTTGCAGAAATCATGGTATCCAGGTGAATTTTGCAGTCAGTTTCTTTAAAACAGCAAATGAGACAATAGATGTTGTTGCAGTAAACGTTGGTCGTAAGATTATCAAACAGTTAAAAACTGGTCTCATTGGCGATGTCAAGGTCAACACAGAATTCTTAAGATTAAAAGGTCAATAAACTGTACATTTTTGCCAAAAACCCAAAACGTACACACTATTATGTTTTGAGGAAATAATTTCTAAAGTTAAGAGTTAAATTATTATGAATTGGACTTTTAGACGTCAATGGGTTTTTTTCACAATCGTGTATATTTTCGAATGCACTCATGAAAACATCAATTTTTGTACCTGAAGATATATTCGTAGATAAGTTTGTATTCAAAAGACTTATTGCACAATTTCTATAAATTATCATGTAGCCAGCAAAAATAGTTGGTCTTTCTTTACAAAGTATACAACACCTACGAGTAAGGAAAATTTAGGTTTTTAGGATTTGGAAACTTTACTTCAATCTAAGTCAGTGTAGTTAAACAAAAGAGCGACATTACAATATTTTCTTTGCTTATGACTTAGATAGAAGATACGTTCCCTCTATATTATTTCAATACTCTGACCAATGTTTTGCTAATTTCATAACCGTCTTAATCATTAAAATATACACAAATGCCTTCCATCTGAAAATAAAACCGTGAACGTACACCTCTGCAGGTTGGTAAATCAAGATTGATTGTTTCAATGAAAATTACATGAAGTAAAACAGTTTTGCACTGCGATTTTGAAAATTATTGCATTATCATAAATAAATATGACATAATCTAAAGTTTGCAGACGTATATTAAGATACTAGTTTCTATTACCGCAAACTTAAAATGAAAAATTTTATCAATATTTGGTAATGACTTATTTCTGTTTTAGTGCAACCTCCTTCCCCTCGGAATGTTAGATTCTCAAATGTAAAGGAGACTTTTGTTTATGTGGAATGGGAACAGCCAGATCTTTATCAATATTTCTCCATTCGTTCATACTTCATCAAGTATCGAGAATATGGTAAAAATACATGGTTCAACAAGTCCCAAAGCACAGATATTGGAACGAAAATGCAACTGGATGGTTTGGAGAGCGACACTAAGTACACAATAAAGGTGATAGCTAAGAGTGATTACGGTTTGGGAAAAGAAAGCGACGGAATACAAGTAAAAACTTTAAAAGCAAAAGGTATTTGTATTATTCATAGTGAAACGTTGAAACGTTATTTTTTAGTTTATTTTTGTTAGTTAAGCATGTCTATGCTTCTTGATATGTTTCTTGAATTTTGTATAAATGGTAAACATCAACAAATAAATTTATACTTTTCATTTTCATCAATCACTTTGCACTAGAAAAGCAGTCTAAGAACCCTTATATACTTTTTCATCGTGCGAACATGGTACAAATTAAAGTGCTACACAAAGTTAACTCTAAATTGCTTCAAAAATTATATTCTGCGTAAATTTAACCTTTTTTCTAGGAATGTCACAGTGGTATTATCTTGGTCCAATTGTTGTCGTTGTCTCTTTAATTGCTTTAATCGTCATTATATATTTGGCAAAATGTATGACTTCCAGAACATGGAACAAAGGCAGACATTTTGATAGATTTCACAATGACATCGATGAAAAAGTAAGACACGTTTTAAAATAATGTAAAATTATATTTTATCAGCTGCTGTATCTGAAGGAACAATGTTGTATTCTATTGTAACGTAAAACATAACACAATATTATAATATTGTAAGGCTTCTTAATTACGAATAAAAATTAGCCATATACATATCGCAGTATCTGTCTATTACCAAAACAATGAGTTTTCTAGAAATCTGAGGCCTTACAAATAACTTCTGGGTTATGAAATTGACCCATTGTTTTATACCAAACCTGTTTTGTGGATGTTGGATAGTAATGTTTTGCTTGTTTTGATTATTGATTATTTGATTATTGTGATGTTTTTTTAGATATCTTTACCACTAACTGAAGTGCGGGAAGCAACTAGATCGACGACTTCAAGTGACGCGAACATGCAGACACCTTTGTCTGCAGACTTTTGATGAATTTTAGAATTTCTTACGCTTAATTAAAGAATCAAGTAGTGATGTTAGAATTGGTATGAAAGGAAAGGCTGAAAGTCTCTCGTTGCGACTGTGGGAAATTGTAGTTGTTGTTCATTATTTTTCTTAGTTATTTTTACTATACTTAATTATTCAATTTAGTAAAGCTGCTGTAGTTTAAGTTTTGTAACTGAGTTATTGTTTATTGTATTACTGTATGAAAACTGCTTGAATTAGAATGATGAATAGTTAAATTTATGTTTGCATTTCAGTTTTATCATAGAAACATGTAGCAACGAGCTGAATACTTTCATCAAACTGACATTATACACAATACATAGACATGTGGTTAGTGACAAACAAGTACACAATATAAGCATATCTATTTCACGGAATTGCTGTAATCAAGGAATTGTAATGACCTGCTAAAATTGAAGCTGAATTTTTCGGTTTGCAAAGTTTGAATATCGAGAATGGACATTCAAAGGAATTTTGTCCTAATTATGGCTAATTGATTAGAAATATCGTTTCTTCTACCTAATAAATTGACCAATCTTACAACAGAGACGTACATGTACATATTGAGTATTCTGAATCAGAGAATCTTGAAATAAACGAGCTTGAGTTCTGCTGAATTCTGGTGAAAACAAAAAAACATTGTGATGCACAAAAGAAGCGCAGGAGGCGATATAGGAAAATACCTGATCGCATTCAATGGTATTCAATTAAAAAATGCAGGTAACAATTACGAAACATTAAACTGTCGCAATCATGTTTACACTCTGGATAAAAATAATACAAATTACGTTGAATTATGCAAACCTACTCCCAGGAATACGGAAAATGCTGTGAAGGAACTCTAGGTTGAGAACGCCCATGAGACCCCCCTGAAAAGCTCAACCTTTGACTTTCGATTTTACTCCTCCTAACAAATAGCCAAATGAACTAATATATTACGAGTACACAAAGCGTGTTCATAAGAGGTAATGAAAGAAGTCCTTCATGGCCTGAGAATATCGAGATTGAAAAAGTTAAGAGTATGTATGAATTTCCATAGTGAGCAAAGCAGCTCTGAATCAACATTTGGTCCAGACAACAAGGTCAGTGAATTTTAGTGTAATGAGAAACACGTCTCTATCCTTATTATGTTCAACTCAAGCTCCAGAAGGAGAAAAACTTAATAAAGAGAGTGTCGGTGAAGATCGATTCCACCAACTTATTTGAATAAGCATGTCACTGACAGATTTATAGGTAAAGCGATTACGTTGTGTAGTTGATCATTGCAATTGGACATCTTGCCGATGAGTATATCAAATCAGTAATCAGTTGTCTAAAGCTATGTTCAGAAGCAGAACAGACAAGGAAGGACTATGAAGGTAAGGAAACGTCTGACCTTACCTCACCAATAAAAGATCTTGAAATAGGGGAGTGAGTTTTTGCACATTCCAACTGAGTGAATGTGGGACAGGAATATAAGGGTGATAAAGGTATTTACAGATCCAGATACCTTGTATTGACGACATGATTAATAAACTCTGCGGTCTGATTGAGCTCTATATTCGTGTATTGTTACAGCATAAAGTACAAAGTAATATTCTTGATATAAAAACAGCAAATTTGAATGCTCAAAACAATTTTGGGATATGTATGAAACAACCAAAAGATATGAAAGAACTTCAAGGAATATTGACAAACAAGTAAATAGATATTGATAAACTTAAATAATACGTTTCATAACTAGATTATTCAAAGAAAATTTTACTTTTCGTACATACGCAGTACTGATAGACATACAAGAATGTACGATGAATGGTTCGTGACTATTTGAATGAAGGTTCACGGGAATGAGATTTTCAGTTATTTGGAGCTGTTGTTCTGAAGAAATTAGCATACAGAGAAAACAGGATTTAAATGAAAAATAAATGGAATAAAACAGCAATCACTCATTATGAAGTAGGACATTTCATGTAGTTATCTGCATTATTAAAAATCACAATTTGCTTGTGTTGCATCGTCAGAGATTTAAAAATTGAGACAACTTGACTAATATCATACAGTTAGTTATAAGCTTGCGTAAGACATCATGTGGAATGTAGCTAAACATGTGTTATGCTTAAGAGAGACCTAAGTAGATTTAATTATTAATAAATGTGACGATAATCAAAACTTATGGTGGTAGTGAATGGAGCGGCAAATGGTTTTGGGCCAAATTTTTAAAGAAGTTAAAATCTATCTTAATGTAAGATTTGGATTTGTTAGGTTTAGGATAGATAATCATCCTTTGTTAAACTGCATAAGTGAGATTATCATTATGTGGTAAAAACAAAGATGCATAGAATATCTTAAGCAACGAAACTTGCAGTGAATTTTTGTGAATGTTAAGTATAAAGGAATTCCTCTATAGATAGATTCATGTATTTATAACTGAACGTGAAACAGTTAAATCTATTTGTTAAATAGATTATTGAAAACATTTTGTTCAAAATACTCTCTAACAAACATTTTGTTGATACTTGTCTTGACTCCCAGTGTTGTTTATAGCTTAGATTGGAAAGCACGAGTAAGATTTTAATACGAGCCTCAAGCCAAAGACATGTTAGTTAAGTGCGATAAAGCAAAAACTGTTATTCTTCGCTTCAACTCACCATGTAATACATAGGCAACGAAAATGGTCAATAGAAAGATAAACAGCTAACATATATTCAGAAAAAGATAACCACAGAAGAAAAAGATTGCTATGAAATATGAGACTCATATAAAAATGTCGTGGGGAAAATGAATATACCGAACACATAAAAGGTGTTGTTTTATCTGAAAGATATAAGTAAAACCATTTTGTTTCGATTATTTTTCGAGTGGATCGGGAATCCAACCCAATAACCATGCAATGTCTTTAATATAGGTCCCATACATGGCCACCCTTTTTTGTTGTTGAGGGAAACCGGTGTATTGAACTTTTGTTCAACATTTCGCCGGAGGAAAACCCTCAGACATGGAATATGCTATAAAAGCTTATTCAATGTCGGGTTGGATGTATAACTGCCGTGAGAGCCTCCCTATTATTTATTATTATCTTTACAACAACTCGTGCAGTTCTAGGTTTTTTTACGCCTTATTTATATTACAAAGATTATTTAAACTGTGTATTCTATTTTTACAAGATTTTTGCATCATAGCATAGGCTAACAAAGCAGCATACAAACCATGAAAATTGCCTGTTGGCAAAAAAAGTTCCAAACTGGAACTTACAAAACAAATGAATACGCCATTTTTAAGCCATTTTTGATGCTGCTTATAGCATCCGCGCTGCTCTATAGACTTTCATGAGACAAATATTTTTCACGATGGAGCTCTGATATCTTTGACAACGCTACTAATCAAAAGGTTTTCTTCTGAAATACATTATCTTAACATTGTTTAAAAGAACTTTTTTTGCATGGTTGAAAAAATGATTTATAAGGCAATTAGCTAATTGCTGGCTGAAGAAACTTGCTACCATCAAGAAAAATATTTCAGACATTAAAATTATTTTAGTTATTGTTTAAAATACGCCATTGCATTTATTTTCGCCATACGAAGTGTTTAACCAACCATCTTACTTTAGTTCGTGTAATTATTAACATTCATGCATTAGCTATAGGATAGTAAATTGCTATAGGATAGTAAATATTTTTGTATTAACTATTAAATTCTAGTTACGTTTATTTGTTTAAAAGTTTAATATTTAAAGTAAAACCTGACACATACGAACTAAGCTTAAAGAAACCCATGCACATTTCTTCAAGTTTAAGATCGTATATCCTTGGTGATCAAAAACAGACAAAAACACAAATTGACGGAGAATCGGACGTCTTTTATGCGCGCGCATTTTTTTGTACGCCATAAGCCAAGAAACATTTGATCAAACAAATAAAGCATCAACAGGATTTGAAAAATAATTGACTTTGCCTTGCAACTCAGCCAAAGATTTAACAAATTTCTGTTAATGTTGATCACCAGGATTTTAACTGAAAGTATTATTTTGAACCATCGCACCTGACTCGTCGTCCTCGCTCTTAAATGGTAGGCTCGTCCTCGCTCTTAAGGGTGACGTAATCATCTATGACGTACCAATGAATAACGTAATACAACCACGACAACCATGACGTATACCCATGATATTCATGACATAAGGAAAGACAACAGTTATGTCAATGACGACAAATATGGTGGAATCATGACAAGAGTGATGTAATTCCGGACAATCGCGAGGTAAATAATGATCATAAGTGACGTCATCCATGATGATAACAATACTGAGGGAATACATTGACCAACTACACCACCATTGTTAGTATTTCTTCACTAGAGCATAATAAAAGATTTAATTTAGCGAACACGAACGTTTTAAAACTTGCTAATCATGAAAATGTTAAGGTAAATGTCATAGGTTAAAGACGATAGTATTTTTCAAATTCTGATATTTGGTATTGTTTATTCTCAAAAAAAAAACATATTGCACGTTGTACATCACATTAATTATTTTCATAAATTGTCTTCCCTGTAAAGTACTTTAATACCTTTTTGTTGGTCGTCATAGGCATCCCACTGTTTTTAAAAATATTCTCAACAGTGGCTAAGGTGCTTCATTTTCTTAAATGTAATTTTCTAAAACAAGAAAAATATAAATAATTAGAACATCAATTCGTCATAGAATTATTTCATGATGAAAAGATTTGAAGGTACAAAATAAAAACGCACCAAATTTTTTTGTGATGTTCTGTGTTCACTTGGATCAATTGCAAATGCTAGTCAACATTACATGTATATTTCTGACACATCTCACATTTCCAGTACGTCTCAAATATCTTTTGTAGATCTTTTAATGTCTTTATTTTCTCTAATTGTAATTTGGCAAATCACGATACAACCCATCAGCAGATGAAGCACCTCAACTTGAAAATCCATTTAACGTATGTTCTTGCTGTACCACATGATAAGTATAGTTTAAACGTAACGTCTTTTGCATATCATAGTTCCCAGAAACAAATTATACACATGCGATTTTCCATTAGTAATTGAAGCATCACAACGCAGCATTCAACTTGAGTACGTTCTCCTTTCAGAAACAATCCATGGTACTTGGTATAATACACAATATAGCGTTGTCAACCACCTGACATCGAAGTGATCAAGTGCATTTCTTTTGGCGCAGTATTGACTTGCATCATAACGTTGTAAAAAATCATCCATAGTTTCACAAAATTTTTATCTGACTTGCCACCTTTCGTTTTTCTTGCGCCAACAGCCACATATTAGTGATTTACTTATGCACACATGGTCGAAAATTTTCATATTTAAGTTTAAATCTCTTGTTTATATTAGTTTAAGCAGATTACGCAAGTAGAGTGTTATTTAAGATATGGAAAGTTGAGTTTCAAGACAAGTAATCATACAAAACATTAATAAATGAAATGCAAACAAACAACTTTACAACATTTGTCTTACGAAGCTTTCTGGAAAGAACGTCCTGGAAGTGAAACAGGGTGTTAAGTTATTTACACACATATATGTAATCATAAAGATCATAAAGTTTCTCTCTTGTATCATTTCATGAATAATGTTCTTGCTTTGACTGCTTCTGTCATCATTGTTTTGATGTTTTCTTGCTTTTCCTTTCATTCTTCGTGATTATTGCTGAACTATCTGATATATAAATATGATTCTATCTATTCTTCCCTCAATACTCTCGTGACAAGTAGGAAAGAAACAAGAATGAAGTTGTTTGAATTTAAAGTCCAGGGACCAGAGCAACAAGAAATAGACGACGCTTCATTCGCAAGAGTCGACGAAGAACCCAGAAAACAGACAACGCTGCGCTCGCAAGAGCTTGTGAAGCACGCAAGCAACATGCAAAGACGAAGAACCCAAAAACAAAGACGTTGCGCTTTCGGGAAACGATGAGCAGCCCAAGCCACAGAAGACGCTGCGCTTTCAGGAAACGATGAGCAACCCAAACCACAAAAAACGCTGCGCTTGCAAGAATTGATGAGCAACCCAAACAACAGAAGACGCTGCGCTTGCAAGAATCGCTGTTCAGCCCAAACCACAGTCGACACTGCGCTCGCAAGAATTGATGAGCAACCCAAACAACAAAGGACGCTGCGCTTGCAAGAATCGCTGTGCAGCCCAAACCACAGTTGACACTGCACTCGCAAGAATTGATGAGCAACCCAAACAACAGAAGACGCTGCGTGTGCAAGAATCGCTGTGCAGCCCAAACCACAGTTGACACTGCGGTCGCAAGAATTGATGAGCAACCCAAACAACAGAAGACGCTGCGCTTGCAAGAATCGCTGTGCAGCCCAAACCACAGTTGACACTGCGCTCGCAAGAATTGATGAGCAACCCAAACAACAGAAGACGCTGCGCTTGCAAGAATCGCTGTGCAGCCCAAACCACAGTAGACACTGCGTTCGCAAGAATTGATGAGTAACCCAAACAACAAAGGATGCTGCGCTTGCAAGAATCGCTGTGCAGCCCAAACCACAGTCGACACTGCGCTCGCAAGAATTGATGACCAACCCAAACAACAAAACGCTGCGCTTGCAAGAATCGCTGTGCAGCCCAAACCACAGTTGACACTGCGCTCGCAAGAAATGATGACCAACCCAAACAACAAAGGATGCTGCGCTTGCAAGAATCGATGTGCAGCCCAAACCACAGTCGACACTGCGCTCGCAAGAATTGATGACCAACCCAAACAACAAAAGACGCGGCGTGTGCAAGAACCGATAAGCAACCCAGAAACAAAGGCGCTGTATATGAAAGATCTGACCAATCAACCCCACAACAGATGGCGCTCTGTTCGCGCAGATTCACAGTTGATGCAGGAAGAGTGCGGAGTAATCAATGCTTTCAAGAATCGATGAATAACCAGAAAACATTATTTTTGCTTAAACCAACGTAGAATCAAAACAATAAATTGGATTTGTGTTTGCTTGAACAAACAAATAAGCTAGGACCAAACTAGAAAAGAGATGTGTTGCACAACATCTGCGTAACTCATGAAAGTTGAATGCTGTTAAGCAATTTTACAACCAACAAACTGAGCAAGAAGAAATCCCCAAAAGCTCTCACGCACACTGTTAAAACGCTCACATTCAATCCTTTCTTTCTACCTATGTCATTCTTTCTTTCTTTATGGTCCTCTTCGTGTCTTTTTGCAAACTTGGGTCTTGCAAAATGATTTCATCTCTTTCGTGTTTTTCTTAAGATGTTTCCAATCGTATTTACATCGTTAACAACATTTTTATGACTTACGTATTTATACACGATCGAAAAAGTCAGGAAGCAGATGTGTGGACAATGACGAGTACAACATCAACCTTAACTTTAACACTTATTCACTCGCAAAAAATATAGTTGTATATTGTTGGTTTTAAAAAGAAATTTAGTCGTGCATTTTTTTAGAATGTGTGCAAAAGTGAATTACTAAAAGTGCTCTTAGTTTGATTATCCCTTTCAACTGACCTTCCTATTAATGCAAATTTGATGTTATGAATATAATATTTTTAACATTTATGTTGATACAGCTTGTTTTCAACGCATAAAACATATAGCTTCACACTAAATTACACAATCAAGGTAAAGCTTAAACGGGAAATTACTTGGAGTTTCCTACCTTGACTTCTGATTTCAATTAGTATCATTCTGTTCCAATTCTTTCACTTTGTTGACTCGTGATTATTTAACTTTTTCAATTGATTGTTTTACGTTTTTGCATTCTTTGAATTTATCCATTAAGAAAAGTCAAGAAAAGTCGCTTCTTTAGTCTAAAGAATACAAAATTTCAAATTTAAATTGCATTGTTAAGTCTTGCAATACTATTATTGACAAAATCATTAAAAATAAAGGGTAAAAAAGTACACGGACATTTCTTTTTACAGCCAAACCTTATATCTTAACATTTTTCGGCATTACCTGTGTCAAAGATTTCTTTGTACCAGTTCTCCTTTTTGTTTTAGCTAAGTAGTATTTCTTTCTAAGATTTCATCGCTTTGAAAGGGATACCAGCTTCAATTGCTACACAAATAGAAAAAGACAATTTTTTCTAAAAAAAATCTAGCCTATTTCGCTTTATGCTAGCTAAAGCAATTCTTAATCATGTTTTTTTAGGCTTACGGAGAAAATTTGCAAAGGCAAAATAGTTGTAAATGACGCTGGAAAAGTTGTGGATAACTCTGGTTTTTAATCTTTGTTTATTACATTATTATTTTTAAAATGTAATAATTCAATCAAGTTTTATAATTAATTGTATAGTCTAGGTAAATTAAATTAATAACTTTGTAATTAGTTTGATATAATATCTAGGGCCCCTATGGATACATGCAATTATTCTGAAAAAATTAATTTCGAGAAAACTAAGCTCTAACAGGGAAATAGTGCAAAGATTTTATAGTTTATATCATTAAATTAGCTGCTTGAGTAAAACTGACGATGAATCACACTTAATTGTTAAAAACAAACATAAACATAACTATGCATTAGTTAACGACTTTATTGCAAATAAATATATTGTTAGTTAATCTAGTTTTTATGAACTTACATTTCGCTGTTAAGGAAGTGTCCATGTCACGTGAAAAAGTGTCGCACTTTGCCCCAGGCTACACTACATTTCACGGCGAAGAAAGTGTCTATATCCGGTGTATCAAGTAATGAACATTCGATGATTTGCTTTCACTGACTGACTTCGATGCTACATCGTTTTTGATTGGCTAAAATATGGAAAAGTTAGCCAATGTAAGGCAAGATATGTTTTCTTTCTTGTAGTTATCTAAAGGGAATTAAAAAGAGAAAAACCTGTGATTATTCATTAGATGACAAACATATATATACAGGTGAATTGATGCTACACCTTCAAGTATGCTAAAATTGCTCATTGTATTTATGCGCAAGTTGCACGTATAGGTTTCCCCGTGAGAATAGCAGTACATGGCGTACCGAAAAAATACTTTTGGAAATTGGCGTATTGTAAATGACATCAATGTCTATCGCAATGCTAACAGCGTCCCCTCTGAACGTGAATAAAAGTGGACACCTTTAAAAATTTGCAAAACATCGATGGATTAACATAATGATCAGGCATTGAAATTTCACAAATGTTGATAAACTTGATGTAGTTTAGAGATCTACTTTTATACATTATGTAGTTTAGATGTCATAAATTAGCACAACGGTAAATGCAAATTCGACTTCAAAGAGAATTATTTTGATTGAAATGCTACCAAGGGTTTTGCATCGAAGGCTATAAATAGTACTTGAAAAACATTTTTCAAACATTAACGGTAGCGCTCAACTTTTTCAATATTTTCCACCTTTAAACAAGAAATTTATTGATTGAAAATCCATTTCAAAAACCGAATATGAAACGAATCAACGACTGCATTACAAATCCCATTAATGCTTTGAGTCAGACACAAAGTGTATACTATCATATAAATTTGTTTTAAAACGAAAAATCCTGCTCAAGCTTATTATCACAGGCGGACACGAATGGATTTCTTCTGTCTTTCTCCTATAAAAACTGTCTAAATACGTTGTAAGGTGATTCTTATGCGGTATATAATATTTAAGTCTTTGTGCCTAAAGTATAGCCACATAGAAAAATGGTTTACATTTAACAGAGACCGTCGACCCTAAAATGCTTGGTCAAATGGTAGATTCCACACTAGTGCTTTACAAACAAAGTATACCTTCGCAGTTAAGAGCAGAAAGAATGCTCAGGAAAGATTGTGAGTAGGGTGGTCTTTGCAATTTTTATGGAACATAAAATGATTTATTGCACATGTTAACTCGTGTAGCTTTTACGCAAAGCGTTTCACGTGAGACTGTAATTCATACTATCAAAGTAGCTCACCTTAAATAATCTGACAAAGTATGAGAGTTATTACATTGACGATGGCGACATTCGTTATCGAATTATACAGAAAGAAAGAATTTAATGATACAGCATTCACATCAGTGACCAGTTTGGGTGTATGTTCAAAAATCACGCAGTTATTTAAATGACCAGTTAGATGACGTACATGTACATTATATGTGTGGTATATAATGTGACCTGTGAGTATCCGATAACGATTTAATTGTCAAAATTTGAATGCCTTGGTTTTTTGTTGCTCCCCATGGTCACGTCATAATTGATCCCCATGGTCACAATTTGTTTAAACACTTTACATGTTTAATGTTCCCATCATGTATAGCTGCAAAAGCTTAACTTAAGTCTTAACGTGTACATGAAACTTTTACAATAATTTTTACATTGATGTTATCATAAAACTACAGCAAAGTCTAATACCATATTTGCAACTAAGTTATGTTTCCAACTAATTTTAGCAATAGTTGGAAATAATGAATACCTTAAAGTAAAAACACTCATACATCAACAAGAAAATTGTGAGAATGATTTATATTTGAAGAACGTTACATCACATATCTATAGCAGCTAAAATGAACGACTGCTTTTAAGAATTTACATTTTCGGTTATATTTGAACATTTCGCAAGAAAATGTCTCGCAAACCGTACATTCCTAAAAAAATAGAAATTTGTGACATTCAAATCAACCATGTTTAAACTTCGATAATTCAGTTTCTTGAGATTTGTGTAATTTTCCACTTATTCCTAATCAATACTGGAATGGTGACAGAATACAGTAAAGGCACAAGAACATACAGTAAATATCAATTTATGTTTGACTTACTCGGGATTATATACAACTTCCAATGTCTCTAAAGCGGTTCCTATTTTCTCAACATATGTCTTCATACTTTCAAAAGACTCATCATCTAAATCATGAGTCAACTTTTGATAAAACAGTATTTATTGACGATTAAAGATTTACGATACTGATTACTCACTCAATTTCTGCAAAAAAATCCAAGCTGCATACGATGTAGTCTTAAGAACCACATCGTTATGATTAGTCGAAGAAATGAATGACATCATCGTTTCAAAAATTGACCTGCACAAAAAAGCATATGACATTAGTCGGAAGATGTAACAGTAGTTAGTTTGTAAGCAGTTCAATAATGACACGGTATTTATAATCAAAAATGGCATGCTATTGCAACAAGAGAAGAGTAGACGTACGCAACACAAAAATATTCAGACAAGATAGAGATAATGCTCAGAAATGCTTTAAAATACTTACAAAACAAATTGTTTTGAGGTAACAACAATATTTATAAGAAAATTAGAAAGTGGTGGAAGAATTTCAAAATGATCTTTCTGATATGTGTGGGTTATCTAAAAATGGATATTTACAAAAGTATAATAATTAACAATATTTTGTTAGTCGTATAGATAGGAAAACGCTATTAGTACACGAAAATATATTTAATGCATAAAAACATTTATGTATTTTTTTTCTTTATTCGTCATATACTGTACATTTCTGCAAATATCCAGTATGTATATATAGTACAATGTAATACCGACGTAGCGAATTTCTTTGTCAGTAGAACTATAAAATTGTCCTACTTCTATGAAGATAGTCTAAAGCTGAAAACTAACCTCGTTCAACGAAAGCTCCAAATCCTCCAAAAGGGTTTCTACAACCAACTTCAAAACGACAACTCGAGCATCCATAACCACGTTTGACTCGTTCCCATGAAGCAGCTTGAAAATTTCCATCACGACAACATAAAGAGTATCAAAACACTGAAAAAGAAAAAAATACCTGTACAAAACTGTAAATAGGAGCGCACGCGTCACAGAAGTTGACAGGCGTCGCTTCTGGTTCTTTTAACAAGTAATTTAATTCGACTTAAATAACTTTGATAATCACGCAAATTCAGAACACATGACGAATAAATTAAGACCAATAAAGGATATGACGTGATGTGTGTTGAGAAAAGTTGATTTGAGTTTATAAGAGTGTTGATGTGAATTAATAAGAGTTTATGTGAGTGGATAAGAGTTGATGTGAGTGGATAAGAGTTGATAAGAAGTGATGAGATTTGATGAGTTGATAAGAGTTGATGTGTACGTGCAGTAACTAGGAGTCGAAGAAGGACATGCTTTTCCAGATTTATCTGCTCTAAAGTCACATGTTTTGCCTAGAAAATCGTCTCTTCTCCTTGTATATTACCATATGGAACAAACTGCCAAACACATACGTATACACAGCATTCAACACTGACGAGGCAGTGAGAAACGTTTTAGTAAGTAGAAATGTGACAATGTACAAATTAAAAGGTAAAAAACAATGCTTTACTTACAATCTGTTTCTCAGAATGATCACGTGATACGTAAGCTTTAAAAATACTCCCTAACATAATGTAAACAGGATCCCAATCCGTAATAAAAATTTCTAGAAAACATATTTGAACATTACGATTTTAGCACAATTTTTGCAATTTTTAACACGAGCTCACAGATCATACACACCTTCAGAATAATTTATTGCTGAAACAATTTGATATAATAGCTTGCAAACATCAGGCAATAGCACCAATGTTCCCCCTATGAAATAAAAAATTATGGAAAACTATAAACAAAAAAAACTACTAGTCACAAAACAAATGGAAACTATACTTTTTAAATAACATTTTGTATGCATGTGGAAAATAGACGACTGTTCTGATAAATGGAAATTAATAAGACGATATTTTACTGGATATACGCACCTTTGCTAAGGACCGATGATGAGAAATTAGCCAACAAAATATTCAATTTAGGCTGGCTTAGTCCAATGACAACGAGCTCAGCAAAAATAATATGAAGTTCCTGCAACATACGTATAAATATCGTCACCATCATATAGTGGGAGAAGTGAGCAAGTGTACCATACAAATATCGTCACCACCATATAGTGGGTAGAGTGAACATGTGTACCATACAAATATCGTCACCACCATACAGTGGGTAGAGTGAACATGTGTACCATACAAATATCGTCACCATCATATAGTGGGAGAAGTGAGCAAGTGTACCATACAAATAT
This sequence comes from Xenia sp. Carnegie-2017, assembly GCF_021976095.1. Taxonomy (NCBI): domain Eukaryota; kingdom Metazoa; phylum Cnidaria; class Anthozoa; order Malacalcyonacea; family Xeniidae; genus Xenia; species Xenia sp. Carnegie-2017. The sequence goes on along the minus strand of NW_025813482.1, from coordinate 9,210,018 downwards.
TGTCACCATCATATAGTGGGTAGAGTGAACATGTGTACCATACAAATATTGTCACCACCATACAGTGGGTAGAGTGAACATGTGTACCATACAAATATTGTCACAACCACACAGTGGGTAGAGTGAACATGTGTACCATACAAATATTGTCACAACCATACAGTGGGTAGAGTGAACATGTGTACCATACAAATATCGTCATTACCCTACAGTGGGTAGAGTGAACACGTGTACCATACAAATATCGTCATTACCATACAGTGGGTAAAGTGAACATGTGTACCATACAAATATCGTCACCACCATACAGTGGGTAGAGTGAACATGTGTACCATACAAATATCGTCACCACCATACAGTGGGTAGAGTGACATGTGTACCATACAAATATCGTCATTACCCTACAGTGGGTAGAGTGAACATGTGTACCATACAAATATCGTCATTACAATACAGTAGGTAGAGTTAAAATGTGTGAAGGAAAAAATGAAAATAAAAATTAAGCTCAATCATTTATAAATTGAAAGCTTACACGTAAAATCAAGATAAGAAACTCTTTCAGATGGTGTTTTCTTAGATGGGCGTTTTTTGAATCAACACTAAACGATAAAACATAGAAAAGGCAAATGAGAAGCGTTTTATAGACACTACACGGCATCTAGTCAACAGACTTTTTAGCATCATGGCAAAGCAAAAGAATACGAACCTTTGATCATTGTCAAAATAATGAAGTAAATGAGTTTGACACCATTTAACAACATCTTCACAACAAGTAGAAAGATCATCATTGTCATTGATTACTTTCCCATTATCTACTTCTGATGCATAGAGATGAACACTCAAACGACAATAACCATAAAGAACTTTCATCAAAAAATTTCTTTTTTCATTAGTATGTTCACATGTGGAGTTAATGCTGATGTATTGGTCAATTGAACCCTTTAAAAAATAAATAAGAATTCATACATAAAATGAATTTTGTTTTTGAAAAATAAAGTTCGGCACAAATAAGGCCGAAATTTTCTATTTTTTATGGTTGTGATGAAATTAATTTGTTTTAACTTTCTCGGAAATATAAGATAACCAAAACCACGAGATGAAAATATAAATCTTTATAACTATCATTAACAGGATTTCCGGGAGATCACTAACCTGAACATTAACCTGAGGCACGTTCAAACCATTTACATCACATGGTTTTACGTGAAAAGAATAGTGACAAATGATTTGCCACAAAAGATCTCTAAGTTTAACAATTATTCATGCTATATTCTTTTAACTGATTGTACAATTTGCTATATGGTCTTAATTAGTTGTACAACTTTTGAGCAAATGCTATGGTTCTTCAAAAACCACAGCAAACTAGCTTGTACTAAAAACCATGACAAGCCGACAATTTAAAGAAATATAGTATAAAACAAATTCGGAAAAAACAAGACATCTTGAGATTGCAAAATATGAATCAAAACAAGACGAGAAGTGAACTGTAAATTTTCGACTTTATTTCAAAGTCATTCTGTCTGAGGATGACTTTATACTATACAAAGCACTAGCAGATCAAGGGTTAGGCATAATAAATTATAAATGCTAATCTCAAATTTAAAATACAACTTCAACAATGGCGTTGGTCATGAATTTTCAAAGAATAAAATTTAACCAATGATAAAATTTAAACTATGTACAAAATCTGCTAACCATAGATTCTTTCAAAGTTTGCCGTAAGATTAGCAACTCATCTCTAAATGGTAATACGTGAAGGCGACATCGTGGACTAGCCTAAACAGACATATATAAAGTTTTACAGGAGATATAGACTTAATCAATAAAAATCACTGAGTGCTCAACAATAATAAAACAAATAATTGTTTAAATAAACAAAACACGTTTGTTCTAAATTTGCAGGATAAGGAACAACTTCTGCTAAAATCCGCAAAAAAATCAATAAGCTCGCTGAAACTTTTTACTCCTGAGAAATATAAACACAACAAATAGAAAATTACCAAAAAATAATCCAAGCACTTTACAGCAGTAATTGAGTTAGTCTCAGGAACAGAGAAGCTTACTGTTTTTCTTTTTTTCATAGCGGATCTTACCTGAAGAAAAAACAACAGCAAACAAAAAGTTAATTTAAGAAAAAATCATCCACAGCTAACGTCCAAAATAACCGTTAACATACACAAACGAAAAATATATAACGATAGTTTAAATGAACTTGGTTCCTAAACAACACAAAAAATTACAAAACCATGCAGGTGTATGCCTAGTTGTGGTGATGTTTTTCTGTGATCAGGACTTTTTGACCATCAGTGTACATATACATTGGCATGACCAGCCGCAAATTTGTTCATGCTATATATGTTTTTCTTTGTTCACTCATTGTTGTTTACTAATTTTTACGGTTTTGTTCGGGGGGAATTTAGCTTTCATATTTCCGCTTGCTTTAATAAAGCTTACAGTACTACCTACTTGTTATTTTATAAAATATTTACTAAACGGTTTCAACTGTTTAGATGGCCTAATACAAACACTTGGGTTTAGATTCAGTTATCCAAGATACAAACACTTGTGTTTAGATCCAGCCATCAAAGATACAAACACTTGGGTTTAGGTGCAGCCATCGAAGATACAAACACTTGTGTTTAGATCCAGCCATCCAAGTACAAACACTTGTGTTTAGATGCAGCCATCGAAGATACAAACACTTGTGTTTAGATGCAGCCATCGAAGATACAAACACTTGTGTTTAGATGCAGCCATCCAAGTACAAACACTTGTGTTTAGATGCAGCCATCGAAGACACAAACACTTGTGTTTAGATGCAGCCATCCAAGATACAAACACTTGTGTTTAGATGCAGCCATCGAAGATACAAACACTTGTGTTTAGATGCAGCCATCGAAGATACAAACACTTGTGTTTAGATGCAGCCATCGAAGATACAAACACTTGTGTTTAGATCCAGCCATCCAAGTACAAACACTTGGGTTTAGATGCAGCCATCCAAGATACAAACACTTGTGTTTAGATGCAGCCATCCAAGATACAAACACTTGTGTTTAGATGCAGCCATCGAAGATACAAACACTTGGGTTTAGATCCAGCCATCGAAGATACAAACACTTGTGTTTAGATCCAGCCATCCAAGTACAAACACTTGGGTTTAGATCCAGCCATCCAAGTACAAACACTTGTGTTTAGATGCAGCCATCGAAGACACAAACACTTGTGTTTAGATGCAGCCATCCAAGATACAAACACTTGTGTTTAGATGCAGCCATCCAAGATACAAATACCAGCCAGGTTTAGATCCAGCCATCAAAACACATTAACCGTTTAGTAAATATCCAGCCATCCAAGTACAAACATTTGGGTTTAGATGCAGCCATCCAAGATACAAACACTTGTGTTTAGATGCAGCCATCCAAGATACAAACACTTGTGTTTAGATGCAGCCATCGAAGATACAAACACTTGGGTTTAGATCCAGCCATCGAAGATACAAACACTTGTGTTTAGATCCAGCCATCCAAGTACAAACACTTGTGTTTAGATGCAGCCATCGAAGATACAAACACTTGTGTTTAGATGCAGCCATCGAAGATACAAACACTTGTGTTTAGATGCAGCCATCCAAGTACAAACACTTGTGTTTAGATGCAGCCATCGAAGACACAAACACTTGTGTTTAGATGCAGCCATCCAAGATACAAACACTTGTGTTTAGATGCAGCCATCGAAGATACAAACACTTGTGTTTAGATGCAGCCATCGAAGATACAAACACTTGTGTTTAGATGCAGCCATCGAAGATACAAACACTTGTGTTTAGATCCAGCCATCCAAGTACAAACACTTGTGTTTAGATGCAGCCATCCAAGATACAAACACTTGTGTTTAGATGCAGCCATCCAAGATACAAACACTTGTGTTTAGATGCAGCCATCGAAGATACAAACACTTGTGTTTAGATGCAGCCATCCAAGATACAAACACTTGTGTTTAGATGCAGCCATCCAAGATACAAACACTTGTGTTTAGATGCAGCCATCCAAGATACAAACACTTGTGTTTAGATGCAGCCATCGAAGATACAAACACTTGGGTTTAGATCCAGCCATCGAAGATACAAACACTTGTGTTTAGATCCAGCCATCCAAGTACAAACACTTGGGTTTAGATCCAGCCATCCAAGTACAAACACTTGTGTTTAGATGCAGCCATCGAAGACACAAACACTTGTGTTTAGATGCAGCCATCAAGATACAAACACTTGTGTTTAGATGCAGCCATCCAAGATACAAATACCAGCCAGGTTTAGATCCAGCCATCAAAACACATTAACCGTTTAGTAAATATTAAATGCAAGCAGAAATTTGGTTAAAATTTTTTATCGACATGAATAAGAAAATGCAGCACATTGAATAATTTTTCATGGCAAGCAACTTCGTTCAGTAAAATGCATTAATTATCACCTCAAGCGAAGTTTCCTGCAAAGCTGAATGCAAGTTTTCATTGATAAACTGAATGACATCTTTCGCCAAATTAAAAGAGCAAGCCAATTCTAACAAAGGACCATATACGTCACAAGACGTTTTCTCGGGGAGTGAAGATAGTGATGTTAAACAGCGATGTCTAAAACATAAGAAAAATAGTTATACCGCGCATGACTCACGATAGGTGAATATTTAAGGAAACCTACTGTTAGGTTTCTAAATATATAGGATTGTATCATTTATGCATTAAGACAAGAGGGAGCAATATGAAAATAATCAAACCTCAAAGATGGAACAAGTGTTGGTGATAAATGAGAAGCCAATAAAATGAGACAAGATTGACATCGAGAATCCTTAAATTAATATGAAAACAATATGAATAAAATCAATAGCACCAACCTGTAACAGACAAAACTTATTTACTTTAACTGAAAAATTTGAACTTACGTATAACAAAATTATTTTTAATGTCGTTGTAATGAAAATGATAAGTTTATTATCCTTTATTATACATAGGTCCTCGTGCAAAATTGTGTCGACTATCTAAGGTAACTATTTATTATATTTATGTATGTAGTAAATATAAATGTTATGTAAATGTACAAGAAGCAGAATAAAATGATGGATTAATTCCACATACCAAATTAATTTCACCCGCACCAATGGAAAAATTGTAAACATTAGATGAATTTTAAGATTTCTGGAAAAAATTTTGACATACCTCGATAGATCTAATCATCTTAGGGATTGCTTTAGCAAACTGCTGATGAAGATTCGACTTTAAAGTGTCATAAGATGGCTAAAAATTCCAAACACAAGTACAAACAATGTTTTACTTCGTTTTCATTCAACTTCAATTAACAGTTAAAATTGACACATTTTCAACGATAAATTCATGAACGAAGGTAACAAGTAAAAGGAACGATTCAAGTTACATTTTGACGACTAATTTTGTATTTTTCATCATGATCTTACTTTCTCTAGTTCATCATCAATTCCTTCCCATATAATTATACATGTTTCTAGAAGACCAGCTACTATTGTTTTGTCATGTTCATCCACTTTATCCATTTCGATAGAAGAATTGTTACTGTTCTCCTTGTTAACTTCCTCTAAATATGTTGTAAAACAGTACACAGAAATTTGAAAAAGGACATTTTACTTAACATTGAATTGTTTAGAAATCTGTTTCTCTTTGCGACCTTTACGAAAAACCCAAATGTATTCAACATTTCTAAAACTCGTTTTTTAAATTATATTTTATAAGACAGTTTACTCATCTAAAATAAACTGACCTCAAAATATAAAAAAGGTTATTTTTTTGTTGCTAAGGTTTGGAACAGGAGCAAAAATTGCTCACCAATGCTTTCATAATTTCATTTAAAACAAGTGCAAAGTAAGAGCATGTAAAAATATATCTTAAAAAATTTTTTTTCCATTTGCTGCTCACAAAATCGTAGCGTGAATCTTTCATAAACATTATGTATATTTGAAAATAAAAAACACACACACAATTGTATCAGTAGAATATATACAATAAAGAAAGAAAAAAAAAAAATTTCGTGTTTCTTACCATGGCTGTCATTATGGTCAATATCATTATAAGTGAGATGATTTTCAGATAAATGTTCATCCAAATATTTACAGATCATCATTAGAAACTGAACTAAAAGTTGAAAAAATAACCAACAAAATTCCATGAGATATGTGATCTGCTGTAGTTCAAAAACAATTCCCTTCATTTTTTAGTCCGCGTCCATACTATGTTATTAATTTCCAAGTAAAATAAAAATATCCAACCCATAAAGTATTTGCCAAAAGATATATTGTATCTATTTATGACATTAAAATCTAAAAATAATTTTCACAATATCAGAACTTTATCTTTTTATGAACCAAATTTAATTTAATAAAAATGAATGGTAAACGAATGCATACTCTTCTCGTCACTTAATGGGAAAACTTTAAATTATACCAGGCGTTCGAATTTTAGTCAGAAAACGTTCGTTATTATGATATTCACATGAAGTACAACTGACACCAATCACTAAATTCACAAAGCACGTTCACGTGAATTGCACGTGTAAATATGTCTTGATAAATGACCTACGTATGTAAATACTACATCATAGAACCTTGATCATTACCTGATGACGTCACCGAGATCTGATGATGAATATATTGATAAAATTTTCTTGAAGCTTTAGGATTGAGTTCCCACAATTGTACACAACGAACTAACTGGAAAAAAGCACCGAATTCAAACAAGGCAAATTATGTGCATGTTGTCTTAAAATTTTACAGTTCTTACCAGACTATTACTGTCTTTGTTGATGGGATGAAACGAGTTCATGAGTAATTTTATAATTTTCTGTAAAGCTGACGTAGACTGCTCTACTACAGTTCTTACCAGACTATTACTGTCTTTGTTGACGGGATGAAACGAGTTCATGAGTAATTTTATAATTTTCTGTAAAGCTGACGTAGACTACTCTACTACAGTTCTTACCAGACTATTGCTGTCTTTGTTGACGGGATGAAACGAGTTCATGAGTAATTTTATAATTTTCTGTAAAGCTGACGTAGACTACTCTACTACAGTTCTTACCAGACTATTGCTGTCTTTGTTGACGGGATGAAACGAGTTCATGAGTAATTTTATAATTTTCTGTAAAGTTAACGTAGACTGCTCTACTACAGTTCTTACCAGACTATTGCTGTCTTTGTTGACGGGATGAAACGAGTTCATGAGTAATTTTATAATTTTCTGTAAAGCTAACGTAGACTACTCTACTTCAGTTCTTACCAGGCTATTACTGTCTTTGTTGACGGGATGAAACGAGTTCATGAGTAATTTTATAATTTTCTGTAAAACCAAGGTAGACTGCTCTACTTCTAAACGAGCCAACAAATGATCCATGGGTGTTATTGACCAAAACTGGAAAAAAATAAATAATAATTTGTAGAATAGTAGATTCATAAATTTGTCGATTTTTTCATTGTTTGCACACATATTTATACTTGAAGTGTTTTTTTTAAATCATTTATCCTAAATGAAAATATAAAATAAAAATTCGGAATAATCAACAAAATTTAGAGTAATATCAAAAATTTTGGATGAACTGCAATGTCTTATTCATGATATCGGGAAGGGATAAGTGATAGCTAGATACATATATATACCTTGATTGATCTCATTCCTTTTACTTTGAGAAGAAAATCGAGAAATGCAACACGAACTTGTTCAGAATTATCGTGAAGCAAATTCTTAAGACCTGGCAAAAATGTCTTTATTAATGGATGACAGAGACGATTATCCAACACATACGTCAGTCCCTATAAATAATGAAAATTTTTAAACTAAAAAAATAACCAAAGATACAAAGTCTTGGTTAGTTAGTGAAAAGTTTTTGTCTAACAAAACATAATAAAACCTCAAATACTGCAGCCCTCACAGAACTTGATGATACATCGAAAGCAGACGTTTGAAACTGTAAATGTTAAAGAAAATGAAGTCAATACAGTACGTTAAAAAGAAATCTGATAGAATTCAGATAAAACTTAACAGAATACGTTGTACAAGCCGTTGAAATGAGCAAGAATAAATTTAGCCAACAATGAGATTCTAATGTGAAAACCCTCCCGATCTTTAAATGAAACGAAAATACTGTACGCTACGTTAGGTGTTATCGCTTCTGCTCATACCACAGAAATATATTCAAAAAAAGTATTCTTCGTTGAATTTTGGAACTTACAACTTTAAATAAAAGTTCCTTCACAACATGAGCAGGAATAACTTCCCAATACAATGATAATATGTTAAATACTCCATGAACTGCAGTAGAACGAACTGTAGGAAAGGGATCATCTAAAAATGTCTAAGTAAAAAGAAAAAATCTCTCATAAAATGATGGGTTAAGACGAGGAAAGAAATGTTTAGAGCAGTGACGAGAGTACAAGTACAAATAATAGTAACCTAATTATCTTTACTTACTACAATAACATCAAACTGCCGTTGTAACAATTCATTATATCGGGCAATATTATCAGTTGAATCATTTAGAGGAAAAACATCAAAAAATATTGCTGCAGCATTGGCACGGACATTGGGATTTGCAACCTGTATAGAAAGAAATAAGACAAAGTCATAAGAAAACATATGTACTTATAGTTTAGACTTTTTCATATGATTTATTTCCTACGTATATTGACGCAGTATGCTAAGGATTCAAAACTAAACCATGAGAGGAAAAAACTAAGTGCATTTCCAATGATTTAAATTCAACTTTGATTTACCTTTCTAACCTAATAAGACAGGATTCTACAAAACATTGTATTGAATATTACAATTGAACAATTGTAAAGAAGAAAATAAATCCGTAGTTTCGTCAAAGCACAATAGCATTAAGACATTTCATATAAACGACGATACTTTTGACTTTAGATATATAATACGTAAAATGTTGTTATTTGCAGGAAGTTCATGTGTATGGTGAAAATAGAAAAGAAAAATAATTAAAAATTTAACCTTGCAAGCTCGCCAAATAATTGGACTGTAAAGTTCAAGTAGTATTTTGTCAACATCAGGATTTTGTTTCTGCTTGTGAAAAACTCCCAAAATCTAAGCAACAACAACTACAAACATATTTCTCTGGATCAACAAAGCTAATTCAATTAACAGAAATGGATGATTCAAAACCTTCCTTAATCTTGATGACATTGAATGACGTCCGATTCTCTGAGCATGAATACTATGAAACATCAAATCTTGAAGACAAAATCGTTCGATTTTCTGAAGAAAAAAAACATTAAAAATTCTCTAGCGGAAAGTTCCTATGATCGCATTCCATTATGAGAGTCCGCTTTTTAATGTTTTGCACTTCACTAACCTCACGATAAACTTCCTTGGATGCGCGCCAAGCTTTGAAATAGATTTCACCGTATACGATAAGTGTAGAACTATAGAAGAAAAGAGAAATATCCATTAAAACCGTTCACTTTTATTAAATTTTAAATAACATATATTCATATAATTTATCGGTAAAATTTAAACCTAGCTTTGTACAATATGCCTAAATTTAATTCTACAAACTGGCAGAAAAATGTGATTTTTAATCAGAAAAAAGAAAATTGAACGTTTTAAGATTATTCATTCTAACTATAAAATTGAAAGAATTAACATTTTTTAAGCTGACATTTGAAAAAAATATTTTGCCATTGATTTAACGAGATGTATTTTTTTCATTTTATGCATGCTTTTTTGGATTGCTCGGTACATTTGAATATGAGTCGACGTACAAATATAAATATTGCAATAAAAACTGTCAGAAATACAAAATTTAAGCAAATACCAAATGAAAGACATACAAGGCTTGAATAACGAGAGAAAAAGTGTTTTAGTATTCCAAAAGGTGAATGATTCCGTTCTTCACCAGCGGTTCTTTATTAAGAAAAACTTTGTTTGATATATTTCAACGTAATTTTAGTAATCATGAAGCTCAAAAAGAGTTTAATTCGAAGAAATACTTTATGATTTTATAATTTAGCGCACTGAAAGATTTTTATTATTGACATAGTAAATTACACATATTTTTAAATTTCAAAAGTAGCCGGAAATTTTCATATTTACTTTGCTTTATATCAACATTGCTTTTAGGCAATTAACGTAAAGTAAATAAATTGTAATGAATAATGTAAATGAAATCTTAACCAGAAGTATTAAAAAGCAATTAATACCCACAGATCAGAAGAAACCGCCAACTTCGAAATGGCGTTTGAACCGTGAAGTTAAGAAAAATTTTGACCACGTATAGTGAAACAATGATGGTTTCTTAGTGTAGGACATACTTATCATTACTCCATGCACGTGATAAAATTCCTTAATGACTCAAATATCAGAAGAACAATGCTAACAAATTGAGAGTTAAATATTGATAACGAAAATGTACATCGTTATGTTTAGCATTGGAACACGTTGTGTTTATATTTTAACACTTTTAACTCTTTCCATCCAAACACTTAATGCATTGAGGAAATGTTCTTTCGACAAGCATTGTAAAAGTAATGAATATTGTTGCGTGGCTAACATGATATCGAGGATAAAATTATGCCGCCTAAGTTGTGTTGGGGAATTTTGTCGATCAAAAAAAGACTGTGGCAGTGAAAATGAATGCTGTAGTTTATCAGGTAGATGTACTGTAAACAAGAAAGAATGTGACTGTCGAAGAAATAATAAAAAATGCCATTCTGAAGGCCTATATTGTTGTGAACAAAAGACCTACAATGAAGAAAGTACATGTCGTAGCAATTGTATTGGTGAAACATGTTTTGAAGATAAAGATTGTGCACCAGGGGAATGCTGTAATGAAAATAAAACATGTACAAGAGATATGAATTCGTGTTTAAAGACATGTAATGTTAATTCCGACTGTGTACAAAATAAGTTTCAGCCATATTGCTGTGGTAGCCGACTATATCAACGACATTGTTCAAACACATGTTTGCAATGGATATGTAGTTCAGACAGCGATTGTGGAGAAGCAGGTAGTTGTTGTGTTAATAACTATTGTATAAATTCTGGATGTATTAATGGTTTGTCATCATTGAAGTTGGTCACAATTCTAACATGCACTATTGGATTTCTCGTCGTTTCTATCGTAATCTTAATAATTTGCTATTGTAAAAAGGACAATGCATTTTATTTCGAAGTAGAAATAACGATGATAATAATGGACTAAACTCGCCAGATACATCATTGCCTGAAGAATGTCACATAATTCCACCACCTCCATACTCTGTCTCTGACAAACCGTTCCCTCGATCACAGAATCAAGAATTTCCACCTTTATATGAAGAACAACCAACATAACACAGCACAAAATTGTTTGAAAATATTTAAGCTGTTACACAATTTGATGTAAAGTATTTTTTAGTATGATGTATTGCCATGGATGTAATCTATTCACTACTGCTATGTACAATTGGATGTAAACTATTTATAACTGCCACAATTGGATGTATAGTATTTTTTAGTATGATGTACTGCCATGGATGTAATCTATTCACTACTGCTATGTACAATTGGATGTAAACTATTTATAACTGCCACAATTGGATGTATAGTATTTTTAGTATATGGATGTAATCTATTCAATGTACAATATTTATAACTGCCACAATTGGATGTATAGTATTTTTTAGTATGATGTACTGCCATGGATGTAATCTATTCACTACTGCTATGTACAATTGGATGTAAAGTATTTTTTAGTATGATGTACTGCCATGGATGTAAAGTATTCACTACTGCTACATACAATTGGATGTAAAGTATTTTTCTGGTATGATTTACAAGCCACATAAGAGAAAGTTCAGTTAAACAATACAATTGTTAAATATATGTACATAATGCCTTTTTATACAAATGCATACATACGTAGTTGCACTTGTATTTAATCATTTTTTCAAGTTTGCAATTTTTTTACTATGGTATCCATATTCCACTTTGTATGGACATTTTTATAATATTCTAAGTACTTACATGTTGAGATAATAAAGGTAATCCTTTTCCAGCCAACAATATCAAAAAATAAATGAGAAAACACAAATAAAAAACATCAATTTGTAAACTCATGATTTGAGTTATAAAAGCAAGAGACAACATTTAAAGCAATATTTTGACTATATTTCAAAGTCATTATCTTGTAAATAATCGTTGTAAACTTAGATTGATAACGACTTTGAAATAAAGTCGAAGTATTGCTTCAAATCTTCTTGCTTTTATAACTCAAATCTTGAGCTTACAAGATGATATTTTTTGCACTGTGTTTTTTCCTTTAATAAAGGTAAAAACCTCAACAATTTAAAATCACATTTGAGACTTTCCTAATTGATGACATAGATGCCTTTATATTAAAATTTACCCTGGTGGTGTAGCCAAATTTATATACTTTTATCTAATACATAGCATTAATTATTTACACATGTTATATTTACGTAAAAGGAAGTTAAAATGCTTTCAGACAAACTAAAAAAATACAGCTTTAGTTTCCCCATGAGTTGATTATGTTGTACAAAATGCTTCAAAACAACTTATTGGCATTGCTATTTAGTCACACACAACACACCGTGCAACCAGCAAGCAAGTAGGTGAATTAGTGTAAAGATTTCCATTAGGTACAAACACCCATCAGTAATGCAGTTTTTTGTTTGATCATTTAAGTAAGTGTAATGGTGAATACATAAGTATTGATGAAAGATAAACACTACACAACAAACTTCAAAAGCAAAAATGATAACTCACATGTTGCACATTGGAATTTCCTTTTTAATTGTTTTATGAATTTCTTCCATAAAAGACAGATGTAATCCAAACAGATAACTTAAAAACTTGCGACCCTGTGTTGATATGAAAAAAATTTTTTGTACTAGAAAAAATAGTTGTTAAAATACTTTTGATTTTCAAAGAGTTTTTCCATGAGTCTTCACCCTCTCAGCAATATGCAATATTAGTGCAACAGCTAACACAGATTCTTAGCAGCTTTGAGGGCAGAACTTCTAAAAATATTCATTTACAGGGAAACCCTTTTCACAAATAATATTTCACAAAAGAAAGTGAAAATCAACAAAAGAAATTTTTGCCACAAAAAATACTTGCACATGCTGAGAACTGTGTACTACTGCTGTGGAAAATGCTGCATGGTTGACTTACCTCTTACAACTCATACTTAACACTATTCATAAGATAAACAAAAATAACTAGTATCACAGTATAGGGAATATACAGTTCATATGCAACTACTTGCTAAATATTTAATTAGACTATTAGCCATTTCATAATTTTTGTATGTATAGTCAAAAAAAGCAATTAAATGTCTGCCACTATGGTAATCACATGCATGGAACAAGAAATTAAATGGAGTAGCTCTGCTATATGTTCACTACAGTGCTACTATATGGCTAAACATAGCTCAGAAAGTGTTTCTATATACGTAACAGCATTTTATACAAGGAGGGTGGGCAGGAATATGCACATGAAGCAAGGCAAAGCAACAAACAAAACATGCTTGCCAAACTGTATGTCCTTCCCCTCCAACTTTAACATGCAGCCGGAGGATGTGAAAAAATGTTATAAGATACACAAGATATCAAGACTTACTTCCTCAATCTTCAGAAATACAGGGTGAGCAATACATTGCAAAAGAGCTGATTTCAGTGATGATGCAGAAAGTTCGTCTTCAAGATCCATCAACAGCAAAGTTTGACGCAAACTCCATAATCGTTTTACATCAACAATCTACAACAAATTAGCAAAAACTCAAACTTTTGTACAAACGCATACTTTCTTTGTAATGTGAAGTAAATACTTCGCTTTTCTCAATGAACATTTCTGAACATTAATAAAGGTAAGTAGAGGATAACATACGTATGTATTGAAAACACCAATGTTAATTAATGTAAGTATTGTACAACATATTGAAAACACCAACATTAATGTAAGAACATATTGTACAACATTGACAACACCAACATTAATGTAAGAACATATTGTACAACATTGACAACACCAACATTAATGTAAGAACATATTGTACAACATTGACAACACCAACATTAATGTAAGAACATATTGTACAACATTGACAACACCAACATTAATGTAAGAACATATTGTACAACATATTGACAACACCAACATTAATGTAAGAACATATTGTACAACATATTGACAACACCAACATTAATGTAAGAACATATTGTACAACATTGACAACACCAACATTAATGTAAGAACATATTGTGCAACATTGACAACACCAACATTAATGTAAGAACATATTGTACAACATATTGACAACACCAACATTAATGTAAGAACATATTGTACAACATTGACAACACCAACATTAATGCAAGAACATATTGTACAACATTGACAAACATTAATGTAAGAACATATTGTACAACATTGACAACACCAACATTAATGTAAGAACATATTGTACAACATATTGAAAACACCAACATTAATGTAAGAACATATTGTACAACATTGACAACACCAACATTAATGTAAGAACATATTGTACAACATATTGACAACACCAACATTAATGTAAGAACATATTGTACAACATATTGACAACACCAACATTAATGTAAGAACATATTGTACAACATTGAAAACACCAACATTGAAGTAAGTACTGTACAACAAAATGTTAGTATCAGTGCAACAAACATCAAACTCTTAAACTAATGCATACAAATCAGTGTGCGAATTAACAGTGTGCAATGTGCAATTTGCACAAAATGAAACAATTGCACACTTTTCAAACGATGTGCAAAATCATTTTAAAAACACTAAATCATATGAAATTGTTCACGTTTAAAAATATTAATTTAGCAATTAGCGCTATATAATAATTAATGTAATATCGATTTGATTGTGCCTCTAAAGAAACACTTTTGTCAAAAAAATTGCACATCGTTTTTTCCGAACTAATTCGCACACTGCAAATGAAATGTGCATAAGGAATGTAAAAACTAAGTGTTCATTTTATACAAAATCTTAAAATAATTTTTATAATCTTTTAAAAATTCCCATTCACTTACGTACCAATCCTTCACAAAGTGCTTTAAGAATAAAATATGGCAACATTGTTGTAACCAGTTTATCTTTCCCTTCTAAGTTCTTCTGAAACCTAAATATACAATAGTTCACATTTGTACATATATGGTTATTCCAAATAACAACAACTTGTGCTTATTATGTATTGATTTTCAAAATCAATATCATAGATATTTTTTCATGCAATTCTCATTCATAAAGTGAATATGAAACATTTCAATTTATTGTGTAATGTAAATAATAAAGAATATGTGGTAGAACACATATTCTTTATATCTAAGCATCTTCTATTTCTGTCTATATATACAATAATATAACCATTGATAAAGTGTTGAAAAATTCATTTTTGATCGAGGAAAAATCAGATTGTGTGTGATATGAACCAGATAAAAATGAACAATTACAAATGAATTTATTGTAATGGTTGTTTTTCTCCTCATTTCTGAAAGACAAAAAATAACAAAAAAGAAAGAAAATAATTCTTACCACATCTCACAAAGATGAGCAATGGCAAATTGCAATTTTGCACAATCATCAGGAAGTTCAAGTAAAATACCTAAACACAACATAAATCAGTTCTGTAAAATCAAATCAAATGTACAGATTTTTAATTCTGACAAAAAATTATCAGATGCCATACACTGCATGTTGAAAATAATAAAATACAATAACATTGTAATTATTAAAACAAAAGAAAACAAATTCCGAAAACAGACATCTCATTTTCTTGATATTTAAGATGATACAAGAGTGTCAGACAACAGATTGTGTAATATTTCATCTTTCTTAAAAAGACATCATCAGACCCATTCATCAATCCGCCTTTTTTCAGAATTTGTTTTATTTTTTGTAATTATTAATGACATAGAAACTACAAAATCACTTATTCCCATACGTAATATTGAACAAAGTTAGTTTTATGTAAATGCTGGTTCCAACATATATCTATGTGACGGCACCAGAAAATACAAGAATATATATTATGTATATATTGGAAGTTTTTGTGTGATGATTCTCCTTGTAAAATAGTGCTCAATGCGTGAGAGCAGAGCATAAATTAATGTAGTAATGTTGAAAAAAAATCACAAAAACTACAGTTTCATCCCCACAAGCCTGTTTTGCAATTGCTCACTCTTCGTGATTTTTTCAACATCACTACATATATAATGTATATATTGGATATTTCATGTGTTTCATTTGTGTTAATGTGAATTCTTAAGTACATTAAAACAGCTATGTACAACTAACAATGTTCATGTAGTTAAATAATGGTTATCATTATCAAATAAACAGATTGACACATTTCATGCAGAAATGCAAAAATACAATCATGATATACAGATTATCATTTAAAAGTAACACAAAAATAGGTCAAAAAAGCAAGAATTTACTTAATATATGTATATATAGATACAGCTAGTACATAGTGACTTTACCTTGAAGCATAACTGTAACCTGAATCAAAGGACCAATTATATTGCATTCTTTTAAATTGATGGAGCATAAAGCAATAGTTGTGATTCCAGCAAGGACATCTTTAGACTTATTAAAACCCTAAAAAATTAAAACTTCAAATATGTAAAAATGTTGGAAACTGAACAAAAAATGAAAAATTCATTCATGATGACACTTGCAAATGATTTTCTAATTACTCATAACAACTGTAATAATCTTGTGATGTGCTATTTTTGTCAAAAGAAAACATGTTCAGGTTTGTTATACAAAATATAATGACTTTAGGCTGCTGAGGTGGTAGTCAGAGATACAGAACTGCTCAGAAGTAAGTTTACAGAAAACGCGTTCGTAAGGCGTCCGGAACGCGTTCCGAACTCGTTCCAAAATGCGTGGAACATGTGTAAAGTGGAACGTGTATCAAAACGCGTTGTTGGCCTCATCTGATCATTGATCGGTAATCATCATTTATACTCGCTGTACAAGTTTTCAATTTCGGAAATTTCCATGTTGTACCGAGTTTTCTTGAACAATTGGCAGCGCGTTCATAACGTGTTCAAAAATTGTCTGGGAACGCGTTCAGAACGTGTTCAAAAATTGTCTGGGAACGCGTTCATAACGTGTTCAAAAATTGTCTGGGAACGCGTTCGGGACGCGTTCGAAACGCAAATGGAACACGAACGCAGTGTTAAGTTAGTTGTGAGCAGTACTGTAAGTTGTTACCAATGCTAAAATATGAATTTTAAAATATTTCAAATGACTTTAATAGAATTTCATGGTATAGAAATCAGCAGCTAAAAAATTACCCCGTTTACCTAATTAAGTAAGCATTTGTATTACTACTTAAACAGCACGTATATCAAAATATCAATTACTCCAACAGAACTTTCATTCAAGCAGACTGCGGACGTCCCATTGGTATGAGCTTATTGACAGGAATTAGTTTTTATCTATTCTATTTAAAGTCATTACCAGCACTTTTCTATGAAAAGCTAAATGTTTATAAATTAGTATAAAAATAAAGTAAATGGTTTGAAAATTACAAAATCGCAGAAATTGCGAAATTTAAGTATGTACCTACCTCATCGGCCATATCAAAGGACGTCAAAATTTGTTGACATGTTTTACTCAAACTACTCCACATCTCTTCGTATTCTTGTTGTGACAGTGATTGCAGCATCTCACACAAGTCAAATGGATCGTTCTTTGAATGCTTACAATGTAAAACAACACAATCAAAATTGATATGAAGGATAACTGACGATAGAGCCGGTGTAATTTAAGCACATTATAGACACATGTAAATGATATGTGTACGCTACATTCCATACGTACATGAAGCTTAATCAAAGCAATAAATTCTTGTTGTTTATGTTCGTGAATCGTCTTTAATATTTCCTCTCGTCTTGTCGCCATCTTGGCTCTTGCTTAACTTTCCCGCCAAAACAGTGTTGGTGGATCTACTATCTTAGGACAACTGGAGTGCTATCTTACAGGGGGGGTCTTTTTTCTTTGCTCAAAAACGGTGTGTTGTTAAAATATCTCAAACTATATCATTAACAAGTAACAGTATAGTTTCTTCTGCACTTATGAAAAAAATGTTTTTTCCTACTTCACCACCTAAAGTGTATGACTCGTCAGCTTTGTACGTAGTTAGTACAACTTTAAACTTCTCCTTTGTTCCTAAATACCAGTGTAAACACACTTCCCATCCATTCTGTGAACATATTCCTACTCGCTAACATCATATTAAATAACAGAGTTAAAAACTCAAGAGACACATCTTCTAGACAAGTACATCGTTAAGATTGACTGTCTTATACTTATCACTATTCAATCTCTTTAAGGCGCTCATAATTTTTTTAATGTTTTTCACTGAAGGAATCGCTCCATTATTGAAGAAAATCGGAAGAGTTCGTGCCAAACTACACACTTATTTTATGACCTGTTGCTACATGTTTTCTGTCTATGAAAAGAAAAAGGATTTTTTTTAAATATGCCTTCAGTGAAATTCGATTTCGGTAAAATGGCAATCAATCTGGTAAAGGACTTGAATAACACAAGCTCGTTGTCTGTAGACAACGTTTTTTTATATTGTAAAAAAGTCTTCATACTGTCTTCTTACATAAAAATTTTAATGACAATTTGCCAAGAAATCTATGCTTTAGGAAAGCAAATACACAGATTTAAAATGTAAAAAAATGCAAAAGAATTTTAACAACATCCGAGATAGTGGACAATACGTACACCATGATCATTTACGGAGCATTTTACACTTTTCGTAAAGTAAAAATTCTATGCTGAAATTTTACACTAAACGTTAGTCGTTATCTCAAATAAATTTGCATGCGTTCAAAAAATTCTTTAGAAACACGTGCAACACTATAATCTTTTACCATGCAACTGAACACTTTTCACTCAACAATATTTCTAAATTAATGATTGTACGTCATTTTATTGAAATTTAAATTTGTGGTAATTATTTCATAGCGTCGGTCGTTCTGATAAAGACAATCTACAATAAATCAATGATACAAAAATTGCGAAACGAAACGTTTCCAATCATATCAAGAGCAGTCTTAAAATACACATGACAAAGATATGAAGAGATTTTCGTTCTCATCTTTAAGGGAAATTAAGAAAAGTAAAGATGTTTTCGATGTGAAAGTATTGGGTTGTGTATCATGCTCTCATCCAGGTGTTGATGAAATATGTCGAGCAATGGAAGAGAAATACACCGCAACAAGAGAAAGGAAAAATTCTTACTCAAAGCATAAAGGTTTCATCAAAGGAATCGAACTTGAGAAAGGTTTAACCGACAATCTAAGCTCAGTAAAAAAATTTG
The DNA here is from genome assembly GCF_021976095.1 of Xenia sp. Carnegie-2017. NCBI lineage: Eukaryota > Metazoa > Cnidaria > Anthozoa > Malacalcyonacea > Xeniidae > Xenia > Xenia sp. Carnegie-2017. The sequence goes on along the minus strand of NW_025813482.1, from coordinate 9,190,598 downwards.
CTATCGAACGAATTGTGTATTGCGGTGTTGATAGACGACATCAAAAGATTTTTGCTTTCTTCTACCGAGCGCCAGATAGTTTGTACGGCGTGTTAGATTGCCATGTTCTTGAATTCCGATCAAAGCGCGATGCAAAGAATGTTGCTTTAAAATTCTCTCAAACATTTCTAAAAATGGCTGAGAGTAAAGAACAAGAAAAGGGAGAATACTCGCTGAAACATTTGAATCGTGACAGGACAAAAACTGATTCCATGATTCAACTACACTGTTCCGTGGAAAGCGTTAACAACGACAGCTGTTTCCAATCTAAAAATAATCAGTCATGCTCGTCAGGCAAAATGGAAGTACAACAACAAATTAATGAAGGTGAAAACAGTTCGAGATTTGGAGACTCAATAAATCATCCAACTCATGAAATTAATTCCAATGTAAGTTGTGACTCAAATTTACAAAAAACGAAACTTTTAAGAGTGACGTCTATTAAACGAAGCAAAATCAAATCATCACAAAGTTATAATGAATTAAACTATGTAAATGGAGAATGGTGCGGTTATGTTCGTAAAAAGAAAAGTTTACCAAACGTGGACAATTTTATTGAAACTATAAATCAATACAGAAATGATCAAAATATTTGCAATAACGGAATGAAAAAAGATAAAAACTTCAATTTTTATAAAACAAAACAAGAAAAAGAAAAATTGCCTGTTGATCAGGAATATATGCTTATGAATAGAAGATTATCCAGTTAAAATAAAAATAAAATAAGATTATTGTTATTATGAATATTCATTATAATATAATATATAACGTCATTGCTAAGAAATTGTAAAGATACGAGGAAAATTGCAGTGATTCGTTGTAAGTATAGAAAGATAACAATTATATGATAACAATGATTTAAACATGAATTTATGCATTGCAACGTGTTCTACAGAGGTTCTTTGTAAATAATTTGAGTTGTGAGTTGCTGCATATAAATTATTGTTGAAACTTTGTGTTTGGTAAAGTTTCCACTTAGATTAAATTATACGTATTTAATCAGTTATTTTTTGACAGAAAATAAAAAGAAATCTTTGTTGAGGTAAGCTCATGTCGAAAAAATTCATACATATAAATCCAAATGGTAAATGGTTGATATGAGTGATATCACTTGCACAAAGAAATAAAATGGGATCTTTCATTTTTCACCCCCAAGTTTTAAGGAGTTTGTCTCACACTTACAATTTTATAAATTTCAACTGGAGCAAACTTGCAGAATCAGAACCAGAAAGATACAAAGACTAAACACTTTATTCAATCTTAGTTGCTTTATTAGGAGCAAAAGTATTTACTATTGTGGCGTTAAGATGATGTCAGACTAATTAATTAGCTTTATCACGCTGTTTTCATGCTGACTCATTGTTATTATATAGTTACGTTATAATTAGTTATATTACGTCATATGATGTGAATAGCAATTACGCTATAAACATTACGTCGTATTTTATAATTGGCTTCCAGGCAGTATGTAAGCAGAGGACAGCTAGAGCGAGGATTATTATTATTATTATTATTACTATTGAGAGACATTGTGTAATAGGAAAGATGTGATACTTGGCTATTTGTTGTTGGACGTGTCGTCGAGAGGATTTGAGGACGCAGAAAAGTTAAAAATATTGCCTGAGAAGCAAAGTTATTTATCTTTGCCGTAGACAACAGTATATACTATCCTGTTATTTCTTTCTTATTGCTTTCTTTATTTTAATAATAATAGAAAAATAGTTGAAGTCTTCTGTTCTTAAATCTTTCTTATTACGATGAACGTGTACATGGACGTATTGATGTAAACTTTTTTGTAAACAGAAGAAAAAGGCTTTTTCTATGTGGATACTGCGATTTTGTGATAAATAGAAGGTCAGACAAGGGGAGAAAGGCCCTCAATGACATCATGTCACGGCCCAAGGGTCTTTTTATCTTAAAATGTAAATCAGGCTCTGCTCAGAGCGTATGTATTGACTTCAACATGTTAAGCAAAATTCAATTATTACACGCACTTACAATAAGTTGAGCTTACCATGTAACTATATACTAGTAGTTTGTTATTTAAGAAAAGCTATAAATAGTTATTCAAATAAAATCCGCCAAAGTATCAACTTTACTTGTCGGCGCATGTGCAAACATTCATTTGATGAAATTATAATCAAAATAAAACTAGTTATATGAACTTCAATTTCAAATCTCATTATCAGTATACATGGTAAATGCAGAACTGTTGACCGATTCTGTTAGTTCATCTTTCGTCTCTTCATTAAATTTATCGTTTTCCTCTTCTTCAATCTTCACAAAATGTACAAATGCATTCAACAATAAAAGTGTTGTCATGTAAATGAAACCCATTGGTAAGATAATCAGACCTTTATCTCCCACTTCTGGTGGCAATGAATCAACTATTGATGCTGACATACCAACAACTCGAATACAGTTCATAACACTCAGTGTTATGGATGATTTTTTTGGAACGAAAGGCAATGATAAAAGAGCCAAATAGGTTGTTATCAAAATAATCAAAACAAACGCATTAGCAAGACACAAGTTACAAAAAACATTGAGAGTATCAACTTTTTCAAAATGTCCACTGTTACTGGTCTCACTGATTCTGACATGGAGGAGAAGTATTATGCAAGTTATTCCAACATATTTCAAAGCATCATTCCAGGACTTTATGATTTTTCGCGCTGCAGGAATACAACGCACTGATCTTCCAACCTGTACAAAAACTTTTTTAAGAATAAGAGATAGAAAAATATATATTTTATTTAAAGAGAATATGTAGCTCACTTACCACCAAAGGAGTAAAAATTCGCAAAACGTTTCTGATCAATAAATTAGTAACAGATAACTGAGCATTTAATGTCGGTAAAAACAATGAAAGTGTTGAAGACATTGTAAAGATTGATATAAATACACCAAGAATTGATAACATGGCGCACAATCCACGATGAGCATTTGCAGCAGTAACCTATAGATATGAAAAAATACCTCGAAACGAAGAGAATTGATAATATAGATATTGACAATATACAAAAAAATTAGTTAAATGAAGTATTAAGTTAAGTTTGGTTTTTTCATTTTCGCGAATTTTCAAAATGGTGTGCCTCACCTTGACATGATAGTTATAAATATCTATGGGAGATTGGCTTCTAAATCATTAAAACAACACCCCCAAAAAATTGCGTTTTCTTTCTTATATATAAAACAAAATAAAACAAATTCGGAAAACGGACATCTCGTTTTCTTGATATTCAAGATAATACAAGAGTTTGAAACAAAGATGGTGTAATATTTCGTCTTTATCCAAAGACATCATCAGACTAATAGTTTACTATGCAGGCTGCAAAACTTTTATATAATTATTTACAAGCGGAAGTGACATTTACGTAACTAGAGAACTATAAGACTCAACTATTAGGGAGTATATCTACATTTAAAATAGAGATAATTTCTTACAGGCTTTGAGGCAACTATTAAGTTGTGGCATATTTGCGTTTTATCAAAGCCTGTAAGAAATTATCTCTATTTTAAATGTAAGTATACTGCCTAATTGTTGAGTCTTATAGTTCTTTAATTACGTAACTGACACTTCCGCTTGTAAATAATTATATAAAAGTTTCACAGCCTGCATAGTAAACTATTAGTCTGATGATGTCTTTGGAATAAAGACAAAATATTACACAATCTTTTGTTTCAAAACTCTTGTATTATCTTGAATATCAAGAAAACGAGATGTCCGTTTTCGGAATTTGTTTTATTTTGTTTTACTTATTAATTGTCTGCTTTTCCTGGTTATTTTTTATATATACATAAGCAGTTATAACTCACGACTATTCAGTAAAATACTCCATCTAATCTTAATTTGTATACATTGAATGATGCAAGACATACCAAAATGAGTGATGATGCAGGGGCTGATGGTGACATGAAATAAATTTGTAAACCAATTCGAAATTCTTCAGGTCCCAAAATCTTCATTTCATAACTGCTCATGTTTGAAGCGTTTCTGGAGTTTGTTTGCTGTCCAATTAATGCAGAAAAGTAAGGAATTTCATTTAAGCTATTCACTACGGAAAACGGTACAAGAAATAAGATTAAAATCAATCCAATCACAATTTCTTTGTACGACTTGATTGCAGACTTTGCTTCGCTGACCCGTAAACGCAATCCTATCGTTGTAAATAAGCAAACGACACAAATTGTTCCAAGAGGAATCTTTTCATTCAAGTAAACTGCCGGTTGAGGAAGGGCTATACCAAAAATTACCGATAACACAATACCAAGAGGTAATAGATGACGTAATAGTAGTACTTTTATTCTCAAAAAGATACATTTTTCCACATTTTCATTCATGCTAACACCAACGCTATCTTGATTACTCATTCTTTGATTTCTTCGTTCTTAATACACCAGTGATAAATTTGGCTGATAAATTTTGCTGCCAAGGTACCAGACAGGTTTAAAAATGATTTATGGAAGAGCAGTATTTATAACACAATATTATTGATATTCGTCTTCCATTTATTGGTCATTGCAAATTTGGTAAACATAAGTTCTTACTTTGACAAAATCTGTTTCATTAACATATAAGCTTGGAAAATAATATTGCACGTTAATCGCATCATCTCATCCTGCTCCGACACATTCGACCTCATGATCCACGAAAGCCTCCTCATCTCCAAACTAAAACCTTCACTTAACACCCAAGGCAGCTCCATCCCTCTTAGGCTTTTTTAATCTCAACACGTCACCCTAACAATACATCACACTTAGATCACACTTACATCACACTTACATCACACTTACATCACACTTACATACACACATCACACAATACATCACATCACACCTACACATTCACAGTAACCTGATACCTCAAACTATGTAAATAGCTCTATATATATCTGTATTCTTGTTAACTTCCCAATTAGTCTGAAGATGTCTTGAGTAAAGACGAAACGTCACTCTTTTAATAATTTTCATAAAACCAAATTGCTTATGACTGTATTTAAAATTACTTGTTGGGCTCTAATATTTATAGTGAGAATCCGTTTGCCGCCTGGCACCTCATTGGCAACAATATTACACGTTAAGTTAGTGTGTATTTATTTAGCACATCACAAAGCTCCGAACGTCTTTTATAAACTCGGGTTCGGCTGATTTTTTTTAAAAGGGTGGTTTTTCAAACTGTTTGTTTGTTATGAATGAACGTCAACAATTGTATCGCCAGCGGTCTCAGGTATTTTGAACGCAGGACACTTTGCACAGTCAGAAAAATAAATTTTTTCAAATTTTTTTTTCCCACGATTTACGATTATATTGAAACCAGGCTTAATTATGCCAACTTAAAAAAGCTGTCAATCAGTTCTTAAATAGCCATAATTTCCAATGATTGCCAGCCGTCAAAACACACAAAAGAGCATGGGTACCAGGTAAAATTTGCGCACAATAAAAAATATAACGGGAAATCAAGCGAAGGTTAATACTTGATAATTTAACCTAAATTAGCTACACTACACTGACAACAGATTTATAGATTTAAATATGTGATACAAGTGTATATGATTCAGTTAAATATTGTGTTATTTTGTAACTTGCCAAATGTCGATATTCTTGCATCCAATGCGAAAATTTGCATACGAAATGAATATTTGCACGAAACCTTGCAAGGAAACTCTACTTCGTTTTTTCAGTTGCATAACATACAGCATGAATACATAAATTTATCTTTTATCATGTGCTATAAATACGAAATTTTTTTTGCCAATATATAAGTAATTGTCAAAAACAGAGCCCAAGTTGTCTTTTGTGTCTGTAATAAAGAATATTCTGTCTGTAATATAGAATAAAGGTGTGTAGAATATCGTATTTAGCTCTGAATATAGAATCATAATTCATTATTGCATGGAATTTTCCGTATCTACGTTTTAAATAAGATGTCATGCGAATCGCAGGGCAAATGTTAGTTTGAAGACTTAATCACTTATTTATAAATAGGTTTTGTGTTCAAATAATGAAACGGTAAACTCGATTAAAAATTACATCTGAACTGAGCAATATTTTACGACACACACTCGCGTGTGACAAATTTGATGAAATATTTCAGCATAAATTTGTGTATGCTGTGTTCCAGAATTTGCTTCAAGCATATAATTGCTTTAATTTAGCATTCTGTTTGTGCCAAATTAGCAAAAAAGTTTTCAATTCCTTTCTCATCTTCAATCACGGCAATTTAAGTTTGATAATGCAGCAGTGGAGTTAAATTTCTCCAGTATGGTGGGCACTAACATATACGTTCATTCATTATTTAGTAGTTTGATTTTTTTTCCATGAATAAATTTTTCCTTCGTAATGACAAAATATAGAGTAATAATACAGTAAAACATTCAATATATACGAATAACTAGATAGCAATAAGAAATTGATTTTTGTGGTCTGCTCAAGAGTTTATTCTGATTTACAAATATATTCTGATTTAACTACTTTTATAAAAATGGCTAAATTTTACGTAACATGTGAACAGTTATATCAAATGTCATAATCAGTATACATGGTAAATGCAGAACTGTTGACTGATTCATTTGGTTCATCTTCCATTTCTTTATCAAATTTCTCGTTTTCCTCTTCTTCAATCTTCACAAAATATACGAATGCATTCAACAACCATAGAGTTGTTATGCAACTAAAATCCATCGGTAAGATAATCAGACCTTTATCTCCCACTTCTGGTGGCAATGAATCAACTATTGATGCTAAGATACCAACAACTCGAAGACAGCTCAAAACACACAGTGTTATGGATGATTTTTTTGGAACGAAAGGCAATGATAAAAGAGACGCATAGGTTGTTATCAAAATAATCAAAACAAAAGCATTTAAAAGACACAAGACACAAAAAACATTTAGAAGTGCAACTTTTTCAAAATGTCCACTGTTACTGGTCTCACTGATTCTGACATGGAGGAGAAGTATTAACCCCGGCCACACTATCGTCGAAATGCAACGAATTTCGTGACGAGTCGCTCGTCAACGAGAAAATATGACGATATGGACGAATTCGTCGCCGTTGAGCATGCACACCGAAATCGTCAACGAGTGACGAGTAATTGTTGCATATCTACTCTGATTGGACAAGAAAAATCACATGACTAATGTTTACTTTCACTGTGCTGTGGCAAAATGGCGGATTGGCAAGAAATATTAATTGAGCTAGTGAGAGAGAGGCGATGTTTGTGGGACTAATTTCATCCTGACTATAAAGATACACGCAATATAAAGAAAAATAATTGGAAGGATGTTGCTCGGGGACTGAAAGTTGCGACCAATAGAGTTTGACGAAGCTCTTGCAACAACGTGTCATACAAGCCCTTCTCTTCTCGCCTTTTATTTATGGGATGCACCCAGAACCTTCTTTTGTATGTACGTCGTTTTGCAGAAATTAGAAGCAGTAGAATTTTTCTCTTCAATAATAGAAGTTTCTTTTTGCGCTGATAATCGTCCATGCTTGTACGGAAAATCGTTACAATGTGGCACATGTACTCGTCACGACGGCTCGTTGACGAGCGACTCGTCACGAAATTCGTTGCATTTCGACGATAGTGTGGCTCGCGCTTTATGCAAGTTATTCCTACATAATTCAAAGCAATATTCCAGGACTTAATGATTTTTCGCGCTGCAGGAATACAACGCACTGATCTTCCAACCTGTACAAAAAGATGTATTTAGAATAAGAGATAAAAAAGAATATATTTTATTTAAAGAGAATATGTAGTTCACTTACCACCAAAGGAATAAGAATTTGCAAAACGTTTCTGATCAACAAATTAGTAACAGACAACTGAGCATTTAATGTCGGTAAAAACAATGAAAGTGTTGAAGACATTGTAAAGATTGATATAAATACACTAAGAATTGATAACAAGGCGCACAATCCACGATGAGCATTTGCAGCAGTAACCTATATATATGAAAAAATACCTCGAAACGAAGAGAATTGATAATATGGATATTGACAATATACAAAAAAGTTAGTTAAATGAAATACTATGTTAAGTTTGTTTTTTTCATTTTTGCCAATTTTCAAAATGGTGTGCCTCACCTTGACATGATAGTTATAGACATCTATAGGATGTTGGCTTCTAAATCATTAAAACTGCTGAGGTGGTAGTCAGAGATACAGTACTGCTCAGAAGTAAGTTTACAGAAAATGCGTTCGTAAGGCGTCCGGAACGCGTTCCAAACTCGTTCCAAAATGCGTGGAACATGTGTAAAGTGGAACGTGTATCAAAACGCGTTGTTGGCCTCATCTGATCATTGATCGGTAATCATCATTTATACTCGCTGTAAAAGTTTTCAATTTCGGAAATTTCCATGTTGTACCGAGTTTTTTTGAACAATTGGGAGCGCGTTCATAACGTGTTCAAAAATTGTCTGGGAACGCGTTCATAACGTGTTCAAAAATTGTCTGGGAGCGCGTTCATAACGTGTTCAAAAATTGTCTGGGAACGCGTTCAGAACGTGTTCAAAAATTGTCTGGGAACGCGTTCGGCACGCGTTCGAAACGCAAATGGAACACGAACGCAGTGTTAAGTTAGTTGTGAGCAGTACTGTAAGTTGTTACCAATGCTAAAATATGAATTTTAAAATATTTCAAATGACTTTAATAGAATTTCATGTTATAGAAATCAGCAGCTAAAAAATTACCCCGTTTACCTAATTAAGTAAGCATTTGTATTACTACTTAAACAGCACGTATATCAAAATATCAATTACTCCAACAGAACTTTCATTCAAGCAGACTGCGGACGTCCCATTGGTATGAGCTTATTGACAGGAATTAGTTTTTATCTATTCTATTTAAAGTCATTACCAGCACTTTTCTATGAAAAGCTAAATGTTTATAAATTAGTATAAAAATAAAGTAAATGGTTTGAAAATTACAAAATCGCAGAAATTGCGAAATTTAAGTATGTACGTACCTCATCGGCCATATCAAAGGACGTCAAAATTTGTTGACATGTTTTACTCAAACTACTCCACATCTCTTCGTATTCTTGTTGTGACAGTGATTGCAGCATCTCACACAAGTCAAATGGATCGTTCTTTGAATGCTTACAATGTAAAACAACACAATCAAAAATTGATATGAAGGATAACTGACGATAGAGCCGGTGTAATTTAAGCACATTATAGACACATGTAAATGATATGTGTACGCTACATTCCATACGTACATGAAGCTTAATCAAAGCAATAAATTCTTGTTGTTTATGTTCGTGAATCGTCTTTAATATTTCCTCTCGTCTTGTCGCCATCTTGGCTCTTGCTTAACTTTCCCGCCAAAACAGTGTTGGTGGATCTACTATCTTAAGACAACTGGAGTGCTATCTTACAGGGGGGGTCTTTTTTCTTTGCTCAAAAACGGTGTGTTGTTAAAATATCTCAAACTATATCATTAACAAGTAACAGTATAGTTTCTTCTGCACTTATGAAAAAAATGTTTTTTCCTACTTCACCACCTAAAGTGTATGATTCGTCAGCTTTGTACGTAGTTAGTACAACTTTAAACTTCTCCTTTGTTCCTAAATACCAGTGTAAACACACTTCCCATCCATTCTGTGAACATATTCCTACTCGCTAACATCATATTAAATAACAGAGTTAAAAACTGAAGAGACACATCTTCTAGACAAGTACATCGTTAAGATTGACTGTCTTATACTTATCGCTATTCAATCTCTTTAAGGCGCTCATAATTTTTTTAATGTTTTTCACTGAAGGAATCGCTCCATTATTGAAGAAAATCGGAAGAGTTCGTGCCAAACTACACACTTATTTTATGACCTGTTGCTACATGTTTTCTGTCTATGAAAAGAAAAAGGATTTTTTTTAAATGTGCCTTCAGTGAAATTCGATTTCGGTAAAATGGCAATCAATCTGGTAAAGGACTTGAATAACACAAGCTCGTTGTCTGTAGACAACGTTTTTTTATATTGTAAAAAAGTCTTCATACTGTCTTCTTACATAAAAATTTTAATGACAATTTGCCAAGAAATCTATGCTTTAGGAAAGCAAATACACAGATTTAAAATGTAAAAAAATGCAAAAGAATTTTAACAACATCCGAGATAGTGGACAATACGTACACCATGATCATTTACGGAGCATTTTACACTTTTCGTAAAGTAAAAATTCTATGCTGAAATTTTACACTAAACGTTAGTCGTTATGTCAAATAAAAATTGCATGCGTTCAAAAAATTCTTTAGAAACACGTGCAACACTATAATCTTTTACCATGCAACTGAACACGTTTGACTCAACAATATTTCTGAATTAATGATTGTACGTCATTTTATTGAAATTTAAATTTGTGGTAATTATTTCATAGCGTCGATCGTTCTGATAAAGACAATCTACAATAAATCAATGATACAAAAATTGCGAAACGAAACGTTTCCAATCATATCAAGAGCAGTCTTAAAATACACATGACAAAGATATGAAGAGATTTTCGTTCTCATCTTTAAGGGAAATTAAGAAAAGTAAAGATGTTTTCGATGTGAAAGTATTGGGTTGTGTATCATGCTCTCATCCAGGTGTTGATGAAATATGTCGAGCAATGGAAGAGAAATACACCGCAACAAGAGAAAGGAAAAAGAAAATTCTTACTCAAAGCATAAAGGTTTCATCAAAAGGAATCGAACTTGAGAAAGGTTTAACCGACAATCTAAGCTCAGTAAAAAAATTTGCTATCGAACGAATTGTGTATTGCGGTGTTGATAGACGACATCAAAAGATTTTTGCTTTCTTCTACCGAGCGCCAGATAGTTTGTACGGCGTGTTAGATTGCCATGTTCTTGAATTTCGATCAAAGCGCGATGCAAAGAATGTTGCTTTAAAATTCTCTCAAACATTTCTAAAAATGGCTGAGAGTAAAGAACAAGAAAAGGGAGAATACTCGCTGAAACATTTGAATCGTGACAGGACAAAAACTGATTCCATGATTCAACTACACTGTTCCGTGGAAAGCGTTAACAACGACAGCTGTTTCCAATCTAAAAATAATCAGTCATGCTCGTCAGGCAAAATGGAAGTACAACAGCAAATTAATGAAGGTGAAAACTGTTCGAGATTTGGAGACTCAATAAATCATCTAACTCATGAAATTCATTCCAATGTAAGTTGTGACTCAAATTTACAAAAAACGAAACTTTTAAGAGTGACGTCTATTAAACGAAGCAAAATCAAATCATCACAAAGTTATAATGAGTTAAACTATGTAAATGAAGAATGGTGCGGTTATGTTCGTAAAAAGAAAAGTTTACCAAATATGGACAATTTTATTGAAACTATAAATCAATACAGAAATGATCAAAATATTTGCAATAACGGAATGAAAAAAGATAAAAACTTCAATTTTTATAAAACAAAACAAGAAAAAGAAAAATTGCCTGTTGATCAGGAATATATGCTTATGAATAGAAGATTATCCAGTTAAAATAAAAATAAAATAAGATTATTGTTATTATGAATATTCATTATAATATAATAGAAAACGTCATTGCTAAGAAATGGTAAAGATACGAGGAAAATTGCAGTGATTCGTTGTAAGTATAGAAAGATAACAATTATATGATAACAATGATTTAAACATGAATTTATGCATTGCAACGTGTTCTACAGAGGTTCTTTGTAAATAATTTGAGTTGTGAGTTGCTGCATATAAATTATTGTTGAAACTTTGTGTTTGGTAAAGTTTCCACTTAGATTAAATTATACGTATTTAATCAGTTATTTTTTGACAGAAAACAAAAAGAAATCCTTGTTGAGGTAAACTCATGTCGAAAAAATTTATACATATAAATCCAAATGGTAAATGGTTGATATGAGTGATATCACTTGCACAAAGAAATAAAATGGGATCTTTCATTTTTCACCCCCAAGTCTTAAGGAGTTTGTCTCACACTTACAATTTTATAAATTTCAACTGGAGCAAACTTGCAGAATCAGAACCAGAGAGATACAAAGACAAAACACTTTATTCAATCTTAGTTGCTTTACTAGGAGCAAAAGTATTTACTATTGTGGCGTTAAGATGATGTCAGACTAATTAATTAGCTTTATCATGCTGACTCATTGTTATTGTACAGTTACTTTCTAATTTAGTTATATTACGTCATATGATGTGAATAGCAATTACGCTATAAACATTACGTCGTATTTTATAATTGGCTTCCAGGCAGTATGTAAGCAGAGGACAGCTAGAGCGAGGATTATTATTATTATTATTATTATTAAGAGACATTGTGTAATAGGAAAGATGTGATACTTGGCTATTTGTTGTTGGACGTGTCGTCGAGAGGATTTGAGGACGCAGAAGAGTTAAAAATATTGTCTGAGAAGCAAATTTAATTATTTTTGTCGTAGACAACAGTGTATACTATCCTGTTATTTCTTTCTAATGGCTTTCATTATTTATTAATAATAGAAAAATAGTTGAAGTCTTCTGTTCTTAAATCGTTCTTATTACAATGAACGTGTACATGAATGTATTGATGTAAACTTTTTTGTAAATAGAACTAAATGGCTTTTTCTATGTGGATACTGCGACTTTGTGGCAAATAGAAGGTCAGACAAGGGGAGAAGGGACCTCAATGATATCATGACACGGCCCACGGGCCTTTTTATCTTAAAATGTCATTCAGGCTCTGCTCAGAGCGTAAGCATTGACTTCAACATGTTAAGCGAAATTCGACTATTACACGCACTTATAATAAGTTGAGATTACCATTTAGGAATATACTAGGAGTTTGTTATTTATTAAAAGCTATAAAGTAGTTATTCAAATAAAATCCACCAGAAGTAGCAGCTTTATTTGTCGGCGCATGTGCAATCATTCATCTGATGAAATTATTACTAAAATTTATAATTTGACTAAGTATATTTAGTTATTAAAATTCACCATACTGAAATGAAATACTTGTGCGACATTAACAAAATATAAATTGTATCTCAATTCAAATAATTGAAGAAAATTATATTACACATGTCAATACAAAAATAATACAAACAAACATATTCTGATCTAAATTAACAAAAAATGTAGAAACACGCTGATACTTTTACCATAGGCAACACATAATGTGTTCACATATTAGTTATATCAAATCTATTAATAATAGAAAAATAGTTGAAGTCTTCTGTTTTTAAATCTTTTTTATTACGATGAACGTGTACATGAATGTATTGGTGCAAACCTTTTTTTGTAAATAGAACTAAACGGCTTTTTCTATGTGGATACTGCGACTTTGTGGCAAATAGAAGGTCAGACAAGGGGAGAAGGGACCACGATGATATCATGTCACGGCCCACGGGCCTTTTTATCTTAAAATGTCATTCAGGCTCTGCTCAGAGCGTAAGCATTGACTTCAACATGTTAAGCGAAATTCGACTATTAAAGGCACTTACAATAAGTTGAGCTAACCATGTAACTATATACTAGTAGTCTATTCATTTATGAAAAGCTATAAAGTAGTTATTCAAATAAAATCCAACAGAAGTAGCAACTTTACCTGCTGTAGGGCATGTGCAAACATTCATCTGATGAAATTATTACTAAAATTTATAATTTGAGTAAGTATATTTAGTTATTAAAATTCACCATACTGAAATGAAATACTTGTGCGACATTAACAAAATATAAATTGCATTTCAATTCAAATAATTGAAGAAAATTATATTACGCATGTCAATACAAAAATAATACAAACAAACATATTCTGATCTAAATTAACTAAATATGTAGAAACACGGAGATACTTTTACGATAGGAGACACATAATGTGTTCACATATTAGTTATATCAAATCTTATTATCAGTATACATGGTAAATGCAGAACTGTTGACCGATTCATTTGGTTTATCTTTCATTTCTTTATCAAATTTCTCGTTTTCCTCTTCTTCAATCTTCACAAAATATACAAATGCATTCAACAATAAAAGAGTTGTCATGTAGATGAGACCCATCGGTAAGATAATCAAACCTTTATCTCCCACTTCTGGTGGCAATGAATCAACTATTGATGCTGACATACCAACAACTCGAAGACAGTTCATAACACTCAGTGTTATTGATGATTTTTTTGGAACGAAAGGCAATGATAAAAGAGCTACATAGGTTGTTATCAAAATAATTAAAACAAACGCATTAGCAAGACACAAGTTACAAAAAACATTGAGAGTAGCAACTTTTTCAAAATGTCCACTGTTACTGGTCTCACTGATTCTGACATGGAGGAGAAGTATTATGCAACTTATTCCGACATATTTCAAGGCATCATTCCAAGACTGAATGATTTTTCGCGCTGCAGGAATTGAACGCACTGATCTTCCAACCTGTACAAAAAATTTTTTAAGAATAAGAGATAGAAAAGTATATATTTTATTCAAAGAGAATATGTAGTTCACTTACCACCAAAGGAGTAAGAATTCGCAAAACGTTTCTGATCAACAAATTAGTAACAGATAACTGAGCATTTATTGTCGGTAAAAACAATGAAAGTGTTGAAGACATTGTAAAGATTGATATAAATACACCAAGAATTGATAACAAGGCGCACAATCCACGATGAGCATTTGCAGCAGTAACCTATAGATATGAAAAAATACCTCGAAACGAAGAGAATTGATAATATGGATATTGACAATATACAAAAAAGTTAGTTAAATGAAATACTATGTTAAGTTTGTTTTTTTCATTTTTGCCAATTTTCAAAATGGTGTGCCTCACCTTGACATGATAGTTATAGACATCTATAGGATGTTGGCTTCTAAATCATTAAAACAACACCCACACACACACACAAAAAAAAATTGCGTTTTCTTTCTTATATATAAAACAAAATAAAACAAATTCCGAAAACGGACATCTCGTTTCCTTGATATTCAAGATAATACAAGAGTTTGAAACAAAAGATGGTGTAATATTTCGTCTTTATTCCAAAGACATCATCAGACTAATAGTTTACAATGCAGGCTGCGAAACTTTTATATAATTATTTACAAGCGGAAGTGACAGTTACGTAATTAGAGAACTATAAGACTCAACAATTGGTCAGTATACTTACATTTAAAATAGAGATAATTTCTTACAGGCTTTGAGACCACTATTAAGCTGTGGCATAATGCGTTTTATCAAAAGTGCTTTTAAGATGAGAAGTTGATTAGGAATACTATTATTACAGCGATATAAAATCTTATAAAATCTTATATCGCTGTATTAATAATCCTAATCAACTTCTCATCTTAAAAGCACTTTTTATAAAACGCAATATGCCACAACTTAATAATGGTCCCAAAGCCTGTAAGAAATTATCTCTATTTTAAATGTAAGTATACTGACCAATTGTTGAGTCTTGATAGTTCTCTAATTACGTAACTGTCACTTCCGCTTGTAAATAATTATATAAAAGTTTCGCAGCATGCATTGTAAACTATTAGTTTGATGATGTCTTTGGAATAAAGACGAAATATTACACAATCTTTTGTTTTAAAACTCTTGTATTATCGTGAATATCAAGAAAACGAGATGCCCGTTTTCGGAATTTGTTTTATTTTGTTTAACTTAAAATTATCTGCTTGTCCGGGTTTTTTCTTATATATACATAAGCAGTTATAACTCACGACTATTCAGTAAAATACTCCATCTAATCTTAGTTTGTATACATTGAATGATCCAAGACATACCAAAATGAGTGATGATGCAGGTGCTGATGGTGACATGAAATAAATTTGTAAACCAATTCGAAATTCTTCAGGTCCCAAAATCTTCATTTCATAACTGCTCATGTTTGAAGCGTTTCTGGAGTTTGTTTGTTGTCCAATTAATGCAGAAAAATAAGGAATTTTATTCAAGCTATTCACTACGGAAAACGGTACAAGAAATAAGATTAAAATCAATCCAATCACAATTTCTTTGTACGACTTGATTGCAGACTTTGCTTCGCTGATCCGTAAACGCAATCCTATCGTTGTAAATAAGCAAACGACACAAATTGTTCCAAGAGGAATCTTTTCATTCAAGTAAACTGCCGGTTGAGGAAGGGCTATACCAAAAATTACCGATAACACAATACCAAAAGGCAATAGATTACGTAATAGGAATATTTTTATTCTCAAAATGATACTTAATTTTTGTTCATTACTTTTTTCTTTTTCCACATTTTCATTTATGCTAACACCAACGCTATCTTGATTACTCATTCTTTGATTTCTTCGTTATTAATACACCAGTGATAAATTTAGCTGACAAGTTTTGATGCCAAGATTACAAACAGGTTCAAAGATGATGTATGAAAGAGCAGTATTTATAAAACAATGTTAATACTATCCATGCATCACTCATTATATAATAATCAAATACCAGGAATATAAAGTTCTTTGTTTGATAAAATCTGTTTCATAAACACATTAGCTTGGAAAATAATATTGCTAGTTAGGTCAGTGTGTATATATTAGGCAAATATAAATAACAAAAGACTTATTTTTGAACTCAGGAGCAGCAAATTTTTTTAGGAAGAGATTATATAACATATTTCCTTGTTATAAATGAGCGTGATCAATTATATCGCCATCGGCCTCCCGCTGTGTAAGGAATTTATTGTTTGAAAAGGTAAATTTCTAGATCATTTCTAATATTCAAATTGAGGGATTGTCAAAAATGAAACCTGGTGTCACCAGTATCTGTAAAACAATGACTTTTTCACTCGATTTTTCAGAAGAAAAAAACACATACACATGCAATTTTTGTTGTATCTAGGATGAATTTGTGATCTCGTATTTAGCAGAATGTAGAACCATAATTCATCATCGCATGGAATTTTCTATGTAGGCGTGTGGTTAACACGACGTCATGTGGATCACGTAGCAAATGATATTGACCACTATGGAAATCGAAGTATAAACAATAACCGCATTGTGATTTGCAAAGAATATGATCTTATCAGAACGTTACTAAATTGAAATTTTATATAGACGAGAATATTTTTGAAACTTTTAAATGCATGCATGTTACGAATAACTATATAAGCCTTCTTTATTGCGAACGAAACATTATTTACAGTATGGAACATATAATATAGGGTGAAAGAAATGAAGTTCTCTGTTTAAAACATAAATAATTAGTATAAACTCAAAAAGTAACAATTTATATAAACATTGTGTTGTATTTATGTTAAGTTTATGTGTAATAGAAAATCATTCCGACAGATCAATGCAATAGAAAAGAAAATCAGTTTATAAACTCTAGTTCAGGAAAATTTTCCAAAGTATTTGTTCTTTATGAAAAGAACGTAAACATTTTATTCAATTATTTCGCTAAAGATATTCAAAATGAACAATAGCATTTCAAAACTGAAACCAAAAATGTCATTTGTGTCTGTAGAATAGTCACACAATTCGTCAGAAAAAACACACTAGTTTTTAATTTATAGAAGTTTTCTAGAAGAGTACAGATACAGCTAACTATAAAAACATTGTTCAAAATTATATCGAAAATTTTTAAATCACCTGATGTGTTGTCAAAGAGGTATTACTTGCCTCGCGTGGCCAAATCAGTTCACATTCAAAAGTACAAGTAATGGATTCTTTTGCATTATCTTATATTCATCGTGCTTTTTAACTGGTTGAAAAATTGGGTTTGCACTTAGCAACTTTACACGTCTACAACTTTGTAGCAAATTTGATGAAGTATATTAATTTTGCATAAATTTGTGTAGGCATTGTTTTAGACTTTGATTCATTTGATTCATGCACTTAAATTGGCTTTCCATGTATTTTTTTTGTGAGTCGCAATAATGTCGTTATCTTTTCAAATAAATATAAAGTGAAATAAATTAATGTGATAATCATTTTAAAGTTAGCAAAAAAATTTGCAATGTCTTTGCCAAATTCAATTGCAGCAATTTAGATTCGATAAAGTAGCGGAAGCTACTGACTAAATTGCTTTAGTATTTCAATATGGTAGACATCAATTAATATTTACGTTCGTATATTACAGTAAAAGATTCGATAAAAGGACGCGTTGTACTTGTCGCTTTGGTTTGCAAATTGTTTTTATCAGTGTGTAAACAACAAGACGTCATGTGGAACACGTAGCAAATGTTAGTTTGTACACTAAATTGATACGATAAATATTATATTTGTGTTTGTTATAGCACTGCATTCAATTTCAACACAACTCTATTCTTAACTTCTATTTCATAATTTCTGAAAAATACTTTGAGCAAATCCTAATCCATTTATTTGGGGGTTAAATTCTACTTAAACATCTTGAACTCAATTCATAATAGGGGAATTTTGTTAATTGTGTGATGCAAAATATGCACATCACATCAAGAAACAGAAATTATTACAGCAATATCGCTTAAAGTAAAGCAAAGTAATAAAAAAATTTACCAAATAGCTATATGCCTTCACACTACCAGTCTACAAGTAATACAATTATTGTAAACAAAGGCAAAGGATCCAAATCTTTAAATGCCAAATATTATGATCTTGCCTACTATTATCATGAAACGTTTCCTCATCTTTCACCTTGCACAACTTCAGCATCCGTATACCACACAAGTTTGGAGTATGTTTTATTGACGAAATTTTAAAAAGGTTTTTGTTTGGATTAAAATTTTTGACATTTGATAGGTTTAGCCATGGGCGGCCCAGAAAATCACTAAGCTAGCTTAATAGTTTCAAACAAACGATGACTCTCCCCATTCCTCGTAACAGACAGTACACCGCAAACTTTTTATTATTTGATTGTATCTATATTATAAATATTATATATTTTCTAAAGGTAGGCAACTATCATCGCTCTTACAAACACATGTCTTTATATAAAGAATTGGTACGTAAAAAAAAAACAAGAATTCCAAATAATACTTACATCAGTAATAAATAGGATAATTTTTCTACATGAATTCATACTTAGCTTTTAAAAAAGACGAGAAAAATCCCGAAAATATGCGTGAACTTTTTAACTTGTTTGTAAAATTTTTCTGTCTCCTTGCTGGATATGTCATATTGGTAAAATGACATTGTTTTCAAAACGACTCTCAACTGCAATTGGCTAAAATTTCATTTTTTGATTTTAGCCATTTAAAAAATTAATTTTTAGCCATAAATGTTTAGTTATGTTCAATCGTCATAATGAATTTATGCATTGCAACGTGTTCTACAGAGGTTCTATGTAAATAATTTAAGCTGCGAGTCGCTGCATATAAATTATTATTAAAACTTTGTGTTTGGTAAAATTGAAGTAAATTATACGTATTCAAACAGTTATTCATATAATCATTTATTCATATAAATCCAAATGGTTGATATGGATGACATCATTTTCTTGAAGGAATAAATAGTGATCTTTCATTTTTTACCCAAAAATTATAGAGGATATACATTATAGCTATTACTTTTTAAAAGTCTTAAGGAGTTTGTCTCATACTTACTATTTTATAACTTACAACTAGAGCAGTGAACGAAAATGTTGAAAAACGAAATTTTGATGAACAACAGGTGTCAATTTGAGTACTACGTCATGTATTACCTCTTGGTATTATGTTATAAGAACCGGAGAGGGATACAGAACCAGAATTAGAACTGGAGAGGGATCGTATATAAAGAAAACACTTTACTCGATCTTAATTGCTTTTAGGAGCTAAAGTATTTACTATTGCTCTAATCAAAACCAGAGTTGATTCAGGCTTTACATGACTGAACTACAGCAGCAAATGTGACAAGGGAGACTGGAAGAAAAGTGCTTGCTTAGTGTTAAAATAAAAATGTGCTGAAGTGTTTATTAAGAAAAAGATTTGCAAAGAAGTTGGATTCAAACTTCCTAAAACATAACAAGTAAACGGAACGGAATTAACAGGAGTACATAAAGATATACCAAGTTAAAGTAGAAATCGTAAAGACTAAGCAAAGTGTAGGATTCCTTTGGCCAACCAAACACTGTTAAAGACTTGTTGATTTATCTCATCGTTTATTCAAGAAATAAAAGATGTTTACTGTGTGTGCACAGGCTTACATAAACCGAGGAGACCTTTGGGAGAACTCAAGAGCAGATCAATGCAAGCCCGAGATCGAAGGTCGAGAGTTGCACGGTGCTTGAGTGTGTTGAGGCAAATAGAGGGTCAGACAAGGGGAAAGGGGACTTTAATTATATCATGTTACGGCCCACGGGCCTTTTTATCGTGAAATGTCATTCAGGCTCTGCTCTGCTCAGAGCGTATGCATTGACTTCAACATGTTAAGCAAAATTCAACTATTACACGCACTTATAATAAGTTGAGATTACCATTTAGCAATATACTAGTAGTTTGTTATTTATGAAAAGCTATAGAGTAGTTATTCAAATAAAATCCACCAGAAGTAGCAGCTTTATTTGTCGGCGCATGTGCAATCATTCATCTGATGAAATTATTACTAAAATTTATAATTTGAGTAAGTATATTTAGTTATTAAAATTCACCAGACTGAAATGAAATACTTGTGCGACATTAACAAAATATAAATTGTATCTCAATTCAAATAATTGAAGAAAATTATATTACGCATGTCAATACAAAATAATACAAACAAACATATTCTAATCTAAATTAACTAAAAATGTAGAAACACAGAGATACTTTTACGATAGGCGACACATAATGTGTTCACATATTAGTTATATCAAATCTTATTATCAGTATACATGGTAAATGCAGAACTGTTGACCGATTCATTTGGTTTATCTTTCATTTCTTTATCAAATTTCTCGTTTTCCTCTTCTTCAATCTTCACAAAATATACAAATGCATTCAACAATAAAAAAGTTGTCATGTAGGTGAGACCCATCGGTAAGATAATCAGACCTTTATCTCCCACTTCTGGTGGCAATGAATCAACTATTGATGCTGACATACCAAAAATTCGAATACAGTTCAAAACACTCAGTGTTATGGATGATTTTTTTGGAACGAAAGGCAATGATAAAAGAGACGCATAGGTTGTTATCAAAATAATTAAAACAAACGCATTAGCAAGACACAAGTTACAAAAAACATTTAGAGTAGCAACTTTTTCAAAATGTCCACTGTTATTGGTCTCACTGATTCTGACATGGAGGAGAAGTATTATGCAAGTTATTCCTACATATTTCAAGGCATCATTCCAAGACTTAATGATTTTTCGCGCTACAGGAATTGAACGCACTGATCTTCCAACCTGTACAAAAAATTTTTAAGAATAAGAGATAGAAAATAATAAATTTTGTTCAATAAGAATGTGTAGTTTACTTACCACCAAAGGAGTAAGAATTCGTAAAACGTTTCTGATCAATAAATTAGTAACAGATAACTGAGCATTTAATGTCGGTAAAAACAATGAAAGTGTTGAAGACATTGTAAAGATTGATATAAATACACCAAGAATTGATAACAAGGCGCACAATCCACGATGAGCATTTGCAGCAGTAACCTATAGATATGAAAAAATACCTCGAAACGAAGAGAATTGATAATATGGATATTGACAATATACAAAAAAATTAGTTAAATGAAATACCATGTTAAGTTTGGTTTTTTCATTTTTGTCAATTTTCAAAATGGTGTGCCTCACCTTAACATGATATTTATAGACATCTATAGGATGTTGGCTTCTAAATCATTAAAACAACACCCCCAAAAAATTGCGTTTTTTTCTTATATATAAAACAAAATAAAACAAATTCCGAAAACGGACATCTTGTTTTCTTGATATTCAAGATAATACAAGAGTTTGAAACAAAAGATGGTGTAATATTTCGTCTTTATTCCAAAGACATCATCAGACTAATAGTTTACAATGCAAGCTGCGAAATGTTTATATAATTATTTACAAGCGGAAGTGACAGTTACGTAATCAGAGAACTATAAGACTCAACGATTAGTATATTTACATTTAAAATAGAGATAATTTCTTACAGGCTTTGAGGCAACTATTAAGTTGTGGCATATTGCGTTTTATGTGAGAAAAGTGAGAAAAGGTGAGAAATGTGACGTCTCACTTCCTGACGTGGACTCCGACCCCAATCTCAAAGCCTGTAAGAAATTATCTCTATTTTAAATGTAAGTATACTGACCAATTGTTGAGTCTTAATAGTTCTCTAATTACGTAACTGTCACTTCCGCTTGTAAATAATTATATAAAAGTTTCGCAGCCTGCATTGTAAACTATTAGTCTGATGATGTCTTTGAATAAAGACGAAATATTACACCATCTTTTGTTTTGAAACTCTTGTATTATCTTGAATATCAAGAAAACGAGATGCCCGTTTTCGGAATTTGTTTTATTTTGTTTTACTTAAAATTATCTGCTTGTCCTGGTTTTTTCTTATATATACATAAGCAGTTATAACTCACGACTATTCAGTAAAATACTCCATCTAATCTTAGTTTGTATACATTGAATGATCCAAGACATACCAAAATGAGTGATGATGCAGGGCTGATGGTGACATGAAATAAATTTGTAAACCAATTCGAAATTCTTCAGGTCCCAAAATCTTCATTTCATAACTGCTCATGTTTGAAGTGTTGCTGGAGTTTGTTTGTTGTCCAATTAATGCAGAAAAGTAAGGAATTTTATTCAAGCTATTCACCACGAAAAAAGGTACAAGAAATATGATTAAAATCAATCCAATCACAATTTCTTTGTACGACTTGATTGCAGACTTTGCTTCGCTGATCCGTAAACGCAATCCTATCGTTGTAAATAAGCAAACGACACAAATTGTTCCAAGAGGAATCTTTTCATTCAAGTAAACTGCCGGTTGAGGAAGGGCTATACCAAAAATTACCGATAACACAATACCAAGAGGTAATAGATGACGTAATAGTAGTATTTTTATTCTCAAAAAGATACTTAATTTTTGTTCACCACTCTTTTCTTTTTCCACATTTTCATTTATGCTAACACCAACGCTATCTTGATTACTCATTCTAAGATTTCTTTGTTATTAATACATCAGTGATAAATTTACCTAACAAATTTTGCTGCCAAGGTACCAGACAGGTTTAAAAATGATTTATGAAAGAGCAGTATTTATAACACAATATTATTGATATTCGTCTTCCATTAATTGGTCATTACAAATTTGGTAAACATAACATCTGTTTCATTAACATAGAAGCTTGGAAAATAATATTGCACGTTAAGTCAGTGTGTATTTATTTAGCAGATCACAAAGCCCATAGGAAAATCTCCTTTCATAAACTTGGGTTCAGTTAAATTTTTCAACGGTTGTTTATAAACAGTTTATTTGTTTATAAATGAACGTCATCAATTATAACGCCGGAGGCCACCGTTATTGTGAGCAAAGGACACTTTGCATGAACAGAAAAATGTGTTTTTTAATGTTTTTTTCCCACGATTGACGATTATATTGAAACCGGGCTTAATTATGCCCACTTAAAAAGCTGTCAATCATTTCTTAAATACCCATAATTTCCAATGATTGCCAGTTGTCAAAACAAACAAAAGAGCATAGGTACTAAAATTTTTACACAATTAAAAAATAGAAAAATCAAACAACGAAGGTTAAAACTTAATACAATATTCTTTTCGTCATGCAATCTAAATTAGCTACACTACACTAACAACGTCTTTATAGATCTAAATATGTGATACAAGTGTATATGATTCAGTTAAATATTGTGTTATTTTGTAACTAGCCAAATGTCGATATTCTTGCATCCAATGCGAAAATTTGCATACGAAATGAATATTTGCACGAAACCTTGCAAGGAAACTCTACTTTGTTTTTTCAGTTGCGTAACATACAGCATGAATACATAAATTTATCTTTTATTATGTGCTATAATACGAAATTTTTTTTGCCAATATATAAGTAATTGTCAAAAAACAAAGCCCAAGTTGTCTTCTGTGTCTGTAATATAGAATATAGGAGAAACTTTTATTTTTAAACAATATAATGCCTGGATTACCAATCTTTATAGTATGTATAATAGTTAAAATAATTATAATTCGTCACTAGATTTTTTGGAGAAAATAATTTTTTTCTTTAAATATGGTGTGTAGAATATCGTATTTAGCTCTGAATATAGAATCATAATTCATTATTGCATGGAATTTTCCGTATCTACGTTTTAAATAAGATGTCATGCGAATCGCAGGGCAAATGTTAGTTTGAAGACTTAATCACTTATTTATAAATAGGTTTTGTGTTCAAATAATGAAACGGTAAACTCGATGAAAAATTACATCTGAACTGAGCAATATTTTACGACACACACACGTGTGTGACAAATTTGATGAAATATTTCAGCATAAATTTGTGTATGCCGTGTTCTAGAATTTGCTTCAAGTATATAATTTCTTTAATTTAGCATTCTGTTTGTGCCAAATTAGCAAAAAAGTTTTCAATTCCTTTCTCATCTTCAATCACGGCAATTTAAGTTTGATAATGCAGCAGTGGAGTTAAATTTCTCCAGTATGGTGGGCACTAACATTTACGTTCATTCATTATTTAGTAGTTTGATTTTTTTTCGATGAATAAATTTTTCCTTCGTAATGACAAAAAATATAGAATAATAACACAGTAAAACATTCAATACATACGAATAACTAGTTAGCGATAAGAAATCGAGTTTTGTGGTCTGCTCAAGAGTTTAATATTGTCCGTATAAACATATTCTGATTTAACTACTTTTATAAAAATGGCTAAATTTTACGTAACATGTGAACAGTTATATCAAATCTCATAATCAGTATACATGGTAAATGCAGAACTGTTGACTGATTTATTTGGTTCATCTTTCATCTCTTTATCAAATTTCTCGTTTTCCTTTTCTTCAATCTTCACAAAATATACAAATGCATTCAACAACCATAGAGCTGTTATGCAAATAAAACCCATCGGTAAGATAATCAAACCTTTATCTCCCACTTCTGGTGGCAATGAATCAACTATTGATGCTGACATACCAACAACTCGAAGACAGTTCAAAACACACAGTGTTATGTTTGTTTTTTTTGGAACGAAAGGCAATGATAAAAGAGACGCATAGGTTGTTATCAAAATAATCAAAATAAAAGCACTTGTAAACACAAGACACAAAAAACATTTAGAAGTGCAACTTTTTCAAAATGTCCACTGTTACTGGTCTCACTGATTCTGACATGAAGGAGAAGTATTATGCAAGTTATTTCTACATATTTCAAGGCATCATTCCAGGACTTAATGATTTTTCGCGCTACAGGAATTGAACGCACTGATCTTCCAACCTGTACAAAAAGATGTATTTAGAATAAGAGATGAAAAAGAATATATTTTATATCAAGAAAATATGTAGTTCGCTTACCACCAAAGGAATAAGAATTTGCAAAACGTTTCTGATTAATAAATTAGTAACAGATAACTGAGCATTTAATGTCGGTAAAAACAATGAAAGTGTTGAAGACATTGTAAAGATTGATATAAATACACCAAGAGTTGATAACATAGCGCACAATCCACGATGAGCATTTGCAGCAGTAACCTATATATATGCAAAAATACCTTGAAACGAAGAGAATTGATAATATGGATATTGACAATATACAAAAAAATTAGTTAAATGAAGTACTATGTTAAGTTTGGTTTTTGCCAATTTTCAAAATGCTGTGCCTCACCTTAACATGATAGTTATAGACATCTATACGATGTTGGCTTCTAAATCATTAAAACAACACCCCCCCCCCCACACACACACACAAAAAATTGCGTTTTCTTTCTTATATATAAAACAAAATAAAACAAATTCAGAAAACGGACATCTCGTTTTCTTGACATTCAAGATAATACAAGAGTTTGAAACAATAGATGGTGTAATATTTCGTCTTCATTCCAAAGACATCATCAGATTAATAGTTTACAATGCAGGCTGCGAAACTTTTATATAATTATTTACAAGCGGAAGTGACAGTTACGTAATCAGAGAACTATAAGACTCGACAATTAGGCAGTATACTTACATTTACAATAGAGATAATTTCTTACAGGCTTTGAGACCACTATTAAGTTGTGGCATATTGCGTTTTATTAAAAGTGCTTCTAAGATGAGAGGTTGATTATGATTGTTATTTTTACAGCGATATAAGATTTTGGTGTTACTTGGAATCAAATTCAAGGATTAAGAGGCACTCGTGTGAGATTGGGGTCGGAGTCCACGACAGGAAGTGAGACGTCAAATTTCACACCTTTTCTCACTTTTCTCACATAAAACGCAATATGCCACAACTTAATAGTGGTCTTAAAGCTTGTAAGAAATTATCTCTGTTTTAAAATAAAAGTATACGGCCTAATTGTTGAATCTTATAGTTCTCTGATTACGTAACTGTCACTTCCGCTTGTAAATAATTATATAAAATTTCGCAGCATGCATTGTAAACTATTAGTCTGATGATGTCTTTGGTATAAAGACGAAATATTACACAATCATTTGTTTTAAAACTCTTGTATTATCTCGAATATCAAGAAAACGAGATGTCTGTTTTCAGAATTTGTTTTATTTTGTTTTACTTAAAATTATCTGCTTGTCCTGGTTTTTTCTTATATATACATAAGCAGTTATAACTCACGACTATTCAGTAAAATACTCCATCTAATCTTAGTTTGTATACATTGAATGATCCAAGACATACCAAAATGAGTGATGATGCAGGGGCTGATGGTGACATGAAATAAATTTGTAAACCAATTCGAAATTCTTCAGGTCCCAAAATCTTCATTTCATAACTGCTCATGTTTGAAGCATTTCTGGAGTTTGTTTGTTGTCCAATTAATGCAGAAAAATAAGGAATTTTATTCAAGCTATTCACGACGGAAAACGGTACAAGAAATAAGATTAAAATCAATCCAATCACAATTTCTTTGTACGACTTGATTGCAGACTTTGCTTCGCTGATCCGTAAACGCAATCCTATCGTTGTAAATAAGCAAACGACACAAATTGTTCCAAGAGGAATCTTTTCATTCAAGTAAACTGCCGGTTGAGGAAGGGCTATACCAAAAATTACCGATAACACAATACCAAAAGGAAACAGATTACGTAGTAGGAATATTTTTATTCTCAAAATGATACTTAATTTTTGTTCACTACTCTTTTCTTTTTCCACATTTTCATTTATGCTAACACCAACGCTATCTTGATTACTCATTCTTAGATTTCTTCGTTATTAATACACCAGTGATAAATTTAGCTGACAAGTTTTGTTGCCAAGATTACAAACAGGTTCAAAGATGATGTATGAAAGAGCAGTATTTATAAAACAATTTTAATGCTATCCATGGAATTTCTCATTATATAATAATTAAATGCCAGGGAAATAAAGTTCTTTGTTTGATAAAATCCGTTTCATAAACACATTAGCTTGGAAAATAATATTGCTAGTTAGGTCAGTGTGTATATATTAGGCAAATATAAATAACAAAAGACTTATTTTTGAACTCAGGAGCAGCAAATTTTTTTAGGAAGAGATTATATAACCTATTTCCTTGTTATAAATGAGCGTGATCAATTATATCGCCATCGGCCTCCCGCTGTGTAAGGAATTTATTGTTTGAAAAGGTAAATTTCTAGATCATTTCTAATATTCAAATTGAGGGATTGTCAAAAATGAAACCTGGTGTCACCAGTATCTGTAAAACAATGACTTTTTCACTCGATTTTTCAGAAGAAAAAAACACATACACATGCAATTTTTGTTGTATCTAGGATGAATTTGTGATCTCGTATTTAGCAGAATGTAGAACCATAATTCATCATCGCATGGAATTTTCTATGTAGGCGTGTGGTTAACACGACGTCATGTGGATCACGTAGCAAATGATATTGACCACTATGGAAATCGAAGTATAAACAATAACCGCATTGTGATTTGCAAAGAATATGATCTTATCAGAACGTTACTAAATTGACATTTTATATAGACGAGAATATTTTTGAAACTTTTAAATGCATGCATGTTACGAATAACTATATAAGACTTCTTTATTGCGAACGAAACATTATTTACAGTATGGAACATATAATATAGGATGAAAGAAATGAAGTTCTCTGTTTAAAACATAAATAATTAGTATAAGCTCAAAAAATAACAATTTATATAAACATTGTGTTGTATTTATGTTAAGTTTATGTGTGATAGAAAATCATTCCGACAGATCAATGCAATAGAAAAAAATCAGTTTGTAAAGTCTAGTTCAGGAAAATTTTCCAAAGTATTTGTTCTTTATGAAAGAACGTGATCATTTTATTCAATTATTTCGCTGAAGGTAATCAAAATGAACAATTGTATGTTCAAAACTGAAACCAAAAATGTCATTTGTGTCTGTAGAATAATCACACAATTCGTCAGAAAAAACACACTAGTTTTTTAATGTATAGAAGTTTTCTAGGAGAGTACAGATACAGCTAACTATAAAAATTATATCGAAAATTTTTAAATCGCCTGATGTGTTGTCAAAGAGGTATTACTTCGCGTGGCCAAATCATTTCACATTCAAAAGTACAAGTAATGGATTCTTTTGCATTATCTTATATTCATCGTGCTTTTTAACTGGTTGAAAAATTGGGTTTACACTGAGCAACTTTACACGTCTACAACTTTTTAGTAAATTTGATGAAGAATATTAATTTTGCATAAATTTGTGTAGGCAATGTTTTAGACTTTGATTCATTTGATTCATGCACTTAAATTGGCTTTCAATGTATTTTTTTTGTGAGTCACAATAATGTCGTTATCATTTCAAATAAATATAAACTAAAATAAATTAATGAGATAAATTATTATTAAAACTTTAAGTTTGGTAAAATTGGAGTAAATTATACGTATTCAAACAGTTATTCATATAATCATTTATTCATATAAATCCAAATGGTTGATATGGATGACATCATTTCCTTGAAGGAATAAATTGTGATCTTTCATTTCTTACCCAAAAAATATAGGGGATATACATTATAGCTATTACTTTTTAAAAGTCTTAAGGAGTTTGTCTCATACTTACTATTTTATAACTTACAACTAGAGCAGTGAACGAAAATCTTGAAAAACGAAATTATGATGAACAACAAGTATTAATTTGAGTACTACGTCATGTATTACCTCTTGGTATTATGTTATCAGAGCCGAATATAGAATACTCAGTTTATAGAATATAGGAGAAACTTTTATTTTTAAACAATATAATGCCTGGATTACCAATCTTTATAATATGTATATATACCTAAATTAATTATAATTCGTTACTAGATTTTTTGGAGAAAATAATTTTTTTCTTTAAATATGGTGTGTTGAATATCTTATTTAGCTCTGAATATAGAATCATAATTCATTATTGCATGGAATTTTCCGTATCTACGTTTTAAATAAGATGTCATGCGAATCGCAGGGCAAATGTTAGTTTGAAGACTTAATCACTTATTTATAAATAGGTTTTGTGTTCAAATAATGAAACGGTAAACTCGATGAAAAATTACATCTGAACTGAGCAATATTTTACGACACACACACGTGTGTGACAAATTTGATGAAATATTTCAGCATAAATTTGTGTATGCCGTGTTCTAGAATTTGCTTCAAGTATATAATTTCTTTAATTTAGCATTCTGTTTGTGCCAAATTAGCAAAAAAGTTTTCAATTCCTTTCTCATCTTCAATCACGGCAATTTAAGTTTGATAATGCAGCAGTGGAGTTAAATTTCTCCAGTATGGTGGGCACTAACATATACGTTCATTCATTATTTATTAGTTTGATTTTTTTTCGACGAATAAAATTTTCCTTCGTAATGACAAAATATAGAATAATACAGTAAAACATTCAATACATACGAATAACTAGCTAGCGATAAGAGATTGATTTTTGTGGTCTGCTCAAGAGTTTAATATTGTCCGTATAAACATATTCTGATTTAACTACTTTTATAAAAATGGCTAAATTTTACGTAACATGTGAACAGTTATATCAAATCTCATAATCAGTATACATGGTAAATGCAGAACTATTGACTGATTCATTTGGTTCATCTTTCATTTCTTTATCAAATTTCTCCTTTCCCTTTTCTTCAATCTTCACAAAATATACAAATGCATTCAACAATAAAATTGTTGTCATGTAAATGAAATCCATTGGTAAGATAATCAAACCTTTATCTCCCACTTCTGGTGGCAATGAATCAACTATTGATGCTGACATACCAACAACTCGAATACAGTTCAAAACACTCAGTGTTATTGATGATTTTTTTGGAACGAAAGGCAATGATAAAAGAGCCACATAGGTTGTTATCAAAATAATTAAAACAAACGCATTAGCAAGACACAAGTTACAAAAAACATTGAGAGTAGCAACTTTTTCAAAATGTCCACTGTTACTGGTCTCACTGATTCTGACATGAAGGAGAAGTATTATGCAACTTATTCCAACATAATTCAAAGCAATATTCCAGGACTTAATGATTTTTCGCGCTGCAGGAATACAACGCACTGATCTTCCAACCTGTACAAAAAGATGTATTTAGAATGAGAGATAGAAAAGAATATATTTCATTCAAAGAGAATGTGTAGTTAACTCACCATCAAAGGAGTAAGGATTTGCAAAACGTTTCTGATCAATAAATTAGTAACAGATAACTGAGCTTTTAATGTCGGTAAAAGCAATGAAAGTGTTGAAGACATTGTAAAAATTGATATAAATACACCAAGAATTGATAACAAGGCGCACAATCCACAATGAGCATTTGCAGCAAAAATCTATAGATTTGAAAAAATACCTTAAAACCAGGATAATTGATAATATGGACATTGACAAGAGTACAAACGAATTAATGAAATTACAATTGTTAAATTTGGTTTTAAGGTAAATATGGTTACTAAAAATAGCGTTCTCTTAATTGATTTATGCAAAATTTGTTATAGCTAAAGAAATAGTTTTATGGTGGCCTAACAGAGCCTAGTGTGTAATTATAAGTTATATCAATCAATAAAAGTAATGCGCTTTATAAAAAATGTAGGCCGAGCATTATAATCTCTGTGTTGTTGAACCTAAAATTGCTTGCGACTTAGCTAAACCGCTCAAAAGAAACATGTTGTAAACAATATGATTAATATGAAGAAGAGATTAAACTAGAACTGTGGTAAAACATCGCTCTTTTATGTTAACAATAAGAAGAAACTCGCTATAAATCAAGGCGGCATAGTTTTGGATGATCAGATTTAAACAAAATGAAAAAACACAATGACCTAGAACCCAATCTACTTGATACTTGACTTTGCGGCGATTCTATACGGGCCAATGAGAGCATGACCTTGACTTTGAATCAATGAAACAACCCTCCCCCCCCCCGAAAAAAACTGCACTTCCTTTCTTATATATATATTAGCAGTTATGACGATTGAGTTCTATTAAGTGGTACATACTTCATTTAGTTAGTTTGTATACATTGAATGATGATGAACTTACCAAGACAAATGCTCCTGGGGCTGATGGTAACATGAAATAGATTTGCAAACCAATTCGAAATTCTTCAGGTCCCAAAATCTTCATTTCATAACTGCTCATGTTTGAAGTGTTGCTGGAGTTTGTTTGTTGTCCAATTAATGCAGAAAAGTAAGGAATTTTATTCAAGCTATTCACCACGAAAAAAGGTACAAGAAATAAGATTAAAATCAATCCAATCACAATTTCTTTGTACGACTTGATTGCAGACTTTGCTTCGCTGACCCGTAAACGCAATCCAATCGTTGTAAATAAGCAAACGACACAAATTGTTCCAAGAGGAATCTTTTCATTCAAGTAAACTGCCGGTTGAGGAAGGGCTATACCAAAAATTACCGATAACACAAAACAAAGAGGTACTAGATAACGTAGTAGGAATATTTTTAGTCCCAAAATGATACTTAATTTTTGTTCATCACAATTTCCTTCTTCCACAATTTCGTTCATGCTTACACGAACGCTATCTTGATTACTCATTCTAAGATTTCTTCGTTATCAAAATACCAGTGATAAATTTAGCTGACGGTAAAGTTTCATTGCCAAGATACGAAACAGGTTTAGAGAGGATGAATAAAAGTGCAGTATTTTTTACACAATGTTATTGATATCCATCTTCCATGAATTAATTATTACATGTCAGGAAAACTTAAGTTCTTTGTTTGACAAAATCTGTTTTATTAACATATAAGCTTGGAAAATAATATTGCACGCTGAGTAAGGTGTATTTATTTAGTAGATCACAAAGCCCGTAGGAAAAACTCCTTTCATAAACTTGGGTTCAGTTAATTTTTTCAACGGTTGTTTATAAACAGTTTATTTGTTTATAAATGAACGTTATCAATTATATCGCCGGAGGCTGCCGTTATTGTGAGCGAAGGACACTTTGCATGAACATGAAAATGTGTTTTTTTAAAGTTTTTTTTCCCACGATTGACGATTATATTGAAACCGGGCTTAATTATGCCCACTTAAAAAGCTGTCAATCAGTTCTTAAATACCATAATTTCCAATGATCGCCAGTCTTCAAAAACAAACAAAAGAGCTTCGGTACCAGGTAAAATTTGCGCACAATAAAAAATATAACGGGAAATCAAGCGAAGGTTAATACTTGATAAATTATTTTTTGGTCATGCAATCTAAATTAGCTACACTGCACTGACAACAGATTTATAGATCTAAATATGTGATACAAGTGTATATGATTCAGTTAATTATTGTGCTATTTTGTAACTGAGCCAAATGTCGATATTCTTGCATCCAATGCGAAAATTTGCATACGAAATTATGAAATATTTGCACGAAACCTTGCAAGGAAACTCTACTTCGTTTTTTCAGTTGTTGCGTAAGATACAGCATGAATACATAAATTTATCTTTTATCATTCACACGTCGTCTTAGATCTGCCTAGAAGGTTAAATATGCTAAAAGCTTGAACAAAATGTTTTGAGCAGTTAAAGGAGATTCTAAACACATAAATTTATTGAAATCACGTCAGTCATAAATCATTGAAAAGATGTTCGCTACCAGAACAACATTCAATTCATGTAAAATAGGATTGTCAAGATAGAACTGTGTACATGATCAACATTCCCGATCTTCCAAACCATGTTTCTATTTAATCGATGAGGCAATATCAGCAGTTATTTTTTAACAATTGACCATTTGAAGGCTATTTGGAAACCATGATTTAAATTTGTGAAATTATGGAAACTCGTTTTTCAGAGAACACCCCCTTTTTTCAAATTCATAAGGTCTACTTATTTCTTCAAAGATGGGGACTAGGATCTCGCATTGAGCGGAATAAAGAGCCATGGTTCATCATAGCATGGGGTTTTCTGTATCAGTGTGTTGTAAACAAGACACCATGTAAATCACAGGGCAAATATTAGTTTGAACACAAAATCATTCATTTTTAAATTGTTTTATGTTTGCAACAGGTTTAGTGTTCAAATGATGAAACAAGCTGTTAGCAACGAGACAGGTAATCACAGATATCATTTTAAATTAAGCAATGTAACTAAATCCACATGACCAAGTACTTCATGAACTTCAAAATATCGAAGAGAAATAGTGATCGATTTAAACAAAGTAAATTAAGAAATTATGCATTTTCATAACCCATTCATACCTATAAGAAAAACAAATTTTTCACAGCTTTTTTTGCAATATAGCACGTTCTTGTTGTTTCTAAAGATGGGATAACTGTTGGTTTTTTGCCAAAGTCAATAAGCATTCTTTACATTTTGTTAAATTTAACTCCATCTTTTCATCTTTTGTAAACTTTACAATTCTTTTAGTTTTATTTTCAAGGGTACATTAATTCATGCCAGAAATATGGTGGATGATATTAAGTACCTCGTACAAAGTTGTAGTATCCACAAACATTGTATCTTGTTCTAATATGACTTAGGCTTCCATACCAGAGAGTAGCAAAAGTGCCCGCGATGAGAGTTTGTTGATCTATATTACAAAGGTAGCTGGACCAACTTTGCTTCATTGTGGTATTCTTTCCTTAATGTGTGTACAAACAGGAGTATCGTCAACAAATTTGGTAACTCTAATGAGATACTTACCAAACCATTTAATTAACGCCAATCTCATACCCATCTCTATCATACTTTTTAGCAGTATATTGTGATAATTAAATCAAGGAAAATGAATCGTATCACTCAAAGTTGTTTATCCATTGCTCAATGTCAACTAAGAAGTAAATATTTAATAATATAAAAAGTCGAAGATTTTGTTGTCGTGAATTTAAACATGAACATATGAAATCCGAAATGTTTGCACAGGTCATTTAACTTGTAATGTGCGAATCCTTCGCGCGTTGAAAGCTATAACAATCACCATTATTTGTACTCAGTACAAAAGTTTTAAAAATGCAATGGGAAAATGACCAAACTGCACCACGGCGCTCATTAGTCCAAAATTGCCAAACATATATATGTATCGCTTCGGCGTGAATAAATACAAGTCATATCTTGTTGACAATTTAGAATTTATAGCACAAAAATGGTTTTCAGTAAAAATTCCAATGAATTATGTACATACTTTGTAATATATGCAGGAGCGTTCGACAATTGGGTGTGAATTTCACAACAATTGTGGCCTCCTACCACGAAATATAGACATTTAATGTGTACCCAAGTCCTATACTTTAGAGCGTTTGAATGAAGATTGAGCTCAAAGCACTTTTTTTCAATGTCAAACATTTTGCAAAGTTTGATGTTTTTTACTAATTAAACTACGCTCGTTAATCTACTTCATGTTGAGTCAATCTACTTTCCGTATGTTTTGTGGCTACCCACAACATTTACACACCTATTTTTTCCTTAAGTTATGTTATCTGCTTACAAAATTTACACAGTCCATATTGATAAGCAAATCGTTGTCTTCTTTAAGTGATAATATTGATTCTGATAGGAAGAACTCAATAAGATCTTGTTAAGTAACTTTTTGAATTATAACAGAATCAATAAAAACTAGAACTACTGTCATACGTAAGCACTTTGAAGAAGAAGCCGTTTGTAATAAAGATCAAAAGTAAACACTACCACCTAAAGTTAACACGAATAATACAGTAATTATCATTTACTAACCAACAGTATGTTTTCGAAAACACCACGAAGAATTTTCCAAGAAAATCTTGACACGTCAATCTTATAATGACAAATTACAATATGTAAGAACGATTTTTAGCGAATAACTTGAGCTTGAGAAATATCTCAAATCAACGCTGGTAGAGACACAATTCTGACATCAAAAGAGAAAGAATTAAAAAAAAATTGCAAATGAACAAATGAAAGTTTCCAAAATTAAGAAGCAAAGCAAATACCCCAAAATAATATTACAAATAAATATCATGAAATGAAAAATATAAACAGCCCGCACCTGTGAGGGTCATCATCTACAATACTACCAAAGTTATAAATGAAATCACTCATTCCGTTTATAGTTATTACTAAATCCACTTAATTATCGTTATGGTTTCTGCTTGGTTATTATGACAATATTTACAGTGTTTACTACGTAGTTCTCGTAACTTTACCCAACTATTTGGGGGTGTAGAAAAATATACCCTTGCGATAGGGCGAAGCTAACCAATTATATCGCGTGCATTTTACCTACAAGCAGGCTCATTTAAAAGTTACTCACGTAAGTTACATGTACCATTAAACTTTTTGCAAAGGTAATCTTCATTATTTTCGACAATACAATAAAGCACTGCACAGTTTTTTTTCCATTTAATTCTCTAATTAATGGACCATCTCATCGTTCAGTTAATAGTGTTCACCTAACTCTCAGTAACTCTACATGTATATTTATACTTCACCTAACTCTCAGTAACTCTACATGTATATTTATACTACACCTAACTCTCAGTAACTCTACACGTATATTTATACTACACCTAACTCTCAGTAACTCTACATGTATATTTATACTACACCTAACTCTCAGTAACTCTACATGTATATTTATACTTCACCTAACTCTCAGTAACTCTACATGTATATTTATACTACACCTAACTCTCAGTAACTCTACATGTATATTTATACTTCACCTAACTCTCAGTAACTCTACATGTATATTTATACTTCACCTAACTCTCAGTAACTCTACATGTATATTTATACTACACCTAACTCTCAGTAACTCTACATGTATATTTATACTACACCTAACTCTCAGTAACTCTACATGTATATTTATACTTCACCTAACTCTCAGTAACTCTACATGTATATTTATACTTCACCTAACTCTCAGTAACTCTACATGTATATTTATACTACACCTAACTCTCAGTAACTCTACATGTATATTTATACTTCACCTAACTCTCAGTAACTCTACATGTATATTTATACTTCACCTAACTCCCAGTAACTCTACATGTATATTTATACTTCACCTAACTCTCAGTAACTCTACATGTATATTTATACTACCTAACTCTCAGTAACTCTACATGTATATTTATACTACACCTAACTCTCAGTAACTCTACATGTATATTTATACTACACCTAACTCTCAGTAACTCTACATGTATATTTATACTTCACCTAACTCTCAGTAACTCTACATGTATATTTATACTTCACCTAACTCTCAGTAACTCTACATGTATATTTATACTACACCTAACTCTCAGTAACTCTACATGTATATTTATACTACCTAACTCTCAGTAACTCTACATGTATATTTATACTACACCTAACTCTCAGTAACTCTACATGTATATTTATACTACACCTAACTCTCAGTAACTCTACATGTATATTTATACTTCACCTAACTCTCAGTAACTCTACATGTATATTTATACTACACCTAACTCTCAGTAACTCTACATGTATATTTATACTACACATAACTCTCAGTAACTCTACATGTATATTTATACTACCTAACTCTCAGTAACTCTACATGTATATTTATACTACACCTAACTCTCAGTAACTCTACATGTATATTTATACTTCACCTAACTCTCAGTAACTCTACATGTATATTTATACTACACCTAACTCTCAGTAACTCTACATGTATATTTATACTTCACCTAACTCTCAGTAACTCTACATGTATATTTATACTACACCTAACTCTCAGTAACTCTACATGTATATTTATACTTCACCTAACTCTCAGTAACTCTACATGTATATTTATACTTCACCTAACTCTCAGTAACTCTACATGTATATTTATACTTCACCTAACTTTCATTAACTCTACATGTATATTTATATTTTTGTATTGTGTGACCACGTGATTTTTTATTCTTTCACAAAAATTCATATTTGTTAAGAAGTACTTCACAAAGACCACAATCATCCTATTCGTTAGATTCTTTTAATTTTAAACTCTACAAACATTTTACGTAGTATTTTTAGCAGTAAAATTCGAGAAAAGTTTTCGTAAATCCGCTGCTCAAAATCTGGCAAATATTATCATAATAGCTATACGTACATACCTTTAATGTATTTTCTCTTGCTAACAATGGTTGGATTGCAAATCTTTTTAATCGTTTGAGAAGTTGTCCTTGAGTATTGTACAAACAGTCCTCTATGCAAAAAATTAATAACAAAATGATAAACGATGGTAAGGCCATAGCTGCTTTCGTAGTGTGCATGAAATGTTACACGGATTCACGGAAAGCTATTGCCTTAGGTTTCACATATAAAGACTGAGCAATTGAACTAGATGATTAAATTTAATAAAAACATACCAGGAAATATTTCTGGATAGACTAAACTATTAGGACACAACGCAAAACAACCACAACAGACAGCCTCCAGCCTATGATTAAAAATTTTGCTACTATGTCATAAAAGTTCAATATGAACACAATACATTTTCTCTTACATTGCAACGCCAAAAAATTCATGTTTTGCTGTTGAGACGGCAACATGAGCACTTTTTAAAACATTTATATAATCCTCGCGCGATTCTTGATAACCCCAATGAATAATATTGTCAGCAAGTTTCTCTTTTGCTTTTTGAAATATTTCTGTAAAAAATGAGTTGTACACACAGCATAAAACACTACAACAGTTTTAAAATGAAGCAAACTATAAATTTTGCAAATATTCCATAGATTTGTGTAAGTATGGAACTTTAACATCCTCAGTTCCATCAAACACCAAGAATAAACATAAAAAATTCAACGTTGAAAACGGGAGAGCGGTTTGCAAAAACCGAGGAGCTAATCACTGAAAAAGAAGTCTGCCAGACTTTTGGTCTTTCAAAGGTGCAGTTCCTTTTATGTCGTACGTTTGGACTTTTTGGAATTTTTTTGAACTTTTTAGGACTTCCGTCTTTGTAATTTCTCATTACTTTTGTACGTTGTGAAGGCTAGGATTTAAAAATTGATTATGAGCAAGCCATACGTAACTATGAACAGAACAAACTCATAAGTTTTTAATTTAAGTATTTAGCATTACATAGTACAACTCAGCTATACTATGGTTTAGTTACCATTAATTTATAAACATTAAACTAAAAGATCAAATGCAGGAGCTGCATTTTACTCCTACAATGCAAACATTTTTGTTTTAACTACTGCAAAATACTAAATTGAATGAATTTTCTAAAAAAATGAATAACTTTTGTTAAAATTTTGCATTGCACGAGTAAATGATTGAGCTGAAATGCCACTGATCAAATGTTAACTCACTCCGTTATTATATTATAACTTTACGTACATCAGTTACACTAAAACAGTACAATCATTTTGCAAAAAATGAATCAAAGTATTCAAATATAAATTCACACTTCGATGAAGAAGTAAACGTTATGTTGACATTTCCCCATTTATTTATAATATTTTACATAATATTTTCGAAAGCATGAGTCTTAAATTTTTTAAGAATTATGAGGAAAATATGCAGGTTTTGGACTTTTTGCCGATACAGGCACTTATGGACTTTTTTGTAAAGTGAACCGGAATTTTGAAATGATTCGCTCCTCGGCAAAAACGGCACTCTGAAGAGCTTGTGTTGCGCAAGCATGAATGAGTTGCTCAAAATCAATTTTAATTTCATGGGATGAAAGTATGAGTATTTCTTTGCAAAATATGAAAATTTCAGAAAAATTGATAAAGAGTATAAATCTGCCGTAGAGAATTGTAAACTTGGGTTATTTTCTGTTTTAACTCAAAGCTTGCATGATTTACTTTGCAGACCATTGACATCATGCACTTCAATTTAACTACGAAAAGACAACATTCTTTTTCCATACTTTTGTTCAGTAAAAGTACACATACTAACACAAATCTACGAAATATTTGGCTAAATTTATAGTCTATTATAAGCAGTTCGAAACTGTCCACTTTTGTATACACTCTGTCGCACAATTGTCACGAATGGAAAAATGATAACAAGTGAATTAAAAAAACGACGCGTTTAAATAGAACAGAACTATAGATATTTCAATAATGAAACACTGCTAATAATTTATGATGTTGTTTTATTGTGTTGATTTTTTAGCGTCCCCGAAAGTCTACACTATGGACGTCTCCTTACAAAGTTTCCATGGAAATTTCCCATGAAAACTACTTTACGCAATAATAGAAATGAAAATAAAATGAAATTAAAAATTACCTGGCACATCAGTAAAGGTAGCTCCAATGACAGAGATATTAAAATTAAAACCAAGATCTTTCAGTTGATAAATTGTTTGAAAAAAAAATGTTGGATCTTTGTCGTGTTCCCTAAGAAAACAAATACATAGCTATTTTGACACTACGTACACCAAACGATTAAAAAGTTTGTAAATATATTTGAGAATTACAAAACATGCTTTATTACCAACGATGAGGCCATACAATATGAAGACGATGACGGTGATCAACATCATTAACAACATCATCTGTGGATTATTAAAAATGTTGATGTCACTTATAACAAACATTTAATAATAGAGAAAATTAAGTAAAACTGCTGAGTCAAATCAGGAGAAGAACATAAAAACAAAATGAAAGGCTATTGATCAACTTTGTCAGCGCAGCAAATTTAAATTACGCCATTTTTACCTACATCTTCTACAAGGTTCTGATCTTTGAAAAATTCCAATTCATCAACCAAACATATTGGAAAGTAAAGAACTTTACTTTTTGATCTGATCTGATGAGATAAATTCTTTGGACGAAAGTCAGGCATTAGATTAAGGAATGTATCAATAGAATTTAGGAAGGAATCCATGTTGTAACAAGAATTAAAAAGAACAACATCAGCAACAAGACTACAAAGTAAATGAAAATACAAATCAACTTCACATAAAAAAATATGTATTGCACTAAGATGCTCCATAATTGTCATAATTATCAAATGATCTATATTTTGTTTTTTGCTTCAATTTTTATCATTAACTCTATGCCAAAAATCAGGAATACAAATATCCCACCTTGATAATATTTGATTATATCCAAATTGAAAATCTCGATCTTGTTGTTTACGAACTGGATAAACCAACTGGTTCTCATGAAAATATAAAACTTTTTTCAAAGATGATAAATCTTTTCTCAAAGCCATTAGTTCAGCCAAGTTGACAACTGAGCTACAAAACAATGCTCTTGAAAGAGCATTACATGTCTAAGTTATATTCTTAAGAATCATGAAAATTTTAACATGGTCAAAATGAAATCTTCAAAATGTGCTGATGATAAATCAATGTGTATATAAGTGCTCAATACATACATATTTTTATCATGATGTACGCAGTCTCTTAGGTAACTCATTACTCCTTCACAGGCAACAATAAATAGAAATTTCGCTCAATCTTTTATATGTTAAGAGTTGTTACCTTAATGTAGGAAGTAATTTCCTTATGCAAAAGTCGTGTTTCCTCAAGAAATAGCATTATATAATTTTTTGCCAAAAATCACATACTTTCTCTTGTTTCAACTGTATAAACCTCCACAAAATCAAAGTTATGAAATAAGTAAATAATTTTGATGAGTAATTCAGATCAAGGTGGATAGTGTTGATAGTCAGTATTAATAAGAGGCCTGGAAACTAGGATGATAGACTACATATGGTTTGGAGTAGGTCTTCACCAAACACCCCCCTTCCAATAACCCTCCTTCAGGATAAACCTTCCACTTTTACTCACTTGAATTTAAAACGTACTAATTTTGAACTTTAAAGTTTTAATAGTATTCACAATACCTATATGACTGATCAATAGGAATGTTTTGCATGAAATAAAGCGCACTTGTTCGCATTCTCCAATGCCATTTCTTTGCTGGCATTGTATACAAGACACAGCCTGAAATATTCTTCACCAATAAATCCACCAACTGCTTGTGGGATCCACCATAAAATGCTTCTATTAATATGACATGAGCTTCTGATTTGTTATCATTTTCAGCCATTTCACTCATTCAATAATACAATGTTGAATGCATCGTCATTTGACAGTTGAACGAAATTCTTTTCTTAAAATCACTGCACAATGTTTTTATAATGCATCCGAAATAATTCCGTACTATCGTTCGTCTTTTTCGTCGACCTATAATTCTCCTTCGACGAGACATTAGAAAAGAAATGCGCACGCATCGTCAGCAGAGAAAAATGGAGTTTCTTAATTTTGATCAATAGACCATAGACATGCAATAGATTGTGAGAAATATGACGTCTTCTGACTCAATTGAGTTTCCTTTTGATTCGGAAGACGAATATGAACTAATTCTTGGGGAAAGCTTTCTTTCAAAGCAGCCAAATACTGGGTTTCACACAGTACGTTGTATGTATCAGGTTTTAGTTATCATTGAATTAAATTTATAAACAGATCATTCCGTATTCACAAAGAATTTGCTCTTGATGGCTTTTCTTTTCAATTCTTTTTTTTTTATTAAATTTATGATTGTAATGTATTATCTGCTTGTAAGAGTGAAGGTGAATACTACCATACGTAGATTTCTTATATAACTGCAGATGACTTTAAGCCAGCTTCCATTGACACTACTAAACCTGGTCATCTTGATGTTGGTGCTTCTGAGGAAGTAAATGTGTCGCTTTTTAATCAGGTACTAAATATTTTCACAATGCATAAGATCATAACTTTGTCATTTTCGACATTAATCTACTGTAATGTAAAATTTATTAATAATAACAGTTGTTGTACCTATAGACCATACAGTTCCATCTTTTGTATGAGCATAACAAAGAATGACCAATAAGTTGATGAACAAGTTATTGATTTGTTTGCTTTCCTGCTATAAATTTAAGTTGTTTGTTTGTTCAAGGGTATGTTTAACTACCATTAATTTCTTGATTTATTGCTGATTTTGTTTTCATTCTAGGATTTGGGAACAACATTTTACAAAGGATCAAAGAAAGCTTGCCCAAAAGATTGCATTCTTGTAGTCGATAGAGCCAAAAGGGTATTTTCATAATTTAATTTAGTTATTCAATAACATTTCGAAAGTTAAGAATTTACTAAGTTTATATGTGTGTTTTCTAGACCATAACTTTAGAACATCTATCAACAACAATCCAATTGAAAAAAATCAGGTTAGGAAAACTTTATTTGAAAATGCTGTAAACATTGAAATACTGATATGATAATTTTTTTATTTCAGATCAGCATCTAACAGCAATGTAAAACAAAATTCAAATAATGCATCCCAACAAAATGAAATGTTTAACTCACAGGAAGATTTAAAGGTTATTATGCAAACAATTTCACCTAGAAAAAAATATGGAGCATTTACTAAGCCAAATATATTTCTTTTATGTGGTGTTAAATTTATTCAATTCTTGTATTAAAAAATATAGAAATATTTATAAAACAATAATGTACAATGACTATACAAGTCATGTGATCACACAAATTATGTGAGTATGTGACCAACAAACATCAGAATTTACATGTTTGTAGATGTAGATCGACCAGGTTAGTAGAGTCTTGAGAAGGACTGTTTTTGTTGTTGTTGACTGACGTTTTGACAACCTTAGCGGTAGTCATCTTCAGAGTAAAAAAAAAACAAAAAAAATAAAGAATTCAATGAAAATGACTACTGCTAAGTTTGTCGAAACGTCAGTCAACATCAACAACAACAGTCCTTCTCAGAACTCTACCAACCTGGACGATCTACATCTACAAATATGTAATGATACTCCCGGGTTCAAACCATTTACTTTATCAGAATTTATGTAAGTGTAATGTATATTTTTTATTGTTACAAATGTCGTAGGAAAGTCCAGTAAAATCTGCAGAATCCAGTGTTGACTCAAGCTCCAGTTCAGATTCAGACTCAGATCATGTGGATGAAGAAGTTGCTAGATTAAATGCTTCATTAACTGAACAAACAACAGAAGAAAAGACAAGCTCTGATCCTCCTCAATCACAATCATCATCATTTGCTATTAATTTATGTATGTAATTTGAAGTATTTTGTCTGCTTAATTTTGCTATTTTCTTCATTGTTATTCTTTATCACACTTTTGATGGGTTTAAATGAATTTAGCCTTTTTTTAAAAGTGCGTATGTAAAACCCTCAAGGAAATAATCTGTTTGGATAGAGTTGATGATTTAAAAGAACATTTTACAATATATTTTATTTCATGAAAATTTTATCTTTCATCTTTACATTACATATACAATTGTTTAATTTTTACAGGTAAAGATTTGGAACTCAGTGAGTCGGGAAGTGACAGTGATTGAACATAATCTGTTTGTAAAAACTATTTGTTTCTAGATTAACTTGTACAATGTACATAGCTATTTTTTGATTTTGATAAAATGAATTTGACATGGAAATGATTTCTGAAATGTTTGTGAACAACAGCAGTGTGTGAAGAACCATAAAATAATTGGGACCTACAATTTCACATACTGTAGTGAGTCTAGTGTCTGTAAAAACCTGTGTCTGACTTACTTTCTTTACTCCCGTATATTTTTTCATGTGATTTTGTGGGAAAGTGTGTTTTCAGTTATGAAGGCAATATCAAAAAACTTAGTAACAGATTGCAACATAAATGTCATCAATAATTACATGTTCCACGAAAAAGAAGAAATACTATCATTATGTTAGTGCTTTTTGTTATTTTATGTACACATGATGTAATAAAACTCACTCTAGGTAGGACAGGAATGACACTGAGTAACGTCGCTTTCTTCACAAACGTTCTTTACAGGAACCATCTTTGGTTTACACAAACGATCCGCATAAAAACTGAACAACTTGATATTAGAAAAGAACTTTGTGTATCAGTGTATGATCCTTTGAAATAATTGTTTAACTCTTGAAAATGTTAATCTCATCCTGCCTAGTATTAAAAATGTTTCATAATTTCTTTGTCATAATGATAAAACCGGAGGCTTTCAAGAGTCGTGGGTGTTCCATATTCGCCATGTCATAACGAAAGAAACATAGAGAAGTAATGAAATTGTTTCATATTAGTTATTTTTAATAATTTTTCTTCTTTTTCGAGTAAGTATTACAAAATTCCTCCAAAATCTCTTTCTCTTTCATTACATACAAATGACTTAAACATTTCGTCAATATTCAAATCATCTAAAATTTTCTGGTTCTTGGTACCCGATCAATAATTTGAAAATTTGGTACATCTATCATAAATATTCAAGTGAGAAGCTAAAATTTGTGGGTGTCTTTCCAATAATAAGGGACAGCCACATTACACCCACGCCCG
The DNA here is from genome assembly GCF_021976095.1 of Xenia sp. Carnegie-2017. Taxonomy (NCBI): domain Eukaryota; kingdom Metazoa; phylum Cnidaria; class Anthozoa; order Malacalcyonacea; family Xeniidae; genus Xenia; species Xenia sp. Carnegie-2017. The sequence goes on along the minus strand of NW_025813482.1, from coordinate 9,145,820 downwards.
TCCCACGGATTCCCGAGTCCCTGGTCAAACTAAAATTGTCTCTATACTGCAGTGTAGTACATTGTAAAAATCAAAGAAAGCTTTTAATATTTCTTTATACTACCCACTTTTTTCCTTGCAATTACAGCTTTAATATAAAGCAAAAAAAGGGTAGTAAAAAAGGTGGTGAATAAACAAGCAAAAAAAGTTTTCACTGCCATTAAAGTCGAGCATCATTTCACGAGTTCAGTTGGAAACGAATTACGAAAGCTATTAAAATGTTTAGCTGAAATGAATTGGTAAAAATGAAAAAAGGTTGGCTGTAAAAAAATTCATGTCAAATTAAGGAGAATAACATACACCGTTAACGTACATCAATGACGTACACAAAGTCACGAACAGCAAAATGCTTACGAAAATGTGTCAATTTCCTCTGGTTATTGCTTCATTGCTTGGGGTCATCATCGTGGACTTAATTAGAAACATTTTCACAATTCTACAACAATAATACAAATTTTATTATGAAATAATACATATACGATGCCATAGAAATAAAACGACTGAGTAACAGTAGGGGCGTCCGCCGTAATTGCGTCACACACGTTTCAAAAACATGTCCCAACTGGTGCCTACGCTTCCTTTGGGAAGTAGGTTGCTATAGACATAGATGGGCGGGCTGTGTGGGCTCGGAGATATATAATATATTTGCATAATATTATATAATAAAAAACATCGTTCTTATTGATTGTAAAGTTATAAAGGTTTTGCTTTGTACGATAGCCAGAGGCAGCGTTTTGTCAGTAGTGAAATCGATCAATACTGTAAACAAAATTTATGATGAAGGACCATCATCATCATCATCATCACAATGGATCTCAAGTGAATACAAAATCGCTTAGACGAAGAGCACAAGAATTTTTTTTAATGGACACAATTGAAAACATTTTGCGATCAAAACCGACAGACGTTATTATTGGTGCCTTTCTTGCAATAGCTATTACTGCGATCACATTTTTTGGTGCTCTTTTGTGTGGGAACTATACTGTTGCTATGTTGGTAATATTTATATGGATCATGTCTCCATAATTGCTAAATTATACCGCAAGAATTGTTTTGTTCGATGGAGCCTGTGACCTTTGCAGCTGTAATGTTTGACACATTTTCATGACTGAGTTTCAGCCGATGAGAGTTCATTCGCCAATGCTGTCAGAGACGCTTGTAAATACTACACCATAACAAGACATTGAGAAAACAATTAGTCAAACAAAAAAATTAATTTATTTGATCCTTATATCGCCAAACATCATAAATATATTATGTATATTTCATTGAATACTTGGTATGTCGTGCAACAAAATAAAGAATACAACAACAAACTCGTTATAACGGGTCTAATTTTTGTAATTCTCGTAACTTGGAAATTAAAGTTAGATTCACCGAAAAATCGTATGTTCATGAAAATATAAAATACTTTTAAATATGCAGGCAGACTACAGACATATTACACTTAGCCTTCTTGTAGCTGAAAGGAGTGAGACCTGCAGACGATGAAATGCAGATATTTTAGAGACGACTTTAGGCGACATGGTTAAAATGACTGAGGCTGACATTTTCTTTCACAAACTGCAGGCATTTTTGTTTCCAAATGAAAGATTGAAGCTCATAGAAAAGAACTTTACACCTGTCAGCAACTGTCCAGCTGAATTTTTTTCAAGAGCGCTTTGTGCGTCGTTTAGTTGCTATGGAATCTAGTATCTTCCTATTTTCTGGGAAAATATCGTGAGCTCTTAAATTTGTTGTCTTTGACAATCATCTGGAGGTCACGATTATCTCTCATGGTCGTACCTTTAGTCCTACACACTGACTTACTATTGTGAATAGCTTGTTCTATTCGCTATCATCATTTGCGTTTTTCTTGAAGCATTTCTGTTCAACAGTGATGTCTGATGTTTTCTCTACGTACGGTAATGGCAGGTATTATTGATAGCTAACAAGGCACATGGTGACGGCACATATGACATGAATTCCTCAGTAGCAATGCGTTGCAACTCAGTACTCCAAATGCAAACTAACAACGTCAATATTCCAATTTTTGAGCAGCATCCACTCGCTGCACCTGTACGTCAACTTGACTTCGGCCCAAACAGTGCGCTCAGGTAAATTGTTTACACTATCTACGAAAATTTATTTGTGCACCAAACATGTGGAAAATCTAGTTGGGGAGAGGCAGGGGGATACTGCTCCAAGTGACAAATTAAGTGGTGAAAAAAATTAATTGAGAACAAAGGGGGTAGACAGAAAAACTCGCAAGTTATTTTGTCCTCATGTTTAATGTGAATCCACAACTTTCGGCAAGTGATTTTCAAATCTTGCACTAGAAATTGTAAGGGAGGAATTTAAATTTCGGTTTACCTATAGGAAAACAGAGATCTTTAATTCTCAGTCATATTTTATAAATTTAGGCATCTCTGAGAGTGGCGTAAGTATGAACTAGGCTGCCGCTTGTCCTTCTAGGATGCCCACCCTCCCCTCCCCCGCAACTATGAAAACCGAAACATTTTCCTAATAAAGCCTGTTTTCCACTAGCCACGTATCGTAACGTATCGTAGCAAAACGTAATATGGCGCATGCGTGATTTGTGCCTATTGACCATCAAATTCACAAGCACGCATGCGCCATGTTACGTTTTGCTACGATACGTGACAATATGTGGCTAGTGGAAAGCAGGCTTAACCGTTAATAGAACAAAATATTAACTGTTTTTTATATTTATACAGAAAAATAGCAAATATAGGTAAATACACATCAACAATACATGTAAATATACGAGTCAGTCAATGGCGCCACCAACCCTATGGCCGATGCTAAAAAAATCATGTCGAGAAATTTTCTCATTTGCTGAGAAATAACCAGAGGAACATTGATACATAACAACACAAGTTTGTTCTTCATATTTACGCTGTGCAAAAATACTAGAGCAGCTAATTGTAACAGCTAACTTATTTTGTTTATGAAAATAGAAACAGGAAGATTGTAGAACATAGTGGTTGACCAAATTTGAATTTTAAGACGCTCAATGAACACAACAACATTTGTCAACGGATGTTTCAAAAGATCAGTTACAAACCAATGGAAGATATGTAAGGGATTGGCAAGTAAAGGATGCAGCCTTAAATAATATACAACGACAACAACGTGTTTAAATCAACTTCTCTCAATTCTCAACTAGAATTAACAGCACCAAAACGTGTCATTTTTATACAATATTTGCCGGGTTAATATATTTTTATGTAATGAAATCAAACATACGCAGCTTTCTATTTAAATATTTTGTACGTATCTCTCTCAGAAAGATGATATTTAAGTTGGCTATATATCAGTTCCAGCCATATAGAATTACCAAGGACTTAGACACCATACCGCAGGGACAACGACAGCTAGAGTTAAATCTTTGGTAAGAAATGCAAACAGAACAACAAATACATTCAATGCAATGATGATAGTAGTTGCAACTTGATGATATTTCTCTTTATTTGGATCAATCATTTGATAAATTGCTGCATCCATTTTATCGACTTTACTTAACTGAGTTTTTTTTCTTCTATGTTTTAGCAATGCCCCCGTACAACCAGCAGCTGTTCCATACGTCTGAGAAAGTTTATCAATTGAATCCAACATTTCCACAGTCGAATAGTATGTATTTTTTTCTATAAATCCGATCACCGACTTGCTTTTATTTTGTGTTTCAGCTGTCTCAGTAAAGTTTAGTTATCATATGAATAAAAATTTGGTTTGCAAGTTATTAATTATTTAATATAGTAAAGATTTGCTGGTTCGTTGACAATATAAAAATGTAAAAAATTGAATATTAACTTAAAATTGAATGTTAACTATGGAGTAAAGTTAGGAAAGTCAAATTATTATTTTAACGTAAATGAAGAATGTAATTGCTCGTCAACTGCGATCTGCATTTTATTATATATTGCAATATACCATTCATCTATTTTCATTTACATTATATATTGCAATATACCATTCATATATATTCATTTACATTATATATTGCAATATACCATTCATCTATTTTCATTTACATTATATATTCCATGGAAGTAATTCAACTAACATTTCACACTGAAGTCAATTGCATCAATGTTGAGTTCGTTTTTTGCACAGTTAAAACGTGTTCTCATAAATAAACTGTCGGAGTATTTTAACGCAACAATTTAATGTCAAACCAGGTATTTAGACAAAAGCATCAAGCGGAATTGACCTGATAAATTTAGCAAAAAAAGTTTTACGAAACATAGAATCGTGGACATTATGTGGTGCTGCATATGTTTCTTGAACTAGCGCAATAAGGAGTTTGATGATGACAAATCATAGATTAATGTTAAAAATAGTGCAACCTTGGACTATTTTCAACTGCATCATGCATTTTATAACGTATTTTTTATATTAATAATAAACAGTTTCACGTACTGAATCATTCCTAAGTAGTTATGTATTTGTATGCTAATGACACTGTCATCAATTGCTATTATAGCCACTATCTCTATATTGAGATTATAGTAGAATGTCGAACGAAAATCTCTAGAAAGACGAAATGCTAGATGATGAAATGTAAATATCAGTAATTGTCATATGATTGCAAGTATGAAGCTGATGAGTTTTTGGATTAAAACATAAAAAGTGTCACAAGTTTTAAATATGTCAGTGTTTTAATGATCTCGCAAGATCTAAACAAAGGATGAACATATGTACGTAGACATGTTTTCTTTAGCAAAGACAATAAATCAAAGATTAACACTTTAATTTACATATTTACATCCTTTAAAGCACAAATATGGTGTTATAATGTCGCAGTTCTTGCTTTTTTGAGATGCAAAAAACTGAAGCTGCAAAGATCTAAGTGTAGCGCAATGTTTGTAGATTTTAGGCAAACAATACATACGTTTACCTAAAATCCACAAACATGGCGCTCCACTTCGACCAGTTGTAGCCATGATTAAAGATCAAATTCTGTAAACCGTTCTATTTCTCGTCTTCAAAAGTATTCACAAGCAGCGCTAAACTCGATACAACATTAGAAAAGAATAGACTTGTCTCCATGTACGTATATGTGTCAACTGAGATGAATTATTTAACTGTAATCTTCAAACAAAGAAAACTACTTTTAAACATAAATGTATGTACGTAGTTAATGTATATTTTGAATTGAATAAAATTTTTCTTTCATACTGTTTCTTTTTTATTAAATTTCAACGTAGCATTTATATTTCAATTTATTGTCAACTGTTTTATAAACGTCGTATCATGAAAGTTTTTACCCACTTTTATAAAAGTAGGTACGCATTGCGTACACCAGGGTTGCTTGTCAAATACGCATATGGCAAATAGCCACAAAATGACGCAGATTAATAAACATAGTTGATTGTGATATGGGCTCAATGTTCAGTGAAATGAGCATTCATTGAGCATAAATCTTTCTAATCCTCTTTCCAACCTTCTTTCTAACTTCTAACCCCCAAAACCACGCAATGAAAGTTTGCTGATTAAATGTATTATTGGTTATTACTACTATACTAATAACGGTTTTTATCTTTTTCTTTTTAGAGAAATCCTACAACGACATTACCAGAATAATGGTATAAAAACACATTGACTTCTTGCATGCTTGAATTAATCGCTTGGAGTGCAATCAATTTCAAATGCTAATGATTAGCTAATGATAATTGTTTGCGTTGAAGATGTTTACAAACTTTTAGATTACCTAACATAATCAAAGATCATTATAAAGTCGTACATGTTGACCATACTAAATCATTATAAAGTTGTACATGTTGACCATACTAAATCATTATAAAGTTGTACATGTTGACCATACTAAATCATTATAAAGTTGTACATGTTGACCATGCTAAATCATTATAAAGTTGTACATGTTGACCATACTAAATCATTATAAAGTCGTACATGTTGACCATACTAAATCAAATAGTCAAAAATCAAAATAAAATCGTGCATGTTTAACAATACTTAAATTTTACGCTTTTTTGTCGTCGTTTCATATTTTATTATTCATTGCAAAATTCAAAATTCTGAACTCAGTACTTGCCACAGTTTGCAGAGGTGTATTCTGTGCATTTGCTGTTTGATGTCATTTCTTTGTAACCTGGAACCTTGTCTAAACCAGAACCTAGAAAAAGATTTTTCTTACTTCTTTACATACAAAAAAAATGCTGTTAAAATGTCATATGTACGCAAGATAACATATAGCAAGACACAGCACTTTTCATGTTCTTGACATACTTTCTTATGAAGCAAATAATGCATTCCTTTACATATGTAACAATTATTAATCAAACTGCATTTCTAAACTAATACACTCAAAATATTAATCAAATTGCATTTCTAAACTAATACACTCATGCAGTTTTGGCAAATGCAATAACATTTTATACACTTGATTAAATAAAAAAAAGTCACAACATGAGAGTGTTATAAGGGAGTATTACATCAAGCAAACACATCATTAGTAATGTAGCACATGTGAAACATAATTAAAGTTCATTGCTAGTTGGTTATAAAGATGAAATATGCAATACGCATGCATACAATAATATTTTTTTAAAGCAGCATTTGTACCTGTAATAAGATTGTGAAGGTTGCAGTAGTTTGTACCATAATCTAAGACAGCATACCAAGTCTCTGAAGACGACATACCCTAATGATATATTATTCATACTTTACATATAAACCATATAAATTATTTGTACATATTTGCTAAGTATGACTAAAGTTGGAAATGAGACTTCATTGTTACTTTTGACCAGAACAACTTTGCAGAAAACAGTTTCGTTAAATGTTAAGTGTTTTAACTTGAAAATTGAAAATTAATTGTGAACTGAATTTAGTTTGTAAAATGTTGGAAACTAAAAACTAAAATGGAGTTTTATGAAGTATGTATACAGTAAATAATAAACATAAAGAGATTGAATTTTACATAGGAAATTACACAAACTTTGCACAAGAACTATTTTTGATAAAGACAATTTCAAAGCATTCATGCCAAATAATTTCATCAACGTAGCTTTAACAAAGATAATAAAATAAAAGATATCATGCTTATAAATAAGAGTCAAATATGTATATTACCTTTACATCACAATTGTTTGATGATTCCGTAAAACCAGTGAATTTTAAGTCATCCACATAATGTTTCTTTGGAGTGGTATGTGTTGCTTTAATGTTTGTAGAACTATATGAGATCAGCTATAAGAAAGCAGAAGAAAGATTAACATAAATTAAATTACTCCAAGATAAATTATCATGACTCTCAGAACTAACTTATACACAAGTTTTAAACAGTATAACAAAGCACATCATATGTACCATCATTTCACAGGCAATGTACATCACATGTACTATCATTTCACAGGCAATGTGCATCATATGTACCATCATTTCACAGGCAATGTACATCATATGTACCATCATTTCACAGGCAATGTGCATCATATGTACCATCATTTCACAGGCAATGTACATCACATGTACCATCATTTCACAGGCAATGTACATCACATGTACCATCATTTCACAGGCAATGTACATCATATGTACCATCATTTCACAGGCAATGTGCATCATATGTACCATCATTTCACAGGCAATTATATATTTTAGTGTTTCCCTGTGAATTTTTAAAGAGATAAACAACGCTAATGATCTGAAATTTACATAGCATGACCAAAATTGCCGGCTATCTACGTATGCCAGTGTATCATTTTGGCAAGTAGATTATGTACGTACCATAGCTATAAAAATCATTCAATTATGTCATTTGAGTAAAGTATCTAACTATCAAGGTGCAAAGCCATTTTACCTTATAACCACATTTCTCACTTTCCCCACAGATTTCAAAACCACTCCATTTCTTTATTTGATCCACAATCTTTGTGTTCACAGTTGAGCAGTTTATTCCAAATGTCCTGAATAAAGTAATAGCATATTCATGATTTTGGCAACCCTTGACAATATAACTTATTGGTTTCTACTTTTTCTGACATGGATACTGGGTTACCATTAAACATGATGCTTAAAGATAAAATGGCAATTGGCAACAAGACCTTCAAATCCACAAAAACCTGTTCAAATGTTTCAACAGGGTTCACAAAGGTCATAAAAGTGTACAATTACTTATAGACTTTTCATCAAATGTCTATTTTTTAAAATATTTCTTTGTAAGTTCGAAATAGTCAATCAAATTATGTTTCCGTATTTTTTAATTGTACATCAAAGGTCAAAATTTCTAATTTTCCAATAAATACTTGAATTCGAACATTCAATGTAATAAGCGATGTGTAATATTGATTTTCATTTGAGAGAAATCAATAAATACTAGTTTTTTGAATCATTAACCAGCAAAAATAACACTTAATAAAGTTTTGGTCATCCAATTTCAAATACGAACACGAAATACGCACCATCGAATATGCCATGCAAGAATTGCATAACAATCACATGTTTTTATTCTAGAAAACTACATTTAAAGTAATAATTTAAACTTTGAGAAAGCTATCAAAACTAATACTCTGCATGCTATACATGTAATAAATACGTGATAAGAAATTGGATGGACTAGCGTTACTCATATACTAACCAATCAATTTCACATGAAGCGTGAAGTGGGTAAAGAAAACCTTTCGTTGGTTGGTTTAACATGAACGAAAGAACAACAGCGATCAGGAAATACGATTTCATCTTAACGACAGACAATATTGTTCAAAAAAGAAACCTTCTGTTTTAAAAATTGTGCAGAATTTGCATGGAGATACGAATTTGTTATCCCGTCTGTTCAGTGTTCACCACTGTATGAATCTGAAACGTGAAACAAATATAACATAACATAACAATCACGTGAACTAACCATTGAAAATAAACAACTTACCATTACTCGGCCTAGTCCTTTTGAGATATTCTCTATTTTTACAAAAACGATATGGAGAGGTATAATTTGAGAGCTCCTCCCCCCAATAAAACAAGACAAAGTTTTCTATCAACTTTAAAGAGCTGGTTTTGGTCGTACCAAGCTAATACCGTCGACATTTACACCATTGCTGCAAACACAAGCCAGGAAATGCAAAAACAATAGAACGTAAAGAACGCAAACGCCGTCAAGAGACTGAAAGCATTGGGAAGCAGCCATTAAATTAACAAATTTTAACAGGGTCACATTTTAACATTCTAATTTCTTTCCGCAATAAGTTTTAGTTGGTTTTCTTAATTATTGTTCTACTTTTGTTAAACCACATGACACCAGTGTAACACCATTCATTTGCAGTTCATTTGCTGTATTGCAGTCATTCACCTAATTTTTTGCTTTAAAGTATTCTATTTCAGCAATAAAATTAAAATTATTTTTATTTTCATCCTAAGAATTGCTTCTTTTTCAGAGCAAATCGGAGAAACTTTCGCCAAAATCAAACAACAAAAGCATTAATGCCATTATAAGAATATATTGTTAATTGTAATTCTTCTTTCTAAAGAAATTTTTTTATTTACAAGGACACATTTCTGATTAACAAGGACACAAAGTGTGTAAAATCACACGTAGATATTTTACTTAAGGCCTGCAACTTTGCTTTGACTACAGAGCCAATAACTAGTAAGGGGCCATTGATTGCAGGGGAAAAGACCCGGTTACCGGAACAGTTACACTTAGTTCCTCAGTCATGCAGTTACTTCAGTGCAAGATTTAAATACGCGCAGTAATTTATAAGGTTACCATTAAAACTAACGATTACTTGTAAGTTAAGTGATGACATTTCTCAGTTATAAACTAAACAACACAATAAGTCACAAGAGTGGAATACATATTTAACAAAATGTAGTATATCTTGATATATCTAGGAAAATTGAACAAAAGACTACAAAAGCTTTATTCAGTCTGATCTTTTATAAAACGCGAAAAAATTATTGAAGCAGAGCAGGAGACTGGGAATGATGCACTGACTCTACAACGAAAAACAATGACGAAGAAACAATTAATGCTGTGTTTTTTACACCAACCTTTAGCATGTTCTAATATAAATGTGTGGAAAGGCATGAGCTCTAACCAAATATCAATTTGTCATTTTCTAATAAAAGAGGAGAGAAGGGGATGTTGGATCTTGCTTCTACACAGCGTGTAGTGGTATTTTTTACATTGTGTTAAATTAAAAACCATAAATGAGCTTGTTAACATGAAAAATGACTTTTTTCGTTGTTTTTGTCATGAACAGACAACAAACAAGCAATGACTTTCAAAAAAAAATCCAATTCAATTTACCTGCCCAATCTACAAGATCTAGGTCATGACCACCGTTACCTGATATAAAACACGAAAAAGGTTTAAGTATATTTGTTAAAGATATAGTTCAATGACCTACTTCAATTAACTATGAATATATACTAACCAGTGTTTTGCTGTTCGTGTTTCAGTAGCATTATATCCACCAAAACTTCTTGGAGGAGATTGTCCAAAACTGACACTAGTAAACAAACGTAATAAGATTTAAAAATACTTCATTTAGCTGTGACTAAAACGAGAAACTGTAAAGTATGAACACTAAAACACAAGTATGCAGCTAAAAAAAATGAGAAATAAGGCAAAATTCTCCTATAAATTAAACACGCGAACATAAATATTGAAACAATGCTTAATTAAACAAAACTATAATAAACGTTTTGATTCATATGAAATCGTTGAAATTAATTTACCTGAAGTATCTCTAAATAAAGGATTTTGCAAAACTTCCAGAGCAGTCGGTCTGTTTTCATGTTGTATCATGTCCTGGAGAAGTTTTTTCATTTGACTATTGCAGTTTTCTGGAAGCTGTGGAAGTTCACCTTTCCCAACCTGCAATAATAAGTTATTTTTCAATATCTTAGAAAAAAATCTAAACCTAGACCGCAGCACATATCGTAAAATCTTATCACATATTACGACGTTATAAGTTTATCGTTCGAATAGGGATGATTTATATATAAGCTCAAGAATTGAGATTGGTTTTGAATGCTTAAAAATAACAATAGTTATTTTAAATAAGGTCCAGTTAAAACGTCAAACTTCACATGAACCGATCCTAATTAAGGTACTTATAAGTAGGCTCATGTGAAGTTGAACGTTTCAACTATGTATAGGCCTGGTTTTTCGACCTTGACTACAAAAAAAAAAAATAAAAAAAAAACAAGCAGTATTTTGGAGAAGTGAAATTGTATGCCTCAAAGAGTGGATTTTCAGGTAAAACTCTGCTAGAAAGCTTTTGTGTGTAAACAGTAAAACAGAAGAAAGTTGAGCATTAGATATTTTATCATATGTCTTACGTACGTAAAATTAAACACAACTTTTGGACTGAAGAAGCAAGACATCTTGAGATTGCAGAATGATTTGCAGAATGAGTTGCAGAGACAGAATGACTGAGGATGACTTTGACATTCTGTCTGAGAATGACTTTGAAATAAAGTCGAAAATTTACAGTTCACTTCTCGTCTTGTTTTGATTCATATTTTGCAATCTCAAGATGTCTTGCTTCTTCGGAATTTGTTTTATATTATATATTTCTTTAAATTGTCGGCTGGTCATGGTTTTTGGACTGATGTACAGTAAATGATTATCAATAGCAGTTGTAAAATTTCGATACTACCTCGAGCAATTCTTATAATTTTTAAAAAATAAACGATTAAACAAACTAGGAGAACACGTAAGAATATAAAATCATACTCACGATAATAATTGACAACAAACCGTAAAAATAATTTGCTCTTTACGCATTTCATTCCATGGGGGGTAACCAACAAACAGGTGTATTACTACACAGGCCAGTGCATAAACATCTCCACTACAAGTGATTGGACCACCACAGAACAATTCCCAGGCCATGTTATTTACTGTACCACGACAACAAACGTTAGAAGTTTGCTGGTTCAGATTTACCGATAGACCAAAATCACCCAGTTTAATTCTATCTTGACTGATGAAAATATTTTCAGCTAAAATTGTAAGAACATGTTAATGTTTGCCAATGAAAGATTATTATTGGGTAATTATTAAACTGATAAGACTACACGTCACACGAACGTCGCGCGAGATTGATCGATAATGCGAGACAAATTGTTAAAGTCATCAAGTTATTCATGAGAAGAATACGAATATTATTTCACATTTATTAAGAAAAACCTGTAGGCTGCTATGGGCTGACATACACGTATGCAAACAATTCATAACATGAAACAAAACACGCGAACAAAATTGATAAAGATGAATGCAATTTACCTTTTACATCAGCGTGCACAAATCCTTGCTTGTGCATATGATGGAGGGCATGCAAAACAGGTTTGATGAGAGCAAGAACTTTTCTTTGATTAAGTTCTAAGGCGACTCCGTTCAAAGCAACATACTTTAAAGTGTCTAGAGATTTAGAAGAATAACTTAATTAATTCAAGGTAAAAATTTACAACTTTTATTTGTGGTAGGGGTAATCTACCTAGCTACATTGTACGTCTGACGATATTTTTTCAGAAAAATAGTAATTCAAATCGACGGAAAAAATAAAGTAAACTGTACTTTATTGTCACTGTCTCGACAAATCCACAGTCACAACACACGTAGCTTTATGCTTAACTGATATATAGTTTTATAACTGATATAAAAGCAAATATAACATTCTGATAACACAAAAAGGATTCAGACAATCTCATGTTACCATTGGCAGCCCAGAAATCTGTTTTGTTTAGACCTTTAAAACCATACAAACATGGAACTCACGCGAGATGACGCGCGTGATAAACATTGGTCATGAATCAAAGAATATGTTTACTATTTAAATCGATTGCATGCATATAAAGCCTAAACGAAACAGATTTCTGGGCTGACTATGATGTTACATCAAAACAGCTGAACAAACAACAATATTGGACTTCTCATAAATATTCAATTGTACATTACAGACTGAAAAATTACCGTTCATAAGCTCCATAAAAACATAAGCATATTCTTTGTAAGTATAGGCCCCAAGAAGAGTTACAATAAAGTCAGGCTTTGAAGGTGATAAAAGTTTTGCCCAAATGCTCAACTCATTTATCTCAAATTTTTTTACCGGTATCTAAAAGAATGTGGAAAGAGCTGGTTACATGTGCTGACTACATTATACATACGTAACAAGTTCCCAATAATACATTAGTTTCCTTAAGCATCTCTACAATGAACATCCAACTCCCACAATTCCAAAGTAAAATTAACAAATTTATTTAGCAATATGACAAAACAAATAACATAATCAAACACAAAATTATAAAAAAATAAAGGTAATATTCATACCTTCTTCAATGCATATGATCTCTTTGAAGACTTGTCAATAATTTTATGCACTTCTCCAAATCCACCTCCACCAATGTCACCAAAGATATCAAAGTCTGTGCCTTCTTTATAAAAGCCATTCTTTCTAAAACATTCCTGGAAACAAATAAAAGACATTAATTAATAAGTGAAAAAACTAATAGTTTGGAACAAAATAAATATATAGTGGCAAAAATGCATCCCTAACGTGAGTGAATAACTGTCCTGTCTTCTTCATACATACACTTCCTTTTACTTCAATCATAATTTGGAAATTAAATTTCTGTATTTCAAAATTCAAAGACTTACATTCATAGGATGCAATATTTTCGCTGCTCCATCTTCATTCATTCTTGGAGCATCATGACTGTATTGGCCACTTGTAAAAACTGCATCCTAAAGATTGAAATTTAAATAAATTATAATAAGTGCACAGGACAAATGACTATCATAGCCCTGTTAACTTGAAAACAATAACTTACCTATGCATTGTCAACAATCATCATGGAAAATATGCTTTTTAAAGTTTTATGTACCATATAAGCTTAGGCTGAGACTCAGTTCTAATAAAATATTTTTATCTTCTCTAAATTTGCACACAATTATAAACAGAATTCTATACATTGTCTTATATCATTTAATAGGATTTAAAACAAACATAACTTTCTTTTTGTTTTTTTTTAATTAAAATTGATCTAATGTCAACTTAATCATTCAAAAATGAATAAATTTACCAACTTACTTGCATGAAAATAGAAATATTCTGAGATGGATTGGCCTCATGAGGTAAATGGCTTTCCAGAGGTAAATGATCTTCCTTGTGGGAATGGCTTTCCTGAGATTGTTTGTCATTCTTATGAGAATAACTTTCCTGAGGTAGTTGGTTTTCCTTATGAGAATGGCTTTCCTGAGGAAAATGGTTTTCCTTATGAGAATGGCTTTCCTGAGGAAAATGGTTTTCCTTATGAGAATGACTTTCCTGAGAATAATGATCTTCCTTATGTGAATGGGTTTCCTGAGGAGGAGAAGTTTCCCAGGGCAGACCATTAGCAGCATTGACTACACCTTGATGTCCATCAGTTTCTACTGCATTAATCTTACCACAAACAACATAAATGCTGTTGCTTTGGTTTTTGCCAGTTTTGTCTAAAAAAAATTGTATATATTGCATATGTTACTACGTCTATTTACCAACAATAAATGATGATTTAATTTAAAACAGTTGGAGAAATATTATTTTTTAAAGTTTTAAATTCCTTACGAAGATATGCAAAGGTATTTGATAAAAGATCAAACTTGTTTAAATCTCAAAAGTATACAGTATACATAAATTTCACAACAACAATAAACACTTGCATTAAAAATTAAAATGTATAGGTACCTATCACACCTTTATAGAAAGGTTCAGGAGACTCAACATAATGTCCTCCAATTATCCTTGATGATCCATAAGGTGGGTCATTCTGACCACCACCACCCTGCTCTTGATTATTTGTGAATGCAGGTTTCTTTGAAGTTATGGAAAACAATGGTGTTGTTGCACTTGGTTGTTTTGACTCTGTTTGAGAGGTTTGTTCTGTCTTTCCTGAACCATTTCCACCTGCAAATTCCTGTAAAATGGGTCTATTTCTTTCCAATGCTTTATTGACATCAAAAAATTCTTTTGACTTTTCATTGAAATTGCAATTCTCAACAGCAACCTTGGTACCATGATCATAGATATCTTTCTTTAAAGGATGATTGTCCCAACTACATAGTTGTAATTAAAGGACGAATATATATATTTAACATTTTATTTCTTTAATACAAATGAGAAGAATTTATTAAGTTTTAAAAAACTTTAAAAATGTCTTGTATCATTTGGTAAATATGTACCTTGAATTCTTATATCAAAGAACTCTTTCTATATGAAAATTAAATTTATAATGACAAAGATACTCACACAAGATATATTTTGACACAGAGAAGTATGTAACTAATGTATCTAATACATAGCTCATACATTTTACAGATTTTGGTTGGTAAGGCCTGCAAAAAAAATGGCACTCTAGTGCCAAAAACAAAATCATTAATCAAAATTGAAATGATATGATTGAGTGAAAATGGGAGTTTAATATAAATTCTAATGTCAAGCAAATCGCTAAATGTCAATATTAAACCATGTAATGTAATCAAGTTCGGTACAATACATCTTCGCCTTCGGGATTTGAGAATAAATGTAGCATACCTTATGCCAGTTATCTGCCTTTTTTGCTTCTTAAAATTACTTTTTTCGTTCCCTAAATGGGAGGAGTAAGCATGGTGAAGATATCCTTTTTGTATAACAAAATATTTTGATAAAGACCATCGCAGTGTATGGGACCTTCCCCAGTACAAAGCAATTCAAACTATTGAAACTAAATCTAAAAATGTACTTACCAGCAATAACATCACTGATTTTTGATTTAGAAGATAAATTTTGTCGTGAAAGATATCTGGGATCTTTGTAGTTAGGTAATGGAGAAGGTGCCATAATTCTAATGCTTGCTTCGAACTCCAACTCTTCCAAACTGTTGTCAAACTTGTCAGTGGTCAGTGGTCATGTGAACAATTTTGTTAATGACGTAACAGCTGCACTGAACCCTGACCAGTCTGACCTTGACGCTTGACCATTGCGCCTGACGGAGTTACAAACCCAGAGATACAGAATCAATACATTTTTAAGGGCAATTTTTAGTTTGCACGAGTTTACAAGAATTACGAGTAAATAAATGTTAACTGGGTGAATATGTAAATCAAGTTCGTTTAGTAATTCGTAAATATATGACTATATACTAGTACTAGTTTATAGGTCTCCAGACTCTCCAACTCATCAATACTTTTGGTATGAGTACGTCTTACCGTTTTCTTCACAAATGATCACATTTCTCAATTGGTATTGAGATCTGGTGTGAAATGGCTGATCGACAAAACAGCGGAATATCATATTTAATAGCGTCATTAAAGATGCCTGCCGATGAAAACATCAAAATGAAAATACTGTAAAATGTTCAACACAAGGACGACACAAGACGATGCCATAAAACTTCCCCAGATCTTGACTGATGACATGAATGAATTAAGACAATATAGTCGATATGTCTCTCTACATCATTTATAAAACTTGCGCCATTAGTTAGTTTTCAAATCAAAGAGTAAAACACTCCTCCACTTGGGAAAAGTCTTGCATAAGAGTTACTTCTTCACAAACAGTTTAGTACAAGGATGGCAACAATTATAACCATAACATTGTTTTCTTTATGTGTCCTTCGGTGTTGATGTACTGAATGTTCTAACAACAATACCTGATCAATTTTGGGTTAAAGATTCTAGCAATCTTCAGTTTTCAAATATTTTCTACCAAACAGTATTCTTCTTACTGTATGACTTCAGATGCTAAAATATCGCCAGCACTAACATTATCATGATCGTTCTGCTTGGACCTTATGTTATATCGGATTATTTTCCCATGGTTGCACATGTTACTTCATATAATTCATGAACAACTGAACATAATTTTGTTATGTGTTCTCCATCCTAGTCAATGGCATAGTATTTTTAGCAAACTTAATTATAGTTGTAGAATGATGCTCTCTCTAACCAAGCAATCAATTTTTTATGCCCTAGCAGTCAATTAACACTTTAGCTGCTCTGTATTCTCCTATTTTCTTGATTGATTAAGTACACCAATGCATTTAATCTTTCTCAGCGTCATGTAAACAAACAAATTTAGATACAACGTGAAATCATTGGATACAGTGCACTGCATGAACAAACCCCGAGCTGCGACAAATAATACACTGCAGCTTGATATGAAAGACTGCAAGCAGATTTAACATGTATATGTGGAAATAAACTCAAACTATGCGAAAATTATTGATAGGCTGGAGTGCTTCTTGTGCTGTTCGTTAATGTACCTATAAAGCCTTCATTTCATAAATAAATACTTGCAAAAATATAAGTATTTTAAACATCGCTGAAGCAAATGTTGAAACAAGAAGCTTGTTTATTACCACTTGCGTTGTGTTATCTTTGACGTCGGTAACCCGGTAGGGTTAGGATTTTTGAACACTGTTGTGATTGAAAGTTGTCAATATAGCCAACAGTTTGGCGAGTGAAACTTATTCAGCGAGTGCTCAACGAAACTTTTCCTAGGTGTAAATTTCCTTTTAATATCTCTGGGTAGTATGAGAGTAGTATTTCATATTATGTAAAATTTATCTGCTGCAATAATTTTCAAGTATCGTATTACAAAAATCACACGAGTTTGATTTTGTTGCTGTAACATTGCTAATAATCATGACCAGTCTAAATAGAAATGCAAAAACGATGTATTTCCGGATGATCATTGTAGCAAGTTTTGCTCTACAAATCAAAGGTAATTTATTACAAATATCAGTTGACCCAGAGAGTCAACGTCTGATCGACACTTTAGGACGAGAAGTTTTAATTCATGGAACAAATATTGTGATAAAGCACTTTCCGTGGCATCCAAATCCAGAAGGTTTTGGAAACGATATTTTTTCAGAACAAGACATGGCTCTTATTAAATCTCTTGGGTTAAATGGTGTACGGTTAGGTATGATGTGGCAAGGTTTGATGGCTGAAAGAGGAAAGTTTAACGAAACATACCTTAAAATAATGGAGGGTTTTGTTCAAAAAGCTGCAAAGTATGGCATTTATATTTTACTAGACATGCATCAAAACGTTATGTCTTCTCGCTTCTGCGGTGAAGGATTTCCAAATTGGGCCATTGATCCCGATATTGCAAAGAATTTTCCATATCCATTACACAAGCCATATAAACTAGATCCTTCTACAAACCTACCAACACCAGAAGATTGTGCTCGTTTCTCGTCATCAACATACTATCTTGCAAAAGCTGTAGGCAAGTCATTTCAAAACCTTTATATGAACGTTGACGGATTAAGAGATGAGTGGGCAAAATTTTGGGTGAAAACTGCACAAACGTTCAAATTTTATACCAATGTGTTGGGATATGAATTGATAAACGAACCATGGCCGGGTGATATTTACAAAAATCCTTTCTTGTTAGAACCAACAGTGGCCGACAAACAATACTTGTCTCCAGTTTACGATAACCTAGCGAAGGCAATACGAACGGTCGACAAAGATCATTGCATATTTTTCGAACCAGTCACTTGGGCGAATTTCGGTGCAGGTTTTGACCACGTCCCGGGGGGTGAAAATTATCAAAATAAAAGTGTTTTAAGTTATCATTTCTACGTTCCCCCGAATTTTGATGTTGATTTAGACTTCATGGAAAGAATGAAGGATATTGAGAAACTAAAATGTGGTGGAATGTTGACTGAGTTTGCCACACAACCTAAAGGATGCCCAAATTTAATGTTTAAAATAATGAATCGTGCAGACTACACATTTCAATCTTGGCTCGGTTGGGAATATTACAGTTCAAAACGCAGTACACCACTAAGTTCTACTGCACGCATCTACAATACAAGTCGTACTTATCCTCAGGCTGTTGCTGGTCATGTTATAGATCTTTCTTTTAACCATCAAAATAATCACTTTCATGTTCTTTATCAAATCACTGACACATGTCTCAGTAAAACAACTATTATTTATCTCAACGAAAAATTACATTATCCACATGGATATGACGTCACTATACAATCTACAGGATTAGTCATGTGGTTTTCTAAGGTTTCCAACTATATTGAAGTGGAACACAGTTACGAGTTGATACCTGGAGATAATGTTCTGGTACAAATAAAACCAAAAATTAAAGAACATGACAGAAATGTTTAAAGAGCCTATGAAAGAAACAAAAATTTTGCTATTTAAATAAAAGTTTCATTGAACAAATCTTTTAAAAGGAAAATGCACTTCCTAAAACAGTTTGTCCATATCTCTTTTTATACTCAAGACATCGAGGTTTTTTGTAATGTTCAATGACGTCACAATGCATAGCAAACATTGAAATTTAGATATATATTTGTTGATGTTACTTCAACCTTCGAGTTTTTTTATCATTGTGATATCATATATGTTCATCGCGTCTTAGTTGAGTAAATCGCTCCTCCTAACTAAAACTTTAAATATTGAGAATGAAAAGAGATGTACTTCAACTGCTTTAGACATCTTGTTGTTATCTGAAAAGCTCTTTTTCGATGAAAACATAATTTAGACGGTAATATTTTCATTTCACAGGAATTTTAATCGTAATGAGTTAATATATAACACTTGTGAAAAGTTTGTCACTAAACGATATTTATGAAAGATGACGTTTTGTCTTGATTGTATATTTCATGAAGTAAGTTTATAAAAAAGAATTAAATTAAAATGGTTAAATATAGTGTGAAATATCTTGGTTGTAAATGAATAAATAGTTGAACAAAAATAAAGAAAGATAAAAGGTAAGAAACAAGGGTTAATGGAGAAGAAATAAGAAAAATCAATGAATAGTTTGTGAGAATAGAGCTACCTACGACACGGAAAGATATAGTTTTACTTATGACATATGACATGAAAAGACATTACGAATTTCTCCAAAATTTGGTGAGTAAATGACGCGTGGTTTGACCCATATACAAATAACAACACTACACGAAAAATATCTTTTCAGAATTGTACAATATATTACTTAACTATATATTTCATTGATGAAAAATATACGCAAAAAGCAACTAGGGATCCAAGGATAGTGCAAAGTTTAAAACAAACACTGCCTTTCGAGTCGTACTTTAAATCAAACATAAAATGTTTCATTTTAAATTTATTTCATTTCTTCATTAACTTCCATTTTATTTTTCATTCATATATCATGAGGCGAACATCCATAGACTTCATCGTAAATAAAATCATTTTATTGCTGCCGAACTTGCAAAAATTCAGATGTAAATTATGTTATAATGATGACAAAAGTCATCGAAAAATGTCGTACATGTTTACTATGAGTTTCACATAGACTTGTATGCATAGCTAACTAAATAAGAATTCAATTCTTATTCAAATCAATGAATAAAGATGGGGAAGGGAGCAAAGATGATTTTACAAACACAGATGTACATGGCTGAAGAAAAAAACCCAATATAGTTAGATTACATAAAATATCTCTTATAAAACGCTACATAGTCAGACGAGTTGAAATTTGAAGCAACTTGCATTAAAAATATGTCAAAAATACCTCCTAATTTATTCACTATATCAAAACCACAATCTGTATTTTCAAGATATTTCCTTTTTCAATCATATTAATTCGAATTGCATAACAAGTTTATCTTTTTTCCTTTCGGATATGCTTTGGTCTAAAAATAATAAGTTTCGTTTCAACTTTCAACACATATTTTTAAAGTATTTTTTATTTCATTTACTAAAGGTTGACAAAGGAGTAGCCATTTTAGTAGCAGTTTTTTTCACTCATTGAATATTGTGTTTTATTCAACTCAAAAAGCCTGTTACTTTCAGCTACGTAAGTGTGCGTATAGTGGCCAGTATTTTCTTGATATACCTAACTTGTATATATCAACCATTGGACGTGGCATATCTACGTATAAACAGTACTTACGCAAGAATTATCCTCTTAAAGGAGAAAAAAATCCACCCTAAAATAAGAATTAAACACAAACATTCAATCCTCCATGAATACTATATCAATACACTAAGTGGTCAAACAAAGAAATATGGCAAATTTCTAACTTGTGATATTTCTTTTTCTTGTTCTTTTTGAATAATTTGTTGATATTGTGACGGTGTAAAACGAACAATTGTTGCGAGAACTTTCGAAAGTTGCTACAAAGAAAAACATCAATAGTTCTTGTAGTTCTGCTCAATCACATCAATAAAATTTTGCAATTAAAACAACAATCTTTATGGGGTCAGCAATGAGTGCTTGAAACACCCTCCGTAAAGTTTACATTATTTGTCATCCCTTAAATTGTTGCCTCTATTCACAATACTGCAAACTTTTAATTAAAAACTATAAGGAAGAAAGCCTATAAGACTTACTTTCGTCTGCTTCCCCATCATGTACTGGAACAATATATTCCTTAAATACTGTAAAAACAGACGCAAAATATCATTAAACAAATCGCTATGGAGCTGAAACCTACAAACATACGTAGCTACCTCGTACTCAGTCTCCCCAGGATTTGATGAAGGACTATGCAATGAAACAGAGGGTGAAAATGGATTTGATGTGACATTAAGCTGCGCAGGACGTTCCAGTGTTTTTATTTCATTGCTGTTCATTCCGTTACGTTTCTCTAAATCACTCTAAATAGATATCGACATATATATAGGAGTTATTAGTTAAAATTGAAATACTAACATTGAACAAATTACAATCATGACAGTATCATAGTTTACCTTCATTAACTGTTCTCTCTCACGCAACAAATCCATTTCTCTGTTTAAACGTTCAATTGTTTCCTAGCGTTTATTATTAATCATACTTAAGTACGTTTTAAGATGCATAAAAAAGCCACTGTAAAAATAACGAACCTTTAATGCATTTACTTCTTGTTGATCATTTCCTTCCTTTTCTCCCTAACAAAGATATATTTTAATCGTCATTACTTAAGAATATGCTTCGAAGAAATTTCAGGTTTTTGCTTGAGTTTAAAAAACAAAAACTCTTATAAAATATTATTGAACTGCAAAACAGATACTATTACTATTTTGTCGGCGAACTATGTATTTTCTATTTAATGCATATCAATGGTAAAGAACGATGACCTCGTGCTAGGCAGAATCAGTTCCTAACTCAATAAATGACAATCAATCTCATTGCAGTTTTCAAACGAGCTAGGACATACGTCATTTGCATTCGTTTAACAATTTACGAGTGAAACATACACCTAGGTGTACACCTTACTTTGCAAAAGTTGTGTTACGTCATGCGCGTCCACGCTTATTTTTGCGTCACGCGCGTCCATGCCCATTTTCACGTCACGCGCGTCCATGCTCATTTAAAAACCGTAATTTCCAGGGGTAGTGTTATGTTTCAAAAACAGAAAACATGTGAAATAATTTATGTCGATATTTTTTGCATTGTTTTAAGAATGCAGTCCAATTTATGAAAAATAGCGGTTGTTAGAAAATTAAATTAAGACGAAACCAGGATAAAAATAACTTACATTGGCCAAAGGACTTTTTCTCTTTTCTAACTCAGCTTCTTTAGCGTTCAACAATTTCTTCATATCAGATTGATTCTTTTTCATTTGATTTTTTAGTTTCTTTTCGAGAGCAAGTAATTCCGATGAATGATCTTTCTGTGCCTCTGCTAATTCTTCTTCATACTTTTTTTCAATTTCAATAAGTTGATCACCTGTAGTAAATTTCTTCAATTCTTCTTCATGTGTAGAAGTTAATTCTGCTATTTTAGCATTATATTCCTCTTCAATACATCTTAATGATGTTTCATGATCATGAACTAAATCAAATATCTTTTTTTCGTTTTCTTTCAATTTTTCATCACTTTCCTTTCGAAGCTGAAGCATTTCATCTTCTCGATATTTTAATTCTTTCTTTAACTCGAGAATTTCTTCTTCAAATTTAACAACAAATTGTTGTTCTTCTTTCTGTCGACTTTCGATCGTTTGAGCTAAAGTATCTTGTATTTCTTGATCTTTTCCCGCTAATTTCACTTGAAACTCTTTGATAACTTGTTTTAGTTTTGCATTGTTTTCAAAATCTTTTTCTTCTACCTTAGCAAAAAGACGCTTTTCTAATTTTTCCGTAGTTTTCTTGTGTTCATCTTCTAGCTTTTTCAATTCCACATCATGTTCTTCCTTCAAAGAAAGAGCCTGTTTACGCAAAGCGTCCATTTTTTCAACACGAAGATTTTCAACACTTTCAACCAAAACTTTTTCACTTGCTTCGAGCTGCGTTATCTTCTCATTTAATAGTTTTGTACTGTTTTTAAGGCCTCCTTTTTGTAGCTCATGTTCTTCGAGCTTTGTTTTCAGAATGACTTCATGTTCAGCAGAAATTTGTTGAAGTTTTTCTGAATGACTGACATCAACAGTTTCTAACTGTTGAACTAAATCTTTTATTTTCTCACTTGCAGTAAGAAGTTCATTATTTTTTTCTTTAAGTTTAAGCTCACCATTCTTTTTGATTTCCAATAATTTCTTTTTATGTTCATTGACAAGATTTTCCTTTAGACTTGATAAAGAATCTTGTTTTTCTTTTTCAAGTTCCGAGATTTTCTTTTCAAATTCTTCTTGCTGTCTCAACAAATCACGTTCAAGTTTTTTTTCAGTTTCTTCTAACTTATGACGATGCATTTCCTCAGTATTATTCATTAGCGTTTCAATTTCTTGTTTTTCAGAAAGAATTTTTTTGATCTGTTCATCTACAGTGCGAGAATCATTTTTACTGGAGGCCAACTCTAAGAGCAGTTTCTCTTTTTCTTGCTTCAGTTCTAAGATAGTCTTTTCATAACTATCATTCAACTCATTTACTCTTAAATCCTTCTTTTTATTTTCTTCAGATAAAGCTTTTACTTTCTTTTTCAGAGTTGTTGCAATCTTTTTGTGACTTTCTTCTTCTCGTTGTTGCTCTTCGACCATTTCATTCATTTTAACATTCAAAGACGTTATATTCTCCTTCAAATCATTCATTTCATTTTGAGAATCAATTTGCATTTTGTTTAAAAAATCTTCTAACTCGGAGTTCCTTTTTTTTAGGTTACTTTCCGACAGACTAACGGCTTTTAATTCTTTTTCGAACTGTTCTTTCTGTTTTTGAATCTCATTGACACATTCATTACGATCGTTTAATTGCTGTTCTAATTGAGAGTTTGTATATTTCAATGCATCAATTTTCCCAATTAATTCATCAAGAGTATGCTTATGGACTTCGTTTAGCTTATGAAGTTCTTCAGCTTTCTCATCTCGCTCACGTTTCACCAAATTCACTTCATCATTTAATTTATTTAAAGACTCGCAGCACTTTTCATATTCTTTACTAGTATCATTATGTTTTAACTCAAGTGTTTCGTACATTTTACAGTGATTATCCCGTTCTTTTGTTCTCTCGTTGCTTTCCTTTAGCAGCATTTCATTTAACTGAACATTTTCATTTTGCAATTTTTTAACAGTTTCGCTATGTTTTGCATCGTAACCTTCTTTAACCTCTAGCAATTGTCTGGCGTGATCATTTTTTAAATTATCGAGTTGTGTTAACAAATCCTGTTGTGCTTTACTCATCTCACTCGATTGCATGACGAGAACATTGTCGTGCTCTGAAGACATTTCCTCAAGTCGTCGTTCACTTTCTCGTTGAACCTCGTTCATTTCCCTTCGATGACTTTCAACAAGTTCCATCAACTTTTGCTCCATGTTTTGTTGCATAACATTTTTTTCATCAACATGTTTCATCAACATAGTTTCAAACTCAACAATTTTTTCATCTTTCAATTGCAAATCTTTGTTGAACTCGCTGACTTTACTTGTTAGCTCATCATTTTGGTCTTTCAAATTGTTGAGAGCCTTTTCCAAATCACATCGAATATCCTCATTTTTCTTTAGAAGTTGTTCCTCACGGTCTTTAGCTTCTGAAGCAAGTCTTTCGTAAGATTCATTAGCTTCCTTCTTTGTAAATGCCAAAGATCTTTCATACTGATTATTTAATTCAATTATTTTTTCTTCATATCTTTCCTCTAAAGATCTCAGTTGTTCCTCTCTCATAGAATCATAATTTTTAGCAATATCACCAACATTCAATTCGTTTTCTTTAGTCAGTTGCTCAATAGTCTTGTTCAAAAATTCTTCTTTCTCTTTCATTCTTTCATTAAATTTTTCTTCCATTGTTTCCATTAACTTTCTTTTTTCTTCTTCCTTTTCTTTAAAAGCTTCTTCACGTTCAGCTAAAAGGTTTGTTATCTGAGATTTCATCACATACAATTTATCTTCATAATCTTTTTCTTTCAATAAAGACTGTTGCAGTTGTTTTTGCAAATCAATCACAGTTATATTCAACTCATTGAACGATTTCTTTTCATTTTCAAGACTCGTTTTCATATTTTCTTCGCGCAATTCAGTTTCCCTTAGATTTTGTCGCAGTTCATTTACTATATCCTTCATGCCTTTTATTTTTTGATCCGCGTCCTTCGACAAACGAATTTGGTCATTGTTCTTTTCCTCTTCCAATTCCCGTCTTAGTTCGCTCAATTTCTTCTGAAAATCCGCTTTCGACAAATCAATTTCGTTAGTATGTATTTGTTTCAGTTCTTCTAATTTCTGTTCGCATTCATCCTTTGACTTTTCAATTTTTTCTTTTAAATTAGCACAATATTCTGTTTTTTCTTTAAGTTCTGCCATCAAATCCTCACACATTAAACTTTTTTCTGACAAAACACTTTCCTGCTCGCACATCAGTTGTTTTTGTTCTTCGACTTTTTGTTCATTCAGAACAGAAATCTGTGTATTCAAAGAATTTAAAGCATCTTCCTTTTCGCTTAATTTAACTTTTAGATCTTTAATCATATTCTTCATTTTATTGACTTGCTTATCTGTACCTTTCTTATATTCATTTAGTTCCTTTTCTTTCTTTGCCTCAACAGCTTTGAGTTCTTGCTGCAACTTTTCCAATTGCTTTTCTTTTTCCGTTAAGTTAGTTCGCAGTTCCTTCACAATTTTCTTCATATCAGATATTTTGGTGTCGTTTTTTTTCAAAATTACCGCAAGTTCACTTTGTTTATTGCTTTCAACCTCTTTTAACTTTTCTTCAAAATCTTTCGTCCGTTTTTGGTCATCATCTACCCTCTGTTTTTCTTTCTCCGTCAAGTTTTTCTCATTCTTTGCCATTTCTGCTTTCATTGAAAATAAATCATTCTCCAATGAATGGCATTTCGTAGACATAACTTCTTTCTCTTTTTCAAGTTCAGATATAATACTCTCAAAACGCTTCTACAAGGTAACAAAACAAAGCACATGCAAACATCTCCAAAATGGTATGACAAAATAGATTCCCCCACATGTGCATACATAGTGTGATTCTCACATAAATCATATTTAAACTGTAACATATTTTAACTATACCTAAAATAAGAATTGCTACGTACATATATGTGTTTATATACCTGATTATCTCTCATGGTATTAAGACTATTCTCAGATTCTATAAAGCAACATACAACTGTATTAAGAGATCTTATAATAGCTCATAAGCTGTTAGAAAGTCATATATTAAAAGATGCGCTTGGGAATGAGATTGGTACAATTAACGTGTAACATATCTACCTGCTAAATCTTGCCTACAACTTTCGAGATCCTGGTTCAAAGATTCTTTTATTGATAGCTCTTTTTCCAGTTCTTGGATTCGCGTTTCTAGAATGGACATTTCGTCAAATTTTCTTTTAACAATGGCATGTTTTTGCAGTTCCTGCTCCTCGACTGCCAACTGAGCCTCTTTCACCTATCAAAAAATAAGAACTTTTAACTAATTATAGGAAAACATCGCTCATTTTACATCTAATTATACGGAGTTTCAATTTTACAGCTGAGACGTGAATGGTCATTCGATATAATAATTTTTGTGAATCAAATTTGATTAGAATTTTTGCAATGTTAACATAGAAGTAGAAGAATCACACTTTTATTAAATTTATTTAAATTGATCAAATATTTCAACACGTTCACCAACAGTACTATATTTCAACAAATTAAAATATATAATATACGACTATTTCTACATAAGTGATTTTGTTAATGACAATACAACGATTATTTTTCCTGATACATTCAGTTTACAAACGACTTGTGTTGAAGTTTCTATTTTAAAATCATCGAACTAGATTTAAATCAACATATTTTTATATTTTAAGGCAAAGAATAAGGTGATTATGACCAACTATTTGAAAATGTTATTTTTATCATGTTTCAAAATCTCGTATGAAAAAAAATTTCATGTATTATGGCCGTGTAATTGTTAATTTTATTATGTACATATTGCAATCTTATTGGGGAGAGCTGATTTGTGAACTGAATTCAGTCCATACTCAAAAGTAAAAAGTACAGCTACTGGATTAAGTTTAACAAGATTATCTTGGTAGTAAACTACTATACTAAACATTTCAATCACAGTAGAATAATTTTGTTATACAAGAAAAAATAAATATGAAGTGGAAACTTACACTAATTGTGTACAACAATACAGTAATTTAAAGAATAAAATAAAAATTTCCACTTGATAGTGATGAAATTTTCACCTTTTCAGAATAAGTAATTTTCATCAATTCTTCTTTTTCTGTAAGTATTTTTAATTGATTGTTTCTTTCTTCCATTTCTTTTTTATGTTCTTCATCTTTAGCAGTTAAAACATCACTCATTCTTTTTGTATGTTGTATCTTAACTAAATCAATAGCTTCTGTTTTGCTTCGCTTTAAATCGTCTACAATACTCGTGTGATCCTTTATCATTGAATCAATAAGTAGTTCATGCTCCACACGTAAATCATCAATCGCTTTTTTTCGAGTTAATTCACTTTCCTCCAAAACTTTATTCAATTCGTACAGACTTTCTTTTTTTTCAACTTTCAAGTCTTCGTAAAGAACAGTCGTGGATTTAAGTTCATCATTCAATTGTTTAATTTGTTCAACATGACTTTTGTTCTCTTTCATGATATTTTCTACGTTGTTCATCATTTCTTGAATTGCAGTTTGTTTCTCATGTTGTACAAGCTCAACATTACGCAGTAAATCGTTACGTTCATTGTCAAAGCTTGTCTCTTTAGCCTAGTGAATAGCATATTTATTGAACGCAATCGTTCAGAAATCCGTGAAGATATTTCATTTATAAAATTTTCTATGTCAACACATATGTACACTGTAAAGCAAAGTCAATGATGAGAAACAAAATATTCATATGCTTAAATCAACCGAAACTAAAATCATGAAATTTAGGGATGTTATCCAGACCGCGCTGTGTATGTTAGAACAAGAATTGTGATATAATAAACATATTTTAGATAAACGACGTTTATTACAGTATCGTGCTCATAGCTACTACGTATGTATGTAGACAACAAAAATTATTCAAATTCAAAATAAGCACCTTTGCTTTTTCCATTTCTTTTGACTGATTTTCAACAGTTCTTTCAAGTTCATCGATCTATTCAAAAGGTTTCTTTAGAAGTTATCTTTGACCATGTCATTCTGCCATATACATATTAACTATTTGTATATCAAATCAAAGTGCGCGTTGTTCATATTGAATTTTTGTTTTGTACTTATTGGAAAAATAGAAAACAACAAAGCAAAATTAAAATTTATACACTACGACCGATGAATGACAAATATGAGTTGAGAGAAATGTATGTACAAAGAGAAAATATCAACAATCATTTAGTACGTAGCAATACCTTTTCTTTTAACTTTTGCTTTTCCACATCTGCATCACCTGATAAAATAAACGTTGAGCAAGTTAAAAATCATTCAGTGACAATCTAACTAAGATTGAAAGCAAAAACCTGCTGTAATATACAACATAGCTAAAATGTAAGTTCAATCATAAACTTGAGCAAACCATGCAAACATATTAGTTTCGCGTATAAATTTAGGCAACTTCAGGGCAATTCCTTGTTTAAATGCACTTGATGTTAATTTTGAAATTGATTCTAAGAAGAAATCAAGTACAATCCCAAATAATCGTTTTTTCAATGCAACTTTTGTATAAGCATGCAGGAGGAAAATTTTTTATTTTATTGAAAAGAGCAATAGAATATTATGTTTGAAGTTAGTGTATCATATTGAATATTACTATTGAGTTTAAAATGCCTTCTAATTATATTTAGTCACAAATTTGAAGTTTTCATAGTAAAAATTGACGGAAATTTTAACGGATATTGCAAATATGCTACATCCGTTACCAAGGAAACTATAATTTATTCAAGGAAACAAAATATTAATGTGAATGTCTAATCTGGTGTAATGTCCATCATATTCATAAATTTGCCAATTATTGAAAACTAAATAAACTCCTGAATACAGCACTTACATAGTCGTATTAGGCAGCCATAGTGAATCGTACTTATCAAATTTTAAAGTGGTTGTGCAACGAATTTTTACCTACATTTTTTATTGGCTAATCGGAATGTATGGTTTTTCAGAAGCAATTTAGTGAATGTAGAACTTTTGTGCGCAAAGTAGAAGTTATCTAATTTTAGCTCTAAACTCGATCATTTTGTGCGACTTTTTCGTCACCACGTTTGGTCGTTGTGACGTAGAAATACCGCCCCCCAATAATTAATAGTATTTACTATAGCGTACGGGGTATATTCCATGATTTTGCAAGCTTTTTGCGGTGAAAACTTCATAATTTCCTTCAAAATTTAAGTCAGACATGAATTTAAGCAGAGCATAAACACGATGTTACCGTTGCTACAATATTCGGTCAATGTTTACGTACAAAAATCACCCATTTCCTTCGCCTTTGAGGATCAGTTTATGCATTAGGAAACATATGGATAGCTATTCCTTTAGCATAATGATTATTACCGCAACTGATTATGGGCCGCCAGAAATACAATGTCTTCCTCCGTGAGGCTGCTCGCCTCTATTAATTATATAAGCAACGGTAACTGGGCGGTACTTGTTTCTACGTCACAGCTTTAATAAAAAGTTCGTAGAAAAAGTTAAAAAAATCGCAACTTTGAGTGGCTGCAGAACGAGTTTCAAAATGCCAAATTTAAATCTGTTTTCATATATACAATCAGAAAAGAGAGTTAAGCTAATAAAATAGGCAGTGAAAAATTGGTTGCATAACCACTTTAAATCATTTTAAACAAAAATTACTCGTTCATTAAAATGGATAAATTGCTGGTTGGCAAATTATATTTCCAAGAAATTGCCCTTTAGAAAGGAGAATAAAATGCATGTGCGCTGATATCACAGACATTTGTGTAGAGTCACATAATTGACAGTGCATGCTGTATGTAGTTACATTTATATTGATAATTGGCTTGCAGTATAAGCAATTTAACCAAGATGTTCAGTGGAAAGTTATGAATAAGTTATGTAGCTATCAACGCATAAGAAAAACAGTGTACAAAATGCCAAGGTAATGCTACTGAGTAAGTTATGTAGCAATCAATGCATGAGAAAAACAGTATAAAATGCCAAGGTAATGTTACTGAGTAAGTTATGTAGCTATCAATGCATGAGAAAAACAGTGTATAAAATGCCAAGGTAATGCTACTGAGTAAGTTATGTAGCTATCAATGCATGAGAAAAACAGTATAAAATGCCAAGGTAATGCTACTGAGTAAGTTATGTAGCTATCAATGCATAAGAAAAACAGTGTACAAAATGCCAAGGTAATGCCACATTTGTTAGCTTGCTAAAACACACAAACACAGAATACGTAGGACTATAATGATTTTCTAACCAGCTTCATTGTCATCGTTTTCATTGTTGTCGTTCGACGCCTTACGATTGTTTTTCAAACAATCAACCTAATACATAAAGAAAACAAATGCTTGCAATGATTTTGTTAAGAAATTCATTCGCAAAAACAATCTTACAATGTAGAGTAAAACATTCTTTACACTACACAGTCATACAATTTTCAACAAGCGATAGACTTGCCAGGCGGAAAACGGATTTGTGTTAAAAACACAATTGTCCAATATGAAATTCGAAATAAAGCCATTTTTTAAAGAAATTATTTATTATTATTTTTAACGTTTCGTCTTTAAATAACACATCATCAGACACATTACACTCCTGACTACGTACGTCAAATGTTTAACGGACGTTTTGCTGTATTTTAACACGAATATTTCAACATGAGTAAAGTTTAAACTATAAGAAAATAGCAAAGTCGCTTCCTACGTCAAATGTTTAACGGACGTTTTGCTGGATTTTAACACGAATATTTCAACATGAGTAAAGTTTAAACTATAAGAAAATAGCAAAGTCGCTTCCTACGTCAAAGTTTAACGGACGTTTTGCTGGATTTTAACACGAATATTTCAACATGAGTAAAGTTTAAACTATAAGAAAATAGCAAAGTCGCTTGTCAAATGTTTAACGGACGTTTTGCTGGATTTTAACACGAATATTTCAACATGAGTAAAGTTTAAACTATAAGAAAATAGCAAAGTCGCTTCCTACGTCAAAAGTTTAACGGACGTTTTGCTGGATTTTAACACGAATATTTCAACATGAGTAAAGTTTAAACTATAAGAAAATAGCAAAGTCGCTTCCTACGTCAAAAGTTTAACGGACGTTTTGCTGGATTTTAACACGAATATTTCAACATGAGTAAAGTTTAAACTATAAGAAAATAGCAAAGTCGCTTCCTACGTCAAAAGTTCAACGGACGTTTTGCTGGATTTTAACACGAATATTTCAACATGAGTAAAGTTTAAACTATAAGAAAATAGCAAAGTCGCTTCCTACGTCAAAAGTTCAACGGACGTTTTGCTGGATTTTAAACGAATATTTCAACATGAGTAAAGTTTAAACTATAAGAAAATAGCAAAGTCGCTTCCTACGTCAAAAGTTTAACTGACGTTTTGCTGGATTTTAACACGAATATTTCAACATGAGTAAAGTTTAAACTATAAGAAAATAGCAAAGTCGCTTCCTACGTCAAAAGTTCAACGGACGTTTTGCTGTATTTTAAAACGAATATTTCAACATGAGTAAAGTTTAAACTATAAGAAAATAGCAAAGTCGCTTCCTACGTCAAAAGTTTAACTGACGTTTTGCTGGATTTTAACACGAATATTTCAACATGAGTAAAGTTTAAACTATAAGAAAATAGCAAAGTCGCTTCCTACGTCAAAAGTTCAACGGACGTTTTGCTGGATTTTAACACGAATATTTCAACATGAGTAAAGTTTAAACTATAAGAAAATAGCAAAGTCGCTTCCTACGTCAAAAGTTTAACGGACGTTTTGCTGGATTTTAACACGAATATTTCAACATGAGTAAAGTTTAAACTATAAGAAAATAGCAAAGTCGCTTCCTACGTCAAATGTTTAACGGACGTTTTGCTGGATTTTAACACGAATATTTCAACATGAGTAAAGTTTAAACTATAAGAAAATAGCAAAGTCGCTTCCTACGTCAAAAGTTCAACGGACGTTTTGCTGGATTTTAACACGAAGATTTCAACATGAGTAAAGTTTAAACTATAAGAAAATAGCAAAGTCGCTTCCTACGTCAAAAGTTTAACGGACGTTTTGCTGGATTTTAACACGAATATTTCAACATGAGTAAAGTTTAAACTATAAGAAAATAGCAAAGTCGCTACCTACGTCAAAAGTTTAACTGACGTTTTGCTGGATTTTAACACGAATATTTCAACATGAGTAAAGTTTAAACTATAAGAAAATAGCAAAGTCGCTTCCTACGTCAAATGTTTAACGGACGTTTTGCTGGATTTTAACACGAATATTTCAACATGAGTAAAGTTTAAACTATAAGAAAATAGCAAAGTCGCTTCCTACGTCAAAAGTTCAACGGACGTTTTGCTGGATTTTAACACGAATATTTCAACATGAGTAAAGTTTAAACTATAAGAAAATAGCAAAGTCGCTTCCTACGTCAAATGTTTAACGGACGTTTTGCTGGATTTTAACACGAATATTTCAACATGAGTAAAGTTTAAACTATAAGAAAATAGCAAAGTCGCTTCCTACGTCAAAAGTTTAACGGACGTTTTGCTGGATGAAGTAAATAATATGCATTTATTCCTACCCACTAACCACTAACAGACTCACGTTACACTGAAATATGACGTAAAGAAATAAGAATGTCGATGTTTGTTAAAACTAAATAACTTTTTCACAATATGCGTACGTATGTAGCTACATCCTTAACCAACTGTACCTGAGTTTTTAAAACTTCTATAAGATCATCCTTTTCTTCAATAGTAACACGAAATGAATCAGCAATATGCATTTTTGCCTTTTTTTCAAGTTCAATTGTCTAAAAGCAATAAAAAATCTTCAATTTATCTCAAAATATCAATACATCACGGTAAAAAAAAACCTGAGAAAGAAATTTCATTATTTATAATTTTACAATCAATGTAAAATGAATTCTTTAAATATTTTAAAAAACGAAATTATATACTGACCTCTTTCAATTCTGAGATTTTTCTGATTTGTTTGTCTTGATTTTGAGTAAGATTATTCTAGAAGATAGCAAAATCAATGATAATAGTGTCGTAAATCCGTCATATTGTAGGTACTTGTATCTTCCATAGCAAATTAAGTAATTGGACTTTTAAATTCAATAATGGAATAACACAACTTATGTGATGTGCATACTTAGAACATGTAGGAAGCTAATACTGTGGTACAATAACAACAAACAGTGCAAATTTGGAGAAAACATGAGTAACACATGAACTTTTTCTATTTTCCTTGACGGTTGCAAGAATTTTCAAAACAAATTTTTAAATTTGTTTAGCATAGGTAAAAGAAACTGCACTCACAGCATTGTTCAGTTGTAAATTGAGTTAAGATAAAAAAAATCTCTGTTAAACTTCTATTGAATTCTAGTTTGTTAAAGAGGATTTAGATAAAATAATAAGTATATACACACACATGAAGTAAAAAATTTGAATACCTGAAGCTTTTTATACACATGAAGTAAAAAATTTGAATACCTGAAGCTTTTCATTTTCTTTTTGCAAATTTTTATAAGCATCAACAACCTAAAACAAAATCAAAAATCTCATGTGTTACCACATTTGCACTGGTGAACTTAGGACAGCACCACTTAATTAAATAATTGTAGCATTTTTAACAGGGGGAAGCATTCTGCACAGATCAAGGCATTTGTGAGGATGAATCATTCATGTATCGTCATACTGTTGACTTTCAAAGATTAAGTACAGTAAAGTAACATGCTTTGTTCACAGGGATTTTTACAGATCGATATTTAATAGAGAAACTTGTGATAATAATCTAACCTCTGAAAACTTTGTTTTATAACGGGTTAAAGCTTTTTCTTGTTTTTTTGCAAGCTGTAAAAGTTCTTCTTTTGTTGCAGCATCATACTTCTTATCAGACTCAGAATCATCAGACTTGTAGTCAGATTTAGGACTTTGTGGCACAGAAAACTGACGTTGTAGTGGTGTTGTTGTTACAGGAGAAGCAGCTGTTGATGTTGGGGTTGTTGCCACAGCTGTTACTGATGCTGTCACAGTTGTTACTGATGTTGTCACAGCTGTTAATGTTGTATCTTTTGATGATATAGTTGATGTTGCTTTAGTAGCTTCACTTGAATTTTCAGATATGTCTGATTTCTGCTTTGATATTCCATCATTTTGTGCACGACCAACCTAAAGTTGCACAATATGTAATTTTAACTTGGTATCAAAAATAGTGCAAGTTTTAATTAACAATGCTAAGTTCACGGTTGCTAAAAAGAAATAAATGCAATCATTATATTTATAGAAATGAGATAAGAATGATGTCAAAGATAGTTTTAATATTTCTCGTCCATTGGTTGGTTCATGTAATCAATTCATAACATTTTTCGCAAGACAGTCAAAAACTTATTTATGACATTCAACAGCATATTTTGAAGCTATCATTGCTTATGTAAAATGTGTTTAGACAGATATGTTAGAATGCTTATGAAAAACATATAAAAATAAATTAAATGCTCAATGATTATTTTTACTACATGATGCATATAACTTAAGTAAATACTGGAAAAAATTTCAAAAAGCCTTTATTGTTTGGGTTGTGCAATTTTTAGAATAATAAAAATTCAAAAATATACAAATTAAAAGAAATAGGAGAACAAATAAAAATGTTGGATAGTGCCACGTATGATATGAACGTATTTATACTTTTATTTTAAAATGTCAACAAAATTCTATCATTTCACTTTCACTTTAAGCAAGGACTAACACGTACAGAGCAAGACTATTGGTATTTTGAATTTACCTCAAGAAGATGTTGAACTCGTGCGATTACATTTTGGGATGATGTGGTATTGTGATCATCTTCGACCGTTGGAGATGTTACATCACTCTGGTTGCCAGAGACGTTGTCCTTTTTCAACACAGAGGAGGTTCTCTTTAAATAATATGTTAAAGAATTTGCGTTACATCGCAACATGATTGTACTGGTTACGGTTTTAATAAGAAAAAATATTCAAAACTGTATCATCAAACTCATCGAAGTTTGTTGATCTATATCCAATAGTGTATGTTGATTAGAAAATAGCTAACCTCATTTGAACGACGATTTAACTTTTCACTCTTAGATACAGGACTCTGCTCTCCTTCTGATTCACTTTCTATTTTTTGTTTTAACTTTTTAAACATTATTCAGAAAAATTTGTACAATTTCGCCAAAATTTTATTCATCTCGCGTGTTTTTACAATCTTCGAGAAGTCATTTTTGCCAACTGTGCAGTGCTGCCACTTTGTGTATGCACATTTCACCTACCAAAACTTTATTTTCCCCTACCTCCCCCTACGATGATTTTCCTTGTTTCTCCTACTTTTCACCTACACAGCAACATATCCCCCCTATTTTACACCTACGTCGGATCATGTAGAGTACAGGAGTTCATGTAGAGTTCATTGGTCGGATCAGACCATTGAATTTTTTAGTCTGTTTTTAAAAAGGTGATGTTAGTAGTTGATCAAATCGATTGAATGTAATTTGTCTTCAAGGTGTGTTTTTCTGTCTTCTTGCAGAAGTTATTCAATTTTTATTTTTGACTCTTTGTTGCTGACCGATTTGGTGAGGATTCCATACATGTTCTGGAATAGTGTTGAGAGAATAATCTCATCGTACTTTGACTGGTGATGACATTGTTTCAACTTTACTTGCGATGTCACAGTGGTACAAAGCATCTTCATCAATATGATTGTGGTTGCTTTTGGTCTGCTCTGAGATAATGGCTACTTGCGGTGATTGTTTTTTTACGTACAAATGTTATATTTTAATCCCTAAAATCAACCAAAAGGTAGCTGTACTTTATTGTTCTACATATATTGCTATTACGATGATTATTTTTTTCTTTAATTTCTTACTTTCCTTTAATTGAATCATGCTTTAGCGTTTTGTTTAATTTTGCAGCCTTGTAATATAGATTACATAAGATAAATCAAACTAACATGTGAAATGCTATTTGCTTACCATTTTCGTTATGTATCTTTGTTTTGTTTCTCTTAGTACACGAAAGAAACTGTAGAGTGACTATAGTTTTCCAGCGTTTTATAGGTCAGTGGGAATGTGATTCGTCATATATTTTTTTTTTGATTTTTTTTCATGTTGAATGATTTCGTTTTATACAATACATATTTCGTATTTCACGTGAGCAGTGGCTAAAATACTTTTTAAGGCAAGTACTATTCTTATCACTAAACTAATTCTGGATTTGAAAAAATATGAAGAGTATTTTTAAAAACTGATTTTGTAAGAAAAAGAGCCTTTGCAGGAGTTGGAAAAAATTACGTTTATTTTTAACTTTTATCAAAATTTGGGACAGATAAATGACCTAACATGAAGATTGGACAAATCAATTTCATGGCATTTATCTTCATACAACAGACAGCGGCCTTGTTTCGTGAAGAAAAGATCGTGGTAGTCAAAAGCAAATTTCCGCCTTACGTAACAAGAGTTTTTAAGCATATATACTATATTGGTACAGTAGATAATGGGACGCTAGACTGTGAAATGCCTGGAGCAGTTAAATATCGATGGCTTAGCATCAATAAAGAAGAAATTTCCGAAGGTTTGCTTAGATATTAGCAGTTTACACTACCTTTATTGGTATTTTGTATAAAATCTCTAAAGGTTAATAGCACTAGACACTTGGTATAAAAAACTTTTTCTATGATTGTTATTAATGTTGTGTTTCTTCATTAATGTATTTTTCTTTATTTTGTGTTTGTTTTCTATTTTATCTTGCCAAGCGATAAGGATGTACATTATTGAATCTGAGTAAGGTTGTAAATATATCAACAATAGATTACTCATTCGCTTATATTGCTTTCTGTAATGATGCTTGTGCTAATCTTTATAATGCATTATAGTATCATAGAATCCACTCATTGTTGCTATATTTGATGGATAATCGTCTTTCACGTAGAAAATTCATAAAAACCTTTATAGTTAATGAACTTTGAATAAAATAAAAAATGCTTTCATACAGGTGGTTATATATTTTCCTGGGAAAACAACATGAAACAGACGTATCGAGATAAACCTTGGCTGATGGAAATATCTCTATTGAATTTTCAAACAAATGCTGCCCTCATCCAGTGTCAAGGAATAAATGGATATAATAAAGAGGTTATAGGTGAAAGAATATGGATAGTTACCAGATTACATTCACCACTTGGTTATCCTACAGATCCAATCATTTGTGGTGGAGATAAAGGTGATTGTGAAAAGTTAATGTGGCAATTTCGCATTGAATGTATGCCAGATCATGGACCAGGATATAGAGGCACCAGATCCAAAACAAAATCTGGTGAGAGTTTTTATCAAAATTACATCAGTGATATGTTTAAATATGCCACTTGCTTCAGAACTTTGAAGTTTTTACCTTCTTTAAGTGTTTTATGCCGTAAATTATCTTTTTTGCCCTGAATTTTTGATTTTATATTTATGTATCAGGAGAGGAATGTCAGTACTGGAACACGTATTATCGCTATTACTTTCTTAAACTGAAGAGAACATTACCCAAACCAAAAAACATAGCAGCTAGAGATAAAGCAACCGAAAAGTATGCCATGGTTTGGGGTGGCCGACATGTTCATCGTGCAACATGGAAAGAACACCTATTGTTGTTTGGAGAACATAATTATTGTCGTGCTTTTGTACATAATTATATATATTCAGGTCAAGTTCGCCCTCCAGAATGTTTAAAACATTCAGCACCGAGATATTATGAGAAAGATGTTGCCCAACCTGTGAAAGAATTAGAAGCTTGTGATGTTCCAGATTGTAGTCCATGCATGTATGGTGATGGTAAAGGAAATCTTTCCCCTTATAGCTTTAAACTTCCAGCATATACTGGTAACGTACGGGAAACATTCCGAACGTAAGTGTAACTCTGATATTTTTCATAATAAAGACACTACGTATATTAATTATATCATGACTAGAGATTTCACTCTTTTTTAAAACTTTCTATTCTCCAATTTTATATTTTATTTTTCCTTCATGTTTCCATTTTTGAGCAGTTGTTCTCATCTTCATGTTCACAAACTATCTTTTATCTCATTTTAAGTTTCATTTATGTATAAAAACATATTTGAAACAGAAATCTTTTATTCTAAATGAAAGTTAATGATGATGATACTCAATCATGGTCGTGTTTTTTTTTTGTGTTTTTTTTTTATAGAGAGGAAAAAGTTGAACTTAAAGGGGAATAGGCGTCATGAAAGGATATAAATATATTCTAGTCAACACTAGACTTATACTTATTATAGTCATACTTTTCCATATTTTTAGATACACTGGTCCAGGAGGGAAGAAAATGTATCGTAAATGTTATATGGCTCACTCTGATCCCCATCATTATACAACGTGGTATACAAAAAACAAGTGTGTGACTACACTTGTGCTTCCATGGAACAGAAAAAAAACAGCCAAGACACCTAGTTGCTTTGTTTCAAAAGCACCAGGCAGTTTTGAAACTCCAAACCTTGATTTACATGGCGGAACCCTTGCAAAATACATGATTCTTGCACGGTTTGTTGCAATTAGTAATTTTTTGTTCCTTAAAATAAATCAAAACTTTCTCTTAATACCATTCATGACTTTGCATAAAATTCTTCCAAAAAATATGTACGTAGTTCTTTCGTATATAAAGATTTTAAATGTGAATACCAATGTGCAATAAATATATCTTGATCAATTTTTTATACAAAGAAAAATGACCAGGCCCTTGGAGGGAAACCATCTTTTGCATCTGAAAAATTGTGATTTTTACATTTTTTTGTTGCCTTAGATGTCGCATTAAACAATGTACCGTTCGTCCTGTGTGGTTTCTTTTTTATAACGAAGATGATCACATTGTTATTGATACACAAAGCTCAAAAGAACCTCGAAAATTTGTATTCCTTCAAGGAAGCAAGGTTGTGATTAAATATTACGCGTTTGGTATGCACTTGAAAAGCGGGCTAAAAATCAAAGCAGTTGATAAACGAAAAGAAAATGCTATTAAGGTAAAAGTGTAGCTTTTTTGTTTACCTTTAGCTTTAATGGTTTAGGTGTAGTAAGTAGTCTAAGTAGTTTAGCTTTTAGTGCATGTATAGCATAGTTTTAGCGAACGAAAAAAGTTATTTGGCTGTCAAATGAGATGATATATTTAGAAAAATACGCACATTCAATAAACACCATGTTTGTATTTTTTATTCATACAATTTAGGAATGGAGGAATGAGGTTGAACTTGCACCAAGAATGTCGCGGTTGATCCTAGGAGATAGAGTAAAACGTCAATATACAGGACAATATTACTTTATGTACAAATTTGAGGAAGCAGATAAAACACTTCAACTTGGTACTTATTCACAACTATTTCATATTGAAATCCGAAAGCCACTAAAAATATCATTAAATCCACTCAGCATTCACATTTGTGAGTTTCAAGAAGGTACGTCTGCCCTCTTCAAATATACAGCTCTATGAAAAGGACTAAGATTTAATGAAAAAATTGCTTTCACAGGAACTTTTCGTCTCAAAATACATGGAGAGTTTGAGGTTTTCAGTAAAGACATAGAATGGTCTTACTCAAAGAAACAGAATGAAACTCGTAGCTTGGTAACGTTAAAAACGTCGTTTATCAAGATCAGTGAGGATGGACGAATGATAGCCGTTAAGGAAGCAGCTTTTATCTATGTTAAAGTAAAATGGAAACATGGTGCAGAAACAGCTGAAGCAAGAGTTTTTGTAGCAGGTTAGCGGTAGGTTTAATGAATAGCCCAGACACGAAAAATACTCCTGCTGCTTGTGCTAATATTGTAAAAATACTTCATCGCAGTTGCTGCTATTATTTACCAAAGTTAACGGTTGTGTTCTTTAACTTGAATAAAATATAGATACAGTTTTGAATTCTAAGCTTTGCAAATTTCAGGAAAACCAAGATTGCAAAATGTCTCTCCATTGTTAACAATCACATTACCAGATAAAACAATCAGACTGGCCTTGGCAACAGACAGCCCAAAAAACAGACTTGTTTGGATACATGATGCACAAGAAATAGAAAAAATACCAGACCAGCCAAACATGGCATTCTCACAAAAAAACACAGCTAAAGATATTATCTATATCTTGACTATTGAGAACATTTTGAAGGAACAATTTGGTGTGTATACAGTTAAAGCTTTGAATTCCAGAAATTGCGGAAATTCTATTGAGTTTGTGATTCGTGGTCAAGGAAAAAATATCCTTCGTTCAAAGAGCTATGATGAAATGACGTTGATACCTTTAACTAGAAAACTTATTGCACAATTCAAAGCTGTCATGGACATGATGCAGTCAGGTAATTTTTTTAATCTCAAAAAAAAGTTCGCCTTTCATATTTCAGTGTCCGTTTTCTATTTTAACAATCATCAGCGAATAGCGTTTATCTTCTATCTCTTGTGGCGATGAGAAAACAATAAAAATTTGCAGCGATTTGGTATAATTTTCCCTCCTTTTCTTTTTTGAATAAGAACAAAACTTGATAGTGGTATGATTTTTGACGAGTTCTCTAGTTTTATGAAACGATACTAAAATAGTACCTGCATGTGTTAGATCTAATATCTTAAAATGACATTTTCTCATCGAAATTAATTTCAGATTGTGCTAACATTATTGGTGAGAGTAAAAATGAAAACAAAAGTTTTCCAGTAGTTGACAGTGAAATAAATGATGAAAACACCTTTAATATTTATGAAATAATGGCAGAAGCATCAGGTATCATTTGATGAATATAAGAAAAGTAAATATCTTCTTAATTACAACTTATATCATTAATCTCAAAATTGCTATAAAACATTTGTTTAGTTCCGTTATGTATATCTCTTGAACAAACCAAACCATACTTCCATGTGGACCTTCTGAACTTAACAAGAATAAAAGGAATTAAAATATCGATGGAGATGAACTCTGATAGCAATAAAAATGTTGGCTTGCGTTTTATGTATAGTTTGGATGGATGTCGATGGAAGTTACTTGGGGCAACACCTAGAATAAGACAAAATATAACAGATGAAAATCTTGAGGTTTGGTTGTCGAAGTGTTTTCATCATCAAAAACAAATGTTATCAAGTTTTGTTGCAATGGACACCAGTATTTTCATCACAGTGCATACATTTATCATTTTGTCGTGTAGAGTGAAACAACAAATGGTATTCTGACCCATATTGAATCAAAATTTTCAAGTCGTATATTTACAACAGATGGTTCGCTCGTATGGATTGGTAACACATCCCTTATATTTGCTCGACACATTCGTCTATTGCCTACAAAAACTACGGAAGAGGAATTATGCATTAATTTGAAAATTTATGGATGCACAGTTGGTAATGCTAATACATTTTTACTTTCAATGATATTTAACTTTGATATTTGTATCAAAAATACAGCAAAATAATAACAAACTTTTTATTTTACGTTTTCTCTGAATTTGCTATCATTCATATGGCTCTGCATTCAGGAATACTGGATATTGTAAAAAAACCTCCACGTAAAATTCGGTCAAGAAGGTCGATAATAATTGGAGCATTGGTTGGTCTTGTGGGTACTTTTGTTGTTGTCATTGGATCATGGTATTCATTCAAACGATCAAAACAAATAATACAAACCGTTTTAAACTTTTGGGTTCAATTAAGGTACAAAATTATGAAGAGATTATAAAATATTCAAGTATTAATTATTGCACTTATTGTAGACCATGATATGTTTTAAAAGATTTTCCGTTATAATCTCTTTAGATCATTGTTTGGTGAATATATTTATGAAGAAGGCTACTATGAATATTATGAAGTTCCTGTATCTGATAATGACGATAATGATGAAAATATCTATACTGAGATATACAACACTCAGGTAAATTCGAAAATCAACTAAAACAATTATGGAACATAACAAGTTAGTAGGGAGCACAGCTTATACGAATTATTATTAGGTAGGAGAACAAGACTGCTGTGACTACACATAAACAAAAGTTTATTTGAGAATTTTTCTATGACAAAAAAAAACTTCTTAACTCTGTTTAACACCTTATCCTGAGGCAGGTCAGTAATTTTTTGTTTTCTTATTTCAGCCTAAAACTGACGAAATACAAGATGTAGACAAAGTGGAATCAAAAGAAGAAAATTAATATTTCAAAGCTTTCGAACTTGAATTACAAATAATTACTATTCTAAATATGTTGTTTTATTTATGAATAAATTCTTTTGAAAATGTCGAAGAATCAACCACATTTTAATTACTATTAAAAAGACAATTTTGTTGGCATGGATGTATGCGCGCGTTCACTGAATTAAATGATGTCATGAATCTTAGCAAAGTCAGCGATAATAATGGCTGAACTTACACAAAAAGTATCTTTTGAAGAAATCTCTGAATTTCATGAAAAATTTGAAAAATATTTATTATATGAATCAGAGAAAATCAGCATTGAGAGTTTTGAGGACCTTGTAAAAGATTGTGATTCGCAAATACCTCCGTTTAAACTACGAAAAATCGTAAGTGAGCGCAAGGCCGAAGGTCAAAGCGATGAGTTGGATTTTGTTGAATTTCTTGAAATCTTCAGCAAGTTAAGCACAAAGACAATTGGTGCAAGATTTAAGCAAGCAATTGATAAGAAAGAAAATGTTATTACTGTCTCGACAACATCTGCATCAGCACTAGGAACTAAACATTCATTCCTTGATGCTGAGAAAGAAATGTTTTCACTGTGGATAAATACTTGTTTAAAAAATGATTTATCACTCAAAGGTTGGTTAAGATGATAATACATTGATATTTCCAACAAAATAAAGTCAATGTCTGTGCTTTACTGAGTAAAGTAGAAAAACTAGCTAGTAAAACTCTTAAATTATCTTAGTAAATGGCAGTATTGATACATATGTATGTATGGCGATCATTTGATAATTCTTTTTTAATTAATTTTTGTTGCAGACTATCTCCCTATTGATCCGAAAAAGCCAAACTCAATATTTTCTGCAATTAGCAATGGTATCATTTTGTGTAAGTTAATAAACTGGGCTGTGGAAGACACCATTGACGAGCGTGTTATGAATACAAAGAAGCTGACTGTTTATACAATACATGAAAACCAAACTTTGGTTCTGAATTCTGCTATGGCAATTGGCTGTAATATTGTCAACATTGGAGCTGAAGATCTTATTAATGGTAAACCTCATCTTGTTCTTGGGCTACTTTGGCAAATAATTCGTGTAAGATATACATGATTTTCTACAATTTCAACTAAATTCCCCTCCCCTCCCCCCCCCTCCATCACTAAGTTAGGAAGATATCATCGCTTGTTTCAGATTGGATTGTTCAACAGAATCAACATAAAACAATGCCCAGGAATTGCTGCTCTTCTTGAAGGAGATGAAACTATTGCTGACGTAAGCAAACTTTCACCAGATGTCATAATTCTACGTTGGATCAATTATCACATCCGCGAGACAGGATATTGCAAAGTTGTGAAGAATTTTTCTGATGATATTAAAGATTCTGTGGTTTACAGTATTCTACTGAAACAGGTGAGAATGAAAGGCATGTTAATGTAGAGATTTTATAATTGAAATCATGCTACCAAGTCCAATTTCTATAAAGAAAATTAAAGAAAATTTTACTCAGCGATAAAATTCATGGCAATCCATTTTATAAAATTGTAAAGCTTAGTATGATGAAATACTGATAACTTTCCCCAATAAAATAACAGATTGCTCCTCCAAACATCATACTTGATGAGCCTCACATTACTGAAAAAGATCTTACACAGCGAGCCGAAAAAGTTTTAGAAAACGCAAAGAAACTGGACTGCGATTCTTTTGTACGGGCCAGCGATATTGTACAAGGACATCCCAAATTAAATCTTGCATTTTCATGTCATCTTTTTAATACACATCCATCTCTTGAGTTTGATGATGCTGATGCAGTGGACATTGAAGAAACACGAGAGGAAAAGACATTGAGAAACTGGATAAATAGTTTAGGTGTAAAACCACCTATTCACCATCTTTTTTCTGATTTATCCGATGGTATTGCTCTGGCTCAGCTTTTTGAACAGGTACAAACTTTTAAAAAGAAATAAAGCCAATGCTTCCTGACAGTTACAAAGGAAATTAATGATAAT
Source organism: Xenia sp. Carnegie-2017 (assembly GCF_021976095.1). Classification (NCBI taxonomy): domain Eukaryota; kingdom Metazoa; phylum Cnidaria; class Anthozoa; order Malacalcyonacea; family Xeniidae; genus Xenia; species Xenia sp. Carnegie-2017. Next base: position 9,101,162 of record NW_025813482.1, on the reverse strand, counting down.
GGTGCTAGAGAAGAATGATGTTAGGATGAGGAAAGAGGGTGTTTGCCCGAGAGAAGTGTTACATTTTGGTGAAGAAAGCCGAATGGTATTATGGTGATGGGAAAATAGTGTTGTGGCGAGGAAAGAATGGTGTTATTGTGAGGAAAGAATGGCATTGTTGTGTTGAGGAAGTATGGTGTTGCGGTGAAGAATGAATGGTGTTATGGAGAGAATGGAGAGGAATGAATGGTGTTGAGGAAGAATGTTGTGAGAATGTTGATGGAATGGTGTGGAAGAATGGTGGAAGAATGAAGGAAGGAATGGAAGAATGGTGTTGTGGAAAAATGAATGAATGAATGAATGGATGAAGTGTTGGAAGAATGGTGTTGTGGGAGAGAGGAATGGTGTTATGGGAGAGAGGAATGGTGTTGTAGGGAGGAATAAATGGTGTTGCGGTGGGTGGGGGAATTATGATTAGTAGTAAGGATGGAATAGTGTTGTAATGAGGGAATGATGGTGCTATGGTGAAAAATGAATAATTTTGTGGTGATGGAACAATGGTATTGGGGTGAGAAAGAAATGGTGTTATGGGGAAAGAAAAGAAGGGTTTAAGTGTAGGAAATGAAAAAAACCCAAGGATTTTGGTGCTGTCTTTATACTCACAATTTTTAGTGTTTTTCTGTATATCACATGCGTAAGTCATTAGATGAAACCGTCAAAATTACATGATCATCAGCACTCATAAAACACTTTACAAAGGAATACTTATAAAGCCTTATTCAGTAACTCACGCTAGAAGCTAATACTTATAAAGCATGAACACAGGTTTGTTTTCGGTATGACCACGCGTGAAAATAAACTCTAGTCAATTCAACGATCTATCTGATTCAAAACTAGATAAAAGCTAACTTGCTTTTTAAATAACTTTACTAACTCCAGTTATGACACATCATCCTTATTGTCACTCAAAAAATATTGTTTAGATAAAACTCGGAGTTGTAAATTGGAAATCCATATCAATGCCACCATTTCCTAAACTTTCTGGGAAAATGAAAAAATTAGAAAATTGCAACTATGTAGTTTCCGTTGCAAACGAGTTAAAACTGTCTGTTGTTGGTCTTGGCGGTCAGGATATTTACGAAGGAAATAAGAAATTAATTCTTGGCTTGGTGAGTCAAGCTATGCACTTTTACACTCTGTCATTATTGGAATCCATTGCTTCATCTGATAAACCTCTTAAAGATGAAGTAATTGTGGCTTGGGTTAACGAAAAGCTTGAAAAGCATGAAAAAACATCAAAGATAACAAGTTTCAAAGACCAAACAATTTCATCATCACAAATAATAATTGATTTAATTGACAGTATTAAACCCAACTCTGTGTTCTATCAAGCTCTTCAAACTACAGACATTGATGAAGCTAAATTGTCCAATGCAAAGTTTGCTATTTCCATGGCACGAAAAATTGGAGCTCGCGTTTATGCTCTACCTGAAGATATTGTGGAAGTAAATTCAAAAATGGTTATGACAATATTCGCTTGCTTGATGGCAGCTGCTCTCAAAATGGAATAAAATCCAACATTCTGTAATTTCTCTGGAAAATATATAGGCACTGTATTTCATAAAGGTTCCATTAATGAAAGGTTTAAATTTTCTTGAGTTAATGTATTTTGTGGCAACATGCATGTGGGCATTTTTTAAGGTCCTTGGTATATATAGTAGCTATCTCCAATACACATGACAAAATTCAAAATTCTCAAGACATGAGTGAGCATGGGCGATCACTGGGTTGAGAAAGGGGATACTTTTTTCCAAATCTACAACTAAAGGAAGTGTAGGGGTATGAAATAGGAAGGCAAACAAAAACTGTAATGTCGGTCAAAAGGTCCATGGGTCACGAAGCAATAGCCAAAATGTTTGATTGTGCCCCAGGTCCCTTGATTTTTCTAAACGGCGGGTCTTTGTCTTCATACATATTTTCACCATGGTTATACAATTGTTTGCACAGTTTTCATTATTGTAAGTTAAAACATTTTTTTGCAAGATGGAAATATTCATTTTATTTTACATAAGGTGCAAGCATATGGCATCAAGCGTTATTGGCTATGTTGTTTATAGCGCTATGAAAAGCAAAGATGATGACACTTAGCTAATAAATTGCTTTTACTTAAAGCTTCCTACACACTAAGAATTTTGTTTACATTTGAAAACGGAGACGTTTATAACATTTTTGTTCGCTTCAGACGTCCGTCTACACTTTGAAAAATATATAGACGTAAAGAAACAACTTTCATAACAAATGTAAAAATATTTGAAAATCTAGCTTGGCATGTGTGTATATAAAAATTTTCGAAAACAGCATAATGTACTTACTGCAAAAGCAACATTGCCTCCTCAGTTAAAAAAAATTTGATGAAATACAAACCAACAAAAGTTTACATCAATTTTGGTTTTAAATGTTTGTATATTGTGGACGTTCTGAAACATAGGGATGAATTTATGATAATAAAGAACATCGAAACATTGAAAACATGATTTTTGATATCCATTAATCGTTCCCTAATTAATTGACACATCAAATAGATAAATATAAAGAAAATTACCTCGCTCTCAGTGGGAACTCTTTAATAAATCAGAATTCGAAAAGTCTTTCCTGGAGTTTAAGTTCTAGTTTTATAGAAATTAAGTTACTGAGTGCATCATTTTAAGAAGCTTCGTTTGTATTATCGACAATTTTATTTACGACATAAATGCTGTTTCCTGGATTACAACTTTCACACTAAACTCTTTGAGTTTGATGTCCCTAGTAGAAAATTGAGAAATACATATGTATATATTAAACAATTAAAATCCTTGAAGTTTAAGCTCTACTGACATGCTTGTTATAAAAGTAGTTTTCAGTGAATGATTTATTTTCAATAACTGCATGATTAAGAGTTGACTAATATTTCGAAGTCCAATTCCAACTCCAACGGTATATAATATCATTGCTATTGACATGCTGTTCCTGAAGAGCATCGAGACTTTTATTTCTGACAAAATCAAGAGAATTTTTCCTATTTTACAATTGTTACAACAAATTTGTACTTAGGTATGAATCTGATAAACTATATTTAACTTACTATGAATTTAGCTACATTGTAGCAATCAACTCTCAATTGCGATGAAGATATAAATTTTAAGTAGGATATAAACAACAGCTAAATACATTCAATACAAATAACGCCAAATATAGTATCGCACTTCACACTAATACATCTGTTCATTATAAATGCAATATACTTATTTCGTAGTTTGTTTTGTCAAACAAACACAATCACCTCACAAAATTTAAAAAATTACTTCAAAACTTTCATCTATTGTTGAGGTATAAGGTCAATATTCTTTTCATTATAACCCATTTACAACATGTGCCGTATCAAATTATGAAAAGGAAGCGAGGTTTGGAAAAAACAGACATAATTTGAATACTATCTGAAATTTTGTCTTTTATTTCACACTACGTTACAAGTATTTTATTAAGGATTTAACCTAACTTGAACAAAATAAGCAATTTTTGTCTAGTTAAAAAACGGATAATGAAAAATATAACCTTGGAGTTTCATCCAAATCATAAGAAATTATAATCTAAAGTTGAGAAGTTATGACCTCATTTTATCCTTTTGGTGTATTAAAATTTTTGCTTTGATAAGAAAATTAAAGAAATATTCGCACATTTTTAGATGTAATATAGTCGTGCAAAAAACTCTTGTGCGAGAAAATTGATTCAACTCAAAGCTTGCATGGTGTCTACACATAAAAATTGTTAAAAATAAAGCCAAGATTGAAATTTCGGGGATAGACTAATGATAAAACTCAATTACCACACATTGAAACCTAGTTTTCAATATTAAATTTATTTTAGATTGAATTCGTTGCACCTGATTTTAATTGAATATAATTTATTCATGAGAAAAAACAGTTTTAGAAAGCGACGCATCCTTTCTAAAAGGATAGGTGGCAAGGAATTCAAATTGTTTTCGTTTGATTTGCTTGCGAAAAAAAAACACAGTCCAAAGGTCTTTAACTCGCTTTTTATCAGTGTTTTCAACAATTATGAAAAAATGTAAAAACTAAAGTATTTATCAATAAGAATATTTTCTTTCTGTAAATACTAGAAATAAATGAAGCTAATGCAATGTAGCTAAAGCATTTTACAATTTTAATTTTTCAAAAATAGGATCAATTGACTGAAGAGTGTTTATTTCTTTTCATTACCCTCCCAATACATCATCTTTATAGTCACTATTTATGGAAAATTTCATTTTCGTCATTATTCCAACCAGTCTGCTCTTCAAATAATGAAAAACCCTTGTAACTTAATTGCTAATTATTCTGCGTATATTTATTGCTTGTTTGTACAAATCTATGAAAGAAATTGCAAAGCTTTGATAAGGTAGGTCAGTTGATGTGGGAAACATTTTTGAAAAAATAAAATATAAATAAAAAGGAAAATTTGTAATGTATAAAAATGATGTTTGAAGAGTACGTGGTATACATACATGCATTCAATTTGTGCACAAGTTGACAACAGCTGTCAAGTATTTTGCATACAGCATCTAAGGCACTTTAACATGATAGTACATCAAATGATGAGATGAAGCAAGCAATCAAGTTTAAAAAGCTCATTAACGCAAGATGTCTAATGTGGTGTGAAGTTAATATGACAATTTTATATGCAAGTTATTATAGAGAGAAAATGTAATACATAACTAACAATTCTTTATACGCAAGTTGCTTTTACGATAGGTACAAGCTGATATTTAGATTATGTGTTCTCAGCATGCAAGAGAAAATATTCCAAAAATTAAAAGTATATAGAACAATGTAGATTGCGTCAAAGGAAGTCAAAGGAAAAAAGAAAGTGCATGCACTGTTGAATCAAGAGCTCTTTCACTAAGGAACATTGTGGCCATTACTAAATATTCTTTCATCTCAAAACTTCCTTATCTTAAATAGTCTGCCAAAACACAACACAAAAATGTTTGTCGAAAAAGTTTCGATACCTCAGCCAATTTCATAATAGAGGGCAAAATTATCTTTTCATGTATACTAACTATGAACATAGTACAGTTATCAAAACTTGTATACTGAATATATTGAAATAATACAAAAAGATATGAAAATTGAAATAAAAACCTCACTTAATTTAATTACTTTGTATACTCTACACACACATATGTTTATATACACTGAAACACAATAAATTCATTTTCTGAATATCTCTTTATGGTAGGTCAAAACTTTGATATAAGTTTGTGGTTAGTAAAATCAAGGAATGAAATCTGCTTGTCATGAATAAAATTAATAACAATCCACGAATCGTAATAGTGCACAGAAGACAAAATTTTTAGGGAGAAATCTGACATGAGAGACTATTGTAAAACATGTTGCCTCTGGCATACTTGAACATGCATAAATATATATTTTTCTTCAAGGAAAACAATAACCTTATCGATTTTGTCAACATATATTGCGAATGAAAATAATACAAGGAAGCCGAAATTCTCAGGTTACCAAAGAAATTGCTATCATGGTAGTAAGACCATATGAATTGTCTACAAACAGACAACGAAAGAAAAAATTATTGCAGTTAGGGTGTTAATCATAAAAAATTATCTAAAGAGTCCCTTTAATGGAGATAAGTGACCATTTTAAAAAATTTCGATAAATTTAACTGCACAATTTCAATTCAGTTTTGACGATCTGAGCAAGTGAAAATTTATTTTTATGCATTCGTTGCAATGATATTCGTTGCTTCGCTGCACTTCAACCTACTGTAATGAAACATTTTGCAATTTTTGTTTTCGTGCGAAGGTGTTGCGACAGTTTATGGACAAGTTGCATGTTTAGTGCAAATAGCTCAATTAATACTTTAACAGGTAAGTATTTTAAGCTTTTGACTTTTGAAATTAAAGAGAAATAAAATAAAATGAAATAAAATAAAATTCCATAAGTGGAATGAGTCAACATCTTCAGAGCAAAAGCAAGCGCACTTTGCTTTCAACATATGTTCGATGATAAAAGTTTCTTTGTTTCAACTGAATTTACTAATGGTTGCGAGGAAACAGTGCAATTAGCAAGTCATTATTATAAGAGCCAATTAAAGCTATCATTTGCAAGCTGTTTGATTCATCTTTTGCATAAATTACAAGGAACAATAAAAACCTCTACATAGCTAGCACATTACTACATTAGTCTAAGCACACAGCCACTTGAACAGCACACACACATCCTGGACGGTTCAATTTGGATTTACTATGAACTTTGCTATTGATCATCCTGAATTACAGAAGCCGCCTCCTTTTATGGATTTTTCAAATATGTCACCGTTAAGTCATCATTATGCACCTTATTATCCAAGATGTGGTGTAACGCCACCAAGAAATGATTATAATATACCAAGTTACGGCAGTAGAATGAACTTTCCATTACAAGTGAATCATCTTGGACCACCAGCTCCGCCAACTTCTCATGCATATCTTCCGTATGTTTCACGAGAGATGTATGAAGGTAAGCGAAGAAAAGACAATCAAATGTTGAAATTGGATCGAATAATCTTTTAAGACCTATATTACGTGATATAGTTTGTATTAGCAATCTCAAGGAGATGTGAAGTATACGTTCTCTGAGCTTAGTTTACTTAATGTTTGAAAAAAATGAGCGACCATTATAATTGACTCAACGGAGAACTATTCCTAAAAGAATCCTAAAAGAAATGACACTTTTGGTACTTAAGCTTTGAGAAATTTATATTTTCAACTCAATATTTTGCTAAGACGTTGATAGCCTAATTCATCAATAATATTTTTAACCAAGCCAGTCAAAATCATCCGATCGTAAAATAAAGCAGTTCAACAATAATCTTATATGCTACCTAAAGCTATGTACTCAACCGGGTTTGTAGCAATCATAAACTGCTGTACAAACTGACATGATTTTGTCGATCAAAAGGTATTGTTATTTAAGTCGAACGACGACCATGAACATCGCACTGATTGAGGAAGAATTTATAGCTAAGCTATAAACAAACAACATTTTCAAATATTTACTCATCGAAAATTATACATCCTTAAAAGAATGTTGATTTTTTTACAGATCATTCCGACGAACCAAGATTAAACAGTAAAGGCAAGCGTCCTCGAAAACCAAGAACAATTTACACTAGCTTTCAACTTCGTGAACTAAACAGAAGATTTGAACGAACACAATATCTTGCATTACCAGAAAGAGCTGAACTAGCGGCAAGACTTGGCCTCACACAAACACAAGTAAAAATCTGGTTTCAAAACAAAAGATCTAAAGTGAAGAAACAGGGTAAAAATGACGGTGAAATAACTCCAGAGGAAAAACCACTCCAGAATGTAAACACAAATAACTTATGGAACAATAACATAACAAAAACCGAGAACGATATTAATTCATGTTCCCCTGACTCGGATCCTTGGTCACTAGCACATACTCCATCGATAGACTATCCAGCATTTCAATCGCGACATTAGAGAAAAATTATTAATTTATAAACAGTGTCTTAACTAGTGTTATTTATTGACTTTAAATCATTTAAAGTATATAAACATCAGCGAATTACCGTTTTCTCACATCAACTGACCAATTTTTGGTCGTAATTCGGCGAGAACCATTCTCTGCACTCGTTGTAAATATATTAGAATAAAGATATTGAGCTAACTTTAATATTGCTGATATGACATTGTTTATAAAGGACGGAGAAGAGCACTTAAAAAGTGAAGTTTCTGTCGTGATCAATGTCGACGTTACTTGAATGAACAATAAGACAATAACATTTGTCAAAACTTTAACTAATCAAGCAACAAAATAATTGTATGTAGATGTAGATATATTTATTAAAGAGGAGAGTGATGATTCAAATGAAAAATATATCCAAACTCACAAAACGGTTTGAGTTATATATAGATATTCACTTCACTCGATCGTGTAATGCATGAAAAACTTTATCGAAACATCCGTTTTCATTATTGTGCACGCAAGAGTCATTGCTAAAGTTCAGTCTCAACAAAACTCCTGAGACCACAGTGTTATCAATAAGCTTTAATTTTTTTTCGAAAAACAATCCACAATATTTATGATTTTAGAATTAGCTGAAAATATATGCTTTTGCAAGATATAGCTGAATTGTCAGGAAACCGTGTGCATTTTAAATTTATTCAAAAAAATACTTGCTAATGAAGACGAGAAAATACATATATTGTACAATATTTTTCAGTTGTGTAAAAAGTTCGAATAGCTATATTTCGTATCACGAAATATTGGACAAATGACTTTTAAACCGTATTCATATAATTATAATATCAAAAAGAAAAAGACTTATACTGACAAGAAAGTGAAAGAATACACCCTACATGTTATGTTGGAGATTATGAATATATTGCCGTGAGGTTCAGTCGTGCTGGTGCCTCTAAAAACAAAGAAATAAAACACTCTGTTGATTACACACAGCGGTATGTCTGTTGACAACCAAAAATGCTTAACAAAACATAAGTCCTTAATGCACTTCTACCAATAATATTCTCAGACACCTGATGTGTCGTTGAATTGAACGACTCGTCATTTAGATGATTTAACTTTATAAATATTCCGAACTATTTTTGACTTCAGTTATAGAGCTATTATCAGCAAAATTTCACATCAAAAGCAGATATTGAACTTTACTGTAAAATTCTTACTTGGTTTTGTGTCAAAGTGGCTAGACTAAAGACTCAGCAGGTGAATGGAGTTAACGATCAATTGGAATATCTAATGCAGTGTTAGCAAATTATGGTTATTATCACTGTTTATACACAGAGAATTATCACAATTGCACGAGAAAGTTTTCCCGCCCAACGCAAACTAAACCTTGCATACATATGCATGTACAAAAACAATATCTATGTGCTGAGGAGGTTTTTTTAAATATAAGTAAGAAAACAGAAGACGTTGAATATTGAAAGAGAAATAAGGACTAGGTAACTATATAAAGAACTATTTGTAGTCAAATATAGTCATCAAATGTTTGAATGAAGTAGCTATATCATTTGATGAATGGAAAATATTATGTGAAGCAACATGACATTAAAATAGAATAATTTTAAACGGCGATTTAGCAATACATTTTCACTCATTTAAGCTCTAAGTATTAGTTATTACAAGCCTAATAGCTACGTCTCTTTAATCATGGAAATGTCTTAGCAATCATTTTATTTTAAAGTTTTTTTCTTATTCAAAGAAGTAACTAGATATGAAAAGAAATAATTGAAATTTAAAGCACAAATACAAAGTAGCATATTCTCGAAGTCATGAGTAACAAGCAAGCAGTGAGCCAGTGACTGTTTTACCTGTGAATATTTTATTAACCATATTGTCATAATTATATGAACATTATCTTAGAAAAAAGCACGCTCAATGATGTGAATAATTCATCAACAAGAATCGAAGTGTTCGATAGATAAAGATATTCAACATTTATTTTGTTTTATTGTCAACTGTCTTTCTTAATCAAACACTTTTACTGATTAAAATCTTAACTTGCTATTGAGATACATTTGATAGCGGCAAGCCTTTCACGTGTTTGCAATGTGGCAAACAGGCTTTGCTCTAGAACACATAAAAGTTATTATTTAAAATTTGCTGAATAAATATAGCAAAAAAGTTCGTGGTTATAGCAGAATGTGCACAATACGATTTAACAAAAACTTTCAATTACTTCGTTCGTGTTTTGGAGAGAACTTTATGAAAAAAGTTAAATGAAAAAATTCCCATATTTAGCCATTTAATTATCAAAAACAGTATAATTAAAATGGTTGAACAAAATATGGACAAAATATGTTGAATGATAATTATCAAATATTTTTAAAGAAATTTCGTTATTTTGGTGTCATTTCCAATTTGTCGAAGTAAAGTTGCATTTTTCATGTGAAGATCGAAGCAATCGTATAATTGGTGGTCCATTATCTTCATGAGAGTTAAATGACAGCACAACAAATTTCAAATGAATACATACATAGTAAGAGTTAAACATCTTTAAATAAGTATACACCATATGCTAGCCTTAGAAATCACTTTCAGTACGTAGGCTTTAGACATAAGTGAACAATTACGCCAAAAAATAATGCATTGTTCTCATCATAACAAAACAAGAGCAGAGTTTCAAATCGAAAAATCTGCAATTTGTTATTTCAACGATTGATTGTGAAATTTCGACAAAAATATTATTTTTTCAGTGAGATTTTCAAATTATATAGATGTGGATGTTAACTTTCTAAATAAAAAAGTTCATCCATTGAATCATTTTATCTTCGTGACAATCCTGCATTATGCAACGTCATTAAATACTTTTATGTCAGTGTAAATAACTAATCGCAACATTTACTATCGGACAAGTAGCTAGTGGTTCTTTACTATCAGAAAATCATTAAGACAAAGTTGCAAAACATTTATGTGAGAACACTGAACAACACACATTTCATTGTTCAATCTAGAAAGTGAAATATTGTTCATGTTTCTTCTAACAGACATCTGAATAAAACATTGACATACAAGATGTCTAAATTAACAAACATTGCTTCAGTCAAATACAACATAATGACACAACTGGAAATATTTTCATATTGAGTTTGTCAGACCTCAAACTATATAAGATATTGCCTGTTGCGTAGCGGAGGAAGATAGGAGCCTTAGTTCTACTTGCAAGTGGGGGGAGGGGGGAGGAATTACATATTGACTTTTGTCGCTATGGTTGCGTAGCCAGCCACCAAAATTGTCGTGTTATAAAAATTCGGGGTAGTTTCTAATTTTTTTAGCTTTGAAAACGCAATGAAATATTTATTTGCATAATACTCGTGCAATTGTGGTTCACAAGTATATAGTACGCTATTAGTTTTCATGGTTCTATTAGACGAGTGATTGCTGACCTAGTTTTTCTTTCGACTCTCAGTAATTTTTCATTTTGCAGCTGTTTATACATGTGTTCAATAAAACATACCTTTAGGTAGCCAAAGAGGCCCCCAATTGTCATAGCCCTTAGTTGTTGACCTAAGCATATGTGGCTAGCGAGTGGTACGTCACTGGATATTACTATCATACAATGCGTTGTTGGCGTTATTGAATATGACGTACACAAACAAAAAGAAATTTTTATGACATACTCCACTTCGATATTTGTTTTTATTGAGCACTTTGCCACATTTCTTTACAGTCTTAAGAAATTGTACAAGATAAGTTAGAGAAACATATGAACATGAAGATAGGTGATTTTAATAATGAGAGAAGTGTCAGTATATAACGTTGACATGTAAGACGTTCTTGTATTCAAAAATATTTTCCATGTTTTGTTTCTGCTAATTCGAAAATTGTTGATCGAGAAGCGTTTTGTTACAGCTTATGAAGGCTATCTATAACATTGCACTTACTTAATTAAATAAATCTATTGATTATGTAACGTCTAGAGCTTTACTTGCGAGAAATACATGAAATGTTTATGTACATGACATTTATAATATGCATCAACAAAGGTTGTTGTATATAATATCTAAGACAAACGACATGTACCTAAAATTTTACTTATCAGTAAAATTATGGCAGTTTTCCCAAGCTATTCAAAACTTTTAGCGTGTTAAAATTGCTGTAGCAGGATTTGAGTTAGTAATGAAACTCACTATAAAGCAATTTATTATCACATGAATTGTGGAAAGAAATTATTTGAATCATACCTCCACTCATTGGTAATTTAACTACTCAGTTCAGCAAATCATATGCAAATTTTTTTGACTATGTTTACAAAGCGTATCTTTGATAAAGACACATAAAATGTTGTTATCTTGCGAATTCAACAGGATACTTTAGATATAAAATATTACTAATTGCCTGATCAATTATAAAGAGAACGTTTATAAGTTAATAGTTTTTATGGCAATTAAAAAGGTAGTAATCCAAAGACAAAATACAAACTTTTTCATTATTTGCAAAGCAATTTAGTGGTGAGTTAAACATAAATAAGCTGCTGTTTATTACAATTAAATATATTTGCAATAATACTTTTACTTTCTAATTACAGTACTACGATTGTCCAGTTTAAAAACTACAAAATTAAATAAACGAGATATGACAGCCATGTTATTCTATGTTAAATATAATAAATACCTTTTGTGAAATGAATTCAATCATTTACAATCAGCTTAGCAAAACAGCTACGTGTTGAAACACAAAGAGCTTTTTATGAAAGAGCGTCATACAGTCTTGGCCTTAGAATCTAACTATCAAAATAAAAATATTCAGTTATTTTCATTTTGAAATTTAAGTCAATAAAGAACTAAATGCAATAGACTTTTAACGAAATCAATAAAATGTTTTGACTGGTGTAGATGTAGTAACTGATACCTTATTTCGCACATTTAGTATGCATCTCAATTAAATCAATTTCAAGTTTTAATACATAATTTTATAGCAAAGGCTAAATAGCATACAATATAATTTCGAGCAGTAAATTTATAAAACTGAACTTTTAAATACGTTTACAATATGATGTTTTTCCGTTTTAGCAGATTTTGAAAAAGCTTTTAGACATATAATTAGCTTAATGTGGAATAATTGAGATATGTGTGGGTGAGAGAATGTTCTTTTGACGTTCTATACAAAACAAATACAAATGAATTCAACATATGATGTTAACATTCCATTTACTTTATGCTTTCAAATTACCGAAAGTGTATTTTAATGAAACTGTTGTCGTCAATAACAAATGCAAAGCCTCCCATGTACAATATCATACATTATCTTTGATAGAAATGCTATGGAAACATTGAAGGATGATTTTACATTGACATTGTTAAGAAAATTTATGCAAATATATGATTTAGGCAAATATATGATCCAAATAAGTTTTATTCTTTACAGGCTTTCTATGATTTTCCTTCCGTGATAATTACAACATCTCCACATACTAAGTGACAAAAAGAGCAGTTTAAAGGAATAATTGTTAAACTATTTAAACAGTTTTACAACCGATTATACAATTATACTTCTTATTTTAATTATACCGTTGACTTCTGGTTACACGCTGTCTTCATTTATTTATTAATTGGTGAAGCTGATACAAAAAAATTATACAAATAAAATTATTTTCGTAAAGGATAAATAGTCTAGGCTATAAATTTGACAGTAAATAAATAACATTTTAAGATGTCGTGACATCTAGAAGTTCATGGGGGATTATTTGTCGTGGTCACACTTTGTGTGTTTGTGTACTCTCAATTGTTGACGTCAGCAGACAACAAACACGTTTTTATAAAACAGAAGAAGGAACGCACCTGCTATGCTCCAAAAATAGAAAATGTTTCAAGTGTGCATTTAGTCGCACGAGAACGCAAAATCCTAAATCATTAAATGATGAAAACAAAATTCGTCGTAAGACTGTGACTAAGCGTGTTATATTGTTTAGTAAAAATCTGTCTTCTTCAGCATTGGTCATTTGCAAGTACATATGAATGGTTTCGTGTCGGCAGGTACTTGATTTTGATGATATCAAGTACTTAATAATCCTTGAGTTTCAAGAAGCTTTGAAAGAGTCAAGGCCACAGGAAATATATGAGTGTTCAAGACATGAAAAATATAAAGATATTAATTAACACAAAATTCCACGTGATTTATACAAACAATTATATCCTTCCAAGTGTAACGCGATGGAAATTCTGTCATGTAAATATTTACACGTATTTCGATGTCACAGAGAAAATTTTTCTAGATATGACAGCGTGCTCATATGGTTCATATTTGTGATAATGTTTCTGTTAAAACGTATTGCTTTTCCAGCAAAAGCATTTGTAAAAATGTTTTCAATTTGATGACGTTGATCTTGCATTAAAAACCGCCTCTTCGCGTCTTCACAAAACCATAAAAGCATAGCTGAAATTTTTTCAATGAAGACTAAAACGTTTCTGGTTTATTCTTTTTATTGAAATATTTTGGAATCAGAGCCTATTTCTATTTTGCCTGCTTATTCGAACTTTGCAAGTCATTCATGTTTATTATTACCATTTGCGTTCAACTGGTAAGTGTCCCAAATTTTCCCGTTTGTTTACGTTTCAAACGTCACGTTTGTCGACGAAACGCCGTGTTTCAAATTAGAAACGTAACGTTTGCTCAGAAATGTGTAACGTTTGCTCAGGAATGTGCAGCGTTTGCTCAGGAATGTGTAACGTTTGCTCAGGAATGTTTAACGTTTGAGGAACATTTTGAACAGGTTTTGGTCATGTGATTAACATGTTTATACGATTTTACAATGATAAAATGCTGTTGCAACTGAAAATTACATCTGTATACCTTAGGCGATCAGTAAAGTTTGATAGTTGACCATATAATATAAGAAAGAGCATATAATATAAGAAAGAGCGTGACGTTTGAAACGTAAACAAACGCAAAAAATTTGGGGCAGTTACCAGTTGAACGCAAATGGTAATAGCTAATAACAATAACATACATGTATTGTAATTGTTATGTATTTTTAATGAATGTTATTAAATATAAAGATAACATGTTATTATTATTAAATTACATACAAAATATATTGTTACGTATAATAGCCATCCACCAAAAATACTAAGACAAAAACATATTGAACTTTAACGTCTTTAATTAGAAATGAACATATTCATGTGGAATTTTGTTAAAAGCTACAATTTTACAAATTATTGCTTGTCATAATTTTTAAAGCAGTCCCTAGTTCCCAGTCCCCACACTCCTTTCTAAATATGTTGTAAAATATTGTCAATGAAAGAATGTGTTTACTCCAACTTTTAAACTGATGTACAGAGTTCAGGGGCTGTTTTTCTTGTTAAGCAAGTGTAAAATACTTGCATTTAAGTATGAACAATTTTAGGATTTTTTCAGTTAGTCACGCATTATGACGTCAAACGCAGCAAAAATGAAAAAGTATCAACTTTTTTTGATTATGACTTTGGACCAATCGAATTACTTGTTTTGTCAAAGTTGTTGTTATTATAAAACAGGGCAAAATACTATCTACGACTAACCATGAAATGGTTCAATCAGCTTTTAAGTTTAATTTTCTAAAATTAAAAGTACTTTTTCATTGTTTAGAGCTTACTTTTTACAGTAAGATATATAATATGCAAAATATTTCGGTAATTTGTTTACATTTAAAAATTTTAAAGCCAGGCCTTGTGTTTTAAAGTTAATTAGCTGTGATCTCACCAAGTCAGTTGGCATAAAGCAAAGTCTCAGTGTTTGTGTATATTCACCATAAGAAAAGAATCTTTCACTGATAAAAACGACTTGCAACAATAAACACTTTTATGATGTATTTTGACTTTCAGCACCACTAAACCTCTCATTTAAACCTAAATATGTTAGCTAATTAAATATGCAGTTTTTCTACAATGGAAAGATAAGAACTTTTTTTGTAGGATTCTTTAAATCTAAACTTCGATAAGTCAAATCATAGATTCATTTTTATTATAGATGATGAGAATGTTGGACTAATGTCATTGTTTATGAAAAGTGAGAAGAGAACTGGATACTTTCTACAGTGTAGTATAAGTATCAGACACTATGGTAAATAAAAAAGTATTTTCGAGAATTTACATAAAATATACCGTGTTATGAGAACAAAATTCAACACGAAATTGTAATTTCATTAACATTTTACAAATAGCTACATCAGTTAAAGATGTTTTGATGTCGACAGCCAAGAAGAAATTTCTCTTTTTTCACTCTCCACGTACACTAGTAGTCATTATAAATTCCTGGCAAGGAGCAAAATGAGTAACGGACATTGGGATGAAATGAATTTAGTGAGTAATTCTGTGAAAGGAATACATTTGTATTTCTCAGTGACCTATGAATAGCATAATGAGATTGAGCCAGCGCCATTTCGCGTTCAGCGGCAATTTTTCTTTTCCACTTTGTTCTTCGATTTTGAAACCAGATTTTAATTTGAGTCTCGGATAGTTTTAAGCCAGCGGCAAGCTCCATTCTTCTACAAACGCTAAGGTACCTGTTGTTTTCGAATTCTTCTTCAAGAACCTTAATCTGATGTGATGAAAATGCAGTGCGCTTGCGTTTCTTTGGCATATTAGGTGAGACTCCAGTTTCTGTCTGGGTATTTGATGCAACACCAACAGGAGAAGCTAATGAAGAAACCAAAAACTTATTTCAGTATTATGAAAGAACAAGGTACATATTACGCACAATTATAGGACAACAAAGACCTTAATTATGCACCCTTATTTTATAAATTGTTATAAATGTAGAATTGCATTCCTTCAAACTCAGTCAACTTTACTGAAAGTACATATGTAATGACGATTTTCATCATTTTGAGAAAAACCTTTTTGAATCTGAGCAAAACACTGCTTTGTATTAATATATATTATAAACCATGCATTCTAAATCAGGGATTTGTTATGATTTAAAATTTTTTTGGTGACCATAGTATGCCTAAAATTCACTGCTTTTCTAATGATGTAAAAGTGTTCCATGCTATAACACCATTAAATATTTCTAAAATATCAATCATGAACTATATATCTTAATAATGAGAAGACTTTGAACGCAAAATAAAAACTTAAACATCGTTTTTCCTGAAAGATTTATCATTGTCAGGAAAACACAACAGTTTTACTTTGTTGAAGCTGATCAAGACATAAATGTAATCTACATAAGACTATTTTTAAAGTATTGATTACTAATGACTGAAAATATAGAACATTCTCACTGGTGCGTAATTAAAATTTGAGATTCTTAGTCCATTATTTCCCAAATTTATTTTTCTTACCAATGTAGGCTTTTTGGTCGTTTATAATTGAGTACATTGTACGGGACGTGTTCAAAATTGTAGAGGCAACTGTTGATGATGGATTCAACGAATCACTTTTTCTTCCTTCATTTTGTAAATCATCACTTTGCAGTTCGACATAAGAATCTTTTGGAAGTGGTTTTCCTGATAAAGTTGTCAACTTCGAATCCTTCAAAATATTCTCTATATAAAACCCTTTATCTGTCTCCATTCCTAAAGTGAACAGCTTACTAAGAGTCAGTTGAAAAGTGATTGCTTCAATCTAAAGGGACGGCTTTTAAGACACAATGAATCTTGTTTAAATGCAGTCAGGTGTTAATCAGTAAAAACACGACGAAATATTTCAATTATCAGTCGAGATTGACTTTTAGATGATTTAACCGTCAAACGAAAGCTGCATGTCGGCTCATTTCTTATGCTGTTTTATCATATAAAATCAGTGAAAAATACTTGTGAACAAGTCATAATTTCGTACGTATTTCGCCATTGAAATTTTTTAGCCATACGAGAAACGATCGTATTCAAACCAAGACAAAGCTTTAAAAGTTTCAATCCAACATTCTAGCATATATTGTTAAGACTTTTTCGTATTGTTACAAATAAATATTCCTTCCTTAATTATGGCACAAGAACGATTGTATAAAACGGTGCTCATGGTGAAATAATTTGATAATTTAAAATATAATTAGCAAACGTTTTCTATTGTTGAATAACATAATGAAAATTTTATTAATATAACATTGAAAGAGCATGATCTATTTCTCTCGGCAGTATTCTAAATATGATGAAATCTTTAGCAACCATCCCCATAAAAGTAAAAGAAAAGATCATAAGCAAAGCATAATTAAATAAATATATTTACGATCTAACATTGTTCTACTTTTCATAGGCCAAAGCCAATTCTATAGCATATTACTGTCGGTAATGACAAGCATGTGGCACAAAAAGCCTTTTATTTTAATGCATGAGATAACGATACCTAACACGACTGTTTCATAAAAAAAAAACGCAAATTGTGTTCACTAAATCAATTATCAATTGATGTTTTCGTTTCTCTTGAAAAAAAAAGTAAATAGTCTTTGACAAAATGGAAATGATTGTCTGAGAAAGATTTCCTGCGCAATGATAGCGATCGCTTAGTTTGAAGCATTTCAGACGATAAAAACACATGAAATGAAATAATCTTTGCAAGCAATCTAAAAAATTGCTCATGTAATTAATCTCAATCAAAAAGTAAGATGTGTAAATATCAAATGAACAGATTTCTTCAAGTTTTTTTATGCATTTTCAATAAATTTGAAATATTTGAAATTATAAGTATTTCATATAAAAATGTACTGATTATTAGCTATATTATATAGTATCATTTGAGTATGCTAAAATTCTCGATGTTTGCAGTATGTTTTCCATGAAAATTTTGGTAGAAATATCGAATCTATATTTGAATACAGATTTAGCTACACCTCCATACAAGCCTAGCAAAGCTTTTACTCGAGCTCTTAATTTAGAAAAAAAGACAAAACTTTAATCTCCTTAAACAATATGGCTGTTCCGTTCTACGAAAACGGCTCAGAGTAAACAAGGCACGAGTCTCTTATCAAGCTAAACTCGTATAAACACAATATTCAAAGATCAAAAATTTCGCTGTGATAAAATGCAGCATAACAACATAGAAAGTTGGCTGTACACATGCCCGGATTTATTTAGGAGGGACTAAGAGATGTAACTATTGGCTGCCATTGTCAGCAACTCCTGAAAAAACCCAGTCTTCATGAGGCTAAGAGCAGCCTTTAGATACCAAGTTAAAGCTGAAATAAACCAGCTGCAAATATTATTATATATTTGGACACTGTAAATACAACATGATTGCTTCTCAAGTATAAAAGAAAACAGAAATTAACTTCGTCAAGTATAATTAGAATTTTTAATTTGCTACGTTTAATTACAGTTCAAACAAAGCTACAAACGCTTGTCCTTGTAAAATTAATCATTTAACTTAGATGCTTATTAATAAAAATTTTGTCAGAAAAATTCAATATTTATAGTGAATAAAAAGACTTCAAGCTCAGCAATATGATAGCTTTATTTCATTTATATTTTCAATTATACATAACAGTTGTGTAGGCAGGCCAGCTGTGGTACGCCTGGATTGTTCTCAAACACACCCAAATAAGATTGCACGTAACTTAGTCGTCCATATGGGCTTTAAACATATCTGTTATAGTTTATAAAATCTTTTTGTTTATATAAGCTTCTGAAGCAAAAAAATTTCACCATAATGTATCTCTAAGAAATAGTAAGCAAGTTTGATCGTATAATGTACCTAGATCTTAGGATAAAATTTTGCAAATGTAGAAAATATTAAAAGTGATAGAACGCTTGTTGTATAAATTTTTATTATTTTAATATAAGTTATTTTGATTGTCAATGTTAATGTTAAAGACATGAATAAATTATAACCGTGAATAAATATATTTACTGTTCTAGTTTTCTTGAAAATAATCCATTTTATAAAACAGTATAACTGAAACATACTTATTGCTGAAAAAGAAAACGTTTTCCATATTTATATAAAAATATCAATGCAGTTATATCATCACACCTTAGCCCAATGGAAATTATCTTTAATCTTATGACAAACAACTAAAAAGTTAAAATACGACAGGACATCTTTGCACTTTGGTTTCAATGTTAGCAATAATTTTTCCAAAAGATGACGTACATACGAAAACTCGCACGCACCGAATTATTATTGCTTAAAATTGCTGTTTATGAACCTCACAATAAAGGTTCCGCCATATTTTCGCTCGACGGACATTTAAAATTTGCCCAACATTTCAAACTTTCTTTGGGAGCTTCCTCACTGCCCCCGTCCCGTAAGCCTAAGATGGTTCATGTTCGTAGATTGAAATACCTTGCTATATAGCTATACATTTAAATATACATACAAGGTTTTGATTTCGGTCATATATTCTTACTTTATTACGGTTGAAGTAAATGGTTTGAATCCGGGAGTATCGTTACATGTTTGTAGAAGTAGATCGTCCAGGTTAGTAAAGTCCTGAGAAGGACTGTTTTTGTTGTTGTTGTTGTTGACTATCGCTAAGGGTGTCGAAACGTTAGTCAACATCAACAACAACAGTCCTTCTCAGGACTCTACTAACCAGGATGATCTACATCCACAAACATCTATTACGGTTGTTAAGCAACAACAAAAAAGTGCTATATGTAATTATTTCTGTGTGCAAAATTATATTTTGCGTAGTAAATCTTATTTCCTTATATTGTGTTGGGTTTTATTTATATATATGAACAAGTACAGTGCAAATTTATACTTTGGCCAGTCATTGGCCATTACTCACAAGGAAACATTTAAAAATCCTCTGCAGAATAAATCCTGTTTCTTCTAATTTTCAATGCATTGTGGACAAGAATTTATTGAACTATCTGACCTTATAAATCAGGCATTTGTCCTTCTATGTCAACATTTATTGGCAGTTGGTCGTTTCAAACCATGAAGATATTTGCAAAACTCAAAAAACACTTCACCGAGATGAATTGCCAACATGGGTTCTTAAACAAAGTGAAGTTTAAAACAAACCAGTAAAAAGATCATTAATGCAATGTTTTGCAAGTTACCCTGCCTTCATCCTGGAAATACCACGATACAAAGACCAGATTGATGTCACTTTCCCTCTACATATAAGATTGATTTTTTTCACCTTTATAGCTACTTTGTAAGATAGCACAAGAATTCGTTGACTAAAGAAATAACATCCGTACTAAAAATAGTTGATGTACTCACCAATTTGACAAAATACCTTTGGTTTGACTAGATTTCAGAAAAGCATTTGATTTGCTAAATACTGACAATATCTTCGTTTCCCAACGTAGTTAAGTTTTTAAGCATGCTTATAGTGACTTGGGTCCCTAAATAAATAGCATCAGCAAGAAAAGAAAAACTGGCTGAATTTCTGTCATTTTAGGAGTCTCCTGCTTACAAAATCAGTGCCGTAACTTAACGTTACAGAAGAAGACCATTGAAAATGTTGTAAGAGACTTTATTAGACAAAGTGCCCTTGTATTCCAATATAACTTACTGACATACCTCAGTAAAAACCTCAAACGTATCCAGAGGCGAGCTTGTTAAATTATATCATAGCGATGACTTAGATCGCATTGAGCTCTTCAGCCTCTTTATGCACGTGAAGTCTTGTGTTAAAAACTCTTTAATTTGCTGTAAATGATCAAGACCATGTATAAATTATACAGCATTTTACCATCCTTTAATTTAACACACTAGGTATTCCAAAGAGATTTAAAAACTCTTATATTCCCATGTTTGTGTACAGAATTTTAATACTCAAACCAGTCTTTAACCAACTAGAATAATCTAGCTTTTGCTGCAAAAATTAACATGGAAACAAATAAATTATTATTATAGAGCAAGTCAATAAAAGAGCTATATAGCTACCATCATTCCTTAAAAATAAATTCATAGACTTTGCATAATTTACAGGCTTCAACTAAAGCATCTACTTCAACAAAGTTCAAATGATAGGAATTGTGATTACTCTTTTTTGATGCGTCATGATGCAAAATGATGCGATATTTCATTTTCTTGTGAAATAAAAAAATTGCATGGGGATTATTACTCTGCAAACCATAATGTCGAATTTTAAAAATAAATTTAACTCTAAGCGGAAAGACTCCTGCAAAAGCAAAAAAACATGTATCACTGAAGTTATTCAAATGATGAAAGATCTTTGTGATGATTTCAAGGAGAAAAAGAGAAAAATTAGGTGTATGTATTGAAAGGAACAATCAGTGACAAGAAATGTCAATAATCAATGTAATTATTCATTATAAACAGATTGTTATGCGTTATTTTATTCACAATACATTTAAACTAATCAACAAAAATTCCAAACTTTCATAAAACAGCCTCAGTGCACAAAAATTGTTTTAGAAAAGACGTCCTCCCTTCTAAAGATTACTAATCATACGATTAGTTTGCATCTCCCTGACTTAAGAGGCGAAAACAAAAGTTCAATAAGTATATGCAATAAATTATATAATAAAAAGATCAAATGGGAAATGAGTCATTTGCTTTAAACAGAGTCATCTAGAACAGCCGACAATTTAAAGAAGTATAATATAAAACAAATTCGGAAGAAACAAGACATTTTGAGTTTGCAAAATATGAATCAAAACAAGACGAGAAGTAAACTGTAAATTTTCGACTTTATTTCAAAGTCATCCTCAGACAGAATGATTCTGATTGAGGATGACTTTGAAATAAAGTCGAGAATTTACAGTTTACTTCTCGTCTTGTTTTGATTCATATTTTGCAATCTCAAGATGTCTTGTTTCTTCCGAATTTGTTTTATATTATAGAGTCATCTAGATTAAAAGCACTAATTGCCAATCGAAAATCAACCATTTTATTAAAGATTTGATATAATTGCTAATGTACATATATTTTATTTCCACCTAGTAGTCATTTACAATGTAGACTATCTGGGAAAATATCCTTGGGAGAAGTTCGAAGTTAAATTATAAGATGGTTTTGTAATGGGAAACTGTTTTCTTAATAAATTGTTAGGATGACAACAATAGAAATTTTCAGGTGGACGGTAGCTTCCATCAAAATATTGTAAATTTCCAGTCGTAAAACATGGCATTCCATTTGAATGACTAAATAGACTCTGAGTATACAAATTATGAGCGTACTCCATCTGAGCAGCCATCTTCCGTTTCCATTTTGTTCTACGATTTTGAAACCAAATTTTTATCTGTGTTTCAGTAAGTTTTAGAGACTTAGACATTTCAATCCTTCGAGCAACCGTAAGATATTTATTTCTCTCAAATTCTTCTTCAAGTTCCTTGATTTGAGTAGCTGAGAAGGCCGTTCTTGGTCTTTTACGTTCATTAATATTCGTTTTTTTGTCTTCAAAACTCTCTCTCGTCTTTACACCTAAAATCACATTTCACATCATTTGTAATTTACTGAAACGTTATGAAGGAAAAAAAGATTTTAACAAAGCATGGATGGTTTTCTTATTGTTGCACTGTGAAAAAGTTAAACTTATAGAATAAATTTAATTGTTTCATACTAATTGCACATCAGCAATTCAGCATAGTTCAGTGTAAATAGATGAAAATTCTTTCAATGTCTGTCAGAGGATCATTGAATCATTGGATTTATGCAAATATAAAGATTGTCATGCAAATTATTAACAATTATAACTGGTATAAGATTAACTATAAATTTTCTGTCTATACATAAAAAGTGCTACGACCATTTTAGCATTTTTAGGT
Source organism: Xenia sp. Carnegie-2017 (assembly GCF_021976095.1). Taxonomy (NCBI): domain Eukaryota; kingdom Metazoa; phylum Cnidaria; class Anthozoa; order Malacalcyonacea; family Xeniidae; genus Xenia; species Xenia sp. Carnegie-2017. The sequence continues at coordinate 9,077,996 of NW_025813482.1, read as the reverse complement.
GATTATCTTCAAGTTATTTTTCATATTCAACATAAATGTAAAAAGTTTTAAAATCTTCACTTCACAATTTAGTTTTGATTGAAAACTTTATCTGTACTTCTGTACTTTTCAAACTTTCTAGATTATTGCTATATCAACGTTTCACAATATTAGTCACGCTGTTTTACAGTCAGGAGTTCGTATGATTCATATCAATGGTTTTATCCAATGAACAAGTATATTAATAACAAATTTGTACAAGGACTAGATTACATTTGATAGCCATGAATCAGCTGTTGTATAAGCTAGAGTTTTGAATGTCTGCGTTTGCAAGAACATGATTGAAGAACACAAAATGAATAGATAACTATTTGAGATCTTTGTTGTGGTAAGCAATTACCGACAAGTTCTACCCCCAACTGACAGAAAAGCTGTATGAAACACGTTGTTTAAATGAAAAGATTTATCCTTTCAAAATTATAAGCATGATGAACTGGTTGAAAAAATCTTTTGAAAAAACCAGAGTAAAATTACAATTTCAAATTCATTTGCAGGCATCATCGCAATATTTTATGTTTTAAAATAGCACTTTCAAGCATTAATATAAGTATATTTAAAATTTCGAGCAATTCAAGTCATTGATTCATGTAGATCAACATAGCATTCGAAAAAACAGAAATTATAAAAGATCACCTACGATATAAAATTGCTATTATCTACTTAATGTTAAATCGTTTATCACTTAAGAAAGAGAGTTTTAAAGTGTTGAAATATGAAAAATGCAATTAACACGTAATGATTACATGGTGTTTAAAATTTTTTATCCTTTCAACGTACCTTCTCTTTCTTTCAATGACATATTATCATTTGACACCAAAGATGTCGCTACCATAGTTTCTGATTTGAACAATTCAGTTTTTTCTGCCTTTGTTTCTATTACAGGAGCACGAGGAAGATTCAAAAGGCTTTCGATGCAAAACGAAGAACGACCTAACTTATTGCTCTCGGACATAACTTTTCTAGTAGAGCTATAAAAAGTGCTTGAGATAACCTATAAAGTATTACTGAATGGCGAACACGTTTTTAGGCAAACATTGCTTATTAATGGTTTTAATACAAACGCAAAGGACTTTTAATACCTATATCCAATTGGCGCTAATTATCTCAAGATCTCTGATTGGTTGCGGCTTTCTACAAGTTTATTAAATGAAGTGTAGTTATATTTTTTTTCTAATGTTAAGCGCTAATGTTTAAAACAAGGCCAATCAGATGAAATAGGCCTTGTGCAAATTATCTCGGAAATAATTAGAAATGACTTATGTATAAACACAGAGCTTCATAGTACAAAATCGTTCGAAATTCAAGACAAATTACGAATGCATGTTAACGTGTCTGCTTGTCACCGACAGTAACATTGTTATCATTATTGTGACTGTAGTGTTCACGCCAAGTTTTAGAAATACAGTTATTATTTTAGTTCCCCGCGGTAATTTAATCAACTATAGCCGATCACTGCAGGAGTATATCGGTACAATAACAGTGATCAACAAAATCAGTGTGACTTTAACTTTTACACACTAGTGTTTTACTACCATATAAACTCTCATTATGTACAAACATATATGAAAGTCAAAGTTATTATGACCTTTTTAGACCAAGAAACAGCGGACACGTCCTTTTGACGTCACAAGTTGAAAATAATTCTGATTTCTTGTTGATCAACCTTTCTGTGTTTTATAATAAATATAGCTAATAAAGAGGTTAATTATCATTATCAAATAGATTTTTCAACAAAAATAGTAAAAATATGACACTAAAAAGCTGTATTTTTTTCCTACAAAAACATGAATATAAATCAAACACATTCTTATTTCTGTTTTTTTCCTTTTGTTAAAAATAAACTATAAAATCTAGTATCGCAATATAAACTATAGTTAGTTTGCTATATATTTATAGTCATGTAAGTGTTTTGTTTGAAATCATCTTCGGTAAATTAAAAATAACCCTTGGTATAAGTTATAAATGACGGATGCTTTGAAGTAGATTTACTCAAAAAGACCGGCTGATAGGGAAACTGCTGAGCCTTGCATTATGTGAAAACAATAAAAGGGTTAGCTCTCGGCAAAAATTCTGATTACCGCGTTCCCTTTGAGCTTTTAAAATTTTAGCAGCACGCAGAAGTGTCATTTTATTTCCATTGATTTTTTCAAGGATTTAATGAATACAGAATAAGCTACGATTATTGCACCAAGACACCATTCATTTTAAACTTCGAAGAAGAAACATACAAAATCATAGTTAATCACACAATTCGGCAATCGTATTGATCTGATCAAAGCTAATTTTTAATTAGGATAATTTAGGTATTCTTTTGATGATGGACCTCTTAAATAACTCTGTAAAAACGCTTTCCTAGCTATTCTTTAAAACAATAAAATTTAATAACTTTAGCCCAAGCGTCAAACTGCGATTTTATCTCCTCATATCGATTTCTCTAACAGAATTTCACGCTCCATAAAATTTTTTACAACATATTGTGGAGATATCAAAACAATTTAACAAAAACTTGCTCAGTACAACGTCGTTGTAAGAGTTAACTGTCATTGTGACAAACTCAAAGTGCATCATCGTCCAAAATAGATCAACAAGATGATTACATGCTATATAATTCAACACTATATTAAAGAATAAATGAATGAAATTCTTTTGTAATAACTAATGGAAAATTGCATGTGAAATGTGTCTTAAACTAGGGTAGCTATCAAAACCGTATTTCACCATTTTCTAACATAGAAGATTTGACAGTGATAAACAATATTAACAATGTCAATGAAAAGCAAAATCGGATACACTATTACACACAAGCCAAGGAGTAATGCTACACAAGCTCTCTATTTCAATAAATATAAATAAAAATATAAAAAAAACAGGAATATATATATATATATATATATAGTACTCAATATTCTATATATTAGAAGAGTGTAAGATAAAATGAACTAAAATAAAATGGACAATTGTTTGCTGTCGCTCCGAGTAGCGACAGCCAACAATTGTCCATTTTATTTTAGTTCATTTTATATCTATATATATATCTCAGCTAAATTATTTGTAGCTAAGTGAGCGAATATTTAGAGTTCTCTGTTACAAGGAACAGACTATACGGTCATACGTTTTCAATATTTTAGTTAGCAAAATAAAATGAAAATAGACTGTATAGCTTGTAACTGAATACTTTTAAGGATATAAATCATTAAATTATTGAGTTCTCTTATGAAGATGTCAAAGTTGATTATAATTTTTTAAGCGTTGTTTTGTATATAAAGCCAGTGTTAATTACAATATACTATTATTATTGTCTAACCACAACTTCTATCGGCGAATAACAAATTTGAGGTTTATATTCAATCTGTTCCTTTGGTTTTGTTTTTAATCATGACTTAACGCTAACGATTTTTTGAAGCATTTGTTTGATAACATTAATTAGGAGTGATCAATTTCTATTGCAGCATGTGCAATCTGATATAAAGTCATATACTGCTAAGTCTAGTAAGTTCAGTTGAAATAAATTGTATAATGATTCATTACTGCGTATTCATGTTTACTTGTCGTATATATTGAAAGAAATTTCATTTGTAAAATTTCGTTATTTGGAGATTCGTGTTCCTCAAACTGCATCAAGCAATTGATTCAGTGCATTTTCAAACAGAAAATCTATTCAAGCTAATACCAAGAAACTTTACAAAGGTTATTTAAAAAAAATGTAAAAAAAAAACTCCAACGTTTTATTTCTTGAGCTCATTAACGCAAATTTATAGCGAGCACTTTCATATTCAGTAAATCGACGTAAGTTTCTTTTTGTTCTTTTTTAATTCGGCAAGATATATACAATGGTGTAAATATTTGAAGTCAAAAACACGTGAATGCAATCGTTCACTTAAAATGAAATGTTTACTGCACCATTGCATCAAGTTGAACATGGTTTAAACTGTTCAAATTCTTGCGTATTGGCTAATAGTCAGAGGTTTATAAGATCGAAACCATTAAATCAACGTTTATTCTTTGATATTTTCTTGTGCAAAAAGGATGTCTTTAGAAACGTTACACATTTGTCTTTATCAACAGCAATGTCTTCGGGGAGGTTGGACCAAAACATGGCTCTTACATATAGTAGAAGACTACTGTAAATGATATAATGTACATAGATAGGAGGCGTTTAATAGAGAGAGGCGTTTATATAATTTCTACCAGTTTTCTATCACCTAAGACTAAATGTACAGTTTATGAGCACAATAAACGACTCATTTAACAACATTGCATGGTGGTAATATGGAGGGGGCGTCTATTAGAGACGGGCTGTTTATTGCGGATTGAGGGACGTTTATTTGATACGAGGCGTTTATTGGAAAATTATAGTTATTTTTGGCGGCACAGCATTTTGATGAATGAGAAACAGTGCAGAAATATGGCGGCTGACTATGCAGGTGATATATTGTCATTGCGTCGATAGAGAAACGAACTTAATATCTTGAAAGATTCATTCCCTATCATTATGAGTAGACGAAAAAGAAACATAGAGCCTCCAAAACGACGACAAGGTGACCAAGTCGAACAATTTTTGTGGAATACGAGGTCAAAAAATAACGAGATTCTGGGCGTTGGAAGTGATCCAACTGATAATGTTAACATGAGAATTGTAGATAACGACTGTCATCTTGGTGTGACTGGGTATATGTTCATGCTTTCTCATGAAGTATGTCTACGCGATGCTGTTGGAATTATTGGCAGTTTTTCTGGACAGTTGCTTATTTGCTCATCGAAAGAAAGATCGAATTTATCTGATACTAATGTTGTTGTTGGTTTGGTCAAACATGACAGTACAAAGAAATCTTCTCTGAGCTCTAATGGTGTTAATGCATTTATCAAAGTATCCGCGAATTTCAACCAAATAGATAGCTTGTCATATTTATACAAGAAAAATGTCATTATAATTGTTTCAGATGTTGATACTTCAACTGAGGCGAATACAGAATGTAAATTGATGGTTTACTTGAATAAATCAGGATTTACAGCTGTAGATGATCCCAATGAACATCCATGCATGAAAAAAATACACACATCATTAAAGATTGTTATGGAATGGCTTAATGGTCCTTATTTCACTGAAAATGAACGTGATACTTGGTCCGCAGAAAATGGACAAAATTTTGATCATCTTATTCAGTCAGTCTTTGATTCATTGAAAAGCAAACAGTTGAAAGACAAGAGATTTAACGATCAAAAACTATGTGGATACCTTCAACATCCATTCTTGATACCATCATTACGAGATTATCAGAAGCAAGCCATACAATGGATGATTGACCAAGAAAATGCTAAAGACAAAATAGCAGGTTCACCATTTTCTTTTAATAATGGATCCTTTCTTCTTGAACTGCAAGCCTTTCCTGAAAAGTTTAGTAAAACTAGGATTTTAAAGCCATTAAAAGTAAAATAAAATAAATTGCTAATATGTTTTATACAACCAAATGTCAGCATAAATTGGAGCAAATTTATTATAGCTGTATTTTTAATATGAACTGTGCAGAACATTTTTGTTTTATCAAATGAAGATAACTTTTAGAGAGTATTTACTAGTACTAAAGAATTTCTCTGCTTTCCTATAAGTTTTGCTTTTAAGTTGTGCCATTATGGTTTTCTGTTTCTTTTTAATAACCATATACAATAATATTTATGTCTTTATATGTCTTGTGATTCTTAATAAATTCTTTCGTCGATTGAACACTTTATTGGTGGCAGTGGACTTTCCTTGCTTTATTGCAAGCAGTTGGTTGAAAAAGTTTTCTTTAATTTTAGAGAAATGTCATCCGCTTTGGCAAACCATCAATATTGGTAAAATAAAAGCTTGGTATAATCCTTACACTGGAAGGTAGGTTTACTCTTCAATCACATCCATCATTGATTCAATATTGAAATTTTCATTTTTAAACATGCTAATTTTGTACATTTTAGAATTAGTGAGAATGAGATTTCACCATTTCTACTTCCTACTGGTGGAATTCTCGCTGATGAAATGGGACTTGGCAAAACTGTGGAAGTTCTTGGCTGTATACTAAATAATCCTAGAAAATTCAAGACTGACTCAGGATTGTTGCAAAAGATTATTCCTTATGATTTCTCTGACAAAGAAGAAAATTCCATGATCAATAAGAAAGATCAACTTAAGTCTCTCATTGACTTAAATGTTTCCATGTCAAATATTACTGAATCAATGCAGGTAGATTGCCCTCCGAATGACAACCTTGAATATTTCCCTTGTCATGGTAAACATCAGCTGGTTTGTGATTATGATTTGATGCCAAGACCAGAGAAGAAAATTAAATTTGAGGAATGTTCTTTGTCCGAAGATAACAATTCCCCATTTACATTTAATGGTTTAAGTGAAAATGATTGTTTTCAAATGAAGCCATCTGCAGATGTGTCAGAAATTACCAATCAATTTAAGGACATTAAAATGCGATGTATTTGTGGTGCAACTGACTTTGGTCCAAATGAAACAATCCTTGTCTGTCAATCTTGCCAACATTCACAACATCCTTCTTGTGTTGGTTGGAAAAGTAAATCACAGAAGCAATATGTATGTCCTGATTGTTGTTCAAAAATGGTAAGGACTGTATCATTATTATCACGTGGTATTATTTTCCTCGCGCGCCACTTCACGAAGCAGTTTGTACGAAGCAGTTCACGATTGTGACATACTGTCATTTTTAAGCCACGAAAAAAAATGCACTTAGCTGAAGCCTCGAACCTCTCAGCAACTAAAATATGAACATTTGTAAAAGATAATTGATTTTCTACTTGGCTTTTTTCATTGATTTCAAGTGATTAGTATTTCAAAAATTTATATTGCATAAAAGATTGTTTTTCTCCGTTTTAATAAAAAAGTTTTATTTTTTTATCGTTCATGTTATACGCTGTGTGCACTACTAAATTTTAAACATACTAATGTAATATTGCGAGGGAAAAAATAAAAAATAATTTTCATGCATTGTATTTTGCAATAAGTTAATGTAGCCCAACAAATTGTAAAGACGACATAAATAAGACAGTAGTGTTTACAATATTGTTTACAAAAACAGTTATTGTACGTACGTTGTCGCCAAATATTAATAATAAATATTGATTTATGTAGCCTCTACTTCAATCCAATACTACACTTATTATATCTCCTGTTCCTATTGCCTACCAATGGCTTGATGAAATCCATCGTCATATTAAATGTGAAAGTCTTAATGTTATGGTAAGGTAATCTTATTTTTGTGCAATGATTTTGAGTTTTACTTTGCTACATGTCACATTCTTGTAGGTCACTACGCAGCCAATATTAGCTATAGCTGTTTTATTCTAAGTTTATGAATTTATCTCTAAGCTATATTTTATTTCAATTTAGGTTTACAAAGGAGTTGCAAAACATGGATACATTTATTCATCAATGCTAGCACGAAATGATATCATTCTAACGACTTATGACGTGCTAAAAAGAGACTTTCATCATTTAGCATCCAAGAAAAGTATATTGTTCCTTTAACATTGAAAATCATTATTCCTTTATTGGAAATCTTTTTCATTAATTGGAAATCATTTTTCGTTTGTTAGAAACCATTTTTTGTTTATTGAAAATGATTTCAATTCTTCTAGACCATTACAGCCATCGCCAACCTAAGAGATATGTGGCTTGGCCTTGTCCACTAACCTGTATTCAATTTTGGAGGGTGAGTTGACGTCAGTCGTATTATCATCTTGAGCAAAAGGATGCATTTTACTTCTTTTCTTATTCTAAATCATGATTATTTTTGATTTTTTTCATTGTTTTATATTCATGTATGTACATAGCGAGAAATTATTTATCAAGAAATTGTGTATAGTTATGTAATATTTCCTACAATCTACATAATTTCAAATACTTGGAGATCTTTATTATCATTTTATGTAGATTTGTCTCGACGAAGCACAAATGGTTGAAAACACAACAGCAAAGGTTAAAAGTTAAATCACACTAAATTGGAAAGTTTCTGTTTTACATTACTAATATCACACTTGTCACAATTATAGACCAACGTGTATCTTTCTTCTTATAGACGACAGAAACTGCTCTACACCTAACCGCTGTGCATAGGTGGTGTGTTACAGGGACACCGATCCAAAAAAGTGTGGATGGTTAGTCATTCAAGAAATCCACATAAAATTTAGATACAGATATTCATATCTTATTAAAATGTCATTTGTTCGACAGTCAAAATTGTAATGTGTAGTGTTGGTTTTTAGATCTTTATGGGTTATTCCTGTTTCTTGGGGTTGCACCTTATTACAAAAAGCACTGGTGGAAGAAATTATTACATGAACCGTTCATGGGAGGAGATATTAAACCATTGAGAAAAATTTTGTATCAAATTATGTGGAGAACGGCCAAGATTGATGTTATTGATCAGGTTTAGTAGAAAACTCTTTCATATTAAAAGTGTTAAAACAACTGACTGCATCGAATTATCGTACTTACAACTTTTTCAATCGCATTTTGTTTTATTAAAATGTCTTGTAATTTATCTGTTTTTCTATTGGTGTGTGTAGATTCTGTAAAAAAACGCTATTGGTTACTTTTTAACTGTATTTGTTTCTATTTTTAGGTAAAACTTCCTCATCAAGATGAATTAATGAATTGGCTCAACTTTTCTCCTGTAGAATATCATTTCTACCGTCGACAATACGAAGATTGCTCCAAGTTTGCTCTGAGTGTAATAACTTTTAAATTAATTAAACTACTTATACTGTTGAAACATTAAACACATCTATGTCGTTTATACAGGTAATAATACATAAATTTTGCTGTTTGCGTTTTCAAAGAATTATTTTTTTGTGTAGGAGTTGCGAAAATTCCAGGAGTCTGAAATGGAATTGAGTAGTCTGGGTAGAAACAGTTTTCATAAGGTGAAAATTATATATTGTACGTATGAGACGATATATGTACAATATTTATTGTGTGGAGGTTGGATATATGTACAGTATTTATTGGGTGGAGGTTGGATAAATGTACAGTATTTATTGGGTGGAGGTTGGATAGACAAGTACAATATTTATTGTATGGAGGTTGGATATATGTACAGTATTTATTGGGTGGAGGTTGGATAAATGCGTACAATATTTATTGTGTGGAGGTTGGATATATGTACAGTATTTATTGGGTGGAGGTTGGATAAATGTACAGTATTTATTGGGTGGAGGTTGGATAAATGTACAGTATTTATTGTGTGGAGGTTGGATATATGTACAGTATTTATTGGGTGGAGGTTGGATAAATGTACAGTATTTATTGGGTGGAGGTTGGATAGACAAGTACAATATTTATTGTGTGGAGGTTGGATATATGTACAGTATTTATTGGGTGGAGGTTGGATAAATGCGTACAATATTTATTGTGTGGAGGTTGGATAAATGTGTACAATATTTATTGTGTGGAGATAAGATAAAATGTGGAAAGTTATACATGGATTTTTTGAATAAATGACAATAACATTCTATAATAAATTATTTTCTGCAGGTCATGTGGCCTTTACTGAAACTACGTCAGGCATGCTGTCATCCCCAGGCCGTTCGTGGCGGTTACCTTGCCATCAAGAAAAAGTGAGATACTTTGATTTCACAAATAATAAAGTCAAATTTGCTAGCGTGTTTTTGAAGAAAAATTTATTCATAAAAATAAACTGCCAAATGAACCAAACTTTTTCTACAACTTTTCGTCTTTTTTATTTAGTGTGATTACAATGGATCAACTTCTCGATAGTTTAACAAATAAAGCAAAAATTGAGTGTCAAGAAGCACATAGACAGTTATTGTGCGCAATAAATGGTAAATTGTCTCATATTTTTTATAAAATATTTCATTCAAAACTTACACGTATTTTGATTTAATTATTTTACTATAGGGCTGGCGGGAATTTTTATCTTACAAGAGAAGGTATATGCGTATATAGTACAACATGGTACAAAGTTGTACATGGTAGTATACCATGATGTATATTTGATGTTTAGTATCAAGAGGCAGTAGATATTTACAGAGAAGCTATGGATTCATGGAAAGAACATGAGGAACGTTTTAAAACGGATTCACTACAGGTTCTAACTATGAAACATTTTTGGTATAAAGTTTATCACTTTACGACAAAGACAAAAATTTCTTATTTCGATAAAGTTCGTCACAACAAGAACATGAAATTTCAAGATTTTTGTGTCGAAGAAATTAGTTGTATGAAAACAAAGAAATACGTATTTTGTTAAATTGATTCAAACGATGACCGTTTCTTCGTACTTTTAGATCAAGTTCTTTTTCTGGGAATATAAGTTCCTCTGTGTTTTTAGTTTGTGAGAGTTTTCAGTGAACGACAATTAAAGAGATGTTAATCAGTTAAAAACCAAATCTTAACAACAACCAAACTTTACATCACGTAAATGAAGTTAGGGAAAACAAGAAATGTTTTACTTAAAACAACTTTTGACAAATAAGCTAAAAGTAGTAAAAGCTGACGTTGCCTTGAATTTAGAAACTGCATACACTGTACAATCTTGACGACATATTAACAAAGAACGAAAAATGTAGCAGAACTTTGAGCGATGACGATTTACGACAAAAAGTAAGTGAGAACATACATTGATAATGAAGAATATACACAAGTCAAAAAGTTGATTTTTAGCTTTTCATTTAATTTGTGTTAATAAATATTTATCAGGCGTTCGAGATCAAAGAGAAATATTTGATGAAGAGATCGTATCAAGTTACAAACGCTGAAAATGATGCAAGTAATGCTTGGAAAGCTCATGATGAATTGAAACAAAAGGTTTGACTTGTTTCATGATTTTTTGTGTAGACATGCTTAAACATACGCTTATACTGTGATAGAAATGATTATTGTATTTGAATGAATTGCATCTGATCTGCGTGGGTTTATCAGTGTGAGAGTGACAACTACGTTGTTATTTTCCTCGATTCTTTTTCTTCAAAACAAGCAACAGCATCTCAACTTTCTAGTTCCATATCTTCTTTGGTGAATCTTGCTTCATATTAATCTTTACTTTAAACTCCAATATATCTCTCATGACATGTCAACCATCCATCTTGTAAGTCCATAACTATGCTGTCTCACTTTCGTTATCATTGCCTTCTAAACCAACGTTTTCTTTGATTTCAAAAGTCGATCTGACACTCCTGCTTTTTTTAACACATCTATCAACATCTTGCTATCCAAACTTTCCTTCATTTTCTTCATGCAGATCAAATCCATTATAAAAACGCTCTTTCACAATTGACAAAATTTATTACAGATAGACTTCAAATGTCCATGGTGGATGTCATATATACGAACGATGTTAGATGAAAGATTTCCTGCTCATAATATAAGAGCTCAACGTTTATTAGAGAAAATTAAGTTTGATTTGGCTGCTGTTAGGAATACACAAGAATTTGATTCAATAAACTTGGCAGATTGGTAAATTTATATACGACATATGTAATTTTGTTGTATGCAAAATTATCACAAAATTCTCTAGCAAATATATCGAACATCAGCAGTAAAATTTTGTTTTGTTCTTTGCGAACTGCACAACAAAATTGATTTCGGTGTGAGATTCGCCATTTTCTATTTTAAGGCTTGCCTGAGTATTTTTATCACTATTGAGGTTACTCAGGATACGTTTATCATAAAATTATTTAATGCTTTCAGTTGTTTATTTTGTAATGAGAATTACATACCTTCTATGTAGCTTTTCTGATTTACATGGCTTACAACTTGTTCTTTTTCAAAAACTGGACGCAATTGAGGTTTGACTTGCAATCAAACAACCCTATACAACTGAAACAAATATATTATATGTTATTCTTTATCAACAGGACAGTCAAATCAACTTGTTCACTGAGTTAAAGAAAATAATGAAGGAACCAACGAATGACATTGTACAGTCTGCTGCCGAATGTTGTTTACGTCCAGTTGCAAATAGCTCAGCTCCAACGTAAGTAAATATCATATACACATGTACTAATATATGCTTATATCGTGTGTATGAGATCTATAATATTCACAATTTTCTCTTATATTATTTTTGGGTGTCTTTTTTTATTTTATGTAGCTGTTGTTTTTGCAAAGTAAATAATTTGTTGTCAGTTTACGAATCGTCAATATTTGCACATCAAGGTTATAAAGATGCTGATGGAGAAAGGTAGTTGAAGATTAAATAATTGAAGAATTGTGAATAAGTTGTAATCAAATTGTTAAAAAAGAAAATTCTTACATAAATTTTTCAATCACGTTTTAGCATTACTGGTTTGAGGGCTGAGACAGAAGTATTTCGAGCTCTTAAATCAATTTATGCTTTTTTTAAGAGTGAAAATAAACGTAATTTTGAAGACTACTTCGGTATGCAGCTCTCCTTCTCACAATACGTAAACATAATGTGTGTGTGCGTAAGTTTTGTTTTAAATCTTCTCTTATTTATAACTTTCATAGAGTTACAACAACAAGCTCAACTTCATATGGAGTATCTTGAGTCCATAAGGAAGAATTTTAAAGTATTTATGTGCTCTTTTTTGTGATATTTTTTCATGATAATCTTTGTTAGATCTAGTCTTAGTGATCTATACTTTCCATCATTTAATAAAAGTTTTCTAAAATTTTTTATTGCAGGTGTATCGTCAACTTTGGAATTCTTTACATCAACGTGTTTCAGCGTTAGACGAGCTTTCCATGTGTACAATGAGGTTACGTTTACGCTTTCCTGGTGAAAATATTCCTGAGAATCAGTTTTATATTGTTGATCCAACAGAGGTTTGTTTTGATTTTTTTTAATGCTACGTATTATAATCCTATTTTCGATCTTTTTGAACGGTAAAAATCTTCAATTTTGTGCTCTTTTTTGTGCAAATTTAGGTTGAAAGGACGAAACTCGGCTTTTGCTCTGACAAAACTCTGGCTCATTCCAGTTTGAGGAAGTCTCTGGGTCAACTATTGTACTTAAAAAATTTAGCAAAGGTTTTGCATTAAATACGTATAAATAACGCTTCAAGTTTGTACAAATGACCAATCATGTAGAATTGGTCGTAGTGTTATGTACCGGAGTTAGGCCGGGGCTATTTTTGCCTGCCGGAACCGGAGTTTCTTAATCTCCGGCAGCAGTTGCTCGTGCTGTAAAATACTGTCAGACTTTCATGCAAAACACAACATGATGCTATAGATTGCATTCACGCATGTTAATTTATAATTAAAAGTCGGAGTGCGGAAATTTAACTTCACATATAAAAAATTTACTAATAATAGATCTGAAAATATTACTAATAATCAGTGTCTTGGAAAATTAACCAGCCACAACCATATATTCGAGTTATAAAATAGCCGGAACCGGAACTGAAAAACCGTAGTTTGCCCAGCAATAGTTGGTAGTTGATTTTTTATTTTTGTGATCATAAAGTTTGCATTTACATACATAGTTAAAAAACATAATAGTACAATTTCATTTTAGACACAAAGTACTGAAGGAGGAGAAAATACTGATAACTGCCCAGTTTGCACTAAAGTATTGGGTTATCAGGTATTCATTTATTGAGTTAACGAGTGATGTTAATTAAAGAGCAGTTTATTTTATAAGGTTGTAATAATTTGTGTGAATAATTTGTCTATGAATGTCAACGCTCATAAAGTTTGACAAAATGTGATAGAAACATTGATTCCTTCCAACAATTCTTGTCAAACGAACAATTTCTGCTGTAATCTGTGATGTTATATAATTGACAAAGTGATCATTTAACCCACGTATATCTACGTTTATTTTATGTTAAAGTATGTTATTAATACTTCATTGTCAAAACTGTACTTTATTCATCATAAATTATTTTCCTCCCCTTCCTCTGATATCTTACTTTGAGTCCATTATATTTTAGTGGAGTGTATTCTCCTGTGGTCACTGTCTGTGTTGTGAGTGTATGTGGGTGTTGTTGGAGCAACCACGAGTTATTTTTCAAAATCGTTCCAATGTGCGTTGTCCATTGTGTCGTCATGTGACGATGGTCGAGGATATTTCGTATGTTAGTACCGCAAGACAACTTACTGATGAAGATAAAGACATAAACGTAAAGGTTTGTTTTATGATGTTTTTAAATTGGCAATACGTATATACAGGACTATTGTAGATTTTTGGCTTACAGATGAGTGATTCTTGAGTAAAGAAAGTGTTATTAGCATTGTAAAAAAATTTATATGTTTTTTTGTTAATAACTGCATAGTAATTAATTTCAATTTTAATGTTTCAATAAAAGCGCGCATGTTAGTAACTCGATTGCAAATGGTGGTAGTATAAAATATGTAACTGTCTATGAAATGAGAAGTTCTACTTTTACTAAGTCTTGCTGTGCAATTTCCTAACCTCTAATACTATCATATTAATAGTCTACAGTTTGTAATACCATTTTACAATTTTTCTTGGGGATGCGCATCCCCCAGCACTTCCCCAGAAAATCCGCCCCTGCTTGGATTTTGGTGTTTTATCATTAAAAACAACAATACTGCTAAGGTCATTTGTGTACCATAGTGTACGTATTTGTACCATAGTGTACGTATTTAATGCGCAATTATTTTGCGTTTTTACCAGTTATACATTTTTATGTATGTCTTGTGCGATTCTCCCAGTAATAATCATTTTTATTCTATTACAGGGAAGTCATTCAACCAAAATTGAAGCGGTTCTGCGAACATTAATAAAAATTCAACGAACAGACACTGGTGCAAAGACTCTAGTGTTTTCTACGGTACGGAATGTTAATAATATTGCTCTTGATTTTAATGTACAGCACTTGATCCTTTCAAAAAGATTTTCCAAAGCTTGAATGCTGACAATATTGTGTAGTGGCAAGATGTTCTTGATGTTATTGCGCATGCTCTCGATGAGAACAACATGAAGTATCGAGCTATCAAGAAAAGCAAAGATTTTGAGGTATGGAAGCTGTCCTTAGGGATTTATTGTCGTCTTACATAGTTTGTTACAAGTATATTAGGAATTTACGGTGATAGTATCTTAAGGTTACGAAGGAGTGTAAAGGAAATATGAAATACAAATATTCATTCTTTAATGACGGCCGTGTAAATCATCAATATCTTGAGCTACGATAGTTTGTTCATTTTTAGTCGAATTTGGAGGAATTTAAAAGATCGCAAGAAATCCACATATTATTGATTCCACTCCATTCTGGATCAAATGGTCTCAACATTATTGAAGCAACTCATATGATACTTGTTGAACCGTCATTAAATCCATCATTAGAGAGACAGGCTGTCAGTCGTATTCACAGGATTGGACAGACTAAGTATGATTATACTTCTACATTTCCAAAGATGTACATTTCCTGTCTTCTAGATCTCCATCACATACATTTCCTTAAATTAAATGTAGATATGATCTTCGCACTTTTGCTGGACAATTTAAGCAATTGTCTCATGAACCTGAAAAATTCAGGTGACTCAACGGGATTTTTCAGGTTCATGAGACAATTGCTTAAATTGTCCAGTAAAAGTGCGAAGATCATATCTTCATTTAAATTCAAACACCCACTGCATATAACATTCTTATTTTACATACATTTCAATTATGTACCATAAGTGTCAGACGTTTAGATGTACATAAGGTAGTCGTGTTACCTCTAAGTTACCTGCAAACTGAGGTGAAAAGAATTTATCCACACTCTAGTAAAAAATAACCATTCTCCCAAAGCATTTTGCTATATTTACGGAACAGAATTTTTGTGCAATTATGTTTGAACTAACAAACATAAAAAATAAAGAAAGGCACCTGAGTTCGCACTCAATTCATTCGTTCGTTCGTTCATTCATTCATTCATTCATTCATCAACTATATGTACATCTTTATCGTGCATTTCCCCATTATGAACATGTTTGTCACGATTGTTTAGGGCAACATTTGTTCACCGTTTGTTGATTAAAAGTTCTGTGGAAGAAAAGATTGTGAAATTCCTGCAAAATAAAGAGGAATCGGGAAAGAGGTAAATTTTTTATTCGATTTTCTTAAAAATTGTGAAATGAGTCGAAGAAAAGAGGCTGATAATAATCTATCTTACATGAAGTAGAAAGTAATGGTCAGAGAAATAGTTTTCAATTTCTTTTCGGTAATTTGTGAGAGGTGTCCTACTATGTATTGAAGTTTAAAGTAATAGATAAAAGGTTGTTGTTGTTTTTGTTTGTGTCATGTATATCATTGTGTGAAAATGAATTGCGTTAATAAAGTAAATGGTTTGAATCCGGAAGTATCGTTATACATATGTTTGTAACCACCGCTAAGAGGTTGTTGAAACGTTCGTCAACATTAACATCAACAGTCCTTCTAAGGACACTACTAACCTAGACGATCTACATTTACAAACATGTATTGCGCTAAATTATGTCACAGTACGTTCTTTGAGAAATAATGTCATTTATATCAAATCATCGTGCTACTACGATCAAATGACAATGGTTGGAGGTTTAGTAAAGTTTTGGATTTTGATTAGGTCGTGGAAAGTACGTAGCTAAGATTAGACTAGAGATGAAGTTAATCTTGTTTCTAGTTAATGTTGGGGATCTAAACTCAAAGAGGAAGTTTTGACTATCCATCCAATTAATAATATGTCAACGTGTTAATATCAATGTGGGAAATGTCCAGATAAAATAATAAATAAAACCTTTTTAACCCTTGAGATAATTTAAAGAAAGTTTAGTTGAAATTTACATCTAGTCAATATATGTAACACTTGTCAATTTTACAATATTTAGCTGTTGTATGCAAGGAAAAGACGGAGAAAATGTTCCATTAACTGTTGGTGAACTGGCATCTTTCTTCGAACAAACTTGAGCAAATTATCGCTGTATTTTTAAACGTTATCAACGGGGTTATAATGTTATCGTGCATTTTAAAAGCATAATATAAAGTTTTATGACATACACGTATGTGGTTTGCCATTGTTTTCTACTGTTATGTTAGAAAATATTGCGAAGGACATTTTATCTGCCTGACAAATCTCATTGTGTTGTGCTTAATGAAATAATTTTGAGAACAATGAAAATGAGGGAAAAATAAACTTTATGGTGTTTTCGTTATGTACATAGTCTGCAAAGTTGTTAAGTTAACTTCTTAAATATATTTTCTCTGCTTATTCCGTGACGGTGAGCACAAATCTCTTGTAAATATTTCAATCTTTCTTTTACTTGGTGGAAAAGCTAAACGTATAAAAATAGTAATTATGATTTTAAGACTGACCTTTACATTAATCGTCTGGTACAAATTTTATTCATTCTGCATGATGAAGCACACAATAGCCCACTTCTTTAATCTAGAGAGTTATGAAGAAAGAAAAAATCTTAGTGTATAATTTTGATATAAGATTTTTCGATTTTGAACAAAAATACAATATGTTCACACCGTAACTAATTACGAAATAAAAGATGTCTACTGTGTTTGCACGGGCTTATTGCAAACCAAGGAGACCTTTGGAGAACTCGAGAGCAGATCAGTGCAAGTACGAGACAACAATAGTCGCGGGTTGCACCTGCCCGAATTGCTAGTAATTCCAAGTGAAGAATAAGATGCACTAAATAAACTGTTCCTATTGAAATGAATGGAGACAATAGCTGAAGTAATTATTGAATGAAGACAAAGGAGTAATTACAAATTTTTGATATTTTTCTCTGGTTGGGAAAGTCTAGTATGTCGAACAAACTGAGGGTACTGTGTATATCTGCAAACTTTTTAAAATTTTTACACTTTTACAAATCAGCAAATCAATTTTTACAATTCTTCTAAACTATTTCTTAAATTATTCTTAATTAAGCTCAAGAATGACGACATGTCTTTAAAAGGACCAAAGCATGTTACGTAACAAACATTTATTTCTTTTGTTTCATATTTTTCAGCGTTAACCCGTGTAATTTACATAGCAGATCTGCCGATCATCATTACTTACGACACAATGTATACTCCTGGGATTTTATGTAAAAAACAATGTACTTTCTTACGACGAATTGTATAAAAGTTTGTATAAAAAACTACAACCTTTAAAATCACTCGATATTTAGAATTTGCATTATCCGATGCTAAAAAAGGCGTTAAAAAAAATTTAAAGCAAATTTAGTTTGGGATTTATAATGAACAGTAGCTGTAATTTGTGATCGAACTGGTTATTAAAGTACAATGTAGTACCCATGCACAGCATTATCTTATACTTAATCATTTTCCAGAATTACGTAGAATTTCCAGGGTATGAAAACTGGTACATAACTGTGCATATTTTGCAGTTTGGACTTATGTGAAATTCTCAGGAGCAGAAATGTTTTTTTGCTTGTAACGAAGATATGAATGCGATACTTATATGTACGTACAGCTCTATATAATGATTTACAATACGTATGTAGCTATTAAAACTTCACAATACGTCAATTTCTAAAGGTTAGTCTTGATACACCATGTATTAAACCCCAGGAGTGTAAAATATGTAAAGGCAATGGTGTGATAACTGCCCCTGGCTGCTATGCAATTTATATGTTTGCAGTTTTTTTGACACAGCCTGTAGTACAGTACGTTAGCATTGATACGTAAATGTCTTACCATACATAGAGTTCTTCATGTTTAGTGTAAGAAAATATTACACAATACATTGGGGTAGTATTACATTGCCAAGATAATTCACATCAAAAATTTCCCATGACAATATTGTACGTATAGTAAACCATGTCATCTTCCGTCTTAGTGAAAGCATGTGCCAAGTAAATCGATTTTACGGTCAGTTTAACACGCTTTCTCAGTGGAAAACACCAAGGTTCCAAATTTTCTACCATAATGAATCAACTACAGGCACCACAAACAGCTCGAAGAAAGTTTTGACAATACATGTATCAACCAGACATTTACGCTTCTGACCGATTCTCAGTTTCAGTGGTGGATCTAGCAAAAGTCACAATAAATTACTGCAGCACATTTTAGCATATATTTACATTTCTAAGCCCCTTAGAGGTATATCCATTGGTGAACTTATATTCTTTAGAAATTCAAAACCAATAATCTTTTTCTGAAAGTACTTTGAATTTAAAATTAAGGAGCTATAATTTATTTTGATGAACGCTGGATTAGCTACTGTTCTGTTTTCATTTCAGCTTTTTGCCAACAAAATATTCATTTGCAAAGTGTGACCGGTTCAACAAGCGAATTCACCTGACGTCATAGCTGCCATGTTTGATTAGAGAGGAAGGTTGTACACCCCTCCTAGCCTTGGTTGGATGGGGTGAAAAGGGGTGCAAATTTCCTCGCCATATTATGCCACACAATGTTAGCATTTAAATAAGCACACATTAAAAAAATTCCAAATCATAACAAAAAGATAAATAGTATTTAACAAAAAAAGTCTAAGATAGTACGACAACACACACACACAAAATAACATCGTGCATTCACCTCAGTCGAAACATTTAAAAAAATATATTATTTTTTCGAGTCTTTTACGTTAATTTTATGAAGCATTTTAAAGTAATCAAGTCAAGACGTCGTCATCCATTCACAGTTTGCTCGTGATTAACGCGTTTTACAATTAAATGTACTTTCAAAAAACCTGGTGAACTACAGTAAGTGTATATACTGCAGTAGGGAAAAATACAGATTTCTAAATTAATGTTTTCAACTTACTTCAGGCCTTTGTATCTCATTGATGTACGTACGTACGTAGATGGTTGTGTAGTTCTGTAATTTCTTAAGAAAAGCCTAAAAAAATAGTGACAAAAAAGGCAAATTAGACATGAAAGTACGATGATCATTGAATGTTTTTTGAAGTACAAATCAAAGAAGAACAAATATGTCTTGTCCTTGAAACAAAGATTAATTGTTCTTGACTTCTTTTCTTACTGCATTAGTGTAGTTGAAAAAAATAGATATCATAATGGAACCAATTTTTAAGCAATTACTGCGTTTTGACTCGTAATTTGTATCAACCATAAAATGTTTCATATATTTATTTCATTTCTCCATGAACTTCCATTTTATTTTGATTAGATATTTTAATTAAAACCAAAAGCAATAACATAAATAACTAGTTGTTTTCTTGTTGCTGTACAGTCAACTTGACCAACTGTTCAAGTTTGAACATAGTTGATGCAAACACCAACCACAGATCTACTAGTGCTGATTTTGGAGATAAGAGCTTGCACTCAGACAAAAGTTATTAAAGAAATCATCTGAGCATGTGTGGTAATGAGTAAAATCATACCACCATTGTTGAGTGGCCTTTACATTATCCATGTAGAAGTAAGGCTTAATGTTCTGTTGCAGTGGATTAGAAGTTCACGTGTAGGTTTCAAAGCTCCTCTCCTTTCATACCATCTCAGTGGTGAAATGGGATAAAAAAGCGTGCTATTGACATTCCCAGTGGGATTGCATGATAGGAGCTAAAATTTTTACTGAAATGTTAACATGTGATGCTTTCAATTGCTCAGCTGTCTCGGAGTATTGGTAGGCATGGCCCAAAGGCCCTGAACAGAATTTTTTACATTGAAAATTTTCTTTTGTTTACAAGAGTTCTTCTCATAAAATACACAGGATATATATGTAGCTATACCAACCAAGGATACTGTAAAGGTTCAAAAAACCTCTGCCTTTTTGACTTATATTGACTTATAAATTTTAATTATTTGATATCTTTTACAATAAAACACTCTCCTTTACTTTCATACATCAATATTATGAACATAACCATCCATGATCTGTGGGCTTCTTCAACATTTGTGGCAATTGGCAACACACAAGGATTTGCTTTCCTACTCTCATTTAATTTTAAATAAAATAATTGCGTATAAGTTAAAGTTTTTAGCAAGCTAAGCCATTCGTATAGTCTAAACTAAACTCTACTTTACAGTTTCAACCCTTATGTAACTGTAAGTAATGTTATGAAATTTTACTTCATTTTAGATACAAATTAACTGACTTATACGCTTATAATACCGAGTAATACATTGCCCACAAAAAGAAAACTCAAAATAACTTACCTTTGCGTTGCTCCGATAGATATTCCAGCAAAATAAGAATAATATGCAGTTTTATTCCACATTGACAGTCAGCACAGTCTTTGCTGCTGTGCAGTAACTCCAGTTAATTTACGACTGTCTATAGCAGTCAGTTAAAGGTTTCCATAGAGACATGATGCCTTGAATAAGTAAAATGGATGAATCTTCCGAAGAAAGTAAAAAGACAATGTAAATGATCTATTATTTTCTTTTATTTTTAATGCAGTTAAAATGAATCAATGATAATATTGACAAGCCTTTGTTTTAAATACATCGTTTTGCTTGCTTCACCTTGGCATAATGGTGGTAATTGTGAAGACAGAACATTATGTTTTCAAACCCATCTATGTATTTTTGAAATATAAATTAACACAGAATGCTCATTTAGGGAAGAGAGGCAGAAATTTGACTTCACAGCCAATGCTGCCGCTGTAGAGTTTTTGGCTAGACTGAGTGAGTTTTGATGTAGTGTAGTCAGTTTTCAACATTTCAACAAAACAATGTTGAAAGTCATTCATTAATACATTCACAGGTCGTGAAGATTGGCGTGGACTTTGTTTCTCGGAGAAATTAATGACAATGTGTGGAAATAAAGTAAGAATATTGGGGTAAAAATCTCAGCTGTATAACAGTGATGACTTTTTACTAATAGAAACTTAGATCATTGATGGTCAAGTTCCCTCATTGTATTCTTTTATGTATGTACTTTATAAAATAATATTGTTTATGAACCAGTCGGTTAGACTATGCTTAGAACAAAACTCTCTTACAATTGCTTTTTGATCTCTTAGAATTATGGTGAATTTGAGCTAACAATCAGTGATGGAGAGTGGCGTGGCATGCAATGTTATATGATTCATCTTACTGAGGAAAATATTGATGCTGATGCCCCTAAATTGATGAGCATTATTGGTAGTAACTTTACAACTTTCATACTTTTGATGACAAAATTTTCTTTATGGCAAATTTATTTGGACTTGTTCCAATATTATTCATCTTTAAAGAGATCTTTATTGTTGCCACATTAATGTGTTCATAAAAAGAAACACAGATTTTTTCTAATATTTATAAAATTAATGTTTATTTTGCCCTTGATTATGATTTACCAGATTTTGAGTCAATTAAATTTCAAATGTAATTGTGAAGTGCCTACTTTGTACATCACTCCCTTCCCCCTAATTCATAATTTTGGCTTTTCGATAGCACATGTTAGCGAAACCTTCACGTTGCTCGAGCAAAGTACACACGAATATATAAAGGTATGAACGTGGCTTCGCAGATAGTTGAATTCACATAAAAATGTTTCCCACATTCAATTACGCAGTCTTCTGCCTTAAATATTGCTGTTTGATCTAACAATCAACTGTAAGACTGTTTAATGGATTTTATGTTCAATTCTTAAATAATTGTTCTTATAATTTACTTCATCTTAAATCCAAGGCATTCATTTTATACACGTAAATAAATAGATGTTTATTAACAAAGAGATACAGAAAATGTTTAAGTTTTTTCCATCGCAGATTCCTGAACGGACAATGGACGTAAAAACTTTGATAGTTCGTGAAGCTGGAAAATATGTTGTTCAAAAGACAGTATCCCAAGACAATGTAAGAAATGACGAAAACTTTGAGAAAATTACATTTTATTTATTATCTACGTAAATCATTCAAGACGAACTGGTCTGCGAATTTCACTATTTCTAATATTTTATTCAGTGTGAAAGGAAAACACTTGAAACGTTTTCTACAACGCAAATGGAGGGTTTTATCTGTGAAGGTTGATAGTTAGCAAAAATCATTTCGTTAAATATATGCTTCAAAATTCTTTTTTCCTTTTGTCTTTACACTATACTATTTTTTACAGCTTGTCATGTTGTTCTTCAAAGATTTTTCTTGAAAAAAGGGTTTCCAGAAAATGCTGTATTTTTAACTTTCGACAGTGAAACAAATATATCGTCTATGTCATTTGTAAGTTGGGATTGCTGTCTGATAATGAAAATTGATCTATCTTTCATCGCATTTGTCTTCTGCAATTACCTTTGTTAGCTAAAATAAATGTGTGCGTAAATGAAAGCCAAAATAGCTTTTTAAAGCAACTGATCAAAAGAACTTATCATGTTGAATATTTTAGAAAGTGTTGGGTGTCAAAGAACTAATAGTAGAAAATAGAACAGTCATGACAAAGGTTATCGAATCTAGTCTATCATCCTTAATGAAACAAGATTCACTTAGGAAGCATTTTTTTATACCTGACGGGTAAATAAATTTCCATCCGATTGTTATAAAAATTGTTTTCATATTCTGCTGGAATAATCTCCTGTTTCAAGTAGATACTAAGACGATTTCTTTACCTCGATGTAAACTTTTGATGTTACGAACTGAACTAAGTCGATTTCTTTACCTTGATGTAGACGTTTTATGTTACGAACTGAACTAAGTCGATTTCTTTACCTTGATGTAAACGTTTGATGTTACGAACTGAACTAAGTCGATTTCTTTACCTTGATGTAGACGTTTGATGTTACGAACTGAACTAAGTCGATTTCTTTACCTCGATGTAGACGTTTGATGTTACGAACTGAACTAAGTCGATTTCTTTACCTCGATGTAGACGTTTGATGTTACGAACTGAACTAAGTCGATTTCTTTACCTCGATGTAGACGTTTAATGTTACGAACTGAACTAAGTCGATTTCTTTACCACAATGTAGACGTTTGATGTTACGAACTGAACTAAGTCGATTTCTTTACCACAATGTAGACGTTTGATGTTACGAACTGAAGAGAACAGTAACGTTACACTTAAACAGTTGCAGTCGCCAAGATCTCTTACACGTACGTAGTTCTTTGCATTTCTTTGTAAACATAAGTCAATTATACATTGGAGATCGAACAATAGGACAAGGAGTAAGTTTTACTACAATTAGTTTAATTTAAACATAGAAAATGTTCATTTAAGTTTACTGAATGAATGACTGAGAGACGTTTATATTTTTACAAGGCATCATATTCTGTATGTCATTTTACCATTTTATGGAAAATTTTACAGCTGAGCAACCTGACGTTATGACGCCGCTCAATTGGCAAGAAGATATGCAACTTTTTTCTGAGTTTTTGGACAGGAAAGTATGTCGAAATTTTGATTCTTTAACATTAAATTCACTGACAGGGAAAAATCCCATTGTTAGACAACATCTTCAAGAATAACACAACTCACAAATCAACTTTGATCATATTTAAGCTGCTGCCTGCGTATTTAAGTTGTGAAAAATGCAATAAATACGTTCTTAGAAATGATATATGACTATTAACCTTATACTTACATATAGCTTGTATTTTATTTTAAGGACGAACTAATTGATGAACACAACACGTATCTTCGAAGGCATCCAGAGTTTCAAGCAATATTAGCTGATTTTCTACAGTATTTACTTTTTAGAAAACCTCAAGATATATTTGCATCCGCTAGAAACTTTTTCTCAGGAATGTCTTTATTCATATCAAATCAAGACTCAGATCAGTGAAATACCTACGATCTTTGCTCTAAGTATTATGTAGCTACGCTTAAATTATTGATTTTGTGCTGAATGCATCTTTTACACTTGTTTTTCTATATAGATATGTAGGCTATCATTAAATTTGTGATTTTTAAAATTATTACCATATACGTACGTACACATACTACTCTACTACGAATGTTAATTTATTTGTTGTTATAAAATATAAATAACGTACCAAAAAACAATGACCGAAGCATTAATACACTGTGAAGTTATCCTTTATACTTACAGAGCTTCGAGTCATGAAAAGTTAATCTCCTGTTGTAGAAATGATATTCGTAGAAAAATATTCAAGCCTCGACAGCCGATTACTCTATATATTCAATATGTACTATCATTACACGTAGGTTGTACTACAAGTTTTTGTAAGAAATAATTTACTTTCATGCGCTTTGCATTATTTCTGAGCTATAAAATCTACGCAAATTTTTTGTCTTGGACTGGTCAAAAATTATTCCTGGGATGTTAAAGATAAGAAATAAATGGTTAACTGGAACAATAATTTGGTTGAAAACATTTCATACATTCTGTTGTGAAGCACGATTGATTCCTAAAAGTTCACTAAATAACAAATAGACTGAGCATTACTTGTCTTCTTTCTTGCCTTTTTTGAAAGTTTGGCACCCATGCAACAGGTAAATGGAACTCACTAACACAGGAAACAAAAATGAAGCATAGCACTAAAATCTTAATGTTATCTCCTAGAAAACCTTGTCCAAAAGAAAATTCGTAAAAAGTAGTTGTTCTGCTGAAATCACAAGCAAAAGTTATTGAGAAGCTTTAATTCAGAGAAATAATTTTATGTATAACTATTAAAAATATGTTTTAGCGTTTCATTTTTTTTCATTTCGTTGATTCTTGACCCATGAAGTATCCATATTCATCAACAAAACTTTGCCACGAACGTCTGCCATGAACAAGATCACTTACTGACCTTGGTAAAATGTCAATCTAAGAACATAAACAGTAAAAGTGAATTACAATATTTGTAACTATGAAAACCCTAAATTGCTACGACGAATAAAACATTCTACAATTTTTCAATTGTAAGAAAAAAGTAACTTCAAAGTCACTTCCAAGAACGTCTTCATAATCAATGTGCTCAGTACGTACTTATACGAGAAATTCAACCATATTTTATGTTATCCATGACATTAAAAATGAATGACGTCCCAACTTACCGGTATTCTGATCTGTTTCATTGAATTTCGTTCCCGTAAAGTTACAGTGGATGGTTTCTGATTCACCGTATCAAAATCAACAGTTACACCAAAAGGTATACCTATTTCATCTGTTCGTGCATAACGTCTTCCTATTGAACCTCCTGAATCATCAATACGATGGCTCATATCAAATTCATTCAAACCATTTGCTACATCAAGTATAAATGATTATGATCATTAATGTAGCCTTAAACTATCTTCATATAAAATAACAATTAAGCACAAAGTAACGTTTGAAATAATGCAGCTTCATGAAAAGAAAATCACAAACGTTGAAATTGACAAACAGGTTACAAGTCCCTTTGCAACATGCCGAATGACCAATGTTCAACAAACATGCACCATTTACATCGATTACTGTATTGATTTTTAAGATATACAGTTTTGCTCACGAAGCATTAAAATTTATTTATGTCTGTTTTTAGTTAGCACATTATTGTCAGTGATTCGTAACAAAAACCATAGAATACGTATAAAAAAATTATGCTTCGAGACTACATATAGTTATCCTTTACAAGCATACTTACATAATTTTTTGACAAAAGGATCAAATTCCTTATTTCTACTGAGAGGAAGTAATGAACACTTGACAGGAGCGATAAGTGGAGGTAGAGAAAGCCACTGAATGAAATATAACATTTATCAATAGAGAATTGTATGACATTGACGTTTATTGATAAAAATATAAAGTACTCACTGTTCTTTGATCATCCTCTTCGCGTACATGAAAATTATGTTCCAGTAATGAATAAATAATTCTTCCAATACCAAAAGACGGTTCAATAACGTGTGGTTCAACTTCCCTTACTACAAAATATAGCAAAAGTTTATGTATAGCTATGCTGAAAGACTGTTCAAGAACGTGTGGTTAAACTTCCCTTACTACAAAATATAGCAAAAGTTTATGTATAGCTATGCTGAAAGACGGTTCAATAACGTGTGTTCAACTTCCCTTACTACAAAATATAGCAGAAGTTTATGTATAGCTATGCTGAAAGACTGTTCAATAACGTGTGTTCAACTTCCCTTACTACAAAATATAGCAAAAGTTTATGTATAGCTATGCTGAAAGACTGTTCAATAACGTGTGTTCAACTTCCCTTACTACAAAATATAGCAAAAGTTTATGTATAGCTATGCTGAAAGACTGTTCAATAACGTGTGTTCAACTTCCCTTACTACAAAATATAGCAGAGGTTTATGTTTTGCTATGCTGAAAGACTGTTAAATAACCTTTTATAAATATTACAAGAACGCAAACTTTTCAGAAATCTTATATCTTATCTTTTCATATCTTATTTAAGATATGTTTCCAAGTAAAATCTATGAACGGAAGCAAAGCCAGCCCAATTACTTACTCCTACTATTGATTTTTTATGCGTCTGCTTACTTACAAAAACAATAGAATTTCTATAGAAATTAATATGATTACGATGTGAAATTTACATAGCATGACAAAACATGCAAGCTAGCTTCACAAATTTAGTCGAAAGTAAAAATAACGTCATTATTTTATAATTACGTAGTCATGCTAACTATACTAAATTCCTACATACGTACCATAGATTTCTTTCTCATATCTCTTGATTTCCTTTATCATTTCTTTGGTAACAATAAATTCTTGTCCATTAATCTTCATCACATAATTCCTATTTTAAGAAATGAAGTATTTTAACGTTGATGGTCCAACCTTGACATCTATTTATTACATGTATCACAATAATGGGGCCGGTTGCATGAAGACCAAATAACGCTATCCACTAAATAGCAAAGTTTTTTGGACGATTATTTAAGATTTATATTATGTATAATCTCTGATGATGGCTTTGGAATAAAAACAGAGAAAATATAAGATTTGAAATAAGAATTCACTAAAAGAAATTATTGCTTCCAAGATTACAAAAATTTCTATGTCGTATAGAAAATACAAACAACTTTTATAAAAATTGCACCGGCTCCAGGTGCAAAGATTTGAAAATAATAAACCATAAATGTCAAATGATTGTTGGAGAAAAAGTAAAAAAATTAAAATTTAAAGCAGCTTCCTATTTTTGAATCATATATCGTACTGTTATAAAATATCTGGCTTTATCGCAAAAATAGTTTTCTATTTTAACGATTACGTACATACTCACCCATTTTCTTTTAAAGAATTTTCTAGTTCATCGACTTCTTGTTCAGAAAGATTAGTCAAATATTCAGTGACTTGTTTCGCATCCTTTTTAAAATATTTTCCAATTGGTGCTTTGTTTAATATGGCTTCGACAACTTTAACAGTTTTCTGCACATGAAGGGGTTAAGAGTTAAGAAAACAATACGTAAAAAATCATTACACGTACGTACAGTGATGGTTGTACAACAATGTACGTACGTACAGTGATGGTTGTACAACAATGTACGTACGTACAGTGATGGTTGTGCAACAAAGTACGTACGTACAGTGATGGTTGTACAACAATGTACGTACGTACAGTGATGGTTGTACAACAATGTACGTACGTACAGTGATGGTTGTACAACAATGTACGTACGTACAATGATGGTTGTACAACAATGTACGTACGTACAATGATGGTTGTACAACAATGTACGTACGTACAATGATGGTTGTACAACAATGTACGTACGTACAGTGATGGTTGTACAACAATGTACGTACGTACAATGATGGTTGTACAACAATGTACGTACGTACAATACAATATAGACACAAAACTGAACATAAGGATACAGGTTCCGATAGATCAACTTGAGCTACCATTTTTGTGCCACTACATTTTGTATGAACACTAAGATCATAACAAGCACGGTCAGCAATGCCAACACTTTCAATCCAACCCTATCAAATAATATGTCAAAAAAAACAGTTGCAAATCATATGTCGTTTTCCTGTTGATATCATTCATTCATTAAGTCAAAGAATGCAATCATATGGCGAAGGAATGGTTATTTCTGAAGTTGTAGAACACACGCATGAAACTTGTTGAAGGAAGTTGAGGGTTAGGCCTTATTAAACACTTCTTGTCATTGTCGTATCAAAACTACAATTGAGCGTATAATGACTTAAAATTCGACCAAAATAACTTAAATTCATTGACAAACTTTTGAGTTTTGAATAAAAAGTTGTTGCGTGAAAGAAAAAGTTAGCGTTTTGCTAAAAAAATATAGATTATCGTTCCAGAAATAATATTATCTTTCAGGAAAAAACTTATTACTTATTTCACAAGAACATTTCTTGCTATCGTTCTACTAGGATACTAGTATCTACTAGTATCTACCGTTTTACTAGGATGAGCCCTCCATATTTGGATAATAATTGCATAAAATGTTGTATATATACATATAAATTATACTATATTACTCACATAAGAATTCTTAATTTCTGCATCCCAGCAGTCACAAGCATAATGAGCCATTTCATTTGCTAAATGTTGACGAAATCGCAATTGGCTTGAATCAATCCCAATTTTACAAAGGAAAAGATGAACGCGGCCAATAAAATAACCAACTGTTGTACTATTGATGACTTTCTGTTAATAAAAAACAACGTTAAGTGTATAAATAAAGTCAAAAACAATAATGAGATTTTATAATTATTATTTTAACTAAAATTTTCACCACTATGATGAACAACACTGACGTTACGTTTGCATCCGCCAGCCATCCTATCCCTCTCCCTCTCCTTGCTAACCCTGCCGACTCCCAACTTTGAACATGAGTCAGGTAATCATAAGGATAAATTATATTCCTTTTCATAAATTTTTAAATGCGACATTTGTTTGACAAAACTACTACAAAATACATTTTCCTCGATCGTCTTGTAGTAAACTGTTAAATATGTTTGCTGAAGAGTGTCTATAACGTATTCTTTAGCGAAGAAGAATGCAAATGTACAATCAACAAAATTCGTCATTAAAAGATCTACATACAGAACCAACAAAAATCAACCAATCAAATATATAAATGTTAAAAAAAGTTAGTTATGTATGTATTTACGTATGTATGTACATAACAATCATTAGCGTACCGTCTCAAAAGCTTCTTTTAAAGTAATGTTAAATGCTGGTTCTCCTCTCATTTGATAAGATCCTGGTAACATTGTAACTACAACATTCTCAATATTCTCAAACTTTGGATGACTTTTATCGTCAGGGTCGACGAAATGTTCGATTTCAGCCAATGTGAATTCCCTAAAATTACAAATCTCTTACATACGTATGATCGATTTATTCGACATTTTTCCACACACATACATAAAGGACTGAAACACAATTGTTATCACAAATATATACTCATGTACCTATATATAACACGGCTATAGTTTAACATTCAAGTTCTACAAATGTTGTCAATTTATTTACCTTACTCTAAGCAAACCCGATCGAGGTGAGATTTCATTTCTAAACGCACCACCTATCTGTGCAGATGCAAAAGGTAACTTGCCATTGTTGTATTCTAATAAACGTTTAAAGTTGACAAAGATACCCTGGGCTGTTTCTGGACGAAGATAACTAAAAAACATGTAACAATATTACACTAACAGCGACTGCAGTAATAACTAAAACAACAAATAACACTATATAGACAAGAAGGCTTTACTTTACTACACAAACATCAATATAGTCAATACTACATACATAATGATCCTGGTTATAAAAACCACAATATAAACGACAGACACTAACGTCGTTAATACTTTTTACACAAAACAAAAAATACTATTAACCTAACATAAAGGAAACATAAAAATTAATGACAAACCCTTGTAGTAATCCTGTCGGACCAATAGAGGTGGCAAACATGAGGTTAAACTCCGAAGGTTCAGTAATTTCATTGTTTGTTCCTGGAAACTTCGCGTCGTACTCCTTGAGTTTAGCAGCTAAAGTTGGTTGATCAAAATCGTCGAGCTGTAAAGGAAACGTTAAACATAAAATTAGCAACTTTTCATTCAAAGAAAATCCATCACAAAAACGGGTTACATAAGAAACACAATGCTTCATTATGCAAAAGGAAAAACAAAACAACTTTCCATATGAACAAGATGTGAGCAAGCAAGTAAAATGAGTTGGTTGATAATAGTAGTCATAATATCATTGAATCATGCGCTATTGTATATTCTGTGAATTTTCTACCTGTTTAATCCTTCATAATTAGTAAATGAAATAAAAAACAAATATTTGTTATGAATCTTTATAGCTACTGGCTTTCACATCGCGTTTTCCAACAGTTTTTATTTTTATTTATGTTCAGATTGGTGTTTGATTCGATATTCGTGGAATAAGAGTTTTAATTTTTGTTTTCGACAAGGCCTCGTTTTCATTAAGTTCATCCCAAACATAGAGCATGGTCATATAAACTACATATTAATAAAATTTAAGCTTGGCTGGAAAGACATTTTACATGAACATGACGAAAGATGAAATAAAAAAAAATGTAATATTTTTCAGGTAAAAAGTGGAAATGAGACCATGTTTCATAAAAAAAATGAAACCATAAACAAATTGAAAATTTAACCTGAGCAAGAACAAGTTCACATTCTTTCTTTTTATCATCAGAAGTATTTTTATTCTTAATCAAACCTTCAAGAATTGCTTGAAAAGACAATTAAATAACAATCAGATTTTAATTAGAACATATATCATACATAAACAAATAAGTTGAGAACCTTTCAAAAGATGATCAGCTCTATAACATTCACCAGTTTTAACATCTTTAACCATATAATCAGTAAATCTGTCCACGTGACCTGAGGCTCTAACGTTCAAATTAAAACGTCAACGTATATAGAAACAACATTTTGTTCAACATTATAAGGTTAGAGCGTGTTTTATAACAAACATAACATACTTTAGCACAGCATGAGGTGTCAGTTGTGTTGATTTTATTTCCAACATTTGTTCCTCCAATACAAAATGAGATCGCCATAAATTGACAACATTGGCTTCGATAGCACATCCCGATGGACCATAGTCATATAAGCCAGCAACTCCTTTAAAATGGAACATAATAAGCAATAGCAACCTCAGAGAGTTTCCTAAACTCAAAAAGTTATCTATCCCACTGACATTTACCAATTGTCAAGTTTACTAAAACGGCTATTTAAAGATCAACAACAACATTTTCTCAAGACTATCTTTTTCTACAGATATTTTTCACTTTATTTTTCATGAGAAAGGGAGAGGGGAGGGTGGTTTTGCTACTGAACAGCAATGATGATCTTATTGATTATGACATAATTCAACATTGCAAACATCTACCTCCATAAATTTCGAAGGCTGATGCAAAGAAGAACCTTCTTTTTAAGAAATCCTCAAATTTTGGTCGGTCAAATTTAGAGAATCTTGTATCAAGTGACAACTCCTGCCATAAAAAGCCAAATAACCATTAACGTAAGGGCACAGCAAATAAACTTGCATCACCTGTGTTTTACATTTAAATAATGATAAATTTTCCCTATTCTCTATATATACTTGAATCTAAAATTCACTTGTCAATCAGCAAAATACTCTAGCATTAAATACAGAGCTGAGAAATTACCCTTGTGTTTTTGTCATGTCAAAGGTGTCAGCCGCAAAATTTATCAATGTATTACACCATAAGATTTCCTCCAGTCTAGTTGTATTTTTCTACCACATTTGAATTGAAGAAATATTCAGAGATAATCATCACAGCTGTTAAAACAACATTCTAATTTTTTTAGCTGGACCTGTATTTGTGCCTTGAATGACCCCAGGTAGGCATTTTGTTTGAGTAGAGCTTGTAAATAATCAACTTAATGTTGGAGTGAACACTTGTTATTTACAAATAATGTTTCACAAAGAGTAAACCACTTCATTAATTCACTAATTCAAATCTTAGTTATGATGTACAAACCTATCACTGTTTTAAATCTTACTTATAATAACCATACGGCATCAGCAAACGGACATGAGAAAAATGTCATTAAAAAACAGTCAAAATCCTAACAAATAACAAAAAAAGTTTAACTAAAAGAGGTTGGACAAACAAGACCTTGTAGATCGCTCTGACTTACATAAGGATGCATACATTAACAAGCAATTAAATATTAGGCAGTACAACAAAATGTATTTCACTTTAAACAACAATTCACAGGAATAAGTATATCAATGTGATATTTATAGATGATGAAAAATTTTAGTTTGCAACATAAGCCTATACACATGTCCCAAACTCACTACCAGCAGAACATACCCATGCAAATAATCACACATTCAACTTGACAGAAACTAAGCACTTAGATGCGCACAGACTAAACACGCAAGCGAATTTAAAGAAGCTTGGTACAGTAAAGACAATGACAACTAAAGAAAAAGGACAGAACTACAAACAACACCAAGACTAAAACAACACACTCTAATAATATTAACACCATTCCCATTCACAACACACCAAAACCCATAACAATGCATTCCACACCATCCAATCATATTAATCTACCTGCTAATCCAATTAGACACTCTAAACATCTACAAGCTAGAAACAATGTAAATAGCTAGTATTTTCATATCTTCCTTATTCTGAAGAAAGCTTGAAGCACCTCGTCGAAAGCTCAATAAAATTATTTATAAAATCCAGAGAACTTTTATGTTTCAACAATAATGCCTGGATTGCCAATCTTCAGGTTTATATACACATGTATAGATGTTATCTTAAAGATTGGAACAAAATGATTAAGTCAGAAAAAATTTAGTAGACCACAACCTGAGTGAAGTGAGATTTAAAGGTAAGATATTCATTTTCATTTCATTATGAAACCAGATTTATCACAAAAAAACAGGGTTAGGGGATGGGGTGCATTTACACCTTTAGTAACAATCACATTTTCAAAGCTGCTTAGCATCTTGTTTGACCCTTTTCTTTAAATCAATGCTCTTGAGCATATGCCAGTAGAATAAACTGGTACATATTTAAGAATGCTCTTAGAGTCAACCATTATCTTTAAGTAAAATGTAACATTTAACCTTATCCTCAAGTAACTTCTTTCTTTGCTTCAATTCTCGAACAGCTTGTTGTATTTGAATATTATCAGCATTTTCTTCCTTTAGTTTTCTCACAAGGTCACCCTTTAATTTAAAAATGATGATTCAACTCAAGTTTTCTATTCAAAACACGTTTCATTTCACATATATCAATCTTGGTAAACATCTTTAACCTAAATAGTGATACAGTACAAACTTCCATCTGCATCGTGAGCTAATAACATAATAAGTAAGTAAAGCACACCAATAATTTTATGGTAATGCAAAACTCGTGAAATACTTTCCAAACAGCACGTAACTTATTGAAAGACACAACTATAAATTTTAAAGCGTTTGAATGATATACAACTTCGAAAATTATTTAATTTTTAAATTAGATACCTGTTCTTTCACAGACGCTCTTAACTGATCAATTATCTCTTCTTTAGTATTGACCATGATTGTAAATACACGTGTGTTTAAATTTAAAACTTTAGAAATACTTGCACGGACTTTCTTCTGCACATTAGAGCTTGTTTGAAAACTAAGGAAAAATGTAAAGTCTTTAAAAAAATTTTTTGTCGCAATAAACAAGGGAGCATTCAGTGCTAAAACAATTCAATCTTTATCTTTTAAAATTCAACAGACAAAATATTCGTACACTTGATTATATTCCCTTTCATTAGACAGTCTTTGAGCATGCGCACAGCATATTATGCAAATTTGAACCACTGATTAGAATTAGAAACATGAGAACAAGTGTACGAGAAAGAGTGCAGCGTATGCGCTAGATCAGACTTAGGACAAAGGCTCAATCATTGGGCCAATGATAAAATATTTTGTTTTCGCTGTATTATGCTTGTTTGCAATCAACCACTTCTTAAGATTTTCCAAGTCAGAATTTACTGTCTTTTACCTTTACACAAACAACAACTGGCGAAACCGACAACTTACTCATGTGAATGAAGTTTCGTATTGACAATTGATCTTAATATGATAATGTTAAACATGTGTTTTCACCTGTGGTTTGAAGACTTACTCAAAAAGTCCAGCTAAAATGTGTATGTGTTCCGTAACCTCCCATCAGAAAGTTAAGGGATTACTAACAAATTTCATAAAGCTTGATTGGAAACGATTGACAGAAGATTTAAGTTTTTAACCCATTTGCTAATCAAGAACCACTTATAGGTATAAGTTGGTGTTATTTAAATACAAGTTTTATGTTTGGTGTCTTTAGGTATATTTTGCTGAGCAATAATATTCATAAAAGATTAGGAACGTGACTTTTTTATGAAGAAAGCACTTAAGGACATAGCAATAAAGATTCCGGCAGAGGTTTTTTTTGTTCCCACTAAGAGAAGCTCTTAAGAGTGTGGAGTAATGTAGCGCAACAATTCTTCAAAAACACGTAACTTGCAGACAGCAGCAATTTATTTTTCTTCTACAAACTAAAATGATCATAAGTCGTCTACGATTGTCATAATGTTTATAGGTGTTCATTTCAAACAGCAAGGTTTATTGGTTTTCAATGGACAGTAAAATTCCTTTGAACAACTGCATAGATACGGAGGACAGGGGTCGTTTATATAATAACATGTGCATCCCACGTGACCACAAATCTTCTTTTGACCTTGAAAACAATGGAACAGGTATAAACTTATTGTATATGTAATAGATTCTTCATTCAGGGAATCATTTGTCACTTACTAATTTATTCAAAGAAAGAATTAATAATGTAATTATAACTAAAAGCTTAACCCACGATGCTTATATACTTGGATATTTCGACCATGACAACTGTTGTGGTACAAAATTGGCACTGATGGAACAGTTGGAATTCTTGAATTGGTGATGGAGACAGAATAAGTTTATTTATCTTTTGCTTATTTTTTGCTTATTTAATTCATACTGGCTTTTTCCGTCAGAAGAGGCCTCGTGGTTTTGAGAAAAACACAAAAATTAATGAAAAAAAGTGTGAATGCAGCTTAGATCTACTCAAGAAAATAAATTAACCAAGTTTGTACTTTGCGCTCGCTGATGTGTGAAAGCTACAATTTACAAAGATTCACTTCGCCAGCTTATTCTTTTGGGCACCTATGTGCGCATGTTAAATTTGGCCATTAATGATTCGTTCAAGTAGATGAACTGTCTAAAAAGTACTTTTGAAATTGGACATGAAATTTACAAGTTGGTCAACAAATACTCTAAACTAAATGCTAAACTGATGATATTGGAAAGGAAATGAAAAATGATTTTAATGGTTTTCATGCATTTTGCTCTGCACGATGCTCTACATAAATGTATTTCGAACAACTTCCATAAATTATTGCAACTATAGAGCTGGTCACTGAAACATCAATATGACACTCAAATGTAAGCAAGAATCGTTTGTGTGAAAGCAGAAATGTCAATATTGGAATATCTCTATTCTTCTTTACTAGCAAACTGATAAACAAACTGCTTAACAAACAGATAACTTGAGCAGAACACTTTAGAAATACTTTAGAAAGAAATGAAACAGTTAGGATATCGTCAAATGTTTATCAAGAGATCGCAACCAATGATCGTTGAATTTGTTCAGCGAATACACGTTAAAAATAAGCTCGTCAAACGTACATGTGTGTAACTTTCACCACAATGTAGAAAAGAAAAAACAGCGTTACTTTACTCCTATCCAATATTTATAAAACGTACAGAAGAACTACTTGTAATAAAAAGTTACCGTTTATGGAGGCAGAGCTGCTAGACTGTGCAATGTTCCACGAGGCAGTCGGTGACAAACGTGATTTTGAAACTACAAGAACAAAATTGGATGGAGTTCCAAAAATTTGTAAATGCACAGGTACCGTTATGGAGGCAGAGCTGCTAGATTGTGCAATGTTCCACGAGGCAGTCGGTGACGAACGTGATTTTGAAACTACAAGAACAAAATTGGGTAAAGGTCCAAAAATTTGTAAAACGTACAGAAGAACTACTTGTAATAAAAAGTTACCGTTTATAGAGGCAGAGGTGCTAGATTGTGCAATGTTCCACGATGTAGTCGGTGACAAACGTGATTTTGAAACTACAAGAACAAAATTGGATAAAGGTCCAAAAATTTGTAAAACGTACAGTAGAACTACTTGTAATAAAAAGTTACCGTTTATAGAGCCAGAGGTGCTAGATTGTGCAGTGTTCCACGATGTAGTCGGTGACAAACGTGATTTTGAAACTACAAGAACAAAATTGGATAGAGGTCCAAAAATTTGTAAAACGTACAGAAGAACTACTTGTAATAAAAAGTTACCGTTTATAGAGCCAGAGGTGCTAGATTGTGCAGTGTTCCACGATGTAGTCGGTGACAAACGTGATTTTGAAACTACAAGAACAAAATTGGATAAAGGTCCAAAAATTTGTAAAACGTACAGTAGAACTACTTGTAATAAAAAGTTACCGTTTATAGAGGCAGAGGTGCTAGATTGTGCAATGTTCCACGATGTAGTCGGTGACAAACATGATTTTGAAACTACAAGAACAAAATTGGATAGAGGTCCATAAATTTGTAAACGCACAGGTTTTCCACGAGGCAGTCGGTGACGAACAACAACAAATTTGGTTAGAGTTCCAATTTTTATTAATCGTACATGAGAATACTTCTAATAAAAAATTACTCTGTGTAGGAGATGCTAGATTATACAATGTTAGACTAGATTCGGACGTGCTCCGATTTGGGAACCTTGCTATGCCGTTTCAACTGTTGGGTGGGGGATGAAAACTATTCTTGCAAAATTTGAAATTTAAGGCCGTCGGAGCCTGATTAAAGGCAAAATGAAAGATTCAGTCACCTATAATGAGTATATCAAACACGTATGAAAGAAGACAAAACTAATTTCAAACCAAATATATTCCAATTCAAAAATGAAATTGATACAAAATTTTTTTTGTTCTAATTTACAACTTGCCAATCACTTTATCATGTCGGACAAAAAGCCTTTCTACAAAATAATTAAATCTTTTTATTAAGCAAACAAGAATGCACATCTGTATTTTGTAAGAATTCATGAGTTATTTACTTCATCTAGAGTATGCATGAATTCGACAGCAAAAAAATTGAGACTGACAATAAACAATAATTGATTTACCTCCATTTTGCCCATGACATTCTGCTCTTTCACGTTGAGATGGTGAAGCTGAAACAAAATATGACTGATTTGCTGCAAAATTACTTCACAGAAATATGCATTTTTCTCTAGTTTGGCAAGTGAAAATAATTGTATTCACATTCATTCGATTTTGACGGATATAGAGACTGATTATATTTTCAAACCTAGAGCAAAAAAATACCATTTTAGCTACATACCAAACACAGACGCGACACCAAAGATTATCAGAAAAGCCACTATAATCTTTTTCATCTTGCTACTTAGTCTCGAACTTGTCTCTATCAATTGTGTTCCTCCTATGGAATGAATAAATAAAGATATTTTTCTCTCCTTTATGCAGTTTTGTAATAAATGTCATGTGATGTTTTTCAAGCAAGTCAGTCACAAATACTTCTTATTTTGTCAAGTAAGGTAAACATCAAAAAGTATAATTTGTCTATAGCTTTGGCACTCCATAATCCACCCAAATGTCATACAATGATTAAATATTTACTTTTTATCAATCTCTTCATTAATTTGATATGAGAAACAATGACGAAGGTTGATTTTCTCCTCCCATCTTTGTTGGGTGTTAACCGTTGACACTATTCTCTGCCTTGGTGTTGTAGCAGCAATACGGATGTTTTATGACAAGGCTAAGATACACTAGGGTTGACTTTTTGGTGTAAAAAATATATTCGAATAATTATTCGTCTATTTTACAGATTGATTTTTCCAAACTAAATATTACGTTGATTTTTTGAGTAAAGAAAACACAGCAACGGAGTGAACTAAAATTGAAAATGGACACAAACAGCAATCTTGAGAGGATTTGTAAAAGCAACGATAGAAATGGTCGTCTGCAGAGTGCAGACCAACTTGCCATGGCCTTTCACAAATGACAAAGGCATCATACATCAATCCAGAATAAAACACCAAGTTTTTATAAGCCATTATCTCTGGCTATGCCATCACATGTATTCATTTATTTTCAATAATTAGATTCATCAAGGCCAAGAAATTCAAAAGCGTTTTTAAACAATAGCTTTTCCTAGGAATCAAAGAAAATATAGAAAATTGTCTTGGTCGAACACAAAACGAGTAAAAATTGTAAATTAGTTTAGAAATTTCGTCAAACATATTTTATCATTATACCTTAATCTCTTTCTGATCTCTATATGTTGAGTGGATCAACTTCCCAGGATAATGCTCCCCCAAAGGAAAAGGATAATCACTTCCAAGCAAAACTTTATCCTTAAAGTAGAAAATACTGATGACTTTTGTGTTTCGTATTATCAATGGAACTTATAAAATCAAATAATAAGTAAACAAAAATAGCCAAAAAACATAAATTACTACAACAGTTTCATTTAAGAACGACGCGATACCACACCTGTTAATTGGATACAATAAAAAGACATTGTAGTTGATACGTATCTGCATGGTAGACAAATTTACTTTAATGTTTATAAATTGAAACATATTCTGAATAAGCTAAGTGATATTCAAATTTGACTCTGAAGACAACTATCGCAAAGACTGTCGAAACCTTAGTCAATACTACGTAACACCAACACCATCACCATCATCACCAACACCAATACCAACACCAACACCAACACCAACACCAACACCAACACCAACACCAACACCAACACCAACACCAACACCAACACCAACACCAACACCAACACCAACACCAACACCAACACCAACACCAACAACAACAACAACACCAACACTAGCATCATACCAACACCAACACTTGCACCAACACCAACACCAACATTAGCACCACCACACCAACACCAACACCAACATTAGCACCAGCACCAACACCAACACCAACACCAACACCAACGCCAACACCAACACCAACACCATCACCAACACCAACACCAATACCAACACCAACACCAACACCAAACACAAAACACCAACAATAACACCAACAATAACACCAACATTAGCACCAACACCAACACCAACACCAACACCAACACCAACACCAACACCAACACCAACACCAACACCAACACCAACACCAACACCAACACCAACAACAACACCAACTTGAAGTGATACTTTACTTTCTACCATACAAACTATTGCAGAGAAACGAGCAAACAAGACAGAGACACAACACCAAATCAAACAACAACAAAAACTTGAACGTTTAAAACAAACTAAAACACGTGCAAGACATAAACATGACGATAACTGGGTGAGGAATATTTCTTCCCGCCCATTAGACGAAACTGAAACGCGACTACTATCTTACGGACTAAAACATTCCATAACACCTAGACAAATCCCGACTGAGACGATAGTATCAAGTGTCGAGGCTGTCCTAGCGTATCAAAGAGACTTGTCAGAGACAACAAAAGACGAGATCAGAAGCAGGATAGCCTCCACTTTACAATCGTCCTCTACGTGACAACAACTTGACAAAAGACGAACAACAAGCACTCAAACGACTAAAACACGACAACAACATCGTCATTTTACCAGCAGACAAAGGACGCGTGACTGTGGTCATGGACAGGAATGATTACTTTAACAAAATGGACGCACTTGTTAACGACAGACAAACTTACGAACAACTCAAACGAGACCCAACACCATCACTAGTACGCAAACTTAACAGCAAGATCTTCTCTATGAGAAAATCTAACATTATATCTGAACGTATTTACTATCGACTCAGATGTTCAGTACCACGACCACCCAGACTATACGGACTACCAAAACTTCACAAACCACAAATACCCATGCGACCAATTGTATCATTCTGTGGTTCGCCTACTTACGAACTTTCAAAGTACTTGACTAACATACTGCAACCACTAACAAACAAATCAAAACACAAGCTACAATCCACTGAAACTTTCATTAAAAAACTGTGCACTATACAAATACCAGACAACTATATACTAGTGTCTTTTGATGTGAAATCACTGTTCACCAGTATTCCACTTAATCTGGCACTTACTTGTACAAAAAACCCTCATTACAAACACCACGGACGTACTGCCATTACCGACAGAAGACATTATGGAGTTACTAGAGCTCTGCCTCACCTCGACTTACTTCCAATACAAAGGAACACACTACAAACAATTACATGGGACAGCAATGGGCTCGCCCGTTTCTGTTGTAGTTGCTGAAATTGTAATGCAATCTATAGAGGAACGGGCACTCATGACTTACAAACATGCACTACCTTTTTGGTTTCGCTACGTAGATGACACAATCACAGCACTACATGCAGACGAGATTGATGACTTCCATACTCACATCAACAAACAGAACAGCCACATACAATTTACCAAAGATGTCGAAGAAAACGGAACTCTTCCTTTTCTCGACTGTTTGGTAAAACATGACAATCAAAAACTAGGAACAACAGTTTATCGCAAGCCAACACATACTGACCGACTACTAGACCAATCATCTTACAACCCTACATCTCACAAAGCCACCACAATCAGAACATTAACAAGACGTGCACAAATCATATGTGATTCACCGGACGCTCTACAAAACGAAAACAACTATCTCAAACGTGTTTTTGACAAAAACAACTATAACTCAGACTTTATCAAACGCAACACTTACAAACCCAACGAACCCAACGAAACGA
The DNA here is from genome assembly GCF_021976095.1 of Xenia sp. Carnegie-2017. NCBI lineage: Eukaryota > Metazoa > Cnidaria > Anthozoa > Malacalcyonacea > Xeniidae > Xenia > Xenia sp. Carnegie-2017. The sequence goes on along the minus strand of NW_025813482.1, from coordinate 9,036,368 downwards.
ACAACTCACTGACAACAGCAACGATACCTTACATCAAAGGTACGTCTGAGACTATCTCGCGTATCTTACGACCATACAACATACGTGTCGCACATAAACCAATCACAACATTACGACAAGTACTAACGAACATAAAGGACAAAGAACAACCCAACGAACGACAAGGTGCAGTTTACAAAATAAACTGCTCCGACTGCCACGCCTCCTATATCGGGGAAACTGGCAGGAACTTAAACATAAGACTTACTGAGCACAAACGAGCTACTAAGAAACAAGACAAAACTAATCACATTGCCGAACATCACCGAATCACAAAGCACAACATTGACTGGGACTCGGCAAAATGCATCACTTACAGTACTGACTATAGACAACGGCTTACATTAGAAAGTTGGTATACCAACTTGGAACAAACCCTGAACCACAGCAATTACCGGCACCTTACAAACGACTTATTCACAATACAAACAAACGATCAACTAAAAACATTACACTTCAAACTAATTCACAATGACAATACACAATTGACACCCACACACTACAACTAAAAACGTCACACCTAAATCACACATCACAACTAAAAATAAAATATTTCACTTCACACTAATCCACAATGACAATACACATTTCCTGCACATTTCCTGTACACACAATACAATGACGTAAGAACCAGACAACAAATACGGCTAACCTGACGTTTACTCCTCATTTGACTCTGAAGATGACTACCGCTAAGGTTGTCGAAACGTCAGTCAACAACATCAAAAACAGTCCTTCTCAGGACTTTATTAACCTGGACGATCATCATTTACAAACACATAACGATACTCCCGGGTTCAAACCATTTACTTTATTTATGGGATAGTTGATAAAATTTAAAAAAAACAAAAATTCAAAACCTGCAATTTGAAACTAAGCCAAAAATAAAATTTTCATTGGAAAAATATTTATTATTAACCACAATATTACTGTCAGATGTACCATTGCAAGTCTAATAAACTATTTTCTAAATAACTAAATAACAAAAGTTTTTACAAGTCTTCTTTAAACATCCTGTAGAAACAATATTCTGTTTTAACCATGCTAGTGTCATATTGGTGACTGTGAAATGCCACTAAACTGAGAGAGGTTTAAAACCATTCACCAGTTAAACAGATTTTTTTGGAACTATTTAATGCCATTTGTATTCTGCACTTTTCTACATGTAGTCAAGGACCTGTATAAGAGTTTGTATGCATTACATTTACTAAAAGTAATGTCAACTGTTTTTATGTAAAATGACCATGACAAACAACATGGTATTTATCTTAAATCGTAGACGAAAGTGTTAACATTGAGACAGCCTTGAAATGGCAGTGTTGACATAGCTATAACTTCCAAATACAAAAAGAAATAACTTTTCTGATATGCTTAATGTGTTTATAAGATTCATGTTTAGGATGGTCATTGGAAGAAAAAATTTACATAAGTTGAACATTTACTGAGAAAATTACCATGTACCATCTCTGGTTTAATGTAAATTTTTCATAAGTTCACAAATATTCTTGGCAGAGATTTAATTTTCATATTTTCAAAGAAAAAATCACATAAGACAAAAAATAACCCTTAAATCACTATAATCATGCATTATTTGAAGGCCATTGACATTATTTTGTAGACATACGATGTACTATAATTTACCTACCTTTCTCCAAAACATGTTTTGTGCAGCCATATTTTGCCGTCTTGCATGCTTTTTTGTCGAGTCTTTAAAGCATTCGTTGATTATTGTACATTTTCATGATTATAGATGACAAAATAAGATTTTGTCCCAGTTTCGTCAAGTTTGGATGCAGTGCAGTGTCTTTTATCTTAGTTATTTTCCTAACGGACATTCTGTCAAGATTGATAAATGCTTGATAAATCACTCTTATCGGACTTCAGATGTATTTTGATTAAACTAACGCTAAGCAATACATTGTAGTTAAGTCCCAATCAAAATTCAAAAAGATTAGCGATACCAGTAAGAGATAAACCTCCCATAGCACATTCAGGATCGAAATTCAAAAAACACAACGGTAAAACTACATGTTTATCACGCGTGATGTTCGAGAAATGCTCACGTGAGAAACATGACGGGGGAACATGTATTTCACACATTTCACACAAGAAAGGTTTGTTCACAAAAATTACTAACGTTTGTCGGTGTAAAACATTCTTTTTCTGAAACTTCGATTGTTTAGTTTTATAGTTTAGTTTCTTTTCTTTTTGCTCAACTGGGTCTTTGTGAATATCTTTATTTTCCCATTCAAGGAAGTATTGCGATAAATTTTCAAATATATCCGCCATTTGTTTGTTTTTATAAACATCAAATTTTCTGTGACGTCATTCCGTTCGTACGTCATCTTATAGATCATACCTCTCGACCAATGAAATTGCTCAAATTTTTCTGGTTATTATATAATTGTTAAATAGTCACTAGTTTTTGTGTTTACTGTAATAACATATTTTGTAAACGTAACCTCAAAAATCAACAATTCAATTTAAACTCATCAAACCTTCATTTAAAAAACGATTCACATTTGAGACTGACTATTTTAAATTTCAACTTATTCAAAATTAGCAGTAAAAATATAATGTAATTTTATAGATGACGAAAATTCGACCTTACTGCCAGAAAATTAAAGCCCCAGAGAAAGCTCAATGACGATCTATCGTGAATCTTTATAAGTCATAAAAGAATACAACTTTTTTATCATTAAAGTGACTTAGTAATAATTTATGTTGTATGCAAAAACATGTTTTAAAGTAATAAATTCTTGACTTGCAACCGTTCTCTTGAGATTTGCGAAACAATGTTGCTCGCCCACGCCGGCTGGTGCCAACAATAACTCTGATGAAATATTCTTTTGTATCGGACCACAAACAACATGGCTGAATTGCAAGTCAAGAATAGTAAAAGAGGGAAGCACACTTAAATTTATTTGTTCATCATACTCATACTAATTTTATTAAGAGGAACTGAATGAAATAACTCAACTAGATAAGAAATTTTGGTTGCAGCAAACTAACCAAATAAATTGATAAATTCCATAAAAATAATAAAGAAAAACAAAGATAATTTCCAACAATCACAACGTAAGCATGTCGACCGTTTTCATCATATCATTCTGACACAAAAACATAGTTAAACTTAACAAAAACGTAAAAAAATCATCAAACGTTAGCAGTTAAAGGCGTCTCCATATTTGTGTCGCTTGAACTCAACGATTTATTTGTTTCTGGCACTTCAGTGAGTTCAAAAAATTTCTAAAAAACATCACAAAAGAATAATCAATTGAACAGCCACTCGAAAAACAAGCCATAAAAAGGGATGAAACCTGATATAACTTGATATGCATTTTGTCACTCGTGAAAAAATGGTATATCCAATCACAATGGAGATACGACATTTTTCACTAGTGAAGAAAATGATATGTCCAATCAGGTGCTCGGAAATTTTAGGCATATAATTTTTATTTCACCAGTTTGTAGCGCATAAATTTCAAACTCGTATATAATAAGAAAAAATACACAAGGCAATACCTACTTCAAGTAAAACAGCAAATGAAATATAAATTTATAATATTTGAAAACGTGTCTTACTTTTTCTTCATTGCTAAATTTACGACGCCTACTTGTTTTCCAAATCGTACATTTTGCCAAATATATAATGACGATTAAAGCAATTAAAGAGACAACAACAACAATTGGAGCAAGATAATACCACTGTGACATTCCTAGAAGGACAAATTTAATAAATTATATTTTCTGGTATTATTTGCTGCAAAAACATAGCAACGCTGAAAAATCAAATGGACGAAAGTTTTTAAAAATCATACAGTACACTTTATATATTTTGCTCAATGATGTGGAGTTAGCTTTGATTAGGACGTTTTATCTGCATTTTGGCTGCATGTTATGGAAATCAAGATGCATTTTTAGAGCTGCAATGCAAATAATTTTATTCTCTTCCTGCATTCACAATTTATTTGACATTTCCTTCATATAATATTTATAAAGTGTTATTAAACTATCTTTCTAGTAGAAAATATTTTGAAAAATCAAGATAAACATGGATTTCTTGATTGTCAGACATTTATAGATACCAGATATTTATGAAACACGTTAGTTCTATGGGATTTTAAAAATAAATAAATCACCTTGTTCTTTTAAAGTTTTTACTTCTATTTCTTCACTCTCTTTTCCAAAACTGTAATCATTCTTAGCAACCACCTTAATTACGTAGATCGCATTGCTCTTTAAACTATTCAGTTGCATTTTCGTTGTAAGATCAGCGCTGTAAGATTTGCTGAGCCATATATTTTCACCACTTTTACGATAATTGATGTAGTATGAACGAATGGAAAAATATTGATAGAGATCTGGGTGTTCCCACTCCAGATAAATGAAAGTCTCTTTTACTTGAGAAGGTCTTACATTCCTCGGAGGAGGAGGTGGAACTAAAGTGTAAAGAAATTTAGCAAGTATTGATCAAATTTTTTAAACATCGCAGTTACCAAATTTTTGTAAAAAAGAAATTTTGTTTTCTTCTCCTGTATCCTGGATGTTTTTGCAATAAATGTTTCTCATATTTAAATTTTTACGACATATTTATTTGTTTTTTAATAATATCCATCAATGCTGGAGTACGAAACAAAATTCTACGATTGCATTTTGACGGAATTATATTAGCTATAAAATTTTTCCAAAAAATGTAATAGTAATTAAATAACGTTTACATGAATACTTGGGCCATATATCAGTTATAATTTTTCAACAAGAACAATATTTTAGTTGGGTTAAAGCAAGCAGTTACATGCAAGCAGCATTTATCGTGTGGGTGTGTGAAATATTGTTAATGTCGATTTTTCGTTTGGCGTGGTCTTCAAAGCCATATGTACCATTATGTCCTTCGAAAAGCCAGAAATGCTGTTTTTAAATGCCCGTAATAAAGGATTTCTCACAATATTCAGTATTTGATTTAATTTTTTCAACAAGACCAAATATTATTCGTCGGCTACAACACTGATTAAAAAGTACAGAGGTTGTGTCAATAAGTCCTCACAAACAGAAAATTATTGACAAATACTTTTGTGTTTGAAACAAAAAAATGAATGTTCTCTAGTGTGTAATATAAAATCTTAATGAAATGCTAAACTGTAAAAAAAGAATTGTGAAATTATAGTTTATTGTAGAAAACTAATGGTTATTCTTACACTTGTTTATATTTCCTTGAAGATTTTAAATTACACAAATGAAAAAGTTTATATTTTGTTTCAAACAATAGCAAAATATTTATCGACAAATTTTATTTAAAAACTTAATGACACAATCGTTTCTTAAACACATGTTTTTCGTTTTTCACAAAAATGTACAATATGTTTACCTTTTAATCTTAGAAATTCTGTGTTGACCTTGAAATCGCCAATGTGACCAGTTTTTAACTGTTTGATAATCTTACGACCAACGTTTAATGCAATAACATCTATTGTCTCATTTGGTGTTTTAAAGAAACTGACTGCAAAATTCACTGTGATACCATCATTTCTGCAAAGCATACGAACAACACATTTGTAGTCAAACATTACAAGCATTATTTTTTTCTCCACTATATTGTAATTTGTTTAATATTTGTATTCACATATCCTGCTATAAATCCGTTTGCAAATAAATATATTTCATCACTTGTATGTAGTGATGATAGAAAAGGAATGCCCAAAATGTTCAATTTGAAAAATTCTTGTTTACTTAAAATGTTTCGCTCTTCTATAATTGTTTTCTTCTACGTTCAACTCTATTTGTACTCACTCATTGAATTCTAAAATATCCACATCATTAAATCCAGGTGTGTTGTTGAAAAGTCTGTAAAGCTAAATGAAAAATTTATTTCTCAACAATTTGCGTGATACAAGCAGATACATCGACAATTTAAGATGAGAAACATATGCTAATGGTGTAACTGTAATTTAGTTTTATCAAACTTCCTTTAAAACATCAATATACACAGCTTTATATATTTTAGTTTATGCATACGTAGTATTAGAAATGACGATGGAGATATATCCAACGTCAAATATTCCAAAAAAACGACCATGACATAATTTATTGATCAATCACGAAAAAAACTTTGGATAAACGTTATAGAAAAAGCTCTTTGTAAAAAAATGTTCAAGGACATGACAGCTATAATACATGCTCTCGTCTACTAGTCTGTTGTAGATAATATAGCAAATCAAAGTACACATCCAAATGTTTATGTAAAGAACAACAAACTAAAAACAACAACACTAATTTTTGACCAGATCTTACAGTTTAACATCTGTAACATTCTTTGAACAATTATGTGTTATTTTTGTCAATTGAATTATAATTCCTTTGCAATTATACCTTTGCATTAACATTTTCTTTCAATTTTTGATAAGCCAATGAAAATTTATTCTTTACATCTTTGTCTAAGGTTATATTTGAAAGTTTGATTTCCACCTTAACATCAACGGCTAAAAAATAGAAAAAAAAAGTTTTCACCATGCACCGCTTTAGCAAACTCATCTATACAGCGAAAATTTGTACCGCAGAATAGAGAATACACACAATCGACCGACAGAGAATTAAAGGGTAAACAATTGATAGTAATTTTAAAATAAAATCGATATGTTGTTTTAAATCGTGTCTCTGCGTAACTCAAATCATGAATTTACAAGATGATGTTTTTGGCAAGTGTGTTTTATAATTTAAAACCAATTTTATCTACATAAAATACCTCTCAATCTTGTGCAAGTCTTGTCAAAACTGTATCCAGCAATTGTGTCAACTTTGTTTATTTGTTTTATAAGTTCACGAGGATCAAAATTAAATTGACGTTTCAAGGATATGACAAAAGATACAATTGTACTTCCTTTCCTATGAAGCATAAATATTATAATTATTGCAAGAATAAAACATTTAAATGAAAGCAAAAGAAAAACAAATATTAAATCTGAACTTACTGAAATCCAAGAACTCTTGCATCAATGTACCAAAAACTTTTATCAGACGATTTGAATATATTGTCGAGCTAAAAAAAAATTACAAACTATGTATTGCTACAAGCACAAAAATTCAAGTCTGAGTTGAAAACAAGAAAATATTTACCTCTCTTTCTATTTCATTCTTCAAGTTATTGTAGTCGTTGGAAGATGAATTCAATAAAGTTTCAGAAAACTTGTGATTTGTCAACCGAATCTCAAGCATGTACTTTTTGTCATTTTTCTCTGCAAAGTCACACAAGAAATGATTTCACCAGACATTGCAGCATTCGTGAAATCAAAACACTGTTTATAATGTCAAAATATGTTTTAAAGAAATCGCGTAATGATTTATATTTTAAGACCTGCAAGAAATCTGAAATCAATGAAAACTTTACGTAAAAAAAGAAAGTCTTAAGTTAAGCTAACCGTACATTATAAAGATAATTTAACGCATCGTGAAAACCAAAAGATTCTTAATAAAAAGTGTATGGTTTCCAGGCATAGACAAACTCACAACTTCACCAGGAAATTTAATACCTAAACGTATGTTTAATATGGAAGGAATAAAAACCCTTTTCCTATATTAAAAGTAGATTTACGCTAACATTCGAGTCAAAGACTTTTCTTAAAGAAATTTTAATTACTTGCCATTGAACTAAAAGAAAGCTCACTCAATAGATACAAAGTTTGGATAGCCTTTATGTTGGTACATGTACCATAAAACTTTTCCACAGCCAAAATGTTTCGTTTATAGTTTTGCAGCGTTTGTGAAATTTGATTTGATATTTTTCTCTAAAAGGTCCACCAACAATACAAAAGCTTGTTTTTTCCATCAAATATGTCAAATCAATTTTATCTACATAATTTCTACATATAAAGCAGTCATTTACTTACCAATCACTTTCATATCGTCAACAGTGCAATATTATATAAAGTATTTCTTTTAGTATTTAAAGCGCAGTCATTAAGATCAATGCCTACCTGAGCACAACGTTCCATCTCCTTGATAACCATGTTTACATTTGCATAAAAAAGATCCTTCTGTGTTCATACAAGTTGCTTTTTCATGACAATTATCAATAGACAGAGAACATTCGTTAATGTCTACAAATGACACAAAACATTTTGTAATTAGAAATTCTTGAAATGGTGTTCCTGCTGAAGGCATCTTACCTGTGCAATTTGTTCCTGTATATCCAGATTTACAAATACATGAAAAACTTCCCATTGTGTTTATACATTGACTGTTACTGCTGCAGTTGTGCAACTGAAGAGAACATTCATCAAAATCTAATGTAAAATTATTATTTAATTTAATATCATATAGTGATGATTTGGTATGCAACTTCTTGTAAATACGGTTAAAATCTTTAAAGATGATAACATTGATTTTCATCATTTTTTATACAAACAACAAATCTATCATGAAGTATTTATAAGTACAATGATAAAGAAAACTTTACCGTTAGAGCATTCCACACCAGCATCTTCATGATGTTCACAATTATGACTTCCCCATTCGTTTTTTACACAACTTGCTAAATTTGGTTCACTACCAGTACATTTAACATCATCCAACCATATCTTTCCATGACCATTTGGTGTATGACTTCCTGGTAGAGCTTTTACTGCATAATCATAACCAAGTTGACGACAAACAACTTCAGCATCTTTTAAATCCCAGTCATCGTCGCATACTGTTCCCCATTCTTCCATATATAAAATTTCAACGCGGCCAGTACCATTTTTACTTTTTGGTCCTTCCAATCTTAGACGAGGTACTTGATCATGTTAAAAAATAAAATAACTCAATGCTTCTGGATATCAAAAAATTATTTATAGATGATCATCAAAACCTTGAAATTATATTTTCTGAATACTTTCAAAAAATTGACCTTTACCTGAACATATGGTTCCATTTCCAAAATAACCAAAGTTACATTTGCATGAAAATGATCCTTTGTTGTTAATACATGTTGCGTTTTGGTGGCAGTTATCAGTTGAAAGAGAACATTCGTCAATGTCTACAAATAAATTGTAAAAATGCAAAATGATAATGTAGATGGAAACAAAAATTTCATTAAAAATGATAAAAAAAATTCTGAATTCAACTACTACTTTAGCTTACGGTTGCAACAGACTTGAAAGATTGGAATGAATACGAGATAATGGAAAATCTATACAAGATACTAATGATATATGACATAGCACGGATTACCTCGTAAACGATGCAATATTATTAGCTAAAGAAACTAAGTAACACAATATTTGTTGTTTCTGTTAGGGTTTTGAATCCGCACAGGGCAGCAAAGACGTGTAGTTTTAAATGCTAGCACTATTAATGTCTGCAGTTAGAAGTGTACGGCAGGCAGGTGATACATAGTTTCGCTTATGAAATAAATTATCTGCGGAGTTAAAAATCTTTACCAGCTTTTTCAAGACTAACAGCTGAAGTTTAGGAATAGTGATCAACTGCTACTGCATGGGAAAAAGCCAAAACCAAAAGCCACTAATAACTAGTAAATATGAGTGGTCCATCTCCCTGTAAGTAATACATGGCATTTACAAAACACATCCTGCATCAATTATTGCAGCAAGCTCCAAGCATAAGTACTAAGATTTATGGAATTTGTCGAATATCTCTAACAGATGATCACGACTGGAAGGGCAGTTATCCTCATTTTTCCTAGCAAATAGCTCAGCAAAACAAATTTTCATAGCAAGGATTTCTCCATTCTTGTAGTAGCAAGAAAAATAACTCAAACTTGCTTTAAACCTCGTCTTTCAGTTGTTTATTTTCTTTCTCAAGTATCACTGTATAGATGAACACTTCCATGTAGGAACAAATTTTTATTTTGTAGCCAATTTTCTATAGTTAGGGAATTCCTTCAAATCAGACATTTTTACATACAGCTGTTTTACTTTCTCGTGCTTATACTTTGCTCGTACGTACAATCAATAACAGCCCTGTTGGAGTACAAAATATTGCACAAGCATTTTACACAACTACAATTAGATCTTCCTCTAACATCATCAAACGTTATTGAACAAAATCAAGCGAGCAAATCAAATCTAGACTGTTTCATTCCCTGAAACCTGTAACATTAACAGATATGTACAAGAAAATTCACTAATTTTTTTGTTTTCAAAACCGAATAAGAAGATGCGTCGAATTGTATATTAAGATATTTCATTGAATTGTGTCATATAGTTAAAAATGTTCAGAAAACTATCATTTCATAAAAACTTCGCAAAAATTTGTCAACGTCTATGTATTTTGGCATCTTATAGTTTATCTAAAAGTAAAACATTCAGAAAATCGAAGAGACGAGAGCACTTCGTAAATGCCTCAATTTTCTCGCTTGTGTAAAGAAAATAAAAGTGTTTAAATTCTAGTTTAATTTGAAGTGGGGAAGTCTAAACTCTGTTGTGCCTCGCACTTTTTAGAAAATTCGATAAACATTAAGAACACCAGGTAACGGGATGTTTTTGTCGTTTCTCCATTCCCACCAAACCTTTTGTTTATACAAATGTCATTGCAGTCATAAGTAAAAAAAGATACATGAGTTTAAGAACAAGAGTTCAAGTATGTAACAACTTGTCCTTCAACATTTATCTCTTTCGTTGCAAAGTTTTTTTTACAACCCAGTGACAATTATTTTAAGCATGTAACAGAATATCTCGTCACACTTGCTAAACTTTTAGTTCCTAAAAAAACGGCAAATCATTTTGGCTTTATCAACAAACCAGCGACTAAACTTATCTCATTGCCTCTTTCAGAAGTAAGAGGTGTACTACCATTGCCAATTTTCATAATTTTGTCTTCAGGGAAATTCATTTGCAGAATGTATCCATATTATTATACAGACAGTAAAAGTACTTAAAAGCTTCGATTGTATTGTACACCTTGATAAATAAATCCTTTAGAAAATGAGCAATGCACACATGCAGACTAAAAATCAAACAATTAGGCTGTAGTAAAAAATTACTCGTCACATGGAAGCAAGTTTGGATGCCGGATAGTTAGAGATTCATTAGGGAAGATATCCTAAATGCCTTAAAAATTTCGGTAACTTTGATGAATTGATTAGTATGTCAACTTAAAATACAAAAGAATTAAAATGTGACACACCCATCTAGATAAGGCCCCGTCCACACGTATACGGATATTTTCGTATTCGCAACAAAAAAGTTGCGAATAACCCTTTCGTCCACACGCATCCGAATATTTGAGCGGGTTATCCGGAAATTTTTGAATCCGCTCTCTGGAGTGAAAATTTTCGTATCCGAAAACAATTTGAATGCGTGTGGACGGTAAATTCGGATATTTTTGAACAAGATGCCTAGCAATTATTATAGCGCGTTTAAAATGTCGTCGACTTTGCTTCAGTCGATTCCAATCGACTTTCTACATAGCGTTGGATGTTTTAAATTCTAGTGTGACTTTCAGTAAGAGTTCAAACTTATCATCAGTCCAAATGAAGGAGTCCGTCTTGCTCTTTTTTTTTCGATTTCTGTCCCAATTATGACATATATATTCAAACAAAACCGAACAACGTTTGCACACACCGACCGAATTCAAAATTGCTGACCTATTTACCGCCAATTTGCAACAATTTCAAAATATGCGAGAGAAACGGACAGCGCGAAGTCCTGGGAACTATAATAAATCCGGATAATATCGAGCTACGCAAAAGCGATGCAAATTTAGATTGATGTAGTTATATATTATGATTTCTCGTTGAAAAGTGGAAGGAAGGAAAAAGGCAAATGGTCTTGTACACAATCAACATACCATTTCAATATTTTAGATTAAAAAACTGACCTGTTTGCCTAACAGAGACGTCCAACTATTCAAGTGATATTTATTGAAAATATGAAATATAGTTAAACAAAATGTAATTTTCAATTTATGGCAAATATCAACCAAAGTATACCAGGAACACGTCTACAACCAATTTCATTCAACACTTACTTTGTGAATGTGAATGACTACATTGAAAAACTCATTTGGATGAAACCTAGAAAAATATGTCACGTTGGTAACACACAGTGCTTGTTTAAATACTAAAAACTTCACTGCACAGTGCCTGTGTAAATACATAAATAATTTTTTATATTTTCAGGCCTTCTTAAACGGGAAAAATAAGTCTTTGTGAACATCAGAGGGCCTCTCTTAAAAAGGACAACTGAGTGAAGGTGACCAAAAGAAGGCCTCTCTGCAAGGGGAAAAATTAGTCACAGTGAACATCAGAAAGCCTCCCTTAAAGAGGAAAAATGAGTCACCATGACCATCTAGAGGTCCTCTAATTGGAGAAAAACTAATCACGGTGACCATCAGAAGGCCTGTTTGAAAGAAGGAAACTGACTCATGGTCACCATGTGAGGCACTCTGAAATGGGAAAAATGAGTCACGGCAAACATCAGAAGGCTTCTCTGAAATGGGAAAAATGAGTCACGATGAACATCAGAGGGCCTCTCTGAAAGGAGACAAGGGATGTCATGGTAAACATCAGAAGGCCTCCCTGAAAGGAAATAAGGGATGTCATGGTTAGCAACAAAGTCCTTTCTGAAAGTACAATATTGCTATCAGTTGCAACATCAGAGGCAAAACTGATGACACAGTGAAAAGCAAGGGCAATTCTGAAAAGCCAAAATTGATGTCTTCCATAACACCAGAGGCCTTTTTGAAACATGTTCTGCCATCGCACTCTTTTTGACAGTACATGATACATGTTCTGTCAAAACATAGGTTAATAATATATTCATGTCTATTTAGAGAATGTTCTGCTAAGAAATGTTTTATGATATATTTTTCAAAATTCTTTTGTGTTAGAACATGTTTGTAGAAAGCAAAGTTTAGGGTATTTAATGTCATGTTAGCAAATATTCTGATAAGAGATGGCATGTGCAATACGTTACAATATGTTTTTAGAAGACCTGCTTTAACAAATGTTTATGAAGATGTGTTTATTCTGTTTTGAAAACTATCAGTGTTTGTCAGTAAGTTCTTATAAGCTTTTCCAATAAACCACATAGTATAAGAGCAGCTTCAAATTCTCATCTTAAGGCCAAAAACATTTAACATTTATTGACTGAGACCAATGGAAACAGTGTGTTTTGTTTTGTGTGAAGGTCGGATAAGAGTAGCATTTTCACATTATCTGATTTTCAAGTCACTCGCAGGAAAACGGCCTATTTAAATATATGGCAGTTGGTATATAATAATGAATTTTTCACAAATTTTCTCAATTTGATCAAGGTGCCGAACCTTTCGAGAAATTTACCATAAACATTCAAAAAAACTGACTTTTAATCTTGTAAATATGAGCTTTGAGAAAAAAATTTATATTGGTTCTTGTGAGATGTAGGCACTATATCGTATCAATTCCCATCTTTTGGCTGACGAAGAATAGAATTAAAAATAAACTTACCATCGCAATATTTCCCATTTCCTGTAAAGCCTGAGTTACAAATACATTTAAAACTTTGTACAGTGTCGACACATTCTGCATTAATGCTACAGCTGTGTACGTTTGCAGTACATTCATCGAATTCTATAAGTAAAATTAAATTGAAACTGATTTGTAATTGACGATAAATTTGTTTTCGATAAAAAAATTGCACGATATATCCATACTAATTTCCATTCAACACAAATGTTTTATAAAAACAATATACCATTTGAGCATTCCACACCAGCATCTTCAGAATGTCCACAATTATGACTTCCCCATGTCCTATGTGAACAACTTGAAATATACTTTTCATAACCAAAGCAAAGAACATCATCAAGCCATATTTTTCCACGACCATCAGGAACTAATCCTCCTTGTAGAGCCCTCTTAGCTTTTCTATAACCAAGCTGACGACAAACAACTTTTGCATCACTTAAACCCCAGCCATCATCACAAACTGTTCCCCACTGTCCATTATAAAATACTTCCACACGTCCAGTTCCATTTAAATTTCTTGGTCCCTGAAGTCTAACAGGAGGACCTTTGTCTGTTCAAAAACAAAAGATAAAAATTCGTTAGCATGTCTTCCTTAATGTAAAAGTAACTGTATGCAATTACATGTCACAAAAATGTTGGGTTACCAGAGCAATATGTCCCATTTCCAAAATATCCAGATTTACATCTACATGAATAAGATCCGTAGGTATTGTAACACGTTGCATTTTCATGACAGTTATCAGTAGAAATTGAACATTCATTGATATCTAAAAAGTTAGCTCAATGTTACAAAAAATTACAAAGGAAAAGGAATCACAACAAAATTTATGTTTTATAAGAGTAAAAAATCAAATGCATTTATTAAATACGACAAGTTTTTTTAAAATAAACATGTTTCAACATCTCATGATGCCATCTTCAGTATATAAGAAAGAGTATTCTGTATGTAATAAATATATATATAGTAATAAGATACAGTGATACAATTTATACAATTACGAGTAAATTATAAATATAAATATTACGATGAGATAGTGGTTAGAATTAATGATGAGTGTATTTACAGGCTGAATATAGTGTTAAAACGAAAATCTTGAATGTTGAGATTAGGGTTAGTTTGTTTATGTGAAGTGCTTCTTTGATTTTGAGTGCGAATGTAGTATCTGCAATGTCGATGATTTTAAAGCAAAAGGGTGAATAGTAAGTTAGTTTTGCATGAAGGTGACTTTAAAAGGTGCCGATAGATATGTGAGTTTTTGTCAGTTGTGGTGTATTCCCTGATTCTGGAGGACAAGTGACGGGAAGTTTCGCCAATGTATCGGGAATTACATCTCGCACAATCGAATTGGTATATCACCTAAGATTTAATAGAATCAGGGATAGGATCTTTGAATGAAAAGTAGTTTTTGATTTTGAAGGATGTGAAAATTAGTCGGATGTTAATGTCAGTGTAGAAGTGTTTGATGATGTTTGTGTGTGTCGTGAATGATGTCCCATGTACGGTAGTTTAAAGTAAAAAGTTTTTAAGAACTGTTCGTCGTTGTTGGTCGTGGTCGTAATAAAATAGATGTGATGTTCTTTAGGTCTTGTTGAAAGCCATTGTCGGTGTTGTTAACTGAAGTAGTTCCTCAATAGTCCGGTGTAGGTTGGTTTATGATAACTTGGCGTTGTATAGGTGTCATGTGATTTTGTTAATAAAATGTCTAGAAAGGTAGTTGGTTTTGTTTTTCAGTTTCGAAAGAAAATTTAATGTTTGTGTGTTGTTTGCTGATGTAACTAAAAAAGTTCATAGCCCCAGTCTCGTTTGTAAAAAACACAAAAAATATCGTCAACGTATCTGCAGTAGAAAAATAGTTTTGTGTCTTTGTAGTTGGTAATCCACTTTCGTTCATGTGAGCCCATAAAAATGTTTGCAAGCATAGGTGCTAGGGGAGAACCGATCGCAACACCGTCAGTCTGGTCATAAAATTTTCCATCAAATAAAAAATGTGTTTGTGCCTTTGCTATTAAAAACAGTTGTGTTAGGTCTGTCTTGGTCATGCTCAACTTAGGGTTGTCGGTGAAATTAGCGTCAATGGCTAGACCAATCATTTCAGTAAGTGGTACGTTAGTGAAGACATCGGACATCATTCACGACACACACAACGCAGACTTACAAATATCATCAAACACTTCTGCACTGACATTAACATCCGACAAATTTTCACTTCCTTCAAAATCAAAAACTATTTTCATTCAAAGGTTTTATCCCTGTTTCTATTAAGTCTATGGTGGTACACCAATTCAATCGAGGGATGTAATTCCCGATACATTGGCGAAACTTCCCGTCACTTGTCCTCCAGAATCAGGAAACACACCACAATTGACAAAAACTCACTTATCTATCGACAACTTTCAAAATCACCTTTATGCAAAACTAACTTACTATTCACCCACTTGCTTTAAAATAATCGACATTGCAGATACTACATTCGCACTCAAAAGCAAAGAAGCACTTCACATTAACAAAACTAGCCCTAATCTCAACGTTCAAGATTTTTGTTTCAACACTATATTCAGCCTATGAATACGCTCATCATTAATTCTAACTGTATCATATTACTCATATATATTTATCACAAACATAATACTCTTTTTTATACACTGAAGATGGCATCATGAGATGTTGAAACATGTTTATTTTAAAAAAACTTGTCGTATTTATTAAATGCACTTTATCAATAGTGCTTTTACACAGTTACGGTAAAAAATTATGAGTAAAAATAAAACTGTAAGGGGTTAAAAATGACTAACTCAATAATATGGCTCAAAATCATTAGCCAAAATATTTGTCTCTGCAATTATATAATATATGAGTAGATAAGTTTCTCGTTGATTTTTAATCATAACTTACCATTACAATTCACTCCATTTCCTGTATAACCAGAACGACACTCACACTTGAAACTTTCCACTGTATCAATACATCGAGCTTTGGAGTTGCAATTGTGTAACGATTTAGAGCATTCATTCAATACTAAATATTGGTGAAATTAAATTTCTGAATTACTTCACAGAAAGAATTGCTACTTTTTGTCAAAAGTTTGTAAAAACAAGATAAAAACAAATAACATATATCTTCCTTATGTAATAAAGAGTTGGAGAGTAATTTGTTATGAGGACATTTAATTTTTATTACAAAGAAATCAACCCCAGTTAATTTCTTAATTAATAGAATCATACTAGTTTCATATTGATAATGCTTTGTCACTACTAACTACTATGCTATAGTCTGTACTACTAACTACAAAGCCTATAGTCTGTACTACGTCTATTGTCTGCTCTACTTGTCACTACAAACTACTATGTTATAATCTGTACTATAGTCTGTACTACTAACTACAAAGCTATAGTCTGTACTATGTCGATTTTCAGCTCTACTTGCCATATAATTTTTGTTTGTAACTGCCCGTCCTCGCGCGTTGAACGGCTAACTACTATGTTATGAATAAAAAGTGTGCGGTACGATATCAACTTTGCCGTTAACCGTTAAGAGTTTGGACTTTTTCTTCGCTCCCATTTCATTTCTCACGTTTCAAAACATTTACTTTCCTATAAGTCTTCAATAAACTACCACAGCTCTTCAATATAATCTATTGTTTTCTTTCAATATCCACACAATCTTTCTCTCCATATTTATATTCTCCTGGGGATGGTGTACTCCATGCATTGTGAATAAGGAGTGATATTTACCTTTAGAACATTCAACACCAGCATCTTTATAATGTCGACAATTATTACTTCCCCATTGGCTATGTGAACAACTGGAAAGATTTTGCTCATTGCCATAGCAACCAACGTAATTTAGCCATATTTTACCACGACCATCAGGTACATAAAATCCTCGTAAAGCTCTAAGAGCAAATCGATAACCAAGTTCACGACAAACAACTTTCGCATCGTTTAAATCCCAGTCATAATCACAAATTGTTCCCCACTCTCCATCATAAAATATTTCGACACGACCAGTTCCAGTTGAACTTCTTGGTCCCTGAAGTCTGATAGGAGGAGGTTTGTCTGTTCAAAGATAAAGAATCAAAGTTCTTGATGGAAAAGTAAGCATAAACTGATCTCTTTCATAAGAAAAGTAGCAGCATGCCATTAAATGGTAATGGGTTACCTGTGCAAATTGTTCCATTTCCAAAATATCCAGATTTACATGTACATGAATATGATCTCGGTGTATTTTGACATGTTGAATTTTCATGACAGTTATCAGTAGAAAGTGAACATTCATTGATATCTAAAAAGTTAGCTTAATGTTACAAAAGGATAAACATATCACAACAAAATTTACGTTTTTTAAGGAAATAAATCAAAGCGCAAAAAATTTAAAGAGTTAAAAACAGATTATTAAAAAAATGGCTCAAAAACCATTAATAAAAACTTTATCTTTCGGAAAAAAAAATTTCTAGAGTTACTCAAAGTTATCGCTAATGTTCTTATGCAACCTACCATAACAACTCCATCCATTTCCTGTGTAACCAGAACGACACTCACACTTAAAACTTTCCTTGGTGTCAATACAATGAGCTTTAGAGTGGCAATTGTGTCGTGATAAAGAACATTCATCTAAAACTAAATATTGTTAAAATTAAATTTTCTGAATTATTTCACTGAAAGAATTGTCAATTTTCTAGGCTCAGATTTCAAAACACATGAAGACATGCTAAAGAGTTTTTATCTTTTGTTTTTGAACAGACATTTTTGAGAGTCCAACACATGATTTTGCTTTCCCAAGCAAAATCATGTGTTGGACTCTCATATTAAATCATTAAAATGAACAGGTAATGTCAGGCTGCTCAAATAAGCTTAAAAAGCCTGAGTTAGTGTACGGTCACCAAAAATTGCTTGCACTTTAATGCCAAAGAGTTTTATCAAATTCTTACGAACAACTCGTTACACCATTAAACCAACTGCAGTTACATAACAATATCAATAATTAATCCAAAGACTACGTACGTAATATAAGTAACTGAAACCCAAAACATGCTTTCATCAACAAAATGAATGGATGAATTTTTAAGTACTTAAATTTTTACATGGTACTCTGCAAATTTTTGCTGCAACTCTAAAAAACACAACTGCAAAAGGTTATTGAAATGTTTAAATTGTATTTTTCATATTTTATACGTAGTTTGTTTCAAAACTCATGTTTTAAATAAGTATATATAAATAATTAACTAAAATGAGTCGATTTTTTGTGAAAAATCACTCTTGTAGTAAGTATTACTTATGAATAAGCAGTACTGCTTTTATTTACGAAGTTGTACAATATTTACCCTCAGCACATTCAACACCAGCATCTTCAGAATGTCCGCAAATGTGCGTTCCCCATCTGCTATGTGAACAACGTGCAATATGCTCCTCATTGCCATAGCAACCAACGTAATTTAGCCATATTTTTCCACGACCATCAGGTACATAAATTCCTTGTAAAGCTCTAACAGCAAATCGATAACCAAGTTCACGACAAACAACTTTCGCATCGTAAAAATCCCATCCATCGTCACAAACTGTTCCCCACTCTCCATTATAAAATACTTCCACACGACCAGTTCCATTTAAACTTCTTGGTCCCTGAAGTCTGACAGGAGGACCTTTGTTCAAAAACAAAAGATAAAAATTCTTTAGCATGTCTTCCTTAACGTAAAAGTAACTGTATGCAATTACATGTCACAAAAATGTTGGGTTACCAGAGCAATATGTTCCATTTCCAAAATAACCAAAATTACATCTACATGAATAAGATCCGTAGGTATTGTAACACGTTGCATTTTCATGACAGTTCTCAGTAGAAATTGAACATTCATTGATATCTAAAAAGTTAGCTCAATGTTACAAAAAATTATACGTTAAGCCGAAATGACACTGAAATCAAAGATAGTACTAAAATAATATGTTTATTCAAAACGCCGTAACTGACAAGGGATAGAAATGAATAATTCAATAAAATGGCTCAAAATCATTATCCGAAAACTTTGTCTCTGCAGTAATATAACATATGAGTAGTGAAGTTTCTCGTTGATTTTTAATCACAACTTACCATTACAATTCACTCCATTTCCTGTATAGCCAGAACGACACTCACACTTAAAACTTTCCAATGTATCAATACATCGAGCTTTGGAGTGGCAATTGTGTAACGATTTAGAGCATTCATTCAAAACTATATGTTCAAGACAAAGTATATAAGATAAAATATCTGAAATGACTCACTAAAGATAAGCTACTTTTATCAAAACAAATAACAAATGTCCTTATATAATATAAACTCGTAGTTACAGATTAGTCAGGCAGAAAGCAAATTTTTGTTAAAGATGATAGCTTAATTTGGATGTATATTTCTCGAGAATATAGAACATTTTATGGAGAAAAATCTTCGCTATCTTACATTTTATGTATTATACATATATTTGTAGTACATACTTTACAGTTCGTCAACTTTGTTTACACGTGACTTTCCATCCACGATTCATGGATGTAAAGCAGGTCATATTTTCGTTTTAAATGTACATCTGAGCTCAAAAAAGATACTGAAGTAAAGCCTCAAAAAGTATTGCAAACTAATTTCTTACAAAATGAAAAAGTATAAGGACTTTCTTTGCTTTAAAAGACATAGTTGTCACGACTACAAGTTTTGAAAAAAACATAATATACTCATAGGACTCAAATTGATTACGGCTACATGCTTTTGGTCAAAATATACTCACAACAATATTTTTGCACACAAAATGACGTACTCTTTGCAGAAGTTTGCTTTCACTAAGCAAAGCAGGGAGTTATATAAGATATAACCTTTATTAAAATCGTTAATCGTTACGGCGAAAGTGACTTATGATCCCTAGTCTTGCAATTAATTCACTTTTTGTTTATATTAAACCATGACGAAACAAGTTGGAGAAAATTGCACCAAAACATTCTTCGGAAATATTCTTTTGACTTATCAATTCATGTCTAGGCTACACAAAAACGATGGAAAATTTATTAAAATTCACTGTGTCGTGTCTGCAGAAATAAGGAATCAATTTCACCTTTTACTTCGTTTTGTTACTAAGCACTTATCAACCGAGCGGCGAGCTGCGAGGTCTTTACGGAGAAACATTGGACGGAGGTGTTTTAGTACAGACCAAGCTCGTAGGGCGAGGTTTGTACAAAAAGACTGAGGTCCGATATTTCTCAGTAAAGACCGAGAAAGCGAGATTAGGAAATAGTGCATTACATGACATTATTTGAAGTGAAACGAAGCTTGTACAAAAAGACCGAGGTCCGATAGTTCTCAGTAAAGACGGAGAAAGCGAGATTAGGAAATAGTGCATTACATGGCATTATTTGAAGTGAAACGAAGCTTGCTTTCTTTTTTTCTCGTCCTCGCTGTTTTTTACGGGTTGGCTTTCACTTTTCTAGTTTTCATCAGTAAAAAACCCGTTTGAAACTGGATAAAGAAACTTCAATGTTTTTCCTTTAACTCACAATTGCATAAGATTTTCTTGTGTTTTTTTTTGCATTTTACTGTTTGATTTACAAAGTTTGTTTATATTTAATTGTAAAATTACGCCTATTGTACATGTTTTTTAGCCAATCAAAGAGCGCCAATGTGCCGGATGTGACACTTACCCTAATATGAGTTGTAAGTGAACTAACTTATTTTACAAACAAAGATGTTATTGAATAATAACTATTTACCTTTCGTACATTCAACACCAGCATCTTCAGAATGTTTACAATTATGTATTCCCCATTTTCTATGTGTGCAACTTGAAAGATACATCTCATTTCCAGTACAATCAACATCATCTAACCATATTGTTCCATTACCGTTAGTTGTATCATTTCCCTTTAGAGCCTTAGATGCATACTGATAACCAAGTTGACGACATGCAACAATAGCATCATTTATATCCCAGTAATCATCACAAACTGTTCCCCATTTTCCATCATAAAATATTTCCACACGACCAGATCCATTTGTACTTCTTGGTCCTTTAAGTCTGATCAAAGGAGGTTGGTCTGTGCACATATAAAAAGGAAAAATGCTGTTTTATAAAAAACATACATAAACTACAACGATTGGCAAGGCAAACAAGGAATACCAAAAAATTCTTATCATTTATATTTTTACAAATAAGCAGCAGGCGGAATTTCACAGTCTCTGACCATAGCGCGGAATCCTGAGGCATTTCTATTGCATTATCTCATTGAAATAAATAAATACCTGGAAGGCTACCTTTACATCCAAGATTGGCGTGTCTGGGGGTAAAATCCCTCATTCTAACTTATTGTCATAAACGAGCTTTCCTTTGACCGTGCGTTAAAAGATTTGGACTAGTCAAATTACTTGTTTTAAATTTTAGCAGATAAAAGCCTCTCATTTTTATTCAGTTCAATGAGCTACCTGAAGTGGTAAAGCAAAGTAACATAAACTTGCAAAACTAAATTTATAATCAGTAATCTATCAAACCGAGAAAGAGATTCTAATAAATTTAAAAAGATATTCTTGATGCCCCAACCTCAAATATGTTAAGCTACATTTCGAATACAAAATTCTAAATGGTTTTACATTATATAATGGTATGCCTAAATTATCCACAATTTAACTCTTCAGGATTTTAAACCAATTTTGTATGAATAATCAGAGCTTTGAGTCGCAAAGAAACCTCGATATATTTGATATATCATAACACCTATAAACGTTTTAGGAGAGAAACCTATACGGTATATCAGACACAAGTCACTTATAAAAGAATTTCTTATTTGAAAGTGTTGTTGGCAATAAACAATCTCACAGTGTTTTTAAGTTTTAACATTTTGAGAGGTCTTCCCTCACTCAAGCTATTCTTCCATCTTGTATGTCTCAGTCATAACAACAAACAACGTCCAGTATAGAGCTTTTAAACATTGTCACTACATCACAGAATTCACATAAAGTCGCAAAATTCAATACTCCACTCTGACTTTCACACTAAACGCTTCTTTGTCTCCACATTATTTGCAAATTACATGAAAATTGTGATTTTAATTGCTGAAATAAGTCGAAATTTGCCAAAATGATCATATTTATTCGTAAAATGCGACAAGTTCCGATCATTTCATAGAATATAATAAACGTTCTATATTTGAAAGCGTGTAATAATTAACACGCCAAAAGATAGCTTATTTTGACCTTAAATATTTTGCAATCTACGTAGAAAAAATTAAAAAATTACCGCGGCAAAATTGAGGAGAAAAGCTCACTATACCATATGCAAACGTAATTTTGTCAAAAAAAAAACATAATAACGAATTGCAGCAACTTCGTTGAACATTGTGCTTGTTTTGTTTTGATTATTAAACGCATTCTGATTGGCTCATAGAACAAAATGTCAATCAAGGAGCTGATTGGTTTAACACTATTAGACCTTGTTATCTATGGTCACTAATTACTCGATAGGCCCATCTGACCTCCTCAAAAATAATTTTTGCTAAATACGCGAAGAGTTGTTTTGTTTTGTTTTGTTTTGTTTCACGAAAGAAATTATTAGACAACTTTTGATTGTAATAATCTATTGAGGTAAATTTTGAGATTTCCAGAAGTTCTAGCACTTGAACATTATAATTTCTAAAGAAATTAAAATGTTCTTTCATAAAATAACGACAAATATAAAACTCTCATACCTTTAGAACATTCAACCCCAGCATTCCTGCGCGAACTACAAGAGCTGACTTTCCATCCTTTAAATGAACAACTTGAAATATTTGATTCCTTGCCATTACAATAAACATTATCTAACCAAGTTGTTCTTCTACCGCGGGGAACATATTGCCCTTTTAAAGCCTTGTATGCACTTACGTAACCTAGTTGACGACATACAACCTCAGCGTCTTTCAAATCCCAGTTCGTATCACAAATTGTTCCCCATTTTCCATTATGTAACACTTCAACATGACCAGTACCATGAATAGCCTTTGGTCCTTGAAGCCTTACAGTTTGAGGATGATCTAAAGAAAAAAATAAAGACAACGTTGTTATAACAACAGAGTAGCTAATTACTGCCAAATTTCTTTCCTAACATGAGAGCAAAACGACTATTCATTTGAAGCAATACCTCGGGACCTAATGACGTTAAATTCTTTTGAATTTTTTTACAAAAGCATTTTAATATCTTCAAATTTTTCATGGCACAAACGTAATTCGTAAAGCGGTAGAGACTATAGAGAAATTAGTGAGAAAATCAAAGTAAGTCTCAAAGATTTTCTTCTAACAGTCTTAGATTGTTAACTCGAGGTCGGTACTGTATCTACGTGCATGATATGCATGTTGTTAGGAAAACAGGACGTTAATTTTTGGTACTTATTCTTATTATAGCTTCATAAAGAACTTAATCTTCACCTGAACAATACGTTCCATTTCCAAAATGACCAACGAGACATTTGCATGAAAATGATCCCAAAGTATTTATACATGTCGCATTTTCATGACAGTTATTTTCAGTAGAAACAGAGCATTCATCGATGTCTACAGTTTAAAAATGAAACTATAATCAGTGGATCAGATGTTGAAAAACTTGAAAAGACAGCAAATGTTGGGCATAACGATTATATTCTGCAAAAGATAAGCAAGTCAGTTTTTAAGCCTTAATACTTCAATACTGTATCTAATAGAAATAAAACTTTAGTAAAACTTCACTTAATTTTTTTCATTTGCTCGGTATAGGTAGCACAAAATTCGCAGTACATGGGTCTCCATACGATTTCAATAATGCTACAAGCGCACCACGAAGAGATTGCAAATATGAAGTTGCTTGCGGTCAGAACTAAAATCTTCTGGCTCCCCGTCGGCAGATAATAATGAAAATACTTTTCCAAATCCTTTTTTGCACGACCTTTTCGTGTGATTTCAAGCAATTGCACGATATGTTAGAGAATTGAAAAAAAACATGTAGAAACCTACCATTACAAATAGTTCCATTTCCTGTATAACCAGATTTACACAAGCATCTATAACTTCCAAACGTGTTTACACACTGGCGATGGATACTACAGTTGTGTAAGTTTCGGGAACATTCATTTAAATCTATGTATAAAATATATGATTGATTGGCTTTATCATAATTCACAACATAGTAATGAAAAAACTTCATTTATTATTCTCAATGCCAGAAGAGTATACACTCTCGGAGCGCAATCAAAGTCCTTCGCCAATATTGTTGAAAAAATGATCTATGAATCATAAATTAATTGCGAATTGTTTCAAGAAAAGCGTTTCTTAAGTAGTTTTTCTCACAATATTCACATGTTTTAATGATTCATTACCTTCAGAACATTCTACACCTGCATCTTCATGATGTCCACAATTGTGTCTTCCCCATCCGTTATGTGAACAACTTAAAAGACTTTGTTCATTTCCATTGCATCTAACCCCATCTAACCATATCTTTCCTTTACCATCAGGAACAAAACTTCCATGTAAAGCTTTGCTGGCATATTTATAACCAAGTTGACGACAAACAACATCAGCATGTTTTAAATCCCAGCTGTCATCACAAACAGTTCCCCATTCTCCATTGTGAAATACCTCTACACGACCAGTACCATTTTTACTTTTTGGTCCACGAATTGCAACAGTTCTTTCTATTAAAAAAAATAGATTTGTTTAGTTAATAATTTTAAAAACTATGATAGACAATGATAATGAATATTTATCACTATCATTATTTATCACTAAATCCCTGTGACTTTGGAATATATGATAGTTTTGCAAAAATATCACTGATTTTCATTAGACTGTTTTAATTTATACCTGTACAAAATTCTCCATCTCCAAAATGGCCTACGAGACATTTGCATGAAAATGATCCCAAAGTATTTATACATGTCGCATTTTCATGACAGTTATTTTCAGTAGAAACAGAGCATTCATCGATGTCTACAGTTTAAAAATGAAACTATAATCAGTGGATCAGATGTTGAAAAACTTGAAAAGACAGCAAATGTTGGGCATAAGGATTATATTCTGCAAAAGATATGCAAGTCAATTTTTAAGCCTTATTACTTCAATACTGTATCTAATAAAAATAAAACTTTAGTTCACTTAATTTTTTCATTTGCTCGGTATAGGTAGCACAAAATTCGTAGTACAAGGGTCTCCATACGATTTCAATAATGCTACAAGCACACCATGAAGAGATTGCAAATATGAAGTTGCTTGCGGTCAGAACTAAAATCTTCTGGCTCCCTGTCGGCAGATAATAATGAAAATACTTTTCCAAATCCTTTTTAGCACGACGTTTTCGTGTGATTTTAAGCAATTGCACAATATGTTAAGAGATCAAAAACATATAGAAACCTACCATTACAAATAGTTCCATTTCCTGTATAACCAGATTTACACAAGCATCTATAACTTCCAAACGTGTTTACACACTGGCGATGGATACTGCAGTCGTGTAAGTTTCGGGAACATTCATCTAAATCTATGTATAAAATATATGATTGACTGGCTTTATCATAATTCACAATATATTGATGAAAAAATTCACTTAATATTCTCAATGCCAGAAGAGTATACACTCTTGGAGCGCAATCAAAGTCCTTCGCCAATATTGTTGAAAAAATGATATATGAATCATAAATTAATTGCAAATTGTTTCAAGCAAAGCGTTTCTTAAGGAATTTTTCTCACAATATTCACATGTTTTAATGATTCATTACCTTCAGAACATTCTACACCTGCATCTTCAGAATGCGCACAATTGTGATTCTCCCATTTGTTATGTGAGCAACTTGAAAGATTTTGTTCATTTCCATTGCATCTAACCTCATCTAACCATATCTTTCCTTTACCATCAGGAACAAAACTTCCTTGTAAAGCTTTGCTGGCATATTTATAACCAAGTTGACGACAAACAACATCAGCATCATATACATCCCATCTGTCATCACAAACAGTTCCCCATTCTCCATTGTGAAAAACCTCTACACGACCAGTACCATTTTCACTTTTTGGTCCACGAATTGCAACAGTTCTTTCTATTAAAAAA
Organism: Xenia sp. Carnegie-2017; assembly: GCF_021976095.1. Taxonomy (NCBI): domain Eukaryota; kingdom Metazoa; phylum Cnidaria; class Anthozoa; order Malacalcyonacea; family Xeniidae; genus Xenia; species Xenia sp. Carnegie-2017. The sequence goes on along the minus strand of NW_025813482.1, from coordinate 9,009,827 downwards.
AATAGATTTGTTTAGTTAATAATTTACAACCTATGATAGACAATGATAATGAATATTTATCACTATCATTATTTATCACTAAATCGCTTTGACTTTGGAATATATGATAGTTTTGCAAAAATATCACTGATTTTCACTAGACTGTTTTAATACATACCTGAACAAAATTTTCCATCTCCCAAAAAGCCAAAGTTACATTTGCATAAAAATGATCCATCTGTATTGAAACAACTTGCATTTTCATGACAATCATCAGTAGAAAGAGAACATTCATCAACGTCTATGAATAAAATCATTAACTTGTGTTATAAATACGATAAGATTAACAAAGTAAAAGTATGATATTGTTTGATTCAACTACAAAACGTTTTGCTTAATAGAAACAATGAATTATGTTTCAAATCTTTTTCGATTTTTAGCTACGTAAATTTCGCTTAAAGGCAAACTTTGCGTTGTCCCAAAACAGTCTACAAAAATGATTTATAATAGCTAAAAAAAGTTTACCTTCATAACATTTTACACCGGCGTCTTCTGAGTGATTACAGTTATGACCTCCAAAGTATCTGTGTGAACAACTTGAAAGATACAATTCATTTCCTGTACACTTAACATCATCTAACCATATCGTACCATTACCACTAGGAACAACATTTCCTTTAAGAGCTGCCAGAGCTGTTTTATAACCAAGTTGACGACATACAACCTTAGCATCGTTTATATCCCAGTCATCATCACATACTGTTCCCCATTCTCCTTTGTAAAATATTTCTACACGACCTGTGGCATTGGAGCTTGTTGATCCCTGAAGTCTGATTGACAATCTTGGGACATCTTGAAGGAGAAGTTATTTTAAAATCAAAACATTTTTGTTTAACAGTTTCTATTTTCTTAACTGTAATTTAATAAAACTCCAAAGGGAAATATTTTTAAAACAAGAAGAATCCTATTACTAGACTTCTAATCACAGGCACTTACAAATTATAGTAAAACAGGCAAACAACATTTATGATCATCACACAATATGGAGAATCAAATCATCTGAATTCGATTCTCCATTTTAAATGTTTCTATTTGTTAGGCATTTAAAATAAACGACAAATTTTTTTATTATAAACATGTTTCGACTTACATTAAGTCATCTTCAATATAAGAATGAAGTAAATTTATTTACAAACTGAATTTATAATAAGATACATGATACGTGTTAATTAATAAAAGGATAAGGTGTGATAAAATATTAGTTTCTATTTTCATAACATATTAACCTGTTGATATATATTTACTTTTTATTAGGGTTAGATTATTACCAACGTTCTTTTGAGAGGCTCTCACTAATGTTTTAGAATGCTAGGAATCTAGTAGTGTATAAAGTAATAGTATTTTTAGTATACAATTATACATGATGTTTTGATGTAATCGTCTCAGTTTTATAAAGGACCCTCATTTTTAAATCATAAGTTACTGTAGCAGAGTAATTTTCTTACAGAATTATAAGTTTTAATCTGCCGTCACACATATGATGAGCCCCGTCACACATACGCGGTATGACAAGACTTATGAGTTATGATGTGTCATTTGTGAGTTATTTCAGTTAAACGTTATGAACATCGATGATAATGTCATATGATGACGTCACGCATTTCTTACAATTTCATGACTACAGTCACGTAAAGAAATCATCCCCCCCCCTCTCTTATAAATTTAGTCAATAGCTCTGAATGGATCCGTTCTAATCTCACCGACGCTATGGCGTTCCCAATCAAAGACAGGGCTTTGTTTTTTTCTTCTGGAAATACTTTTCTCTGAGATTCTCGGGTCCAAGCGTTATAGTTGGGCATAGCTGATAACATCTAGAGATTAACATTTTCTCTCGTACCCGCAGTAAAACAATTACAATTAACAACATTCCATTCAAATTCCCATTAAACGAGGAGGGTACAATAACTTGCATCGCCTTAAACGCCAATTCCCTTCATATTATTTTCAAATACGAAACAGTTGTTTGTTCCTAAGATGGTAATAGTTCTATTACTTCGTCACAACGTTTTTGACGTCTGTGGGTTGAACATCAACTTCTTTTGTCACTTTATTTCGTCCAAGATTCCAATGGATCGGAGTTTTTATCATGCAGGCTGAAATGCTTAATATTTTCATTGACCACCGAGTTCATTGAGAGAAGACCAGTTTTATATCCGGTTACTTCACAATTATCGCTTATACATAAGGATGAAATTCTATGTTGTTCATTATTTATTATTAACAAGAAGTGTACACTGTCTGAGCACAATTAAAGACTTCGCCAATATTGTTGAAAAGTGTTATTCATGTATCATTTAAGAAATAAAAGATGTTTGTCGTGTTTGCACGGTCTTATGCAAACCGAGGAGACCTTTGGGAGAACTCGAGAGCAGATCAGTGCAAGCCCGAGATCGAAGGTCGCACATGCTCGAGAGTTCTCACAAACGTCTTCGAGGTTTGCATAAGCCAGTGCAAACACGACAAACATCTTTTATTTCTTTTTTAAAATAACAAAAATGGAAAACAGACAAATTTAGAGTAAACGTTTTAATTTTTCTTCTAAATTGTATTCATGATCGATTTTCAAATTTTCTTTGACTGATTGATTGTTTTGATTGATCTGTTTGGTTGAGCTCAGATGTGCATTGCACAGGCTAATGCAAACGCAGATCTAGACCAATCAGCGCACGCGTTTCATTGTGTTATTTTATAAATCGTAATCGTGAAATATTTCAATAACTGCGTTTTTCAAGTAAAACAAAATGATTTATTACCCTGAGAGCAATCTACACCTGCATCTTCTGAATGTCTACAATTGTGTCTTCCCCATCCATGATGAGAACAATCTGAAAGATTTTGTTCACTTCCATTGCACCTAACATCATCTAACCATATCTTTTCTTTACCATCAGGAACATAGCCTCCTTGTAAAGCTTTGTACGCACTTCCATAACCAAGTTGACGACAAACAACCTCAGCATCATTTAAATCCCAGCTGTCATCACAAATTGTTCCCCATTGTCCATTGTAAAATATTTCAACTCGTCCCGTTCCATAGTCCTTTTTTGGTCCTTGAAGTCTGACGGCATATAATTGCTCTGTTTAATAATTCAATAAGATGTTAGATATTTTGATATGGTCACATAAAATGTGAGAAACAAAAAAAAGATATCTTCAAAAATAAGGAATCTACTACGGAGCCAATCAACGACAACGATAACTGTCACGTGTTCCATTCTATATATATATTTCGCAAAAATTATAAATCCTTGAACACTTTTTTCATGATAATGTCAAGGATATTAAGCTAAACTCCATAGCATTGTACACTGATAATTATGGTAGTGAATCCATAACATGGAGATGTACGTGAAAGTTTGGGTAAAGTGAATTTAGTAAATACGATTGATAAAAATTACAGTAAGACATTCGGATAAAAATTTCAGTGAAAAGACACGTGCTTGCATAATGAAAAATTTTCACCGACTCTGCATGATTTCGAACACCACTCATATGCGATTTTAAAACACATGCGATAGTAAAAATATATGTGCAAATGCAAAACGCGATAACATTTTCTTACTCTCAAGCTTATGGTGAGGAAACACTTCACTCTCGCGCGACTTGCAAATTGGTATATAGCTAATAATCATGTTTATCATTCAAAGTGTTCAGTATTTTGCCAATTTTAATATCTCTCATCGACAATAAATTCACGACAGACGTTTAGAACCAACATAACTAATTTATATAAAAACTAGTACGTCTTGTTTCCCCATTTCATTATAGCGGCTAGTAGAAACAGTGGCAGATCTAGAGTATGTCAACACTGCTTTATTTTATTTTGACTATTGCAACTGCGTAGAAATTGAGTCAGCTTGCTTGATTCTTAAATTTTTGCAGCTAAATAATTTTAATTCTGGTTTTTGCCTGTTCATTAAAGCACACTTCTTCGTTCGAGGACAAGTTTACCAAGCCGATAGTTCTCTTGCTTGAATGTTACATCGTTAAAACTTGAGACACAAAGACGTCACTTCTTCGCAAATCTCATTATTTCAAGCCTTAACTCATTCTTGCTCCAAAATGTATGTCTATGAATGGTAATGGTAATCGTCTTTCAATCGCGTTGGCAATTTCCTCGGTCACTAACTTGTGAAAACCAGTGATCAACCATCAACAACTTCGACAAAAATTTAACTATCATATGTATTTTCATAGTAAATTTATAAACATTCTGGATTTACTGAAACAATTCAATAACATAATTTACAAGTTAACAGCTTCATTCATTTCTTTATTTCCTCGCGAGGTACCAAGAATATTTGCTTTAAAAGTCATTAATATTTGTTCCAAGTTTAATAACCGAACTAAGTCGTACATTCGGGAGAACAATCAATCCCTAAGGAAGCGTAAACCATTGCGTAAACGCAATTTGCGAATTTAGCGTAGTAATCACGTGTAGTGCAGTTAGTCACGTGAGTATTTCGTAAGCATTGCAGAATTTGCAAACGTCGCATATAAGGTAAAAAATTGGAATACGAACACAACTTGTTAATGTTGATAAATTATTGTTGCAACTTTAAATTTTTGCATTTTTCTTTTTGCAGAATTACTGTTGGTTGCTATGTTACTGTTGGTTGCTACGTTACAGGAAAAGTACACATTCTTACAATATTTACAGTACCGCTGTTGAATGATGACTGTTTGTCAACAGTTATCAAAATGATTCGATAGCTTACAATAAATGTTTTCTTACGACTAAATTTTAACTTACGTGACCAAATTTTAACACGTGACACAGAGAAGCTGTTAAGGGATGACTTTTTATCAACGGTTATCAAAATGATTCGATAGCTTACAATAAATGTTTTCTTACGACAAAATTTTAACTTATGTGAACAAATTTTAACACGTGACACAGAGAATGATATAAAGAATTTTCCGTCGAAATTTTTCGTTGTTTCTCGTATGTATTTTTTCGAATGCAAGAAGTTATCACAAAAGCAAAAAAATTCAACAATTTATTGAAACTGACATAGATTGAAAAAAAATCAGTTTCGTTGTTTTATGCCATACCACATTGCTACCTAAGTGTTTCACTGTTCCTGGTTATGCTAATGCATGAAAAAACGTCATAAACTCTTTGTTTATTTCGATGTCACAGGTTAGTGTAGTTCCGGTGTACGTGTGAATAACTGTTTATAACTTCCACAAAAATAAAGTTTTTAGCTTCTATGGAATTTTCATTTAATTTTTCCTATCACATTATCAATTAATGCAATTATCTCTTGCTCAGCGAGTTTTGGTCGTGTTTGCCACTTACTTGTACTTGTACACCAAACTTGTACTTGTACACCAAAAAAGTAATCGGTTATGTTGTAATGTTGCACATTGATTATATCACAAAAAATTACGAGAAATCTAGTCCCTTGGCGACATAAGTAAACAGTAAGATAAATTTGCAGAGCATAGAAGGTTGTACTATGGACAGACAACTTTGAAGACTAGAAATGAACTAATACAGTGTTGGTCATCAAAGAATCTGGAGAGAAACAACTCGTTGCAAATTAAGTTTCCATTCCTGAAACAGTAATTTTTACTAAAATTCAAATGGCTTACTTGGTACTGTAAAAATTTTTGTTCATATTTCTGACATCTTGTTTTGACAAAATGGTTAGAAATGTTTAATTAATTAACCCCAATCATTGTACTCACAAGCATACGAGTTAACCGTGGACTTTTTACTATCTTATCATCATTGAAATTCTTATTTCCATGATTTCTTAATACAATAACACTAACTTTCAGGACTCTATTAATCTGGACAAACTGTATCTACATAAATGTAACAACACTCCTGGGCTCAAACCATTAACTTTATTAGAGTATATTAATAAATCCTACTCTAAATATCCCCCATATATACATTTGACTAAAATGTCAAGTCCATTAACTTACCTTTTGCTTTTACAATCGTCATGAAAACAAGAGTTAAAACCAACAGTCTACCAGAAGCCATTTCATTGACCAGTAACTTGGAAGGGTAGCAAATAAACATAATTTATTTATATTGATAACGGCTGTTATAGAACTTCAAACAAACGAACGACATTAACGTTCATCGGGAACAACACATTTATAACCTGATCAATATATAAATTATGTCATTACATACGTAATCGGGAAACGGATTTGTGTCAGTTTGAAAGTGTTTCAAACAGACTAAGATGCAAGTTTACTAACAAAGATTCCTTGATAACACAAACTGCAGCTTCCTAGGGATATCTTTCAAAGAAACGTTATGTTAACATTCGAGAAGAACTTGAATGAAAATGAAAGTCAAAAATTAAAACAAAACTTAAGAAATCATAATAATGCTACGCCCAACGATCAAAAGTCGTATACGTGGTCGAGCCTTACTTGGGAAATGTCTGTTTGTTAGGCCAACTGTGAACGATAAGCATTTTGGTCATTTTTTAGTCCGTTGAGTTACATCAGAGTTAGTATTATTTTTAGGTAACTATAACGTCACTTTAACTATGCATAAATGTTTCATCGTTATTTGAAGGTTTAATGTAAAATAATTAGTTTTCAAAAAGGGGAAGTACTTTTTATACACACCTAATTTAAAAACGGAGCCACCTGGAGTGTTGACGTCATTTGCCAACATCTACTTTTGACTTTAGCTGCACATATCGCAACATTAACTAATCTTGTTTCAAGATGATACTGTTTGGACTCAAAATGTTTCATTTACAAATAAATGAGATGTGTCAATTTTAACAACGACCTTAGTCCTTTGCTGCAAAAAGGGCAAAAATAAGTAAGATGTTACCATATGATCTTAGTAGCACGACGCTTGATAAATATTTTAGATAAACGGCATTATTTCTCACTTTTATGTTTTTAATCACAAATGTGTTTTAACCGAAAGTCATATTCCGAGAAAATGCAGGGCTACGATGAGGTCTGGGCAAAGAGCGGATAAAGCCAAACTCAAAATTTACCTTGGAGATGGCGTCAAGCATTTTTTTGCTTATAGCAATAGCTTGCAAACACAAATGAAGAAGCTCAAAAGCAATTGGAGCACATACGGTTAAAATACTACTCATTTTTATCCAACTAACAAAGTTTTGGAGATTTGCGCACGCAAACAATAGCCATCCAAATCGTACGTTTTTTTGGGTTTTACTTTCTAAATGTCATTTTTTAACACCTTCATCAATTATTCATATTTGCATTAATGCTGACATTTATAGGATATGTTTGTAAATGATGATCGTCCAGGTTAATAAAGTCCTGAGAAGGACTGTTTTTGATGTTGTTGACTGACGTTTCGACAACCTTAGCGGTAGTCATCTTCAGAGTCAAATGAGGAGTAAACGTCAGGTTAGCCGTATTTGTTGTCTGGTTCTTACGTCATTGTATTGTGTGTACAGGAAATGTGCAGGAAATGTGTATTGTCATTGTGGATTGATGTGAAGTGAAATATTTTATTTTTAGTTGTGATGTGTGATTTAGGTGTGACGTTTTTAGTTGTAGTGTGTGGGTGTCAATTGTGTATTGTCATTGTGAATTAGTTTGAAGTGTAATGTTTTTAGTTGATCGTTTGTTTGTATTGTGAATAAGTCGTTTGTAAGGTGCCGGTAATTGCTGTGATCTGTTCAGGGTTTGTTCCAAGTTGGTATACCAACTTTCTAATGTAAGCCGTTGTCTATAGTCAGTACTGTAAGTGATGCATTTTGCCGAGTCCCAGTCAATGTTGTGCTTTGTGATTCGGTGATGTTCGGCAATGTGATTAGTTTTGTCTTGTTTCTTAGTAGCTCGTTTGTGCTCAGTAAGTCTTATGTTTAAGTTCCTGCCAGTTTCCCCGATATAGGAGGCGTGGCAGTCGGAGCAGTTTATTTTGTAAACTGCACCTTGTCGTTCGTTGGGTTGTTCTTTGTCCTTTATGTTCGTTAGTACTTGTCGTAATGTTGTGATTGGTTTATGTGCGACACGTATGTTGTATGGTCGTAAGATACGCGAGATAGTCTCAGACGTACCTTTGATGTAAGGTATCGTTGCTGTTGTCAGTGAGTTGTTCGTTTCGTTGGGTTCGTTGGGTTTGTAAGTGTTGCGTTTGATAAAGTCTGAGTTATAGTTGTTTTTGTCAAAAACACGTTTGAGATAGTTGTTTTCGTTTTGTAGAGCGTCCGGTGAATCACATATGATTTGTGCACGTCTTGTTAATGTTCTGATTGTGGTGGCTTTGTGAGATGTAGGGTTGTAAGATGATTGGTCTAGTAGTCGGTCAGTATGTGTTGGCTTGCGATAAACTGTTGTTCCTAGTTTTTGATTGTCATGTTTTACCAAACAGTCGAGAAAAGGAAGAGTTCCGTTTTCTTCGACATCTTTGGTAAATTGTATGTGGCTGTTCTGTTTGTTGATGTGAGTATGGAAGTCATCAATCTCGTCTGCATGTAGTGCTGTGATTGTGTCATCTACGTAGCGAAACCAAAAAGGTAGTGCATGTTTGTAAGTCATGAGTGCCCGTTCCTCTATAGATTGCATTACAATTTCAGCAACTACTACAGAAACGGGCGAGCCCATTGCTGTCCCATGTAATTGTTTGTAGTGTGTTCCTTTGTATTGGAAGTAAGTCGAGGTGAGGCAGAGCTCTAGTAACTCCATAATGTCTTCTGTCGGTAATGGCAGTACGTCCGTGGTGTTTGTAATGAGGGTTTTTGTACAAGTAAGTGCCAGATTAAGTGGAATACTGGTGAACAGTGATTTCACATCAAAAGACACTAGTATATAGTTGTCTGGTATTTGTATAGTGCACAGTTTTTTAATGAAAGTTTCAGTGGATTGTAGCTTGTGTTTTGATTTGTTTGTTAGTGGTTGCAGTATGTTAGTCAAGTACTTTGAAAGTTCGTAAGTAGGCGAACCACAGAATGATACAATTGGTCGCATGGGTATTTGTGGTTTGTGAAGTTTTGGTAGTCCGTATAGTCTGGGTGGTCGTGGTACTGAACATCTGAGTCGATAGTAAATACGTTCAGATATAATGTTAGATTTTCTCATAGAGAAGATCTTGCTGTTAAGTTTGCGTACTAGTGATGGTGTTGGGTCTCGTTTGAGTTGTTCGTAAGTTTGTCTGTCGTTAACAAGTGCGTCCATTTTGTTAAAGTAATCATTCCTGTCCATGACCACAGTCACGCGTCCTTTGTCTGCTGGTAAAATGACGATGTTGTTGTCGTGTTTTAGTCGTTTGAGTGCTTGTTGTTCGTCTTTTGTCAAGTTGTTGTCACGTATAGAGGACGATTGTAAAGTGGAGGCTATCCTGCTTCTGATCTCGTCTTTGTTGTCTCTGACAAGTCTCTTTGATACGCTAGGACAGCCTCGACACTTGATACTATCGTCTCAGTCGGGATTTGTCTAGGTGTTATGGAATGTTTTAGTCCGTAAGATAGTAGTCGCGTTTCAGTTTCGTCTAATGGGCGGGAAGAAATATTCCTCACCCAGTTATCGTCATGTTTATGTCTTGCACGTGTTTTAGTTTGTTTTAAACGTTCAAGTTTTTGTTGTTGTTTGATTTGGTGTTGTGTCTCTGTCTTGTTTGCTCGTTTCTCTGCAATAGTTTGTATGGTAGAAAGTAAAGTATCACTTACTGTCGTTGGTATGAGTTCCTTCAGTTTGTTCAGTCTTTGTTCTTGTTGTTTGATGTAATAGTTGATTCGTCTGTGACAGTCGTTAATCCGTGCTCGTATCAGTCGTCTGCTGGTGGATTTGACAAAAACATTCATGTAACATTCATTTCACGAGAAAACATCAGCCCAACAATATTGACCTGCTCACCACTGTGTGACTTCATAGCTCAGTGGTCAGAGCACTGCACCGGCACCGCAGAGGTCATGGGTTCGAATCCCGTTGAGTCACCTGATTTTTTCAGGTCTTGAGACGATTGCTTAAATTGTCCAGCTAAGTGCGAAGATCATATCTCATTTATATTGAGTATATCAAACACGTATGAAAGAAGACAAAATTAATTTCAAACCAAATATATTCTAATTCAAAAATGAAATTGATACAAAATTTTTTTTGTTCTAATTTACAACTTGCCAATCACTTTAACATGTCGGACAAAAAGCCTTTCTACAAAATAATTAAATCTTTTTATTAAGCAAACAAGAATGCACATCTGTATTTTGTAAGAATTCATGAGTTATTTACTTCATCTAGAGTATGTATGAATTCGACAGCGAAAAAATTGAGACTGACAATAAACAATAATTGATTTACCTCCATTTTCCCATGACATTTTGCTCTTTCACGTTGAGATGGTGAAGCTGAAACAAAATATGACTGATTTGCTGCAAAATTACTTCACAGAAATATGAATTTTTCTCTAGTTTTGCAAGTGAAAATAATTGTATTCACATTCATTCGATTTTGACGGATATAGAGACTGATTATATTTTCAAACCTAGAGCAAAAAAATACCATTTTAGCTACATACCAAACACAGACGCGACACCAAAGATTATCAGAAAAGCCACTATAATCTTTTTCATCTTGCTACTTAGTCTCGAACTTGTCTCTATCAGTTGTGTTCCTCCTATGGAATGAATAAATAAAGATATTTTTCTCTCCTTTATGCAGTTTTGTAATAAATGTCATGTGATGTTTTTCAAGCAAGTCAGTCACAAATACTTCTTATTTTGTCAAGTAAGGTAAACATCAAAAAGTATAATTTGTCTATAGCTTTGGCACTCCATAATCCACCCAAATGTCATACAATGATTAAATATTTACTTTTTATCAATCTCTTCATTAATTTGATATGAGAAACAATGACGAAGGTTGATTTTCTCCTCCCATCTTTGTTGGGTGTTAACCGTTGACACTATTCTCTGCCTTGGTGTTGCAGCAGCAATACGGATGTTTTATGACAAGGCTAAGATACACTAGTATTGACTTTTTGGTGTAAAAAGTATATTTGAATAATTATTCGTCTATTTTACAGATTGATTTTTCCAAACTAAATATTACGTTGATTTTTTTGAGTAAAGAAAACACAGCAACGGAGTGAACTAAAATTGAAAATGGACACAAACAGCAATCTTGAGAGGATTTGTAAAAGCAACGATAGAAATGGTCGTCTGCAGAGTGCAGACCAACTTGCCATGGCCTTTCACAAATGACAAAGGCATCATACATCAATCCAGAATAAAACACCAAGTTTTTATAAGCCATTATCTCTGGCTATCCCATCACATGTATTCATTTATTTTCAATAATTAGATTCATCAAGGCCAAGAAATTCAAAAGCGTTTTTAAACAATAGCTTTTCCTAGGAATCAAAGAAAATATAGAAAATTGTCTTGGTCGAACACAAAACGAGTAAAAATTGTAAATTAGTTTAGAAATTTCGTCAAACATATTTTATCATTATACCTTAATCTCTTTCTGATCTCTATATGTTGAGTGGATCAACTTCCCAGGATAATGCTCCCCCAAAGGAAAAGGATAATCACTTCCAAGCAAAACTTTATCCTTAAAGTAGAAAATACTGATGACTTTTGTGTTTCGTATTATCAATGGAACTTATAAAATCAAATAATAAGTAAACAAAAATAGCCAAAAAACATAAGTTACTACAACAGTTTCATTTAAGAACGACGCGATACCACACCTGTTAATTGGATACAATAAAAAGACATTGTAGTTGATACGTATCTGCATGGTAGACAAATTTACTTTAATGTTTATAAATTGAAACATATTCTGAATAAGCTAAGTGATATTCAAATTTGACTCTGAAGACAACTATCGCAAAGGCTGTCGAAACCTTAGTCAATACTACGTAACACCAACACCATCACCATCATCACCAACACCAATACCAACACCAACACCAACACCAACACCAACACCAACACCAACACCAACACCAACACCAACACCAACAACACCACCAACACCAACAACAACAACAACACCAACACTAGCATCATACCAACACCAACACTTGCACCAACACCAACACCAACATTAGCACCAACACCAACACCAACACCAACACCAACACCAACACCAACATTAGCACCAACACCAACACCAACACCAACACCAACACCAACGCCAACACCAACACAACACCATCACCAACACCAATACCAACACCAACACCAACACCAACACCAACACCAACACAAACACAAACACCAACAATAACACCAACAATAACACCAACATTAGCACCAACACCAACACCAACACCAACACCAACACCAACACCAACACCAACACCAACACCAACACCAACACAAACACAAACACCAACAATAACACCAACAATAACACCAACATTAGCACCAACACCAACACCAACACCAACACCAACACCAACACCAACACCAACACCAACACCAACACCAACACCAACACCAACACCAACACCAACACCAACACCAACACCAACAACAACACCAACAGTCCTTCTCAGGACTTTTTTATGTGTGTAATCTATATCTACGTACGTACGAACATGTAAAGATTCTTCTTGGTTGTTTACACCATTCACAATGTTGTTTTTATAAAAAAAACACCAATTTATGCATGCCAGCATGCACGTATTTAAATCACTAAACTTAATTCACTGTTTATATTAATTTATATTATTTATCATTAACAATAAGATAATTTTATACCTCTCCCATGATAGCAACTAGAAACTTTAAGGCCTTTTCATCATGTACCAAGGAATCTGTATAAACTCTACCGATATAATTCCTGAAAAAAAACATTGAAAAATAAACAGCATTAACAAAAATATTTCATGTCGGATTATTTGTGCAATCAAATGGACATCTCATGGTTCGAATTTTAAAGGCTTAACAACCAAGTAAATTTGATGGTAGTTAGTTGACAGCAGTAGCGTGACGTTCATTAGTGGTCTCTGACAGTTGGAGGAGCCTTGTCAGACATCAGCCAAGGCTCAGTATCTCAAAAGTGAGGGAAATTTTTTTGAATATATAAAAGGTAACAACTGCAGGAAAATTAAGAAGTAAGAATGGATAAAATTGAGATCTGCACTTCACCCAAAAACATAAGCACTACCTCGGAGAAACATTGTTTTTTTGGGCACAAAGATCCGGTCTTACATCAAAACCATGACAAACCCTGCCAATTGTGTAAGGAAATGAGCCACCTCCGAAAAAAAGAAATGAATTTATCCATTACATTTTCATGATGGCGAGATCACTGTCAAGTTATGCTTGACACATTTTGTATTATTACGAAATGATTGGTTTCAATAGATAATTGAATTTAATTGATCCATTACCACCATGAGCAAAACAAAATTTTAGTTTCGGAAATTTTTCAAGAACTCCACCAAAGATAACACAACATATTGCCGTAGCAGTTTCTGCTGGCATTCCTACAAAATATTCAAACTATATTACAAAATGTTGCCAGTTATGTGACCACGAGCGGCATTTTTACGCAAATTATAAAATAATGAACTATTTTTTCAACCTTGCTCTTCAAATAACTTTATACGTTGAGCAACATTATAATATGAAAGAATCAACTTTATTGTTATCTTACCAACTAACCACGGTAACCAATAATTTTCAGTTCGTTCATTTCTCGTCATATCCCAAGGATGAACAAATATACAAGCATTTAGTTCTTCTGCTGCCTAGGAACATCACAAATTAATTTTTTTAGATTTTTAGATCATCTTGTTTAAGCATCTGATAAGATCTCATTGATTAAGTAGATCTTCGAGTTTTCGAATTTAGACAGCCCACAAAATTTTAGCAATTTTAAAGTTAATTCAGTGTGTCATAAATACAAATATTAGGAATAAAAATTTCTCCATACTTCAGGTACATATTAACAAATAAAGTGAGCAATATATTCTTTCTATCTTTAGATCTTTTCAGATTACGTATTTAGGTTGATGAAAACTCTCTAATAAATAAATGGTTGAATGAATTTTAAATCTTCCTGTAACGTTTACATCAATTTTCAAGTTTAGCTGTCTTGTTTTGGATGAAGCCAGCCTTCCCTTAAGTCCCCACCCTCTTTTCCCAGATCACCATTAATTTTTTTCATGTCTGAGCTTCGTCTCTAAGCCTTAGACTTAGATTTGATTTGACATAATTCGCGCGTGCGCAATCACATTTCGAATTATGAATTTATGTAAATTACGCGCATCTTACGTAAGGTTGTGTAACAGAAATAAAACTGCGAAAACAGCAAATTTTCCTCGCTGTAGATGCTAAAATGCGAATATATGCTATTTAAAATAAATCGCAAAGGCCAGAAAATGTACCACAGCTTTCGCTTCACTGCTTCAGCCATCGTCAAGAAAAAAAAGTTTTACATCCAGATCAAATCAATGGACAATGGTATACAAATTTTAGTTCAGTATAACCACATACGTAATACACCGAATAGATAACTAATATGCATTAAATAGCCGCGATTAAGAGATAAATCGTCAAAATTTGAACAACAGCAATTTTTGTTTAGCTTACAGCTTACAGCAAAAATAGGATTTAATTCAGGAGAATCTAAATTCCAATCGTTGATATGCGAACCAATTTGAATTCCTGGAAAGCCAAGCTCCTAAATGACACAAAATTGTCACAGCGTAATTACAACTAGATATATATTTTAGTTACAGTTTACTTACATTGACACATCGCTTAAGTTCTTCAACAGCTAACTCAGGACACTGTATGAAAATTACTGTAACTTGGTTAAATCATTCACAAATGTCTGCTTTATTTTAAATGATTTTAAGAGTAAAGAGTGTAGCCCTTGCGGCTTATCATGAACCTGCATGGGTAAAGTACCAAGGCCAACAAATCTTTTAGGATGACTGACAACTCTTTGTGCAATATCATCATTCAATATTTTACACAAGTCAAGGGTATCTAGAGGTTTTGCCTTAAATATGGACAATGAAATTATTGTTCAGTAAAAAAGTTAGCGTCATGTCACAATTTATAATTTTATTACCCAATAGTTAAACATTACTGGAACTGTTGAAAGAGCTTGAACTGTTACACCTACAGTACAAAAATAATTCAGTATGTATATCACTAGAATTACGTATTACGTGTTTCCAATTTTCCATGCTGTACACACTTATTTGAAGAAACTTGTACTGAATATAATGTTAAAATAAAATTAAAGACATTTTAACCTGTTTTGTCCATTTCAGTAATTCTAGTTTCTGAGCACCAACAGTTTTGATCAATGACACGAAACAAAGTTTCATCTTTCCACATCTCAGCTTTGCCCTTTTATAAGTAATGAAAAATGAAATCATGTAGTAAACAAATCAGCTTAAATAGCCCCTTTTCTTTCTTCATAACTTAATCTCAGACATGATCATAACTCAAGCAAGTGAAATCAAATGTACAAGAGTAATGGTAGAATATACCTGACAATGATGATATAATTTGATAAATCCTCCATAACCATATCTCTATAATAAATATCATACTTATCATAATTATCATTCGTAATTAGTTTTGTGATTACCATAAATGATATGTACATTGCTCAATCAGCAGCATTTACCAAATCATTAAGGCATTAATTCTTTTTGTCTTATTAGTAAGATCAATCAATTCTAAGGCATCTCTTCAATTCATAATCTGTCTGCAACTTATCTAACTTAAGTTGTGTTTAAATCAGAATGCTACTTTAGGTCTGCAATGTGATCATTTCTACTCAATCACAATTGTGTAAAGTTTGTCAATTGCAAAATTATAATCTCAGAAGTCATCATATTTGACGTTTATCCACAACAAAATTCTGATCCTTTAAATGAAACTATTTTTCAGTAATGCCTATATTTCAGATCTGTAAATTATGAAAATAATGCTACAAATTTCCAAAGAAATATGTTCATGTTTTCTGTTTCCTTGTAATTTTTCAGTATCTACGTACGTACATACTTCCTATGATTGCCCGTTCACTTATTTATCATCTTGGTCAGTTCTTTCACTTTTATTTCTATATTCTTTATTTATATTATAGTTTATTGCATTTCAGTCTGGTTGGTCAATTGGAATATTTGATCATTGCTGTTTTTAGGTACTTGCTAACATCATAGTCAAGCAAGAGATATTGAACAGGAAATTCCAGAAGATAAATCCAAATATTTTGATAAATCCAGATATTTGTTTTTTTAACATTTCACTTTCTTCTCATTTTGTTCAAACCAAATCTACCTTTCCTAAATTAATGCACTTCTTTTATAATTCTTATTAATTGTTCCACACCCAATCTGCATATTTCATTGTAAGTTCATTTAACCACCAATATTACAACAATTGACAGTTACAGCAATTTATAATGTCAACAATTAAAATTTTGAAAATTCTCAATGGAAAAAGCTTTTATTTTTGTACATTTTTTTATTATCCAACAAAACTTGTTGCACTTCACCCCAGCCTCATGGCGCTCATTAATTAACGTACACACTATAGTCTTGGGAGTAAAGATACTGCATTTGATATAATACATTGTTTCGTTTTAATTCACAAACCTTCTTTAGATCTGGCCATTGTTTTGGTAATATGTGGGAATGTATATCAACCTTTTTACTCATTTTCAACACAATTGATTAAAGTATTAATGAATATTCAATGTGATAGACATTGCCACACATTTCCACATGGCTCTATTTTTCACTGTTTGAAGGATGGAAACGTGTTGAAATTCCTCTTCTCTAACTGCTCTACAACACAAATTGAAACTGAAAATTTATCGATTTTGGTATTTTCGTTTGCGAAATGAGACTACTTACGCACAACATGCTTATGTCTAATATCAAAGGCGTCAAAAATGGCTATCCATTGCTAATTGAGGTGCAAAGTATGATTTATTTTGACACACTTCTCTGTACAGATGACTTGCCTTGTTTACGTTTTGTTGGCAGGCAGATTGATCCCAAGAGAGGTTAACCATTGTTGTTAGTGTTGTTTAAAAGTACTCGACCAAATCTGCCCGCCGGCAAAACGTAAACAAAGCATGCCTTTATAAAGTAAATGGTTTGAACCCGCTATCCTTACATGTTTGTGCATGTAGATCGTCCAGCCAGATTAGAAGAGTTCTGAAGAGGACTTTTGTTGTTGATGTTTTTCTACTAACCTGGACGATCTACATCCACAAAACATGCAACATTTCTCAATTTCGTTTGTATATTTAATTTTTTTGTTTCTCCAATTATACTGGTGGTTAAGTTCATTTATTTTTGTAAACAATATTATTTCTATCAACTTTCCAATAAGTCTAATAATCTAACATCTTCTATGGTAACATGTACATCATGCTTAAGGAATAGTTCTCCCAGCTATCCCATCCGGAGCTCACCCCTACACATAGATACATACATACATAAATAGATAGCTCTGTCCTATCCTATCCATTTCTTCCCCCATATTGTTGCAGTCCTATTGCTTAAAAACTTAATGGAAAAAAAAACTAATAAAAAATTTCATAAATGTTGACTTTTATACATTAAATGTGCATTGATAATAGTACTTCTATGCATTTATTAAATTCATTTATTGGCTACTATGTCATACATAGGCTGTTGATGTTGTTGTTAATGAAGTTGAATTTAACCCTGAGTTTATCTCACGAATGATTCCAAGATTAGATTGGAGTGCTGTATTTCAGGCAGCAAAGCAGGTATTGCATTTTCTGTCTGTCTACAGTCATTCAATATTTTGTCAAATCATCATTCAGTCATATTTGCACCAGAATGGAAAATTTGTTAAATGCGCACCCGAGGTTTGAAATCTGAACACATTAGAACCCAGTTTTCTGAAAATTGCACACAAGAAACTTTTTACTCTTGCATTTGATGTTATTTTCACTGATCTTGACACTATCACATGAAAATTCTGTTTAAATTTAGAACTCAAAACAGTGTAACAGCAACAGCATGAACTAATTTAGTTAAAATTGTGCGTCATTTGTTTGAACATAATTATACATATATTGCTATGTTTACTATTGCCACTGGGCAGAAACACGTACCTGAAATAAAGCTTAAATATACATACAACTTAAAACTGGTCATTTTTTTTTTGTATGATTTTGGTAGTATGCCTTAGACATTTTTCAAAAAGTATATATTTTCACTCAAGTATATTCTAACCAAATCTTATCATTATGACATTATGACAAATAATTTCCCATTTTTTTGCCAGATTCTTTCTTGTACATGAACTAAACACTTAACTACACTAACCTTGAGTGAATTGACTCAAAGTGAGAAATAACATTATCATTTTAGCTTGGTAAAGAAGAAAATCTTCCGCTAGAACTTGCTCCTGAGTTTGAAAATGATGAGAAATTTTTAAGGAAAGCGCATCATGTATTGTTGGAGGTAATAATTTTTTTGGATATTGTTTGAAAACTTCATTTTGAAAACAATTTAACTATCACTCAAAAACACTCTGTAAAACTAAAACAGTGAAGAATTTTATAAACATTGATTAATAGGTTTTATTGTGAACATGATAATATGGGATATTATGGTAATTTTATTGTTCAAAAGCTCTGACGAGGAAATTATAAATTTTCCATTTTTAGCACTATGACCAAAATACCTTAATGGAAGCAAAAGTGATGAGGATTTTCCCATTGTTTCATAAAACTTTCATTCTGAAAGCAAAACAGATGAACTTTAATTTTCTTTTATATTGCTCAAAGGTTTTTCATTATTTAAAACCCCCTGAAACTTCATTGTGAAAGGAAAAGAGTTGATGTGTTGAATATTTGTGCTTGATTGTTTAAAATGACAGAATAAAGGTACTTTTCAATTTTCATTTATTGTTAGGTTGAAGTACAAAAAGGTTTTCTTGTTTGTCCAGAAACATCAAGAAAGTTTCCAGTTGAGAATGGCATTCCTAATATGTTGTTAAATGAGGATGAGATATAAAATATAAAAAACTGAACTGGACACAGAGGTAGTCATGTGATGTGCTTGGACCATCTTGTAACTCACAACGAAAACTGAAATATTTGTCAATTTTTTGATGAATATCATTGAATCAATATCATAGATATTTATTGATAAATACACAAAAACTAACTATACGTAATATGTTTGTTTATTGTGTACACAACAACATTCTATGTCCAAACATAAGTAGTACCACATTAAACTATAACTTTCTTTTTTTTGATGGTTGATTGCAACACTCTACTTGCCAAGATTCTGCATTTTACTGGTTGCATTGTGGCAATTTTTGCCTCTTACGTTGTAATCTTTGCCTCCTGCCTTGACAAAATCGCTTATTGAAGCTCGTCCAGCCACGTTAGTAGTTGGTCCAGCTGGTTTCCACTTGGAACTCATATGTTTGGCATCAGTGACAACAGTGTTGCTACTTTTACCAAAACCATCTCCTTTATGCACTAAATATTGCTTGCCATCACTAGTTGTCACTAAACTACCCGAATGTGTTGCGCGATCATTTTTTCCGGAATAAGATGTTTTGATTCCAACAAAGTTAGCTGCGGCAATTCCTCCTTGACCAAACTTTCCTCCTCCTGGTCCTTCTAATGGTCGCTCCACTGGCTGTGAGCTTATAACTCGTTCGTTGAAAAGAGCTGTTAGTCCTGATTGGGTTTTTATGTCGTGAGGAAAGTTTTTGTTGCCACTAAAATAAACAATGTTGTAAATACAGCCTTGTTCCCGGTTTTTTAACATTTTATTTAAGAAATTTTTTTATTGATGTCAGAAGAGTCTGAAAGAGTTACCTAAGAATGACTTTCTAAGAACTGGTCACGAAGATTGGACATGATGGAAATCATTTAATATCGTTACCTGGAGCTTTTGTTGAATGAACTCATCTTCATTAACTTGTTGCACTTTAATGATTTCCCCAGTTGACGTACGTAGCTCAATGTTTTGTTGCACTAAATGTTCTATGTTCTTTCTATGCGCAGCTATTTATTGCCGACGTCTTTAGTTCTTGGAAGAACACTTAAGCTTTAAATATAATATATCGTCATTTGTGTTACGACATTTGATATTACCGGGATTACCCACTGAGTCGCACAGGAAATAAGTTATAATGATTATTGAATTAATGCATCATGAAAGTGAAAATGCTTGTTTTAAAAACTGCATCTCTGCCAGAGCCTGAGTTGAAAGACTGCGATGTGTCTAATTGTATTTATTTGGCTTGGTACATACATACGATACAATACACTATGTAAACCAATGTGTAACCTTTAAAAAATAGCGTTTTAAAAAGGGGAATTTTTTCAGTCACAGAAGTTACTAACATTGTTTCGGTTTAAGTCATGGGATGTTTTAATTATGGGAAGCATTTTACAATTTTAAATCATACGATTTTCGGAAAATTGTGAAACGTGCTTTAACTTGAGTGGAAATAAGACATTCGTAAAGATTAGTTCGCAATTTGCTGTGAAAACACGTGAAATAGTACACAATTTGAGACAATTTCATATTATTGCTTCATCTTCTTCATCTCTTTCAAAACCATCTTTCAAACAAATTAGTCAAGTATTTAAAAGACTTAATGAAAGTGACGTACCGCAGAGAACCGTGCATTAGTCAGTTGTGTAATATTAAGCAAAAAAGGTCGGAAACTATACTCAGCCAGATTATCAAGCCAAAAGGAATAATTTATAGTCGTCGACAGGCGAACAATTGATGACTTTGTATTCAAGTATAGAAAATATTGCAAATGTTTAAGCTATAATTGGGGTATACCCTTAGGTTAATAAAGATACATCTCTAGTGGTGATACATCTCTAGTGGTGATACATACATCTCTAGTGGTGATACATCTCTAGTGGTGATACATCTCTAGTGGTGATACATCTCTAGTGGTGATACATCTTTAGTCGTGTGATATATTTAAAGAAATCAAACTAAATTTTTCAGTTTAAGGTAGTTTAATTGATCACATTCGAAAAATATTGTAAAGTAACCATGGATGTTTAAAAAAAAACAATTTTCCAAAACTGAAAGTTTGTAAGATTTTCAAACTTGTATGCTGATGCAGTTCATGTCTTCATTGTCTCTGGTTGATCACACTTCAAGTATCCATGTTTTTCAAGCTCAGCTCTAAAAGAAAGAAAATCAAAGATAAGTTACTGTATAAAGTTGACGACCAGCAACAATCATTTACCTCAACTGATTAGAAAAATCATCTTCTACATTGTCGTCATCCCAGTCATCGTGCCAAATATTATTTTCATCTTGATCTTCATCTGCTTCTGCCCATGCTAAAAAATTAGTGATTTTCTAAGGTTTCAACATCAATAATTAAAACAATTCGTGATATACAATTTGTCATGACAACATATAAACATTGTCATATATACTTTGTTCAATGAAGCTGCTATCAAAAAGTGAATTTGTCTAAATATAGTGAACATGAAACAGTTATCAATACATGTGCTGCATAGCGTTAATTATATGTGAAAATGAACATTTAGCATTCCCTCGAGCACGCCATATGACAAGTTTTGAAGTCCAATAAGCAAACAGCTGCTTATATAGTACTACCCAGTAGTACACTTGTACTAACTAGTGAGTGAGTGGTATATAGTACTACCCAGTAGTACACTTGTATTAACTAGTGAGTGAGTGGTATATAGTACTACCCAGTAGTACACTTATACTAACTAGTGGGTGAGTGGTATATAGTACTACCCAGTAGTACACTTGTACTAACTAGTGAGTGAGTGGTATATAGTACTACCCAGTAGTACACTTGTACTAACTAGTGAGTGAGTGGTATATAGTACTACCCAGTAGTACACTTGTACTAACTAGTGGGTGAGTGGTATATAGTACAACCCAGTAGTACACTTGTACTAACTAGTGAGTGAGTGGTATATAGTACTACCCAGTAGTACACTTGTACTAACTAGTGAGTGAGTGGTATATAGTACTACCCAGTAGTACACTTGTACTAACTAGTGGGTGAGTGGTATATAGTACTACCCAGTAGTACACTTGTACTAACTAGTGAGTGAGTGGTATATAGTACTACCCAGTAGTACACTTGTACTAACTAGTGGGTGAGTGGTATATAGTACTACCCAGTAGTACACTTGTACTAACTAGTGAGTGAGTGGTATATAGTACTACCCAGTACTACACTTGTACTAACTAGTGAGTGAGTGGTATATAGTACTACCCAGTAGTACACTTGTACTAACTAGTGAGTGAGTGGTATTATAGTCAGGGTGCATTCCGTGTAAACACCACGCCGAAGGTTTGAAAATAATATTTTTTTACGGCAAAATGTTGAAGTTTCCCGCCAACCCAATGTAAGCCGAATTAAGAAATAATATAAACTTAAGTATTCATGTTTAGTTTAACCATTACAACAAATGTGAATAATCAATAGTAATAACTAATTTCGCCCTTTACGCCAAGATGATAATTTCTCCGGAATGCACCTTATTGGAGTAATGCGATTGCCACTTATTTGGTTTAGATTACAAATATTTTGAATAATTTCCTGGACTTCTACATAATTGAATTGAAGAAACTCAACCTTCTGCTGGAAATTCTTCAAATTCGTCGTCCTCTTCGAGAAGTCCTAAATCTGTGTTTGTGTCATTGACTTTCTTTTCGGCGGCCATGTTTGATACCTATGACAAATACTTCAAATAAGAAAAACAAAATAGATGTAATTCCGGTACCTCGTGCCCAGTCCATGTCAGTGAGTCAGTACCAGTCAGTACCATGGCACAGTATAGGGAATATACAGTAAGGCCAGTTCGCTGAGCAACTGGCTGCTGTATATTTAATTAGTTTACTGGCTGCCGTTTGCCATATCGTCAATCCTATTGGTCACACAATGCAATTTACTTGCTGCCAATATGGTAATCACATGCGTAGTAAGATATGCATGGCACGAAAAAATTCAAAGGAGTGGCTCTACTGTATGTTCTCTATACTGTGGCCATGGTCAGTACAGAGTGTCAGTCCATGTACTGTAATGATTTTATTGATGTAATTACATTTACTTGCAGTGTGTCAAGGAAACAGTGTTAAACAGAAGAATAATTTTGACAAATATTTATCGATTTCGAAGAGGAGTGCAATTCTAAGCAACAGTCGCTAGCACAATCCACACGTTATTATTAAACTTATTGTACATGGAAATATGTTTATGATATAATAACTACACAGAATTTAAAAACACACAATTAAAAATCTCTACTTCTATTGATGATCAACAACCAGCATGTTGGTATTATGTCGTATAGACGTTGACGTAAACTATCTCCACATAAATGATATCGTGGAAAGCATTCTTAGTCCAGTAATAGACAGCTACCAAATCACTTCTTTAGAGTCATCATATTCAAGGAAGTGTTTTTCAATTGGCGAGATAACTCTGTTGATTGAATAGTGATTTTTAAATTGTACATAAAATCTCATCACTTCCCAAAATCAAAGTTTTTGTAAGGTTTAGCAAATCACAAAAAGAATATAAAGAAAAAAAAATTTAACCACAACTGAAACAATTTATTGCTTCACTAAGCAATGTTTAAAGTAAAGTCAAAACTATATAACATATTGTAATAAATATAAAGTCTAACTTTATTATCTTGTAGTCAAATGAACGTGTATCCAATCAAGATACCACTGAACATCAGTATATACACTGTAATCTTTAGAATTATGACAATCTTTTCCAAAACTGTTCACTGCTACAGCTACATATCCTTTCCTACTCTTACACATCAATGAACCACCTCCTTCACCCTCACATGTCCCATCTTTACCAATAGATCCAGCACATAACATGCGCTCAGTGACATTGAAGTTATCAAACGTATTACAATCTTTATGTGGTACAATAGGGGCAATCATGGTTGATAATGGATAAACAACATAAGATAAAGCTTCATGAGTTCTCCAACCGGCAATATAACAAACTCTTCTTTTTTCATAAAGAGCACCTTTCTCTGGTAAACATATTTTGTTTACATATTTTCCCAGTTTTGCAGATGTATGTAACTTTATTAATGCCAGGTCATTTTCATTATTTGAACTGTTATAATTTGGATGGATTCGAATGGCTGAAACATCAAATATTTGATCGTAAACACCCGCAGATTGCACATCCACTGAGCCAAGTTTAACCTTCCAATCAGAAATTTTTGCGTTTCTAAATAGTAAAATTGAAAAGTTGACATAATATAGAATATGGTTTTTGTGGGAAAATTTAAAGATTTCAACCTCTTTACGCAATGCGCTGCTGTCATTATCCATTGCGAAGATATTAAAACGCCTCCACAAGTCACGGTGGACATTCCTTTTCTTATAAGAGCTGCCTGCCATGGCCAATCACCTCGCTTGTTATATCGACGATTCTTTCCTTTGTCAAGCTCTTCATAACTAAATTCTGAGAAACCACAACTCTCTACAAGAAAATTCAACCATTGAACATTGCATCCAGAGTTTAGTACTTAGTACCTTAAAACTTATAATCAGAGAATTAAATGGATGTGACTAAAAAACAAACAAACAAACAGCAAAGAACATTTCCTCTTGAACATGTTATACATTCTTATAATGTATCGATGCAGACTTCGGTTTTGCATTCTTTCTTTGGCACAACACATAGCCAAATATGACGTAATAACAAATTTCGTATCACTTTATTATAAGCACCAACATATTTTATGACAATGATACAATCACTAGTCAATGTTTTATCAACTCATTGTTCATCTCTGGAGAACAATGAATGTCGTTAACTTTCAAAAGAAAAATTGACTGATAATTTTGCAAAGCAGTAGGAAAGAGCACAAGATAACGAAAACAAATCGTCTATCAAAGTAAAACGTCCATCAAAAGACTTAAAACTAGTCTTGGTCTCATCCTATCTTTAATAAAAAGGTAATTTGTGATAAACCACCCATTAAAATAACACTAGAAACCTGTGCATCTAGTGATATTTTCTACCTGTACTTATTGGTGAATTTCCATCTTTATTCTCACCACCGATTTCTTTATAATTAATTTTGATGTTAGTTTGACGTTTTCCTGACATGACGTACTTTATTGAAAGAAAACGACCTGGCGATGTGATAGGATACGGCTCACTACCATTGCAAAATCTCACTAAGACTGGAGCATATTCTGTTAAACCATTTTTTACTTCGACAAAATCCTCGCTGCAGCTAGACATATCGTCAAATAAGTTGAAATCTACAAAATTAATTTGAATCTGGCTGCCTTCTTTCCCACGTAGCTTCCATTGACAAATATCCTTTACATTTATGGAGGACTTTCCAGTGAGGGCGCCAAAAATATTTTTGCACGTTGCAGCCTTTAAATTCACTTCTACAATGATAACAAATCAGAGAACTTTAATACTTTTCATGATACGACGAAGGGAAATTTCTCTTTGTTGTAAAATTTTTCGTGGCATCTTTGCTAGTTATAGCATTTTTCTAAATATATATATGTTACTTTATCTCACTGCACAGATTCAAGTAATTTATTGATAAAAGGTTACAAGAGCATAAAAAGCTTTCAATCCAGCTAAATCTATCCTACACTGTCCAAAATACTACATTTTCAAATGTTCTTCATTGTTCTACACAATCTGAAACTGTACTTCATTGTTATGCATTGTCTTTTATATAGAAAAACCCTAGACTTCACCGTCTTACCGGTAGGTGTTGTTCCAACGATGGGTCCTAACTGTTGTGGAGTGTATTTCATCCAAGATATTTCAAATCCTTTGGCACTCTTTGCATTATTCGTACGAAATGTGATTGAAAGCTGGTTTCCCATTGATATTAAATACACTGGTACTTTATTTCCACAGTATTTTCCTAGAACTGTAGAATTTGCTAAAACACCATCTTGTACGACGACGTAATCAGAAGAGCATTGATTGGAATTTTCAAGTTCAAATTCATTAAAGGAAAGAGCGATTTGACTTTCTTTGTCAACGTATATTTTCCAAATGCAGGTGAGTAATGGTGCATAATCAAGGGGATACGACGGAGAGAATATTGTACCGCTGTAAAATACAAGCTCAAAGTCCCCACCACAACCTAGAAAAATGCAACAAATACTCCAGTCACCATGATTGCTACGACATGATGAAACTACGACACAAAATTATTACTAAAACTTGAGTATAAATATCATCGCGCTTGTGCAGCTTTTACTCAAAAATAAGAAAATCGAATTTTTAGATTTGCAATTTTTATTCTAAACACAAATTTTTTACGGAGAAAATAAGTCTTCCATCATTTTGAGAATAAAAGCAGTTTTGCTCAGTCATGTTGCAAGCCATACTGTTCAGACGATACGAGACGAAAAGCAGTTTTTATGTAATGGTATATATACTTCTGTATTCTGGGCGAAAAGCATAAAATTCCCCTACCTGTCATAACTCTATGTTTTCCAAGAACTGAAGGTGTCGTTATTGAAGTGGATTTTGTGGTCTCTGGAACTATAGTGTCCCATGACAAATGAAAACCACCTTTGGAAACTGCATCGTCAGAACGAAATTCTATCCATAAATATTTTCCAGATGAGTAATAATACTGCTGAGGGATAAATGCAGACGATCCACAAAATCTTCCAATGATGGGTGAGTCAACATTTGCTCCATCTCTTAAGATCAAATAATCCAATGCGCAGTTTATATCTTCTTCTAAGTCAAAACTATCAAAGGTAATACGTATTTGATGTCCTGAAGCAATAGAAATCAACCATATGCAGTGAACATTTGACGTGTACATCTGAGGATAACCAGGAGAGGTAAGGATACCAGATGATTGAGTTAACTCTCCACCACACTCTAAATAGCCATTTAACGTCAAACAACGAAAGAAACAGTTCGGAGTTATTGTGTTTTATTATACTCACTAATAAATAATATTTACCCGAAGTCGATGTGTTAGTTGGTACTGCAGTAGTTAACTGAATGTTTACGGCAGTCCATTTTAAACGAAATCCTTTACCAACACGAGATTTATCTGAATGGAAGATCACACGAACACTGCTATAAGATGATGTAATACTTGCAGGAGCATCCTGTCCACAGTATCGCCCGATTTCATTATTATCTAAGTTAGCACCATCTTTTATGCTGACAAAGTCATAGACACAATTTTTCTCACTTTCCAAATCAAAATCGGAATCAAACAACAAACGGACTCTGGACGGCTTTTGAACACTAATAACCCAGGAACATTGGATATCTTCGGGGTACAAATTGGGATATGCAGGTGTTTGAATAATTCCTTCATTTGATGTGAACTGCTCATCACACTCTAAATAAAAAGCACAAGATTATGTTAAACAGAAAAATCTCACTTTGTTCAATGCAATTGAAAATCTTTCTTTCCATTTTAAAGCTGTACACAAAAGTATCAGACTATCGACATTTACAAACGTACCCTTGATCATTGAATAACTTTTAACTTTTTACTTCAAAGGTTAAACAAAAGTTATGCACGTCGCATAGTATATTGCTTGGTAATTTATAATGTAATATGTTATGACAAACTAAAGAGTTTTGTGAACCGCAAATAAGAAATTAAGATAGATCTTACAATGTTATAATGGTTTACCGATTTCTGTTGTATTAATTGGTGGTTTTTTTGACGGTTTTGTCAATACTTGATAAATGGCGTTCCAACCAATCAAGAATCCTCCTCGGGCTATGGAAGAATCTGAGTTAAAGCGAAGCAGAGCTGTGTTCTGTGATGTAATGATTGTGGCAGGTTTACTTGAACCACAATAACGACCAATGATTCTGGACGTTTCACTTAACCCATCTTTTATGAGAAGATAGTCAAAGCGACATTGCGAAGCGCTTTCCATTTCAAAATATAGAAATTTCAGAACGATTTGATAACCAACTGGACCTTCGATTATCCAATTACATCTTTCATTATATGGATATCGTCGAGGAAACTTGGGTGATCTGATTGTTCCTTTTGTACCATTTAATCTAGTTTTACCACAGACTGAAATGAAGACGAATATTACATTATACCACTTACTATTAATTGTTAACAAGCATATGAATTACTTTTAGTTAGAATAATGCTATTTTAAAATTGAAAGATTCAAAACTGCTCTTTAAGGAAATTTCTCTGACACTAAATCGACCGTCTTCGACATTGTTTGTCGACATATTTTTTTTTCCACGAGGGAAACAACAAGCACGCAGTGTTGATGTCATTATTAAAGTTGTATTACTCATGCTAATGGTTGCTCAATGGTTACTGGTGTAATACGTGTAACTTATTTTATTACTGACTGATGTCATCATGGATGTGATTATAGTCATTATTCATGCAATTACAATATTTACTAACCATTCTTTTCGTCTACCACAGGATATGGAAATGTTCGAGAGATTTTTTTTGCTTTCCATGTCGCACGAAAACCACGGAAAGATTTCTCATTATCCGACACAAATCTTAACCACAATGCACCGCTGTCAGATTTGATAGGACCAGGCTTTCTGCTTCCACAGAGTCTATTAACTATAATATTTCTACCAGGAATTTCACCGCTGCCAATTTGAATGTAGTCAAATTGGCATACAGCCTGAGCTTCTATTTCCAAATCACGAATCTTCATGACAATTTCATGATTATATTTCGGTGACTTAATTATCCAAGTGCAGTTTAAATTTTCAGGATAGTTGTCAGGGTAGTTGGGAGAAGACACATATTTTTTTCTTACGATCATAACATCATTACAAACCGAAACTGTAAGGAAAATATAATACAAATTGCATAAAAATGAAATACGTACAAACGCTCCGTCAAGAATAGTAGAGAGCATAAGCAATTTGCCTTATTTACGAATGGGAAAGCAAAAAAAAATAATAGTCTTAAGACTGTTTATAGACTAAACTACAAATACAGGATGGATATTATGAGTAATACAATTGAGTTAATGGGAATCATTTGGAATGGATAAATAAATTTATAGCCTCTTTTCAATTGTTTGAGAGGCAACGTATCCCTACGCCTATATTTTTGGTTGCAAACTTCCTTGCCAGCTTTGGTTTAATAATAAAGTAAGAAACTCACTTTCGCGACTTGTTCAAGTTTGGAGTAAAACAACACATTGGCACACAAACATCGTACTTCACAAAGAAAAATTTATTGAAAAACCGCATGACTATATACAGCTTTTCCCCGCTTTTCTCGAGTATTTTTTTTCCGAATTTTGTAAAGTTTTGAAAAGTTTTCGTACGCCAGTACGCCTATGCTTCAGTGTGACAGAGACAAAAACAGCCGATTTCCATTAAATGTTTCTTTAAAATATCCATTGTAAAAAAGTAGTTTTGAATATCGTCTTAAATATTTGCTAATTGCATTTCATAAAGATCAAAGACGTAAAAAAAAACTTCCTGCAGTTATAAAGCGATATTATTTTCATAATTTTTCAAACAATAAACTGTCTTTGTGAGAATGGTTATACTTTATTTTGAGGAATTTAGTATCGGCTTTTTTAAGTATATATATTCCGACTTACATCTGCAGCTTCAGACAAATTTGCTACTTGACGTAAAGATTGAACGGTTACACAAACCTTTCATTATTAGTCGATGTAGAGAGATTTAGTTTACACTTAAACCAAACTGACCAACATATTAGCTATCACACAAATAACAAATAAGATTAACCAATCATCGATTCAAAATATCCAATTAAAATGGTAATATGAACAAGAGGCTACAAACACAACATAATTGTTATAATGAGGAATCACACTGAGCATTTTAAATATCACAAATACCTAAGAACACCCTTTTAGCACGTTTTCAACTTTTCTCATCTGGTTGGCGACCGGGTAAAACCGTTCAAAATCGTTTCAAGCTATTTCACACATTTATAGCACACTTAAACGTTTATGTAAGAAAAAACGAAAATCACTTTCTTTGCTATTTTTATCTCTGAAAAGAAAAATAACGTGCAGCAGACTATAAGCGTCGTTGCACTAATTGGTCTGGCATTTGCTAGAGTTTTACTGTGATGTTTACAATGTTTTTCTCGATATTTATGTACTCATAACGTTATGTTTTAAATAAACATACCTGGAACAGAATGAGAATGATTTATAGCGAAAAGAACGACGAAACATAACAAAATAATGGACATGATTCGTCTTAGAAGCATATTTCTAAATGTAAACAAAGAAATACTAGATTGAGTAAATAACGCTTTAAAATTGCAATATTATTTTATGTTGCTAACATTAAATAATTGTATGTTCCTTCAAAACTTTACTTAAAGTCAAATTATAATTTGAACAAAAGAATGTCAGATGAAATGCAAAGAAAAATATATGAATTTCAATATATTATCACTTACCATCCTACAGAAGTAACAGAACAGATAACAGACTGAAGACATCAAAATAATGAAACATATTGGTTGGTTACCTAAAATAGGGCTAGGAATTTCCAGAATGTATCTCATACATTATAAAGCGATGCTGCCATGTTGTGCAAAAGAAGCAATTGACTAAATTGTTCGATATCAGTAAAATTTCCGGCGTTTATCTTCAACGCAAGAGCTTCCGTTCAATTTCAAAAGCAAGAACTATGAATATTTCAAAAGACAAGACAAACACATTTATTTATAAAACAACGAACGCAAAACAACGTAAAATATTTCTAGAAGGACACGCTAAAGTTTTTAGGTTTAAAAAGTGCTTCAAAAAAAGCGAAATTGACTTCATATAACGAACACAGAATAACTACAAAGATCAGTCAGGGAGCTTCGATAAAGCGATGGGTGTGCTCAAATTGTGTTGTGTCCCTCACACAAGCTTCTTTTGCAATAGAAATGTCATTGATGGATAATTATAGCCTGATTTATTTTTCAAATGCAAACTTATTGACTTAGATTGTAGCAGAAATTTCATGCAGTGACGCATCTACTGTAGGTCAGACATAGCTGCTTATTTAAAATACTATATAATCTAACACTACAGTTTAGAAATTTACAGAGAATATTTAATTGATAAAATACTACCAATGTATTTAGCTCTACAGTATTTTCAAATGAAAAAATGTATTTATACTTATGTTATTTCAACCCTCTCTCGTCTGCTGTATGCATCAATAGGAAATTTGAAGAAAACTACTTATAACATTGTTTAACATTTACATTTGCAATTAATTTACAAAATATCTGCAATTGGAATCATTTTCGAAACTGGCCCCACTTTAGAATATTTTATGGTCAGTCGTTATCTAATATTAACATTTCGTTGCTTTAATCGAAAAAATTATATTACACGTACAATTCCTAATTTTTCTTTTACGCAGCTCTACTCCCCACAGTTACTCCTGACAATCATAGGGAAAACTTCTTGGATTCTACTCCTCCAAGATTCATTTTTAAATCTACTATTGATCAGTTTTTATTTATTTTCTCTTCAAACAATCTACCTTTCTCTTCCATGGTCTGCCCATTTCCATCTATCTTCAGATCTATAATATTGTTAATTGGTTTCCTCCATATTTCTCTTCATTAAATGCCCATCATACGTTCCTAAAGGCCCGTTCACACGATACGATAAAGTGAGCCTCAGACAGTCGGATCTGTCAATCTGATAAGTCGAATGGAAATAGAACAAGCTTTTTCAAACGTCGT
Organism: Xenia sp. Carnegie-2017; assembly: GCF_021976095.1. Lineage (NCBI taxonomy): Eukaryota > Metazoa > Cnidaria > Anthozoa > Malacalcyonacea > Xeniidae > Xenia > Xenia sp. Carnegie-2017. The sequence goes on along the minus strand of NW_025813482.1, from coordinate 8,978,123 downwards.
ATTTTGCATGTGTAGAATAAAATAGTTTGGAATAAATGCATGCAAAATTCGACGTATGAAACAATTAAATTCGACTGCTTTAATTGAGGTCGATCTTAACTTTAAATTCGACCGCTTTGGTCACATTATGCGACGAAAGTGCGACGTCGTTTCACACACTGAATTTTGCATGTGTCGAACACAACTTGGAACTCGCGTTTTACTCACAACAAAGTCTGGAACGAGATAAAGCGAAGACGTCGTGTAATAATTGCATTCGACGCATGCAAAATTCGACGTTTGAAAGAGGCCTTAGGAAGCCAACAAGCCCAAGACTTCTCACTCTCAATACTTCTCAAATATGATTGGGTGTGAAAACTTAGATGTGAAAAAGACTTAGAAACAACAACAAAAATAAGCAAAATATGTCGATAAATGTTCTGGATAAATAAATGATTGCCGCCACGACTATAAATATCTAAACGAATCTAAAAATCAACAAAATTATCGAAACGTCTAAACAAGCAGCGAAAAGTCGGAACCGAAACAATCGGATCCGACAAATCGGATTGTGTGAACGGGCCTTAACCTTGATTCCTTAATCTTCTCTACAATGCTTACCATACAAAATACCAAAGAAAGTCCATAAAAGTTCCAAGAGTGATTCACCTTAAGTTATTTGCGATTGGAATGTTTGAAAAACTCTATGTTTTCAATGTCAAAACAACATTCCACATGTTTTAAACTAATTTTATACGAGGAATTAACTATTTCTAAACAAATATTGCTCCAAAAGACACAAAGCATAAAATTTAAGACACAAACGAGTTTTTAAGCCTTGTCCTCGCTTGTGACACAGGTCAACACAAGCATAAGCATAACCATAAGCATAAGTGTCCTCACTTGCAATAAAACGCAGTAAACATAAGCAAAAATATAATTACGCATACGAGGAACGGAGAGTTTTGATAATCCTATGTCTATGTCGCAAGTAAGGACCAGAACTAAAGTCACTCACTCTTTGGCCTTTACTGTCAGTTTTTAAATAAAGTCACTTTAAAAAGAAATGAATAATGTTAATGATTCAGCGCATATGTAGCAGGGTAACAAATAGACGGATGGTCAGTTTTGATGCAGAAAAGTTCGTGCGTTCAAAAAAACTCCGTTACAGAAATTATGAAACAGTTATAGTATATATATATAACAAATATTAAAGTCACCAATAAAGCTTTTTTATATTTTCCTTGACATAAATATACATGCATACATGCACAGCACAGACTACACAAATAAATATTATGTACATATTTAAATAAAACAAATCAACATTAAATTGATTTTAACTGACATACTTTTCTCTGATTGACCTTCTTCTTGTAAACGTAGAATCAATCAAATGTTGTTTCGATGGACTTTGTAAGCCTAGTCTGATTTTTGGAGGAGTATGAGGATCAATGACCTCCCAAACATGGGAATTCGAGACATGAAATTTCAGTAGATCAGCAGCTTCTCTGTTATCTACACAAGCAAAATACAAATTTTTAAAACTAAAATAAATACTATCATGAAACCATTCACTACACCGTGTTTCACGCCTTACGGTGATCATCTGGTGAAAGAAAATAATAAAACTTTAGTTTCATTAATCGTGCCGTACATTATTCAAATTATCAAATTGCCTAGCGCGTTTAAAGCTAAATATTCAAATGAATTGATTCGTCCGATTATAATTTTCATACCGTAAACCTATTTGCTCAGAACAGTATATTGTTGTAAAAATATAATGTTGAGCCAATTTACTATGGATATCATTGAGAAGTTAGGTGTGAAATCAATGTGAAAAAGAAGATGTACTCCATTTATGATTACTGTTACAATAATTGCTGCATAGATATCACAATGAGGCAAAGGACTTTTGTTTCACAAAAAAACACATTTAACCTGCATTGTTTGCAAAATCAATGGGGTAGATTCCTTTACGGTTGGCAATGCTTGGATCAGCTCCTGTTGAGAGTAATATGCAAAATTTTATCAAAAAATAGCGAACTTTCATTAGATATAACCATTATTTTTCATATGCAAAATCTAAGAACGAACAATGATGAATATCTTTAGGATTTTATATCATTTGATCAACTTGAACAATTTGACAGTAATACACAGCTGCAGTACACATTTAAACAAATGAAAATTTCATTTTAGAATTTTAAAAACTTAATGCTTATGAGTCGAAACAAGGGTAATATATCTCAAGTAATTAAATGGACATTTTATATATGTATATGTATATGACAAATACCTTTACGTAAAAGATATCTAATGAGCATAAGATTTCCATGACACGCTGCAATACAGAGAGGAGTGTTTCCAATCCAGTTCTTACAATTTATATCACAACCTATATGAGAATACATGGAGCTTTAACACACATACTTATGCAGTACTTCAGTTATAAACATGTAGCCATTACCATCAAACACAATGTCATAGGTACGTACGCACGTTTGAACGACCAAGTTATCCAAGGTTTAATCTAAAGTCTATCGTAATTCCAACACTTCACGTGTAGTCAGTTATATATTACCTCTACAGTCTAAAAACTGACTTCACTCATTTATTTTTGGGTTCTTTTGCAGGAAGCAGTTATCCCTGAGCGGTCTTAATTCTTATTTTTATTCAGAATGAAAACAAATACATATATAACGGATAAAATAGATAATGACATACAGCCACCTAGTTGAATGCAACATGTGCGTAGCAAGTGATGTGAGGCGTTCAATTTTTGAGAGATATGTTCTGTCAATGTTCTTGAAAACAAGCACAAAAGTTAAAAGGCAAGAAGGAAGAGTCAAATAAGGACATGACGATAAAGCAATTTCTCTTACATTCCAAAGCAAGCAAGAGCTGGCAGTTAACCTTAAAGAGATTTTTTAAAGTACGACTTGAGTAATGATGGTGTTTTGTTGTGTCATGGTGTGTTTAACATTTTGCAAAAGTCAACGTGCAGAACGCATATAAATGTAATGAATAAAAAGCAGATACTAAATTCATCTTGCACGTACTTGACGCAACAACTCAATACGTCATGTAAACAAATTGAATATTCATTCTCAGAATATAGATGTCTTTATATACTTAACATTAGAGAACTGTTTCAAAATAACTTTTTGGAAACCGAGACAGGACGAGACTTCCAAAATGATACTTAACGTAAATCATGAAGGGAAATTATGTCTTATATCTTTCAAGTGAGCAAATAAAGTACTTAATGTAAAGTATCATTTTAACGAGCATCACATAACATTTGAATCAGAGCCTCATTATCATGCTGACTCTTCATGAACCTACGTAATGTTAAATCTCCCAAGATCTGTTAAAGCAATTTTCAAGATTGCCTACAGTATTTTTCTTACTCATTAACGTTCATACATTCAACACTTCAAAATTGTTGTGGTTTCACCATAAACAATTGTTGTAGTTTTCTTCATGAAATTTCCACAATACTATCCTTGCTCTCTGACACTGTCGGTCATTTACTATTTTTCACATGTTTGTGCCCTAATCTGTATGCTTGTGAAATAAATTGGATCAAAAATATATTTGCATTTAATAAAACTACACTTCAAACTTTAGGTTGATCACAAATTAGCCTATCAATTACCTGCCCGCAGCAAAACATCCATTGAACCAAAGTTCCTACATTGACTTCTAGAAAGAGCAAATGTGACAAGATGGAGAGGTGTATCTGCCCATTTTGTTCTTCTTTGAATGTCTGCTCCTTGATGAAACAAGAAAAATTACTCAGAACACATAACAAATTGAAGAACAATGCTGTTAAATAAAAAAACACATTGTGACACATCTCTGGCAATATTCTTCAGTCATTTATGATGTGTTAACTTACCATAAGATAAACAAAATCGTAGCAATCTCTCACTACCCGAGAAACAAGCACACTACAAAAAAAAGGGAATATTGATTTGTGAACATAAATTATTTTAGTGTTTTTAAAGTGAGTGAAATACATATGATAGTGGGTCTAAGACTTGAATGAACTTTTCTATTAATCATCCATCATCTTACCTCGTCATCCACTGTCTTACCTTGTCAACCTCAGTCTTACCTCATTATGTAGTGCCTTACCTAACAATATACTGTCTTACCCTGTCATCTACTGTCATGCATTCTAGTGTACTATCAACTTTTGTCACTCTTTATCTTCTAATGTTGTAATTCACTATCTTTTATCAATAAAAAATTTACCAAAAATAATGTCATTTTCGTGTCAGTTGTATCAAGAATTGGCATTTCTTTGTTCATATCAACATTTGGTTTCCTCTTTATAAATTGTATCACTGCATTGCAATGTTCAGGTTTGTAGGCCATCTAAAAAATAAAAAATATATAAACATTGATGTTACACTGAAATTGTATCAGCATTTTCAAAAAAAATTTTCACCTTTGCCATGTCATACACAGACTGAGGAATCTGTAATTTTTCTTTCTGCAATTTATTGTGACCTGAATTAAAAGTTATAAGGACACATAATTCATTTTATATATATGTAATAGTATATACTACAAGTAATACTATGATTTTTGAACCGTAAATTTAGCCTGTCCCCATAATATAATATAAAATATTTTATCATGGTATTTAAAAAGTCATTGAAATACTTGTACAATTTGGCTCATTACCATAAAATAAATATTTAAGCAGAAGTAATGTTATCTTTATAAATATCAGTATAAATAGGGAGCCGATTATTCCTGATACTTTTCCTTTAGTAAGTGCATGAAAATCACAAGTTATATTGTTGGTAGGAATGACATTTCGCCATAGATAGAAGCAGTTGTACAATCCTTTGATCCATTCTTCACTTGCTGTCCAAGAAAGCCCTATCTCACTCCACATCATCACAAAATACGACAGAATTTCAAGTTGAGAGGTTGGTTACAATGATACAGATTCGACACTTTAAGAATAAAGCAGAATCCATTGCATACGTTTTAAAAGAAATACGTTTCTTAAACCATGTAATAACAAAAACAATGGATATTTTTTAATTTCCCGCTAATTTCTCGTAGTTGTAATTTTCCTTTGGAGCCATTGGAGGACTGGGTTTGAAATTTGTTTGAGCTTGAGCAAGCAGTATTGATGTACAGCGTAATTGAATATGGCGAATTTTTGTTATTTGTTGTTTGTAGTAAAATAAATAGATTATGTTCAATGACGACGTAAAATACTTGAAAATCGTTGGTTTTTTGAAAATCTTTTATCAAGATGGGTGAAGAGAACGATAGATTGGAAGAGGTATTTAAAGTGTAGTATGACGAAATATTCGCCATAATTGAACGTTCTTAACAGACGATAAAATATCAAAATATCCGCTGCAAAAATGTCAAAAACATCCATTCCCAAACACTTGCAAGTACTGCAAGTGAAGTATTCATTTGAATGACTTCTTACCTCATTTCATATTCTTGCTGTATAATATGAACAGACAATCTTGTCTTTATTATATAATTTCTTAATAAAGTAAATGGTTTGAACCTGGGAGTATCGTTACATGTTTGTAAATGTAGATCGTCCAGGTTGGGATAGTCCTGAGAAGGACTGTTTTTGTTGTTGTTGACTGACGTTTCGACAACCTTCTTCATCTTCATCTTCAGAGTTGTCGAAGCTAAGGTTGTCGAAACGTCAGTCAACAACAACAAAAACAGCCCTTCTCAGGACTATACCAACCTAGACAGTCTACATTTACAAACATATAATTTCTTAAGATCGTATTCCAGATGCATATGAATTTTTATAGACTGGTAAATGGAATCTCGAACGTGAGCAGGAACTAAGATTTGAAGTTCCCGAACCCGGAGACTCTCTTGGCAGTCTGTCAGCTGAATTAGCTGTACGTCATTATAAAGTTTATTTAGCTTTAATCAAGTCTATCGTTTTCACACTTTATCTCTAACCCTTCCTCATGACAATCTTGTTTGGATAAGTTAAGTTAACTCTTGCAACTAAAAATGATTTTAAGTTTATGGAAAAGCTAGAATATACATAAATATTGAATTCTTTTTATTAAAGTATCCATGTGTGACATGTGTACAAATGTATTTTATATTTAAATTATATAATGATTGGATTTTTACAGAATGAAAATTTAATTGAACTATAAGACAATATTTCCATGTTTTTAGTTATTAAAAGGACAAGCAGAGGTTTTTGGAACTGAATTAGTTTTACATAAGAAAGTACAATTTAAACCTGGATCAAAGATTGCTGTGTTCACTTGGGATGGCTGTATTATTGAAATATCCTCAATTGTCTTATATTTTTCTGTCTTTTTGTTATGTTGTTCATAATTGTATGTTGTTTTGTTATAAACATATCAATTTTTAAACTGTAATTTATCTGAAAATATTTTTTGTAATATCATCTTTAACTTTACCATAAATAACTGGAGCTGTTGAAGGAGCATATGTTTCAAGGGAGACGCCAATGTTGATGTATCTTAATCTTCATGCTGCCCTTGATCAAATGAGAGAAAAGGCTCGCAAGAATCCTGGTTTGACTGGACCAAGAGTATGTTTTCTTTCTCTTATAAATCAAGTTTGGTTGTGTTTTTTTTATCATAAAAATACTGAAAACATTTGAACTTTTATGAACTTTTATAGATTATGATAACAGGACCTGCTGATGTTGGCAAGTCTACCTTGTGTAGAATATTATTAAATTATGCTGTACGAATGGGAAGACGACCTATATACTGTGATTTAGATGTTGGTCAGGTTAGTTAAAATACCATCTTCATATTGTTATGCTCTGTGTTTATTTTAACACTAGACAATAACGTTTTACTTATGATTATTGTATTTAGGGAACAATATCTATTCCTGGTTCAACAGGTAATGATCACCGACAGGTCTTTGAGGTCAACGACTCAAATATAAATATTTACAATTCGCTTTGCAGTCTGGTCACAATTTAGAAATATTTCTATCATTTTTTTATTATGTTAGGTGCACTTCTTATTGAAAGACCTGCAGATATTGAAGAAGGTTTATAAACAAGTTTTATGTATAACGGATTATAGTAAATATAACTAACATATGACTTTGTTGTTCTGTTTCATGAGAAATTTATTTTTCACTTTTGTTCATTTATTTTTTAACTCCAATATACAATTTGTCTTTAGGATTTCCTGTTCATGCGCCTTTATTTTATCATTTTGGACATGTGACACCTGCTGATAATTTGAAATATTACGATGTTTTAACATCTCAAATTGCCAAAGTTGTTCAACAAAGATTTGAGAAAAATAATGAAGGTAAAATCACTTTGGATAAAACTAAGCTTTGCCAAATTCTGTTATTTATTCCATTTTTACATTTATTTAGCTCGAATTGGAGGTGTTGTGATAAATACTTGTGGATGGGTGACTGGTGGGGGTTATAAGATGTTGGTTCATGCTGCAAAAGTTTTTAATGGTAATTTTAGATATCTTAATTTCCCACACACAAGTTTGTTGTGTGACATGTTGTGTATACGCACATCTGCGTACGCACGTATAGATCTTGAAGCTTAAGATAATGGTTTTTGAAATAATTTGTGAAACAATAGGATATTAAATGTACAGGGTGATGAGAGAATAAAGATTTTGTTTTCAATCAGCTATGGAGTATTTTTCCTTATTTACTCATGAAATATGATGTTTTTACATCCATACGTACTTCTGTGTATAATGTCTAATTATTTTTCGACTTCTTGTCTGCATTGCACAGCAAGATAGATGTTTTCTGTACAGCAGTTTTTAACTTTATCTAATTTTTAACATTTTGAACGCATTTAAAACTTATTGTGTTTATAGTTAACGTGATTGTAGTTCTTGACCAAGAACGTCTCTATAATGAATTGAAAAAACAGTTTAACGATGACGTCGAAGTTCTTCATCTTCCAAAGTCTGGTGGGGTAGGAACAATTGTTGTTTATTCATAAAGAGTTTAGTAAATGTGACGTGTCTTCTGACGTCATTAATGACGTAAAATAGAGTGGAGTCGTCTTTATACCATTATTACTGATTTTTATCGATGTCTTCGATGGCACGTTGCGTTTGCTAAAGTTTCACTGTACTAAATGGTATATTATGTACTTTCAACAGGTTGTTACTCGAAGTAAACAGTTTAGGAAACATTCAAGAAATGAAAGAATACGACAATATTTTTATGGAGTGAAAAATAATTTCTATCCTCACACGTTTGAATTGAAGTTTTCCGACGTGAAAATATTTAAAATTGGAGGTTTGTCAAGATCTTTGTTTTTCTCTTTTTTTACGTTGGAGTTTCGACTCTCTCGACTTTTCACAATTGCACTAATGAATACTACCGTAATTCTTGTTTAGACTTGAACTTTGCTTTCAGCTCTCCGTTTTCTACCCTCCTGTTTTGATGCACAGCTCTATTATCGGTTAAACATTTTCTAGCTTCAGGCTTGTTTTTTTTAAAGCACCTGCAGTGCCCGATTCTTGTTTTTTTTAAAGCGCCTGCAGTGCCCGATTCTTGTTTACCTATTGGAATGCAAAAAGATGATATTGAAACAAAGCTAGTTCCAATGCAGCCAGGTAGGAAATGCATTTTGCGTACCTGACATTGTTGAGTCTTTTTTCTAATTTTTATCGTTCATGCAGGAAAAGATCTTCTCCACTGTGTCATGGGACTTAGTATGGCCACTGATCTTGACGAAGATCTATTAAGGACGAACTTAGCTGGATATATTGTTATGTAAGGATAAATTTAGTATACTGGGGGGGGGGCGATTAAAGGCGACATTTTCATATTTTTTTCTGGACTGGGTAACATGTATAACCATTGTAACATGTATGACCATTGTATGACCATTGTAACATGTATAACCATTGTATGACCATTGTAACATGTATAACCATTGTATGACCATTGTAACATGTATAACCATTGTATGACCATTGTAACATGTATAACCATTGTATGACCATTGTAACATGTATAACCATTGTATGACCATTGTAACATGTATAACCATTGTATGACCATTGTAACATGTATGACAATGGGTTGAGTAACATATGCATTATACGTAAATTGAAGCGATTGTTATTTGTTTCTTGTTGGGCAACACTCCATCTAACTTTCAAAATCAAAACAAAAATAATTATAATTCAAGACTTAATTATTGTTAGAGGCTTTAGTCCATGAAAATCCCTATCCTATTTTTCAAATTAACATAAGGTTTTGACGTATTTAACAAGTGTTATTTTTATTTAGAACGGATATTGATATGGAGCGTCAACAATTTAAGATTCTTTCTCCTGCCCCAAGACCTTTACCCAGGAATTTTCTTCTTCTTAGTGATGTAAAATTTATGGATATAAAGTGAATAGAAACTTTACAGATAGAAAGATTTTCCTCATTACCAGATAATTATTGTTGTTTTTACATTCTTCGTTTCAAATGAATTATTTTTCATTAACTTCCAGACATTTGTGATTTTAATAAATTTTATACTTACATAACGTAAGTATATGTAAATGCTCGTTTTTGAGCATAAGTAACATGTAAAATGGTATCAGTAGGAAATTGGTAACAAAAACAGACGACGTTTAGAACTGTTACACTTCTACCAAAAAATACATGTTGTAGTGTATAATTATGTTCTGGGCTGTCAATCCTGGTCCACGTCTTTTAAACAATGAAAGATAAATTGCTTGCTGTGCTATCATAGGATTTTATTGAAAGTTTTCAGAGTTTCACATCTCTGTGCCGAAATTAATGCAGGAATCATTGTTAGAAGAAACGTTAGTAATGTAAGTTTGAAGATATGATGTGGTTGATTGTAAAAACTACTAATGAATTCGACATACCTAGAGTGTGTCCAAAAGTTTGTCTTGTTTGGTAAGATAACTATAGATTAGTTCTCTTTGTTGATGCCTCCTTATTGAACTTCGTGTACGTGCTGCTTCCAGGATCTTAGTAAACTGCTTTTGATAAATCTATCTTTTTGAACTTTTTCCTTATGAGTTGTACATGAAGAATTTTCGTTGAAGATGCTTTTCTGATGGCCTGCTGTGGAGGAGTAACACACAACCATATTCCGCAAAATACTTTTTATTTTTTGGTCAATGTTCCAAAATTTGCTCAATTAGAAATTGGGTAACTATTTACGCAGGCCGAAAACAGATTTTCTGATAACAATGTTCCTGTGCGAGTGCCATATCTCAACAACGCTCTTTGAGACGAACCAGGTGGAAATGCATTAGACAGTTTTACTTCATACTTCATACTAACAAATGTGTCATCGTAAAAATGTCAGTCGTGTAAAATGAAGCACTTTTTGTTAAAGTATGTGATTCTTTAACGTATAATCAATACATTCACTTTCTATGTTAAAAGTGTGCTTCAAGCGTTCAATTGCAGATCATTAAAAATAGATATCTCATATGTTAAATTGACTTCCTTCTTTCGCCTCATCTCGTTTTCTTCTCACGACGTTCTTCGCTATTTTTGTGTTCATTGCATCTAAACGTAAAGAATGTTTTGAAAAGTACATTTTCATAGTATCATTAATCCATGCTTTCAAAGCCTACTCGCAGCTAAAATCTGTGTGTAAGGGGGAGGGCGGGGGGGCTCATCATCAAAGGAAACGACGTTCGGTGGTTGATTCATAATGTCATATGAATTTACAGTGAGAGTTCACTTAATTGAGTACAACAAAACAAAACTAAGCCTAATCATGCAGGCCGATACGGACTTCTGAGTTTGCAATTTTTATATTTGTTTTGTTGCATGTCGACATATTCAGTTTATTACTTTTATCAATATTATATCTTATGTCAACTAACGTTGGTTAAACACAATCAGATGTTAGCTATATTTAAATAGAACGCTTTCATAACAACCCATTTTGTCAACTTGGCAAGTGGGAGGAAACCAGAGCTTCAGAGAAATCCCTCGACATTCAGTAGTTCTACAACATTATTATTTCTCGTATAACTACTCGTGTGTTGACAGTAGACGACGTTTTATATTGAAAACTTAGATAATTCTAATATAAAAAATCCTTAACTAGACTACGTGCGTTGCCACATTGCAAGGATTTTTATCTCGACGCGTTAAAATCTTTCGTCGAGATAATCTAAACAAAAAGTCACGTAAAATAGTCGTGATTTCTTTTTATTGGAACTATAGGGGGGCACAGTCACTTAATAGACAAAACAAATTCTTTAAATATTTGCACGCTCAATTAAGATTCGATTGACAGTTTTATTCCATGGATCTGATTTCGTAATATAAACTAAAGGTTTTAAGATTTTTGTACAATAAGATAAAACGAAGCGTAAATTACATCTGCTAACGGAAAATAAAGTGGTGACAACGTCTTAACCAGGTAAGCAACAAGTAACTGCTTGATAAGTTTTAATTATAAAAAGTAGCGGAACATATTGTACGTAGCTATATTTCATTCAATTGTTGTAATTTAATTTATATCTAATTCTGTGTTCCAAATTATTGGTATATAGTATAGTCCTAAAATATTGAGCTTCCAAGCTTCTTTGCTTGGAAGAGTTAAATTTGCTTAGAAGGAATAAGGAGAAGAGGTAGTTTTGCCAAAAAATGTTTTCAAACATTTAATTGTGCAGAGTTGCAAACAATCACCGTCTAGTCGCTTAAATTCCTAAAGTCAGCAAACCATGTATAAATGTGATCAGAAAATGTCTTTCAAAATGCAAATCTCCCATTAACTTTTGATCAATGTGTCAAAGAGAAAAGCCTTGAGTTAAATATTGATATTCATAATGAATTCTTATCTGAGTTAATAATCACTTTACATTACTGAAAGGTTTCGTAGTACAATCGCCCAGAGGCTCACAGTGTATTATGTTTTCTTACACTCCATAAATTACATTTTACTGTCTTGTAACGCTTTTCAACAGTCCAGTACAATTATTTCATGATCACTCCAGTAAAGTTTTTTAATTAATTTTATATAAATTTGTTTGATCTTCGTTTCCATATTTGGTCATTGACTAACTCGTATGCATTGGATTAAAATACATGGAAACGCTACCTTTAATAGAAAAGCTTAATAAGCTTTTGAAGCCAATTCTTACATCCAGACACGCTAGATTACATAATGTAACACACATTTCATAAACACATATGGAAAAGGTCAACAGCCTGAACTCTCTTCGTTGAACTAAATTTTTTTCAGTCTTCAATGACACACATAATTTTTCAAAATTTTGAATTGTTCGTTCAATCATTGTCTACAAGTAAAATATACGAGTTTAAAGCTTTTTTTTCTGTAGTTGGGGTCGTGAGTCAAGTTCTGCCATCAGTACTTTAGCAAATTCCCTAAATTCGCTATTTGTATCTTCCGCAACCATGGCAACATTGTGATCAAACTAATCGATATCTGCTTCCATTTTGCAATTAAAAAAGTACATGTTGTCAGGACTACCTCTTGGACTGTTAAAATCAAATATACTCGGAGAAATTTTACGTTAGTTCCAACTTTGAGCATTGTTGTTAAGTTCTTGTCGCAGAATATCCATAAAACAAAATCGTATGCAGTCTACTTGAATTGGATCAAAATCATTAAATAATCCCATATCACGAAGATCTTTAAAGAGAATTTTCTACCAACTAGGACCTTCTCTCACTAGATGTGACCAATAGGCCTCAATTCGTTGATTTTACGTTGATGTTCCAATGTTAAAGTTTGAAAGTCCAGCGTATGCGTCATTGTGGCCAGAGCGTAGAAATGTGTGTATAGTCTCGATCACACAGTGTTCCGTTCCATCGTTTGACAACTCCACCCTCTAACCTGACTGCATCCACGTAATATTTAGCAATTACTTCAGGTTTTTTTATTTTTTGGTCCTACTTCTAACCATATTAGCCATCTTGAGTAGCCATAAATACAGGCGTGAATACTGAAATCGTATAACTGGAGTTTATTCGGTCCGAAAGCTGAATACAATCTTCTACGAAGATTTTTTTCTACGATTTTCTACATCGACTGAATCAAGCTCCACCAGCAGTTTCCTCCTTACTGTTTCCTTCTCACAGTTAGCCGTTTTTGTCGCAGTTTTTGCCACAATTTTCGATAGCCTTTAAAACACCCGCCTTCAGATAATTCTTCGTTGATTTCAGCCTTGATTACACCTCTATTCTCTTCTCCTTGGTGTGGTCGCCTACAAAGGTGCAAAGACACCAATCTTCGCTTAGCGTTGACAAACTTATTGTGATGTCATGAAGTCATAAGTATTCTATTATTTCAAGATTTGTGCATCCTTAGTTGAAATATTATTTGATGAGATCTTTTTCTTCATAATGATTCTCCATGTTCATACAGGGTGTATAGTTTTTCAGCGGCATATTTATTTTTAATTTTGAAATTTACATTCAAATTCATCAGCGTCTTTCAATGCCTATTTTTATTTAAAAAAGAGAGCCCAACCATACAAAAAGATTAAAAAAATTGTTGTAAATAAATTTACTGGACTAGGATAAAATTTTACAAGATTTATGTCAAAAAGCTTTACGGGACTCTTAAAAAGCGTTACAAGACTATAAAACGCGTTACTGGAGTATAAGAAAATATAATACCACTGTGAGCCTTCTGGGCCATCGTAGGTACATATAATGGTGAATAAAACACATAAGCCCAATTTTCCTAATTTAAATCTTCAATAAACTACTGGAAACAGTCAGAAGGAGCATAAAGACTGAAAGTGATGGTTATAGCAGCCAACATTAGTGCTTCTCACACACTTCACGCTCAAATAGCGCTTTCATCCCAGCAGGGCTCAGGACTACTAGCGATAATTTTGAATCCGATAAGCTTTTTATAAGCGACATTCCATGATGGATTTTTAAAGAAATCGCTTGTTCATTTGCAACCAAGTATTTTGTTATAAAATGACCACGTAAAGAAAGTAAAATTACGTAATATTTTTTGTTGTTGTAGAAAGCACTTCAACAGTTTAAATACTTTATGAATTTCAACAAATACTATTACTATTTTTTGAGTGCAGTTATTGTCCAACATCTTAGATACTTTTTTTGGAAAAAAATGTATTGGGATTATTGATAGTGTTATAAAATTATTTATAAAATCATCTTTCTCGCCTATAGAAATCATGCATTCTGATGAATTAAAAGAACTAAATGAAGATCATCCTAAGTTGAGTGTAAAAGAAAAAAGAAAGCATATTGCTCGACACCTTTGGGAGGATTTTTTGGGAAATTCAACATTACACGGCCTTCATTATATATTTGAAAAACGTCCAGCATTACAACGCTTTATTTGGCTTATTCTGCAAGCTTGTATGCTTTCTTTGCTAATATGGCAAACTTCAACAATTGCTCTGAAATATTTGGAATTTGATGTGACCAGTTCCATTGAATTGGTAACTGAAGAAGAAGTAAAATTTCCAGCCATAACATTTTGTAACTTCAACAAATACAGAAAAAGTTTTATTAACAACACAGACTTTTTCAAAGTAATTGAAAAAAAATACCCTCTTTATGAAAATGAAAACAACAGTGTCGATTGGACAAAATACCCCAAAATCAATGATTTGAATATGACAGCATTCATTTATAATGTAAGCCATCAAATGGACTATGACAATAAAACTAAGAAAGGAATGCTTTATTATTGCACATGGAAAGGAGAAAAATGCGATAAAACATATTTTAAACGAACGTTGACAGACATGGGTCTTTGTCACACGTTTACTCCAGGTATTTTAGTTTGAAAATATTTTTTATTGCTCGTTTATTTTTGTTTCAAAATTACTACATCACAATATTAATGAATTTTTACAGATAAAAGCAACAACAGTAAAGTAACTGCTCCAGGCAAACATTCTGGACTACATCTCAGGATATCAGTGGAACAATCAGAATACATTGGATTTCTCGAGTTTTCAGCTGGATTAAAAATTAGAATACATGATCCAGATGAACTTCCTCTGGTTTCAGGATTAGGTTTTGCAGTAATGCCAAGATCTCATGTTTATGCAAGTATTACACGACAAAGGGTGAGTAAACCAGCTGAGCAGCCAATAATGCTGCTGCTGTTGTTTATAAATAGCTTGCTATGTCCTTTAAAACTACTTATTTGATTTTCGTTAAATACTGAGTAAAAAGATAATAAAGTAAATGAGTATGTGACTTAATGATGAGTTTTTGATCAAAAACAATTTCCTGTAAAGTACATTTTCTATTGTGAAAATACTAGAAATGGACAGTTTTGTTCTTAACTGTTTTCCAATAGTCTGGACGATTTTCTACTGCGATATTTCAAATAAGTGGTTCACAAATGTTTATTGAATATAATAATCGGTACAGTCTATAAGTATTGTTATATAAAAACTGAGTTTGATGTATAATTGTTTTATAAAGTGTACATTATGTTAGTGATTAAGACGAGCATTGATTCTTGACTTGGCAAACATAGGAAATACTCAGTACATTTATGGCATCTAATAATAGAAACGTTATAGCAGAAAATCTTGAATGATTATTTTTAGACAATTTCGTTAAAGTCTCCTTATAAAACAATGTGCGAAGATAAGAAACTTCCAGGAGTGAAAAAATATACTATTGCTGCTTGTTATGAACTTTGTAAACAGAACTACATAGCAAAAACATGCAAGTGTCAACCATTTTATATGAGAGGTAATTGTATACTATATATTGCTAAATTTATGCATGGACCTTTTGTCTTTTCCCTTTCAAAATAGAATAAGTTGAATGTGTTTTATTGGCATGCATGATAAAAGTAATTATCTCTCAAAAGTTCGTAACGTAGTCTTGAGGAGTCTTTTTGAGTTCTTAATTTGAAATCATTCTTTTTAGATATAAAGTACAAGCCATGTAACGTTAAACAGTATATAAACTGTGTGTTTGACTTGGAAGGTTAGTACCCAAACGATGCAATTTAACTGTTATATATTAACAATAAAGCTTGGAAGTCTATGATAAGTAAGAGCTATGATATAAAGGTATGAGAGAACAACCTCTTTACACGATGAGAAATTTTTGGCAGTTATCTAACCCTGTTATATAGAAAGAACGCATTTGTTTTTGAAAAACTAACAGACTTTCACTGGCTTTATATTATATTACTCTCTGATTTCTAATAAATTTTACTAATCAAAAACAAAACGGGTGATAACTTGAGTCAAGGGTAATGAGAATAGGAACGAGTTGTTGAGAGAGAAGAAGGAAAGAGAAGTTAAAAGGGAGATGCAGGAAATAAAAAAAGGATGATGCATTTAATACATATTCTATTAATGGTACTTTGAAAGAAGAATCGCAAGTAAACAATGTGAACGATTTCCTTGTATAACCTGATTAACCAGTTTGTCAACTTGAAAATAAATTCAATGTGGTATGAAATCATCATTTATGCAAATTTACAGAAAAATATTCCAGTTCGTTGGACAGTCATAAATGTGAATGCCCTGAATCATGTGACTCAATGAATTATGACCCGTATCTTTCCTATGGCTCCTTTCCCAATGTTGCGTCAGCAACACTTTATGCAACTTCCGAAAATACAACATTAGAAGCTTTCAGGTAATGTGACTTGCTTTCAATGGAGAAATTTCTTTTCATTCTTCTGTGCATCAAAGTCTTCATATCACGTTGAACACATCTTACTTGTTTCACTGAAATCATCGTTTCTTATTAAGAAATGCAAGCAACTGCTCTAAATACAATTTTTTCAACCAAAATTTCTCAATCATATGAATAATCTCTAAATCTGTCTTTCTAAGTAATTCTTAATGAATTTATTGCTAACCACAAAGCTCTTAAACATAATAACACAACGTTGTCTCAAAGCTCTTCTTACTTTTCTCCATTGCTAAACAACACATGCAGAATGTAGGAAGAGAAACTTGCTCTTTACTTTCTTGAGTTTCTTCTTAATTTTAATTATTTCCAATTTCTTGTTACCAGCTTCTCGACTCATTCCAACTTAACATGTGATTAACTTGCTACAGTCCAAACTTATTTTCAGATTAACTACAACTTGGCTTTGTGATTGTAAGCACATGCATTTGTCCCCGCAGACATTCACAACGAATAATAATTTCTGCACATTCCAACGTATTCATTCAACAATGATTTCAACTTTTGAATCTTTCTACCACTTTCAAAATAATCTTTGTATCTACTCTTGGTTTTCTCATTTCTCCAAAGCTGCTTTTCTTATTAATGAAAACAAATTAAGAGTATGATTCAAAACAGCTAAATGACAATGTTGACAAACAGGAATAACCTGCTTTGATTAATTATTATTTACGTTTTGTTTGAATTCTCTATGCATTACATATAATAAGTAGGATTCTACATTTTATGGTACTATTCTTAACCACATAAACAAGAGAAAAGTCTGACGGAAAACATCGATTTACAATCCATAATGCAATTTATTGCTAAACACTAACAATTTAAATGAAGATATGATCATCGCACTTTGCTGGACAATTTATATGAAATCAGGTGACTCAAATTTGAGTCACCTGATTTAAGTGATCATATCTTCATTGCATAAAACATTCATAAACACTAACAACTTACTAAACTGCTAAAATAAAATTTGTTTAACGTACTTGTATTACATGTTTGTAGGAGAAATTTGCTTGCCATAGATATCTTCTACGAAGATCTGAATTACAAAGTTCTCAGACAAGATCCGGCATATACCTTACAAAGTTTACTTGGTAAATTCTCATTATTTCATCATTAACAAATAAATCTTCTGTTTATTAATTCATAAGACTCTGGAGTCCTAGACAGATAAACCCCGTAAACCCCGTTGAATTTGATAGGAACATACATTGGTCTGAATTTTTTATCTTTTTTAGGTGAAATTGGTGGCTTAATGGGTTTGTTTCTTGGTGCAAGTATTTTGACCTGGACGGAGTTTGTTGATGTTGCAGTCATGATGATTTTGACTCGCCTTGGCATTCATAAATAGTCTGTATACATACATCTTTGATTTATGTGAGTGTTATGTGAATCATAGAAAAGTTGAAAAGACTCGAGAGCTCTCACAAACGTCTCCAAGGTTTGCATATGCCAGTGCAAACGCGAAAAACATCCTTTATTTCTTTTATATAGTAACAATAATGGAAAACAGACAAATTTAAAATAAAGGTTTCAATTTTTCTTTTAAAATGGTTCATTATTGATTTCCAAATTCTCACTAATTGTATGACTTGAATTGTTGAGCTCAGATCGGTTTACAAAGGCTAATGCAAGCACAGCTATAGACCAATCAGCGCACGCAAACACAACTATAGACCAATCAGCGCACGCGTTTTATTGTTTTTATTTTATAAACGTAACCATAGCGAATACTGACTATAACATGCTACGTTTGTATGTTACGAAAGTCCTCGATATTTTGTCAAAAAGACCAATGGCAACTTGAAATAATGAAATTAATTTTTAATTTGTTGAAGCACGTGATCAAATATTACTCTTCACGTGAAAAGTATTGACGACACAAACAGAAGAAACATAACAAAAAAAGTTAGAACAAAATAATCTTCTTTGTATGGCACCTTATAATTCATTAGAAAATCATGTCCATGTTTATAGATATCAACTGTCTTATGAATATACTTTCATACAATTGATAATTATTTTCATATTTATAAAGACATGTCACGTGGTGTAGTAATATTTAATCACGTGGTAGCTATACTGAAAACGTATCTCGAGTAAACAAAGTTGTACTTAATTTTACCTTATTTTTAACTAGCTGGTATAATAAGTCACCTTTTACATTCATACATTTTGTGGTAAAGAACGGTCACAATCACGCAAGCTTTAAATGACTACATCGTAAAAAAATGAACAAAAAGCTGAGATCAACCCATTGAGAAATTCATAAATTCAATGTGGCAATGATCAACTTCATCTTGCGATCTGATTATTTTTCTTTTGTTTTATTTGATGTTTTGCCCAATGTAGTCATATGTTAATCAATAAATGTATTAATGTATAATAAATTAAAACATGCTTCTCTTTAACATTCTTAACAGTTTATGGGCCCAGAAGTCTTGGACTCTGACATAGAAGGCTGTTTTTATTGATTATGTTGGACAGTTTAGTATTTGGGGAGACGATCTTGGTTTGTGATTTCTTAAATGAGCCGATTGACATTCCGTTACACTGACTGACTACGTCAATTGCAAAAAACAGCCGTTTTTGAAAAATTCAAAACCCTTTAGAACTATCCAATCTACATTTAAGCACAAACCAAAAATATTTGTTTATTGATTTGAACTTAATAAATGTTTCGAATACTTGGTGTCTTCACTCTTTTTAGAATCTTATTTTACTCACAAAATTTGCTTAGATTATCAAGTGTTCACTGCGTGAAGATTTGTGCAAAGCTGGTGGTGGGATAACTTTTCAACTTTTCACAGAACTCTTTCGTAAATTAGAGAACGAGGGAACACTCTAACTTAGTTAGATTATTGGAAATAGCTAATCATTTATATGCATGCAAAAGGCAATTAGCCACTTTTTTCATAATCAAAATCTTTTATCACTTGATCATATGCAAACACGAAAGCATCCAAATCAAAGATCTTATTTATTTTTTTTAATGCTTTGATTGGTTAAAAATACCGTAAGAAACTTTAGTTTATCATTCTAGAATACGCCGTTGTAAATGAGAGCAGAAGACATCTATAAACTGTAATCTTTAAAAGAAGGCAATGCTACAAGAAATTGCCGTTGGCTTTTTCATACAACTTTATCATAAAATCTTATGAGTTCACTACGTTTGAAAAGTTTATAAAATTTCCACAACACTCCAATTAATTTCAATGTAGCACTAAGCATTACCCGCCATTTATCAATTTTACGATTTTGAAATATTTTTCTCCTGTTCTCTTTGTAATAGTTCTATCATCATACAACATTTATGCCTATTCTTACATAAGGACAATCTTTTCTCTTTTTCTTCTGCAATTCTCAGCCGTTCATTATGTTGTTTACTTTTTGAGTTGGGGACTGATTACATGAGCCCGTAGCAAAGATTCAGCCAAGCTTTAAATGATTTTGGCAAATGGAAACGATTCAATACTTATCATTAGATAAATCGTCTTAAGCAATTTCACAATATTCTGATTTAATAACTTCTCAAAACAACCGATTTGCCCTAATTTGAGGATTACAACCGGAGTGACGTGTGGTGCTTCGCAAACAGTTGTATTTTTTAGCCTTGAAGTTTTTTTTCTTTTCAATCTCTTGAAATCATCGGGTTAGCTCGCCTCCATATAATCGGCCTTTATTTGGTTCATAACTGAATTTCTCAGCCGGTGGTTGTAATTTAAAAGAAAATTTTGATTTGTATGGAGAAAAATTATTATTACATAAGGAGAAGGTATTGTCCTTTGTGAGATACATCTTGCAAGATGTTGATTTACAATTCAAAGTGAATTAAGCACAAACACAAATGTTGATAAAGACTAAACAATTACAGTAAGCACTAAGTATGAAACATTAGCATTAACATAAATACAAACATAAACATAAGCAAATAGTATCACGAGAATAAAGACTTATTTTCTCGCAAATGTTTATTTCACTCGTCTAAGACAGGGCAAGGTTTATCAAATGCATTTATTAAAATTAAAGAATTATAATTTTTATCGTGAACTTAATATCTAAGTTCATGTTTTCTGTTAGATAATCATTTTTAACAAACGTTTTCAGACAAACGCATATCGTTAGTCTTGATAAAACTAGACATAGAATAGAAATCATAGGGGATAACAAATTTAACTACTTTACAAATACCTTTACAAAGTCTGTTTCATTTCTCCCATTTAACTACAACATGAACATTACCACGACATCTTCGCAATCGTAGTTCAGTATTACAGTAAAACATTACCAATTTACACGACCCCACGCCAAGGTCTTCAGATTGATCCATCAAATACAACAATTCATTTTCTTTTTGGTTTAACACCGAACTTTTTTTCTCTTCTCTTCAACCGAATCAAAAGCCATGGAATAATTATCAAAGCTTCACAACCGTGAAATTTCCCAAAACTTTAATCAGCACAACAAAAATCTTGAAAGGTGATGTCTACATATACTGATAATACCCACAAGTAGTTTAGATATTTGATTGTTATCCTTATCCAACTTTATGCAGATCACAATAAACGATTTGTTTGAGGTACAATGAAGAACAATATGCTATAGAAATGATTAATCAAAGGAGTGAGAGTTATTGTTTGTTGCATTTCCTCATTAACCTATTTGGAAAGTGCATTTACATCAGGTATGTACTTCCTGAGCTTTCTTCCAATCAAAATTTGCAAATCAAATTGTAAATCACAATTTTCAAATAAAATAAACTTAGCATTATTCAATTGTTCCTTTGAAGCAACTTGGGTAATTATGTATAAATTATCAGAAAAAGAGATTAAACTCATCTGTTGTTTTGAAGTATGCGGAGAAAAAACAACGAAATGAAAAACGAGTCACGTGTTTCAAATGACATACAAGCTTCCCTGCCTAACAAAAAGGCGTGGCCTTTAATTTATTCACCCAACAAAAATTTGCATTTTTTAGCTATAGGATTAAAAATATTAAAAATTGCCTTAATTTAATCGTTAAATGTTTGAAAGCAGAAAAATTAGTGAAGAAATAATGTGAATAAGCTGCAAGTTAGTTGCGTGACATTAGTGTTAGAAATGTGGAACAATAAGAAAGGCATTTGAAACTCAATGAAAAAAAATTTGGGGGTTCAATGTGTCCCTGTAAAATATTTCTGATTTTAATGCCTGTGATAAAAAATCTGTATGAAATGATACGAACTACATGATTTGATTTTGTATGTGTTTCAAAATTTTGTCAGTAGAAGTATGTAAATTAAATGAAATATGCACAACTTTCTATGAACTATATATTTGCTCACTATGAATATACAAATACATTTCGGGTAAAGTTTGTTATAGACGTGTACGCAAATTTAACTTGCGTTGAAAACTTTCATTTCTAAACGTCTAAAATGATAAGTTGCAGCTAAGACAACTTGTTTGACAACAGTGACAATAAGGTAACTTATAAGTGTGTTGAAAGTTGAGATTAAAGTTGAAGTTGGATATGGTAATATCAGATATGCAAATATCATTTTCATTTCTAAATGTTCGTCCGTGGTTGGAGGTGGTGTATATGCATGGGACAAATAGTCAAATACAATTATTCTTAGGCATGAGAATCAGTCAACTCCATTACTCAAATAAGCAACAAGTATCCCCATTTTATTGTTATATGCTTTAGGAAACATGTAACACCATTTTATAATGATTGGCTCGAAGCACAAGGAGGTTGCCATGTACAGTATTTTCACCGTCTATGACGAGCTGTTCCAAGCAAATACGATTCACCATTGCACGACAGCGGAGATTTTCAATTTGAGCTATTCCCTCTTCATTCGCCATTACATTTGGAATCCTTTATTGTTCTTTTCCTCCTCTCATTAATATGCTTAAATTTAGCAGGTAATCTTGCCTGACTGAGGTTAAGATGTATGCACAAGCACAATTTGGCTGGTCGTCACAAATGTTTCTTTTTACCTTGTTTGCTGCAACAGTGACTACAACCTTCCTGTGCTTAGAAGAATGCGATAGCCTCATTTCATTCAACTGCCAATAACTTCTTGTGAATAAATTTATGTGGAAAATTAATTACATATTCAAATACTAGATTCTTCCATAAACATGAAAATATGTATGGGCTTTCTGATTCACATTTCATGTTTCATAGTTTTTGTTTTTCTTACCATAGAACACAAAATGTATTATGTACATAACATACAAAAATTCACTTTCACGATTAATCGTCTTTTTTGGCGTTTATTCAATTCTTCCTAAGAATGTGGCTCTTTATCTCGCTATGTATCTGTTATATCAATGATCAATTGTCCAATGTATGTAAAATACAAGTATTTCCGTTCGTTTATGTATGTAAACATACAATTACTATTTACTAATCGTAACCGATTTTACAATGGCTCATTAATATCTGCAAAAAAATTTAAACAATAAAAAACATATCGTTTCTTTCAAATACAGAGAAAAAATTGGTTAAAAAAAAGATAATCAGTAGTATAAATCGAGCGTATCTATGTCTTATCATAATAGAAAAATTATTGATAAATTTTTCTAAATACCAGAAAATGTAAAATTCATAATGCTATTAGCTACTTATGTAAATATACCCAATTGACTGGTTCTTGTGTGCCATACATAGCTAGTCTTTATTTTTCAAAAAATTTGAGCAATAAAACATAAAAATTTTAATGGTTCTTAAAGACAGAATAATAAGATATAAAATAAAAAAAAAATAAAACGTATATTTCGTATTCTGCAATCACGTTGTTTTATTGTTTGTCTCAATTTTTGCAATTTTTTTGACAAATTGGTTTTGACATTAATTTTTAAATAAGCGTTTAACTTTCAAAACAGGTTGACTATATTTAAAGAACGTTGTCATAGTGTGATGTGTTTGTGGTTCATGAGTGCCTGAGAGATGTTAAGTGAATGGCAATGAATATATAAAATATCACGTAAGGTAAGGTTTTTCAAGAAATTTAGATGATATATAAAAACGTTATCAAGTCTATTTAACTGTCTGCGATAACTAACATAATGTGCAAGCCACAGCACGTCTGATAGATATTATCTGTTTAAGGGCCTGTTTATATGGAAGCCGAGCTGACCCGCTTAGCGAGATCTCACTTGGCAGAGGCGAGATCTTGTCTGCCAGGATGAAATTTTTCTCTTGTAAACACGCAACTGCCGAGCTAGCCCGCTTGCCGAGCTAAGTTTTAACTATTTGAGCATGCGTACGATAACATATTAAAATGGCAGACAACGTGAACGTGTAAAAGCCATCAATGGCAAAAGCGAGCAAAATAGACACGACAATGGTTCAAAGAATGAACTTTTACTGTGATTCAAAGATAATGGAGCATTTGATTGTTAATCTGTCTGATTATAACTAGAAGATGCTATATAAAAGTCTTCATTTTGACAGCGTAAAACGTCTCGGCAAGCGAGATGAACGTCATATAAACATCAAAATTCATCTTGCTTACCGGGCTATCCTGCTAAGTGGGCCATATAAACAGCCCCTAAATATGACATTAACAAAATCTTTTAGAAAAGCATTAGATTTCCAACATCGCGGACTGCTGAATAATAAAATTAAACCTTTTCTCTTTTGCATGCTTTTAACTTTGTATAGATGGTATTTTTGTATGCCACAATACGTTTACATAAGTGTGTAAAAGTACTGAAATTGAAATTGACAGAAGTTTTTTTTATGCGAGCCGACATGACATAAATTTTATGGTATTGGAAATTTCACATCGTCGACCCTTGATGTATCGAGCAACATAACAAATTAACATCGTTTCATTCAAATAGAAACATGAATAATGCAAATTGAGCTTTTAAAGGTCGACTATCAAGAAAACAATAATATCTTTTTGCATTGCGCTGTCTGGCAGGCTTTATATTGATGCGCCGAAGTGCACAATTTTATTGTCAGGCTGTCAACTACATTATAGTCATATCAATCTTCAGAAGCAGAAGATGCAGCATTTGATAGTCTCTTAAAAATACTGAACGTTCAAAAAGCTTAGATTATAAGTTTGCTTGGAGTGCTTATCTCACTAGATAACTGTATTAATTTACTGCATGGTTAACAAATAGATAACATTAACCGTTGTCTATACAGTTATAGATACACGGGCATGACGTCATTTGTGATAAAAACGCAAAAAGCGGCCACGAAGCGCCGGGTTACTACATAATATAAAATAAGTACGCCGAGAGTAAATAGAAAACTAAGAAAAATGAAGAGTTCTGCAAAGAACTGTTTTAGTACTTTTTTCAGAACTCTTCATTTTTCTTATTTTTCTCTGGTTAGTTTTTTGTCGATTTTCACTTTGGTTTCGTGGTTTTT
Source organism: Xenia sp. Carnegie-2017 (assembly GCF_021976095.1). Classification (NCBI taxonomy): domain Eukaryota; kingdom Metazoa; phylum Cnidaria; class Anthozoa; order Malacalcyonacea; family Xeniidae; genus Xenia; species Xenia sp. Carnegie-2017. The sequence goes on along the minus strand of NW_025813482.1, from coordinate 8,953,079 downwards.
ATTTGGTTTCAGTTCATTCACCATGGCAATTGCTCTTTTTAAGGCAATATTCAAATTTGTCTCAACGGCAAAATCTCCGTTTTAGAGTAAATGTGCGTAGCCCCAATATATATACACTAAATAATAAGTTTTCATAAGATTAAAGAACAAAGGCAATACTTCTTCGTACAGACCGAGCAAACTTAAGTTAGTAATAAGTAATTTATTCAATTTCTTTGCTATTACAGAAAGCACTTTCACAAATGAATATTTTATAAATTTGTACAGCGGGCAAGACGAATTTCTGACAGGGCAAGATTTGGATAATTTGATTAACAAGATATTGATTAATTTTACGTTTGCTATTTTATGCTTTGTTGAATGCCGTAACTAACCAACGTCTAATAAATCTTGCTGATGGTATAATCAATTTCTTTATGAAATCATCTTTCTCGCCCATAGAAATCATGCACTCTGATGAAATGAAGGAACTAAATGGAGGATATTCCAAGTTGAGTGTTAAAGAAAAGAGAAAGCATCTTGGCAGACACCTTTGGGAGGATTTTGTAGAAAATTCATCATTACATGGCCTACATTACGTGTTTAAAAAACGTCCAGGATTACAACGCTTTATTTGGCTTATTCTGCTCGGTTTTATGTTTTCTTTATTCATATGGCAAACTTCAACAATTGCTCTGAAATATTTGGAATTTGATGTGACCAGTTCCATTGAATTGGTAACTGAAGAAGAAGTAAAATTTCCAGCCATTACATTTTGTAACTTCAACAAATACAGAAAAAGTTTTATTAAAGACACAGACTTTTACAAAGTAATTGAAAAAGCATACCGTCTTTATGAAAACGAGAACAACAGTGTCGATTGGACAAAATACCCCAAAGTAAATGATTTGAATATGACAACATTCATTTATGAAGTAGGCCATCAAATGGACTATGACGATAAAACTAAGAAAGGAATGCTTTATTATTGCACATGGAAAGGAGAAATATGCGATAAAACATATTTTAAACCGACGTTCACAGACATGGGTCTTTGTCACACGTTTACTCCAGGTAATTTAGTTTAGAGATATTTTTTATCAATTGTTTTTTTTGTTTGAAAATTACTATACCACAATTTTAATGAATTGTTACAGAGAAAAGCAACAACAATAACGTAGCTGCTCCAGGCAAACATTCTGGACTACATCTCAAGATGTCAGTGGAACAATCAGAATACATTGGATTTCTCGAGTTTTCAGCTGGATTAAAAATTAGAATACATGATCCAGATGAACTTCCTCTGGTTTCAGGATTAGGTTTTGCAGTAATGCCAGGATCTCATGTTTATGCAAGTATTACACGACAAAGGGTGAGTAGACAAGCTGAGCAGCCAATAATGCTGCTGCTGTTGTTTATAAATGGCTTGCTATGTCCTTTAAAACTACTTATTTAATTGTCGTTAAATACTGACTAAAAAGTTAGTAAATTATATGAATATGTGACTTAATGATGAGCTTTTGATCAAACACGATTTCCTTTAAGTATATTTTCTACTGTATAAATACCATAAATGTACAACTCCCTTTATGTGTTTTCCAACAATCTGGACGATTTTCTAGTGTCTAAAAGTGTATTTTCACTATATTTTATTATGAATGATATGACCATACAAATACACAAAACATTCATTAGCTTATAGCTACATTTACAGCATGAAATATGAGCAACGTATAATAGCAGAAAATATTGAATTATTATTTTTAGACAATTTCGTTAAAGTCTCCTTATAAAACAATGTGCGAAGATAAAAAACTTCCAGGAGTGAAAAAATATACTATTGCTGCTTGTTATGAAGTTTGTAAACAAACCTACATTGCAAAAACATGCAAATGTCAACCATTTTATATGAGAGGTAATTGTATACTATATATTGCTAAATTTATGCATAGACGTAAAATATGCACGTACAATTAATCTCATTAAACAATAAAGCAAACCTTTTGAAATGTACTGAGAAATATAAGTATAGCTAGGAACAAGCTTAATGTATTTTATTGGAACAAAAGAAGTAATTGCTATCCCAAAATTACTAAATTAGTCTTGATGATTTTTAACCTATTTTTTGAATTCTAACAATTAATTTGACATCATTTTTTTAGATATAAAGTACAAGCCATGTAACGTTAAACAATATTTAAGCTGTGTGTTTCTCTTGGAAGGTTAGTATAAAACAGAGGTGTCATGATATAGACAATCACTTTACATGACTGAAACATTTTGTCAGTAGTCTAACCCTGTTAAAGAGGGAAAGACAAATCATTTTAAAATAACAGAATTGCGCTTGCTCGGCATTTTATCACTCTCTGCTTGTTTATAAATTTTTTTAATCAAACATACAAAAAGGTTATACCTTAAACGATATTTGATAAAGGTAAAGAGTAGAGAGAGTGTGAAAGTGTAGCTGAGAGAGAGAGAGGAGGAAAGGTGAGGTTAAAAATACGAGGAGGATGGTTTATTATATTTTATGTATATTCAATTGTTGATACGTTGAAAGAAGAATCACATGTAAAAGATTTCCTTGTATAACCTGATTAACCAGTTTGTCAAAAACTTTAAAATAAATGCAATGTGATATGAAATCATCATTTATGCAAATTTACAGAAAAATATTCCAGTTCGTTGGACAGTCATAAATGTGAATGTTCTGAATCATGTGACTCAATGAAATATGACCCGTATCTTTCCTATGGCTCCTTTCCCAATGTCGCATCAGCAGCACTTTATTCAACTTCCGAAAATACAACATTAGAAACTTTCAGGTAATGTGACTTGCTTTCAATGAAGAAATTTTTTTGATTCTTTTGTGCATCAAAAACTTTATATCACGTTGAACACATTTATTTCCTTATTACTGCGTGGGTCACTAAAATAATCTTTTGTTTTAAGAAATGCAACCAAATGCTCTAAATCCTATTAATAATTTCAAAATCCGTCTTTCCAAGTAGTTCTTCGATGCCCCATTCTACCTGAATCAATATTCTTTTTAAAGGCCCGTTCACAATTGACGGATACGATTTTGTCAGATACAAAAAAACCAGATCGTGTGAACACATACAAAATCGGTTTCCTACTGTCAGATCAAGTACAAAAATACGCAAAATATATCGATAAATTCACTGGATAACACAAATATCTGCCACTACTATAAATATCTAAACGAATATAAATATCAACATGCAAAATTATCGGACCGTCTGAACAAGCAGCCAAAGTCCGAACCGAAACAATCGGATCCGATACATTGAACGATACATGTGAACGGCTTTTAAAAATTGTAAACCACAAAGCTCTTAAACATCATAACATTGTCTCAATGCTCTTTCTACTTTTCTCTGCTGAACAACACAGATAGGTAGAAAGAAATTGAGATTGAGAGCCTAAGTTTTGGTCTTATTCTGTGCTTTTTTCTTGATCACAACTATCTCCAATTTCGGGCGACACTTTTTAAAATAACATTTCTATCTAATTTTGTTTTTCTCTTTTCTCCAGTTTTCTTACCATATTCTATCAAAGCTGCTTTTCTCGTTAATAAAAACAAATTACTTGAATGATTTAAAATAGCCAAATGACGATTTTGTTCAAACTGGAATGAACTGCTTCGATTCAATTTTTATTCATGTTTCATGTTAATACACTATGCATTTCATAAAATAAGAAGGACTCTACAATTTATGGTAATAATCGTTTCCAAATGCATGAGTAAGATAATATCTATTTACAATCCATATAATGCAATTTATTGCAAAACACTTACAACTTACTAAATTGTTATAAATATGTTAAGTACTTTGCTTATGCATTTGTATAACATAATTTTAGGACAAATATGGTTGCAATTGACATCTTCTACGAAGATCTGAATTACAAATCTCTCCGACAAGATCCAGCATATACCATACAAAGTTTACTGGGTAAATTTTCATTATTAATCTGTTAACAAAATAAGAAAATCTTACAAGTTACATCTTAGTTAATTCATTTACAATTAACTGTCGAGTCTCTAATATAAAACCAACTTGATTTTAATCAAATAAATTTAATATACATTTAAAGATTTTTACCATCACATCTTAAGATAGATAATCCCTATACCATGTAAAATATGATAACAACAATTTCCATGTATTTTTTATTTTTTTTAGGTGAAATTGGTGGCTTAATGGGTTTGTTTCTTGGTGCAAGTATTTTGACCTGGACGGAGTTTCTTGATGTTGCAGTCATGATGATTTTGACTCGCCTTGGCATTCATAAATAGTCTGCATACATCTTTGATTTATGTGAGTGTTATGTAAATTATAGAAAAGTTGAAAAGAAAAGCAGCCATTTACTGATTCAATTGAATCAACATACATAGGTTGCAAAAATCCTGAATATTTTTTAAAAAATAACAAATGGCAAGTTGCAATTTTGAAATCATTTTTTTATTTGATGTAGCACGTGACCAAATATTACACAGCACGTGATAAGTATTGACAGCACAAACAGAAGAAACATAACAAACACGTTAGAGCAAAAATGTTTTCATTATATGGCGTCTTGTAATTCATAAGAAAATCATCTTCACCTTCATGGATAGAACTTTCATGTTTAATATACTCTCATACAATTAATAATTATTTTCAAAGATATTTGTGTAGAAATGTAACGCGTTGACGGTGGTGTAGTAATATGGCTCCTTTCCCAATGTTGCATCAGCAACACTTTATTCAACTTCCGAAAATACAACATTAGAAACTTTCAGGTAATGTGACTTGCTTTCAATCGAGAACTTTCTTTTCATTCTTCTGTGCATCTAAGTCTTCATATCACATTGAACACATCTTACTTGTGTCACTGAAATCATCGTTTCTTATTAAGAAATACAAGCAACTGCTCTAAATACCATTTTTTCAACCACAATTTCTCAATCATATGAATAATCTCTAAATCTGTCTTTCTAAGTAATTCTTAATGAATTTATTGCTAACCACAAAGCTCTTAAACATAATAACACAACGTTGTCTCAAAGCTCTTCTTACTTTTCTCCATTGCTAAACAACACATGCAGAATGTAGGAAGAGAAACTTACTCTTTACTTTCTTGAGTTTCTTCTTAATTTTAACTATATCCAATTTCTTGTTACCAGCTTCTCGACTCATTCCAACTTAACATGTGATTAATTTGCTACAGTCCGAACTTATTTTCAGATTAACTTTAACTTGGCTTTGTGATTGTAAGCACATGCATTTGTCCCGGCAGACATTCACAACGAATAATAATTTCTGCACATTCCAACGTATTCATTCAACAATGATTTCAACTTTTGAATCTTTCTACCACTTTCAAAATAATCTTTCTATTTAATCTAGGTTTTCTCATTTCTCCAAAGCTGCTTTTTTTATTAATGAAAACAAATTAATAGTATGATTCAAAACAGCTAAATGACAATTTTGAACGAACAGGAATAACCTGCTTTGATTAATTATTATTTACGTTTTGTTTGAATTCTCCGTGCATTACATATAATAAGTAGGATTCTACATTTTATGGTACTATTCTTATCCACATAAACGAGAGAAAAGTCTGACGGAAAATATCGATTTACAATCCATATTGCAATTTATTGCTAAACACTAACAACTTTCTAAACTGCTAAAATAAAATTTGTTTAACGTACTTGTATTACATGTTTGTAGGAGAAATTTGCTTGCCATAGATATCTTCTACGAAGATCTGAACTACAAAGTTCTCAGACAAGATCCGGCATATACCTTACAAAGTTTACTTGGTAAATTCTCATTATTTCATCATTAACAATTAAATCTTCTGTTTATTCATTCATAAGACTCTGGAGTCCTAGACAGATAGCCAGTACACCCCGTTGAATTTGATACGAACATACATTGGGCTGAATTTTTTATCTTTTTAAGGTGAAATTGGTGGCTTAATGGGTTTGTTTCTTGGTGCAAGTATTTTGACCTGGACGGAGTTTGTTGACGTTGCAGTCATGATTATTTTGACTCGCCTTGGCATTCATAAATAGTTTGTATACATACATCTTTGATTTATGTGAGTGTTATGTGAATTATAGAAAAGTTGAAAAGACTCGAGAGTTCTCACAAACGTCTCCAAGGTTTGCATATGCCAGTGCAAACGCGAAAAACATCCTTTATTTCTTTCATATAGTAACAATAATGGAAAACAGACAAATTTAAAACAAAGTTTTCAACTTTTTTTTTAAAATGGTTCATTATTGATTTCCAAATTCTCCAAATTATGTTGGACAGAGTAGTATTTGTTGAGACGATCTTGGTTTGTGATTTCTTAAATGAGCTGATTGACATTCCGTTACACTGACTGACTACGTCAATTGCAAAAAACAGCCGTTTTTGAAAAATTCAAAACCCTTTACAACTATCCAATCTACATTTAAGCATAAGCCAAAAATATTTGTTTATTGGTTTGAACTTAATAAATGTTTCGAATACTTGGTGTCTTCACGTTTTTAGAATCTTATTTTACACACAAAATTTTGTTTAGATTTTCAAGTTTTCACTGCGTGAAGATTTGTGCAAAGCTGGTAGTGGGATACGTCAATTTTTCGCAGAACTCTTTCGTAAATTAGAACGAGGGAACACTCTAACTTAGTTAGATTATTGGAAATAGCTAATCATTTATATGCATGCAAAAGGCAATTAGCCACTTTTTTCATAATCAAAATCTTTTATCACTTGATCATTTGTAGACACGAAAGCATCCAAATCAAAGATCTTATTTATTTTTTTTAATGCTTTGCTTATTCGCACGCACGTATAGATCTTGGAGCTTAAGAATAATGTTTTTTTTTAAATAATTTGTGAATGAATAGAATATTAAATGTACAGAGTGATGAGAGAATAAAGATTTTGTTTTCATTCAGCTATGGAGTATTTTTCCTTATTTACTCATGAAATATGATGTTTTTACATCCATACGTACTTCTGTGTATAATGTCTAATTATTTTTCGACTTCTTGTCTGCATTGCACAGCAAGATAGATGTTTTCTGTACAGCAGTTTTTTCATTAGTTTAAAATTTTGTAATATTGACCTAACAATATCAAAGTCAACATGACGAAACCTTCGTCATGTTTCAAACGTTTTGAATAAATAATCAAAAATTTTCTATTTATATGAAGTGGAAAGGTGGACGCGTTTTTAACTTTATTTAATTTTTAACATTTTGAACGCATTTAAAACTTATTGTGTTTATAGTTAACGTGATTGTAGTTCTTGACCAAGAACGTCTCTATAATGAATTGAAAAAACAGTTTAACGACGATGTCGAAGTTCTTCATCTTCCAAAGTCTGGTGGGGTAAGAACAATTGTTGTTTATTCATAAAGAGCTTAGTAAATGTGACGTGTCTTCTGACGTCATTAATGACGTAGAATAGAGTGGAGTTGTCTTTATACCATTATTACTGATTTTTATCGATGTCTTCGATGGCACGTTGCGTTTGCTAAAGTTTCACTGTACTAAATGGTATATATGTAATTTCAACAGGTTGTTACTCGAAGTAAACAGTTTAGGAAACATTCAAGAAATGAAAGAATACGACAATATTTTTATGGAGTGAAGAATAATTTCTATCCTCACACGTTTGAATTGAAGTTTTCCGACGTGAAAATATTTAAAATTGGAGGTTTGTCAAGATCTTTGTTTTCTCTTTTTTTACGTTGGAGTTTCGACTCTCGCGACTTTTCACAATTGCACAAATGAATACTACCGTAATTCTTGTTTAGACTTGAACTTTGCTTTCAGCTCTCCGTTTTCCACCCTCCTGTTTCGATGCACAGCTCTATTATCGGTTAAACATATTCTAGCTTCAGTCTTGTTTTTTTTAAAGCGCCTGCAGTGCCCGAATCTTGTTTACCTATTGGAATGCAAAAAGATGATATTGAAACAAAGCTAGTTCCAATGCAGCCAGGTATGAAATGCGTTTTGCGTTCCTGACATTGTTGAGTCTTTTTTCTAATTTTCATCGTTCATGCAGGAAAAGATCTTCTCCACTGTGTCATGGGACTTAGTATGGCCACTGATCTTGACGAAGATCTTTTAAGGACAAACTTAACTGGATATATTGTTATGTAAGGATAAATTTAGTATACTTGGGGTGATTAAAGGCGACATTTTCATTTTTTTCCGGACTGGGTAACATGTATAACCATTGTAACATGTATGACAATGGGTTGAGTAACATATGCATTATACGTAAATTAAAGCGATCGTTATTTGTTTATTGTTGGGCAACACGCCATCTAACTTTCAAAATCGAAACAAAAATAATTATAATTCAAGACGTAATTATTGTTAGAGGCTTTAGTCCATAAAAATCCCTATCCTATTTTTCAAATTAACATAAGGTTTTGACGTATTTAACAAGTGTTATTTTTATTTAGAACGGATATTGATATGGAGCGTCAACAATTTAAGATTCTTTCTCCTGCCCCAAGACCTTTACCCAGCAATTTTCTTCTTCTTAGTGATGTAAAATTTATGGATATAAAGTGAATAGAAACTTTACATCCTCATTTCATGAAAATATTGAAATATTGTTTGTAGAAAATGTAACCTTACCAGATAATTATTGTTGTTTTTACATTCTTCATTTCAAATGAATTATTTTTCATTAACTTACAGACAGTTGTGATTTTAATAAATTTTATACTTACATAACGTAAGCATATGTAAATGATCGTTTTTGAGCATAAGTAACATGTAAAACGGTATCAGTGGGAAATTGGTAACAAAAACAGACGATGTTTAGAACTGTTACACTTCTACCAAAAAATACATGTTGTAGTGTATAATTACGTTCTGGGCTGTTAATCCTGGTCCACGTCTTTTAAACAATGAAAGACAAATTGCTTGCTGTTCTATCTTAGGATTTTATTGAAAGTTTTCAGAGTTTCACATCTCTGTGCCGAAATTAATGCAGGAATCATTGTCAGAATAAACGTTAGTAATGTAAGTCTGAAGATATGATGTGGTTGATTGTAAAAACTACCAGTGGCGTAGCTAGGAAAAATGGTCACTCCCGGCAATCCATCTCGCGCCGGAGGCGCGACCCCACTAGGGGGTCCGGGGGCATGCTCCCCCGGAAAATTTTGAAATCCAGAGCCTTGGAAGCAGCATTTCCTGCGATTTCGAGGGCGAATTATTTGTTGTACAATAATTTATAAAAACCCATTTTTGTTAGCTGCATTCTTAATGTGGCAATCGTTGAAACTGCAACTAGTTAAAAAGGTACTAAAGGTGGCTCAGAGAAACGTTACGCAGGAGACAATTGTCCCCTAAAACATAATTTACTCATCACTGCCTCTGCATAAACAGAAGAAATTTGTATTAGCACAAAAATAATATAGTATACGACACTTCTAAAGTGCATAGAGAGAGATTTTTCTTAGCATTCTACTTGTTAGTTTAAACTTGTTTAGATTGGGGCAAGTAGACAGGGATGGCTTTATTCTTTAAAGTTATGCTTAATTTTCTCAATGAAGTACCATGTATTATACGAACAAATATCAAAACACATACTATACTCATCATTTATAAAGAAAGGCCAGCCTCCTGGGTTTTTCTACAAATTTTTCAACCACCTCGTTATGCAACACCTCTGATTCCTCTTTCTTTTCAATGATATCTTTGTGAATAGATATTCTACACAAAGAGCTAAGCCGACCTTGACCCATTCTATTTCTTAAATAGCTTTTTACCCTTTTTAAGAAAGAAAACGACCTCTCTACTGAAGCACTTGCCACTGCCAACACACCATTCGATTTTAACAAATTTACCACTTGACCTAAACTCGACTGGAGATTAAATTTGAAGATGTATTTAAGAACCTCATTACTGCACTCTTTGTGAAAGTCCTTGTCGTTGTAAATGAAGGAAGTTGACTCTCCAAAGTTTGGATGTCAAAAAGAGGACTATACTTATCTTTGAGAAGATTGATCTTCTCCTGTGGAACTATGCCCTTCCATGTAGTAAATAGTTTAGGATTTACAAGGTCTAAAAACTCGAACTGACTAATATCTTGAAATCGTTCACTTAACATGCCTTTAATGGAATCAATAATCTCAAAATAAAGCTGTTTGTAATTGTATCTACTATCTGCTCTGGTTGCTGGTGGGCCTACTTTTCTAGTGCAGTTTGGTAAAACTCGGTGAAAGCTTGATCTGTGCGAAGTGACACAATAAACTGCTTGAAATTGTCAATCTTGCTTATGCCATAGTTAAAATGGGTTTCCTATTTTGAAGAATGGAATACAAAATTGTGGACTGTTCTAAAATCCTGTAAAACACACACTAGAAAACAAAAGAAAGCTATCAAGATAATGCAGTAAGCCACTTATTTTACTTAATGACTCATCATCCCACCCAGCTGGTTGTTCAAGTACCGGTAAAAATCATCTAAAAAGTTTGTTGTTTTTTGTTTGTGCAATACATTGATTAATCTAGAGCGATAATACCATCTTGTTTCACCAGGGCAGGAAACTCAAGGTTGTTAGATGTGAAAAAGCTTTTCTTTTGGGGCATTGCTTGTAAATGTGCTGAATGTAGCTATATTAATAAAAAGATTTTAACAGGAGAAATTGATGAGGCTGACTGGCATAGGACCAGGTTCAATCTATGAGCTGCACAATGAACAAAATGAGCAAAAGGATACTCTTGTCGAACCAATGCTTGAACACCATTGATATGGCCAGACATGACAGAAGCACCATCATATGTTCGTAAAACCAGTTTTTCTCTTATATTAGAATACTCACCAAGTTTATCTTTGACAACTTGTGATATTGCTGTGGCATTTCTGTTCATACTTACATTCACAAATCCTAATTGCCTCTCCATAATTTCACTTGCTTTGTCAAACCGAGCAATAACACTTAGCTGCTCTTTGGTGGAGACATCAGATGCTTCATCAACCTGAATACTCATAAATGTGCAATCATTTATTTCCTTTCTGATTTCATCTTCAATATTTGAATCAAGACAGCTGATAAGACCATTTTGAATTTCTGGGGAGACTCCAGTAAATCTTCTGTCACCAACTATATCAGATTCTGCTAGTCTACTGTGCAGTCGACGCTCAAATACAGAATCAAACTTAGCAAAACATTCGAGCAACTCTCTATAATTACCTTTGTTCAAGCTACCTTCGGACTCATTGTGACCTCTAAATGGCAACTCTTGCTTTGACAAATACAGCACGGCCTCAGTAACAGTTTTAAAATTTCTCGATTTTGTCTTACCTCCTCATTGTGACGCTGAATCTCATTTCTTCTAGCGAGGGACATAAGACAATCAATTCGTTCACTAGCTCCATACGTTTTCCATGTCTTAAATGCAGTCAAATGCGATTTAGATTTTCATGCTTCTTAGCATCAGACATAATACTCCGCATATCGTTGTAGCCATTCTTAGTCCACGATGGCGATGTTTTGGGGAAAACATTAGACATGGCCAACAAAACACTTTCTGCAAGGTTGTACTGCCACACAGCCAGTCCTTCGCCTCATACCAATCTCTCTGAAATGCTCTTCCCTTATTTTGGATAATTAAATCAGGAGTAGACCGTTCATGAACGATAACATTCTGTTCGACCGACGATCGAGCAGAGAACGGTTTAGCTAATAAGCTATTTACTAAATCAACATCAGTTGAGCAAATCGCAGTCGCACTTGAAGCCTTGTGTCATACACAAATACAAAATAGCAATTTGAGAGTAAACACAATGGAAAATTAATACCGACAATGACACGTAATTTGATAATCACTAATCGCTGTACTCTTATTAAAAGGTCGAATAATTACAACCTCCGCCAATTTAAAATAGCGGGAGTTCGACTATAAAAACAGCAGATTTGAGCATGCGTCAAGTCCCTTAGCCAACCAGAATTCAAAACTTCTTATATAGAATTATCAGTGAACTCGACATTTGAATAACTGGAATGATAACCGAAGCCAAAAATTGAAGCCAAAAAAATATTTGTTGTCATCATTCGTCATCACACGTCAGGCTCTAGTCTCTCGCGTGTTCATTTTAATTTTTTTAAATCATTTGTCCCTTGGTAATGGTAGAGTTCGGATCTAGATCAGAGCGTAACAATAACGAAATTTTTGGAATGAAAAGGTTCACGGAAAGTGAATCAAAGTGATAAATCGAGAAGCAAGATGAGGTGAACTTAGTCGATCTGCTCTTACGCTGCGGTTTTCCTTTAAAACATATCAAAGTCTTTGGTTTGAACTCGGGAACTCGTTACATGTTTGTAAGGGGGTGTTTACATGAATCCGGAATGAGTTTCGATCCGGAATGAACTCATTCCACTTTAAAAGAAATCCTATTGCATGTTTACATGAATCCGGAATGAGTCACAACTCGATCCGGATCGAGTTCATTCCTAGTTTCATTCCGGATCGAAATTTCATTCCGGATCGAAATTTACTTGTTATCTCATGTAAACGCGAATTGAGTTTCATTCTGTAATGATATTGTGATTAATGACGAAGCACGCATGTGCCATGGGTATTGTCTTCCGGCAAATTGAAGCTCGTAAGCAAATAAAGAGGCTAAATGGGTTAAAATGAGTGCGAAGAAAAACAACAATTAGTTTCATGTAAACACGGATTGACATCACGTTTCGATCGGGATTGAAAGTCATTCCGGATTCATGTAAACACCCCCTAAATGTAGATCGTCCAGGTTGGTATAGTCCTGAGAAGGACTGTTTTTGTTGTTGTTGACTGACGTTTCGACAACCTTAGCGGTAGTCATCTTCAGAGTCAAAAAAATGACATGCAAAGTCTTTAAGGATATTCAATTTTTGATATCGAGATGACAACCATTTAGTATTTCAAGCACTATCAAAATCGACTAAAAATACAATCGCTCTGTAAAAAGTAAAAATGCGAGTTATAGACTCAATATTTTTTATGAAACTGGATATTCAAGTTTCTTTTTTCTTCGGAAAAAAAGATCTTTAAATCCACTGAAATGACAAAAAAAGACAAACACTGTCTGACACCGTTTGAAAATTTACCTTCCGACGAAAGAAAAGTTTATGCTTGAATATTTTCTCGTCATATTTTCTATTGTATTGTCTTTTTAGCATACAGTGTAATTTTCAGTTGGCTTTTCCTCGTTACAAGTTGTAAGTTACAACGAGCTCACTGTAGTAAAGTTTCAGCTGTAAAAAATAGCCTTTTGCGAATAGTTGGCCTCGTGTGTTGTTTGTCGTGATGTTGTTTATATGTTTATGCTTTCGCAATTTGTATTCAAATTTATATTGGCCGTGTATGTTTGGCACTCAGGGGAATGATACTGACGTACAAACCGCGTGAATATTCGACTTTGACGGACTGGAACTGACGTACAAACCGCGCAAGAGACTAGGGGGGTGTTTACGTGAATCCGGAATGAGTTTCGATCCGGAATGAACTCATTCCACTTTAAAAGAAATCCTATTGCATGTTTACATGAATCCGGAATGAGTCCCAACTCGATCCGGATCGAGTTCATTCCTAGTTTCATTCCGGATCGAAATTTACTTTTTATCTCATGTAAACGGGAATTGAGTTTCATTCTGGAATGATATTGTGATTAATGACGAAGCACGCATGTGACATGGGTATTGTTTCTGGCAAATTGAAGCTCGTAAGCAAATAAAGAGGCTAAATGGGTTAAAATGAGTGCGAAGAAAAACAACAATTAGTTTCATGTAAACACGGATTGACATCACGTTTCGATCGGGATTGAAAGTCATTCCGGATTCATGTAAACACCCCCTAGGACTTTGGCTTCAACTTTTTATCTATAAAATGTATTGTCGTTATCATTCCAGATATATATATATATGGAGTTCACTGTATTACGATTACGAACCACCTAATAAAAGCGTAAATATGAACGAATAAAACATAATATTACAAATTGTTCGTGAAATAATGTATATCTTATGTCCAAATAGAATATTTATTATTTTTTTGGGAAATTTCTACTCCCGCCGGGCGGGAGTAGCGGGACCGCTAGCTACGCCACTGCGCTCAACTAAGATTCGATTGACATTTTTATTCAATGAATCTGATTTCGTAATATAAACCAAAGGTTTTAAGATTTTTGTACAATAAGATAAAACGAAGCGTAAATTACATCTGCTAACGGAAACTAAAGAGGTGAAAACGTCGTAACCAGGTAGGCAACAGATAACTGCTTGATAAGTTGTAATTATAAAAAGTAGCGGAATATATTGTACGTAGCTACATTTCATTCAATTGTTGTAATTTAATTTATATCTAATTCTGTGTTCCAAATTATTGGTATATAGTATAGTCCTAAAATATTGAGCTTCCAAGCTTCTTTGCTTGGAAGAGTTAAATTTGCTTAGAAGGATTAAGGAGAAGAGGTAGTTTTGCCAAAAAATGTTTTCAAACATTAAATTGTGCAGAGTTGCAAACAATCACCGTCTAGTCGCTTAAATTCCTAAAGTCAACAAACCATGTATAAATGTGATCAGAAAATGTCTTTCAAAATGCAAATCTCCCATTAACTTTTGATCAATGTGTCAAAGAGAAGAGCCTCAAGGTAAATATTGATATTTATAATGAATTCTTATCTGAGTTAATAATCACTTTACATTACTGAAAGGTTTCGTAGTACGATCGCCCCAGAAGCTCACAGTGTATTATATTTTCTTACACTCCATAAATTGCATTTTACTGTCTTGTAACGCTTTTTAACAGTCCAGTACATGTTTTTAATGATCAGTCCATTAAAGTTTTTTAATTAATTTTATATAAATTTGTTTGATCTTCGTTTCCATATTTGGTCATTGACTAACTCGTATGCATTGGATTAAAATACATGGAAACGCAACCTTTAATAGAAAAGCTTAATAAGTTTTTGAAGCCAATTCTTACATCCAGACACGCTAGATTACATAATGTAACACACACATTTCATTAACACGTATGGAAAAGGTCAACAGCCTGAACTCTCTTCGTTGAACTAAATTTCTTTCAGTCTTCAATGACACACATGATTTTTCAAAATTTTGAATTATTCGTTCAATCATTGTCTACAAGTAAAATATACGAGTTTAAAGCTTTTTTTTCTGTAGTTGGGGTCGTGAGTCAAGTTCTGCCATCAGTACTTTAGCAAATTCCCTAAATTCGCTATTTGTATCTTCCGCAACCATGGCAACATTGTGATTAAACTAATTGATATCTGCTTCCACTTTGCAATTATAAAAGTACATGTTGTCAGGACTACCTCTTGGACTGAATCAAATATACTCGGGGAAATTTTACGTTAGTTACAACTTTGAGCATTGTTGTTAAGTTCTTGTCGCAGAATATCCATAAAACAAAATCGTATGCAGTCTACTTGAATTGGATCAACATCATTAAATAATCCTATATCACGAAGATCTTTAAAGAAAATTTTCTACCAACTAGGACCTTCTCTCACTAGATGTGACCAATAGGCCTCAATTCGTTGATTTTACGTCGATGTTCCAATGTTAAAGTTTGAAAGTCCAGCGTATGCGTCATTGTGGCCAGAGCGTAGAAATGTGTGTATAGTCTCGATCACACAGTGTTCCGCTCCATCGTTTGACAACTCCACCCTCTAACCTGACTGCATCCATGTAATATTTAGCAATTACTTCAGGTTTTTTTATTTGTTGGTCCTACTTCTAACCATATTAGCCATCTTGAGTAGCCATAAATACAGACGTGAATACTGAAATCGTATGACTGGAGTTTATCGTGACCGTCTGTATGCCAAAAGAAATTCGGTCCGATACCTGAATACAATCTTCTACGAAGATTTTTTTCTACGATTT
This sequence comes from Xenia sp. Carnegie-2017, assembly GCF_021976095.1. Classification (NCBI taxonomy): domain Eukaryota; kingdom Metazoa; phylum Cnidaria; class Anthozoa; order Malacalcyonacea; family Xeniidae; genus Xenia; species Xenia sp. Carnegie-2017. Next base: position 8,937,174 of record NW_025813482.1, on the reverse strand, counting down.
TCTACACCGACTGAATCAAGCTCCACCAACAGTTTCCTCTTTACGGTTCCCTTCACACAGTTAGCCGTTTTTGTCGCAGTTTTTGCCACATTTTTCGATAGCCTTTAAAACACCCGCTTTAAGATAATTCTTCGTCGATTGCAGCCTTGATTACATCTCTATTCTCTTCTTCTTGGTGTGGTCGCCTACAAAGGTGCAAAGACACCAATCTTTGCTTTAGCGTTGACAAACTTATTGTAATGTCATAATGTCATAAGTATTCTATTATTTCAAGTTTTGTGCATCCTTGGTTGAAATATTATTTGATGAGATCTTTTTCTTCATAATGATTCTCCATGTTCATACAGGGGGTATAGTTTTTTAGCGGCATATTTATTTTTAATTTTGAAATTTACATTCGAATTCATCAGCGTCTTTCAATGCCTATTTTTATTTAAAAAAGAGAGCCCAACCATACAAAAAGATTAAAATTGTTGTAAATAAATTTACTGGACTGGGTTAAAATTTTACAAGATTTATGTCAAAAAGCTTTACGGGACTGTTAAAAAGCGTTACAAGACTGTAAAAACGCGTTACTGGAGTATAAGAAAATATAATACCACTGTGAGCCTTCTGGGCCATCGTAGGTACATATAATGGTGAATAAAACACATAAGCACAATTTTCCTAATCTTCAATAAACTACTGGAAACTGTCAGAAAGGAGCACAAAGATTGAAAGTGATGGTTATAGCAGCCAACATTAGTGCAAATGTATTGGGATTATTGATAGTGTCATAAAATTATTTATAAAATCATCTTTCTCGACTATAGAAATCATGCATTCTGATGAATTAAAAGAACTAAATGAAGATCATCCTAAGTTGAGTGTAAAAGAAAAAAGAAAGAATATTGCTCGACACCTTTGGGAGGATTTTTTGGGAAATTCAACATTGCACGGCCTTCATTATATATTTGAAAAACGTCCAGGATTACAACGTTTTATTTGGCTTATTCTGCAAGCTTGTATGCTTTCTTTGCTAATATGGCAAACTTCAACAATTGCTCTGAAATATTTGGAATTTGATGTGACCAGTTCCATTGAATTGGTAACTGAAGAAGAAGTAAAATTTCCAGCCGTTACATTTTGTAACTTCAACAAATACAGAAAAAGTTTTATTAAAGACACAGACTTTTTCAAAGTAATTGAAAAAGTATACCGTTTTTATGAAAACGAAAACAACAGTGTCGATTGGACAAAATACCCCAAAATCAATGATTTGAATATGACAGCATTCATTTATAATGTAAGCCATCAAATGGACTATGACGATAAAACTAAGAAAGGAATGCTTTATTTTTGCACATGGAAAAAAGAAATATGCGATAAAACATATTTTAAACGGACGTTGACGGACATGGGTCTTTGTCACACGTTTACTCCAGGTATTTTAGTTTGAAAATATTTTTTATTACTCGTTTATTTTTGTTTCAAAATTACTACATCACAATATTAATGAATTTTTACAGATAAAAGCAACAACAGTAAAGTACCTGCTCCAGGCAAACGTTATGGACTATATCTCAGGATATCAGTAGAACAATCAGAATACATTGGATTTCTCGAGTTATCTGCTGGATTAAAAATTAGAATACATGATCCAGATGAACTTCCTCTGGTTTCAGGATTAGGTTTTGCAGTAATGCCAGGATCTCATGTTTATGCAAGTATTACACGACAAAGGGTGAGTAAACCAGCTGAGAATTCAATAATGCTGCTGCTGATGTTTATAAATGGCTTGCTATGTCCTTTCAAACTACTTATTTAATTTTCGTTAAATACTGAGTAAAAAGATAATAAAGTAAATGAGTATGTGACTTAATGATGAGCTTTTGATCAAAAACAGTTTCCTGTAAAGTACATTTTCTATTGTGAAAATACTAGAAATGGACAGTTTTGTTCTTAACTGTTTTCCAATAGTCTGGACGATTTTCTACTGTGATATTTCAAATGAGTGGCTCACAAATGTTTATTGAATATAATAATCGGTATAAGTATTGTTATATAAAAACTGGATTTGATGTATAATTGTTTTATAAAGTGTACATTATGTTAGTGATTAAGACGAACATTGATTCTTGACTTGGCAAACATGGGAAATACTCAGTACATTTATGGCATCTAATAATAGAAATGTTATAGCAGAAAATCTTGAATGATTATTTTTAGACAATTTCGTTAAAGTCTCCTTATAAAACAATGTGCGAAGATAAGAAACTTCCAGGAGTGAAAAAATATACTATTGCTGCTTGTTATGAAGTTTGTAAACAGAACTACATAGCAAAATCATGCAAGTGTCAACCATATTATATGAGAGGTATTTGTATACTATATATTGCTAAATTTATGCATGGACATTATGTCTTTTCCCTTTCAATATAGAATAAGTTGACTTTATTTTATTGGCATACATGATAAAAGTAATTATCTCTCAAAAGTTCGTAACATAGTTTTGAGGAGTCTTTTTGAGTTCTTAATTCGACATCATCATTTTTTTTAGATATAAAGTACAAGTCATGTAACGTTAAAGAGTATATAAACTGTGTGTTTCCCTTGGAAGGTTAGTACCCAAACGATGCAATTTAACTGTTATATATTAACACTAAAGCTTAGAAGTCTATGATAAGTTGGAGCTATGATACAAAGGTGTGAGAGAACAACCTCTTTACACGATGAGAAATTTTTGCCAGTTATCTAACCCTGTTATAGAGAAAGAACGCATTTGTTTTTGAAAAACTAACAGACTTTCACTGGCTTTATATTTTATTACTCTCTGATTTCTAATAAATTTTACTAATCAAAAACAAAACGGGTGATAACTTGAGTCAAGGGTAATGAGAATAGGAACGAGTTGTTGAGAGAGAAGAAGGAAAGAGAAGTTAAAAGGGAGATGCAGGAAATAAAAAAAGGATGATGCATTTAATACATATTCTATTAATGGTACTTTGAAAGAAGAATCGCAAGTAAACAATGTGAACGATTTCCTTGTATAACCTGATTAACCAGTTTGTCAACTTGAAAATAAATTCAATGTGGTATGAAATCATCATTTTTGCAAATTTACAGAAATACATTCCATTTCGTTGGACTATAAATGTGAATGTTCCGAATCATGTGACTCAATGAAATATGACCCGTATCTTTCCTATGGCTCCTTTCCCAATTTTGCGTCAGCAGCACTTTATTCAACTTCCGAAAATACAACATTAGAAACTTTCAGGTAATGTGACTTGCTTTCAATCGAGAAATTTCTTTTCATTCTTCTGTGCATCAAAATCTTCATATCACATTGAACACATCTTACTTGTGTCACTGAAATCATCGTTTCTTATTAAGAAATGCAAGCAACTGCTCTAAATTCCATTTTTTCAACCACAATTTCTCAATCATATGAATAATCTCTAAATCTGTCTTTCTAAGTAATTCTTAATGAATTTATTGCTAACCACAAAGCTCTTAAACATAATAACACAACGTTGTCTCAAAGCTCTTCTTACTTTTCTCCATTGCTAAACAACACATGCAGAACGTAGGATAAGAAACTTACTCTTTACTTTCTTGAGTTTCTTCTTAATTTTAACTATATCCAATTTCTTGTTACCAGCTTCTCGACTCATTCCAACTTAACATGTGATTAACTTGCTACAGTCCGAACTTATTTTCAGATTAACTTTAACTTGGCTTTGTGACTGTAAGCACATGCATTTGTCCCCGCAGACATTCACAACGAATAATAATTTCTGCAAATTCCAACGTATTCATTCAACAATGATTTCAACTTTTCAATCTTTCTACCATTTTCAAAATAATCTTTCTATTTAATCTAGGTTTTCTCATTTCTCCAAAGCTGCTTTTTTTATTAATGAAAACAAATTAATAGTATGATTCAAAACAGCTAAATGACAATTTTGTACAAACAGGAATAACCTGCTTTGATTAATTATTATTTACGTTTTGTTTGAATTGTCCGTGCATTACATATAATAAGTAGGATTCTACATTTTATGGTACTATTCTTATCCACATAAACGAGAGAAAAGTCTGAGGGAAAATATCGATTTACAATCCACAATGCAATTTATTGCTAAACACTAACAACTTTCTAAACTGCTAAAATAAAATTTGTTTAACGTACTTGTATTACATGTTTGTAGGAGAAATTTGCTTGCCATAGATATCTTCTACGAAGATCTGAATTACAAAGTTCTCAGACAAGATCCGGCATATACCTTACAAAGTTTACTTGGTAAATTCTCATTATTTCATCATTATCAAATAAATCTTCTGTTTATTAATTCATAAGACTCTGGAGTCCTAGACAGATAAACCCCGTAAACCACGTTGAATTTGATAGGAACATACATTGGTCTAAATTTTTTATCTTTTTTAGGTGAAATTGGTGGCTTAATGGGTTTGTTTCTTGGTGCAAGTATTCTGACAATGATGGAGTTTGTTGATGTTGCAGTCATGATGATTTTGACTCGCCTTGGCATTCATAAATAGTCTGTATACATACATCTTTGATTTATGTGAGTGTTATGTAAGTTATAGAAAAGTTGAAAAGACTCGAGAGTTCTCATAAACGTCTCCAAAGTTTGCATATGCCAGTGCAAACGCGAAAAACATCTTTTATTTCTTTTATATAATAACAATAATGGAAAACAGACAAATTTAAACAATGGGGTCAATTTTTCTTTTAAAATGGTTCATTATTGATTTCTAAATTCTCACTAATTGATTGACTAGAATTGTTGAGCTCATATCGGTTTGCACAGGCTAATGCAAGCACAGCTATAGACCAATCAGCGCACGCGTTTTATTGTTTTTATTTTATAAACGTAACCATAGCAAATACTGAATATAACATGCTACGTTTGTATGTTACGAAAGTCCTCGATATTTTATCAAAAAGACCAATGGCAACTTGAAATAATGAAATTAATTTTTAATTTGTTGAAGCTCGTGATCAAATACTACTCTTCACGTGAAAAGTATTGACGACGCAAACAGAAGAAACATAACAAAAAAAGTTAGAACAAAATAATCTTCTTTGTATGGCACCTTATAATTCATTAGAAAATCATGTCCATGTTTATAGATATCAACTGTCTTATGAATATACTTTCATACAATTGATAATTATTTTCATATTTATAAAGACATGTCACGTGGTGTAGTAATATTTAATCACGTGGTAGCTATACTGAAAATGTATCTCGAGTAAACAAAAATGTACTTAATTTTACCTTATTTTTAACTAGCTTGTATAATAAGTCACCTTTTACATTTATACATTTTGTGGTGAAAAACAGTCACAATCGCGCAAGCTTTAAATGACTACATCGTAAAAAAATGAACAAAAAGCTGAGTTCAACCCATTGAGAAATTCATAAATTCAATGTGGCAATGATCAACTTCATCTTGCGATCTGATTATTTTTCTTTTGTTTTATTTGATGTTTTGCGCAATGTAGTAATATGTTAATCAATAAATGTATTAATGTTTAATAAATCGAAACATGCTTCTCCTTAACATTCTTAACAGTTTATGGGCCAAGAAGTCTTGGACTCTGACATAGAAGGCTGTTTTTATTGATTATGTTGGACAGATTAGTATTTGGGGAGACGATCTTGGTTTGTGATTTCATAAATGAGCCGATTGACATTCCGTTACACTGACTGACTACGTCAATTTCAAAAAACAGCCGTTTTTGAAAAATTCAAAACCCTTTACAACTATCCAATCTACATTTAAGCATAAACCAAAAATATTTGTTTATTGGTTTGAACTTAATAAGTGTTTCGAATACTTGGTGTCTTCACGTTTTTAGAATCTTATTTTACTCACAAAAAAATTTACTTAGATTTTCAAGTGCTCACTGCGTGAAGATTTGTGCAAAGCTGGTGGTGGGATAACTTTTCAACTTTTCGCAGAACTCTTTCGTAAATTAGAGAACGAGGGAACACTCTAACTTAGTTAGATTATTGGAAATAGCTAATCATTTATATGCATGCAAAAAGCAATTAGCCACTTTTTTCATAATCAAAATCTTTTATCACTTGATCATCTGCAAACACGAAAGCATCCAAATCAAAGATCTTATTTATTTTTTTTAATACTTTGATTGGTTAAAAATACCGTAAGAAACTTTAGTTTATCATTCTAGAATACGCCGTTGTAAATGAGAGCAGAAGACAGCTGTAAACTGTAATCTGTAAAGGAAGGCAATGCTACAAAAAATTGCCGTTGGCTTTCTCATACAACTTTATCATAAAATCTTATGAGTTCACTACGTTTGACAAGTTTATAAAATTTCCAAAACATTCCAATTAATTTCAATATAGCACTAAGCAGTACCCGCCATTTATCAATTTTACGATTTTGAAACATTTTTCTCCTGTTCTCTTTATGATACCGTAATAGTTCTATCATCATACAACATTTATGCCTATTCTTGCATAAGGACAATCTTTTCTCTTTTTCTTCTGCAATTCTCAGCCGTTCATTATTTTATTTACTTTTTGAGTTGGAGACTGATTACATGAGCCCGGTAGCAAAGATTCAGCCAAGCGTTAAATGATTTTGGCAAATGGAAACGATTCAATACTTATCATTAGATTAATCGTCTTAAGCAATTTCACAATATTCTGATTTAATAACTTCTCAAAACAATCGATTTGCCCTAATTTGAGGATTACAATCGGAGTGACGTGTGGTGCTTCGAAAACAGTTGTATTTTTTAGCCTTGAAGTTTTTTCTCTTTTCAATCTCTTGAAATCATCGGGTCAGCTCGCCTCTATATATTCGGCCCTTATTTGGTTCATAACTGAATTTCTCAGCCAGTGGTTGTAATTTAAAAGAAAAATTTTGATTTGTATGGAGAAAAACTATTATTTCATAAGGAGAAGGTATTGTTCTTTGTGAGATACATCTTGCAAGATGTTGATTTACAATACAAAGGGAATTAAGCACAAACACAAATGTTGATAAAGACTAAACAATGACAGTAAGCACTAAGTATGAAACATTAGCATTAACATAAACACAAACATAAGCATAAGCAAATAGTATCACGAGAATAAAGACTTATTTTTCTCGCAAATGTTTATTTCACTCGTCTAAGACAGGGCAAGGTTTATCAAATGCATTTATTAAAATTAAAGAATTATAATTTCTATCGTGAACTTAATATCTAAGTTCATGTTTTCTGTTAGATAATCATTTTTAACAAACGTTTTCAGACAAACGCATATCGTTAGTCTTGATAAAACTAGACATAAAATAGAAATCATAGGGGATAACAAATTTAATTACTTTACAAATACCTTTACAAAGTCGGTTTCATTTCTCCCATTTAACTACAACATGAACATTACCATGACATCTTCGCAATCGTAGTTCAGTATTACTGTAAAACATTACACATTTACACGACCCCACGCCAAGGTCTTCAGACTGATCCATCAAATACAATTCATTTTCTTTTTGGTTTAACACCGAACTTTTTTTCTCTTCTCTTCAACCGAATCAAAAGCCATGGAATAATTATCAAAGCTTCACAACCGTGAAATTTCCCAAAACTTTAATCAGCACAGAAAAAATCGTGAAAGGTGATGTCTACATATACAGATAATACCCACAAGTAGTTTAGATATTTGATTGTTATCCTTATCCAACTTTATGCAGATTACAATAAATGATTTGTTTGAGGTGCAATGAAGAACAATATGGTATAGAAATGGTTAATCAAAGGAGCGAGAGTTATTGTTTGTTGTATTTCCTCATTAACCTATTTGGAAAGTGCATTTACATCAAGTATGTACTTCCTGAGCTATCTTCCAATCAAAATTTGCAAATCAAATTGCAAATCACAATTTTCAATAAAATAAACTCAGCATTATTCAATTGTTCCTTTGAACCAACTTGGGTAATTATGTATAAATTATCAGAAAAAGAGATTAAACTCATTTGTTGTTTTGAAATATGCAGAGAAAAAAGAATGAAAGAAAAAACGAGTCACGAGTTTCAAATGACATACAAGCTTCCCTGCCTAACAAAAAGGCGTAGCCTTCAATTTAATAACTCAGCAAAAATTTGCATTTTTTTGCTATAGGATTAAAAATATTAAAAATTGCCTTAATTTAATCGTTAAATGTTTGAAAGCAGAAAAATTAGTGAAGAAATAATGTGAATAAGCTGTGTGACATTGGTGTTAGAACTGTGGAACAATAAGAAAGCCATTTGAAACTCTATGGAAAAAAATTAGGGTGTTCAATGTGTCCCTGTAAAAAATTTCTGATTTTAATGCCTGGGTTAAAAAATTTGTATGAAATGATGTGAGCTACATGATTTGATTTTGTATGTTTTTCAAAATTTTGTCAGTAGAAGTATGTAAATTAAATCAAATATGCACAGCTTTCTATGAACTATATATTTGCTCACTATGAATATAAAAATACATTTCGGGTAAAGTTTGTTATAGACGTATGCATAAATTTAACTTGCGTTGAAAACTTCCATTTCTAAACGTCTAAAATGATAAATTACAGGTTAGACAGCTTGGATGTGACTTGTTTGATCATTGTGACAATAAGGTAACCTATAAGTGTGTTCAAAGTTGAGATAAAAGTTATAGTTGGATATGGTAATATCAGATATGTAAATATCATGTTCATTTCTGAATGTTCGTCTGTGGTTGGAGGTGGTGTATATGCATGGACAAATAGTCAAATACAACCAAATTATTCTAAGGCTTGAGAATCAGTCAACTCCGTTGCTCAAAAAAGCAACAAGTATCACCATTTTATTGTTATATGCTTATAGGAAACATGTAACACCTTTTTATAATGTGCATCCGTGGCTGGAAGCACAAAAGGTTTGCCATGTACAGGATTGTCACCGTCTATGACGAGCTGTTCCAAGCAAATACGATTCACCGTTGCACCTGTCACCGACAGTGGAGATATTCAATTTGAGCTATTCCCTCTTCATTCGCTATTACTGTTGGAATCCTTGCTTGTTCTTTTTCTCCCCTCATTAAAATGCTTAAATTTAGCAGGTAATCTTGCCTGACTGAGGTTAAGATGTATGCACGTGTACAATTTGACTGGTCGTCACAAACGTTGCCCTGTCATGTCACTTCTACAAGGTCGTAAATATTTCTTTTTACCTTGTTTGCTGCAACAGGGACTACAAACTTCCTTTACTTAGAAGGATGCGATAGCCTCATTTCATTCAACTGCCAATAACATTTTGTGAATAAATTTATGTAAAAAATTAATTACATATTCAAATATTAGATTTTTCCATAAACATAAAAATATGTATGGACTTTCTGATTTACTTTTCATGTTTCATAGTTTTTGTTTCTCTTACCATAGTACACAAAATGTATTATGTACATAACATACAAAAATTCACTTTCACGATTAAATCGTCAATTTTGGCGTTTATTCAATTCTTCCTAAGAATGTAGCTCTTTATGTCGCTATGTATCTGTTATATCAATAATTCAATTGTCCAATGTAGGTAAAATACAAGTATTTCCGTTCGTTTATGTATGTAAACATACAATTACTACTTACTAATCGTAACCGATTTTACAATAGTTCATTAATATCTGCAAAAAAATTTAAACAATAAAAAACATATCGTTTCTTTCAAATACAGAGAAAAAATTAGTTAAAAAAAGATAATCAGTAGTATAAATCGAGCGTATCTATGTTTTATCATAATAGGAAAATTATTGATAAATTTTTCTAAATACCAGAAAATGTAAAATTCATAATGCTTTTAGCTACTTATGTAAATATACCCAATTGACTGGTTCTTGTGTGCAATACATAGCTAGTCTTTATTTTTCAAAGAAATTTGAGCAGTAAAACATAAAAATTTTAATGGTTCTTAAAGACAGAATAATAAGATATAATATAAAAAAAATAAAACGTATATTTCGTATTCTGTATTCACGTTGTTTTGTTTGTCTCAATTTTTGCAATAATTGTGACAAATAGGTTTTGACATTAATTTTTAAATAAGCGTTTAACTTTTAAAACAGGTTGACTATATTTAAAGAACGTTGTCATAGTGTGATGTGTTTGTGGTCATGAGTGCCTGAGAGATGTTAAGTGAATGGTAATGAATATATAAAACATCACGTAAGGTAAGGTTTTTCAAGAAATTTAGATGATATATAAAAAAGTTATCAAGTCTATTTAACTGCCTGCGATAACTAGCATAATGTGCAAACCACAACACGTCTGATAGATTTTATTTGTTTAAGGGCCTGTTTATATGGAAGCCGAGCTGACCCGCTTAGCGAGATCTCACTTGGCAGAGGCGAGATCTTGTCTGCCAGGATGATATTTTTCTCTTGTAAACACGCAACTGCCGATCTAGCCCGCTTGCCGAGCTAAGTTTTAACTATTTGAGCATGCGTATGATAACATATTAAAATGGCAGACAACGTAAACGTGTAAAAGCCATCAATGGCAAAAGCGAGCAAAATAGACACGACAATGGTTCAAAGAATGAACTTTCACTGTGATTCAAAGATAATGGAGCATTTGATTGTTAATCTGTCTGATTATAAGTAGAAGATGCTTTATACAAGTTTTGATTTCGACCGCGTAAAACGTCTCGGCAAGCGAGATGAACGTCATATAAACACATCAAAAATTCATCTTGCTTACCGGGCTATCCTGCTAAGTGGGCCATATAAACAGCCCCTAAATATGACATTAACAAAATCTTTTAGAAAAGCATTAGATTTCCAACATCGCGGACTGCTGAATAATAAAATTAAACCTTTTCTCTTTTGCATGCTTTTAACTTTGTATAGATGGTATTTTTGTATGCCAAAATACGTTTACATAAGTGTATAAAAGTACTGAAATTGAAATTGACAGAAGTTTTTTTATGCGAGCAGACATGACATAAATTTTATGGTATTGGACATTTCCCATCGTCGACCCTTGATGTATCAAGCAACATAACAAATTAACATCGTTTCATTCAAATAGAAACATTAATAATGCAAATTGAGCTTTTAAATATCGACTATCAAGAAAACAATAATATCTTTTTGCATTGCGCTGTCTGGCAGGCTTTATATTGATGCCCCGAAGTGCACAATTTTATTAATGTCAGGCTGTCAGCTACATCAAAGTCGTATCAATCTTCAGAAGCAGAAGAAGCATCATTTCATGGTCTCTTAAAAATACTGAACGTTCAAAAAGCTTAGATTATTACTTTGCTTGGAGTGCTTATCTCACTAGATAACTGTATTAATTTACTGCATGGTTAACAAATAGATAACATTTAACCGTTGTCTATACAGTTATAGATACACGGGTATGACGTCATTTGTGATAAAAACGCAAAAAGCGGCCACGAAGCACCGGGTTACTACATAATATAAAATAAGTACGCAGACAGTAAATATAAAACCGAGAAAAAACTAACCAGAGAAAACTAAGAAAAATGAAGAGTTCTGCAAAGAACTGTTTTAGTACTTTTTTCAGAACTCTTCATTTTTCTTATTTTTCTCTGGTTAGTTTTTTGTCGATTTTCACTTTGGTTTCGCGGTTTTTATTTGGTTTCAGTTCATTCACCATGGCAATTGCTCTTTTTAAGGCAATATTCAAATTTGTCTCAACGGCAAAATCTCCGTTTTAGAGTAAATGTGCGTAGCCCCAATATATATACACTAAATAATAAGTTTTCATAACATTAAAGAACAAAGGCAATACTTCTTCGTACAGACCGAGCGAACTTAAGTTAATAATAAGTAATTTATCCAATTTCTTTGCTATTACAGAAAGCACTTTCACAAATGAATATTTTATAAATTTGAACAGTGAGTAAGACGAATTTCTGACAGGGCAAGATTTGGATAATTTGATTCAACAAGATATTGATTAATTTTACGTTTGCTATTTTATGCTTTGTTGAATGCCGTAACTAACCAACGTCTAATAAATCTTGCTGATGGTATAATCAATTTCTTTATGAAATCATCTTTCTCGCCCATAGAAATCATGCACTCTGATGAAATGAAGGAACTAAATGGAGGATATTCCAAGTTGAGTGTTAAAGAAAGAAAAGCATCTTGGCAGACACCTTTGGGAGGATTTTGTAGAAATTCATCATTACATGGCCTACATTACGTGTTTAAAAAACGTCCAGGATTACAACGCTTTATTTGGCTTATTCTGCTCGGTTTTATGTTTTCTTTATTCATATGGCAAACTTCAACAATTGCTCTGAAATATTTGGAATTTGATGTGACCAGTTCCATTGAATTGGTAACTGAAGAAGAAGTAAAATTTCCAGCCATTACATTTTGTAACTTCAACAAATACAGAAAAAGTTTTATTAAAGACACAGACTTTTACAAAGTAATTGAAAAAGCATACCGTCTTTATGAAAACGAGAACAACAGTGTCGATTGGACAAAATACCCCAAAGTAAATGATTTGAATATGACAACATTCATTTATGAAGTAGGCCATCAAATGGACTATGACGATAAAACTAAGAAAGGAATGCTTTATTATTGCACATGGAAAGGAGAAATATGCGATAAAACATATTTTAAACCGACGTTCACAGACATGGGTCTTTGTCACACGTTTACTCCAGGTAATTTAGTTTAGAGATATTTTTTATCAATTGTTTTTTTTGTTTGAAAATTACTATACCACAATTTTAATGAATTGTTACAGAGAAAAGCAACAACAATAACGTAGCTGCTCCAGGCAAACATTCTGGACTACATCTCAAGATGTCAGTGGAACAATCAGAATACATTGGATTTCTCGAGTTTTCAGCTGGATTAAAAATTAGAATACATGATCCAGATGAACTTCCTCTGGTTTCAGGATTAGGTTTTGCAGTAATGCCAGGATCTCATGTTTATGCAAGTATTACACGACAAAGGGTGAGTAGACAAGCTGAGCAGCCAATAATGCTGCTGCTGTTGTTTATAAATGGCTTGCTATGTCCTTTAAAACTACTTATTTAATTGTCGTTAAATACTGACTAAAAGTTAGTAAATTATATGAATATGTGACTTAATGATGAGCTTTTGATCAAACACGATTTCCTTTAAGTATATTTTCTACTGTATAAATACCATAAATGTACAACTCCCTTATGTGTTTTCCAACAATCTGGACGATTTTCTAGTGTCTAAAAGTGTATTTTCACTATATTTTATTATGAATGATATGACCATACAAATACACAAAACATTCATTAGCTTATAGCTACATTTACAGCATGAAATATGAGCAACGTATAATAGCAGAAAATATTGAATTATTATTTTAGACAATTTCGTTAAAGTCTCCTTATAAAACAATGTGCGAAGATAAAAACTTCCAGGAGTGAAAAAATATACTATTGCTGCTTGTTATGAAGTTTGTAAACAAACCTACATTGCAAAACATGCAAATGTCAACCATTTTATATGAGAGGTAATTGTATACTATATATTGCTAAATTTATGCATAGACGTAAAATATGCACGTACAATTAATCTCATTAAACAATAAAGCAAACCTTTTGAAATGTACTGAGAAATATAAGTATAGCTAGGAACAAGCAATGTATTTTATTGGAACAAAAGAAGTAATTGCTATCCCAAAATTACTAAATTAGTCTTGATGATTTTTAACCTATTTTTTGAATTCTAACAATTAATTTGACATCATTTTTTTAGATATAAAGTACAAGCCATGTAACGTTAAACAATATTTAAGCTGTGTGTTTCTCTTGGAAGGTTAGTATAAAACAGAGGTGTCATGATATAGACAATCACTTTACATGACTGAAACATTTTGTCAGTAGTCTAACCCTGTTAAAGAGGGAAAGACAAATCATTTTAAAATAACAGAATTGCGCTTGCTCGGCCTTTTATCACTCTCTGCTTGTTTATAAATTTTTAATCAAACATACAAAAGGTTATACCTTAAACGATATTTGATAAAGGTAAAGAGTAGAGAGAGTGTGAAAGTGTAGCTGAGAGAGAGAGAGAGGAAAGGTGAGGTTAAAAATACGAGGAGGATGGTTTATTATATTTTATGTATATTCAATTGTTGATACGTTGAAAGAAGAATCACATGTAAAAGATTTCCTTGTATAACCTGATTAACCAGTTTGTCAAAAACTTTAAAATAAATGCAATGTGATATGAAATCATCATTTGTGCAAATTTACAGAAAACTATTCCAGTTCGTTGGACAGTCATAAATGTGAATGTTCCGAATCATGTGACTCAATGAAATATGACCCGTATCTTTCCTATGGCTCCTTTCCCAATGTCGCATCAGCAGCACTTTATTCAACTTCCGAAAATACAACATTAGAAACTTTCAGGTAATGTGACTTGCTTTCAATGAAGAAATTTTTTTGATTCTTTTGTGCATCAAAAACTTTATATCACGTTGAACACATTTATTTCCTTATTACTGCGTGGGTCACTAAAATAATCTTTTGTTTTAAGAAATGCAACCAAATGCTCTAAATCCTATTAATAATCTCAAAATCCGTCTTTCCAAGTAGTTCTTCGATGCCCCATTTTACCTGAATCAATAGTCTTTTTAAAGGCCTGTTCACACTTGACGGATACGATTTTGTCGTATACAAAAAAATCAGATCGCGTGAACACATATAAATTGAGTTTCCTACAGTCAGATCAAGTACAAAAATACGCGAAATATATCAATAAATTCACTGGATAATGCAAATATCTGCCACTACTATAAATATCTAAACGAATATAAATGTCAACATGCAAAATTATCGGACCGTCTGAACAAGCAGCCAAAAGTCGAACCGAAACAATCGGATCATGTGAGCGGGCTTTAACAAATTGTAAACCACAAAGCTCTTAAACATCATAACATTGTCTCAATGCTCTTTCTACTTTTCTCTGCTGAACAACACAGATAGGTAGAAAGAAATTGAGATTGAGAGCCTAAGTTTTGGTCTTATTCTATGCTTTTTTCTTGATCATAACTATCTCCAATTTCGGGCGACACTTTTTAAAATAACATTTCTATCTAATTTTGTTTTTCTCTTTTGTCCAGTTTTCTTACCATATTCTATCAAAGCTGCTTTTCTCGTTAATAAAAACGAGCTACTTGAATGATTTAAAATAGCTAAAAGACGATTTTGTTCAAACTGGAATGAACTGCTTCGATTCAATTTTTATTCATGTTTCATGTTAATACACTATGCATTTCATAAAATAAGAAGGACTCTACAATTTATGGTAATAATCTTTTCCACATGCATGAGAGGAAAGTAAGATAATATTTATTTACAAATTTTATTCATGTTTCATGTTAATACACTATGCATTTCATAAAATTAGAAGGACTCTATAATTTATGGTAATAATCGTTTCCAAATGCATGAGAGGAAAGTAAGATAATATCTATTTACAAATTTTATTCATGTTTCATGTTAATACACTATGCATTTCATAAAATTAGAAGGACTCTATAATTTATGGTAATAATCGTTTCCAAATGCATGAGAAGAAAGTAATATAATATCTATTTACAATCAATATAATGCAATTTATTGCAAAACACTTACATCTTACTAAATTGTTATAAATATGTTAAGCACTTTGCTTATGTATTTGTATAACATAATTTTAGGACAAATATGGTTGCAATTGACATCTTCTACGAAGATCTGAATTACAAATCTCTCAGACAAGATCCAGCATATACCTTACAAAGTTTACTGGGTAAATTTTCATTATGGTCGCGTGACTGTGGTCATGGACAGGAATGATTACTTTAACAAAATGGACGCACTTGTTAACGACAGACAAACGTACGAACAACTCAAACGAGACCCAACACCATCACTAGTACGCAAACTTAACAGCAAGATCTTCTCTATGAGAAAATCTAACATTATATCTGAACGTATTTACTATCGACTCAGATGTTCAGTACCACGACCACCCAGACTATACGGACTACCAAAACTTCACAAACCACAAATACCCATGCGACCAATTGTATCATTCTGCGGTTCGCCTACTTACGAACTTTCAAAGTACTTGACTAACATACTGCAACCACTTACAAACAAATCAAAACACAAGCTACAATCCACTGAAACTTTCATTAAAAAACTGTGCACTATACAAATACCGGACAACTATATACTAGTGTCTTTTGATGTGAAATCACTATTCACCAGTATTCCACTTAATCTGGCACTTACTTGTACAAAAACCCTCATTACAAACACCACGGACGTACTGCCATTACCGACAGAAGACATTATGGAGTTACTAGATCTCTGCCTCACCTCGACTTACTTCCAATACAAAGGAACACACTACAAACAATTACATGGGACAGCAATGGGCTCGCCCGTTTCTGTTATAGTTGCTGAAATTGTAATGCAATCTATAGAGGAACGGGCACTCATGACTTACAAACATGCACTACCTTTTTGGTTTCGCTACGTAGATGACACAATCACAGCACTACATGCAGACGAGATTGATGACTTCCATACTCACATCAACAAACAGAACAGCCACATACAATTTACCAAAGATGTCGAAGAAAACGGAACTCTTCCTTTTCTCGACTGTTTGGTAAAACATGACAATCAAAACTAGGAACAACAGTTTATCGCAAGCCAACACATACTGACCGACTACTAGACCAATCATCTTACAACCCTACATCACACAAAGCCACCACAATCAGAACATTAACAAGACGTGCACAAATCATATGTGATTCACCGGACGCTCTACAAAACAAAACAACTATCTCAAACGTGTTTTGACAAAAACAACTATAACTCTGACTTTATCAAACGCAACACTTACAAACCCAACGAACCCAACGAAACGAAGAACTCAGTGACAACAGGAACGATACCTTACATCAAAGGTACGTCTGAGACTATCTCGCGTATCTTACGACCATACAACATACGTGTCGCACATAAACCAATCACAACGTTACGACAAGTACTAACGAACATAAAGGACAAAGAAAAACCCAACGAACGACAAGGTGCAGTTTACAAAATAAACTGCTCCGACTGCCACGCCTCCTATATCGGGGAAACTGGCAGGAACTTAAACATAAGACTTACTGAGCACAAACGAGCTACTAAGAAACAAGACAAAACTAATCACATTGCCGAACATCACCGAATCACAAAGCACAACATTGACTGGGACTTGGCAAAATGCATCACTTATAGTACTGACTATAGACAACGGCTTACATTAGAAAGTTGGTATACCAACTTGGAAGAAACCCCCCTGAACAGATCACAGCAATTACCGGCACCTTACAAACGACTTATTCACAATACAAACAAACGATCAACTAAAAACATTACACTTCAAACTAATTCACAATGACAATACACAATTGACACCCACACACTACAACTAAAAACGTCACACCTAAATGACACATCACAACTAAAAATAAAATATTTCACTTCACACTAATCCACAATGACAATACATATTTCCTGCACATTTCCTGTACACACAATACAATGACGTAAGAACCAGACAACAAATACGGCTAACCTGACGTTTACTCCTCATTTGACTCTGAAGATGACTACCGCTAAGGTTGTCGAAACGTCAGTCAACAACAACAAAAACAGTCCTTCTCAGGACTTTATTAACCTGGGCGATCATCTTTATACCATTATTACTGATTTTTATCGATGTCTTCGATAGCACGTTGCGTTTGCTAAAGTTTCACTGTACTAAATGGTGTATTATGTACTTTCAACAGGTTGTTACTCGAAGTAAACAGTTTAGGAAACATTCAAGAAATGAAAGAATACGACAATATTTTTATGGAGTGAAGAATAATTTCTATCCTCACACGTTTGAATTGAAATTTTCCGACGTCAAAATATTTAAAATTGGAGGTTTGTCAAGATCTTTGTTTTCTCTTTTTTTACGTTGGAGTTTCGACTCTCTCGACTTTTCACAATTGCACTAATGAATACTACCGTAGTTCTTGTTTAGACTTGAACTTTGCCCTCAGCTCTCCGTTTTCCACCCTCCTGTTTTGATGCACAGCTCTATTATCGGCTAAACATTTTCTAGCTTCAGTCTTGTTTTTTTTCAAGCGCCTGCAGTGCCCGATTCTTGTTTACCCATTGGAATGCAAAAAGATGATATTGAAACAAAGCTAGTTCCAATGCAGCCAGGTATGAAATGCGTTTTGCGTTCCTGACATTGTTGAGTCTTTTTTCTAATTTTCATCGTTCATGCAGGAAAAGATCTTCTCCACTGTGTCATGGGACTTAGTATGGACTTAGTATCTTGACGAAGATCTATTAAGGACAAACTTAGCTGGATATATTGTTACGTAAGGATAAATTTAGTATACTTGAGGGGGGGAGCGTTTAAAGGCGACATTTTCATTTTTTCTGGACTGGGTAACATGTATAACCATTGTAACATGTATGACCATTGTATGACCATTGTAACATGTATGACCATTGTAACATGTATGACCATTAACCATTGTAACATGCATGACAATGTGGTTGAGTAAAATATGCATTATACGTAAATTGAAGCGATCGTTATTTGTTTATTGTTGGGCAACACTTCATCTAACTTTCAAAATCAAAACAAAAATAATTGTAATTCAAGACGTAATTATTGTTAGAGGCTTTAGTCCATTAAAATCCATATCCTATTTTTCAAATTAACATAAGGTTTTGACGTATTTAACAAGTGTTATTTTTATTTAGAACGGATATTGATATGGAGCGTCAACAATTTAAGATTCTTTCTCCTGCCCCAAGACCATTACCCAGGAATTTTCTTCTTCTTAGTGATGTAAAATTTATGGATATAAAGTAAGTAGAAACTTTACATCCTCATTTCATGAAAATATTGAAATATTGTTTGTAGAAAATGTAACCTTATCAGAAAATTATTGTTGTTTTTACATTCTTCGTTTCAAATGAATTATTTTTCATTAACTTCCAGACAGTTGTGATTTTAATAAATTTTATACTTACATAACGTAAGCATATGTAAATGATCGTTTGTGAGCATAAGTAACATGTAAAACGGTATCAGTAGGAAATTGGTAACAAAAACAGACGACGTTTAGAACTGTTAGACTTCTACCAAAAAATACATGTTGTAGTGTATAATTATGTTCTGGGCTGTCAATCCTGGTCCACGTCTTTTAAACAATGAAAGATAAATTGCTTGCTGTGCTATCTTAGGATTTTATTGAAAGTTTTCTGAGTTTCACATCTCTGTGCTGAAATTATTGCAGGAATGATTGTTAGAAGAAACGTTAGTAATGTAAGTTTCAAGATATGATGTGGTTGATTGTATAAACTATTAATTAAATCGACATACCTAGAGTGTGTCCAAAAGTTTATCTTGTTTGGTAAGATAACTACGGATTAGTTCTCTTTGTTGATGGTCTCCTTATTGAAAATCGTGTACGTGCTGCTTCCAGGATCTTAGTAAACTGCTTTTGATAAATCTATCTTTTTGAACTTTTTCCTTATGAGTTGTACATGAAGTATCCCTACCAATTTTCGTTGAGGAAGATGCTTTTCTGATAGCCTGCTGTGGAGGAATAACACACAACCATTTTATTCCTCGAAATACTTTTTATTTTTTGGTCAATGTTCCAAAATTTGCTCAATTAGAAATTTGGAAACTATTTACGGAGGCCGAAAACAGATTTTCTGACAAGAATGTTCCTGTGAGAGTGCCATATCTCAACAACATTCTTTCTTTGAGACGAACCAGGTGGAAATGCAATAGACAGTTGTACGTCATACTTCATAGTAATAATTGTGTCTTTGTCAAAATGTCAGTCGTGTAAAATGAAGCACTTTTTGTTAAAGTATGTGATTCTTTAACGTATAATCAATTCATTCACTTTCTATGTTGAAAAGTGTGGTTCAAGCGTTCGATTGCAGATCATCAAAAATAGATATCTCGTGTGTTTAATTGACTTCTTTCTATCGCATCATCTCGTTTTTTTCTCGCGACGTTCTTCGCTATTTTTGTGTTCATTGCATCTAAACATAAAGAATGTTTTTAAAAGTGCATTTTCATAGTATCATGAATCCATGCTTTGCAAAGCCTACTCGCAGCCAAAATCTGTGTCTGTAAGGGGAAGGCGGGGAAGGGGTTCAATATACTTATGAACAAAAGCATCATCAAAGGAAACGATGTTCGGTGGTTGATTCATAATGTCATATGAATTTACAGTGAGAGATCACTTAATTGAGAACAACAAAACAAAACTAAGCCTAATCATGCAAGCCTATACGGACTTCTGAGTTTTCAATTTTTATATTTGTTTTGTTGCATGTCGAAATATTCAGTTTATTACTTTTATCATTATTATATCTTATGTCAACTAACGTTGGTTAAGCACAATCAGATGTTAGCTATATTTACATAGAACGCTTTGATAGCATCCCATTTTGTCAACTTGGCAAGTGGGAGGAAACCAGAGCTTCAGAGAAATCCCTCGACATTCAGTAGTTCTACAACATTATTATTTCTCGTATAACTACTCGTGTGTTGACAGTAGACGACGTTTTACATTGAAAACTTAGATAATTCTAATATAAAAAATCCTTAACTAGACTACGTGCGTTGCCACATTGCAAGGACTTTTATCTCGACGCATTAAAATCTTTCGTCGAGATAATCTAAACAAAAAGTCACGTAAAATAGTCGTGATTTCTTTTTATTGGAACTATAGGAGGCCACAGTCACATAATAGACAAAACAAATTCGCTAATTATTTGCACGCTCAATTAAGATTCGATTGACAGTTTTATTCCATGGATCTGATTTCGTAATATAAACTAAAGGTTTTAAGATTTTTGTACAGTAAGATAAAACGAAGCGTAAATTACATCTGCTAACGGAAACTAAAGAGGTGAAAACGTCGTAACCAGGTAAGCAACAGATAACTGCTTGATAAGTTGTAATTATAAAAAGTAGCGGAACATATTGTACGTAGCTACATTTCATTCAATTGTTGTAATTTAATTTATATCTAATTCTGTGTTCCAAATTATTGGTATATAGTATAGTCCTAAAATATTGAGCTTCCAAGCTTCTTTGCTTGGAAGAGTTAAATTTGCTTAGAAGGAATAAGGAGAAGAGGTAGTTTTACCAAAAAATGTTTTCAAACATTAAATTGTGCAGAGTTGCAAACAATCACTGTCTAGTCGCTTAAATTCCTAAAGTCAACAAACCATGTATAAATGTGATCAGAAAATGTCTTTCAAAATGCAAATCTCCCATTAACTTTTGATCAATGTGTCAAAGAGAAGAGCCTCGAGGTAAATATTAATATTTATAATGAATTCTTATCTGAGTTAATAATCACTTTACATTACTGAAAGGTTTCGTAGTACGATCGCCCAGAGGCTCACAGTGTATTATGTTTTCTTACACTCCATAAATTACATTTTACTGTCTTGTAACGCTTTTTAACAGTCCAGTACAATTTTTTAATGATCAGTCCATTAAAGTTTTTTAATTAATTTTATATAAATTTGT
This sequence comes from Xenia sp. Carnegie-2017, assembly GCF_021976095.1. NCBI lineage: Eukaryota > Metazoa > Cnidaria > Anthozoa > Malacalcyonacea > Xeniidae > Xenia > Xenia sp. Carnegie-2017. The sequence continues at coordinate 8,915,543 of NW_025813482.1, read as the reverse complement.
TTGATCTTCGTTTCCATATTTGGTCATTGACTAACTCGTACGCATTGGATTAAAATACATGGAAACGCAACCTTTAATAGAAAAGCTTAATAAGTTTTTGAAGCCAATTCTTACATCCAGACACGCTAGATTACATAATGTAACACACATTTCATAAACACATATGGAAAAGGTCAACAGCCTGAACTCTCTTCGTTGAACTAAATTTCTTTCAGTCTTCAATGACACACATAATTTTTCAAAATTTTGAATTATTCGTTCAATCATTGTCTACAAGTAAAATATACGAGTTTAAAGCTTCTTTTTCTATAGTTGGGGTCGTGAGTCAAGTTCTGCCCTCAGTACTTTAGCAAATTCCCTAAATTCGCCATTTGTATCTTCCGCAACCATGGCAACATTGTGATTAAACTAATCGATATCTGCTTCCACTTTGCAATTAAAAAAGTACATGTTGTCAGGACTACCTCTTGGACTGTTAAAATCAAATATACTCGGAGATATTATACGTTAGTTCCAACTTTGAGCATTGTTGTTAAGTTCTTGTCGCAGAATATCCATAAAACAAAATCGTATGCAGTCTACTTGAATTGGATACATCATTAAATAATCCTATATCACGAAGATCTTTAAAGAAAATTTTCTACAAACCAGGACTTTCTCTCACTAGATGTGACCAATAGGCCTCAATTCGTTGATTTTACGTCGATGTTCCAATGTTAAAGTTTGAAAGTCCAGCGTATGCGTCATTGTGGCCAGAGCGTAGAAATGTGTGTATAGTCTCGACCACACAGTGTTCCGCCGTTCCATCGTTTAACAACTCCACCCTCTAACCTGACTGCATCCACGTAATATTTAGCAATTACTTCAGGCTTTTTTATTTGTTGGTCCTACTTCTAACCATATTAGCCATCTTGAGTAGCCATAAATACAGACGTGAATACTGAAATCGTATGACTGGAGTTTATCGTGACCGTCTGTATGCCAAAAGAAATTCGGTCCGATACCTGAATACAATCTTCTACGAAGATTTTTTTCTACGATTTTCTACACCGACTGAATCAAGCTCCACCAACAGTTTCCTCTTTACGGTTTCCCTTCTCACAGTTAGCCGTTTTTGTCGCAGTTTTTGCCACAATTTTCGATAGCCTTTAAAACACCCGCTCTAAGATAATTCTTCGTCGATTGCAGCCTTGATTACATCTCTATTCTCTTCTTCTTGGTGTGGTCGCCTACAAAGGTGCAAAGACACCAATCTTTGCTTTAGCGTTGACAAACTTATTGTAATGTCATGAAGTCATAAGTATTCTATTATTTCAAGTTTTGTGCATCCTTAGTTGAAATATTATTTGATGAGATCTTTTTCTTCATAATGATTCTCCATGTTCATACAGGGGGTATAGTTTTTTAGCGGCATATTTATTTTTAATTTTGAAATTTACATTCGAATTCATCAGCGTCTTTCAATGCCTATTTTTATTTAAAAAAGAGAGCCTAACCATACAAAAATATTAAAAAAATTGTTGTAAATAAATTTACTGGACTGGGTTAAAATTTTACAAGATTTATGTCAAAAAGCTTTACGGGACTGTTAAAAAGCGTTACAAGACTATAAAACGCGTTACTGGAGTATAAGAAAATATAATACGACTGTGAGCCTTCTGGGCCATCGTAGGTACATATAATGGTGAATAAAACACATAAGCCCAATTTTCCTAATTTAAATCTTCAATAAACTACTGGAAACTGTCAGAAGGAGCATAAAGACTGAAAGTGATGGTTATAGCAGCCAACATTAGTGCTTCTCACACATTTCACGCTCAAATAGCGCTTTCATCCCAGCAGGGCTTAGGACCATTAGCGATAATTTTGAATCCGATAAGCTTTTTATAAGCGACATTCCATGATGGATTTTTAAAGAAATCGCTTGTTCATTCGCATCCAAGTATTTTATTATAAAATGACCACGTCAAGAAAGTAAAATTACGTAATATTTTTTGTTGTTGTAGAAAGCACTTCAACAGTTTAAATACTTTATGAATTTCAACAAATACTATTACTATTTTTTGAGTGCAGTTATTGTCCAACATCTTTGATACTTTTTTTGGAAAAAAATGTATTGGGATTATTGATAGTGTTATAAAATTATTTATAAAATCATCTTTCTCGCCTATAGAAATCATGCATTCTGATGAATTAAAAGAACTAAATGAAGATCATCCTAAGTTGAGTGTAAAAGAAAAAAGAAAGCATATTGCTCGACACCTTTGGGAGGATTTTTTGGGAAATTCAACATTACACGGCCTTCATTATATATTTGAAAAACGTCCAGCATTACAACGCTTTATTTGGCTTATTCTGCAAGCTTGTATGTTTTCTTTGCTAATATGGCAAACTTCAACAATTGCTCTGAAATATTTGGAATTTGATGTGACCAGTTCCATTGAATTGGTAACTGAAGAAGAAGTAAAATTTCCAGCCATTACATTTTGTAACTTCAACAAATACAGAAAAAGTTTTATTAAAGACACAGACTTTTACAAAGTAATTGAAAAAGCATACCGTCTTTATGAAAACGAGAACAACAGTGTCGATTGGACAAAATACCCCAAGTTCAATGATTTGAATATGACAGCATTCATTTATAATGTAAGCCATCAAATGGACTATGACGATAAAACTAAGAAAGGAATGCTTTATTATTGCACATGGAAAGGAGAAAAATGCGATAAAACATATTTTAAACGGACGTTGACGGACATGGGTCTTTGTCACACGTTTACTCCAGGTAATTTAGTTTGAAAATATTTTTTATTGCTCGTTTATTTTTGTTTCAAAATTACTACATCACAATATTAATGAATTTTTACAGATAAAAGCAACAACAATAAAGTAGCTGCTCCAGGCAAACATTATGGACTACATCTTAAGATATCAGTGGAACAACCAGAATACATTGGATTTCTCGAGTTTTCAGCTGGATTAAAATTTAGAATACATGATCCAGATGAACTTCCTCTGGTGTCAGGATTAGGTTTTGCAGTAATGCCAGGATCTCATGTTTATGCAAGTATTACACGACAAAGGGTGAGTAGACCAATTGGGCAACAAATAATGTTGCTGTTGTTTATAAATGGCTTGCTATGTCCTTTAAAACTACTTATTTAATTGTCGTTAAATACTGACTAAAAAGATAATAAAGTATATGAATATGTGACTTAATGATGAGCTTTTGATCAAAAACGATTTCCTGTAAAGTACATTTTCTATTGTGAAAATACCAGGAATGTACAACTTTATCTTTGACTGTTTTCCAATAGTCTGGACGATTTTCTACTGTGATATTTCAAATAAGTGGCTTACAAATGTTTATTGAATAGGATAAACGGTACTTTCTATAAGTATTGTTATATAAAAACTGAATTTGATGTATAATTGTTTTATAAAGTGTACATTATGTTAGTGATTAAGACGAGCATTGATTCTTGACTTGGCAAACATGGGAAATACTCAGTACATTTATGGCATCTAATAATAGAAATGTTATAGCAGAAAATCTTGAATGATTATTTTTAGACAATTTCGTTAAAGTCTCCTTATAAAACAATGTGCGAAGATAAAAAACTTCCAGGAGCGAAAAAATATACTATTGCTGCTTGTTATGAAGTTTGTAAACAGAACTACATAGCAAAATCATGCAAGTGTCAACCATATTATATGAGAGGTAATTGTATACTATATATTGCTAAATTTATGCATGGACCTTTTGTCTTTTCCCTTTCAATGTAGAATAAGTTGAATGTGTTTTATTAACATACATGATAAAAGTAATTATCTCTCAAAAGTTTGTAACGTAGTTTTGAGGAGTCTTTTTGAGTTCTTAATTTGACATCATTTTTTTAGATATAAAGTACAAGTCATGTAACGTTAAAGAGCATATAAACTGTGTGTTTCCCTTGGAAGGTTAGTACCCAAACGATGCAATTTAACTGTTATATATTAACACTAAAGCTTGGAAGTCTATGATAAGTAAGAGCTATGATATAAAGGTATGAGAGAACAACCTCTTTACACGATGAGAAATTTTTGGCAGTTATCTAACCCTGTTATAGAGAAAGAACGCATTTGTTTTTGAAAAACTAACAGACTTTCACTGGCTTTATATTTTATTACTCTCTGATATCTAATAAATTTTACTAATCAAAAACAAAACGGGTGATAACTTGAGTCAAGGGTAATGAGAATAGGAACGAGTTGTTGAGAGAGAAGAAGGAAAGAGAAGTTAAAAGGGAGATGCAGGAAATAAAAAAAGGATGATGCATTTAATACATATTCTATTAATGATACTTTGAAAGAAGAATCGCAAGTAAACAATGTGAACGATTTCCTTGTATAACCTGATTAACCAGTTTGTCAACTTGAAAATAAATTCAATGTGGTATGAAATCATCATTTTTGCAAATTTACAGGAAAGTATTCCAGTTCGTTGGACAGTCATAAATGTGAATGTTCCGAATCATGTGACTCAATGAAATATGACCCGTATCTTTCCTATGGCTCCTTTCCCAATGATGTGACAGCAGCACTTTTTTCAACTTCCGAAAATACAACATTAGAAACTTTCAGGTAATGTGACTTGCTTTCAATGGAGAAATTTCTTTTCATTCTTCTGTGTATCAAAGACTTTATATCACATTGAACACATCATACTTGTGTCACTGAAATCATCGTTTCTTATTAAGAAATGCCATCAACTGCTCTAAATACAATTTTTTCAACCACAATTTCTCAATCATATGAGTAATCTTTAAATCTGTCTTTCTAAGTAATTCTTAATGAATTTATTGCTAACCACAAAGCTCTTAAACATAATAACACAACGTTGTCTCAAAGCTCTTCTTACTTTTCTCTATTGCTAAACAACACATGCAGAATGTAGGATAAGAAACTTACTCTTTACTTTCTTGAGTTTCTTCTTAATTTTAACTATATCCAATTTCTTGTTACCAGATTCTCGACTCATTCCAACTTAACATCTGATTAACTTGCTACAGTCCGAACTTATTTTCAGATTAACTTTAACTTGGCTTTGTGATTGTAAGCACATGCATTTGTCCCGGCAGACATTCACAACGAATAATAATTTCTGCACATTCCAACGTATTCATTCAACAATGATTTCAACTTTTCAATCTTTCTACCACTTTCAAAATAATCTTTCTATTTAATCTAGGTTTTCTCATTTCTCCAAAGCTGCTTTTTTTATTAATGAAAACAAATTAATAGTATGATTCAAAACAGCTAAATGACAATTTTGTACAAACAGGAATAACCTGCTTTGATTAATTTTTATTTACGTTTTGTTTGAATTCTCTATGCATTACATATAATAAGTAGGATTCTACATTTTATGGTACTATTCTTATCCACATAAACAAGAGAAAAGTCTGACGGAAAATATCGATTTACAATCCATAATGCAATTTATGGCTAAACACTTACAACTTACTAAACTGCTAAAATAAAATTTGTTTAACGTACTTGTATTACATGTTTGTAGGAGAAATTTTCTTGCCATAGATATCTTCTACGAAGATCTAAATTACAAAGTTCTCAGACAAGATCCGGCATATACCTTACAAAGTTTACTTGGTAAATTCTCATTATTTCATCATTATCAAATAAATCTTCTGTTTATTAATTCATAAGACTCTGGAGTCCTAGACAGATAAACCCCGTAAGCCCCGTTGAATTTGATAGGAACATACATTGGTCTAAATTTTTTATCTTTTTTAGGTGAAATTGGTGGCTTAATGGGTTTGTTTCTTGGTGCAAGTATTTTGACATGGACAGAGTTTGTTGATGTTGCAGTCATGATGATTTTGACTCGCCTTGGCATTCATAAATAGTCTGTATACATACATCTTTGATTTATGTGAGTGTTATGTAAGTTATAGAGAAGTTGAAAAGACTCGAGAGTTCTCACAAACGTCTCCAAGGTTTGCATATGCCTGTGCAAACGCGAAAAACATCTTTTATTTCTTTTATATAGTAACAATAATGGAAAACAGACAAATTTAAAACAATGGGGTCAATTTTTCTTTTAAAATGGTTCATTATTGATTTCCAAATTCTCACTAATTGATTGACTTGAATTGTTGAGCTCAGATCGGTTTGCACAGGCTAATGCAAGCACAGCTATAGACCAATCAGCGCACGCGTTTTATTGTTTTTATTTTATAAACGTAACCATAGCAAATACTGAATATAATATGCTACGTTTGTATGTTACGAAAGTCCTCGATATTTTATCAAAAAGACCAATGGCAACTTGAAATAATGAAATTAATTTTTAATTTGTTGAAGCACGTGATCAAATATTACTCTGACGCAAACAGAAGAAACATAACAAAAAAAGTTAGAACAAAATAATCTTCTTTGTATGGCACCTTATAATTCATTAGAAAATCATGTCCATGTTTATAGATATCAACTGGCTTATGAATATACTTTCATACAATTGATAATTATTTTCATATTTATAAAGACATGTCACGTGGTGTAGTAATATTTAATCACGTGGTAGCTATACTGAAAATGTATCTCGAGTAAACAAAAATGTACTTAATTTTACCTTATTTTTAACTAGCTGGTATAATAAGTCACCTTTTACATTCATACATTTTGTGGTAAAGAACGGTCACAATCACGCAAGCTTTAAATGACTACATCGTAAAAAAATGAACAAAAAGCTGAGATCAACCCATTGAGAAATTCATAAATTCAATGTGGCAATGATCAACTTCATCTTGCGTTCTGATTATTTTTCTTTTGTTTTATTTGATGTTTTGCACAATGTAGTCATATGTTAATCAATAAATGTATTAATGTATAATAAATTAAAACATGCTTCTCTTTAACATTCTTAACAGTTTATGGGCCCAGAAGTCTTGGACTCTGACATAGAAGGCTGTTTTTATTGATTATGTTGGACAGTTTAGTATTTGGGGAGACGATCTTGGTTTGTGATTTCTTAAATGAGCCGATTGACATTCCGTTACACTGACTGACTACGTCAATTGCAAAAAACAGCCGTTTTTGAAAAATTCAAAACCCTTTACAACTATCCAATCTACATTTAAGCATAAACAAAAAATATTTGCTTATTGGTTTGAACTTAATAAATGTTTCGAATACTTGGTGTCTTCACGTTTTTAGAATCTTATTTTACTCACAAAAAATGTTACTTAGATTTTCAAGTGCTCACTGCGTGAAGATTTGTGCAAAGCTGGTGGTGAGATAACTTTTCAACTTTTCGCAGAACTCTTTCGTAAATTAGAGAACGAGGGGCGCTCAAACTTAGTTAGATTATTGGAAATAGCTACTCATTTATATGCATGCAAAAGGCAATTAGCCACATTTTTCATAATTAAAACCTTTTATCACTTGCTCATATGCAAAAACGAAAGCATCCAAATCAAAGATCTTTTTCTTTTTCAAGTGCTTTGATTGGTTAAAAATACCGTAAGAAACTTTAGTTTATCATTCTAGAATACGTCGTTGTAAATGAGAGCAGAGGACAGCTACAAACTGTAATCTTTAAAGGAAGGAAATGCTACAAGAAATTGCCGTTGGATTTTTCATACAACTTTATCATAAAATCTTATGAGTTCACTACGTTTGAAAAGTTTATAAAATTTCCACAACACTCCAATTAATTTCAATATAGCACTAAGCAGTACCCGCCATTTATCAATTTTACGATTTTGAAACATTTTTCTCCTGTTCTCTTTATGATACTGTAATAGTTCTGTCATCATACAACATTTATGCCTATTCTTACATAAGGACAATCTTTTCTCTTTTTCTTCTGCAATTCTCAGCCGTTCACTATGTTATATACTTTTTGAGTTGGGACTGATTACATGAGCCCGCGGTAGCAAAGATACAGCCAAGCGTTAAATGATTTTAGCAAATGGAAACGATTCAATACTTATCATTAGATAAATCGTCTTAAGCAATTTCACAATATTCTGATTTAATAACTTCTCAAAACAACCGATGTGCCCTAATTTGAGGATTACAACTGGAGTGACGTGTGGTGCTTCGCAAACAGTTGTATTTTTTAGCCTTGAAGTTTTTTCTCTTTTCAATCTCTTGAAATCATCGTGTCAGCTCGCCTCCATATAATCGGCCCTTATTTGCTTCATAACTGAATTTCTCAGCCAGTGGTTGTAATTTAAAAGAAAATTTTGATTTGTATGGAGAAAAACTATTATTTCACAAGGACAAGGCATTGTCCTTTGTGAGATACATCTTGCAAGATGTTGATTCATAATACAAAGTCAATTAAGCACAAACACAAATGCTGATAAAGACTAAACAATTACAGTAAGCACTAAGTATGAAACATTAGCATTAATATAAGCACAAACATAAGCATAAGCAAATAGTATCACGAGAATAAAGACTTATTTTCTCGCAAATATTTATTTCACTCGTCTAAGACAGGGCAAGGTTTATCAAATGCATTTATTAAAATTAAAGAATTATAATTTTTATCGTGAACTTAATATCTAAGTTCATGTTTTCTGTTAGATAATCATTTTAACAAACGTTTTCAGACAAACGCATATCGTTAGTCTTGATAAAACTAGACATAGAATAGAAATCATAGGGGATAACAAATTTAACTACTTTACAAATACCTTTACAAAGTCTGTTTCATTTCTCCCATTTAACTACAACATGAACATTACCACGATATCTTCGCAATCGTAGTTCAGTATTACAGTAAAACATTACCAATTTACACGACCCCACGCCAAGGTCTTCAGATTGATCCATCAAATACAACAATTCATTTTCTTTTTGGTTTACAACCGAACTTTTTTTCTCTTCTCTTCAACCGAATCAAAAGCCATGGAATAATTATCAAAGCTTCACAACCGTGAAATTTCCCAAAACTTTAATCAGCACAGCAAAAATCTTGAAAGGTTATGTCTACATATACAGATAATACCCACAAGTAGTTTAGATATTTGATTGTTATCCTTATCCAACTTTATGCAGATCACAATAAACGATTTGTTTGAGGTACAATGAAGAACAATACGCTATAGAAATGATTAATCAAAGGAGTGAGAGTTATTGTTTGTTGCATTTCCTCATTAACCTATTTGGAAAGTGCATTTACATCAGGTATGTACTTCCTGAGCTTTCTTCCAATCAAAATTTGCAAATCAAATTGCAAATCACAATTTTCAATAAAATAAACTCAGCATTATTCAATTGTTCCTTTGAAGTAACTTGGGTAATTATGTATAAATTATCAGAAAAAGAGATTAAACTCATCTGCTGTTTTGAAATATCCGGAGAAAAAAGAATGAAAGAAAAAACGAGTCACGTGTCTCAAATGACATACAAGCTTCCCTGCCCAACAAAAAGGCGTGGCCTTTAATTTATTCACCCAACAAAAATTTGCATTTTTTAGCTATAGGATTAAAAATATTAAAAATTGCCTTAATTTAATCGTTAAATGTTTGAAAGCAGAAAAATTAGTGAAGAAATAATGTGAATAAGCTGCAAGTTAGTTGCGTGACATTAGTGTTAGAATTTTGGAACAATAAGAAAGGCATTTGAAACTCAATGAAAAAAAAATTTGGGGGTTCAATGTGTCCCTGTAAAATATTTCTGATTTTAATGCCTGTGATAAAAAATCTGTATGAAATGATACGAGCTACATGATTTGATTTTGTATGTGTTTCAAAATTTTGTCAGTAGAAGTATGTAAATTAAATCAAATATGCACAACTTTCTATGAACTATATATTTGCTCACTATGAATATACAAATACATTTCGGGTAAAGTTTGTTATAGACGTGTACGCAAATTTAACTTGCGTTGAAAACTTTCATTTCTAAACGTCTAAAATGATAAGTTGCAGCTAAGACAACTTGTTTGACAACAGTGACAATAAGGTAACTTATAAGTGTGTTGAAAGTTGAGATTAAAGTTGAAGTTGGATATGGTAATATCAGATATGCAAATATCATTTTAATTTCTAAATGTTCGTCCGTGGTTGGAGGTGGTGTATATGCATGGGACAAATAGTCAAATACAATTATTCTTAGGCGTGAGAATCAGTCAACTCCATTACTCAAATAAGCAACAAGTATCCTCATTTTATTGTTATATGCTTTAGGAAACATGTAACACCATTTTATAATGATTGGCTGGAAGCACAAGGAGGTTGCCATGTACAGTATTGTCACCATCTATGACGAGCTGTTCCAAGCAAATACGATTCACCATTGCACGACAGCGGAGATTTTCAATTTGAGCTATTCCCTCTTCATTCGCCATTACATTTGGAATCCTTTATTGTTCTTTTCCTCCTCTCATTAATATGCTTAAATTTAGCAGGTAATCTTGCCTGACTGAGGTTAAGATGTATGCACAAGCACAATTTGGCTGGTCGTCACAAATGTTTCTTTTTACCTTGTTTGCTGCAACAGTGACTACAACCTTCCTGTACTTAGAAGAATGCGATAGCCTCATTTCATTCAACTGCCAATAACATCTTGTGAATAAATTTATGTGGAAAATTAATTACATATTCAAATACTAGATTCTTCCATAAACATGAAAATATGTATGGGCTTTCTGATTCACATTTCATGTTTCATAGTTTTTGTTTTTCTTACCATAGAACACAAAATGTATTATGTACATAACATACAAAAATTCACTTTCACGATTAATCGTCTTTTTTGGCGTTTATTCAATTCTTCCTAAGAATGTGGCTCTTTATCTCGCTATGTATCTGTTATATCAATGATTCAATTGTTCAATGTATGTAAAATACAAGTATTTCCGTTCGTTTATGAATGTAAACATACAATTACTATTTACTAATCGTAACCGATTTTACAATGGCTCATTAATATCTGGAAAAAAATTTAAACAATAAAAAACAAATCGTTTCTTTCAAATACAGAGAAAAAATTGGTTAAAAAAAAGATAATCAGTAGTATAAATCGAACGTATCTATGTTTTATCATAATAGGAAAATTATTGATAAATTTTTCTAAATACCAGAAAATGTAAAATTCATAATGCTATTAGCTACTTATGTAAATATACCCAATTGACTGGTTCTTGTGTGCCATACATAGCTAGTCTTTATTTTTCAAAAAATTTGAGCAATAAAACATAAAAATTTTAATGGTTCTTAAAGACAGAATAATAAGATATAAAATAAAAAAAAAAATAAAACGTATATTTCGTATTCTGCAATCACGTTGTTTTATTGTTTGTCTCAATTTTTGCAATTTTTGTGACAAATTGGTTTTGACATTAATTTTTAAATAAGCGTTTAACTTTCATAACAGGTTGACTATATTTAAAGAACGTTGTCATAGTGTGATGTGCTTGTGGTCATGAGTGCCTGAGAGATGTTAAGTGAATGGCAATGAATATATAAAACATCACGTAAGGTAAGATTTTTCAAGAAATTTAGATGATATATAAAAAAGTTATCAAGTCTATTTAACTGCCTGCGATAACTAACATAATATGCAAGCCACAACACGTCTGATAGATATTATCTGTTTAAGGGCCTGTTTATATGGAAGCCGAGCTGACCCGCTTAGCGAGATCTCACTTGGCAGAGGCGAGATCTTGTCTGCCAGGATGAAATTTTTCTCTTGTAAACACGCAACTGCCGAGCTAGCCCGCTTGCCGAGCTAAGTTTTAACTATTTGAGCATGCGTATGATAACATATTAAAATGGCAGACAACGTGAACGTGTAAAAGCCATCAATGGCAAAAGCGAGCAAAATAGACACGACAATGGTTCAAAGAATGAACTTTCCCTGTGATTCAAAGATAATGGAGCATTTGATTGTTAATCTGTCTGATTATAAGTAGAAGATGCTTTATACAAGTTTTGATTTCGACCGCGTAAAACGTCTCGGCAAGCGAGATGAACGTCATATAAAAACATCAAAAATTCATCTTGCTTACCGGGCTATCCTGCTAAGTGGGCCATATAAACAGCCCCTAAATATGACATTAACAAAATCTTTTAGAAAAGCATTAGATTTCCAACATCGCGGACTGCTGAATAATAAAATTAAACCTTTTCTCTTTTGCATGCTTTTAACTTTGTATAGATGGTATTTTTGTATGCCACAATACGTTTACATAAGTGTGTAAAAGTACTGAAATTGAAATTGACAGAAGTTTTTTTTATGCGAGCCGACATGACATAAATTTTATGGTATTGGAAATTTCACATCGTCGACCCTTGATGTATCGAGCAACATAACAAATTAACATCGTTTCATTCAAATAGAAACATGAATAATGCAAATTGAGCTTTTAAAGGTCGACTATCAAGAAAACAATAATATCTTTTTGCATTGCGCTGTCTGGCAGGCTTTATATTGATGCGCCGAAGTGCACAATTTTATTGTCAGGCTGTCAACTACATTATAGTCATATCAATCTTCAGAAGCAGAAGATGCAGCATTTGATAGTCTCTTAAAAATACTGAACGTTCAAAAAGCTTAGATTATAAGTTTGCTTGGAGTGCTTATCTCACTAGATAACTGTATTAATTTACTGCATGGTTAACAAATAGATAACATTAACCGTTGTCTATACAGTTATAGATACACGGGCATGACGTCATTTGTGATAAAACGCAAAAGCAGCCACGAAGCGCCGGGTTACTACATAATATAAAATAAGTACGCCGAGTAAATGAAAACTAAGAAAAATGAAGAGTTCTGCAAAGAACTGTTTTAGTACTTTCAGAACTCTTTTTCTTATTTTTCTCTGGTTAGTTTTTTGTCGATTTTCACTTTGGTTTCGTGGTTTTTATTTGGTTTCAGTTCATTCACCATGGCAATTGCTCTTTTTAAGGCAATATTCAAATTTGTCTCAACGGCAAAATCTCCGTTTTAGAGTAAATGTGCGTAGCCCCAATATATATACACTAAATAATAAGTTTTCATAAGATTAAAGAACAAAGGCAATACTTCTTCGTACAGACCGAGCAAACTTAAGTTAGTAATAAGTAATTTATTCAATTTCTTTGCTATTACAGAAAGCACTTTCACAAATGAATATTTTATAAATTTGTACAGCGGGCAAGACGATTTCTGACAGGGCAAGATTTGGATAATTTGATTAACAAGATATTGATTAATTTTACGTTTGCTATTTTATGCTTTGTTGAATGCCGTAACTAACCAACGTCTAATAAATCTTGCTGATGGTATAATCAATTTCTTTATGAAATCATCTTTCTCGCCCATAGAAATCATGCACTCTGATGAAATGAAGGAACTAAATGGAGGATATTCCAAGTTGAGTGTTAAAGAAAAGAGAAAGCATCTTGGCAGACACCTTTGGGAGGATTTTGTAGAAAATTCATCATTACATGGCCTACATTACGTGTTTAAAAAACGTCCAGGATTACAACGCTTTATTTGGCTTATTCTGCTCGGTTTTATGTTTTCTTTATTCATATGGCAAACTTCAACAATTGCTCTGAAATATTTGGAATTTGATGTGACCAGTTCCATTGAATTGGTAACTGAAGAAGAAGTAAAATTTCCAGCCATTACATTTTGTAACTTCAACAAATACAGAAAAAGTTTTATTAAAGACACAGACTTTTACAAAGTAATTGAAAAGCATACCGTCTTTATGAAAACGAGAACAACAGTGTCGATTGGACAAAATACCCCAAAGTAAATGATTTGAATATGACAACATTCATTTATGAAGTAGGCCATCAAATGGACTATGACGATAAAACTAAGAAAGGAATGCTTTATTATTGCACATGGAAAGGAGAAATATGCGATAAAACATATTTTAAACCGACGTTCACAGACATGGGTCTTTGTCACACGTTTACTCCAGGTAATTTAGTTTAGAGATATTTTTTATCAATTGTTTTTTTTGTTTGAAAATTACTATACCACAATTTTAATGAATTGTTACAGAGAAAAGCAACAACAATAACGTAGCAGCTCAGGCAAACATTCTGGACTACATCTCAAGATGTCAGTGGAACAATCAGAATACATTGGATTTCTCGAGTTTTCAGCTGGATTAAAAATTAGAATACATGATCCAGATGAACTTCCTCTGGTTTCAGGATTAGGTTTTGCAGTAATGCCAGGATCTCATGTTTATGCAAGTATTACACGACAAAGGGTGAGTAGACAAGCTGAGCAGCCAATAATGCTGCTGCTGTTGTTTATAAATGGCTTGCTATGTCCTTTAAAACTACTTATTTAATTGTCGTTAAATACTGACTAAAAGTTAGTAAATTATATGAATATGTGACTTAATGATGAGCTTTTGATCAAACACGATTTCCTTTAAGTATATTTTCTACTGTATAAATACCATAAATGTACAACTCCCTTTATGTGTTTTCCAACAATCTGGACGATTTTCTAGTGTCTAAAAGTGTATTTTCACTATATTTTATTATGAATGATATGACCATACAAATACACAAAACATTCATTAGCTTATAGCTACATTTACAGCATGAAATATGAGCAACGTATAATAGCAGAAAATATTGAATTATTATTTTAGACAATTTCGTTAAAGTCTCCTTATAAAACAATGTGCGAAGATAAGAAACTTCCAGGAGTGAAAAAATACTATTGCTGCTTGTTATGAAGTTTGTAAACAAACCTACATTGCAAAACATGCAAATGTCAACCATTTTATATGAGAGGTAATTGTATACTATATATTGCTAAATTTATGCATAGACGTAAAATATGCACGTACAATTAATCTCATTAAACAATAAAGCAAACCTTTTGAAATGTACTGAGAAATATAAGTATAGCTAGGAACAAGCTTAATGTATTTTATTGGAACAAAAGAAGTAATTGCTATCCCAAAATTACTAAATTAGTCTTGATGATTTTTAACCTATTTTTTGAATTCTAACAATTAATTTGACATCATTTTTTTAGATATAAAGTACAAGCCATGTAACGTTAAACAATATTTAAGCTGTGTGTTTCTCTTGGAAGGTTAGTATAAAACAGAGGTGTCATGATATAGACAATCACTTTACATGACTGAAACATTTTGTCAGTAGTCTAACCCTGTTAAAGAGGGAAAGACAAATCATTTTAAAATAACAGAATTGCGCTTGCTCGGCATTTTATCACTCTCTGCTTGTTTATAAATTTTTAATCAAACATACAAAAAGGTTATACCTTAAACGATATTTGATAAAGGTAAAGAGTAGAGAGTGTGAAAGTGTAGCTGAGAGAGAGAGAGGAGGAAAGGTGAGGTTAAAAATACGAGGAGGATGGTTTATTATATTTTATGTATATTCAATTGTTGATACGTTGAAAGAAGAATCACATGTAAAAGATTTCCTTGTATAACCTGATTAACCAGTTTGTCAAAAACTTTAAAATAAATGCAATGTGATATGAAATCATCATTTATGCAAATTTACAGAAAAATATTCCAGTTCGTTGGACAGTCATAAATGTGAATGCCCTGAATCATGTGACTCAATGAAATATGACCCGTATCTTTCCTATGGCTCCTTTCCCAATGTCGCATCAGCAGCACTTTATTCAACTTCCGAAAATACAACATTAGAAACTTTCAGGTAATGTGACTTGCTTTCAATGAAGAAATTTTTTTGATTCTTTTGTGCATCAAAAACTTTATATCACGTTGAACACATTTATTTCCTTATTACTGCGTGGGTCACTAAAATAATCTTTTGTTTTAAGAAATGCAACCAAATGCTCTAAATCCTATTAATAATTTCAAAATCCGTCTTTCCAAGTAGTTCTTCGATGCCCCATTCTAACTGAATCAATATTCTTTTTAAAGGCCCGTTCACAATTGACGGATACGATTTTGTCAGATACAAAAAAACCAGATCGTGTGAACACATACAAAATCGGTTTTCTACTGTCAGATCAAGTACAAAAATACGCAAAATATATCGATAAATTCACTGGATAACACAAATATCTGCCACTACTATAAATATCTAAACGAATATAAATATCAACATGCAAAATTATCGGACCGTCTGAACAAGCAGCCAAAAGTCCGAACCGAAACAATCGGATCCGATACATTGAACGATACATGTGAACGGCTTTTAAAAAATTGTAAACCACAAAGCTCTTAAACATCATAACATTGTCTCAATGCTCTTTCTACTTTTCTCTGCTGAACAACACAGATAGGTAGAAAGAAATTGAGATTGAGAGCCTAAGTTTTGGTCTTATTCTGTGCTTTTTTCTTGATCACAACTATCTCCAATTTCGGGCGACACTTTTTAAAATAACATTTCTATCTAATTTTGTTTTTCTCTTTTCTCCAGTTTTCTTACCATATTCTATCAAAGCTGCTTTTCTCGTTAATAAAAACAAATTACTTGAATGATTTAAAATAGCCAAATGACGATTTTGTTCAAACTGGAATGAACTGCTTCGATTCAATTTTTATTCATGTTTCATGTTAATACACTATGCATTTCATAAAATAAGAAGGACTCTACAATTTATGGTAATAATCTTTTCCACATGCATGAGAGGAAAGTAAGATAATATTTATTTACAAATTTTATTCATGTTTCATGTTAATACACTATGCATTTCATAAAATAAGAAGGACTCTACAATTTATGGTAATAATCGTTTCCAAATGCATGAGAGGAAAGAAAGATAATATCTATTTACAATCCATATAATGCAATTTATTGCAAAACACTTACAACTTACTAAATTGTTATAAATATGTTAAGTACTTTGCTTATGCATTTGTATAACATAATTTTAGGACAAATATGGTTGCAATTGACATCTTCTACGAAGATCTGAATTGCAAATCCCTCAGACAAGATCCAGCATATACCATACAAAGTTTACTGGGTAAATTTTCATTATTAATCTGTTAACAAAATAAGAAAATCTTACAAGTTACATCTTAGTTAATTCATTTACAATTAACTGTCGAGTCTCTAATATAAAACCAACTTGATTTTAATCGAATAAATTTAATATACATTTAAAGATTTTTACCATCACATCTTAAGATAGATAATCCCTATACCATGTAAAATATGATAACAACAATTTCCATGTATTTTTTATCTTTTTTAGGTGAAATTGGTGGCTTAATGGGTTTGTTTCTTGGTGCAAGTATTTTGACCTGGACGGAGTTTCTTGATGTTGCAGTCATGATGATTTTGACTCGCCTTGGCATTCATAAATAGTCTGCATACATCTTTGATTTATGTGAGTGTTATGTAAATTATAGAAAAGTTGAAAAGAAAAGCAGCCATTTACTGATTCAATTGAATCAACATACATAGGTTGCAAAAATCCTGAATATTTTTTAAAAAATAACAAATGGCAAGTTGCAGTTTTGAAATCATTTTTTAATTTGATGTAGCACGTGACCAAATATTACACAGCACGTGATAAGTATTGACAGCACAAACAGAAGAAACATAACAAAAACGTTAGAGCAAAAATGTTTTCATTATATGGCGTCTTGTAATTCATAAGAAAATCATGTTCACCTTCATGGATAGAACTTTCATGTTAATATACTCTCATACAATTAATAATTATTTTCAAAGATATTTGTGTAGAAATGTCACGTGTTGACGGTGGTGTAGTAATATTTAATCACATGCTCGGTGGTAGCTGTACAAAAAATATATCACGTGGTACACTACTTGTACTTAGATTTTATTACTTAATTGGTTTGCAAATAAATCATGTTTAGCATTCAGACATTTTGTAGTGAAAGAACAATTGCAATCATGCATGCTTTAAAAATTTTAACCATGAATTGTTAGATAGTAAAAAATTAAGTTGCTCATTTTAACCTATTGAGAACTTTCGTATTTAATGTGACAGGCGAGCTATCCTGCCCAACAAAAGAGCGTGACCTTCCATTTACCCAACAAAAGGTTGTAGTTCTTAATGTCATAGGCTGAAGAATATTGAAAACCATCTTAACTTAATCGTTTAATGCTTGAAAGCAGAAAAATTAGAAAGAATGACTGCAATTGTGCTGCATGTTAATGGTTCTAATTTGGAAAAAATTTGGGGGTTATAGTGTGTCCCAGTAAAAATTTTTTATTTTAATGCCTGTGTTAAAAAATATGTATAAAATGATACAAACCACATGATTTGATGTTTTTCAAAATTTTGTCAGTAGAAGTATGTAAATTAAATCAAATATGCACAACTTTCTATGAACTGTATATTTGCTCATTTTGAATTTACAAATACATTTCTGGTAAAGTTTTTTATTGCCGTATACGTAAATTTAACCTGCGTAGAAAACTTCCACTTCTGAAGGTCTAAAATAATAGGTTCCTGCTAAGAAAATCTGGCTTTGACCTGATTGATAACTATAGCCAGAAGGTAACTTATAAGTGTGACCAAAGTTGAGATAAGAGTTGGAGTTGGATCTGGCGTTATCATATATGCGAATATCATGTCCACCACCAAATGTTGGTCCGTAGCTGGAGGCAGTGTATATGGCATACTGACTATATCGATATAAATTAGCCTTGAACGGTGGTACATTGTACCTGTTCTTGAATGAAAATATGAAAGATTCCCAGCTTGAAATAAATCTTGATGAACCTTTAAATAAAGAAAATGTTTTAAGCTTATAAATATTTATCTGCCTTGTCAAAGTGAATGAATGAATTTACAATTCAAAACACCAAACAGCTTAGAGTTCATAATTCAAAGCATGGTATTCCATTATTTAATTTTGCCAAGTAAATATGGTATCCACATAATTGCCAAAATTAGAATTAACCAAAATTTAAGGTTTAGCACACGAAATGCCGAGAGTGGAACGAAGTCTGCTCGCGCTTGGACCAGAATTTGGAACCTCAAATCCTAAACGCAATATGAGTTTGGATTCGTTATGATACGCAAACGCGCTCAATTCCAGGAAATCATTACCAAATCAGTAATTAACAATTTCAAAATATGGCAACACACGTAAAAGACATAATTCCGTAGATGAATAAAAATCAGTGGATATGATTTCATAATAACTGTAACTGTACAAGTTAGCTACAGCAAGTTTTGATATTTTAGGTGACAATACCTCCCCATAATGCATCTGTGTAACCACCAAATATATATGAATTATAACGGATAATTGTTACAGTTGGTCCTTTGTTGTCACATCTGGAATGAAAAGTTCTTGATCTCCAACCATCACGACTAGCTCGGTAACATAATGTCCAAGACTGGGAGAAAGGAACCCATTTTGACAACAAGTTCTTGTAGGTTGTCTTTCCTCTCAATATTATTGAGTCAATTTCATTCACTATATAAATCAAAATGTGATAAAGTAAAATATCCTTATGAGATGAAACTGGCATGGTTTCCTGCGTTGTATAAATTTTCCCGCGCGTGCGTAAATTAGACGACAGTCAAAAATATAAAGTTTCTCATTTACACGTAGAATTTACAAGAAAAATATCATATAAGTTTCAATACGCGTAGTTATTTCAGTTGCTCTGTTCTTATCGTGAACATAAATGGTGAATTGTGAATGTCTATGTATTGATGTTCAGCAGATTTTTAAAACTGTAGTTGATATTTATCTTACTTTTCTTATTTTCAAGTGTCTGTATCCGCCGAGTCAAACGTTGTATTGTAGATTTTAAATTGCTTTCAGAAATATTTTGCTGCTTGTCGACTTTTTTTATCTTTCCTTCTAATATTTTCTTTGATGATTTTTGTTGTTTTTCCAAAGCTTTCTGCTTATTTACAGTTTTAGCTTCTAAATTCACCAGCTTTTGCTCAATTTTTTTTTGTTTTTTTCGAAAGTTTTTGTTGATCAAAGTTTGTTTCTGCTGTTCCTTCGTCAATTTTTGGAAAAAAGTTTTTTCTGCTTCGGTAACCTAAAAAGCATACATACATTAGCAATTTGATTATTGCAAGTTTGTTGCTTGCTAAAATTTTGCTTCCATAAACTATGTCATTTCTTACAGAAGACCTAAAGGTTCAATAATCAGTAGTGATGGAGTACAACCAACAACTTTTGTGTAATTATTCCTTCAGGTTGGCATTATTTTTTCTTTGTCACAAGCTGATAAAGTAGATTAAATACTAAATAAATAGATTTAACCACTCATACTTCAGACTTCATTGCAATCGTCTCCAATTCGTGTTGACTTTGAATTTGAAGCTTTTTACTTTTTGGAAGAAAAACAAGCAATCCTGGTGCACGTGGAATCTTTTTGAGTCTCTTAGTATCAGGAACAACCAAGACCTGTAAAATTATGTTGCTTTACAACGGTATTTGTAAATTTACATGGCTTTAGAATTTGTTTTACAACATTTTATAAAGCAGCCTGCTGTTTAAGTGTGTGTAATCAATTCATAAAAAAATATCACAAAAATGCACATCTTACTGCGCCATTTTTCTTTATTTCCTGCATCGTAGCACAATTTCCCTAAATATATATTTAAATTGAAACGATTCACGACATGTTGTTGAAATACAAGAATATAATGAAAGAATACAACAAATTTCTAAATAAACAAACTTTTTCTTTAACTCCTGTTTCTTCGTCCAGTCTGTAACTTTCCTCATTTCCCTGCGAATCTTTAACAGTGTAATCGATGCATTTTCTCCAAAGACGTTTAGGAAGAGATGAACGAATCCAAACCCAAGTATAAACTTCTTTTATTACCTTCCCGCCATTTATCGATGTGCAATTGTTTAAACAATAATTATCTGTTCCACCTTTTGGCCCGTAACAAGCACAACACTGAAAAAGGAATTGTTCATCGTTACGTATAAAATATACAAATTGATGCTATGTCTTGAACAGTTAGGAATTTCATCATTTCATAATATCTATAAAACCTGTGCATGAGAACAACCAATAAACGCTGTTGAGCTGTGAACAATTCCTGAACGTCTAGTGTTATTTTTGGCGCTGTAACTGTAAAAACAGAAATTTTTCATCAAATATTGGTGTGATAAAGATAAAATTAAGGAACTCCTTGTTGTGTTGATTTTTCATTAGAGTTGCTATTAAATGCACATAATGGCTTTCAAGAAACATGCTGGGTCGATAAAAAAACGTATCTGTTTGATTAAAGGTACAATTGCAATTCATTAAATGTTGTGATGTGTTACATTGTACTATACTCATTTTAACGTCAAGGAAAATACATTTTCTTCGAAAAATATTAAATATAATAACTTATAAAACAAATATTTAAACTTAACCTAAACGATCCAGAATCATCAACTCTGAAGTCTTTAAATCCTGGGATGAAAGCAAATCCCTGACAAGGTCGCTGGAGACACTTGTTCATCATCCCCTATTAATTCAAATAAACCCTCGCAATTACGTATTGACAAAAATCGGTAGCATGTGACTACGAAAAATAATTTTCGTTCTACAAAAGTTTTTGTGTATCTAAATTTACTGTTGAATTAAATCATTAATCACAAAAGTGACATGGAAGCACAAGAAGTTTTTCTGAGTCAACTCTAAAATACGATGACCACATGTTTAGAAAGAAAACCGCCATAACAACACCTAACTTAAACGATTTATTCGAGAAACTTGCTAGAAATTGAACAATTTTGACTTATTAGTAGCCTGAGCTTAAAAGGAACTTACCCATCCTAACCTAGGAGATACATGTCCTCCAAAGAGAGAACAACGGAAATCTTTACTGACAACTTTACCAACTTGCAAATCTTTAACAAACAGAATATCACCAATACCAGGATTGTGTTTTGTACATCCACCTTTATCTCTAATGATAAGTTTATCTAAACGTCGTGGATTAGCAAGTCTAAAACTCCTATAAAGATAAATAATAATTAAACAAAAACTACGATAACATTCAAAGAATAAAAGATTATTCACTTTTCTTGTCAAATAAATTGAACAAAGAGTATTTATTCTGATGGCATTTTAATTATGAACTTGAGACCAACAGGAAATTTTACCGAAGTGCAACTTGCACAGCAATTACTTTTTGTTTTAAAATATTTTAATTGAATCCAAATTTCATGACATGTATAAGTTTTATATTTAAATTAAATGATAAGTGAGCAGATATTATAAATAAATAATATTTTGATATATTACCAATGTGCTTTGGTATCAGAAAAATTTTTTGACGTTGAAAACTGAAAACGAATATCCAAGATTTCAATATTTCCAAATATACTGGACCAATGTGGATCACCAAAAGGATCAACAACTTCTGCAGAAGATGGAACTGTCCACGTAATAGAATTATTTTTTGTTGCAATTAAAAGATAACCCCTCCATCTGTAGTGACGTCACACCAAGCCTTATAATAAAATAAGAATTAGACTTCAAATGATTTGGAGCAAATGTTATACGTTAAAAAATTGTCTATTGACGCCGTTTTATATGGTAGTATTATAAGAGATGTTTTGGATTACATGTTTTCTGTAGGTAAAACGCTGAATTATACTCAATGAGTTTCTCATACATGAAAAAATGGGGAGTACATGACAAACTCACCAACTATTTTGTCTGCTTATTTAAGTATATGAAAAACAAATGAAACAAGACTAAAGTTGCTCATGACTGGTCATAAAATCCATAATGTATATTTACTATTCAACCCACCTTAACAACTTTATAAACTTCTTTTGGGTTTATCCAATAAAATCCATTTTTTGCACTAGGAATTTTGTCTACAACTTCCGCACAATCAATAGCGGGATCAAAATATTCACCAACAGTTGAGCTTCCTAGATAAATGAGATTATTGAGATCAAAAATTCATTACTTTTTAAAGTCAACTGAGCACAATAACTGCTTTTTCTGGTTGAAAATTAAAAATTGTACTTTTCTTATAATGTAAATAAAAGAAAAGTCTGGTAAATTAGATCAGTTTCATTAAAATCTATGGTATGTATTCAGGCATGCTTTTATGGGTGATGAGATCGTACTATGTCACCTTTGTTTCCACAACCTGCACATTTCCTTACTGACATATAGCAATACTAACTTGCCACTGTCTTCATAAATAAAGACATTTGAAGCTTCAGATAATGTAATCATCATCATTAAACCCGTAATTTTTGTCTTATCTAAGTTGTTGAAGTACCTTTCTGGAAAATGTGTTATCATATATTATGAAGGCAAAGCACAAATTCTTTTGACAAAAACTACACGTGCAACGAAACCAACCGTCTACAGATTTCCATAGATAAGAATTGGATTCATCCTTGTTGCATATAATAGTTCTTTCATCTCCATTTCTATCCCTCACCAACTTCATTCGTCCATGATTTGACGTGTTACATTTCCCAGGATCATTCGGATTTTTTTCGTCCAGCTGGAAAAAAGGAGAAAACACCTTTAACTGCATCGTTATATCGTTCATTTTAACATACTCACACACTTATGTATAAACATTCATTCGACAAGTATTACCAAACTAATCTAACTTTCACATAACACAATAAACACATGTATGAATTTTTGACTTTGTTGGAAAATCTACCGAAAGCAAATGAACTAATTTAAAGAAAGCAAGATGGATGGAATATAAGATTGATATAAGAAAAAAAATTCCTGTTCAGAAACATCAAACATTTGACTAATGATAAACCAATTAAAAATACCTTCAAACGAACAACTTGGAACTGTCCACGTAATAGAATCATTTTTTGTTGCAATTAAAAGATAACCCCCTCCATCTGTAGTGACGTCACACCAAGCCTTATAATAAAAATAAGAATTAGACTTCAAATGATTTGGAGCAAATGTTATACGTTAAAAAATTGTCTATTGACGCCGTTTTATATGGTAGTATTATAAAGAGATGTTTTGGATTACATGTTTTCTGTAGGTAAAACGCTGAATTATACTCAATGAGTTTCTCATACATGAAAAAATGGGGAGTACATGACAAACTCACCAACTATTTTGTCTGCTTATTTAAGTATATGAAAAACAAATGAAACAAGACTAAAGTTGCTCATGACTGGTCATAAAATTCATAATGTATATTTACTATTCAACCAACCTTAACAACTTTCTTAACTTCTTTTGGGTTTATCCAATAAAATCCATTTTTTGCACTAGGAATTTTGTCTACAACTTCCGCACAATCAATAGCGGGATCAAAATATTCACCAAGAGTTGAGCTTCCTAGATAAATGAGATTATTGAGATCAAAAATTCATTACTTTTTAAAGTCAGCTGAGCACAATAACTGCTTTTTCTGGTTGAAAATTAAAATTCTACTTTTCTTATAATGTAAATAAAAGAAAAGTCTGGTAAATTAGATCAGTTTCATTAAAATCTATGGTATGTATTCAGGCATGTTTTTATGGGTGATGAGATCGTACTATGTCACCTTTGTTTCCACAACCTGCACATTTCTTTACTGACATATAGCAATACTAATTTGCCACTGTCTTCATAAATAAAGACATTTGAAGCTTCAGATAATGTAATCATCATCATTAAACCCGTAATTTTTTTTTGTCTTATCTAAGTTGTTGAAGTACCTTTCTGGAAAATGTTTTATCATATATTATGAAGGCAAAGCACAAATTCTTTTGATAAAACTACACATGCAACGAAACCAACCGTCTATAGATTTCCATAGATAAGAATTGGATTCATCCTTGTTGCATATAATAGTTCTTTCATCTCCATTTCTATCCCTCACCAACTTCATTCGTCCATGATTTGACGAGTTACATTTCCCAGGATCATTCGGATTTTTTTCGTACAGCTGGAAAAAAGGAGAAAACACCTTTAACTGCATCGTTATATCGTTCATTTTAACATACTCACACACTTATGTATAAACATTCATTCGACAAGTATTACCGAACTAATCTAACTTTCACATAACACAATAAACACATGTATGAATTTTTGACTTTGGTGGAAAATCTACCGAAAGCAAATGAACTAATTTAAAGAAAGCAAGATGGATGGAATATAAGATTGATATAAGAAAAAAAATTCCTGTTCAGAAACATCAAACATTTGACTAATGATAAACCAATTAAAAATACCTTCAAACGAACAACTTGTCGTTTTTCATTTTTTGCTGAGCAAAAAATAAGTAGAAGAGCGACAAATATTGTTGACAACAGCATGATTCAATGTTCAAAATAAAATTTCTGTAATATTCTCTTACATCTTATATGAGGTGGCCAACGTCCGTCATATGCAAAACAAAACAGATACAATCACAAAACAATAGCTTTAGCAAAATCTCTTGACGCCTCAAAGTTATGCATATGGAGATTTAATTCAATTAATTCATTTGCAATCGACAATTTTTTTTAAAAAAGGAGAAAACACGCTCGAAAAAACATCAACTTGTCCGCTCAGGTTTTGAGTTATAAAATGGAGTGTGTTTTCTCAATTCATTTAATTAAAATCACGAAATATTCATCTGAAAAGATGGACCAATATCAAGAACTGTTTTATACAGCCATTTGCTAGGAGGATAATATTTTTCCATTTCGCTTGCATAATTTTGAATTGCCTTAGCATTTGTTTTAATAAATGTGGGTCATATTGACAGTAAGAAACAACAGTTTGCAGTAAGAAATTTTATGATGTTTGATTAACAGTGAACCACTTGACTGGCAAGATACCATAAATGAAAGAAAATTTTTATTTATATACGATGATCTCGTCAATGGAAGCTGATTTCTACGGGAAATGAGTTTTACAAAATCAAAATTTACAAAATTAAGGTACATTTATACGATAAAAATCATAAAAGGAACAGTGAGTAATTATTTCACATGAAAATTAATATTCACAAAACACAATCACAAAATAATAGCTTCAGCAAAAGCTCTTGATAGTTCAAAGTTTTGTACACTGAAATTTGATTCTATTAAAATCACGAAATGTTTATCTAAAAGATCAACCAATATCAAGGACTGTTTTACACCCTAATGGCTTGGAGTTAAATATTTTTACATTTGACTCACATAATTTCCAATTTTCTTGGCTTTTGCTTTCATGAATATGGGCCATATTGAATTTTTTGAGAACAGTTTGCCGTAAGCAACTTTATGAGTGTACCTTGCCTGGCTGGACATTAATTATATTATAATGTTGAAACAAACATGACTTATGTAACTGAAATACTTGAAGTTTGTGATTTGTATCTTGAAATTCATAGTGAGCAAACATTCAAAATTCATTAGTAAATGTAGAAACTATTTTTTTTAAATAATGCCGTTTTGTAGTAAATTGATTTGGAAAGTCATGTAAACATGTTATATTATTGTCCCAGTCCGTATCGTTATGGAAACATGGATAACTTTTATTAATGAACAAATACTGAGCTGAAACGGAATTCATGCTGTTTTGTAATCAAGAATTCCGACGATATGCATTTGAAAGAAGAGTGACGTTCGTAATCTGAATTTCTCCTTCTGGTCACGTCCATACATCTTTTTTGATTGTCGAAACTTTAGTTTTTCTGTTTTTAAGGCCTTGTTCAGGATTGTTATGAATTCTGATAGAGCTTTGATACTTTTTATTAAGCTTTATGTTAATTCAACACATGAAATGGTTGCATCATGAGCCATGAGAATATAACATGACCTTTCATGTTTCGTATTAAAACCAATCGTTTTTTAATCTATTGTACTTACTAAGAGTCAAGGGTGAAAGGACTAAACTATTTTATAACATATCCTGTTTTTTGCGTTATGTTTTAGTAAACTATATTTGTAGCAAATCCTGTTTATTGATCAATGTTGCAATACATTTTACCTACATACAAGTTTCTACAGAGTCCTGTAGTTGCTTGTCTAACGTATCACATCTATGATTACTAATGTCCTCTTCACATTCAAGGTCATCTTGGGAATATTTTGCGACAAACGCAGCTGCGTACGTGTCTCCCATAACGTTTATAGTTGTCTGAAGTCGATCTCTTGGATGGATAAAGAAAATTAACGGAAACAATGATTATGTTAACAACTGACACTCATTGTAGTCAATGATGAATAACGTAGGTTGTCTGCAGTAAATCTATGGAATAGATTTAAAATAAACTTTTATTAGCGATATAAAAACTTGGTGTAACATCTAACGTATCGGTGAAAAAGTTTTCAATTATGAAGGCTTAAAGTTGCTTTTCAATGGATCTTGTCCGTCGTGGCATGAGGTCTGGGTCTAGTCAAATTCTGACGACATCCAAGGTAGTTGTATATATATCTTGTATTGAAATCCCTTGCATGACGTCACAAAGGTAAATCATTTCAGACCTTTCTAGCGACGGACAAGGTCCATTAAAAGGCAATAAAAGTGGAACGATTTGACAAACTTAAAACTTTTTACTGATTCGTTGAAAATCACCCCTAAATTTAATATCGCTATTAAAAATTTTTGCTGAAAGGAGCATTTGAGATTTGACACACTTTTTAGTAAGACTTCAGATAAACTTCTGTAAGACTTCAGATGAACACTAGCAAAGTCATGTCACACATCAAAAACATTTGACGTTAAAAAACAATCGTTCAATTAAAGCATGAGCAATAAAAATATAGTCTTAAAAATTAATGATAAAAATGACTTACAAAAGCCAGTCAACAGCAAATATTGGTCCAATTTTGTCAATAGGCAACCCAACTGCTTCAAGCACAATTATAAGATTGCTGAGCCCAGGACTAGGAATGCCAGCGGCACCAATTGAAACCACGGTACAAATAAAACTAGGAATATAAATATTGTAAATTAACCAATATGTAACTAAGAATACAAAAAAGCGTTTTAGATGCTCAGATTGTCAGTTTGCTTTAGATGTGTAAATCTCAGATTCTCTGAGTATTATTATTTGTCATTTCTTTAGGAACCCATTATTAACATGGAAAATTTGCATAGCAAAATGAAGTTTGTGGACTTGCTTCGCAGCTAATCTCAAACTACGGTGTATCAATAAAGACTGCAGAAAGCCAGTCAATCTGAAGGAAAAATCTCTTTTCCACTAAACTGACACCATGATCATTTAAAATATTAAAAAGTTATAAAAATTTTGCCATTCTCTGCGGTTTGCCTTTCATTAGTTTTCATTTTTGACTAACTCTTAAACATCACTATCAAGCAAATAATTAGATTCATCATCATTAACATAGCTTTCTGTTTCATTGGGATAAGGAGAACTGCATTACACGGTCATTATTTTTTCACCAATGCCAAGTTGTACGTTCGGTTCAATTTGCTCCACAAAGAGAACGACTATTGCATAGTATATAGCAGCACCATCCATATTGCATGAAGCACCAATGGGCAAAACGAAGCGTGTAACTCGAGTGTCAATATTTGTTCTTTCACAACACTGGATTGTTGTAGGCAATGTTGCAGCACTAAATGGAAAAAAAACATTGATTATTTGTCCAAAGATGCAGGGTTTTCGGGAGGACGGAGAAAATTTTGCCTGGAACACCGACTAAAGGGATTCATGGGTCATGGATAAATACGCGCTCACAAAAATTCGTCGGAATTTCTCTGAACAGGCCTGCAAAAATAATGTAGAACTTGCGAAATATTAGCCAGCAATTGGTTGAAAAAGGCCTGAATATTTGTTAAAAATGAACAATACTCTGAGTATTCGTGACCTAAAATCTGGAATCCCGAGCAGAATAAATCTTCTTAAACTAGCTGTCAGGTCAATGCAATGCCGAGGGAGAAAACACACACAAGAGATAGTCTGTTTAAATTTTACAACAGCTCACTTTTAACATAACCTATTGTTTTTGCTTTCACGTGACTTGCATAGGTATACCAAACATATTCTTAGTAATGTTTTACATGGTTATTAAGGAAACTGTATCTACATTTTAGGCAAACTACGAATGTCATCCAAGAGTTTATCATATATACAGCGCGAAAATGAACGGAAAGAAAAAAATAATACAGCTTGTGTGTTTATAATTTTTGCTACAGACAGTTATCATAATCTTTTTTTGGATAATTTTTTTACAATCAATATTTACCTATCAACATTTGATGAAAAAATGAACAGACAAAAAAACTTAATTAAATTCACGCTCATCATACCGTTTTATATGAAAATGTGGCTACTGACCTAGATGAAGTACCAAACGCCGTCAATAAAGCAGGCATGATTCCTTTCAAATGGTTTAAAATGTTTCCACGAACAAATACAGCATAAATCATTGGGTAAATTATAATTGCTTGTATTAAATGACCAACAACATTAGTGAGAACGAAAAGACCCATTGCTTTAAACAACAACATTATATCACTCGCTTCAACAATATTCCCAGCAATAATACTGCATATTCCAACAGGAGATAACCTGCAAAATGAATAGAGTAATTTTAATTATATAGCTTTCATAAAACGCGTGTAGTGATTGGTCAATGGCTGTGTTCGCGTTACATTATGCAAGCAATTTGAGCTCAACCAATCAAATCAATCAATCAATCAAAGAGAATTTGTAAATCACTCCTGAATACATGTTAGATGAAATATCAAAATATTTGTTTTTAATTTTTATTATTATTTTATAATATTGTTACGTATATTATAAAAGAAATAAAAGATGTTTTTCATGTTTTCACTGGCTTAGAAAAACCTGGGAGAGGTTTGTGTGAACTCTGGAGCGGGTGCAATCCTCAATCTTCAGTTTCGGGCTGAGATTGATCAGCTCTCAAGTTCTCGAAGGTCTCCTCAGTTTGCATAAGCATGTGCAAACACAGTAAACATCTTTTATTTCTCAAATAATTATATCATTACATATATAATATCAGTTTGCAATTACCACATGATAATTTCAACGAGCTTCATAGTTGCACTCCACAGAGATCGAAAAATGTTTACCAAATGAATACCATCATCTTTTATGATATTAAGAACAATACCAAAAGCAATAGAAACTGTTATTAAACCAATCATGTTTGTTCCACCACCTTTACTTGTACCACCATAATTATATGTGACATCTTTCATAATGTAAGTAACATTTTGTTCATTTAACTGAACAATTTTTGCTCTTTGGAGAAATTTTATCAATGCTTTCGCGGACATGTTTGAGATATTCTTATAACCATATCTATAATTATCCTCATTTTTGTTGTACTTGGTAAAGACCTGTGCAAAATTAAGCATTTAACAACAATCTTTCATGAGAAATTAAGAAACATAAACTACAACTTGTAAAATCAGTCATCAATTTATGGATGATACCCCCTGCAAGAAAATTAAATCATTATATACTTGGGCGTGGTGGGGTGGGGTGTTGAGACAAATTAAGGCAAGTGCAATTAATACTTCACATTTGGAGCCTAGTATGTATGTAGCTCTTGTTGTAAAAGATTGCAGAAGTCTTTTATCAACAGTTTACTCTTTGCAGTATACAACTCTATTCAGTAAATCTTCAATAAAGTATCTATCATTTAATGAAATCAAGTGTTTTTAATTCAAGTGGTTTTTCATTCACTGATCAACAGTAAAATATAACTTTTTACCAAGGGGACACAAAACCTTACACATATTTGCAACCCTGCACATATATTTGTTTTAGTTTTTGTCCCGAAATCACGTTAATGTAGAAAAGCAATGTTTACAAATAGTAACTTGTCCGAGGCGACAGAAATGAGAAATTGCGTGGTGAAACCATCAAAAAGTTAAACATATTTCTTGTATCGTAAACATTTGTCGTTTGCATTATGAATTCAACAATAATCAAAGAGGTTTTCTTACCGATCTGAAAAATGCTTCTACGAGGTTATCAGGAACAATATTTCTATATAAGACAAATGAAAATTAAATTTGATGTAAATTTCCTAATTCTTTATTCTCGACGTTATGGTGCCAATGCTGAACAGAGCATAAAATAACATGACTTTTCTTTTCACTGTATAGACACGAGCTATTTCTTAAATGACTTTGCTCGCAACACGTGTTGTAAATTTAAATTAGAACATTTAAAACCACCCTTTGGTATACCTTAAGAGATCCAGAAAAGAATCAATTGACTTTCTATTAATTTTATCCAGATTTTTGACGTCTTTATGTAGACCTTGTCCCGGTTTTATGATCATTGCAAGGATTAAACCGAGAATGGCTGATAGTAAAGTCGTAGAAATATAGTAGATCATAGTCCGTTTACCAAGACGGCCAGCATTTTTAATATCAATATCGTTTAAGGCCACGATGATACTGGATGTTATTAATGGAACGACGATTAACTTTAGCATGCGTATAAAGAGTTCCCCAGGAAATTTTATATACATTGCCAGTCGTCTGGCTGTTGGATTTTCAGATTCTTGTACAGCATCATGACTTGAAATGCCAATAATGATTCCAAGTAACACACCAACAAGAACGCTTAGCAGCAATCGATGTTTCTTAAGGTGAATAAATACGATTGATAACTTTCTTCTAGCATTCATAATTGTTTCAGGGGCTTTCTTGTATTCTTTGTTGCCAACTTTTGTCTAACTGTATTTGCAAGCATATGAGACCAATAATGTTTACAGACAATTTTAAGTGTTTTGACACTTGATATTGGACTGTCTCTTTCTTCTAAATTTGGAGATTTTGGAAGAATTTTACTGATCACGCAGTGTGATTACCCCTGAGTCAGGTCAACATTGAACTGTCATTGAAAAACGTGGATTTTTAGTACAATAGATTGATTACAATCATACATATTTTAGCAATGAGTTTAGCAATCTCCTTTGCTTCGTCAAGTTGTTTCATTAAAATGAGTAAAATCCCCGTGAGATCTCTCAAGTCTGTTTAAGGTTAAAAACGTTCAACGTTGTGACAAGCAATTCGTATTGATAAGCATTGAACAAAAATATATAAATGGAACTATAACTTGAGGAATGAATATGGAAATAAAAGTTTGGTAATTTTACAAGCTTTTTTTGCTTTATGAAGAGTCATGTAGTACTTTTATACCTAAAAAATATGAGCCTTATTTTATGAAAGTGGGTACAACACGAATTTTTAGTTCTATAATCTTTGTATTCGCGGAGAGTGAACGCAAAATTTCGGCATATACATACACGGTCATCAGTTTAATTCATTACTTAGATACAATACAGACAAATAGTTATAATAGAGGAAGCGCTCAAGCAGGCGACTTTTGCTTCAACAATGTTAAGGTGAAGTTTGTGTATAGATGGTTTGAGGTTTATGGTTTATTGTTTAATATCCTTTAATGATCATGAATAGATATTTATTGAAGAATGCTGATCCAACAGAGCAGATTTCTAATTAAAATAGACGATGCTGTCTCGTCATACGACTGCATGATAAAAATTAGTTGTGATAATTAACGGTTACATCATTACAAAAAGTTTAGTATAAAACAAATTAAGCTTTTATTGCTTTTGAAAATTAAACTAGAGATTCCCATCTTGGGCATGATGAAGAAAAAAGCATATTTTTATTAATCTGTACTGGTGACAATTTACGAGAGTATATTCAAGCTTTGGTAAAACCAATGAATAAAAAGGAGTTCTCCTGACGATCAGGATTTTTCGGTATTCATATTTTTATATGGCCAACAGCTTTGTTTGAAATAATTCTTGAAATTTGCGTGAGAATACCAGTTTATAAATGATTACCAGGATTGATTCAAACTCTTTAAGAGATCTAACATTGTCGAGTATTATTATGAATTCATAATATATATGCAGCTTCAATGAGCAGGTTGCAAATACATGATGTACCACTACCATAATTACCACTACATATTTATGCAATTTATTACAGTGACAAGATTATCAAAGAAGCAGAATAAAATAAAGAGGAAAACCCCAATTATCCGACTAAACTCTCTGACGTTGTACAAACCTATCAACTAAACTCTCTGATGTAGTCCCAACTTTTCAACTAAACTCTCTCACGTAGTCCCAACTTTTCAACTAAACTCTCTCACGTAGTCCCAACTTTTCAACTAAACTCTCTCACGTAGTCCCAACTTTTCATCTAAACTCTCTGATGTAGTCCCAACTTTTCAACTAAACTCTCTCACGTAGTCCCAACTTTTCAACTAAACTCTCTCATGTAGTCCCAACTTTTCAACTAAACTCTCTCACGTAGTCCCAACTTTTCAACTAAACTCTCTCACTTAGTCCCAACTTTCAACTAACTCTCTCACGTAGTCCCAACTTTTCAACTAAACTCTCACGTAGTCCCAACTTTTCAACTAAACTCTCTCATGTAGTCCCAACTTTTCAACTTAACTCTCTCACGTAGTCCCAACTTTTCAACTAAACTCTCTCACGTAGTCCCAACTTTTCATCTAAACTCTCTGATGTGGTCCCAACTTTTCAACTAAACTCTCTCACGTAGTCCCAACTTTTCAACTTAACTCTCTCACGTAGTCCCAACTTTTCAACTAAACTCTCTGATGTAGTCCCAACTTTTCAACTAAACTCTCCAATGTAGTTCCAACTTTTCAACTAAACTCTCCAATGTAGTCCCAACTTTTCAACTAAACTCTCCAATGTAGTCCCAACTTTTCAACTAAACTCTCTGACGTAGTCCCAACTTTTCATCTAAACTCGATGAGTTTTGTGTTCTACATGCATGTTAGTAATAACAAACCTCCGTTGCACAAGACTGCGACTAAAGTTGCTATAAATTTACGCAAAGTTGGCTGCAAACCTTTCTATATAGAAGTTATTGTACAGTACATAATTGTACACAACCTAAATGTGCCGTTCATATATTTATCCACATTTGCTAACAAATATGTACCACAACTTTCAGTTCAATAATGAAACTGAGATCAAGAACTCTTCAAAATGTCAAACTTCACATAAAAGAAACGATGATTAAGAATTTCATTTTCTTTTGTCTTTAATGCACTTGACACTTGTAAAGTTTGCCGAGGTTTGAATAATAAAAGTTTTGTGATAAGAAAAAACTTGCGTTAAGCTCAATGAATACATTTATGTGAATCAAATCTTGCTTTCAATAACGTAATCAAATATTACATTCTTCCATAAACATAAAAAATATGTATGGCCTTTCTGAATCACTTTGTTTTTCATGTTTCATAGTTTCTCATTTGTTACCATAGAAAACAAATAAAATGTGTGTGTTATGTAAATAACATGCAAACATTCCATTTTACGATTAAATTGTCCTTTTTGGTGTTTATTCAGTTCTTTTTAAAAAAATATAGCTCGTTATAACAGTATGTAGCTCAGTATCATAAATTTAATTGTCCAATGTAGGTAAAACACAAGTGGCTATGCCCGTTCGTTTATAAACACGATTTGTTTGGAAGCAATTTAGAAAATGCTCTTCTGAGGAAAGCAATAATTATTAGTAAGGTGTTCTTGTTATGTGTTAGTAGCCCACAAGTTATTGCGTGACTGTCTATATATAATTACTATTTATTAATTGCAACACATTTTACTATGTAAAACCCATTAATATCTACAGAAAAATTCAAACAATAAAAAACATATCGTTTCTGTTAAATATAGAGCAAAAATAAGTCAAAAAAAGATAATCAGCAGTATAAATCGAACGTATGCTTTATAATATAAGGAAAAGTTTACTTAATTATTGATAAATTTGCTAAATACCAGAAAATGTAAAATTCATGAAGGTGTAGCTAGGACAATATACAAAGTTGACTTGCTGAGTTGTATGCAATACATTCAATTTTCACAGAAATTTGAGTGTACAACACAAAATTATAGTAGTTCTTGAAGACAGTAAAACAAGATATAAAATGAAAGAAATCAAAACGTATATTACGTGGTTTGTAGCTACATCATGCTGTTTTATTGTTTGTCTCGATTTTTGCAAATAATTGTGACTAATTGGTTTTGACATTAATTTTTTAATAAGCGTTTAACTTTCAAAACCGGTTAACTATATTTATGATGCATTGTGGTAGAGAGACGTGTACATACATGAGTGTCTGAGAAATTTCAAGTGAATGATAATGAATCTATAATGTCACTTAAGGTAAGGTTTTCCATTTCAAACTCATTTAGACGGTATTATTTTTAAAAAGTTATCGAATCTATTAAAAATACTCGCGATAACTAAGATCATGAGCAAACCACAGCACGTCTGATAGATTTTATTTGTTTAAATATGACATTAAGAAACTCTTTTCGAAAGTATTAGATTTCCAACATCGCTTACTGTTGAATAATAAAATTAAACGTCTTCATGCTTTAATCGAGCGACATAACACTTCATTCAAATAAAAACAGGAATAATGCAAATTGAACTTTTAAAGGTCGACTATCAAGAAAACAATAATATCTTTTTGCATTGCGCTGTCTGTCAGGCTTTATGTTGATGCGCCGAAGTGCACAATCTTATTAGTGTCAGGCTGTCAGCTACATCAAAGTCGTATCAATTTACAGAAGCAGAAGAAGCATCATTTCATGGTCTCTTAAAAATACTGAACGTTCAAAAAGCTTAGATTATTACTTTCTAACATATTATATCAGTGCATTGAAAAACACGAAACTACTCAAAATGCCAGAAACAACCTAAACATCTCAACAAGTTGTAAAAGTCACTGAGTGTTAAAAGCCTTTAAAAGTATAAATTAATTAACATCGTTCAATGCATTTTTTGTCTGTTATTTTAATATGTATGCAATAAAAAATTTGTAGCTTTTGCAGTGCTTATGTAAACAATAACTGTTTTAATTCACTGATTAAACATTGTGCGGGATTTCTATACATACATGGCTTAATATTTCTTTTCTACCATTGCATGACCTACGTGATCAAAAATGTAAATTTTACCTCAAATATAACTTATAGGATTATTTCTGTCAAAGAAACTAAACTTATAATGATTTATTATATTATATAATTTCTATATTGATACAAATTCAATGCTGGTTAGATAAAAATCTCGTGCCCAAGTTCGAAATTATCTAATTATTTTATCTATGGCAGAAAAGACCAGAAGACTTTTATCTATTGAAGATTTGCTCCGCTTTAAAATTGTTGAGCCTTTTGTTTGTGAAAGAATAAAGTAATTACAAATTAGTGACAATAACAGTAATTGTAACTTTATTACATAGCAAGATTAAATAAAAATTATATTTGGGGCTACATGAGAAACAGATGTTAAGGTGAAAAGATATAAATTTGCGTGATAAAAAAAACCTCACATTAACTATTTATTCATAGAGATTAAATTAACGTCTACCTTGATACTTGAAACGACAGCAACAATAGAAACAAAATGTCAAACTGTGACGTACATTATAACCGGATGAATATAAACACAAATGATATAAAAACAACATAAAAAAATCAGATGTTGTTAACATTATTAAAGTAATAGAAATATACTGATAGTCAGGCGGAAAAAGTGGTTTATGGTCATATTGAGCATTATATTTGAAACATTGTTGATCTTAAACTGGGGAAATTCTCACGAATGTATATTTAGTTCTGTTAGTAACAGTAAATAAAGAACTGAACGAAGAAAAACCTTGCAAGGTAAAAGAAATGTTTTTATCCATATGATATCTACTCATATTTCTATAAAGGAATTACATTGACATGAAGCTGGAAGCTCGTTTTTTGTCCTCACACAAATGAATACTTCATTTGTGTTTAATGAGCATACTGTGAAATAATTAATATTACTGACCTCAAATATTAAAAAATTATTGCTTTTCACAATAACATAAGAAATAATCAAACGACAAAGTAAATTTATTCCAATAGGACCTTTGTTGAGGTCTGCAAAGGATAGCTTTTATTTTGTACCTATAGCATATTTTGATTCCAATTGAATTAGGTTTCTTAATGTTATTCATCCAAATTGGAATAAATTTAGCATCTATACGTACATAGGAGTGCACAGATGGAGTTCACAAACTATGCTTACGATTGCGTGTCTTGGCTTGACTGAGTGAAACACGTATATAAAGCTTCATTTACGATTACAAATACCTGCTGTCGTAGACACATTAAAACGAATCATGTCACCAGTTTTTTTATACTACCTGTCATGCAGTATGCAAGCATGCTAAATCATAAAAAGCTAGAAGTTAAGATGCGTCCAAATAATCATATTTGTTGAGCTCCATCGACATGCTACAAAAAAGTGAGTCGCCTGTTTAATATTTTACTGTCCATGAAATTCTCATGTTATCGTAAATTATTTTTAATAAAGTTAGATTATATTAACTTTAAGTAACCAAAGGTTATTCAAGCACAAATATAAGTGAAATGCAACATAAGCATTTCAAAATACAATAGTTTTGCTTTATGCATAGTCACGTATTGTAAATTCCTGTATACCTCACACTAAATGTGTCTAATTGTGTGGTAAAAACTAATTTTGCTGCATGTTTAATTGCGATTGATTCGTTAGCTTTTGAAACTTACGCACTTAACATATGACATGGCGTCAATTTAAAAAACACCTGATATCTATTGACGAGTATTCGAAATTAAAGCCTTACATTTTTATTACAACAGAAGACTAAGGAAATAACCAAACAATGAGCCTTTTGATCTTAGTATGAAATAAGACATTTCTGATTCATACATAGCGTTTCTTGAAATGCTCTATGATCTGTTGTAGCAGGATAACGATATGTTATTTTTTCCCACTCTCAATTAGCTACATGGTTTAGGAGAGGCAATTGTTTAGGTCGGTCCGGATGGAAAAATATTTCCCCTTGGTCTCAAAAACGTCCCTCGGCCTCAGGCTCTTTTTGAGACCGCGGAAAAGTCATTTCCTATCGGGACCTCTCAGCCGGTAAATAACATATAGTAATACTTCACTAAAATTTTTGTTTTCTGTGCTTGAATGATAACTTTATGTATTTTAGTACTAAGCTTTTTTCTTCGTGTTTACCATATACGTAATAGAGAACTATTCAAATGATACGCGATGTCATCAAACTAAAGTTTAAGATGTTCCAATTATGATGCAATATGAATGCAATTCAGTTTTATAGGCACCAAAACGTTCAAAATAGCCAAAGTTTTGTTTGAGTTTATACAATTTTTTGAGAATTTCGAACTATCTTAACTGTAGGCTCAACAAAAACCTGTCTTACATATAGCTACACTATAGAACACACCCATACATTCAAGGATTAACGAACAATAATCTCACAAACTAAATCTACTAGTTATAAATCTTTGCCGATCACAAATCTTTGCTGATCTTTATGGCTTTCGATTTTAAGCTCAAAGTAAGGTTGACTCTTGTTTGAAAGATGAAAAACGTTTCTTGACATCTCAAAAGATACATAGCTAATAAATGTTAGGGTATTTTCGGTTGAGGAAACTAAGAAAGAAGATGTATTATGTCAAAACTACAATAATCGATGCCATAGTTCGGGTATTATGTCATTCGTTGTGTAACTAAAAAGCAAAAGCAATACTTCTTCGCAAAGACCGAGCAACTTAAGTTAGTAAAAAAGAATCGAATTTCTTTATTATTTCAGACAAAACTTCCACGAATAAATATTATATAAATTTGTACAGCGGGCAAGATGAATTTCTAACAGGGCATGATTTGGCTAATTTGACTCAACAAGATATTGATTAGTTCTACGTTTGCTATTATGCTTTGTTGAATGCCGTAATCTGAGGAGCGTCTATAAATCTTGATGATGGTATAATCAATTTCTTTATGAAATCATCTTTCTCTCCCATAGAAATCATGCACTCTGATGAACTGAAGGAACTAAATGGAGGATATTCCAAGTTGAGTGTTAAAGAAAAGAGAAAGCATCTTGGCAGATATCTTTGGGAGGATTTTGTAGGAAATTCAACCTTACATGGTCTTCATTACGTGTTTCAAAAACGTCCAGGATTACAACGCTTTATTTGGCTTATTCTGCACGGTTTTATGTTTTCTTTATTCATATGGCAAACTTCAACAATTGCTCAGAAATATTTGGAATTTGATGTGACCAGTTCCATTGAATTGGTAACTGAAGAAGAAGTAAAATTTCCAGTCATAACATTTTGTAACTTCAACAAGTACAGAAAAAGTTTTATTAAAGACACAGACTTTTTCAAAGTAATTGAAAAAAAATACCCTCTTTATGAAAATGAAAACAACAGTGTCGATTGGACAAAATACCCCAAAATCAATGATTTGAATATGACAGCATTCATTTATAATGTAAGCCATCAAATGGACTATGACAATACAACTAAGAAGGGAATGCTTTATTATTGCACATGGAAAGGAGAAATATGCGATAAAACATATTTTAAACCAACATTAACAGACATGGGTCTTTGTCACACGTTTACTCCAGGTATTTTAGTTTGAAAATGTTTTTTATGAAACACCAGATAGTTTTGTTTTAGAAATTCAAAAATTACCATACTATAAACCCAAATCGAAATTTTTGCTTTGATGTCAAATATTAACGATGAAATACAATCATTGTGTATCTTAATATAGTTCTTCAAACTCACAATATTAATGAATTTTTACAGATAAAAGCAACAACAGTAAAGTAACTGCTCCAGGCAAACATTCTGGACTACATCTCAGGATATCAGTAGAACAATCAGAATACATTGGATTTCTCGAGTTTTCAGCTGGATTAAAAATTAGAATACATGATCCAGATGAACTTCCTCTGGTTTCAGGATTAGGTTTTGCAGTAATGCCAGGATCTCATGTTTATGCAAGTATTACACGACAAAGGGTGAGTAGACAAGCTGAGCAGCCAATAATGCTGCTGCTGTTGTTTATAAATGGCTTGCTATGTCCTTTAAAACTACTTATTTAATTGTCGTTAAATACTGAGTAAAAAGTTAGTAAATTATATGAATATGTGACTTAATGATGAGCTTTTGATCAAACACGATTTCCTTTAAGTATATTTTCTATTGTACGAATACCAGGAATGTACAACTTTATCTTTGACTGTTTTCCAATAATCTTCATAATTTTCTACAGTGATATTTTACATAAGTGGCTTACAAATGTTTATTGAATAGGATAAACGGTACTTTCTGTAAGTATTGTTATATAAAAACTGAATTTGATGTATAATTGTTTTATAAAGTGGACATTATGTTAGTGATTAAGACGAGCATTGATTCTTGACTTGGCAAACATGGGAAATACTCAGTACCTTTATGGCATCTAATAATAGAAACGTTATAACAGAAAATCTTGAATTATTATTTTTAGACAATTGATGTATAATTGTTTTATAAAGTGTACATTATGTTAGTGATTAAGACGAACATTGATTCTTGACTTGGCAAACATGGGAAATACTCAGTACCTTTATGGCATCTAATAATAGAAACGTTATAACAGAAAATCTTGAATTATTATTTTTAGACAATTTCGTTAAAGTCTCCTTATAAAACAATGTGCGAAGATAAGAAACTTCCAGGAGTGAAAAAATATACTATTGCTGCTTGTTATGAAGTTTGTAAACAGAACTACATTGCAAAATCATGCAAGTGTCAAACATTTTATATGAGAGGTAACTGTATACTATATATTGATAAATTTATGCATGCGCGTAAAATTTACATTACAGTATGTCTTATTAAACAATAAACCAAATATTTTGAAATGAATGAAATATGAATATAGCCATGAACATGCTGAATGTATTTTATGGAGTTGACAGAAGGAATTACTATCCGAAATATACCTCCCTGGTTTCAGGACTTTTAAACCCATGTTTTTTGGATTCTCAACAAATACTTTGACATCATTTTATAGATATAAAGTACAAACCATGTAACGTTAAACAGTATTTGAACTGTGTATATCCCTTGGAAGGTTAGTACACAAATGATACAATCTAACTGTAATATGTAAATGATAAAGTCTTGGAGTCTTTGACAAATACAAATTCTTCTCGCGATTGTTTTCAAAAATTTCTGTAGCAATATAGTGGAGGGTGGTGACGAGAGA
This sequence comes from Xenia sp. Carnegie-2017, assembly GCF_021976095.1. Classification (NCBI taxonomy): domain Eukaryota; kingdom Metazoa; phylum Cnidaria; class Anthozoa; order Malacalcyonacea; family Xeniidae; genus Xenia; species Xenia sp. Carnegie-2017. The sequence continues at coordinate 8,874,561 of NW_025813482.1, read as the reverse complement.
ATGGTGGATGGAGGGAGAGGGAGGATAATGGTAGTCAAGTGATATTGAGTCAAGTGATATTGGAGTAGAAAGGGAGGCTTAAGCTGGAGAGGAAGAAAGAAGCGTAAGGTGGAGAGAGCGCTATATTCTAAGTATTCGGTTGTGACCAAAATTGCGTGAAAACTGTCTTTATACAAGCTGTTTCACCCATTTCACAAGTTTGAAATAAATCAAATGTGATCTGACTTATTTATTCATTCAAATTTATAGAGAAGTATTCCAGTTCATCAAATAGTTCCAAATGTGAATGCCCTGAATCATGTGACTCAATGAAATATAACGTGTATCTTTCTTATGGTTCCTTCCCCAGTAATGCATCAGCAACACTTTATGCAGCTACTGAAAACACAACATCTCAAAACTTCAGGTATTGTTACTGTCAATTAGGCACTTATAAAATGACAACGTTTAAACAGTGCTATACAAATTGAAATTGCAATATTTATCATCAAGGGGCAATACTTGAAACAGTAAAAAATTTTGTGAAGCAGATTTATATTTTTATTTCTTTTATAAAATAATAATGCAAATAATAATTCCTAAATATTGTTTTTCATAACGTAGTCTGATATGAACAATTGTAAACTCGCCAACTCCACTGTAAAATCAAAAATGTTAAGTGCAGTTGGCGCTACCCAAACAAAATCGAGACAGCAAAATTTCTTCAATAATATTCTTAACAAATGATTATCCATTCATCCGGTCAATCAAAAATATCATAAACATTAACAAAATATTCTGATTAATTGCAAGTCAAAACTGACTAACCTGTTTTTGATACTATATTTTTGATATAAGAACAGTATTACATAATAATAATCTTTTATCATGTTTTTCAGTACTTGTTTTTTTTTTCAAAAAAAAGCCAAAGAATGGTAATTCCGTAATCCTACAAAACCACAGCTTCGCACCTTACGTTTAGAGATTAAGTGCTTACTTAAAAATAATGGTTTCGATCTCCACAAACAGCAGACGTGAGCAATGAGCTTTAGAAGCCCGATGCTATCTCTTTTCAGTGACATTGACAAAGGAGACTCTTTTGAATAACTATTGTTTTCACTTTATTCAACTTCTCCATTTCATTTTAAAACAGTTTTCCAATCATTCATTCAGAGTTCATTGTATCATATAAAAAACTTTTCACAAGGTCGCAATCACATGTGCTGAAGCACCCACAAAACTATGAATAAAGTAGCATGTCAAAGGTCAAATGGTGAATCAAGCCAATTGTCAAGCATCTTTCATATAAGATCTTAGCACTATTTTTTTATTTGATAATTATTTTTCTGATGATCTACTCAGCTAAAGGCACAAATACCTCTCTTTAATATATAATTTATACGAATCATGACTTGCTAAGTTCCTATTAATTAATATTAAACAAACGCACGAGATATTTACCGGGAAACATCGTACAGAGGTGCTTTTGTATAGAAGTTTGGTGTGATTTTTTAATTTTAATTTTTGATAAAATTACGTTTAGTGGCAAAAATTTTACAAAGAAAATCTATAAGTTCGCTACTTTACTCTAGGTTTTCCAAGCCTTATAAGAACAAATTTTAAAACTCAATTAGCTACATAGTTTAGGAGAGGCAATTGCATTATAAATATGCGGCTACGCTGGGCCACATATTTTCTAAACGTAGAATGAAACAAAAAAATTGTTTTCGAAGCATAAAGGCAATGACAAAATATATTTTTTAATTTTGAATCAACGGGTTCTATCCGTTCGTTTTGTTTTTATCTTGTCAAGAACATCCATTTCTTTATTATTAATTAATGAAGACTCCTTCAAAACCATGAACTTCAAGAATGCATGCAAACAGTGTTTCCAACGTTTTTTTGATTTTTTTTGATTACACATCGTTTACAACCATAATTTGTTTTAAAATCTTCCCTTACAACCATCATTTATTTTAAAATTCACCCGTACTAAGTATATTCAATAATAAACCCATGTTATCTGTATCATAATTATCTACTTTATTAATAAGTTAATGTATAAACAAGAAAACTCCATTTTAATTGCGACAATAAAGCTGGTACTTCGGCTGCACACCGAAATCACTTTCATCCATTTACTTCTTACTGAATCTTCCACTCACAAATTTTTCACGCTTCACTTCTATCATTATTTTTTCGGTCATAATATACTTTAATCGTTTGTTTCAGTATCCTACGGTGTTCTTACCACCAATGTCTGTATCCAAAACTCTGCAATAATTCCAACTGTAAAAAGGATTTCAATTTTTTTGCCTTCTTCCTCTGATAGTTCCAAAATGAACGACACGGAGCAAAGAGATTTGATAAATCTTCTACACTTGATCTCTGATTTTGCACCTTATGATATTTTCCCCAATTTTAACAAAGGGGGAAAAATAGCACAAAATGAAATAGCACAATATGAAAAGAAAGTGCTTGGTAGCTACTTTTCACCATTCATCTTGAGAACTTCAAACTCCTCATGCATTAGTTTATTTTTGAACACAGAAGAGCAAAATATATTGCAAGCTTTCAATTTTAGGCATGAATGATCCATCCTAGGTCTGTTTAAAATTGTCAACAATAACAAAACTTTTGATGGTGAATTTCTTTTACATTTTTTGCGAAAATTTTAATTTTGTTTAAGGGAGCCAAACGAAATAAACGTCAAACAAGAATACAAATCGATTGATAGGTATATTATGTGTCTATTTCACAAGTTCTTATATACATTAACATGTAGTTCTAATGTGTTTTTAACAATTATATTGTACCTTTAAAGGTTTTGTATAAAGTAATGATCTTAAAACTGGAGCCACGTGATTTAAAATATTACAAACAAAAAGCCAGTGCTCCTTTTAAAGCAACAACACAGAAAATATGATTGTCATGAAGATAATCTAAAATCAAACACTTAAAGATAAAGCTTTCACAAATCATGATTTCTCGATGACTAAAAGTTACAAAGTTAGCTAACATGGAATAGAAACTTTTAATTTGATGTTTTGTTGTTGAAAACAATACACCTCACAAATGATAAACAGGCATTTATGCAAGAAATCCACGGCTTTTTCACAGCTACATTTACAGCTAAATTCTTATTTATTTTCAAACTATTGTTTTTATCAAATTTGATGAAAATATCAACAGTAAATGGTATATAGCACTTTCATAGTTACTTAGTAATATGATTTAGTCAACACAAATTTGCAAAACAGAACATGTGTACAAATAGTCAACTATTTTATGCTAAAATCACCTGCGTCAATTTGTTCATTTCAATTCTCATAAGATTCAGAATGCTACCATAAATGGTAATATTTTGTGTCTGAAATGTATTGCCCTTGATATTTATTTTAAAGTTGAAACTAGACGTTCACAAAATATAAAGATAAAACGTACTAAATTGTAATAAATAGCACTATGTTTAGGTATTTGTATGATCTATTTGTAGGACAAATATGGTTGCAATAGACGTCTTTTACGAAGATCTGATTTACAAAGTTCTCAGACAAGTTCCAGCATATACCTTACAAAGTTTACTGGGTAAATTGTCATTTTCATTATCCATTTAGAAATAAGAACACCTTACATCTTATGGTATTTCATTCACAACACTCTTCAAAGATAAATTCAAATATTTTGCATATCCTATGCGTTTTTTATTCCAGGATATTTTTTTGATAAAATAAGAGCAACGTACATTGATTTGCATGTATTTTTTTTATCTTTTTTTAGGTGAAATTGGTGGCTTAATGGGTTTGTTTCTTGGTGCAAGTATTCTGACAATGATGGAGTTTGTTGATGTTGCAGTCATGTTGATTTTGACTCGCCTTGGCATCCATAAATAGTCTACATACATCTTTGATTTATGTGAGTTGTGTTTCATATTTGCTCACTTAACAAGAATTTGTAACTCCAAAACTCTGCATATTTTTTAGCCAAACGTTTACCTTGAAATTTGGTTTAAAGAGACACAATAATAATCACACAATTAGCGAGTAGTTCACACTTTTTTGAACTACTTCAACAAAGTAACTTTTACTGACATGCACGTATCCATTCTACACTTGTTGATCACTTTTACTTATAGCCGATAAATTATTTCTACTCCAGGTTTTGCGTGGTGAAGATTATGCACAATGTCAGTAAAAGAGATCGTAATTTATGACAAGTGTGTTTTGTAGTTGCTAAGCAGCGAAATTAATATGACATCATTTTTGTACTTATGCCAGGAAGTCTGGGAATATTTTTTGTAATAAAAATAATTAGTTACATTAATTTGCACATGCAATGAGTAAAGAGTCGTTTTTGCCTCGTTACCCTATTAAACTGTTTAGATAATGCCAAATATAAAATTCATGTTAAAACTTTGATATTGTACCTTAAATATTTATTTAGATTTCTATTGATGAATACTGCGGAACGCGTGAAATGTTATTGAGCCTGCGTTAAATAGTAAAGTGTGTATTGTTGCTAAACGTCGTGTAATAAATATTCTATTAATGACCAAATATTACATGACATGACATTATAGAGGACAACTGCTGGTTGAGAAAGAAAAATAAAAGTTTGTTTAGCTATCTGTAAAATAGTGGAAAACTGGAAGATTATACCAAAAGTTGTATGAAGACATTTTTTGTTTTCATTTTTGTTTTGAAACTTTCATCTTGTATGATTAACTCAAATTTAGAGTGTTTGCCCTACTTTTAATTTTATAGTGAAAGGAATGCAATAAAGTATGAATTATTACATAGTTAATTTTTTCATCAAACTTTATGAAATTATGAGTAAAAGACAACAAAGACAATGTGTGGTAGTTAGATTTACTAAGTGGCTAATTAATGCAATGAATTCTGACACGCGATGAAAGAATCAAAAACTTAATATGACAAACTAAGCAATGGCTGATAAAATATTACGATTTCTTTTGAAAAATTTTTTTCTTCACTTAAGAAGTGCAATATTTAATTATACATTAGCTATTGTGTGGATGTTATACCTCAGAAATGCTCAATCATTAGTAATATTGTACTAATGCAACTTTATTAATTGCTAAGTTACGATCATAATGTCAGCTAATATTCTCAACCTCACATTTATCATGTCAATAACGGTTTTGTAAAAAACGGTGAAATTCACCCACTGCATTTGCTAAGCTTTGAAATGTATTATTTATTTCGTTCATTTTTTTCATTTAGAACAAGAAGAACCCAACACAAATTCCACATGATTATATTTAAAGGAATAAAAAGAAAATATTTTCATAGGAAAATTTTATGAACTGATCGTATTAGCTGTGAACCAAACGTATTTGCATAATCATACAAACACATTTCAGTAACATCATTGTGACATTCTTTCTCCCAGTGGTGATTTGATAATGGTATCATGGAGTAGTTTCAACGATATATATTTATTGTGGAAAAGTAAATACGCCAATATATTGTGTAAAAGATTAAAACTTGTGGTTAGTAAACAATTTTTTAAATTCGCAAAACCGACGCAAAAGATCATATTTAGGTGAGATAATATTATATAGCAATTGTATGCACTATTGTATGCTGTAACACTCATGTTTTTAAACTTTTAACGATGCTGTTTTACAAAATAGCTATTTCTTAGTTGAAGTTTAGGCATAGAATGTAACATCTTGCAAAAATAATTCATTGGCATTAGTCTCTATATTTAAACGGATTCTAAATTTGCATAGTCTCTATGATAAACCGATAATTTTCTACGCACGAAAATATCATATAAAGTATCTTTCAAAGAAATAAACCAAATTTGCAAAACTTTTCACGTAGAAAACACAGTATCGTAATGTTTTTATGACAAAGCAGTTGACTTTGTCAGTAGAAATCATTGTTGTACAAATACGTTTATAACAACATGGAGGGGGTGTACTGGGGATAACAAAGATTTTTATCACAAAATTGAACAGCCATTTGCCGTAAAAAATCTTTTTCTATGTCTTAGCTTAAGTATCCTACTGTAAAGTAACATGATTCAGCAGTTGAATACATATGTTTTATCTATCATGTTTATCATCCCACATATAGATTTTGTAAAATGCACAGATATTCGTCGTAGATAAAGCGGCTTTTGTGCTTTAAGGTTGACAAAAATGAGACAGAAATCTAAAGATTCATGGAATGATAAAAAAGCTCAGATAAGATCAAAAAAACACATGGCAAATGTGAGAAGAGTAAGTCATACAAAGAACATCATTAAAGTTACAGCTGAAGTGAATATTTCTCAATATTCATACACAGAGAAAAAAGAGCAAAAAATGAAACATTTTACCTCTAGTCCTGTCGCTTCAAGTAAAACATCAGAGCCTTCAGATCACAAGCATTCTTTTGCAACTGATAACATAAGAAAAAGAACCTCGCTACAACTCACACCAGGACATCTAAACGAAAGAAGAAATTCAAACTACACGCCTGGACATTTTGTTGTATCTGCAACAAGCCTGATTATGGCCGGCTCACCTTACATGGAATCCACATTTCTTAAAGGCAGTAGGTCGATGGAGGATGTTTTTCTTGGAAAACAAGAGTTTTCTTTTGAAAATCTTGTATTTGAAGGAGGAGGAAGCAAAGGTATTGCTTATGTTGGCGCATTACAGGTATATTATGTTCTGATGTTCATCTTCAAATCACTGTAATGTATGTTCAATTTTGGCTTTTTCATATTAACATAAAGACAATGACACAGTAATATAATCTTAAATACTGTCATGAAACGAATGCTTTATTCACAAAATATATTCCGATGAGCAAATCTATCAATTGTTTAATAAGAACCTAAATTTTAAAACGACCAACTCATTACCCAGGCCTTTAAGAAGCATTGGAATGGAAGTTGTTATATGGGCAACAATTTTAAATTTTAACAATGTTATGGCCGTCATAATTTCTCCGTGGCGAATTCACCAGTATTACCATCACGATTGTGGCACTCAACACATTCCACAATAGTCTGTATTAGCACATATACTATACTAAATACTGTAATGTTCAAAGACAATTGTAGTATCGTACATAGGTTCCTCCATGTAGAAGACCACAAAAAAAGGTTACCAAATTTTATAAGGCCTGGGGTTATTGGCCTGGTTCACAAGTATATCTTTAGCAAGAACGACAACATTTTTATTTCTAGTTCTTTAGAGGTCTAAAGACTAAGAAATCAGTTTACAAAGACTAAGAAAAATCTATTTAAATCTTCCTTTGTTTTTCTTTCACTCTTATTTTAGCTTATGCTTAAATCTTTTCATATGCTTGCGTTTACGTAAAAGTTTATGTTGCTTCCTTTATTCTTTTTGTTTAATCTTTTGTCTTAGCTTGTGTTTATGCATATTTCATTCGTGTGAACCAGGCCTTACACTATAGGATGACTGAGAACAGTTACATTTTAATTTACATAAATTTAATGTGTACAAATATTTGTACAGTAATGTATAATGAATGCCAATCAGGTATTAGAAGAAGTGGGAATATTAAAAAACATAAAACGATTTGCTGGAGCAAGTGTTGGTGCTATGGTCGCATCTTTAGTAGCAATTCGCGTTTCACCGGAAGAACTTCAGCAGTTTCTTTGTCAGGATGTTGGCAAAGTATTATCAGGTAGATCTCCATACATTCCCATAAAATTCCTTCAAATACGATTGTAGATTAACTCCAATACATCAGTGTACTTTTAACAAACAACTATATGTACGAGAACCAAATATTTTAAACTACTTTGCGATAATTGAACAGGCAAAAGCTACCATATAAACTGTCTGCATAATTATGTATATTTAACATGGTTTATGGTATATTTAGACCATTCCTGCGGATACTGTAGTCTTCTACCAAATCTAAGAAAAGGTTTTGGTTGGAATTCTGGCAAGAAATTAAACCATTGGTTTGGTGAACAGTTAAAAGAAAGAACTGGAGATAGCAATATCACTTTTAAAGAGGTTAAAAAAATTTCATAATTTATCGCCCTGTGAATTCATTTATCATAATGACATATACATTTAGCATGTGTATTGTAGGTATTTCGTCTGTTTGGCACAGAGATATGTATTGTAGTTACCAATTTAAATCATATGTCGGTAGAATACTTTCATCCTAAAACAACCCCAAACGTCCCATTACGAAAGGCTGTGAAAATGTCGATGGCCTTACCAGGTAAATTAAAATGAGTCCAATTATGAGTAATGACTGAGAAGAGATGAAAGGCTTGATTACTCTAAAGTGCGAATTCGTAAATCTTATAAAAAGTTGGATGATATACACTTTGACATTTCATTTACTTGAAAATTAGCATTTAATGTGAGCAATACTTTCACTTTTTTCTTATGAAATAGAAAGTAAATTCAGTTTTCACTATGCAAAGTTTGTAATATCCATAATTTTTCGTACATGTTTTAGGTGTTTATCAGGTTGTTCGAGAAACGTTCAATGGTCAAGAAGATGTCTATGTTGATGGTGGTTTACTGTGTAACTACCCAATTCACGTGTTTGATGGTACAAGATTGATATTTTTGCTCAGTATTAATAACTAATTCACGCCATTCATTGTATGTAAGAAATTATGAGCATGTACAAAATATTTCTCTAACCATTCAAAGAACAATTATTCAAAATATTATTAGAAGATTATATTTATATGTACATTTTGCGTGTACTAAAGGTTGGTGGTTGTCAATGGAATCACAGGATGCGTTTTTCAAACGTTTAATTTCGATACACGACTTTGAAAGACTTTATGAAAAATCAGAACGATTTGGAACTTGGAATGAAAAAACGCTGGGAATAATTCTTGTTAGTGAGCAATGATACTTTGACAGCAAATGATTGGTAAATAACTGAAATAATTGAATAATTATGATTTTTAGTATTCCAACAGTGAAACAGAATTGATGAAGACAACATTATCAGACAGACCTGGTAACAAACCACCATCTCCTCCAGACACAAAACTTGCTAAGTATGTGAACAACTTGTGTAATGAAGTTGAAAACTCAACTGATTTTTACATTGAAATACTCAATAGTTTTCATTATTTCGATAAAAGGCTTGCTCTTGCAGGTATTCATTTGATAAGTTGAATATCAATTTAAAATTTTAGTTGAACTTATCTTGAAATGTTGATTACTCGATTATATTAATCAATTTTATACAGCTATCAAAACTTATAAGACTCGTTCGTGTATTTTAATAATTTCAGTTCTACATTTTTTCCGGTTATAGACAACGATATAAACTAAAGCGAAAACAACAAAAAACAAAATTTGAACACGAACATATGGTTCACATTGTTGATAGATTTATGAAGGTAAAATTGATTTATAATAAAACAACAATTCCATAAAGTTTACATAGCTAGTTGGTAGCTATATATGTGAACTTCAAACTAAATGGATCATCTGTTTTGTTTTATATTGTTGGTGGGTTTAACTAAATGTCCAAAGTAATTGACATATTTTGTATGGTTTAGTTGCAGTGGCGTAACAAGACTTGCATGTCGGGTTACGCTATTGCTCGCACTCAAGAATCGACATCAATGTAACACATTTGTAAATTGTATAATCTCCTAGATCTTAGAAACATCAAAGTGACATGCTTTTGTGAACAAGTATCGTCATTTTTATTTATAAATATAGTTGGTTTGCCTATAAATATGGAGTGGAACAATAGTATAGTTGGGCTATAAATATGGAGTGGAATATGTAGAGTAAATTTACAAGACTTCTTATGTTTAAAAAATATAACTTTAGAACTGTGTGCAAAGTTCAAATCAAATTCTCAAACGTAGGTCTGTATAGAACTATTTACTGCTTTATTTAAGCCATTCGCTAATCTAAAATGAGCACATTTTGGTAAACTAGCAATTAAGATTGAAAATTTCTAAATGCACGCAGCCGCCATGCATTGATTTGTTTGAATATTTTATCCCCATATCGATTTGTTGTTTATCACAGATAAGACTTTTTTTATTATAAACTTCATGACGTTTTGAAAAGAAATGTGGTCTTTTTTGTGCTTTTAAACATACATAAATACATCGCTAGAATTTAGCCGTTGCTTAGAAAAATTGATAAAGTTTATATAATAAAAAAGATACTTTTTTATGTAGTTCAATAGATCAAAACATATTAAACTGATATCTGAAAAAACTTACATTTAATGATTTCTATATGACTTATAATTTAGGAGTTGGAAATCAACAATTTAAATGAAGACAGCCTAATAAACTTGCAAAAATTTAGCACAGTTTTCAAAAAACCTGTAAATCTTCACCCAAATGATTTAATGCAATTGTTTGGCGATGATTGTGACGCAAAGCAAGCATTCTCAGAAGTAGACAACGACAATGATGGAGAGGTTAGTCTGGTATTGTGAAAATATTATACGTTAATGATTTTGTTACGAGTAATTTGATTGGTTAATGACTTATTAACTATTGGTTAACAACGTATTGGTTAATACGTTAATGATTTTGTTACGAGAAAACACTTTTTTCTTTACCATAAGAGAAAATACTTTTTAATATCTTCTACTGGAAATAAAAATTACTCAGTGAAAATTAAAACAACCTAATTCAGTAGCGGATCTAGTGTACGTCAAAATAAATTATAGCTCCTCAATTTTAAATTTAAATTACCTTCAGAAAAACACTAATGGTTTTTATTTCTAAAGAATATAATTTTACCAATGGATTAGCTTCTAAGGTGTTTAGAAATGTAAATATACGCCAAAAATGTGCTGCAGTAATCTATTTTTACGTAGTCTGATCCGCCACTGACCTGATTGAAAAAAATTTCATAGATCACGTTTCAGGAATTAATGGCCTTTGTGGCGAAGAAAGGCGTAAATTTAAAAAAAAGATTTCTCGGATACACCAGGAAAGAAATAAAAAACTTGCCTGATTTTTTGCAGACTTTGCAAGTACGTAATGTTACACAAATTTATTTGCTTTACAAAGTCCACCAGTGAGTAAATTTATTAATTCTTTTTAGACAGCGTTACAAGTGAATGCCAAACGTGTATTTGTTGAGGTACTTTGATGTTTCTCGTAATTTGACTATGCACAAGCTTATCCAAATCAAGGAAACGTTTGTGAAAACTGAAGACTTGATCAGTGCATAGAAGTTAGCACCTTTTTGATGGAATTTTTACAAATGTCTTCGACGTTTTTACACTGAACTAAAATACATGGAACGCTACCTGTAATACAAAACCCAAATGATTTTTTGAAGCCTTGATTTTATCTCAGACACGCGTGTGTAATCAATTTTCACTCCGCGAGAGAATCTCGAAACACTACACACGCGTGTCTGGGGTAAAATCTCGCGTGTCTGATGTAAGATTTGGCTTCAATTATTTGCTTCAGGCAGCGTTCCATGTATTTTAGTTCAATGGGTTTTCATAAGCCAGTGCAAACACGAAAAACATCTTTCATTTCTTTTATGAAAAAAAAACAGTGCAAAACAGATAAATTGAAAGCAAATATTAAAATTTTCTCCCACATATGTATTCATGATTGATTTGCGAATTCTCTTTCATTGATTTCAATGAGCTCAGATTGGTTTGTACAGGCTAATGCAAACTTTGCTATAGACCAATCATGGCACGAGTTGTGTAGTGGTTATTTTGTAAACAACAATACAACACACAATCGCAATACAATAGCTTACAGCAGTACACAAGTCATTAGCAACACAACAACATACAGGTCAAGTGCCTTACAACCATACACAACAATACACAAGTCGTGTATTTTGCAACAATGACTAGTATTTACAAATTACAAAAAGTATTTTGCAACAATAACTTGTATTTACAAATTACAAAAAGTATTTTGCAGCAATAAGTTAATGTTCTTAGAAACGTGACGTTTATCGATCAATTGGAATTGATACAGACTATGTGGAGGCAAATGACTTTAATTTGGAAAATGAAGATAAAGTTTTTCTTATTGAGGTATAGAAATAAACACCTGGATCTTTTATATCGTAAAAATGAAAAAATCTCATCTCGTACAGTCGATTGTATCTTAGGAAGGTGGAGGGAAGGGGAGGGGTGATAGGGCAAAGTGTCTACCCACACTTAGATTCAAAATGCCTTTTTGTCTTTCAACAACACATGCACTATGCAAAAAATAAGCATATTTATGCAGTGCTGTGCGAAATGGCCAGACTTGACGAATAGCAATAATTTTTTGCAACTTGAAAACTTTGGTCATTACTCGCATCCTTCCGCGCCCAACACCGTTTCAAATGTGAGTAGATAAAAATTTTGATGCTCCATAATATTGAGTAATTTGGCATCAACCGTGAAAAGAATCTTGTATGCTAACTATTCCGTGTTATCCAATGTTTTCTATCTCTATCATTGCATGCACATGCATGTGTGTGTACATAAAATATCAGGGACATTGAATGTTTTGTGTTTTCTTAGTCTGGAAGAATAGCAGCTCGCGCATATTTACATGAATACATAAAAAGACAAAATGCTGAGTGCGAGGTTTCTTCACCTACAGTCGAAGCATATCCACAATTATTGCAGACGAGAAGCAAAGAGTTCATATCATCAAAAGAAACATGGAGCAGAAGTTCAACAAGTAGCTATAAATCACTATCACCTGTTCTTACCCCAGTTCATATGGAATAATATACGATTTAAACATTGTATTCTAATGATGACACATTGATGGCTACTAAATTATTCATCTTACTATTAATTTTTTACAAATTTAGCAATGGGTTAGCAATGGGTTAGCAATGGGTTAGCAATGGGTTAGCAATGGGTTAGCAATGGGTTAGCAATGGGTTAGCAATGGGTTAGCAATGGGTTAGCAATGGGTTAGCAATGGGTTAGCAATGGGTTAGCAATGGGTTAGCAATAACCAGACCAAAAATTTGGTCCTTTAATGGAAATATTTAGGTGTTCGTTCTAATTTACAAAACACGTTCAAACACACAGGATTAACCGGATAGAACGCACATTATCTCCAGTCTATTTGTTATCAAATTCATCACAAATACACTTCCTCCATTTAGTGAGTATCGCCATATTTTTTTCGGTAAATATTTGAACAATTTTTGCACAAATTTCTGCACATAAACACACTACGTAGATGTTTAGCCGCCGTGTAAATTGTGCAAGGTTTTTCATCTATGTCAGTCGAAAATAATCCATAACTATCTAAATATAGTACATAAAAATTTTTAGAAAATCCTAAAAGCTTAAAAGTATTTAACTACTAATGATAAAACCTACCCTTACAAAAACGTAACTCTCTAGGACACTGATTGCAACATCAGTTGATAACCGTCTGCTACGTTGACGATTTTTTCCCAGCCCCAGGTTTAATGTAGAGATCTTCAGATATCGCGAACACGTCAGCACGACTGTCTTTATTGTATTCCAAGCATCGACGAACAAAATTCTGTAAGTATATAAAATTTCAGGAACAACGAATAACAAAATCAGTCAATATATAATGACGAGAAACTACGAAAGAAATTGATGAATGCCTTACAAAATAATACCTTTGCCTCCAAACTGACACTAGGTTTGGGAGGAAACTCTACTTCAGTTGCTTTTAAAATGGTTTTGTTTTCAAGGATTGCGGTTTGCGACATATTGTGGCCAAATGGCTGAAGAAATAGAAACATCACTAAAGCAAAGATTAAAAGAGTATTTTGCTACTACTATAAATGGAACATGACACATACAAATATATTGATCGATTTATCAAGTAAATTATTGAGGGAAAAGCGACTTGAAAGATTATATTGCATTCATTTCTCTTTCAAAATAAATTACTAGGAATTCTCAAGTCATGCAACTTCAATAAAATGCATACACTTCTGACAAATATTCTGAAACAAAGGCAATGTATGTATTGAAAAATATTTGGATAGTTACTACATAAAAGATCTATCTTTTCATTCAGCCAGGTCAATCATTTAAAGCTTCGTCTCTGTTTACTAGTTGGAGGACCCCAAACACCATACTTCAGTAAAACAAACATTCTTTACAAATATGACGATATGATAGAACAGAATGGAAAAAATAACAACCTTTTTACCGTATAACATCTGATAAAAGATCACTCCAACGGACCAAACATCAACCTACGCAAGATTTAATATTATTAACATTTATCTGTTAAGTACAGCCATAACTAGCCTCTCCCCCATTAGCCATAACTAGCCCCTCCCCCATTAGCCAAAACTAGTTCCTTCCCCAATAGCCAAATCTAGCCTTTTCCCCTCTCCAACTCTCTTAAACTAGTCAAAAATTATAACTGCCCAGTGAATATCAAACAAAAATGGCATGATCTGTCAATCCTGGAGATTGTGAGCGAGGCCTCAGATAATTTATTGATGAAATTGGATTTCATTTTATCATTTTTTTATCTAGTACATATCATGAATGAGCTGGTTTCAGTAGTCAATGCCATTTCGAGATAATTCATACACTAGTTGGGAGTATAACTTAATTAAATATAATAATTAAATTTCTATTTCACTTTTATAAGTCAGAGGAGAGTAAGTGTTTCTCTAAGTATATAGGACATATATGATAAAAACTTAAAATATTAAAGTAAGCATTGTATCAGCTAAACACCAGATGGTTGACAACCTACAAGAAACATCTGAATTGTTCTTGTTCACTGTAAATATTTCCTACACTCACTTTTGAAGAAATCTTTGGAGGTTCATTACTCACAACAAAACATTCAGGGGGGAGATACCAGTAGGTACCAGCTCCCTGTGACGTCAACTCCATACTATCGTCCTCAGTCTCCACAATTTTACTCAGGCCAAAATCTGTGATCTTTACTTCGCCACACAATGAGCCATTTCCCACCAAGAGAATATTACCTACGTACAGTAAAGTCATATTTTTCATCACACAAGCCAAATTTTCAAAAGTTAAGAGATATCAAAATTTTATTTTACAGTCGCAAAGGCGATTTTTTTAAAGAAAAATTTGGCTGTTGATTTTCTTATTAGTTGGTAGGCAAATGGAAAGGTTTTTCGACTTATAAAAAAAATATGTCTACTGTCACATTATTCAATTACTTTTCTTTCAAAATTCAAATGAATTGAGAGACATAAATATTTGATAATGGTGTTTGAAGTGACCTACCCGGTTTTAAATCATAATGAATAATTGGATGTTCCCTTTCATTTAAATATTTCAGAGCACTTACTACCTGAAGTTAAAACATTATGTCTTAGCTTTTATTTTATTAAAAAAATATTCAGTATCAAAGTTTGTACAGCAAGAAAAACAATACAATCGTTCTTACATACTTGCATTATTATTGATCTGGCCTGAAAAAATCATAACAAAATTTTAAAAAGTTATCATCTCAATGAGACAGAAATGAAGTCGACTTTACTTCATACCTCTTTTCGGCAATTGTTTTGTGTTGTTTTAACAAAAAATCTAGGTCATTTCCGTCGCAATATTCTAAGACAGTACAAAATCTACACAAACAGACAATATGTTTGATCACAAAAATATAATGTACTCCAAATTGAAAAAATTACATAATTCATCGTTATCAAATAACTTACGAATTTGAATCAATTTCAAAAACATCATACAGGCGAACTATTCTCTACAAAATAAACCAAACAAAATGTTAGAATTCTATAAAGCATTTTTCCTTGTTTCCATTCATCACAAATCATTCATATACGTGACAAGGCATACGCAACATACATGATGGTTTAAAGTCTTGTGAATGTTGTATTCTCTAATAGCGTGTCTAAAACAAGAAAATTTCTTCATAAAAAAAGAGCTGATAGCAAGCACAACTCAGGTAATTACACACGTACCTGATGTAATTTGTTTTTTTATCTTCTTTCCAATCATTATTTAACTGGTGTATTTTACATGCAACATGACGTTGTTCCTTTAAATCAAATCCCTTGAAAGTAAATAGTTAAACATTAAGTACACAAAATTGCGTAACAAGATTTAGGTGGCAAAACACACACCACTCATCGTTGTACAACAGTACAACACAAAATGTTATAAAATCAACTGTTGGATGTTAAAACACAAATTAATTTTGAGCAAGAGTGATCAAATATTTTTATAAGGAAACGAACTGGCGAACATTGCAATGCAAATGTAAATATTTATGTTTACCCTTTATCGATATAACCTAAGACACACAACTTAAATATAAAATATGTACAAGATTTCAATCATAACAATCTATTATTGTACCTTATGAACCTCACTAAATCCCCCTTTTCCTAAAAGATGAAGGAGAAGATATCTTTCAGATAAAGTTGGATTATCTTTAAATCTATAAAAAAATAATTATGTAGCAATAAACAATTTTGTCGAATTTAATAAACATGCCTGGATTTTCAAACTTATATTAGTCCCAAACATTTTACTCACCATACATTTCACTCACCATACATTTCACTCACCATAAATTTCACTCAACATATATTTCACTCAGCATAAATTTCACTCATCATACATTTCACTTACCATACATTTCACTTACCATACATTTTACTTACCATACATTTTACTCACCATACATTTTACTCACCATACATTTCACTTACCATACATTTCACTTACCATACATTTTACTCACCATACATTTCACTTACCATACATCACATACATCACTCATTCATTTCACTTCCATACATTTCACTCACCATAAATTTCACTCAACATATATTTCACTCACCATAAATTTCACTCATCATACATTTCACCACCATACATTTTACTCACCCATTCATACATTTCACTTACCATACATTTCACTTCCATACATTTCACTCTCATTTCACTCACCATACATTTTACTCACATTTCACTTCACATTTCACTTTACCATTTCTCACCATACATTCCTTACCATACATTTTACTTACCATACATCAATACATTTCATTCACATACATTCCATACATTTCACTTCCATTCCATACATTTCCCATACATCTCACCATACATTTCACTCATACATTTCACTTCATACATTTCACTCACCATACATTTCACTTACCATACATTTCACACCATACATTTCACATACATTTCACTCACCATACATTTCACTAACCATACATTTCACTCACCATACATTTCACTCACCATACATTTCACTTACCATACATTTCACTTACCATTTTTACTTACCATACATTTCCTCACTCACCATACATTTCACTCACCATACATTTCACTCACATACATTTCACTTACCATACATTTCCATACATTTCACATACATTTCACTCACCATACATTTCAACCATACATTTTCACCATACATTTTACTTACTATAAATTTTATTCAATACATTAAAGAATGAAGTGATTGATCTTATATTAACTTGAGGTAAAGTGAATATTTTTATCACAAAATATTCTTTTCACCTTGACTTATCTTCATTATGTAAACGTTTCATCTCGCGAATATGAAGATTACGTTCTCTTTCAAGTTTTTCTAACTCTGTCGAAAGCTCACTTTCCTCCTACAAAATGTCCTTTCAAATTTTATGTGCATAAATATATACATGCCACGAAAATTAAACTAAAATTATTAAAGTAGTACTGTTGACTTAACGTACAAACATGAACATCGTTGACTTAACGTACAAACATGAACATCGTTGACTTAACGTACAAACATGAACATCGTTGACTTAACGTACAAACATGAACATCGTTGACTTAACGTACAAACATGAACATCGTTGACTTAACGTACAAACATGAACATCGTTGACTTAACGTACAAACATGAACATCGTTGACTTAACGTACAAACATGAACATCGTTGACTTAACGTACAAACATGAACATTGTTGACTTAACGTACAAACATGAAGATCGTTGACTTAACGTACAAACATGAAGATCGTTGACTTAACGTACAAACATGAACATCGTTGACTTAACGTACAAACATGAACATTGTTGACTTAACGTACAAACATGAAGATCGTTGACTTAACGTACAAACATGAACATCGTTGACTTAACGTACAAACATGAACATCGTTGACTTAACGTACAAACATGAACATTGTTGACTTAACGTACAAACATGAAGATCGTTGACTTAACGTACAAACATGAAGATCGTTGACTTAACGTACAAACATGAACATCTTTGACTTAACGTACAAACATGAACATCGTTGACTTAACGTACAAACATGAACATTGTTGACTTAACGTACAAACATGAAGATCGTTGACTTAACGTACAAACATGAAGATCGTTGACTTAACGTACAAACATGAACATCATTGACTTAACGTACAAACATGAACATCATTGACTTAACGTACAAACATGAACATCGTTGACTTAACGTACAAACATGAACATGAAAAACGGAATTTCGACAAAATGAATTGCACAGATGGAGGGAAAACAATGGAATACAATAGCTCAAAAGTATTCTCTATATAGACAATACTAATTTGGAAATTGTTTTTTATTGTTCATTTCTTTATTAATTTTCTCTAAATAGAAAATACTAATTACGTAGGTAAGATTAACACCTTCGTGGCCATGTTCTAAGACAGTTAGTGCATGATCATTTCTTTCAATGAGATTTAAAGTCCCTCGCATTAGATAATGCTCAGGACTCTATCTAATGCTCGGAACTCAAATCCCATAGAGCACACGTGATCATGCTCTAACCCTAAAATAAATTGCTTCATAATTTATGTTATTTCTCCATTAACTTGATTCATTTAATTTTTTGCATTTATTAATAAAATAATTATATTTTACTAGATATTACCTTCTTTATGTATGCAGCTCGAAGTTTTAAAATTTCATCTTGCTCGTGATATTCAAGATGGGTTAAACTAGAAAAAGAATAGAAAAAAACGCGTTATCATATTATAAGAACATTGAAACACACAACTTTAATACACATGCGTAAATCAAAACATATTGTAAAGTATATTACACAAAATTGTTGACAGTAGAACCAATATACATACATAAAATAAATAGTCTGGATCGTTATTTCCGGATATAAATCAACAATATCGCAGGAACATAAGAAAAAATAACTCTACAAACTTTAGCGTACAACAGAGGACGCGTGTGATCTAACACAACAATCAAAACCTTTAAACAGAAATAATACCTGGAAGGCAAAGGAGGTTTAGCAAAGTCAGAGTCAGTAGAAGATTTTTTCTTCTCTTTCCCTAGAGTAAAAACATATACGTAAATGGTTTTGTATGTCGACGTTTTATTCAAGATACAGGACAACAAAGACAACAAGAAAGTAGATGAACCTGTTGAAGATGGTTTGCGTCTACTTAATATCTTCCTGTTTTTCTCAATGTCTTCTTTTTGTTGATTAATGAAATCTTGTTGTCTTATAGATAAACAAGCCAAAAAATATTACGACACAAGATCTCGATACATACATTATAGTTTTTTTCACTCGGTGTAAATAAATTCTCATACTTTTGTTTTTCCTTAAAAGAAAACCCATCTTCCCAAGTTTCAACAAAATGAGGTCCTTGTCTAAAAGATAAAGTCTACAATTAAATATACGTGTCTAAACTTGCATTGTGTCTCAAACATAGAAACAAATATTCCATACAACTTTTTCGCGCCATTCTCCACGATTCTACTTTATAGTTTACCTTGTTGGGACATACTGCCCAAGTCGCAAGCGATTATTCATGCTTTCCCGTTTCGCTTTCATCTTTTGCTGACGTGACTATGAAAAAAGAAATGATTAAAGTCATTATCAAGAAATATATGACTGTTATGATACAATACCTGTCAATTCTGTTTAGTTTTTACACATAAAAAATTATCAATGCAAATAAATTATTCTCGTGAAGATTTGATTTACTAGTGTAATCAGGTACGTACACCTAACCAACAGTCATTGTAAAGCAACAACTTTTTCTCTGATATTTTTCTATAACGTATGCAAAATGATACCTGTTCAATAAGAAGATTTTTGATGAATTCAATGCACTAAAAAAATTGTATTCAGTCAGTCATTATAATTACATTTTGTGACCAGGGATATACCGGGCGGAAAGCGAACTTTAAATATAAGTATAAATATCAAAGTAAGTATAAATATATATCTTGAGACCTGCAGTGAATAACTTTATACAAATCAAATTTGGAAAGTTTTCATATTTTGAGGAAAAAAAGCAGAAATTGCGAAATCAAATGTAGATTGAGATTAAATTGAGAAAATACCTTTTCGTTGGCTTTTTTCAGTTGATTTTCAACATTCTAATAAATAGTAAAATAATGTTTAATGTTTATAAATTCTCTTAAGCACAACAATAGTATAATGAATGCGGAAGAAAGAAAAGTATCACTTCAATATCATAGATAAACAAGATAAATGAGTGATCAAGTTTTCCAATTGAAACACATACTACGTATAAGATAAAGATACAACAAAGATTATGTATTGTTTTCGATAGTAATTTGTAGTTTTCCAACAAAATTATTTCGTTTAGCTTGAGATTTACTTCATTCTCTGCCATTATTTTGATTCATATATTTCTATCTTCACATCAACAAATGTTACTGAGTCAATAACACCATATATGTACATATGTACGTATAACGTATCTTGTAAATATATTCATTTCTTGAATACGTAAAAAAACAAATACCTTAAGTTCTATGATCTGCTTCATGAGTGTGGAATTGGTCTAAACACAATATAAAATTATAATATACTATAAGACATTAGAGCTTTATATTTCATGATATTATGGGGTCAATGAAAACTTGACTAAAAAACCCCTTGTTTTAAAGATAAGCAAGGTTTTTAAAGACATGGATAATGGGTATGGGAAATCTGAATAATAAAACATACACTGTCCAGTTCTTTCATTCTTTTCTCATTTTCCTCAGATGTTGTAAAGGCAAGTGCTTCATATTCCTAAAATATTAACACACGTTGGAGAAAAATGAGAATATATCAATCTTACAAGCCCACTAATCACCAATCTTCCCATGCCCGTAGTTTCAATTTACAACAAAAATGTAGAAACACAAAGCTGAGAGAAGGTCCCCTCCAAATAAGACATCATTAAACATTAAAATGTAAAATTACCTTCATTTTCATCATGGTTAACTCACTCTAAAACACAAAAAGAATTTGAAAAAATGTATCTTATTAATGCATGATGTTGAGATAACAAAGGCGATAGTAAAGTGTACCAGTAAATGATGGTAGTAAAGTGTACCAGTAAATGATGATAGTAAAGTGTACCAGTAAATGATGGTAGTAAAGTGTACCAGTAAATGATGGTAGTAAAGTGTACCATAAAATTGTAAAACTACAGTGTGTAAACAAATAATGGCATTATTTTACCAATACTCTTCTAAATGTAGCAATTGTGTCATTATGTAAACCTGAGTTGACTCATGGACACAAACAGTTTCCAAGACATCATTGTTTTGTTGTTGTGATGACAAAGAAGATTCGCTTGATCTTCTTATCAAAGAATTTTTTTTACCCATTAAGTGAGGAAGTGTTGAACTACTTTCCATTGGACTCTAACAATCATAAAAAGAATTAGGATATTTACACATTGTAGTGTATGTTTAAGCTACTGCAGTCTCATGACATAATGGAAAAATTTCTAAATTATTTATATTTATTAAACATAATTAAAATAAATCATACATTTTATAGGGTACCGGTAGCCAAAAGTAAATTTAATACATGTCTTATGACGTTATGTGACAATAGTTATTAAAACAATTTTCATGAAAAATTTAAGGGTACATAATGTATCTCGAAATGATTCAAAAGTTATGAACTGAAGAAATGAGATTGTTTCTCTTGTTTTTCACCCTGTACAAAAAAACGTTCCATAAATCCTGACATGGTGAGTTTGATAAAAAAATACTTACTAAAGATGGATCATTACAAGCCATATTGTGTTTAGGACTTGGTGTCAAAGACATCTTGTTTGGCGGTGTTGTCATTCCGTTTGTCTATAACAATAAAAAAACATAACCATAACATATACATAAAAACATTACAATAAACGATATATTTTCTCCAATCTGTTAACATAAATACTTTACTGAAATAATCAAATTTTACATAAAAAGGAAACAACCTTAGGAAAATATCCAGTAATTTTATTTGACCCAGATTCTGCCTTACCAATCTTTGGATGAGCTATAAAAAGAAAACAAGAGATTATTTCCACAGTTTTTAATGATCACTACAAATAATTTATGATCGTACAGAATATCATACGTATTTTCATTGTATGTACACAAGTACCTAACATCATTATGAAAACGTCACCATATGTATGGAAATGTCACTGTTGTCATGCTAAGTACCATACACGTATGCATATGGAAATGTCACTGTTGTCATGCTAAGTACCATACATGTATGCATATGGAAATGTCACTGTTGTCATGCTAAGTACCATACACGTATACATATGGAAATGTCACTGTTGTCATGCTAAGTACCATACACGTATGCATATGGAAATGTCACTGTACCATATGTATGGAAATATCACTGTTCTTATGCTACATGTACCATACGCATGGAAATATCATTGTCATCATCAAAGTAAGACCTGAATATTCTGAATCTGGAGCTTTTCTTTTACGCTTAACAACTTTTTCTGACTTTTCATTTCCAACATTCTTCAAAATGAGAATATGATATAGATTAATAATTAGAAATTTTGTTTACCCTGGAAGAGTTGGGAAATACAAAGTACACCCAGGAAGAGTTGGGAAATACACAGTACACCCAGGAAGAGTTGGGAAATGCACAGTACACCCAGGAAGAGTTGGGAAATACACAGTACACCCAGGAAGAGTTGGGAAATACACAGTACACCCAGGAAGAGTTGGGAAATACACAGTACACCCAGGAAGAGTTGGGAAATACAAAGTACACCCAGGAAGAGTTGGGAAATACACAGTACACTAGTTTCTTCTGATTTGATAAATAGTTAACAAATTTACTATAACAATTCAGAAGGAATATAAAACAAAAGGCCCATTAATTGCTTCAATTATTTATGCATCAATAAGATCATCAAATACATAGTTTTATGAGTAATACGATTACTGTTCTGACAAAAAACTTACTGCTAATAATGCCCATTTAAATACAATAGTGCACGTTACATTTGTTGATATAAAACAGTTGAATTAAACAACTTTATCTTGTCAAACTATACATGAGTGTGGAAATGGAATAGTTGATCAATAAATCAACTTTCACAAAAGCAATGCTACATCATATCCCTATGTTGTGTTTTTGATGGTTTTTATAAATCTTTGTGCATGAGAAGAGGGGAGGGGGGGAGCTTAACCCAACTACTGTTGTGTGTGCAATAGGAATAATAAAAGTACATTAAACATATTGTGTTTTTACAGTGGCAAGTTAGACATTTCATAAATTGGTAGAACCTACAAACCTCAAAATCTCTTGATGATTCAGATAGTCCAGAAGACGCATTGCTATGGTTAGAATTCTCCTAACCAAAAGTTTATTACTAAGTCAGTATTTAGATATACTATTTATGTATTATGTACTTGGGCACAAATGGAGAAATCTTTCTTTCGACAGTAAACCTTCAATAGTATAGCAAAATAAGTTATTCATGATTTTGGCAACAGTGATGATAAAAATCATGATCTCACTTTAATACAATTTTAACAATCCAAAACAAAACGCCTGGCTATATAGCTTGTAAAACATGATTATTTAGAATTCTTAACTATTAGATCAATATTAGCACTAAGTAAAACTTTCATACAACATTTTATTGCCGAAGAAGGAAAATTGAAACGTTAAAAAGGGATTATAAGCTGTCGTGACATAAATTTCCTCATCAAAAATTGTTCCAAGAGATCCACTTTCGTAAATGTACAAGTAAGCACAAAGATAGACTTACCCTGTTATCGAGTTTATTATCAATAAAACGTGCTTCTAACAGTTCTCTTCGTTGAGGATCTAAACCTTGAAGACTAGTTAAGGAACTACCAGACTCTCGTCCTAAACAAAACAGTTAAAATTTACAAAGTTCATCTGCATAAGTCGCTGTTTCAAAAATTCAGAAACCTTCCATGGAGGAAAATTGCAAGCTTTTTCTACTGCGACTTAAATGTGATTTTGATTCATTGCTAAGGTGCAAAGAAAATTCTTGAGAAGGTGAAACAACATTTTTCAACTCGCGTGAATCAGCCATTGAAATTTGAAAAGTTGCGAAAACAATAGCAAAATCGCGCAGGAAGTTAGCCAATCATATAAACAAAAGTGCTTGTTTTATACGTAAAATTCTCTCACTCCATAGCCGGGCGTGGTGGCGTGCGCCTGTAACCGAGCTGCTCTCGGGGCTGGTGGTGTAGAACGTCTTGAGGTTGGGATTCCTGTTGCATATTATCCTATGTTGATCGGGTGTCCATGCTAAGCTAGGCGTCAATATGGTGATCAGTAGGGAACTTCAGATCACCAGGTTGAATAAAGAGGAACGTACTGGTCAAGGATGGAAACATAGCAGACAAAAGTTCCCGCGTCAAGCAGTAGTGGGATAGCACTTGTGAATAGGAATTATGTGACAGCCTAATCAATACAGCCGAACCCATTACCTTTTTAATTTATTTATTAAATTATTGTTTAATTAGTTTTAATAAACTGACGGTATCCATAATTGTTTATTGTTTATTTTGACAGCAAGGTTAACAAGCTTTGAAGAGATTTACATTGCATTTTGCACCATGTGTAATGTGTTCCATCCCTTTCTGTGAAGTAAAGTTTGAAGAAATAAGAACATTGTCTATTCATGAAACAATCTCAATCCCACTCTTAGCAGTAAAAAAAACGCCAACAAAACCAGGATTCCAACAGAATCATAGACATTTAAAATTTCTGCTCAGCCTGAAGCTTATGTTGCAAATTTGAAGTGGAATGTTACTTCAATATTTTAATGGCATTTGGAAGATACTTTATTTATAATGAAAACACATTTGTTTGGCGGTTGATTAAGTTATTGTATAAGTATTGAATGCAACGGCAACTTAAGGAACTACTGTTGATGGAGAAAGTTCAAAAACCATTATTATATCTTTTTAAATGGGTATTTGTACATGACATAACGAATGTGCTGGGCGTGGTGGCGTGCGTCTGTAACCGAGTTGCTCTCGGGGCTGGTAGTGTAGAACATCTTGAGGTTAGGATTCCTGTTGCATATTATCCTATGTTGATCGGGTGTCCATGCTAAGCTAGGCGTCAATATGGTGATCAGTAGGGAACTTCAGATCACCAGGTTGAATAAAGAGGAACGTACTGGTCAAGGATGGAAACATAGCAGACAAAAGTTCCCGCGTCAAGCAGTAGTGGGATAGCACTTGTGAATAGGAAATATGTGACAGCCTAATCAATACAGCCGAACCCATTACCTTTTTAATTTATTTATTAAATTATTGTTTAATTAGTTTTAATAAACTGACGGTATCCATAATTGTTTATTGTTTACTTTGACAACAAGGTTAACAAGCTTTGAAGAGATTTACATTGCATTTTGCACCATGTGTAATGTGTTCCATCCCTTTCTGTGAAGTAAAGTTTGAAGAAATAAGAACATTGTCCATTCATGAAACAATCTCAACCCCACTCTTAACAGTAAAAGAAACGCCAACAAAACCAGGATTCCAACAGAATCATAGACATTTAAAATTTCTGCTCAGCCTGAAGCTTATGTTGCAAATTTGAAGTGGAACGTTACTTCAATATTTTAATGGCATTTGGAAGATACTTTATTTATAATGAAAACACATTTGTTTGGCGGTTGATTAAGTTATTGTATAAGTATTGAACGCAACGGCAACTTAAGGAACTACTGTTGATGGAGAAAGTTCAAAAACCATTATTATAACTTTTTAAGTGGATATTTGTACATGACATAACAAATGTGCTGGGCGTGGTGGCGTGCGTCTGTAACCGAGCTACTCTCGGGGCTGGTAGTGTAGAACGTCTTGAGGTTGGGATTCCTGTTGCATAGTATCCTATGTTGATCGGGTGTCCATGCTAAGCTAGGCGTCAATATGGTGATCAGTAGGGAACTTCAGATCACAAGGTTGAATAACGAGGAACGTACTGGTCAAGGATGGAAACATAGCAGACAAAAGTTCCCGCGTCAAGCAGTAGTGGGATAGCACTTGTGAATAGGAAATATGTGACAGCCTAATCAATACAGCCGAACCCATTACCTTTTTAATTTATTTATTAAAGTATTGTTTAATTAGTTTTAATAAACTGACGGTATGCATAATTGTTCATTGTTTATTTTGACAGCAAGGTTAACAAGCTTTGAAGAGATTTACATTGCATTTTGCACCATGTGTAATGTGTTCCATCCCTTTCTGTGAAGTAAAGTTTGAAGAAATAAGAACATTGTCTATTCATGAAACAATCTCAATCCCACTCTTAGCAGTAAAAAAAACGCCAACAAAACCAGGATTCCAACAGAATCATAGACATTTAAAATTTCTGCTCAGCCTGAAGCTTATGTTGCAAATTTGAAGTGGAATGTTACTTCAATATTTTAATGGCATTTGGAAGATACTTTATTTATAATGAAAACACATTTGTTTGGCGTTTGATTAAGTTATTGTATAAGTATTGAACGCAACGGCAACTTAAGGAACTACTGTTGATGGAGAAAGTTCAAAAACCATTATTATATCTTTTTAAATGGGTATTTGTACATGACATAACGAATGTGCTGGGCGTGGTGGCGTGCGTCTGTAACCGAGTTGCTCTCGGGGCTGGTAGTGTAGAACGTCTTGAGGTTGGGATTCCTGTTGCATAGTATCCTATGTTGATCGGGTGTCCATGCTAAGCTAGGCGTCAATATGGTGATCAGTAGGGAACTTCAGATCACCAGGTTGAATAAAGAGGAACGTACTGGTCAAGGATGGAAACATAGCAGACAAAAGTTCCCGCGTCAAGCAGTAGTGGGATAGCACTTGTGAATAGGAAATATGTGACAGCCTAATCAATACAGCCGAACCCATTACCTTTTTAATTTATTTATTAAATTATTGTTTAATTAGTTTTAATAAACTGACGGTATCCATAATTGTTTATTGTTTATTTTGACAGCAAGGTTAACAAGCTTTGAAGAGATTTACATTGCATTTTGCACCATGTGTAATGTGTTCCATCCCTTTCTGTGAAGTAAAGTTTGAAGAAATAA
The DNA here is from genome assembly GCF_021976095.1 of Xenia sp. Carnegie-2017. Taxonomy (NCBI): domain Eukaryota; kingdom Metazoa; phylum Cnidaria; class Anthozoa; order Malacalcyonacea; family Xeniidae; genus Xenia; species Xenia sp. Carnegie-2017. The sequence continues at coordinate 8,847,267 of NW_025813482.1, read as the reverse complement.
GAACATTGTCCATTCATGAAACAATCTCAACCCCACTCTTAACAGTAAAAGAAACGCCAACAAAACCAGGATTCCAACAGAATCATAGACATTTAAAATTTCTGCTCAGCCTGAAGCTTATGTTGCAAATTTGAAGTGGAACGTTACTTCAATATTTTAATGGCATTTGGAAGATACTTTATTTATAATGAAAACACATTTGTTTGGCGGTTGATTAAGTTATTGTATAAGTATTGAATGCAACGGCAACTTAAGGAACTACTGTTGATGGAGAAAGTTCAAAAACCATTATTATATCTTTTTAAATGGGTATTTGTACATGACATAACGAATGTGCTGGGCGTGGTGGCGTGCGTCTGTAACCGAGTTGCTCTCGGGGCTGGTAGTGTAGAACATCTTGAGGTTAGGATTCCTGTTGCATATTATCCTATGTTGATCGGGTGTCCATGCTAAGCTAGGCGTCAATATGGTGATCAGTAGGGAACTTCAGATCACCAGGTTGAATAAAGAGGAACGTACTGGTCAAGGATGGAAACATAGCAGACAAAAGTTCCCGCGTCAAGCAGTAGTGGGATAGCACTTGTGAATAGGAAATATGTGACAGCCTAATCAATACAGCCGAACCCATTACCTTTTTAATTTATTTATTATATTATTGTTTAATTAGTTTTAATAAACTGACGGTATCCATAATTGTTTATTGTTTATTTTGACAGCAAGGTTAACACGCTTTGAAGAGATTTACATTGCATTGTGTACCATGTGTAATGTGTTCCATCCCTTTCTGTGAAGTATGTGACAGCCTAATCAATACAGCCGTACCCATTACCTTTTTAATTTATTTATTAAATTATTGTTTAATTAATTTCAATAAATTAACTGTATACATAATTGTTTATTGTTTATTTTGTCATTCCGTGAAGTAAAGTTTGAAGAAATAAGAACGTTGTCATTCATAAAATAACGAGAAAACCAAGATCCCTACAGAACAACAGACAGTGAAAATATCAACTTACCTATGTTGCTAGATTTGAAGTGTAACGTTGATTCAGTGAAATTATGAAGATATTTCATTTACAATGATAACACGTCTGTTAATTGGCTCGATGATATCAATATATACGTATGCAGGCATACTTCTTATAAAAGTAAATTACTCACAGGAATATGTATGTCATAATCTGTCCTATTTTTTAACAGTTTGGAGAAATATGAAGCTTGGGAAACTACTCAAGATATATGAATAGTGATAAAAATTGTAATTTGAAATAATTTGATTTGTATAATTGGGATGTATAATTGTTGAAACAAAATGTACAACACAACATTAATATATATTTGTCAATGATAACCAAGTTCCTCAACAGATTAGAATTATGCAATTTATTTCGCAAACCAATAACATATATATATATATATGGCAATAACGCATCCACTACCATCCCAAGTCATTAAATAAAAAACGTTATTCCTTTAGCTCTAAATAACTATTTTTTAAGTTATATATCTATGGCTTCATTTTACATGTAGATTCCACCTAAAAACGTAAAAAAAATTATTTAAAAATAATTTTCATAAAAGAGAAGATTGTATTTAATGTTTTCACACCAGTAACTTCGATGTTGGCTCCCGTTATGTAACTACTCTCAGTTGAGGCAAGAAAATAAGCAGCATTTGCAACGTCTGAAAAAAATAAATAATGCATAAGTACATTATGATGCGAAAAAAGCCATAGTAAATGACGTACTGAAAATATATAATGGACTTTTCTCATACCTTCTGAGCTACCAAGTCGTTTCAGAGGTATAGCAGACGTAAACTATGAGCACATATAAAAATCATCATGATCAACAAACAAGGAATGTTTTACTTGCTCAAGTCAACATAAGCAGGACAAGTTAACATATATAAATGACCAAAGGCTAACAACAAAATGCCTGAACTAAAAAACCAACTGTACAGAAAATGCTCCGTCGCTTTAGCTTAAGTTCACACAAAATGTTTTGCTACAAGAAAATAACGAGTAGACAAAATCTATTTACATATCTTAATATGATACAATTGAACAAAAATAATGTCACATATAAGTGCAAAGCAAGATTGTTGTAGTTAGAAATTCTAACTTTCGTCCGCACTAAAGTTTCTCAGATGTGGAAAGCGGCGCTAAAGAGAGCATTTACGGTATTCCATAGTGCCACAATAATAAAATGCTGTTTTCATGTCATACTGTTGTCTACAATCTGCTGCACAAAGTATAATCAAATACAGCTTGCCTGACGATTATCATCTAGCGTCTCCTTTACAGATTATTATCTACAACCTGTTTTATAGACTGGGTAACCATCTACAACCTGTTTTATAGACTGGGTAACCATCTACAACCTGCTTTATATACTGGATAACCATCTACAACCTGCTTTATAGACTGGGTAACCATCTACAACCTGCTTTATAGACTGGGGAATTATCTACAACCTGCTTTATAGACTGGGTAACCATCTACAACCTGCTTTAGAGACTGGGTAACCATCTACCACCTGCTTTAGAGACTGGGTAACCATCTACAACCTGCTTTATATACTGGATAACCATCTACAACCTACTTTATATACTGGATAACCATCTACAACCTGTTTTATAGACTGGGTAACCATCTACAACCTGTTTTATAGACTGGGTAACCATCTACAACCTGCTTTATATACCGGATAACCATCTACAACCTGCTTTATATACTGGGTAACCATCTACAGCCTGCTTTATAGACTGGATAACCATCTACAGCCTAAATGATAGTCTATCATATGTTGCCCTTCTATAAAGAAATTGAATGCAATACCTTATTTATTAATTTTGGAGGTATTGTATTTAACATGGACGTTTGTATAAAACCAGGTGAAATAATATTGCACCGAATGCCATATCTGAAAAAATACAAGTTTAACTTGATTACTTTAATTTCTTCTTGTCTTATTTTAGAAATTAGAACTTAAAAAAATGCGAATCTTCCTCGGCCATCATACATACTGCACGTACAATATTTCGCTATTTGACAATATAATTATGAAGAGAAATACATTGCAGTATTTAATTAGAAATAAACTCTGAATTGAAAAATTTTGATTCGAAATTGGTCAACAATTAATGCTCTTGACAAAGCTTGCAATTTTAGTGATTTCGTGACTTCTCTGACTCAAACTTTGCTTTGCTGTTTTACTACATGTTGCTATACATGTTTAATTGTTAAAGAAGCAGTAAACCTATTCGCGTCTTTTCTAGCTACAAACCTAAAACATTGAAGAAATAATATTCACATTGTCTTTAAAGACATTTGACGCAAGGAAGAAAGCAAAAATTAAAGTTTAAACATGCCCCAATTGTTATTCAAAGTTGTTTAGGTATAGTTGTTAAGACAACTAAACAGTATTTGTTTTGTAGAAGTGTTTAAAATACATAATACGTAGCTTAATTGCGTGAAAAACAATCTATATTCAAAACCGTGGCAAAGCGAATTTTCACTATGAACATGAAAGCCCAACATACGATTTTAAAAGAGCCATTAAAAGAATAAGTTGGAAAAATAATCGGTTCTTTTAATGATGACGTCTCATCTTTAAATTAACACATCTTCAGATACAATAAACAATTATTAAGGCCCGTTCACACTATACAATTTGTCGGATCCTAAAAAACGGATTGTGTGAACACATATAAAGTGAGCCTTCGACAGTCGGATCCGTCAATATGAAAAATCGGATGGAAATAGAACTTGCTCTATTTTCATCATACAATATCAAAGGAAGCCAACTACTCAAATTACACACGTAGTTTTGACAAAGACTTGGAAACAAGAACAAAAATACAAAAAATATATCGATAAATGTGCTGGATAAAACAAATGGCTTTTCACACGACTATAAATATCTAAATGAATATAATTAATAAATATGAACAAAATCATCGGACCGTCTAAACAAGCAACCAAAAGTCAGAACCTAAACAATTGGATCTGACAAATCGGATTGTGAAATGCAATACTCAAAAATTTCCTTGTCATAACTTGATACATGCACAAAATGCACATGCAATATGACTGTCCCTTAATGATGAACTGGTAAATCATTTATGAAATGATTGATATGCATGTTAAAACATGAACATATTATACATCAAAACATATTGTGAAAAACTAAGTTAACAAAAGATACAAGATAGGTAAACTTACATAGCTAATTCTTTAGCACATGTCCGAGTCATAGCTTCAATGGCTGCTTTTGACGCAACATAGTTAGCTTGGCCAAGATTGCCAACCTGAAAAAAATACAATGTGATTGTAAAGCAACATGCAAGTCTAAATAAACAATGTTTATGGTACTATACATTTCATACGTATTTATAAATGACTTGCATTAAGTATATTCAATAATTTTGAAATTCATGAACTAATTAGTATTTCAGTTTTTTATACATTTATAGTACAAGATTGGTATATTTTTGATAGAATGGCCAATTATCCTAATATTTGATATTGAAACAAAATGAAAAACATATTTTGCATACTGATCAAATTGACAACTGATGATTGAAGAAAAATCTGTCGAAAGCATATCATACATGTTTAAAAAACAAAAAACTCCATTCAGTCAGATGAATATAAAGTCTTATTTAAAAGATGTTATTTTAAGAAATTAGATATTCAACATTGACATACATACCTTTCCTGAGATACTACCAATGCTAACAATTGAACCATTTTCAACTTTTGACTCAATCATACCTCTTGCTGATGCTTGAATCATTAAAAATGTTGCCTAAAATTATCAAAAACATGGTAAGCATGTTATAACTTCTACATTAAAATATACCTTTACTAATGAATGTAAATCTGAAACAAAACTAACTCAATTTTTTGCTGTTAGAAAAGCTTCAAGGATATGGTAGGAATAGCACAATTTTTATTGTGAACTTTGGAAAATATAATGGCAAAGCAATAATTTTTGTTCAATTCTCTCATACAAACAGAATTAAATTTATGAAAAATGCAATTTTTTCACCTAAGGCCTTTACTGATCAAGAAAAGTTAGCAAATGCATCAAATATTAGATTTTGTTTCAAGCTATATCTTGAAACTGGCCATGTCAATGGTGGCTTAAAATTAATGGCCCAGCAAACTCAACAATTTGAGTGGGGGGGGGGGCACTAATTCATATATTTGTGTTATAATCCACCGAAAACAACGGATTTCAACATGACAGAACATGAAGACATAATTATGCACACCAATTGTGAGTTTGCTATGAAACTGGCCATGTCAATGAACTTTCCCAATTATATTCATGAAGTTAATATAAAATACTTCATGCGTATAATGCATAAGAAAAACTACTGTGGCACAAACCTTTAAATTAACATTTATAACTTCATCAAATGAATCCTCATTCATTTTGATTAGAAAATCATCCCTTGTTATGCCATGACAGTTGATTGCTATGCAAGGATATCTTTTATAAATTTCTTGGATATTTGCCATACATTGATGGATCTCTTTGGCAGAGGTGACATCCAGTTTATAATGGGAATGTTTCAAATCCCCCATGGTACTTAAATTCTCCACAGTCTTCAATGCATTACTGCCTTCAATATCCACAGCAATCACAGATGCACCCTCATTGGCCAATCTTTGACATATGGCTATACCAATACCGCCACCAGCACCTTAAAAAAATGATTCTGTGAAGTTTTGATAAAACACACATTAAAAATTACAAAGAGATCATGCAAAATCATTTCCTAAATAAACTATTCTATTAAATAGCCAGTTTTGAGCATAGCCAAATACATTGGTTATATATAAAGATATATATTACTACATGTTAATGCTATGACTTTGCTAATTGTGTGCTTCTGTACACGTAAATTTTTCATAAGTTCAATACATCTTCCAACAAAATCACAATTTTTTTTTCAAAATATGATCAAGATTGCGTGCGTGAATTGTACTTTGATCATTTATTTTATAGTTCTCAGTGTGATGTCAAACATTTAACTGTTGGACACAGGACATAAACGTCACAATACACAGCAATACTTGTTGTGTAAGATGGTAATAACACATTACAAATATTTTCATAAAAGCAACAAAAACAATTCATCGAAAATATAATGGCTATTGTAAATAAAACAAAATTTCGCATAATTGCAAAATGATCATCAAAAATAATTTCACAATTCATGATTTCTATAGTGAACAATGACAGGCACAATTAAACATGAGAAGCTTTAGGCCATGTGCAAAAAAATGCTTTAAAGTTTGACCACAATATCCTTCACAGAATAGCAAAAAAGCGAACGTAATCTTTAATTTATGGCCACATCATATATCAATAAATTTTGTATCTCAATCACGAAATATGAGATACAGAGCGTTCTTCAATATTATAGGACATAAGATGCTGTACAATACAATAAGTCTTTCCACTTGTCTAATTACTTGCCTGTAACTAACGCTAAACGTCCAGCTAAATTACGGACCAACTTGCTCGCCATTGTCAACAACCATTTATTACTTGTCTTTTATCGTCTCCAGCTAAAGATTTCCTCAATAACGTCATTACGTCATGAAATGTCACACTATATGTAGCTTCAAAGCTGTGGGAGAGCACGTGTTGTGAAATATTAAGTAAATGAAACAGCGATACGAATATACAAGTAAATATTGTATGAAAAACTAATGAATCTTGATCGAGATGTCGTTTATGCCTAATTATAATTATTTTTAACCCTAACAACTTGTCAGGACTTACCAGAGAAGCACTTTGGCTGAGTTGAAACTTGTGGACTGGGTGCTAGTTCTTTACAAAACAATGGCTTTGTTTTTCGGAAACAAAAAATATGTTGCGCGTTTCTTCCATTGTTTCTTTTAGATTGTGCATGGAAGCGCGAACAGCTGTTGTCGTATTTTAGTGACACAAGAAAAAAATGCCTTTGCTAATGAAAGTCAATCTGAAACAACTCTAACAAGACTAACTCGTTGTTCATTGCTAGCAAAAAAGCTTCATGGAGTTGGTAGAAATAGCGCAATTTTTACTATAAAACATCAATTTTCAACTTTAGTTTTGCGGAAACAATAAATATATTTTGGTCTAGATTTTGCTTAGCAGTGCGAATTAGGCAGCGCGAACAATAACACAAGGAAAAATATTAATTAATATTTGTTCAAGTCAAAACAGGTTTTCACATGAAAAGTCTTGTTCTACATTCAGGAAAAGTGGAAAATTGCGTTGTTGATTCAATAAAAAATAGGAAATGAAAGCAATCTTGTTGTTTGCATTGTTATTTCAATTTATCGATCTCATATTGATTATAAATAACCTTGTCAAATATATAGAAGTTAAAATCTAAAATAGTATTTAAAAATTAATCGTAGTTTCATACATGACTTTTAGCTAATTTGTACGCAAAAATCTAGTATCGACTCCATTTTATTAAATTTCTTAATGAAATCAGTGTTCAAGAACAAAATATATGTAACTGTTCAGCTGTTTCTCTCATTTGACAAAGTGTATTTAAAAAGTGATTTCTATGGTTTTTATGAAGGAAACATGATCTTGATTGTCAACAATATAAATAAGTAATGTTAAAACATGGCTGGTTGCTGAAAGAATATTATGCTTTAAAGTGGTTGTTGTGAGGTTAACCAGTTTTCTTATGAGACCAGCTGTGTAGATCGTTGAAACGTTTCACACCAGATGTAAGCACTTTGATTTGACAATTTGCTTCTCTATGCTTAAAAATTAATCAGTTTGACAAAAAGACGCTGTAGCGTTCTTCTTCTGAAAGTTGTGTACGTCACTTGAAATTCAGCTTCAGACCAAACGCTTATAAGAATCGAAATTTTCTAGTCTTACAACAATGGTATGTATAACACATTCAGTACAAAGACTCAACTCCACCTATACTGTGACTTGCTTAGCGATTAGGAAAATTTGTTTTAAGTTTTGTTAACGAGCGAAGAGCTTATCGTTTTATATTTTTCAATTTTATCATTGCGCAATAATTTAAGAAGTATCTGCTTCATTTGTTTGTCCATGGTGCTACAATGCTTTAACATTTTACTTTTAGCGTGAGTGTCTTTCAATTCATGTGGGTCAAGCTGGAGCTCAAATTGGCAATTCATGTTGGGAGCTGTATTGTTTGGAGCATGGCATTCAACCTGATGGAATGATTGTGAATAATACAAAAGGAAAGAATGGAGGGGACACTTTCTCAACATTTTTCAGTGAAACGAATTCCGGAAAACATGTTCCAAGGGCAATTTTTGTGGATTTGGAACCTACAGTTTTAGGTATTCTTAGCTATAAAAAAGTCGGAGGAAATAATCAAATTATAGCTAGAGAATGTGGACTATTTATGTTGTTCTTTGTTACCAAAAATTTATTATGAAACTTCTTAGAAATTTAATAACCGCACAACTACATTAAGTCAGTTTTATAAAATCATTTCAAACAAAGCCATTATAATGTAGTCAACGCGTACAGCTCCAGGATAAAGTTGTTCATTCCAATAATTTAAAAACATATTTTTAGATGAAATTCGTGTGGGAAGCTATAAATCTTTATTTAGCCCAGAAATGCTCATTAGTGGGAAAGAAGACGCTGCCAATAACTATGCAAGAGGACATTACACCATTGGCAAAGAGCTTGTTGATAAAGTTTTGGATAAAATTAGAAAACAGGCATGATTTTTATTTTTTATTCATGTAATGGTAGAGTTTTTTTGATCAATTCTTCCGGCAAAAAGTATGTCAATGTAATACACTAACATTACCAAGGTCTCGATTAGTTCTTGTAAACTAAATTACACAAGGTCAGGCCTGCGCACAAGCCTCACATAGTCTGGCCCATTTGTAAGCCAAGAGCATCGTTAGCTGTTTTTTACTTTTAAAAATTTTATTCTATCATGCACTAAACTTTAATTCTTTCCATTAGTACAGCATAGATCTCATTAAATTATATATTTTTCTAGATTTAATGGAACAGTTGTAGTATTTGTTTTTGTGCTTTTAGGCAGATCAATGCACTGGCCTTCAAGGATTCTTAATATTTCATTCATTTGGAGGTGGTACAGGTTCTGGTTTCACTTCATTGCTCATTGAACGACTATCCATTGAGTATGGGAAAAAATCAAAACTGCAATTTGCCATTTACCCTGCTCCTCAGATCTCCACTGCCGTAGTCGAACCATACAACTCTATTCTTACAACTCATACTACAATGGAGCATTCAGATTGCTGTTTTATGGTCGATAATGAAGCTATTTATGATATCTGCCGAAGAAATCTGAGTATTGAAAGGCCAACGTATACCAATCTCAATCGTCTTATCGGTCAGATTGTCTCTTCAATAACTGCATCTCTACGTTTTGATGGTGCACTAAATGTAGATCTTACAGAGTTCCAAACAAACCTGGTTCCTTATCCGCGAATTCATTTTCCCCTTGCAACGTACGCCCCAGTCATTTCTGCCGAGAAAGCCTATCATGAGCAATTTTCAGTTGCTGAGATCACAAATGCATGCTTTGAACCAGCCAATCAGATGGTGAAATGTGATCCACGTCACGGAAAATACATGGCATGTTGTTTGTTGTATCGTGGAGACGTTGTACCTAAAGATGTAAACTCAGCCATTTCTACAATCAAGACAAAACGTACCATTCAGTTTGTTGATTGGTGTCCTACTGGTTTCAAAGTTGGTATCAACTATCAACCTCCTACTGTGGTACCAGATGGTGATCTTGCCAAAGTTCAACGAGCTGTTTGCATGTTAAGCAATACCACAGCCATTTCAGAGGCATGGGCCCGACTTGATCATAAATTTGATCTGATGTACGCCAAGCGGGCCTTTGTTCACTGGTATGTAGGTGAAGGCATGGAAGAAGGCGAGTTCTCTGAAGCTCGAGAAGACTTGGCTGCTTTAGAGAAAGATTATGAAGAAGTTTTGGAAGAAATTGACGGAGAAGAGAGTGATAAAGATGAAGATTACTGAATGAAATAATTTACTGTCTTTTGAATGTTTAGCAAAAATAAAAATAAACAAAAATTTAAGCTGAAGTATACATTTAAATAGAGATCGAATGTTGTTATCAAACAGCACATCAATTCTGTGGTTAAATTGTCTTTATTTATGATCATAGCATTTGGTCTACAGTAGAAAATCCAATCAAATAAAATACTTTGATAGTTTTCAAACATAATGGTAGTTTTCAATTGCCAAAACCTCACTGAGAACTTCTTCACACGTAGACAGAACCATTTCCAAAAGACGAAAATCAATGTTAAAATTCTGGCTACGTTTCATTTAATGTGGTGTAGTGTAGTTCATATTTACAATGAAACAAATTTCGTTTTTAAGTTCGTTAAATCATAGATAGAGCTAGGTCTAGTATAAAACCAGGTGCAAAAGGTGATATTAATTTGTAGTTGCCATAGAGATAACTTAGTAGTGACGTACTCATTCATTGGTAGTTTATATCTTGTGGCAGCGTTAAAATTAATATGCGTATTTAATAATATTTCTCGTTAAATTACGAAAAGACAGAACCATACAAGGTTTTTTAGTATTTCATTTGTTCGTGTCCAGGGTTTCTACTCTATTTTTGTATGTTATAGCATATTTCTCAAATATTTCTTTGTAATTTTATTCACTCTCATGAAAATATTATTCAAACAGAATGTATAAGAGTGATTATCAATTGTCAGTAATTGAAAACAAAGTAAAAAATCTTCGAATGCAACTATCACTGCATCTGCTATTGGGTGTTACTGGATATTAAAAATTTACACTCTATTATTGAGTATAAGAAATAACTATTTTATATGTTCTTATTGGAGCATTTTTTCTTAGTTGCCATCGACGTTGTCTTAGTAGAAATGCTCTAAAAACCATAACATAAGTTGCAAGATAATGACAACAAGAATAATTAACAATAAATGTGGGACTCTTCGTAAATTAAACACAGCAAGAATCAAGCAAATATTATTCAGAGTTATTTCAAGTTAGTTACCTTAGAAGCGTGTGATCGACCAGTCTTTCTTTTTATCTTGGGCAAGGAAATTTGACTTGTCGGACTAGAACATTTGAAGCAAAATACTTTTGATTAATAATAAGTTCCATATCCTGATAATTTAGCAATAATCTCCAACAATTCCTATATGACTTTTACAGTTATAAAACACAAAAACTGGTAACTAACCTTATGCCATAATTTTCAAGCAGTCTCGTGCTTGCTGGGGCTGAAAGTGATCTTGAGACTGGTGACTGGTAAGATTGATCACTTGAGATTTGTTGAGGTGATACCCACTATAGTAAAAACGTATAATTTAAGTAAAAAACAAACGATAAATAAAACATGTAAGCAAATAAATTACTCCTTTGGTGGATGAAACAATATTCAACACAACAGTCGGTTGAGGGCATTTGTCACTAACTATAATCAAAACTTTTGCTGTCGCTAAAGTGTACTTAGAACTAAGTGCAATGATGGAGTATTTAAACCTGGTGATTTAGATCATAGCATGAAGATCTGAGATGAATGCCTTGTTGAGTGTAGGTACATAACAAAGCTACTCCTAAAATACAAAAGAAAAAATATTAGCTATATAAATGTAATATTTTTCTTCGCGTTCAAATAGAATGCGAAGAGCAAAAAAATCAAAATAAAAGTATGGTTGTTTGTCAACTCACCAATAGCAGTTCGATGTCCTTCCCTTAAATATTTTTTGGTCCATTCATCAAGCAAAATGTTGCGATACCTCTATAAAAAGAAGAAATTGAAGAATTAAATATGAATAAAAAAAAACATTTATTGTAGCTGGATTAAAGTCGAACTTACAGGTGAATCAAAAAAAGTCAAATATTTTTGAGAGGTTTCTGATGGAAATATTCTTTGAAAACAACCACGGCGACTGTACTACAAAACACATAACAATGTTTACCTCAAGACGCTTTCTACTACAAAAAAATCCTGGGGTAAAACATCTGTTTTTGTATAATTAAATACATCGCTTTACAATTAATTTACTTCAAATGCTGTATAGCTAAAAAATGGCGAGTTTCACTTACTTCATCCTCAGTCTCCGCTAAAATTTTTATATCTTCTGGGGTTAAGATGTCTAATATTGTTGCCTTCAGTCTCTTAAATGAAAAAAAATTGATAACACAGAAATCTACGACTGTGGGAACACATACAACTAAAAACTCGTACATCGTTACCATAATTGTTGACGTAAAACCCATGCTGTAAAGACATAAAAAATGAAAGAGTTAGCATTATTATTTTAAAAAATTCTCATTTTCTCTTTTCCTAGTTTCCATCCAATCAAACCGCTAATCATTTGTGATCGACAACGTCTTAAAAAACATGCCCAGTCACTTTTAGGGAATGGTGAAAATAGCTTGCTCACGTTGGCTATAAATTGTACTGACTTTACAAACCTTTGCCTTCTGATCAGACGTTAGAGCAAATCTTCCTTTGTCTAGTGAGCTCGGATTATTAAAGGAACTGCTTCTAAAAACAAATTTCGAGCGTAAATAATACAAGTCATGGTATATACATGTAGATTCATTTTTATCATCACACCTCATCGCTGTATTGAGTAGATTATCAGGAATTTTATAGCCAGAAATATTTAGCAAGTCTCGAACCATTTGACCTTTGATGCTCATATCCAGAGGAGATGTTGAATGTAAACTATAGGAAATTTTTAAATAAGTTGATGTTCATAAAATATTGCTTGTTATAAACAATGCATAAATATCTCTAATAGCTGATAAAACTGCACATTTTTTAGCGAAATCAAATTTGATGGTCCATATTTAAACGTTAGGTACTAAATCAAATAAAAATACTTCAGCCCTTCGACAACTTTGGCAGTACGACAAAATGAACGTGTGTCCAGAAAATAGATTTTCACAACAGAAAGATTGTTGACAAAAACAAGTGTTCACATATAGCTACGTAGCTACAACACGCGAAATATTTACAAAATACTTGAACCAAAGGTTCGGACAAAAACTCGAAATATTTACCAAAAACACAATTATAACAAATGTTAAATATGTGAAAATTCTAATTAAACTATAATTTTACCTTGGAGAAATATTGACCTCCAAAATCCACGGTTTCAAATTTTCATCGAGCATAACATCAAATCCAAATAATTCGTTGCAGCAATAACTAAAACATATGAAACGCATTTAAAAAATGAGAGCACATCTACATACACCAAGGGATGTACCGCATGCGTATCTCTTTACCAGGCTCTTTTTGAAGTAACGATGTCAACGTACATTTGAACACCAGACGAGTAGCTATAACTGTATAACATATTTTATTTAAAATACTTATTTTCAATACCTGTTTCGTACATTTTGTTTCATCAGTACATTTACTGTAGATTCACAGCTGTAAAATATTGTTAAAAACTTCTTAATTATTTTATCCATAAAGATTATGAAAAACTTACCTAATAATCACTTAAATGTCAATGCACTTGAAAGGACGTCAAAAATGAGTTACAATACATATTTTTAGGTTTTCGTCAACATTTTTATAGGTATTTTAAAGCGATACGTATGCCTAATCAAAGATTATAAGATTCCATTTAAGGTTACTATTACGCACTAGTTTCATTGTTCTCATTCATCGCTGCTGCAACAATTTGCTAAGTTGTTGGCCGTATTGAGAAATAGTTTAGTTGTAACAAGTGCATTGAAATACGTTTTAACAGATATAACAAACTAACCATATAACAGTTTTCACAACAATATCTTTAATATTTTCCCAAATTTTGGACGTATTCACTCCACTCCGTTTTAGGTAGCCCCAAAGGGCTTTCAGAGACCTAAATTTAATCGAATGTAACTACATTAGGAAACGACGCAGAGCACTAAACGTCACGAAGAATAAAGAACGAGAAACGTTTTATACCATTTATGTCCCTGACAAACTTCTTCGTTATCATTAGGAGTATAAACATTATTATTCTTCTTGTTTATACTATAGTTTGTTAAATGCATAAATCTGTTGCCCAGACTTTTACTAGATGAAGTATATCTAAAACAATAATTTAAGCGGATATTTTACGTAACATCTCGATAGGCGTCCAGTCGGGAGGAAAAAAAAGATTTTTCAACGCGCCTTAGAAAATAGCGATAAAAATTTTGAGGTATCAAGTAGAGGGGTTTGTGTAGACTTGTGAACTAATCAAATCAACTGACGATTTTTTATATACATCATTTTTTACGTCAGATAATTAATAGATTTAAATATAACATCACACAAATTTACACAAATTACGTTTTAAAAACATATCAAAATCATCATATGAATTTGGATACAGCAAAGGAAACACTTAATACGTTCGTACAATACAATCCTCTACAAGGCGATGCTTCAAAATTGTAAGCACAAAAATTTGTGGAATGGTTAATTTCTGAAAAAAATTTAAAAGAGCCCATTTGACTTACTTGCAAGTTGCAAAGCGAGCAAGTCCATCTTCAAATAAATATATCCGTAAAGGATCAAATGACGTTACAAAAACATAAATACGAAGATCGAATTTCCTTCCATTGATGAGATATGGTTTTGTAAGATATCTAAAATGTAAAGAGAAGTTTTTGTGAAACAAAATGCTGAATGGAAATTAGATTTAAGCAGATAAAAATAATGCATTCCTCGATGGATATTTGATTTCACGTATTCACCAAGCAAACACGATCAGAAACCAGGATTAAGGGAATGAACATGGTGTGCAAGATTGTCAAATTAAATAAACAGCCTTTGTGTTAGAAGACGTTGGTTTTACTAAGATGTCAGTTTTGTTATAAGATGATCACTTACTTCTGAACAACAACAGGTTTTTTCTTAGGAATTTGACTCCATTTATTTACGACTCTTACACCAATACCTCTTGCAGAAGCTGGCTAAAAAATTAGAAATATTGCATAAAATGCTTCAGATGCTTCATATCATCAACAGCAAACACTTTTTTACCGGCTTCAAAATCCACTTCTGCCTATTTCCACCATCTTCCCAGACTCTCTTGAAAATTCTAAAATCTTGCGGTAAGATGAACGTCTGTGGGATGAATCCAAATTCCTAAAAAAGAATAATGGTTTTAAATTAAACACATCAGGGATAAGAAGGAAGATGGTTGTTCCGAAAGGTCACCTAATGACAATTTTTCTAGAGAGAAATCCCTGCGCCTCGTTTTAAAAACATGGCAATATCAAGTACAAAGTATACATAAACATATACAAACTATAACGTCAAACCTAATGTTAAAGCAATCACTATGATAAAGAAAACATTAAACCAACATTATCCACCATAAAATGAATTTCCAACTAAAGCGATTTCTGTACCAGAGACAATAACTTCATGATTGATTAGCATTGATTAGCGTAAAGCAAAAATTATCTAACATTGTTCATTTTTGACCTTTCTTCCATGTCGTGTTAAAAGTTTTGAAAGATTTTTCCACAGTTTGTCTTTTCTTCCAATTTGAAATGAACCGGGAAAATGATTAACCTGAGAAAAAAGATTCGTCGGAAAGTATCAGAATGTATGTTTAAGAGATAAAGACTGTGAACAAGTCATTTAGACGGAGAATCATTTTGCAAAATTTAATACTGCGTTTAAATCCGTCATACTAAAAAAAATTTAAAACGAAATGGATTTTAACACCTTTTGGTATTCTCGAACAGCTTTGAATCCCGTTGCTTTCATATGTCTTCCCCAGTAACCAAGCCAGTCATTTTCTAGAGAGATCGAGATTAATGGTAAAAATGAATATGTGTCGTACAGTAGATGTGTCGTGTGTACGTGTACTAAACATGAATAAAAAGTATTTACGTCTTTTACGACACGTTTAATACGACACATTTATCAGCTTTTTTTAAACCAGGTTTGAATATCATTTGCCAATCAAAAGATAAATTAAATATAAAATCAACGATTGTACACGAAACTACAAAATGCCCACCGATGTTCTCTTGTATTATTATAACTAAATAAACATAAATCTCTCAATAAAATCCAACCAAAACACCCTTACTTTTGGTAGGAAGAAAACCAGATCGTGCTATGCATAGTTTCACCACATTAGGAGTTATGGGGCTCATTTTCCATTTTAAATGTTTCTTGATTTTTGAAGGAAATGGATGAACTGCAATCAAAGTTAAAAAATTAAACAGAATGATGTAACTGATTCACTGATTCATAAAATAAAAATATTTTTACTATCCCATTGATGTGATCATTATTACTAGAAATTTTACAACTGATTTGCAAATTTCTGAACTCATAAGTCTTTTGTTTTGTAATTAGTGAATGAAGACAAACTATGTAGAAAGAAGGATAGAAGTAACAAGCTAGTTATGTCATTATGTTTTATACATAGTAACAATTACCTCGTTCCCCATCAACAGTAAAATGTATTGTTCCAGGCATATTTGGAAAGAGACTAGATGTTAGAGCAGGTTGAACTTCTTCTGTTCCATATGCAATCCAGTGACCTCTTGAATCAACATTTGCCGATCGAATTTTTGTTGATCTTTGCTTTAATGTATGAACAAGTTTCTCACGATGGAGTGGTTCTTGAAGGGCAGCTGTTGAGGGACGAGATTCACTTGAGCCAGTAATGTTCGATAACTCTACAAAACAAGACAATAAATAAATTTCATCCGGTTAGATGTGAATTTAAGGTGGATGGTGACAAATTGATAATTTGGAGAGGCAATAATTCTTAATCACAATTGATTTTAATAGATCCTAACAAAGCAGACCATGCATTTATGAATATCAGCCCCTTCCCCCTACCAATCTATTGTAGTGCATGAGTAAAATCTAGTGTTTCATAAAGGATTTTTTGGCTGTGGTATTGTAATGAGCAATGGGATGGAGAAAGAAGATGAATTTTACCATTGATTTCAATCATTGTGAGAAGATTTTATCAAACCCACTGATTAGTAAAAAAAAACATGCTTGGATTCTGTTACAAAGAGTATAATTATAAAATGGACACATTGTAAAGGTTTGAAGATTTGCAAGAAAAGGTTAAATTTTACAATGACCATCAGACTCATCTTCTATGAGATTAATTCCTTCTTCCAGCAGCTCGTCATCATAATAACAATCAGATAATTGTTCAAAATCTTCCTCAGTACATTCAGAAAAACAACCATCACCCGGGGATCTTTCAATGCAACTGTAATCAATGTCATCATCTTCAACACAATCGCGTTCATCATCATACTCTTGTCTAAAAACTGAGCTTTTTCGACGAAATGCAGTAGACCTTGGTAAATCTGGAGGCTTTGGTGTCTTAGATCGAGCTTTAAACAATAATTGATTGCCAGCATTTGAAATCAATTTCACGTCCACGTTTAAATCACCAGAGTCATTGGTATTGATCATTTCATAGTCAAGAAATCGCTTTTCTTGCTTATAAGAGACAGAAGTTATATCATTTTCATGTCTATTTCCAACGATTTCGTTGGATTTGCTTTTTTCTTTACATGTAAGCGTTTCCATAACAACTCGTTATTAAAAACTGTTTTTGTAGGAACAATTTAGTTGACTTCATTTAGCACTAAGAAATCAAAATTTAACACATTTACGTCTTGCAGATAAAAAGCAAAAATTGCATTTAAATCTGCGTTTTAAATTATCCTTGGTCTTGATCCTGAAATTTACAAACGATCATCGATAAGACGCGCGGAATTAATGACGTAATGACGTAATGACGTAATGACAACAACAAGGTTGGCTTGGCTCCATTGTACTCTTTTGCTCATGCACAAAGCCAAATAAAGGATAAATTATTACCTTCAAAGAATAAATTATGAAGTTCAAAAGATACTAAAATAGTCTGAGAGAACAGAACAGAGTATTGTTTACCTTGGAAAAAATCGAATGTTTTCAATGCTCATAAAATCTTAGCATAGATATCAACCAAAGTTACCCAACGTCCAAACTAGTTAAATTAAATGAAGTTAAATAACATTCTTTCATATAACATTCGTCCAAACTAGTGGTATGGACAGTCTGCTTTAATGTCCTAAACATGCCTTTGTCACAATTTAATGCATTGTGTTGTTGTGAAATTTATGATTGGCATAACAAACAAAAAACCCTTAAAAGAATGTTAAATTCACACATTCCTATCATTATCGCTTACATTGTCTTAGCACTGATTGGCTGATCACTATTGCAAAATACAAAATATCAAACTGTGACGCATAAAAACCTGCCCGGTAAACTTCACTGGGACATGGGTACAAGATTTTATGAAGGTTGACACTTCAAAGGTTACAATTATACAATTATATATATTATAATTTTCTATGACCACAATTTAGAACCATGGATGATAAATGTGACTTAACTTGTTCGAATGAGGAAAGCGAAGGATTAGATCCAAGAATTCAGGTAACATATTTCCATTTGAGGATTTTATAAGAAGCGAAAATCTTAAACATAGACACGTAGGTTTAATTTGCTTCATGCTACCGGTACTGGTAATGTTGTTCGTACGGATATGCGCAAATTAGATAATTATTATTTTTCAGCATAAGCTCAACATATAAAGCATAATATTATAAGAGCTGTATTTCTATAACTTATCATGAAAATTACGCATCGAGAAATCTAAAAATTTCATATGTTGTTCTTCAGGAGCAATTGGATCGGCTGAATGGCTTCTGTACTTCAGTTAATCATTTAGAAATGGAATCAAACGTAAGTTACGCTAAGGTTACATCATATACGTAGAATTGAGTTGAGCTTTGGTTTAAGTTTACGAACGTATTTTAATGGAAACAATAAACAGTGGTTAAAGTTACATATTACAAAACAATTCTTAATTATTACACTTGCCAATCATAACAAACTTCTAATTTCAATAAATCGCAACATCCTTAATTTCGAAACCTACGTAACATATTGTTTCAGTGTAACAATTTTGTACTATATTGTTTCATTAAGTTGCTAGGTACTGTTCAAAAGGTTCAAACTTGTAATGTGGTAATTGTTTTTAATACCACTTTGTTTTAATAAATATGCACAATCTATTCAATAAATGAGCTATTTCAAAGGAGAGTAAAGAGTCATCATCCGTTTTAGTATATCTCATTAAATGAAGCAGTAGCCAAATCTCTTGTGAACTATGACATAAACGGATGCACGGTACTTAATGCAACTTTGCTTTAAGTTTGTTTTGTTCTTAAGTGAATGTCTAAGTTGTTTTTATTTTCAAGAATGATAAAATGTGGTGAAAATTTTGCCACATGTATAATCAATGTTTAAAACATTTCAGGTGGCTTAGATGCCCTATCACTTTTGAGAATATGTATCTTATTTCGTTTTCTGAGTCTGTGAATATTTCATCCTTGTGAAAATCTTAATTTGTTCTGTGAAGTAGCATTTTCCAACTCAAAACACTTTTGCAGTTTGCTCCAAAACTGTTTTCAGTACTGGGAGATTTTTATGTATTTCTGTTAAACTTTTGGCTGATCTTCATTTTCATCATGAATTCCACTTGCTTTCTCTTCTGGATCAGATTTTGGAAACTTCAATTTTTTTATGTTTTTTTAAATCATGAATCATTACTTTAATAGAGTTTTCTACATATATAGTTTGCTATGTACTTATGTCATGTACAGTACCACAGTACATGTGCAATGCATGTACAATAGGCATACAATGCACATTCTTATGCAACACATAATATGCTTGTACAAGATGGAAAATGGACATAAAGTACCCAAACAAGGCACATATAATGGAGATATAATGCATGTTCATACACAAGAAATAGTTGCTGTAGATATGCACAAAACATACAATACACAAACAATTTGTACAGTACACATACAATGAAACAATGCACTTAATGTCCACATTTGATATCTGTGATTCTTATCCATACCACCTGGATAGAAGCAAAACTTGACCTAAATTTTGAGTCACTTACACCAACCACTACAATTTGCAACCATATGCTAAAAATTGACATGTTTATGCGACCATCTGCCAAATGTCACAAACCACAAATTTTTTAATCCCAAAGTAATTGTGCTAATTGCGAGAAATTCCACTTGTTTTCGAACTTTTAATCAGTATTTGAATTTCATACTCAATAAGTTCGAATTACTTTTCTGTGTTACCTATTTAAGTCACTATAGCTACATTGTAGCAAAGATGGTGCAAAACTTGTAATGTTTTTTGTAAAGTTCCTATTACCATACCTGTCAACTGTGTCGTGAAAAAAGCAATTTTTTGCATTAAATTATTCAACAATAACGCAAGAAACGAAGATTTGAAAAAACACAATCTGAGATTAGCAACCACACGTCATGACCATATTGTCATGAGACAATTTTGTATTAATTTTTTTGTGAACAACATATACAACTATATACTGGATGTTTTCTAGATTGACCTGAGATTGATCTTTTGTGACATTTTAATTTTATTTAGGAGGCACAACGACTTCATCAACAAGTTCTTTCATCAGCAAATGAGCAATTACAACAGAAACGCAAGGAACTTGGGAAATGTGTTGATAGAGCTCTACCATTTTATGTTGCCAAAAGCGATGCTAGACAGGTAAAATACTAAGTATGTATGTATATAAAAGAACTAAAATACTCTAGTATTGTAGTTTATGTACTAAAATAA
Source organism: Xenia sp. Carnegie-2017 (assembly GCF_021976095.1). Lineage (NCBI taxonomy): Eukaryota > Metazoa > Cnidaria > Anthozoa > Malacalcyonacea > Xeniidae > Xenia > Xenia sp. Carnegie-2017. Next base: position 8,826,528 of record NW_025813482.1, on the reverse strand, counting down.
TCTTTGGTGTCCATATTTTTAAATTATAACTGGATATCTTATGTGTATGACTGTTGTATATATGTCTTTGTTATTATTATTTTATTCTGTTGTGTCTAAAATTGGTTGTATGCTATGTGACAATATGTGCAAAACTCCTCATTAAATTGCTTATGAAAGTGCAAATGAAAATAAAATTTTTCGTTGTTAAATTTTTTTTATTTAACGAAGCTTTTGAAATAACAGTAGACTTTCTTAAACTGTTCAGACTCATTTTTTTATTCTGGTGTTTTTGTGGCCACTTGTTGTGTAAACGTGATCTCTGGTCGTGTAAACGTGATCTCTGGTCGTGTAAATGTTACATTGAAAAATAGCTATGTCAATTTTAGCTTTAAAAGAGATGTACAAGTACACTAAGTACATTTCAAGGAGGTCTACTGTCATTTACTTAATATAAAGTGAAGGAAAATCCAGATATTTTAGAACATTTAAGTTATCTAACATTAAATTGATTGTACAAAATAGTGTTTTGTTTTTTCATGGATTTATTGATTTCGCTGTTTTGTTTCTCATTTAAGGCGTTTAAGCAGCTCCAAAAAACAGCAAGTGACTACGAAAGAGCCAATGAAAGATATAACTCGGCCAAAATAAGGGTAGCAGATCTTGAAAAAATAATGACAAGTGAAGGTCGAGTGTTTGATGCAGCTCTACAAGAATTACTTAATCATGCCACACAGGAGGTAAGAAACATTTACTGAAAAAAACAGAAATTTTTTAAAAGATTAATGAATGTGTAGGTACCTAACGCACATCGGGTGTATTTCTTTAAATCTTACTTGGTGCGTATTTTTTGGCGGTGAAGGAGATCGTTTGCATCTCTCAAGAAAAATTCTAAAATGGCATTACGGACTGTGGAAGGCAATTATGTGTTTTATACTACCACATTTGCAAACTGTTGTATATTAGTGATTCGCTCGTCTTTGGTAATATTTGGATGATGATTTATGAAGTTTTGTTGGTTATTTAAAGAACTGTACAACTATACAATTATAGGAATTATAATTTACTTTACTTTATAAAAAATTCTTAAAAATCTAATAACTCTTTCATTACGCAAGGTTCACTCATCTGCAAGTCTATAAGTCTACAATAGCCCAAGGCCCTGGGACCTTTAGCTAGGACAATAATGCACCCCCCGGGAAAACCTGCACCCCTCCTGTCAAATGAGCATTGATCCCCTGAATCTTATCGTAATTACTCAATAACAATAATTGGCATCATAAATAAAAAATGAATATTTCTGAGTTTTAAATACTTAGTGAAGAATAACAAACTTAAAAATTGCTGAAAAAGAATAACACGCTGTGTTCATTTTTTGTATATTTGACAAAAGATTTTACTCCGGATGGTTTTGTCATAAAAAAACTGCAAAGGAAAACATCAACCAGTCATTTATGTTAATAAATATTACCCATGAAACATTGGCATACATTTTATTTTAGTCGTAGTTATTGAAAGAAAAGAGTGATAGGTTTAGGTTTGAAAAATATATCAACTTATTGGCGCTGATTATTGTGCATTTGTTTACCTAAGGTAATGGAAGCTGCCGAACTGAAAAGAGAAAGTAGTTGCTCGCATCACCAAGCGACAACCAATTTTCAAACATTACAAAAGAAAGTTAAAGAAATGAACAAAAATTTAAGAGGGGCGATTTTGAAATCAAGGTATTTTTGCCATAGGCGATGAATTTTTTTATTGTAGTTTACAATTATTTCACTACCATCAATTTTTTCCCCTTTTAATTGATGAATATTACTGAAGCATGTTCAAGCAAATTTATGAGAGTCAATTAGTTGAAAAAAATCATGATTTTCATGTGCCTTAAATGTTTCATTTGCATTTTTTGATTTGTTTAGAGGATATTTCGAACTGAAAGCTGCGTCAAATAGACAACTAGAGGTTCGTAAACCTTCGGATTTGTTTTTGCGATAATTCTATTTTATATAATGAGGTAATGACAACCGATGTTTTGGTGAGGGATTTAGCATTTTATAATTGTGCTTTAACCCAATATATTTTTGAATGCATTTTGTTCTACATTCAATACGTGAATTTTTTAGCTACATAAACAAAGAGTATTTTCACTTAACAAGGATTTGCGCATGGCAAAAGAAGAATATGCTGTTGCGTTGCAGTCACTTGAAAAGATCAGTGATGAAATACATCGTCTTCGTAAGAAAAATAATTTCAATAAAGATTTGACTTTGTTGCTTCGTGAAAACGGAGTTGGCGCCGAGTCAATGAACCCTATACTAGAAGAAGAGTCGCGTTATCATAACGATTTGATTCTTGGGGAAACAGTTGAACTAGAACCAAAATCTAATTTTGATTTTTCTTATATTTTTACTGATGACGAAGAAGAATTTGATTCTGAAAGTGAGGACACTTTAAGTAAAGATTTCTTTTCCAGAGGTGAGAGGCCGTCTGTTTCGGGAAGTGAAGGGAACAGTAAAGATGAGACTAGTTTTTCTGATATTGATCTAACTTAATGGAAGGAGATTAACAAATAATCATGGAGTATGTTTTTTGTGGAAAACTGAAAATACACAATTGATCTTGCAACGTAACTGCCTTCCTAAAAGTGTCACTTGAACACTTGGCAATTTTCTTTTTATCGTTCTTATTTTCTTTATATTCTATATGAAGGCTACTAAGTAAGTTTATGAATATTTTATGTTTTTTTGCATATTTTTACATCACTATAATCAATTAAAATATAGAGATAAATTATATAATGATGTTAGTGTAACACTAAGTAATAATTCTTTGTACATAAATAAAAAAATGACATTCAAATTCACATATAATGATTATAGTTTTATGATATATTAAATTTATCCATTATATTAGCACTGTAAATTATTTTGATATGCGTTTGGTGTATGTGCTATAGTCCACTATTTAAGTACACTGTTCTCATTAATTACCCACATGCGACAATAAAAGTTTCAGACGATACATCGTTATCCATCAAATACATCATTATCCTATACTTTATATTCTTCAGTTCAGCTAACCATTTACTAAGCTTTAATTTAAAAAACTATCATTAAAGTACAAATTCTTTGAAAACCATTATTTTTCCCTATGTTTGCTCTTAAATCAGGGCCGTGGGAAGACGATGAAAGTATAGGTGGCGAAAGGGTCAACAGTCCACAAGGATCGCTAAACATGACAGCATTTCCTATAGGAGCGCTTAGATAATCAGTACTTCGTAGGCCGTCATCTTGAACTCAAATAATTTAAAATTGATCACGTTTTTGTGATCAATACAATGGAAAAGGAAGTAGTTTCTTTGGAAAACATACATTTTTGATTGTATGAAGATAAATGCACGTAAGAACAAGGAAAAAGTAAATTAATTCTAACTGCACATTCGTTGACGTTCATGTAAGCATCGTGGTAGTTAAATTCAATATTCTATTTCAATAATTCTATTGCAATTATTTAATTTCAATCTATCAATCTCTGTTTCTAAACGCCATCCAAGTTAGTGCAAACATCAGTTCGATTATTTGGCTTCAACGTCACCATACATACGTACGTACACGTCAACTTTTATGACGAAATGAACATCTGGCTTCAACGTCACCATACGTACGTACGTACGTACACGTCAACGTTCATGACGAAATGAACATCATAAATTAAGATTGAAATCATTGTTAGAGAATGTTTATTTTCACTGATCATGGGATTTTTCCAAATTTTTCATCATGAAAGTAATCATCCAAGAAAAAACTTAAATTGAAAAATGGTTGTTTCACATAAGTATATTATACACAGATAATCAACAACAGAAAAATCAATAACGGCAACTCATTACCTGTACCAATAATAGCAATAAGGAATTGTTGTCAGGTGCCAGACAGCATGTGCATCTAAAATTCCCCAGATAGGTGGAAAGTCACAAATCTAAAATAATAAAGGTTCGATAGTTTGTTCATTAATTCTAAATGTACGTAATAGCTACAACACGATCTTAAAGTGACTTACTAACCTCAAGGACAATCAATAACACCAAAGAGATATTGATGAAAGCACATTTCCATACGTAAGGACGAGAAATTCTGTTCTAGTAAAAACGAGACAAGAAAAATTTCAGGATTCACAAGCGATGACGATTCATTGGAAAAGAGCAGACATTTCCCACAGTTATGAGGCATATTCCACAATTCTGCAGCATTTGCAGCACATTGTAGCAATGGCAACCTGTATCACAAATACATCATTATCCACAGTTGTGCAGCATTTGCAGCACATTGTAGCAATGGTAACCTGTATCACAAATACATCATTATCCACAGTTGTACAGCATTTGCAGCACATTGTAGCAATGGCAACCTGTATCACAAATACATCATTATCCACAGTTGTGCAGCATTTGCAGCACATTGTAGCAATGGTAACCTGTATCACAAATACATCATTATCCACAGTTGTGCAGCATTTGCAGCACATTGTAGCAATGGCAACCTGTATCACAAATATATCATTATCTACAGTTGTACACCATTTGTAGTACATTGTAGCGATGGCAACCTGTATCACAAATACATCATTATCCACAGTTGTACAGCATTTGCAGCACATTGTAGCAATGGCAACCTGTATCACAAATACATCATTATCCACAGTTGTACAGCATTTGCAGCACATTGTAGCAATGGCAACCTGTATCACAAATATATCATTATCTACAGTTGTACACCATTTGCAGTACATTGTAGCGATGGCAACCTGTATCACAAATACATCATTATCCACAGTTGTGCAGCATGGAAACACTTACGTAAAAAGACCAGGAGAGCCACCCTAATACATTGACAAGACCTAAAACAAGGATTAATAAAAATGTAAAAACACCATTCTTTATTTTTTCTAACTGAGACACCAACATTAAGAGATGATTTTAGGCCAGACGATTTACTAAACATCAATGACAATTAACGTTACGTACCAGCAGCCAAAGTTACTTTCATGTTATAACCATAATCAAAACGCACGAAAGAAAGATAACCACAGTGACAAATGAATAAAATGAAGAGAACAAGACCAAAAAAACGACATCTGAATAAACACAAAAAAGCAAGACATAATTGTGAGTCATCGATAGACTAATAAATACTGTACATGTATATCTAAATGCGACAAAAATTTTCAATTAACGCCAAAGCAGCAGAGGAGTACTTAAAAAAAGATGCTAAAATATAAGCTCTTCTAGTAAGGTTGTAAAGTTTTAAAGTACTTTTGTAAAGTGTAAAACAACTTATTGTTTTAATTATTTAACTTTAAAGCATGAAATAAAAATGAATAAACACACCTCTGATGATGCTGTCTGCCAAAAGTCCTATAAAATTGCAATAAACAAGTGTTATTTATCATGTCCAATATTATTTATGAAACCTTGCACTTGCATGATTAATTTTATTCTTCCTAACTCCATATCTGTTATTAATTTTTGATAAGCAAACGTAACATACTGAACAATAAGTTATCGAAGTAAAAGTGAGCACTAATGATTGATTTTAATTCCAGTGGAAATTTTTTCTCTCCAATTTTGATAAATTGTTTTTAGATATACTTTTTGAGAACGTACGTAGGTAAACTTAACATTTGGGTACAAAAAAATACTTAATTAAAAAATTGACTCTTTTCTATTCAGACTTGTTTCTTATTTTTATTCCACAAATACAAACGTTGCTACAGTTTCATCCATAATGTAAGATAAAATTACATCATAAAAAGCTAAATTTTTTTCTGAGAAAGTTATTTTAAAAAAAATTTGCTATTGTCTCTACACAAATATTCAACCTAAGTTATGTATTGTTGCCAAATTTACACAAAATGCTAATGTAATCTAAACTTAATTTTACTTGATGGATGTTTAAATATTAGCATATTAAAATTTTATAAACCATTTTACATTTCATCCAAAATCACATCATCCTATGTATTGCATTTAGTCATAAACATGTTAATACCTTACAAAATATGAGTAGATAGATACTAAAACCAACGATGTTCCACAAAAATAATCCATTCTCTATAAATATATAAATAAAACAGCTTGAAACTACCTACATGTATGAAGCTCTTTGAAGAATTATGATGTTACAATATATAATATGTAAATAATCATTGAAAAATGAATATTTTAACAGATCATTTTAGTGTTGATTCTAGTGTTGGTTTTGTAGTGTTTTTTAGTGTTTTATTGATATTTGACTATTTATCGACATTGTACATATACATAAGTGACATTGTACACATACATAAGTGACAATATTTCTCATATTAAGGTCTCCATAAATGACTATAGGTAGTTGCAATCTATTGGCTACCACTATGATGATCACATGCAAAATAAGATATGTATGCGCTGCACAAAAAAATAAAATAGAGTGAGTTTAAGTCGCTTACTTCAGTGAATACAAGATCTCTTGTGTGAAAAATTACTGACCAAAACCAAGCATGTATACTGACCTATAAATGGTAAATATGTCTTTAGTCTAAAGTACTTTATGCAAAATATAAAAATGACATTAAATAAAATAAATACCTTGTTATACAACCACCAAGTAGAATACATAGAATAATTAGGATTGACATGTTTTCTATACATTCTCCAGCCAAAGTAATGTCCAAGAGCATTACCAATTGAGAATATTGTGGATGCTGGTTCTTGAATTCCACCAAGCCGAATAAAAGGCCACTACAAAATCAATAAATTTTAAGGGTTTCTGGGGTAAAATTTAAAATATAAAAAAGGAAATGGCAGAAATAAGTCATGATTGTAGTTGCTACATATAAAAAAACTAACCTTGCCATAAAATTGTTCAACATTCAATCCTCTTGAAATAGAATTATGAGTAATTTCATGCATACAACTATACTTGCACTCGTCAGAACATTTCCAACCAAATAAACTCAAATAATATGGTAGCTTTCCTGGATAGGTCTCAGTATAACGACAAGATGTCATACAATAGCTCAAGCATACTCTAAAATCTTCTCTGCGGTCACCACTAGACCCAGAAGTCATAGAGTTTAGCCATGATAGGCTATAAAAAGTAAATAGTATACACTTATGATAACTTGACATTATCGTAACATCTCTGATCCCTTCAAATGTACTTTATTTATAAGTTGTCATCGTCGACCACAAATAATTCTTCTTGTGAAAATGGCATCATTGTTTCAGCATTTAAACTCAAACACCAAGACAAACATTATTGCTTATTTCACCAGAGATACGTGTTTCACCTCGAAGTGCAACTGCTCACTTCACTTGTGCAATGTCAAAAATAAAACACAAGAAATGGAAACACAATTTGAGTTATAATGTTTCAATTTCTATCAAATTTTTCAAAGTAGAACAAAAAGAAGACTGAGACTAAGCAATTTTCAGGCAACCGTGCTTACTTCATAAGTTATTTGTTGCTATAATTGAAAACTATTGATAGTAATACTGACATATGTTACTAATAGAGGGCTCTGATTGTATGTGGTTATTTATGTTGCATTCATAGAAGAACGCATGCGCAAAAAAATTGATTTCTCTGTCTATGAAGCGTTTTCCATTGCCAGGTAGACTACTTTTTTTGTTTCACTATTCTCGAATTTTCACCTTTTATGGAATAAATATAACCAATTACTAACTGTTGCATTCCTTGGTGGGGTAATGCCGTCCAAGAGATTTATGGAAACTTTGTAATTGTACCACCACACCTCCGCATGTAGCGATCCAGAGCAAAGTATACAACCCCTAAAGAACATCTTAGGAATTTCCAAAGAATATAAAATAACTTTTATGCTAATCAATTCGCTTCTGTGATTTTAAGTAATTCCAAGAAAAAATTGTTACATTTATAACGTCATTTGACTTGCTCCTGGATTTGCATACTAGCTACTGTATCAATACATGTGCCGTATACGTATGAAAAACATGTTTAAAACATATAAATAAAAAATGAAAACCAATAAAGATTTTATGCTTGGTTGATAAATGCAAATTTTCTGCACGTTATTTCTCAAAAATACGAGCGTATAAATTTAACCCACTAGACAATATTAAACGTCCATGAACTATCTCGCGAAGAATGGATGAAAACTCTTAAATAGTTCATTGTAGAACTGATAGGTGCTTGAGACTTCAAGTAAAAGACCACAATTATGCGCAACCAGCCGACGGTCTAAACCATTTAATTCGGTTAATGTGGTTTCCAACTTCATTTTCGGCAGAACCACATTGACTCCAGTAGTGAACTAAAGAAATGCAATGACATTACTTACAAGAGATTTAACGAATATTGTCAAGTAGTCTAACGTTACGTGCTCTTTGTCAATTTAGTAACTTTATTCTGTGTAGGCTTCTTTCACCACAGAACAAGAGAATGTTTAACATGTTCTAGAATTTTGTACTTTGACCTTCAACAATTGTAGTATCGGATTCCAGGGTTAGGAAACTACAAGGTGATATAGCACTAAACAGCATTTTCAAATCTTGAAAAGTTTTGACGTAATTAATGTGAAATATACATTTCTATGTTGATTAAATCTATATCTTGCAGTAGCTATTTGCTCTCAGGTTACCAACATGTACGCAGTGCGTACCTACTTTTCTAAAATGTACGTCATTGTATTTAATAAACGCAGTGTTTTGGGAGATATACCCAAAGGCCGAGAAATAAAAAAGAAACGTGAATATTCATGATAACTAAAATAAATGTTATGACAAATGACTTCGCTTGGCCCCAAATGTGGACACTGTTTTTTTGGCAAAAACAAAACGAAATGGTAGGGAAAACCGGTATATCCGGTAAAAAACCCTCCAATAAAAGAAAAGAGGAAAAATTTAGAAAAATTTTCTTCAATTTTTGTAATTTTAAGATGTTTTATATTTTTGTTGTTTTCAATGATCCCGATGATCTACTTTAACATGCAGCGTAGCCAGATCGTGCGTTACTGTCGTATAGAAATTTAAATTTACAGAGCGACAAAAACGCGCGCCGACTAACCTATTGACACAGCAAATATTTTGTGTTGGAACAAAAGAAACGCAAACTTTGGTGGAGAACTAAAAATGAAAGAGCGCGGAGTGTTAAAAGAAATTTTAAAAATAGACGAAAAATGAAAACTAATAGCAGCCATACATAAATCTTATATCAATGAAAAATGAAATGACCAAAGTCACGTCATGACTTGCATAAAATAATTTTGGTGTCTACTAGACTTCATTCGATTCAAAATTTCAATGTTTCTACCATTAAGACCTTCATTAAATAATAGCTGGCTTTCACTTGTGTGTTTTGTCAGAAAATTTAACAATCGTGAAAATTTAGTTTTACGGAAATTTTAACGGTTGAATTTGTAAATGCATATCAAAAGTCACACGTGTGAATCTTTCAGTAAAGACGCTTGTTTCTTGGTGCTTCTGTTCGTCGTTCATTCATTCTCCAGTAGAACACACAGACATAGCTACTCTATAAAAAACACGTTATAAATGTCAGCATAATCAATGTACAAAAACAAAATTTAAATATATTGAAAAGCACAAAACTGTAATACCTGATCTCCAATACCAATCTGATAAACTTGTTTTAGTAGGTCTCTTCCCTTTTTTTAATCGCGCGTTTTAACGTGGGTATGATAGAAATTTATTGTTACATTTTTATCTTAGAAATTCAACCAACCCTACTTGCAGCATTGCAATTTTCTTTATAAACGTCAAAGAAAATAAGTAAAAAGTAGAAAGCGAAAGCCAGCTATTTTCCAACAGCAAGTGACATATTTTTTGACGATTTCTTAATTTGGGTTTTTTCAAGATTAAGGCTCAAATTATAAAAAATAGACCATCAGGATCCACTTTAACCATCTCATGCAGTTACTAATACAACACTTATCTACTCAACTTACAAACCACAAGACATGGATCGTGTTTTTCCACTCGCTTGTTTTCCATCTTCGTAGAATATAGTCCATCTTTATAGTCCAATCATTTCAATGTTCATACGTGCATATGTCGTTATGCGACGTCCATTCACAATGTTTATAGCATTCCATACACGAAGTTACCGGCATCATCAACCAATAAAGTAGCTACTGATATCATGAATCGCCATTTCGATGTCTACAATTTCTGATGGTAACTTCAAGCGAAGGAAAAGGGATCACTTCAATACCCCAGTTATATCATCACTCAAAGAATGCTTAGTGCAGAGTTGATCTTTTGTGAGTATCAGCTGACCACCTTTAGGTGGGCTCATATAACAATGGGGCCCATCATCATCATATGAACAAACAACTGACATCACCAAAGAATCAAAACTACAAACGAACATTCTTGGCCATGAATCACCATGACACATGAGTAATGATAAACTAATTATAGTAATTGAAGTGGAGGACGCAGGTGGTAAAGGGAATTTTACAACTCCATCCATGTGGGATCTACAATACAAGAAAATATGAAACACATGTTTTGAGATTTCATGATGATTAACTCTGCATATGACGTCATAGTTTGCGTTTTTAAATTCTTAATCAGATATACTGAGAATGAGCAAATTACAATGTGTGATTGGCTCCTTAGGATTATGTCCTCTTTCACAAAGACAAAAGTAATCCTTCAATGCGTTTAAATAAAAAAATTCATTAGAATCTTCAGATTTTTTGTGTTTGGAATGTCGTTATGCAAAGTAAGGATGCATGATGTTGTAGCTTAAGATTTATGAATTGACAAAAAAATTTAGAAACTAGAGTTCAATTTTTTCCAAATATTCATTGAATCTTGCAGTCATACTTCTTAGGTTAAGGTTAGGAGAGTGTTCTGCTTGTCCTGATGTGTCTCGACTACTTACATTATTGTAGGGAGTCGTAGAAATTCGAGCAAAAGACAATTACGGCTCTCGTTCATTGCATGTCTACACCACATACAATCTGTGATAACTGCACCTCTATGCACTCAAACACATAGTGCGTTGGAGACAGAGGGCAAATTTAGTGAATTTATATTCCTGGCATATATTCAGTAATGACTGATGTGACATTGAACAAACACACCAAAATCAGTAGCATTAATAAAACCCTTGAGATTTTTACGAGAATCTCAATTATGATGAGTCAAAAGCAAATAATCATTTATCGTCAGTTTAGTCACTTACATTTGTAGTTTCCAGCCGTAGGATCTATTTTCATACATGATATCGAGGGAACCATTTCAAAAGGGTTTTCCTCGCTAAAATTTCTTTTCGCACCTGCTATCGACATGGATGAGATACTGATAGTATATATCAACACATCGTGGTTTTCAAATGTTCAAATATGGGCAATATGTCCATTGACAAAAGCTTTTTATGATTGACTACGTTGCAGCTCTGTGTTGATAGGTATCAAAGTTCGCATGCAGGTTTCGTTGACAGCTTGGTTTCTTCGTGTTGCGCGGTATATTATCAACTGAACTTTCTCAAAAATGTTGGAAAAGGCCTCTTGCTGTTGATGGAATTATTCCCAAAATATCGGGTAACACCAAGTAATGCTAAAATCACTAACCAATCTTTTCCTTTCTTCTTTTATAGCAACCTCGGTCCTATGAACGTATTTACAACTCTATTTTTCCATGTTTTCAAAAAGTTTCTTCAAAGTCCTAGATTCAATTCTTCTTCATTTGCATTCAGATGTCTTGATTTTTTATTAACAAACACTTTCAAATACATTTGCTTTCAAACAAACGTCTTACAGTAACTTGTCATCGATAACAGTTGAAGGCAACAATTTTTTTGCTTTGCAAAATCACTAATCTTTATGTTTTGCCTATACGTATAGTCTTGTTCCATCTCATTTGAACAACATCTGCTCTCAAAAACGCCTCGTAGTTTATACATAGCTACACTTGAAGTATATGGTATTTTTATACATGGTGGCATAACATTTTTGGTATTTGTTCCACATGATTGTTTAATATTCATTCTTCGTACTTTAACAAATTACCGGATATTTATCAAACCTAATTTTCAAAAAACGTATTGTCGGTAAACAAAAGAACTATACTTCTATGCTCTATCCTCTTTAATATACGAAAATGCAAATGACGATTAACCATTTTTCTCTGATTTTACGCGAATAATTAATGAATTAAATTTATTCAGTCTATTAAATAACGCAAATATTACGATTTTGGGCATTAAGATGTTGGTGATGTCAACCATAACGCTATTTACTCTCTTAACCTTAACATAGAAAGTATTACTTCGTCTAGTTTCTAAATTTATTATCGTCTCATGAATCTTAAGCTACAACATCATACATCCTTACTTTGCATAACGACATTCCAAACACAAAAAAATCTGAAGATTCTAATGAATGTTTTTTATTTACACGCATTGAAGGATTACTTATTGTCTTTGTGAAAGAGGACATAATCCTAAGGAGCCAATCACACATTGTAATTTGCTCATTCTCAGTATATCTGATTAAGAATTTAAAAACGCAAACTATGACGTCATATGCAGAGTTAATCATCATGAAATCTCAAAACATGTGTTTCATATTTTCTTGTATTGTAGATCCCACATGGATGGAGTTGTAAAATTCTCTTTACCACCTGCGTCCTCCACTTCAATTACTATTATTAGTTTATCATTACACATGTGTCATGGTGATTCGTGGCCAAGAATGTTCATTTGTAGTTTTGATTCTTTGGTGATGTCAGTTGTTTGTTCATATAATGATGATGAGCCCCATTGTTATATGAACCCATCTAAAGGTGGTCAGCTGATACTCACAAAAGATCAACTCTGCTCTAAGCATTCTTTGAGTGGTGATATAACTGGGGTATTAAAGTGATCCCTTTTCCTTCGCTTGAAGTTACCATCGGAAATTGTAATCAACGAAATGGCGATTCATGATATCAGTAGCTACTTTATGGATGATGATGCCGGTAACTTCGTGTATGGAATGCTATAAACATTATGAATGGACGTCGCATAACGACATATGTACGTATGAACATTGAAATGATTGGACTACAAAAAATGGACTATATTCTACGAAGATGGAAAAAAAGCGAGTGGAAAAACACGATCCATGTCTTGTGGTTTGTAAGTTGAGTAGATAAGTGTTGTATGAGTAACTGCATGAGATAATTAAAAAGGATCCTGATGCTCTATTTTTTTATAATTTGAACCTTAAACATGAAAAACACCCAAATTAAAAAAAATAAAAGATGTCACTTGCTGTAAGAAAAACGCTGGCTTTCACTCGCTACTTTTTACTTATTTTATTTAACGTTTATAAAGAAAATTGCAATGCTGCAAGAAGGGTTCATTGAGCGATCCAAACTAAAGAGATCCATTGCATGTCGACTTGGCATATTTTGTCCAAGTTTCCAGATTTTTAACCTGTATTTTAACATTATTGAAATCTACAGTGGCAACACTGAACACACTGGCAGCCAACAGCATCGTCTTGGTAACTAATACGGCCAACGCCTGTGTGAGACAGCCATAAGAGCCATATGGAGCCACCGGATGATGGCTTTTACTCAGAACAGACGATGAGAATATTTTAATTATTTTTGGGAAGTTACCCCGTAATTTCTTCGTCAGTTTACATTTAATTTCCATTGTCGGATCATTACAGGTAAGCGGTTGTTGTCGTTAAAGTAAAGTTCTTTGGTTGTTTTTTGTTTTCATTCGGCAGTTACGAAACATAAAGCTTATGTTTGAAATGACTGAATTAAAATTTTTAAGTTTATTTGAGAGGTATGTTGACATGTTTACCTCTTATATCGAGGAGACGTCCTTATTTTACAATATTTGTTTTCAGTATACCAGGTAACTAATCAGAGTTGTACGTAATACTTTCATTTCTTTAATTGTCTAATAAATGTATTATGATATTTCTTGAAACGATTTACGAAATCAATATTTAGAAATTTTATTAAGTTGAATTATGTGTCAAGGGTTTCAATGCCTTATCTTTAGGGTTATAAATGTATTAATGGCTGAGTTCCAAATACTTACGATTTCTATTAATGAAATTTTACAATAGTTTGGTTGATTTGATGTGTAAAATATTGTAATCATACTGTCCACAATATGCTTTCCTGCCGTAACAATATTTGATATTGTACTGCTTTCTTCTCTAATATCATAAACCATGCAGATTTTGAGTGTGTCAATTGTAAGTTTGACTGTGTGTGAGTATTTTGATGTACATATACGACATACTCACCCAGTTGTTGTTCTACAGAGTAGTCAATATAGTACAATTTACAGAGACTCGTTTTAAATTAAAAAAAAACACAAATACACCGTGGATTTGAAATTTCTTAGTTATATTTTAGACAAAATTTTGCCTTTACGATTGTTTGTTAAGTATTTTGAAGCTTTACTTTACAGACTGGGAAATATCAGGTCTGTATATATATTGTAAATTTAGCTAACTAAGCAAATTTATTTTAATGGACACAGAAATTATCTGAAATATTCTTTATCACAATTTCAACAAACATTATGTATACAATTGATTATTATTATCCTTGCCCTGGTCTTTTACCTTTATTGATTATCGTAACTGCTGTAATATATTTTTATTAAAGTAAATGTTGGTTCATTGGATTAATAAATTGTAGTGATGAAATATTGTTTTTACTTTATGTATTCAATTGCATTGTTTTGACCATTATAATATTTAAGCTGGGATAAAATAATTTTGAATATACAATACTATGCATATTATTTAGGAAATCTGGCATTAGCAATGGCATCTGGAGAAAAGAAAATGGTTTTACATATGAGTATTGCTGCTCATCAACTTTTATCAAAGTTACTTCGACCAAAGTTATCTGGTCATGACTGGAGAAGCCTTGCTGATTGTATGGGATTTACATATGAAGATATTCTTGACCTTGAATGTGATATGGATCCTGTTGTTTCTATTATTCCAATGGGAAAAGCAAGATGGTGCCACAGTGGAAAAATTGTTACTTTTTCTAGAGAAAATTGAGCGACCTGATGTTATTGAAGACTTAGAACCGTTTATAGGTATGTTATTTGCTTTTGGAAATGGATTTGTTTTGTATAAACTTTAATAAGTCATAAATTTTTTTATACATTCATGTCAATACAAACAAACTTAGATATATCATACATTGTTGTATGTATGGACAGTGATTGACTATAATTAATTAAACTTAATTTTGTTGAAAATTATTTTTCGCCGGTGATTAATTTAGACAGGCTGGCTATACATACTTACCAAATAATGAATCAAATCTTAAGACTGCCCAAAATGACAATTTCTATCATAAGATTTAAGTTTTTGTAATAAAGTTTTTTGTGATGTTTTATGGGTATTTAGAGTACAATTTTTTTTAACTTGAACTTTGTGTTTTGATTCTAATTAATTTTCAGAATCTACTTTACCATCAGAGTACAGAAAATCAGGTAATTTTTTACTTGTAAAATACTTGTTCATAGCTTTCTTAAGTATATTTGTATTTCAATAATTTCTTAAAAGCACCATGGATATCAGACATTTTAAATGAAAGACGAGTTTTTTATCGTAAACATGTTTCGGCATGCTTATGCCATCTTCAGTACATAGAATGAAAGTGATTATGCTATTTACATGATATATAAATATGTCACTACACTCTAATATTATTAACACCAATCATATTCACAATACACCAAAACCCATGGCAACGCATTTCACCCCATCCAATCACATTAATCCACCCAGTAATCCCATTAGACGCTCTAAACGTCTCCAAGTTATAACACGATTAAAGCACGTGTAAATAAATGTCCTCATTCTGATGAAGGCTTGAGGCAACGAGTCGAAAGCTCAATAAAAATCACTTAAAATCCGGAGAAACTTTTATCTTTTATGTATATAAATATGTGTATGTGACTATCGTTAAGTCAAAAATTACAAATTACAAATTACAGAATTAAAAATTACAAATTACAGAATTAGACCTCAACAAACAAATATACCACATTGATACAATATTTAACCTGTAATACAATATCTAACACTAATTGTGTAATTTGATACACTAACGATAGTCACATACACATATATATATATATATATATATATCATGTAAATAGCATAATCACTTTCATTCTATGTACTGAAGATGGCATAAGCATGCTGAAACATGTTTACGATAAAGAAACTCGTCTTTCATTTAAAATGTCTGATATTTGTATTTGCAATTAGATCACAAATGGGAACACCAGTGGTGACATGACAACAACAGTGGTGACATCACAACACCAGTGGTGACATCACAACACCAGTGGTGACATCACAACACCAGTGGTGACATCACAACACCTGTGATGACATCACAACACCAGTGGTGACATCACAACGCCAGTGATGACATCACAACACCAGTGGTGACATCACAACACCAGTGGTGACATCACAACACCAGTGGTGACATCACAACACCAGTGGTGACATCACAACACCAGTGGTGACATCACAACACCTGTGATGACATCACAACACCAGTGGTGACATCACAACACTAGTGGTGACATCACAACGCCAGTGATGACATCACAACACCAGTGATGACATCACAACACCAGTGGTGACATCACAACACCAGTGGTGACATCACAACACCTGTGATGACATCACAACCCCAGTGGTGACATCACAACACCAGTGGTGACATCACAACACCAGTGGTGACATCACAACACCAGTGGTGACATCACAACACCTGTGATGACATCACAACACTAGTGGTGACATCACAACGCCAGTGATGACATCACAACACCAGTGGTGACATCACAACACCAGTGGTGACATCACAACACCAGTGGTGACATCACAACACCAGTGGTGACATCACAACACCAGTGGTGATATCACAACTGTAATTGGAAGGGATGTATGTGGGATATGCCATATTAAGTTCCTTTGAAATCAAATGTTTTCAGCAGATTATAACATACTTTTATCAATATTTGCCCACCAATTATTGCGTTGTTGGCACTACTTGGAAACATGTGTAGTTCACAATTTAGGCCTGTTACTCCTGATGTTACACCATTCTATGTATGTGGTAAAACTTGGTAGATTGATGAAGCTAGATTTATGCCGCGTCTAGAAAATAATTAAAATTCGTCGAAGCTGGAAACGTCTGCGCAAATACAGTTCGTGTAGTCTTGTTAAATCAATTTGAGTCCAGTCTGTAGGCGCTTATGAAAATTCATGAACAAACTGAAAATTCTTGTTTAAACTTTGCCTTGAATTAGGAGATTATATTAGAAAAATGGTTGTATGGAAAATTGAAATATGTTTTAAATACGTAGCTAATGAAAAGATCGACTTTAACTTCGAACAACTTAGAAATATCAACAACGTATAATTTTGATGAAATGTTTTCTGTTTGGATAATTTAGATATCAAAGAAAGAAGGTTATCTCTAGAACTAGAGCGATTAACCGGTAAGTTTGTCGTGTTGATCAATTTTACAAGAAAGACAATTCATAAATTTTTGTCACATCGCATAAGTCTGTGTTGTTTGCCTACAGAGAGTTTTTTTTATGTTACGTATATCACCTGAATTATTCTAGTTTGATGCGTGTTTTTGTGATTATATATTCGCTTTCAAGTTCCAATTTTCTTTTCATTCAAAACAATCTTTGCATTCTACAGTAGTTTTGCTTATTTAACAATTTTAATACGAAAAAATCACGTTACGTACAAATCTTTCATCGGAATGTCGTACATGCTTGCCTGAGATTGCGGACATTACGTAATAAAGGGCAAGACTTTCAACTTCACATATATTGGTCAACAAAATGTCTGAATAATTTCCCGAGTCTGTCAAAGCCGAAGAACTGAAAAATATTCTCTGTTTGCTTCCCCTCGTACGTATCTCCCGATTTTATGTTCTCGAATGACAAAATAAAATGGCTGGACAACCTCTAGATGGATTGTACGTAACATTGTAATTGTAAAATAAAGAAATAGAGTTATAATCCTTGATAGAAAATACGTACACGCTACATCGAGCAAAACGATGCCAATTGTCGACGACTAAACGATGATCGACTTTCTTAAACTTATATTGCGACGTAAGAAGCAAACTTAGAAATTTCTTTAACACTCAAGAAATCAAAAACTATCACCAAAATTTGAATCACCCATAGGTTTACCGTATATCAATTGCCTTATATTTGCAAGGACATCTTTTAGTTTTACCAGTTCTTCTACCAGGCTGCTATTCCGCTTATCAATTCTTTTTGCTAACTATATGGCAAAAGACTCGTTTTTGTTTGAACTGCTCGATCTTAATTTTGAGCCATGGCAAGCTTCAACATTGCCTCCTTATTTACTAAAATTCTTCTTAACGAATCCAGTTCAACATTATTTTTACCAATGCTCATCTTTTTCACGATTTATTGCAGCTCCATGGATTTGAAACCTTTTTAAATCGCCATAAAAAAATGTTGCTTTCTATTCAATGGTGTTCGATGCCAACTGATTGATGCCATTACTGTGGTTTCATCTCTACATAGATCCTCTGTTTACATGAGTTTCTATGATTTTTCATGAAACAAACTGGTTTAAATAACTGTCCTTCTCATTTTGATGAAATCACTATGATTCATGTCGACGGCTTTTTCTTATTATTTTGCTCTAACAACTGAATTTCACAATTCCTATCATAACTTAACCTACCACATCCTTACATCAAATGCATCTCAATTCACATTCCCTTTTCTTCTTTTCGCCTTTTTTCGGAAGAATGGCACTTCAAAGAACGAAAGCTTTGTGTACCTATAGTCTATGTGTACCTAGCATGTACTGTAGTCTCTTCACTAAATTTCACAGTTTTTTTCTTTTCATTACGTATAAGGACAAAATATTATATTTTCATTTATCAAAATATATTATATATTTGTTTCTTAAAAAAAAAGAAACGTGTAGTTTATTAATAAGAGTTATTCTTTTCATATTTTCAGTTTCAGATGAAATATTTGATGCATTTATCTGCTACGCAAAAGAAGATAGAAGTTTTGCGTATAAAATATTAACAACGTTAGAATCGCCGCCTTTTTGTCGTAAAATCTGTATTGATTATCGTGACTATGTTCCAGGAAACTGCAGGATTGATCAAACTGCAAAAATCATTGAACATAGGTGCATACGTTTAATTGCTATTTTGTCACCAAACTTCACCAGTTCATCAAGCGCTGGATTTCAAGTGAGAATTGCTTTAAATCTTTCGCCAGGTGAGAATTTATCTATTTGAGTCGTATATATAACAAGTCATAGAACTGCTAAAAACTTCCCCATTTTAAATACGGCTGAATTCATAAAAGACTCTATGTTTTTTAGATTTTCAACAACGTCGTGTTATTCCAATACTTTATGAAGAATGTGAGATACCAGAAATTTTAAGGCCTATCTATTATTTAAATTATAAAGATTTGGACGACTGTGAACGTCCACATTTTTGGAAAAGACTTGCTTCCTCACTTGGGTATGTTCCAAAGGGAAGTCCTCAAGTTCAGCTTAAAGGCCATAGAAGTCCTTACAATAGTCCAAGTGGAAGTCCACAAAATTTGAGGAAAATTAACGATACATCATTAACAGATAAAAATGACAGAAATAAATCTTCCAAGGAAAAGAAAGAACGTTCCTTTAATGACAAACACAAATTACGTGGTTTCAATTTACTGAAATCAAGAAAATGTCAATAGTACAGCGGCGTGCATGAAACGAAATGATTTTCGCTTGCTCACAGTCTCATCCAAAGGCAAAGATGTCGACACAAGATGTCTCTTCTCTGTCTTCCTCTCTACTGCTGTTAATCGCAATGGGATCTTTGTTAATAAATTTAGTAAAACATGAACGGTAGACGACCAAAACTGTACTAAATTGGAAATATATTAAAATAAATAGGTTTTTAGCATGCATCATGCATGTTTGAAAAATCAGGCTGGTTTCGTCTTTTTAGCGTTTTGTTTCATACGAACGAAGGACAATTTCATTCGAGCAACTTCAAGTAACGTATATAAAACAACAACAAAAAACGACTTTCAACACTTTTCATTCTTCACTCAATAGCATTAGGTTTTACTGTAGACATTTTGTAAATGTAGTTTTTCACCTCAGCTATATGCCAATCACGTTTTTGACTTTAACTATGGCCATCGACATTGTACAGAAATGCGTTGTTTATAAACAAAAAGAATGCCTTCTTAAATTTCATAAATTTCCGCGGAACTTGCTTATTGACTTGAAATAACTTCAAAGATGCGAAATTGTGCTTGAATTGCTTATTTCTGCATACAACAATGTGCTTTTAACCTTGTCGTGTCTATAACAATCATTCAGTCGTGAAGAATGTAAAATGAAACTTCGGCAAAAATTCAGATTTAAAATTATTGTTTTCTGACACTGTTTATGATCATTTTTATTATAAAGGAGCTTTTACATACAGTGTATTTTAAAGTTATTTAACTTTCCAAAAATACATGCAATGTGAATATGATAAATATGTATATCCTGAATGAGAAAAAAAGTGAAAAAATGTACAGCTCCTCTTGAATAAAATCTAGTTACAATTTAAGTAAACTTCTTAAAAATATCTCCAAAGTTACTCCACAGCAAAATTTCATTTTTATCAAAACTTCAACGCACATTACCAGAATTTGTGGACATCATGTATTTCTAGTTATGTGTGAACATTATTTTATCTCTGGTTATAGCTACATATTTGTTGTAAGTTTTATACCTACGATAGTGCAAGTTTCATTTCAGTATTGATAATATCTTATCATTGTTTTTCTATAAAATAAAAAAGAAAATTTTTTTAGAAATACATAAAAACAAACTAGTTAGCTACTTTAACTGTCACATCACAGTAGCTACTAAATGCATGTCACTTATTTTACATTAAAATCCTTTCACTTACTTTTCTGACACCATCGTCCTTCAAATCCAAATGTGCATCTACATGTAGGAACAAATCTTCTGCGTCGTTTCCCTCTGATCACCACTTTCCGACGTTTTAATCTACAAGATCCACCATTTTGACATGGATTTGGGCGACACTTTCTTGGTATTGCTGTTAAAAAATAAAAGTAAATATCTAATATTGTAAAATTCTATCTTTAAACGAATAAAGCTGCATAGATATTTCTCTGAATAGTTTAAGTTGCTGTATATATAGATATACATGCCTCTATGTTAATAAACAGTTTGTAAATTCTCTAAAACAACTCACCTGTCCAAGGAGTGAGATCCAATTTTCTGCTAGAGTCACAACTATACTTATGATTGTCAAGGAAAGCATTTCTCTGTATTGATATAATATCTACGTTGCTGCAAATTATGTCAGATAGTTTGCGTTGTTTCATAGCTCTACGTTGGGAAAACTTGAAAACACGTTTCTTTTCAAAGTAAAATCTGTCTCCGTCACGAAGTCGCTCGAACTGATCGATAACTAAACATGTGAAAGTGGGTCCAAGTATTGGATCTGGTAGACAATCGTCAATTGTTCCATAGCGTTGTTTTTTTCTCGAAATATGTGGAACGAAGTTTTTATCTCGTGGGTTTTCACCGATACCAGCAGGAAACACATCAGTATTTTGAGGTTTATCGTTGTAAACTTCTTTGAGACTTTTTAAAACTTCTGGTTTAAAGAGATCAGTGAGTTCATCAAAACTTTTTACATTAGAAAGATCAAGATTGGCAGGATACAATCCAGGATATTTACGTTGACATGATGCTAAAATATCACTATAAAAACTTAGACCATGTTCACGTGCACGTTGCATGTTCAAAGCAGCAAGATTTAGACCTTCTCGACTGATTACATCACGTTGAAACAATTCATTTGTAAGTCCTATCGCCATTTCATTGTCCATTTCTTGAGAAACATTGCCAACCAAACCGATAATCCAGCCATCAATTCCGTAACGCTGAACAAGTGTATTGTTAAAGAAAACTTGACGCAGGGGGACTGGAGAGAATGGGAAAGGTTTGTAGTCACGTTTAAGAAAATCAAATTTAGGTCTGACTAGACTATGACCCAACCGAAATGCTATT
Organism: Xenia sp. Carnegie-2017; assembly: GCF_021976095.1. Classification (NCBI taxonomy): domain Eukaryota; kingdom Metazoa; phylum Cnidaria; class Anthozoa; order Malacalcyonacea; family Xeniidae; genus Xenia; species Xenia sp. Carnegie-2017. The sequence goes on along the minus strand of NW_025813482.1, from coordinate 8,804,388 downwards.
GTGGCGAATTCATTGGAGATCCCTGAGTTAACTTTAGGTCTGTATCGTTTGTACCGACGCAAAGCATTTTTTCCTATGAGAATCGGTAGCCATTCCTTGTAGGTAATTTGTTGAACCAAGGCACCAATAATTTTTCTTGTTTCCTGATAAATCTTCTCGCCTTTCCAAAATGGATTGATTTCTCTTAGACCAGTTGCAATACGATTGTGTTCACGAACCCAGAGTGTATGCATAGCTGCTAAAGCTGCTTGTTCGTTTACTCGGCTATCACCTGCGAGGAAACAAGATCCAAGATTCTCGCAAAGATTGTCGGGTTCACCTAACAGGGAATTGTCAATTGGAAGAAGATTATCACCAGAAGTAGCCAACAATCCACGATCATCTGTAAGTCAAATGATAAAACAAAAATCATTTTTGTTTTAAGTTGAACAAAATATTGCAATATTATTCCTAATTATGTATCTGATGATGGCTTTGGAATAAAGACATAACAAAGTTTCAAAATAAGATTTGGTTGTGCACATACAAAAAATGATTTAAGATATATGATATCAGCATATTAACTTCGAGAAACCTCAGAAAAGAATACAGAAGTTGTATTCATTTACAAATATCAAACTCAAAAGCGCTCGAAAAGTGGATAGTATATTATTCAATAAAGATTATTGGGAAAGCACCATTTTGTGGACTTCTCAATTTGCTGTTGATCATTTACTACTTACTCTTACGATCGCGTAGTTGTTTTGCCAAGTCATCCATTGAACCATAAATCATAGAGCCATCGATATATGCTGTATTTACATTGATTTGTTCTCGTGGCTCCAGTTTGTAACCATCAATTTGACATCTTGCTGCAGATCTGATCATTCTGATGCAAGATCTGTTATTTACTGGCAATATTGGGAAGCATGGATCGACAAAATCTGCTGCACTGCCATCGCATCTATTCAAGAAATTTTGTTAACAGAAGTTGATTTTTAAATACATAGTTTTGGTAGAGAATAGTCAATATTTATCTTTAGTCAGTGCGATTAAGCATAGATCATACTTTATTGAAGAGATTTGTGTAATATGTGGTATCGAGGGTAAAGCGAAATAAAGTAAAACAGCTTGATTTTAATTGTATGTCGTATATATCTTTCATCGCAATATCATTGTTAATTTTAAAGTAATAAATTATTTAAAAAACAATTCTTATTTAACAATATTCAATAGAAAGAAACGTGTCTTAGCTATACTTACGGCACATCAGCACATATATCACCATTTTCAGATTCCGGTGCCAATGTTAAATCATGATCAAGAAACTGTCCCCATTGCATGAACAAATGTGTTATACCATCGCGGTTTGGTTGATTCTTGTTTTGAATTACTATGTACTCATCTGTCACTTTGGATGGATTAGGTAGGTCTGGTGCATTAGGTTGATCCAGTCCTCCGCCTGCAGGTTCACTCAGTCCTTCAGCATCAAAGTAGAGAGCAGGAAGCAATCGTAAAAACACACTTTCAGCTGCGCCTCTAGTTGGCTTTAATAAATTGTTACATGTTCCGTTTATCGTACGATAAAATCTTGTAGATTTTCTGCATTTTATTTTTGTAACCTCTCTAGAACATTCTGTCTCTTTAATCAGCTTTTGAAGTGACTTAGCCGAGAACAACGCTTGAGGTCCAACAAAAATATCTGCATTGGTATTTACTAGAAAATAATAAATATTACATTTTTTCTACCGAAGAGTATATTAAATAATATACATTAACTTTTGATACTGTATGAAATATTAACGAACAATTTAAAAACTTACTTTTTGTTTTAATTTCTTTTCTCGCTTGTTTGAATACATGACTAAACTTACAGGCTGCCAAAGATGATGCTTTTGTTTTTCTACATTTTGTATACATTAAAATACTGTGAAGTCTTTTGACAAAACTATAATTTCCAGAAACAGGACGAAACGGATTGCTTGGTTTCACCTCCGACATTTTATACATAAGACCCTGCATTAAACCATCTGCGATTCCTTCTTTAATCATAATTAAATTGATGTTGCTTTTGTGAATGTTGTTTTTCAATTCGATGTTAATTTTAAACGTATCATTTCCGTTGAAAGGAATAAAACCTTGGAGAGATTTTGCCAACTTGATTTTTCCTTCTAGGCCGTCGTCAAGAGCGAAAAAGTCCAAAAATCTTTTATCGTTAACTTTCATTTTAAATTTTGAACTGTCATCTGCTTTGAATTTTGCCTTGAATAATACAATGCCTTTGTTTACTGATTCACTAAAAATGCAGTTTTCAAGAGAATCTATAAAAACAAAGAAATTTTAAGTGTCTTTCATAGCTACTTGAAATGATTCTGTTGCACTTCCTTCTGTTCTAGCTAAATCCTGTGGTCAGGATGATTGTTTGGCCTTACCACACGTATCTGGATTTTTAACAATACAGACATTTTATTTCTCCATATTTGAAGAACATGCGCCACACCGTATTGTTTTTAAATCGTATTAACCCGTCCACACGAATACGCTAAATCGCAAAAATACGCATAAAAGTGTACAAATCGTTGGAGTTTGTGGCTTGGATCCCAGTTTTGATGTTATCGTATTAGAAAATCTCCGTTTTAGCTGCCCACACGTATTCAACTAGCCGGCGTTTTCAAAAATATACAGTCTGAAGAGCGTATTCAAAAACCAAGGACAGAAGGCCAAAACGGAGAAAAAACCTTCGTTTATGAAAATACCCGGTTGCGTGTAGACAAGGCCTAAATCGATTCAACAAACAACTAAAAAGGTTTGTGCCCTTTCCAATAGCAATTTTCAGTAGACGATAAATCAACAACGTGTTTGAGTAGTATTTCATTTGCGTTTAGTGTAAGTTTGTATTTTGTGACAGTTTAATCAGTATTTCTTGTTTTATGTATATAAATTAGAAATGCGTGACACACGCATTAGAAATGCATATGTAACTCATGAGCAATACTGCAAACAACTACAAACTGAGTGATTACAGAACTGCAGCCGATAATTTTATGATTTAATTGGTTTTACTTTACAGCAAAAATAACTATAAAGTAAATGGTTTGAACAAACCATGTAAAAACATGTAAAAATATCTACAAACATGTAAAAATAACTACATCGATTTTTTTCAACTAATAAGTGCTAAAATATACATCACAATCTTTCCAAAAATAGTATATGCAAGGAATTTTATATAATGTGGAATGTTTAATTAAGAATAAATAAAGCTACTACATATCTAGTGTGTCTTTATATTTAGCAAACATAAATCAATGCGAGAATCAATAAATTAAAATATACATTTTTATAATTTTGTTCAGAAACTCACCTTTTGCCTGGGTTTTTGGAGTGTACAACATCATCAAAAATATAAATAGTATCTTCATCTTGTTTTTTTCCAGTGTTTTGTATCCGACCGATAGACTTGCTCTACCTTTTTACAATTCCCTTCGTTCTTTTATCTTAGAGCTGAGGTACTTAGCTATGCAGGCTTTTCGCCAGCAAGTAAAAACGTGTCAATATAGCTATAAGATGATACGCCCACGTTCTTACGCATTTCGCCAGTGAGAAACAAAGATCAAAGATAGCATTGTTTGTGCAATATTTTGACTGTTGTAATGTAAGCTTTCTATATTCTTTTGCAGTTCAGTTCTAATGTGTCCATGCTAGGCAGTTAATTGATCATTTTAGTGCGTTCATGGTTATACATTTCATTTGAGTTTTCTTTTCTTTTTTTTTCTTTTATTTCGCTTAATGACGTTTCATAACAATTATGCACCAATGTTCAATTATTTTGTTTTTCCTCAAATATGAGATTTTTAATGTAGGATTTAGGTATCCTAGCTGCTGTGAAAGACGAAATCAATTTTATTGGATGCGTGGTCTCAAAGTTTGCCACTCTTCTTTATATTGCATGTTAGTGATTAAAGAATTTTTTGCGAGGGTGTATTTATTCTGAATGATTTAAAATTACTGCTGACAGAGCTATTTGCCTATTTCAATAAAATGTTGCAGACTCTCCTATACAAAAGTCTAGAAAATTCAAGAGCAAATTTTCTAAGACAACCCATCTGTGTGCTCAGTTTGCTTGATAGAGTCCATTAATTATCATTTATCAAAGACGAGACCCATTTTATATGTTACAAAATAATTGTTTATGTAAGAAACAAAGATGACGAATGTGTTCTTGGGATCTACTATCCATGTTAAAGAAAGTATTTGTATGAATTTGATTTTCAAGGGAATTTTTTCGTTTTCATTTTTCTTTTGTAATTAAAAAAAATAACATTACAATTCGTTGTTCATGATTACTTTTTGATATTATTTATCTATGAACTATTTCTACGTCTTAATGATTGGTTAATTTGTCAACGTTATTATGAACTGAAACATAAATATGAATATATATAAATATGTAGATATAATTCAATGCTTAAGTGTTTTTGAGAATGGCACTGACATATTGCACTGACTATGTAGCTATAAATATTGAATTCTCGAACATAATATACTGAATAAAGACAAGGAAAAAAACTTGACAAGAGAGCGTACGGTTCTTTGCTGAACGTTGTAGGCGTATTTTTTAAATATGTGGGCTCAAAATTTATGATCTAAATTTTAAAAAAAGTAAATTGTGCTGTTTTTAATTTAAACTGGTCCAGCATCTATGGAAAGAAAGATTTAAGAAATACAAATGAAAATTTAAATGAGAGAAGACTTGCATTTGCTATATTATGGTGTTGCTATATAGGTTTCCAAGAAAATGCTTTTTTGCTAACAATGCCTTATTTCTAAAATAAACGTTTTACTTTTTTGTACGTGCAGTATTTTCTTAAATTTTACACGTATCATTTGGGTATGTTTACGTATTTTTAATTTTTGAGACTTTTGGCACGCGATTTGATTCAAGATTTCATCATCAAAACACTTAACATTTAGAAAATACTTGTGCATGAAAGGGCTTTGAGATCAATGACCTCATATTTACCTCATGATATCGAGAAAAAAAGAAATCCATTTCCCATATTATAGATCTTCATTAAAAACCAAAGGATCCTTTGGAAATTCACAAACCTTTCATGTAAACGAAAACTGACTAACTCGAATGAAGGGTCTATATAGTTCCCAGATAAATAATTAAATTTCCATGTCAATCCTATATAATTTAAATCCTGATTAGATTTTTTACTCACAGTATTGTTATTTGAACTTATACAACAAAGAATGCGTACTTCACATAGGTGAGGTGATTTTACGAAATAAATTTTTTAATAACATAAAATCCTATTATGTAACTCATGTTTTAAATTTTATCATATTTTATTTGCTCTGTTTTAGCATTGACAACACTTTACCTATACCTACGAAATATAATTAGATTAAAGTGTGCTCGATTTATCGGAGACAAATCTTTTATGAAGTTTAACTATTTATCATCATGTACAGTAGAAAACTATCCACAGTTATGTTTTTACAGTTTCTTCAAATGAGAATGATTTAGACAATATGATATTACTTGTCATTTGTTCTGAGTAAAAAGAAAAAAAATTCTTTCATTATCTCTCTGAAAATGTCAAAGCGTATTGTTTTCATTTGTAATTTTTGTTTAAATATAAAAAAGCGAGTTTAGTTATAAAACTGAGCTAATTATAGTGTAATAAAGGTTTGATTACCTCTACACCTTCTGGAAATGTTCAACTAACGCTTCAGTGAACACACTCTTGACACATCTTTAGCAACTTTCAGTAGTCTTTTAAGTCACAGCATTGAATATTGCTTTGTTGAATATTTGAATTTTGTTAATACAAATAAAGACTCTTTGAAAATTTAGATAATTTGACTCATACCGAAAAGTTCTTTATGCATCTCACATAGATGAATGGTGACGCACTTGGCACAAAAAACGATTGAGTTAGCTAAAGTATTCACAAAGGTATGATAGGCTATTTATGACAAATTTAGTATTCATTCCCAATGTAGAAGCTAACACCAATCTTTGATGCTTAACATACATATACCTGTTGTTTGGGTCCTTTGGGGGTAAGTATTCTTTGATTTAAAATAATTTTCCTTTCATGAATTCATAATCAGGAAAGTTGCAGCCAAAACCAAAAATTTGTTGTTCTTCATAGATTAAAGATAGCTATTTGAGACTAAGTCATTGGCATTGTCATTGGCACAGATTCATATAGTCAAGCTTGAAAGAAAAAATTTAGCAAACAGTGCATCTTTGTATAAAAAATGCGCAGACAGGTTAGTAATCATTTATGAATTGTAGCAAGTGATGCTGTTAACTTTTATTTTAGCTGTAATGATAGACATTCGTGTAAACTTGGTGTAGTCACTAGATAACGAGTGACTATAGTCTTTTTTTATTAGAGTCTTTATTCGCAAAACTTTGGTTTCCTAAATATGAAGTCCGAGTCTGAGAAATAAAAAATTCTTTATTGTCAGATTTCCTGCTACGAGAAATGGGTTTCATTCAGCAGAAGAACTTCTACAACTTCTACAATTTATAGCAGCTAAAAAACTAGTTTTATTCAGAGTTAACACCAAATTACAATAAAATCGCTTTACATACACACGAGCTTTGCAAACAGAGCTTATATTGTTTTTATTCTTGTTTTTGTTTGAGCATACCTTGATATTTGATGATTTTATGCTTTGTATTCTTTCATTCTTTACCACAAACCATAGAAAAAGCTTTCATAAAATGCGATCCGCTTTGTTTGCAAAAACCATTCTTTGATAAGCTGCGGCTGCTGCGCTCTGTTGTCAAGGCATTTTTTGGGACTGACATCATACGGATGTTGTTGATCAAGTACACGACGTTTCATTCACTTGAATTATCAAAATTCGAAAATTCACAATTCTGAATGCTGGTAAACAGCAATTAAAGGCATAGTGTTCGTTTGTAATACTATGAAAAAGCAATCGATTTTAACTGCCTTAATTTTTTACTCCGTCTCCTTCCTAAACACAAACTATCCCCCATTTGTTTGTTTCCTCATTTTCTTCAAAATTTCTTTTAAATATGAGCATTTTCTTTTAAATTTCCTTTTAAATTTCCTTTTAAATTTCCATTTAGTGAGACATATCGAACTGAAAGTTTCCATCGCATCAAGTCTATTTTTAGAAAGACTCAAAGTATGGAGCAACAATTCAAACACAAAAAACCTTATTGTATCGAGAACAAGTTGCAATTCCAGTAGAACTCGTTTAAGCAGCCCCTGATGCTACTGTCATGCAGCATTATAACGCCAGTTGTTCATCTTCCATGCAGGCAGTATAAGCTGTTTGGTCGGTAGCCATGGCCAATTTCTATGTCAGCTCCTTGTTTATTAATTTATTTATAGTATTTCGCATTGGTCTTAGTTGATTGTTGTCTGTTATTAATCTTCGCTATTTAACTTTTTGAACTAAATACCGTATTGTTTTATACGACACCTTCAATAGTTCAGTCCAGTCAAGAGCTGCATCACAGTCATGCATTTGACAGTTATCCCTGTCGCTATGTTGTACAATTGAAGAATTGAAAGTTAAAAAGTTCCTTTAAGTTAAAGTGTGATGTAAATTTTTACGAAATGTTAGTTATTGAGCTAAATAAGCGCGCGAAGGAAGCTGGGTAACTTTAAAGAATAGAGTCTGGGAGAGCAATGAATGCCTTTGCCCAGTCATACGTCACAATAAGAAAGAAAATTGACTTATATATGTAATATTATCGAGCAGAGCACGGAGCACATATGAATAGTAGATATAAGTATTTATATATTCATAAAGTATGTTCTCTGTAAATTAAGTGTTTTGCTGGGAAAAAAAAGTTATAAAATAAGTAATTTTTCTTTTCATCATTTTATATACATGGCATTCTCTTCAACTCATCAAAATTTAAAATAACATGATGCATGCCATCCATTTTGTGAAGAACACAGCCGTAGAATTGAAAAATGTCGTCAAAATGCTAACATCCATGATATACATCGTTTGCAACAATCTTCTATTGTTATAAATTATAGTAAATGAATTTAAAATTAAATTGATATAATTAAATATCTTTAATTTGATAGAACCATATTTATAAACAACTATATTAAAACTAAATGTCTCTTTGACTCAAAGTGAAAAAAAACATAACTTGCTGGTTGGCCAGCGCTTAAATAAATGGCTTGAAGAAAGCTGCCATTTATATTGTAGCTAAAACTTAGATATAGTTACAAATGACACAAAAACTTTCGTAATGACTAAATTTTCTGCACAGCAAAGTTAAATTATTTATATTATAATACAATGACGTAAACTGTAAAATGCACAAACTTAATAATTAATGGTTCAGACATGAAAAAAGAAATATATATTATAAATCAAGTTAATTTTATGTCATCAATCTTTGTAATAAATCATGTCCTTTTGAATTGACTTTTTTCTAAAAGAAGAAATACATATTAGAAACAATCGTTGAACGTATAAATATAAAAATATTTTGCTGTATTTTATCAAACGCCACATGTAGAATTAATAGGCTATTTATCATTGATAGGCTATTTTATTCGATTATTATCCTAACACAAGCAATTGCAACTAAATTCATACTTACTGTTTTGACACCATCGACCTGCAAATCCAAACAAGCATCTACAAGTAGGAAGACCTCTTCTGCCTCTTGATTGTTTTCTTCTGCGCTTTATCCTACAAGATCCACCATTTTTGCAGGGATTTGGGAAACAGGCTTTTGGGAATTCTGTCAATAGATAAGAGTAAATATTTTCATAACAATAAAATTTTTGAAATTTATATATTTGATCGCAATTATTATTAAATTTCATTGCCAAAACAATCATAAAGAAGAAAAGTAAATTAATTTTTTGCGAGTTTTTAAGTATGCCTTACTTTATGCATATTTAAGAAAAGCTAATTTGCTTTCGCTAATAAAATAGTTTAGTTTATTCATAATTCAACTCACCTTGCCAAGGTTTGAGATTCAATACCCTGCTTGAGTCGCAGACATTCTTGTAATTAGTAAGAAAAGCATCTCTTTGAACTGACACAACATCCACGTTGTTACAGACAACGTCAGACAGCTTACGTTGATTGATAGCTCTACGTTGACGAGATGTAAAAATGCCTCTCCTTTCATAGTAAAATCTGTCTCCGTCACGAACACGCTCGAATTGATCGATCACTAAACATGTAAAAGTCGGTCCAAGTATTGGATCTGGCAAGTCATCTGGTGTTTCATATCGTGAAAAGCGTTGTTTACTTCTGGGAATATGTGGAACAAAGCTTTTATCTCGTGGGTTTTCACCAATACCAGCAGGAAACACATCAGTATTTTGAGGTTTATCGTTGTAAACTTCTTTGAGACTTTTTTAAAACTTCTGGTTTAAAGAGATCAGTGAGTTCATCAAAACTTTTTACATTAGAAAGATCAAGATTTGCAGGATACAATCCAGGATATTTACGTTGACATGTTGCTAAAATATCACTATAAAAACTTAGACCATGTTCACGTGCACGTTGCATGTTCAAAGCTGCAAGATTTAGACCCTCTCGACTGATTTCATCACGTTGAAACATTTCATTTGTAAGTCCTATCGCCATTTCATTGTCCATTTCTTGAGAAACATTGCCAACCAAACCAATAATCCAGCCATCAATTCCGTTGAGTTGGGCAAGTGTGTTGTTAAAGAAAACTTGACGCAGGGGGACTGGAGAGAATGGGAAAGGACTGTAGTCACGTTTAAGAAAATCGAATTTAGGTCTGACTAGACTATGACCCAACCGAAATGCTATTGTAGAGAATTCATTAGAGATCCCTGGATCGATTTTAGGTCTGTATCGTTTGTACCGAGGCAAAGCATTTCTTCCTATGAGAATTGGCAGCCATTCCTTGAAGGTAATTTGTTGAACCAAGGCGCCAACAATTTTTCTTGCTTCCTGATAAATTTTCTCCTCGTCCCAGAAAGGATTGATGTTTCTTAGACCAGTTGCAATACGATTGTGTTCCCGAACCCAGAGTGTGTGCATAGATGCTAAAGCTGCTTGTTCGTTTACACGAACGTCACCTGCTAAAAAACAAGATCCAAGATTTTCACAAAGGTTAAGAGGCTCACCCAATTGAGTGTTATCAATTGGAGGTAGATCATCACCAGAAGTTGCCAACAACGCACGATCATCTAAAATATAATTGAAACTTTCAATGTTTTTGTATTAGCTAATGATTAATGATTACGTATGATTTGTTCATCACTTTCTAATTATTTCTTCTTTACGTTGAAATTTAAAGTACTCACTGGTATCACGAAGTCTGAGTGCTAGATTATCAGTTGAACCATAAATCATAGAGCCATCAATATATGCTGTATTTACATTGATTTGTTCTCGTGGCTCCAGTTGGTAACCATCAATTTGACATCTTGCTGCAGATCTAATCATTCTGATGCAAGACCTGTTATTTACTGGCAATATTGGAAAGCATGGATCGACAAAATCTGCTGCACTGCCATTGCAACTGTAGAAAAAGAATTTTAGAATGAGTCATGAAGTAATTTTGTTATATTTCATTTACTCATGAACTCATACTTCAGAGTGTTTAACAAAATTATGCTTGTTTTTTGGGCTAAAAACTACTTGTGTTCCAGCGAAATGGAACAATTTATGAAAGTAATAAACTTCAAATAATCTATTTTCAATAAATATTGTGATGGCACCTTATACATATTATTAACACTGGATTTAATAAGTTTTTTTATTCGTTAAAAGATAAACTTTTCCTGATTTTTACTTCATGAGAAATGTAACGTATACTTACGGCACATCAGCACATATATCGCCATTTTCAGATTCCGGTGCCAATGTTAAATCATGATCAAGAAATTGTCCCCATTGCATGAACAAATGTGTTATGCCATCGCGGTTTGGTTGATTCTTGTTTTGAATTACAATGTATTGATCGGTCACATTGGATGGATTAGGTAGGTCTGGTGCATTAGGTTGATCTAGTCCTCCACCTGCAGGTTCACTCAGTCCTTCAGCATCAAAGTATCGAGCAGGAAGCAATCGTACAAACACACTGTCAGCTGCACCTCTTGTTGGATTTAATAAATTGTTACATGTTCCGTTTATCGTGCGATATCGAAATGTTTCTGGTCCACATTTTATATCTTTCACCTCTGGAATACATCCTGTCTCTTCTATTAAGTCTTCAAGTGCCTTAGTGGATAACAATGCTTGAGGTCCAGCGTGAAATTGAGCATTTGGGTTGACTAAAACATTGAATTTGTTTATGTTAAAGTGAGGCCAAAATCAATTTTGTCAAAAGAGCAACAAACTTGTGCAAATTATTATTAACGTTACAAATATTAAAGTGATTAATGTAGCAAAAATCAAATTTGGTAAAACAACTACAAGCTTACGTGAGTAAGGAGAGTTCAAGGCTCCAGTTTATGTTTTATATAACAATCAAATTATTGGAATGATTTTATAAAAAAATATATGTTTTACTAACTTGTAATTTTCATTTGCTTTACGGTCTCTTGATAAATATGGTTGAATTTAGAAGTCGCTAATGATGATCGTTTAACCCTCTGACTTTTGGTCGACATTAATATACTGTGAATTTTTTTAGGAAGAATGTAGTTTCGAGAAATAGGACGATAGGGATTGCTTGGTTTCACCTCCGACATTTTATACATAAGACTGTGCATTATACCATCGGCGATTCCTTCTTTAATCATAATCAAATTGATGTTGATTTTGTTAATGTTATTGTTTAGTTCGACGTTTATTTCATATTTATTTTTCCTATTAAATGGTATTGATCCTTGCAATGATTTCGCCAACTTGATTGTTCCTCTCATCTTATCATCCAGAATAAAAAACGCTGCAAATCTCACGTCGGTAATTTTAATGTTAAACTGCGAAATACCCATCGCATTCAATTTTCCCTTAAACACCATAGCACCTTCATCAGCGGACTCACTTATGATACAACTTTCGAAAAAGTCTGTAATAAGAAAATTTAAATGCATTAAAAAACGAGAATAAATTATTTCAATATTTTACAATAAAGCTACCTTTTGCCTGGGTTATGTTGATGTAGGATATGAGCACCAATATCAACACAACTTTCATATTTCATTCAATGTCACAATATCTTCTGATTAATGAAATGATCTTCACTCTAAAAAAGTATCTTCTGTAGAAATGTTCCTTGTTCAACTAACCAACTCGCTATGACTTATTAGGCTATGTTCCTCGTCTTATATAGCCAAAGTATTCGTTGGTTACCGTTTTGTTCCTTATTGTGATTGTTTTGCCAATGGAACAAAAGTTCTCTATGATCATACGCCCATCTAAGTTCCGGATAAACAATAGCATCTGTTTTAAAAAAAAAGCGGTACGACTGTATTTATACATATTTTATGTATTTAGTTTTGACTGCTATTTTCTGCATTTGTTGCGAGGCGTTAAAACGTCATTGTGTTTATTTGTGGTTTTCTGTTGATAGGCATTCATAACAGTGTAGTTTATGTAAACATGTTTCTTATTTCTTCGTAAAATTTTGCTTTTCTTTCAAGCTTTTATCTTTTTTTTCCTTTGAAATTTGCGTGGTTTTTATTTTGTATAATTATGGTTTTCTAAGGGCCTGTTTATACGAAGCCGTTCATTTTAATTGAGCAATTGTGAAACTATGAATCCTAGACTTAATTCGATTTTTAAGTAATGTTCATTTCTCTATAGAGTGTAATATAAAAATTAACTTCAATTAGTCATGTGCACACAAGATAACACTTAATTGTCTTCAAGATCTTCTTATAATCGTTTTAGTATGCCTTTACATATCATTTATTTAACAGCTAAAAATCTTTTACCAAAAGTTGAAACGCAAGAGTAGAAATTAGCGGTTGATCATCAAGCTTTGATACATGGATACTTAAGAACATTTCAGTTCATAATAAAAGTTTAATAAAATGATTTCATGCATCCTACTCACGTGTATCAAACATGTTTTAGACACGTTCCTCATTCCAGACACAGGAAAGTCCTGACGTGCAAAAAGTTACGTATTCTGACGTGGGAGTGGCATATTATAGAAGAAATGTAAAAAAACTATTTTGCTTTTCCAAGTATTTTTGTGTATGTTCCATTGGCAAGTTTATTTGCCTTTCTTGAATTATACTTCAAACACAAAGTCTATGAAAGAAGCTTACTTTAAATGTTCCATGAACTATAAAATTTATTTTTATCAATTCAACGTTCCTATTGTAAATTCTTTATCCATACTTTGTTTCTATCTGTCCATAGAAAATCTTTGGCGAAATTATTTCTCTTGTAAAATTATTTCGACAATAACGATATTAGCCTATTTTCGATTAACGTATAAACGGAAATGTTTGTTAAGTTGTAGCATATTATATAACACTTTGTTTTTACTTTAAATGGAAAAAATCTAATACAGCTTATTGAATATTAAATTACTATTTCCATTCCCAAATTTCTTACCAATAAAATGGAACATAGTCAAAAATTTCGTTTTCGCTTGAACAAATACAAGTTAAATATTGACAAAAACAAATAAAAATTATAAATATAACAACTTGATGAAAAAAATACTAAATTACTGCCTTTCGTCTCGTCGTTGTGGACACTGACTATTTGAAAATTACATAACCACTTAAAATGCTTCCTTGTCAACAAAACACTTATGTCGTCACAGCTTCGAAGGGAAGTATTTTTTATGAAATCATTTTGTTTTCTCAAATTATATAACTTTTAAAGTAAATAATTGAACCCAAGAGTATCACATTCATTACATGTTTATAGATGTAGATTTTCCAGGTTAGTAGAGTCCTGAGAAGGACTGTTGATATTGATGTTGATGTTGATCTAGACTCCAAAACCCATGTTCCGTGTGCAGTGGTTTAGTTCCCCTTTTTATTACTGCATGTCATGAATATTGAAAGTAACGTAAATGGTGACCATTCATAATTTTAGAGAATGTTTTAACTTGAAAGCCTCCCATATTATGTTCTTTTTGGGTGTTATTTCCATCAGAGTGTATAGACATTTAGAAGTACGTATTCAGCAGCTATATATTGTCACAGCAACTAACATTTTATAAACCACGTTTTCATTGCTTATTATAGATAGATATTTTTAATGAAATAAAATAAATAATTACAGTTTAATGAAATGAATTCGATTTATAAATTGTGCTTTTAAAGAGCGTTATAAATTTAGGAAATTTGAAGTAAAGATTGTATTAGTATAAATGTAAATTAATATAAAAGTTTATTTACGTAAAACAAAACGCTGAGTTCATGTTTCAAGCGCAGGAAATTTTGTGTTTGGCTTTTGTAGTTGTAAAATATGCTTATTGAAATTTGGAAAAATCGAAACCTAGCTGCCTCTACGAAATAAAGTTGTGGAATATTCACTCATATGGCAACATATCTATAATTGTATCAATATGTATTCTAAGGTATGTTTATTTTTGCCACGACCTTTAACAGCATGTTGTATATATAATTTACATAGCCAGACTAAGTTTACACATTCTTGTATGATAAAACTTTGTATGTATAACAGAGTTTTGTAAGGACAGGTAAGTTTTGAAAAAAATAAAGTTATGGTAAAGATTGTCTCACTACACAGTTTTCCTTTGAGAATATCTTGAATGAAATTTTATATTTCATCACAACAGGAGATTTATTTATTGGCAATTGTTGAGAGTTTGTGTTTGTTTATATCGACTGTTGTTAGGAGTTTTTCGCTTCTTTCTATGTTTCTAATAACGCTATTTTAAACAATAAATGCGACTTTAGATGTGTTGGCCACAAGTCAAAACAGGAACTAATTTGCCAAACATGTCTACGATCATTGACTATAAATAATGTCTAAGTTCACAACCTTAGAAAGAATTGCATGAAGACAGCGTGTCTTAAGTATGATTTATCGTCTTTTGTATGGAAATTTTTAACAATATTTTTATGATTAAGGATGTACATCGTCCAAGCTACTGCAGGCTAACTGCAGGACTGTTGGTGTTGACTAATGTTTTGACAACCTAACAGTAGTCATCTTCAACGAGTTGATTATTATTAGGCTTCATAATACCATGGTTGTCTAGTATGTTAAAAATGATATGTTTCTTTACGTATTTTAAAAAAGTTTTGAAGCAAAATAATTTTGACAAACATAAAGTTATGTTCTTAAATCAGCAAAAATTTATTGCCTAAATTTGTAAGCTAGACATTTTCCAGCAAAGATCAATTTTGAGACCGCTTTAACCGTGTAGTGATGTAAACATTGTGCGTATAGATTTTATCTAGATTTAAATACAACATTAGCGTCAAAGGAAATAGCCTATACTAGACTAGTAGTTTTTCCCAAACACGCACTTTAACTTACGCAGTTGACCTTAAATCTTTAAAATTTTGACGAAATGAGGCTTAAGAGAGGTTTAGCTCTCTACAATAAATGCAGTGTCATTGGTGTTTCCTGATGCAGGAAGTATAGCATCCTCCGAAATTAACAAAATCTCAACTCTCAATTTTATTGATTTCAGAACATCTGGTAGAACTGAAATGGTATTTGACTTTTCAATTGCTATCGAAAAAGGAACAGAAATAAAAGCCGTTTCTCCATCCCCTTGAGATATGTGCACATTTCAGTTGTCGACATATCTTTCTGATGAAACGCCTTAAGGGGTCTGTGTCTGCGTCCAATTGTTTTGTGAAAACATTCGCTTTCGGTTATTAGATGGCTTCAAAATTCTTTTGTCAGTTCATGAGTGCCTTTGTTGCAAAAAAACATATAACAACTAAACTGTGCATTGGTAGAACATTTCTCAGAAATGTTGTAAAGAACATCTTCGTTAATAAGTAAATATAACTCTCAAAAAAGTATAGTGTTTTAGTACATTGTCTAATGTTTGGACATAACTTTGGAACTTGGAATAGCATATAACGATTAAACTGCTTTAACTTATTCTTTGCGTTAATGACATTGTTAATTGTGAAAATCATTTTGCAAACATAATAAAGTGCTACAGATAATACCATCCTATTTTTTTAATTGGGTGAAATATTCTAGAGATATTGATAATCAACTGATTTTAATATTGGATACGGTTGAAGACATTTATAAATATATGATTATCTTTTTGCTGGTGTATTCAAATACAATGACTTTTGAAAAAAGAGTTAAAGACTGCAAGATAGAGTTACATTGATATTTAAAATAAACGAACCTGCAAAATACCTGACCTGATGAATGGACAATTTTGAAATTTTTGTAATACAATTCTCTAGCAATGTATTGATATGAACACTAGCAGTATTTTCAAAAAATTATTTCGAGCGCCTACAACCGGAGAAGAATACGCGTAATAATGATTTTAGCCTTAAAATTCCAGAAGTAATAAAAGAATGGAAATCTGCTTGTCATTATAATAGGATTATATGCAATTATATAAATTAATCTATAATATTGGAAGTTTAAAACTATAGAAAACTATACAGTATTTTTTAGCTTTGATTATATTTAAGCCTAGTTGTATTCTTCTTTTGCATGTTTAATATATAGTTGCAGGATTTTAGTCAATTTTGGAAATATGTACATTTGAAAATAGCTTTCTCGAATGGTTAAATTTCATTCTTCATAAATTCACTAACAATAGCATTGTTATGGTAGCATTAAAATTTATGTAAACTGTTATAACTTAATGTCCTGTGTACAATTTTTCAATGGTGTTTTGTAAAGATCAATTAATATTCAGAGCCAAAGCTAGAACAGTAATTGGGGACAGGGGTAAGAGGTGTTTATTCATATATTCACTTTGTGCCAGGCTAGGTAATTTTCGTTGAAAGTGACTTTGCTTTCTATAGAAATTATGCAAGAAAATACATGTAAACATTCCACAATTAATATAGCCAACTTGGCGAATTAGCAAAGTCTCTCTCTGAAGCAAAAACAAAACATGTTTTTAGATCAATGTTGAATAAATACGAGCTTAAAAAGAGTAGTCAAAAAATTTCAAACAATTACATTTCTTATAGCATAAAATTATATAGTTACAAATGACACAAGAATTGTCCTAATGTCCAAATTTGCTGCACAGCAGTATTAACTTATCATCATAATCTATATTTAAATACTATGACATACATTACCAGAATGAACGAATTAAGATAATTTGTTGAATACGTAATGAAGGGAACATTTATCATTAAGTTAAACTTGCACCCCCATCCTTTACAACGTCCTCGATCTTTGAAATGGCCAATTCGATTAAAATTTTTCTAAAAATAGAATATTAAATTTATGTTAAAATTAAACAAGAAAATATCCATGAAAAAGAATATCGCTTTGTCTTGTTTGAAATTTGGTAAAATAATATTTGTTAGATATAAATTTCAAAAATACTAAGCCCTTAATAACCGAGCTTGAGGTCTTTACGGAGAAATAACGGACCGAGGTGTTTTTGTACAGACCGAGCCCGTAGAGCGAGGTTTGTACAAAAAGACAGAGTTCCGATATTTCTCAGTAAAGACCGAGAAAACGAGGTTATTAAAAGGATTGTTATATGGCATTATTTGAACTGAAACGAAGCTTGCTTTATTTCTCGTCCTTGCTGTTTTTACGGTTTGATTTTCACTTTGCTAGTTTTCGTCCATAAAAAATAAATCGTTTCAAATTGTATCGTCTGGATAGTTAAACTGTTTTCCAAGTATTTTTCTTTCGAATCACATTCGTAAATGGTTTTTTGTTTCGTTTATATTGCGTTTTGCTGTTTGCATTAGGAAGTTTGTTTACACTTGACTGTAAAATTACGCGTTTTGGACCGTGGTCGATTACGGAAAAATAATGGACCGGCAAAAATGTTTCTGAGCCAATGAAAGCGCACCATTTTGTCGGAGGTGACGCTTGCCATTACATTTGTAAACACCTTAAAGACAAATCCATTGGAAAGATTATATTCTTTAGAAAATATAAACCAATAGTGTTTTTCTAAATGAAATTTGAATTTAAAATTGAGAAGCTATAACTTATTTTGACATACACGGCATCCGCTATTGATAACGCTTGTCAATGAGCTTTATTAGAAGTTGTTATATTGTTTTTTCATTCCAACACAAACTACAGATACTAAGTGCAGTAATGACATTTATATTAGCTTATTTTAAATCTGCTCACTTACTGTTTTGACACCATCGACCTGCAAATCCAAACGAACATCTACAAGTAGGAACAAATCTTCTACGGCGTCTATGATAGAACTTTCGAAAAAGTCTGTAATAAGAAAATTTAAATGCATTAAAAAACGAGAATAAATTATTTCAATATTTTACAATAAAGCTACCTTTTGCCTGGGTTATGTTGATGTAGGATATGAGCACCAATACCAACACAACTTTCATATTTTACTCAGTGTTACAATATCTTGTGATTAATGAAATGATCTTCACTGTAAAAAAGTATCTGCTGTAGAAATGTTCCTTGTTCAACTTATCAACTCGCTATGACTTATTAGGCTATGTTCCTCGTCTTATATAGCCAAAGTATTCGTTGGTTACCGTTTTGTTCCTTATTGTGATTGTTTTGCCAATGGAACAAAATTTCTCTATGATCATACGCCCATCTAAGTTCCGTATAAACAATAGCATCTGTTTGAAAAAAACCGGTACTACTAAATATAGACATATTGCATGTTTAGCTAGTTGAGTGGCAAAACGTCATTGCTTTCACATATATTTGTTGAGAGGCAGGACAGTGTAGTGAAAGTAAATATGTTTCCTATATCTTTGTAAAATTTTGCATTTCATTCAAACTACTCGTATTTCTTTTCCCTAAATTATTGTATTCTGATGAGTTTTTCTCTGGAAAAACAAAAGAGATTTCTTTGAGTTTAGCGTGTCTTCGTATAGCTACATTGGTGATTTTAGCTGTTTCAATTATCTTTTGACATGTATATTTTGTTATGATAATGTCGATGGATAAAGTGTTCAGTTTAATTGAGCAATTATGAAAGTATGAATGCAGAATTTAATAGAAATTCTAAGTAAAGTTCAGATTTTTGTAGAATAATATAACAATTAACTGCAGTTTATTCCGTGTTGAGCGCACGCAAGTAAATCTTCTTCAACTTGAAGACCTTTTTTATATTGAAACGCAAGAGAAAAATTAGCGATAGATCAAGTCTTGATACATGGATACTTTAGAACATTTCAGTTCATAATAAAACGTTAATAAAATGATTTCATGCATGCTACTCACGTGTATCAAACTTGTTCAAGCACGTGCCTCATTCCAGACAAAATGTGAGAAATCACGGATGTACGAAAAGTTACGTATTTTGAACTGGGAGCGGCATATTAAGGAAGCATATTTGTAAAATTAAATATTTTCTGTTTTCAAATACATTAGTGTTCTTTGAATAATTTTTGTAAAGTTCTTTTGCTTTTTTTTGAAATATTTTGCTTTAAAGACAAAGTCTTATAATTTGTATATATAGCTACAGCTTTTAGCTATATAATAAACACAGTGCAATAAAATTAATATACTCGTTGACTAAATCGGGCAAAACATCTCATTACTTAATTTTGGTTATCGTGTTTTAAAATCACTAAAATAAACTATTTTTTGTATTGCACTTATTGACAATAGTTTCACAAGAAAATCTGTGTTTTTATTTATTTTTGTAACAAATTATGTATACTTAGGGGCTGATTCAATGAGTAGCCGAGTAGCTGGGGATTCAGCCTAGCATTAAATGATTTTGGCAAATGGAAACAATAAAATTAATATACTCGTTGACTAAATCGGGCAAAACATGTCATTTTGGACGGTAAAGTTATCAGTATAAGAGGGAAAACAATGAAAGTAGTTAAATCAATGATGAAAAATTGATTTATGTTAATTCAAGATTAAGGGTCGGTTTAACGAAGGCGATTGAGTAACGGTATCTTCTTCAAAGATCTCAAAGGAAAAAATGTACAATTCAGTTAAACTGTGCAATTAATAAAATACAATCTTGGTACTAAATTTACAAGTTCCATTATCGTATGGCAAATACAACCACCTTTTCTAAAAGTTTGAAAACTTGCAATTACTATATACAACGAATAACGTTATCCTGGCTTCGTTCAACCGACCCTTTCAAATTTTTTATCCTCACTTAATTTTGGTTATCATGTTTTAAAATCACTAAAATTAATTATTTTTTCTATTGCCCCTATTAACAATAGTTTCACAAGAAAATCTATGTTTTCATTTATTTTTGGAACAAATTATATATACTTAGGGACTGATTCATTGAGCCCGAGTAGCTGGGGATTCAGCCTAGCGTTAAATGATTTTGGCAAATGGAAACGATTCAATACTCATCATCAGATAAATCTTCCCGCACAGTTTCACATAATTCTGATTTAATATCTAGGCAAAACATTTAAAATCAAAACCACCAATTCGGCCTAGTTTGAGAATTACAACAGAAATGACCTTGTGGCGCCTAACAAACAGTTGCCTCCTTTCAATGCCTCGAAATTATTACAAGCCTTACTGAATCCCGGATTTGGGGGTTAAATAAACAGCTCCTTACATCAGTTTCAAATGAAAGTCTGTCGGCATTTGGTGAAATAAATAATATTTTAAAATATTAGAAAATTGGAAAAATATTTTCTCTCGTTTTAGATTATTTTGACAATATGACGAGCCTATTTCAAATATTCGGAACGGAAATGTTTGTTTTGTTTTAATGTTGTGACTGATTTTGTCCTTAGTTTAAATTCGACATATTCAACTACACTGCATTTTGTCCACTTTCTGTTGATGTTCATTTAAAAATTACGTAAACCACTCAAAGTGTGTATTTCAATGCGATAATGTACTTCCTTGTCAACAAATCACTCGTTTTTACAGTTTCGAATGATGTATTTTGAATGAAATCTTTTCGTCTTCGCAAATGATATAACTATTAATTATGATATAAAGACTCTTACATCCTATTTTCCGCGTGCTGCGTTTTAGTTCCCCTTAGAAATTATTTTAATCTTATAATTAGCTAAACGCGTAAATTAGAAAATCAATACATGGATTTTCTGAAGAATTTTCAAGGTAGGATTTAAACATCACAAAATTTATCGTTGGCTTATTGCTGTGACGACGGAAACGTGAATGGTAATTCATAATTTTGGGGAATATTTTAACTAGAAAGCTTCTCATATAATGCTCTGATCGGGTGTTCTTCAACGTATAGTGAATAGTATAAAGCAAATTCCGAAAAAGCAAGACATCTTGTGGTTGCAAAATATGCAGCAAAACAAGACGAGAAGTGAACTGTAAATTTTCGACTTTATTTTAAAGTCTTCCTCAGACAGAATGATCACTTCTCGTCTTGTTTTGATGTTTATTTTTCAATCTCAAAATGTCTTGCTTTTTCGGAATTTGCTTTATACTATATTTCTTTAAATTATCGGCCGGTCATGGTTTTTGGTATAGTGAATAGAGTCAATGAACATTTAGAAACACTACATATTGTCTCAGAAAGATTATTATAAACTGCGTTTTTAGTGCTTACTAGATATTTCTGTTTAAAAAAACAAATAAATTCAGTTTAATGTAGAAAAAACGACCATATGCAACATACTGCAAAATAATGCAACACAATATAGTTAGATCAGCTCACGACTCTTTAATTCTAGATAGTAAGTACATGATGCTTTTTGTGGAATATTCACTAATATGGCAACATATTTATAAACGCATCAATATATAGTCTAAAGTATGTATTTATCAATACTTGGCACGGCGTTAGGTAATTTGCATGGCCATAGTAATTTTGCATACGTATAACAAAGTTTAATCGTTTAATTGTGTCACACAAACACTTTCAATCATGCAGATGTAAGGAGATGTCGTCAATATATGGTAAGGATTGTTTAACTTGATTAAATTTTACACAGTTTTTCTTTGAGAATATTTTGAATGAAGTTTTATAATTCATCACATAGTTTATCGAAAGTAGTTGGGATTTTGGTGATTGCTATTACTAACTTTTACTATGATTCTGTTTTGACGCTATTTTGAAGAATGCGTTCACGCAGATTAACAAGACATAGTATTTTATACAGGGGCGGATTGAAACTACGTCACATTCAGCACGTGACGTAGTTAAATTCTTCACAGCAGCGGAAAAAATTAATCAAATTTTAAATGCCCCTAGCTCAAATTAAAAATAATTTGCCGCGTGTGGAACGAAGTCCGTTTTGTCGAAATGCCCCTAGTTGAAAATAAAAACAATTTGCCGCGTGTGGAACGAAGTCCGTTTTGTCGAAATGCCCCTAGTTGAAAATAAAAACAATTTGCCGCGTGTGGAACGAAGTCCGTTTTGTCGAAATGCCCTAGTTGAAAATAAAAATAATTTGCCGCGTGTGGAACGAAGTCCGTTTTGTCGAAATGCCCCTAGTTGAAAATAAAATAATTTGCCGCGTGGAACGAAGTCCGTTTGTCGAAATGCCCTAGTTGAAAATAAAACAATTTGCCGCGTGTGGAACGAAGTCCGTTTTGTCGAAATGCCCCTAGTTGAAAATAAAAATAATTTGCCGCGTGTGGAACGAAGTCCGTTTTGTCGAAATGCCCCTAGTTGAAAATAAAAATAATTTGCCGCGTGTGGAACGAAGTCCGTTTTGTCGAAATGCCCTAGTTGAAAATAAAAATAATTTGCCGCGTGTGGAACGAAGTCCGTTTTGTCAAAATGCCCCTAGTTGAAAATAAAAAACAAGCCGCGTGTGAACGAAGTCCGTTTTGTCGAAATGCCCCTAGTTGAAAATAAAACAATTTGCCGCGTGTGGAACGAAGTCCGTTTTGTCAAAATGCCCTAGTTGAAAATAAAACAATTTGCCGCGTGTGGAACGAAGTCCGTTTTGTCGAAATGCCCTAGTTGAAAATAAAACAATTTGCCGCGTGTGGAACGAAGTCCGTTTTGTCGAAATGCCCCTAGTTGAAAAAAAATAATTTGCCGCGTGGAACGAAGTCCGTTTTGTCGAAATGCCCTAGTTGAAAATAAAACAATTTGCCGCGTGTGGATCGAAGTCCGTTTTGTCGAAATGCCCCTAGTTGAAAATAAAACAATTTGCCGCGTGTGAACGAAGTCCGTTTTGTCGAAATGCCCTAGTTGAAAATAAAAATAATTTGCCGCGTGTGGAACGAAGTCCGTTTTGTCGAAATGCCCCTAGTTGAAAATAAAAATAATTTGCCGCGTGTGGATCGAAGTCCGTTTTGTCGAAAGGACTAAGAGCATTTTTCTATGCGTCTTATATAAAATTTTTATATATCTGAGTTTTACAAATGGAGAACAAATGAACAATTGTAGGCAGCGTATATCACTTACTAATACAGTAATACTGCATTAACAGACAATCTTTGGGTTAGTTAAAGTTGTTAAATTTATACCTAATTTTCTGGACATCCAGACACACCATAATATATTCACAATTAAAACAAAAGACAAAAAAGCTGAGGCTGTATAAAGCAACACACTCTAATAATATCAACATCATATATTATACTATAATCTCTGCTTTAGCATTGAGCACTCTATCTATACGATTATGTTTGTGCTAGCTACTACAGCTATCACCACAATAATCTTTTACTTATATATTTATTATTTATATATATTTATATTTGTAAAGTTCGTTTCGTGTTTAAACGTAAAGGTAGAGCCTGCATTATAGTTTCATTTATT
This sequence comes from Xenia sp. Carnegie-2017, assembly GCF_021976095.1. Lineage (NCBI taxonomy): Eukaryota > Metazoa > Cnidaria > Anthozoa > Malacalcyonacea > Xeniidae > Xenia > Xenia sp. Carnegie-2017. The sequence goes on along the minus strand of NW_025813482.1, from coordinate 8,780,627 downwards.
TTAGTATTTACGTGGAAGTGTTACAAAATGAGTGAGTCAAACTTTATTTATCAAATCGTAATTCATTATTATTGAAACGTGTTCAAAGGAACTATAACAGTTGCTTGACAATGGCTACAAGGAACGATTTTTATGTTGTGAAGACTACTGTGAAATACTGGTGAGCCATGAACATTTGATTGCCTTGAGACGAAATTCTGCCAAATGAAAGACACTAAAGATAAACTAGAAGATACATTAAAGATAAACGTCCTTCAATGAAGTCAACTTAGTAAAGTCTTCATATAATATTGTTGATGGGGGTTGATGAAATATTGCAGATCAATTGTAGATACGATTAATTTTGTCTTGAGCACCAAGAAAAACAACGACATATAGTGCCATACATTTATAGGCCATAGTGTATTAAATACCATGTACTTGTGGTTATATTGAACTGCAAATTGCAAAACAAAGGTAAAAGGTTCAAAACTACTGTATTTTCTATGAAATAACTACTAATGTTCAAGCTCTATCTTAAATTTATTAAAATAATTAATATTTTTCAATTAAATATTTATCTTTTCAGACTACCCATAATTTTACTGCTCGATAATGAAAGGATCTTTGAGCGATGCTTTGTCAGTGTAAACTTCAGGAAGATGAGATCTATAGCGTCTCTTGTAGGATGATGGTAAACAATATTGTGGTTTAGACATTGGTTACTGAGATATTCTGATGCTTTCTGCAAGAAAACTTTTCTTTATTGCTGAACAGTAACGTGGTTTAAGAATTGCTGCCTGAGAAACGCTGGTGCTTCAGTCTGAAAAGAACTACGTTTCATTGCATTTTATTCAGCTGATCTCTATCTAGTTAATACCATGAAATGTGAATAATTGCAATGAAAATTTCATGCAGGATCGGGTTATCGCCATTGCCCTAACTAATGCAGGAGCGGATCCAGGAGATTATGAAGGAGGGGGCTGAACTCTTTGAATTAGTTTGAAAACTGAAACTCAGATATATTATTCAATTTTCTTGGGTTTTTGTCTAGCAAAAGGGGTGGGGGTGGGGTGCTTCAACCCTGCTAATGTGCTTACAATTGCCATTTGATATATGCAAGAAACGTTCACTGTATCAATAAAACAAACACTAAACTGACCAGTTATTTCTTTGATATTAGCCAAGTATTGAGCTGTTAACGATTTTAATTCTTCTGTTGCTTGATAAGGCAACGTAGCTGCATGGTTGTATTTTATACATATGTGCAAAAAACAGATAACATACAACATGAATAAATTTATTGAAAATATATAATCCTTTTACATTGAAATATAAAAAGTTTATTCAGAATGAATGCGTTTTTGAAACACAAACATCCTTATACCGATGTAATAAATAATCATGGAATATTATTTTACTAGGTATGAAAATTCATTGTCTGTGAATATAAATTCAGCCTGTAGTTCTAAAGTAAACATTCATTAGTAGTTAGTTTAAGACAATTAAAAACGACTTAAAGCAAAAAATCCAGTTGGTTTTCACACTCTTCAGTCTTCACTTAATGGCAACAGCACGATGACTCTAACAAAAAAATATTAAACTTGAGTTCAATCAGTCTCATACAAGACTTTTTATTTGCAGAATTAAAACATATGAAGATGTTTTGATTATATGTCATGTTATAACAAAATAAATTCAAAACCGAGCAAGAGACATATAGCTTTAATAAAGTCACTATTTTAAAAATTGTAAGTACGTACCTCGCCATGGTCTAATATTCAGTCGCCTTGTTCTATCGCAAACTTCTTTACGTCCTTTTGCAAAGAAAGCTTTTTGCTGAACTGATATAACATCAATGTTGTCGCAAATTACATCCGACAACTTACGAGCTTCTATTGCTTTTCGCTGAGCATCCGTAAATCCTTCTGGCAATGGATTTGTGTAAAAGAATCTATCCCCTTGTCTTAACCGATCAAATTGATCTTTGACGATACAAGTAAAGGTAGGTCCTAGAATTGGGCTTTCATTTGCTGAAGAAATACGCGGTTTTTCACCAATGCCAGCTGCAAACACATCAGTATTTTGAGGTCGATTATTATAAACTGATTTAAGACTTTGCAGTACTTCTGGTTCAAAAAGTACACTAATATCGTCAAAACTTCTCACACGAGAGAGATCAAGTTCGCTGGGATACAAAAAGGGATAACGCCGCTGACATCTTCTTAGAAATGCGCTATAAAAACGTAGGCCATGTTCACGTGCACGTTGCATGTTCAATGCAGCAAGATTTAGACCTTCTCGGCTGATTTCATCACGCTGGAACAATTCATTTGTGAGACCAATCGCCATTTCATTGTCCATTTCTTGAGAAACATTGCCAACCATTCCAATCATCCAGCCATCAATCCCGTTGACTTGAGCCAGTGTATTATTAAAGAAAAGTTCGCGCAAGGGGACTGGAGAGAACGGAAAAGATTCATAGTCTCTTTTGAGAAATTCAAACTTCGGTCTGATCAAACTATGTCCTAACCTAAATGCTATTGTAGCGAACTCGTTAGATATAGAAGCATTTACTCTGGGGTTATATCTGATGTTTGAATCTAATACATCAGTTCCAATCAGAATTGGTAACCATTCTTCATATGTTATATGTTGAATCAAAGCACCAACAATTTTTCTTGCTTCCTGATAGATTTTTTCTGAGTACCAATGTGGATTTATTCTTGAAAGACGTCTTGCAATACGATTGTGTTCACGAACCCAGAGTGTATGCATAGCTGCTAAAGCTGCTTGTTCGTTTATTCGGTTATCACCTGCGAGGAAACAAGATCCAAGATTCTCGCAAAGGCTAAGTGGCTCACCTAATTGACTGTTGTCAATTGGAGGAAGATTATCACCAGAAGTTGCCAGAAACCTAAGATTTCCTAAAAATAAATACAAAAGAATTATTAGACTTTTATGAATTTTAGCAAACTTTTAGAGGCAGTTTTATAAAAGTGTCTGTTTTTGTTATTTGAAAGAATGTTGTTTTTGTTATTCTTACTTATACTTTGTATGTTTGACAATGTTTTACATATTCTTACCGGCATCACGAACTGCGTCTTGAACGCTTTCTGATGACCCATAAACCATAGATGCATCAAGATATGCAGTATTTACATTAATCTGCTCACGTGGTGTAGCTTTCTTAAAATCACATCTTGCCGCAGATCTAATTAATCGAATACATGGTCTTTGTCCAAAAGGCAAGATTGGGAAGCATGGATCAACAAAATCTTCTGCGCTACCATCGCACCTGAAATTTAAGAGTATGACAAAATAAACAATTTATTTCGTTTAACAAAAGTTTTTAAGTAAAAAAACAGATCATTTTACATACGGTATATTTTCACATATGTCACCATTCTCAGATTCCGGTGCTAATGTTAAATCATGATCAATAAACTGTCCCCATTGCATGAACAAATGCGTGATACCATCGCGGTTTGGTTGATTTTTATCTTGAATGACGATGTACTCATCTGTTACTTTGGAAGGATTAGGTAGGTTTGGTGCATTAGGTTGATTTAAACCTCCACCTGCCGGCTCATTCAGTCCTTCAGCATCAAAGTATCGAGCACGAAACATGCGGGAAAAAATAGTATCAGCTGCACCTTGTGTTGGATTATCTAAATTGTTACATGTTCCATCTATCGATCGATAAGCTTGATTTGCTTCGCATTGAATATTTGAAATCTCCGGAATGCAACCAGTCTCTTCTATTAGTTCTTCAAGACGTTCTTCTGAAAACATGCCTTCAGGACCCACATAAATTTCAGCGGTCTCGTCAACTGAAATAAATTCTTTTATTGAAATTTCATCTTTTTACATGATACAGACGAAATTTCCCAAATTTTTTGCATAATATAAATATATTTATAATAAGTATTAAAAGTATTAAAATTATAATATCTTACCCTCCGTTTTGATCAGTTTTTCAGCCTCTTTGCACACCTGATTAAACTTGCATGAAGCCAGTGAGTTCGCTCTTGTCCTTCTGCTCCTTGTTGCCATAAGGATGCTATGCAATTTTTTTGGTAATCTGAAGTTTTGTCCAGTGGGTCGGAAAGGATTACTTAGTTTTACTTTATCCATTACAGACAAAGCTTTTTTAAGCAAACTATCGGCGTAGCCTGCTTTCAAAACATACACCACAAGATTGATCTTATCAAGAAGTATATTATTTCTTATGTGCCTTAGCTCACAGGTTATTCTGAAGGTTCTTTCGGAACCAAATGGAATGAGACCAAAAAGTGTCTTATTTAATACAATTATTCCATTTATATTATCGCCAAGTACAAGAACTGCCTTAAATCTTCCATCGGTAACTAAAAGCTGGAACGCAGCGCCAGTTGTTGCTCTGAATTTCGACTTAAACACGCCAGTTAGAAGCGGTGTCTTTTCACTGATGATCGATTTTAAAAAAAAGTCTGAAAGAAGAGAAAATCTTGTTAAATCTTTGAAGGATAATATCTCCGTTGTTCATAATTTTTTTCGTCTAGCAATCAATATTAAAATGGGTATTTTCTAGATAAAAAAGTGTAGATAAAATTGTGGCAAGTAATTAGTTGAAGTCGCATGTACTAAATATAAACAAAAAGTCGTCTTTTTCAGTCTTCTAAATCATCTGCCTTCATTGTTAAATAAAGATTTTAATTTCCACTGATGTAAAAACGTTGTTGAGATCAGGAAAAAATAACAGTTTCATACGGTTGGTAAAACAAAATTTAGCTATTTATGAAAAAGGGCATCAACTTCAAACAGATTTGGCCATGAAACATAACGGCTAGATGTCTCTAAACAAGCATTTACTGTTTAAGGAAGAATATTTGTCGTTTGCTCCATTGATAAGATGTTTGAAGCAGTCTTGGTTTCTTACCTGTAGCTTGACATGTAGTAATGTACAAAACCAACAATAATATCAATTTAGTCGTCATTTTCGTAAGCTACAGCTGAACAGTTGAGTTGCTTGATCAGTAAGCTTGCTCTATCTCAGTCACCGATTCACTCGATCTTATATATCCATGCTGGTAATCGGTAATTACTTTAATCTCTAAGGAGAATTTTGTGTTGGAATGTCTTAATATCAAAACCTTTTGTATGTGCCATTAAACTCCCCCAGAAAAATTAAGATACCGACAGTTAATTGTTCACGAAATTTTTTGCTTGTATACAGAGACGCACGATCAGAGAGATTTAAAAAAACATCTAGCGATTTTAAGAATATGGGAAAATGGATTGTGCTTACGACGTAAACATTTTGCCCACTAATATAGACACTTCATGGGTAGGGATCGATACTTTGGGCTTTTTTGTTCAGACTACTTTCACCATAGTAATCCTCAAAAAAGGAGGTTTATGGAGCCCAGTATAAAAGTTAGTATTTCCTTAAAAATGATATATCTGAAAACACAACACGTTTGCCAACACAAATTCTTCACATGTGGCACACAAAATCTTCACGTGTACACTTCATAATTCCGAAGTGTTTTGCGACTATTATAATAATCTTTAAATAGGCATTCGCTGCCCACAAATGGCAGGAAATGTCTACTCAAATAGAGTGATAATTTGTTTAACAGTTTTACTGTTGGTCTCAGTGAGTTGTATTATTACAAGACATATAAATTGCTAAAGATTTTTACTCAAGATTATTCAACCATGTATTGAAATAGCTTGCTCAATTGTTGCAAGTACGACCATTTTATTAAATTTATAGCGTTTATCAATGAACTTGAATTCTTAAAAAAGACACATTTTAACTGCGATTACGTTAAGATTAGAGTCAAATTTATATTTAAACTTTGCATGTTATCTTTGTCCATCACCAAGGAGTATTTTATGCTCTTTTTTAATGATAAATGCCTCCAAAATTCAGTGCATACTGACACACTCTCAAAACCCTTAGAAAAATTTTCCTTGGTTGTTTTGAAGACTTATATTATACTTGAGAAAGACTAAGCGTGCCGAAAGACGTCAATTAGTCAAGTTTAGATTAACAGAATCTACCAAAACAGGTAATGTTGTTTTTAAAATGGCCATCATTGATTCCGGTAGCTTTATCGTTTTGTCAAACATGTGTATTATAATATGCATTTTCAGCTGTGCTAAAACCTTCATTGTATATTACTAATATGACTTCAAAACTTTTGTTGTTATATAACTTCAAAATCTTGTGTTACATAACTCAACACTGAAGTTTCACTTAGCAAAAATAGCAAATTCTAAATTATATAATTTTCACTTTAATGCTTAACATTTGTGGGTTCTTCGGCGCTCTAATGAACATTAATTTTTTGTTGATGTCCAAAACAAAATAACGGAAACAAGATATGACGTTTTTGTTTTGTCATCTGTACCACGCAAGGCTACACGATCCCATACCACGCTTAAGTATGAAGTGTGTATATACTGTTTGTTAGATTAACAACATGATAAAACAATTATGTTTACAAAGTACTTTGAAAGTTTGTCTTTCTTTACGCTACGTAAAAGATATAAACCTGTTACACTCAACGTTTACCAATTGTTTTCTCAGTAAACTTTTTTCGATGATTTTTCAAAATAAGAAAAAACATGCATATGACATAAGCAACTCACACAGAGAAATATATATACCCACTGAAGTATTTGGGTAAAAGGATGTTATGGTTTTTGTGATTATAAGCATCAGAACAGGAACTTGTTAATCAATATAGACCATTAATTCATCATATAGAGCATAATAAAAGTTGCAATTGATAGCTAGCTAAAGCTGTTTAAATTGCCCGTTACAGAATGATCGTTTATGTGTATAGCAAAATATACCAATGCTAAATATGTACAAGTTTCAATTTCTCGTCTATGGAGGATTAATATTTAAAACTTAATTGTTTTGCTAAATAATTATAGTTAAATATAGTTGTCTTGTGTAGCAAACCTTTGTTGTTATATAACTTCAAAATCTTCTGAGTTACATAACTCAACACTGAAGTTTCAGTTAGAAAAAATAGCAACTTCTAAATTATATAATTTTCGCTTTATCGCTTAACATTTGTGGGTTCTTCGGGGCTCTAATGAACATTAATTTTTTTATGGATGTCCAAAACAATATAACGGAAACAAGATATGACGTTTTTGTTTTGTCATTTTTTTGTACCACGCAATGCTACACGATCCCATACCACGCTTAAGTATGAAGTGTGTATATACTGTTTGTTAGATCAACAACATAATAAAACAATTATGTTTACAAAGTACTTTGAAAGTTTGTCTTCCTTTACGCAGGTAAAAGATATAAACCTGTTACACTCAACGTTTACCAATTTTTTTCTCAGTAAACTTTTTTCGATGATTTTTCAAAATAAGAAAAAACATGTATGTGACATAAGCAACTCACACAGAGGAACAAGAGTGCTGCCCAGAAAAGTATATTGCAATTGGAAATTACATTTGTAGCTATTTACAAACCTTGAATTTATTCAATCACAACTTAAATTATATTCATATCAATTTAAAATATTGACAGTATAATGCTCACCGATTGCTATGATTTAGTTTATAGCGCTTACTGATACACATTCATAATTTCCTATCATTTTTGTAGAGTTTGTCATGTTCTAGATTACAAGTAACTTAAAATTCATTTTAATTTTAAGGAATTTGTTTGTCAAAGGAATTGATGAATGCTCAATGAATAACGTCATATTAGTCTACCATAAATGCTTTATTTGAAAATCAAATATGAGAGTCCATTAGGATGTAGTTCTGAACATTACACTTGTGAGAAAAATGGACAAATTCAAGTCATAACGTTATACAGAAATTTTCCCTCTTTAGATAGATTTTTGTCCCTCAGTTACGGATGTTTGCATTGTTATTCGGAAACATATTTTGTTCGCATCTGTTCGCATTTTGTTCGCATCTGTTCGCATTTTGTTCGCATCTATTGTGAATAAGTCGTTTGTAAATTGCCGGTAATTGCTGTGATCTGTTCAGGGGGGTTTGTTCCAAGTTGGTATACCAACTTTCTAATGTAAGCCGTTGTATATAGTCAGTGCTGTATTTAATGCATTTTGCCGAGTCCCACTCAATGTTGTGCTTTGTGAGTCGGTGATGTTCGGCAATTTGATTAGCTTTGTCTTGTTTCTTTGTAGCTCGCTTATGTTCAATAAGTCTTATGTTTAAGTTCCTGCCAGTTTCCCCGATACCAACGTTTGAGATAGTTGTTTTTGTTGTGTAGAGTGTCCAGTGAATCACAAATGATTTGTGCACGTCTTGTTAATGTTCTGATTGTGGTGGCTTTGCGTGATGCAGGGTTGTAAGATGATTGGTCTAGTAGTCGGTCAGTGTGTGTTGGTTTGCGATAAACTGTTATTCGTAGTTTGTGATTGTCCTGTTTTATCAAACAGTCGAGAGAAGGAAGTGTTCCGTTTTCTTCGACATCTCTGGTAAATTGTATGTGGCTGTTCTGTTTGTTGATGTGAGTGTGAAAGTCATCAATTTCGTCTGCATGTAGTGCTGTGATTGTGTCATCTACGTAGCGGAACCAAAAAGGTGGTGCATCTTTGTAAGTCATGAGCGCCTCTATATATTGCATTACAATTTCAGCAACTACAACAGAAACGGGTGAGCCCATTGCTGTTCCATGTAATTGTTTGTAGTGTGTACCTTTGTACTGGAAGTAAGTTGAGGTGAGGCAGAGCTCTAGCAACTCCATAATGTCTTCTGTCGGTAATGGCAGTACGTCGTGGTGTTTGTAATGAGAGTTTTTGTACAAAGAAGTGCCAGATTAAGTGGAATACTCGTGAACAATGATTTCACATAAAAGACACTAGTATATAGTTGTCCGGTATTTGTATAGTGCTTAATTTTTTAATGAAATTTTCAGTGGATTGTAGCTTGTGTTTTGATTTGCTTATAAGTGGTTGCAGTATGTCAGCCAAGTAGTTTGAGAGTTCGTAAGTAGGCGAACCACAGAATGATACAATTGGTCGCATGGGTATTTTTGGTTTGTGAAGTTTTGGTAGTCCGTATAGTCTGGATGGTCATGGTACTGAACATCTAAGTCGATAGTAGACACGTTCAGATATAATGTTAGATTTTCTCATAGAGAAGATCTTGCTGTTAAGTTTGCGTACTAGTGATGGTGTTGGGTCTCGTTTGAGTTGTTCGTACGTTTGTCTGTCGCTAACAAGGGTGTCCATTTTGTCGAAGTAATCATTCCTGTCCATGAACACAGTCACGTGTCCTTTGTCTGCTGGTAAAATGACGATGTTGTTGTCGTGTTTTAGTCGTTTGAGTGCATGTTGCTCGTCCTTTGTCAAGTTGTTGTCACGTATAGAGGTAAAAACAAGGATTTGAGCCTGGGAAGGCACCTGAGCACCGCACCAACAACTATACCTCTCATCCAGACGAGAGACAGTCGCTGGAAACAGTTGGAAATTGGAAATTATATTCAAATCGGGAAACATTACATGCCGGGCGGGAACTATTATTCCTCAACGAAAATGGTTGATAACCACAAAAATAAGACCATGCTGGAGATGTACAATATTAAACGCGCCCGCGCGCACACGAGTGCCATAGACCATTTAATAACATGGCGGATAAATCATCAGTGGTATGTTTCACTTCAGTAAAGAGGCATATACAACCACAAATACAACCATCCGACTGGTGCAGCTTAAGTAAGACATTTCAGGCTTTAATTTAGTTCATTTTTAAAATTTCATGTATGAGAACAATATTTCTTCGTGCATCCATGTTTTTTAGGAGTTTGCAACATCAAACGTTCGAATCAAGGCACCACAACCGACCAACAGGGTTCACTCAGTACTCATAAATATCTATGTGAGAAGTCTGACTCGGAGATTGGTACTTAGACTAATTATAGTCTAGTATTGTTAATTCAAGAACACAGTACTGGACTACTGGTTTTTGTTAATTGGGGTATTTTTGGATTACATCTGCTAAATCTATCAATTCAGAAATAAATTCAGACGCTCATATGAGTTCTTTTACAATAACGTTGGGAGGAAAGGGAACACACGAATCGATGATATGGTATGAATTTTGAAAGTGTTCTTTTTATTATTTGTAGTTGCACAAATTCATATTAATTTACATTTATTGTTAATTGTGCTCAAATATTAATTATGTGTTCAACTTTATTTATGCCCACAAAATTTGTGTAGGAAAAAACAATTATTCTGAAAACATTTTCCAGTTTGAAGTCTGTGTTCTCTATTTCCTTCAATAACAATGTCATATATCATTATATGTTAATAGAATAGCAGTGTGTCATATGAATGTCGATTTTTTGAGCAAGAAAGTGAATTGGGTGATTTGGTTTACATGTATTGTATAAATATGTAGATGGAAAAATATATTATGTTCATGGTTTTTCTCTCATTTATATGTAGAATGAACAAAGTGAACATATTGCTAACAGTTATGACAAGCACCTAGAGTTAACCATCAAACACAAGTTTGTAATGTACATATTGACATTGTTTCTCATAAAAAGTCATTGGAGATGGTTATATGTATGAGTGCTTTCAATTGAAATAAATGAAAAATTTTGAAGTAATTCAAAGAAGGCATGTATTATTTTAACCCATATTAAAAGTATGCACATATTTTAAATTTAATAATGTTCTTTATTTTGTAGGATTTGGTGCCATCTTGAGGTAGTATTTGTTCTTGTGGTTCAGAGTGAAATAGATGTTCTATTCAAGATGAATGGTTGTACCTAGACTTGTGTTCAGTTTCGTGCTTTTATTCAATCTATGATGTGAAAGGTAAGTTCTGATTTGTTACAGGTTGCAATTCACTTCATAATTATTTGACTTAAATAAATTATTTAGTGTATTGTAGACCTTGCTCCTCATGTGCTACGAAAAAGCACTATGAAGGCTTGAAGACAGGATTGTATGGTTCGGATCATAAGCAATATCTCTTGCCGTTCCAAAAGATTGCATTCGACTTTTCATAACATCCAGGTACTTTTTAATGAAAATATGCCGAAGCATTAGTAGCTACGTTTTTCCATTATTCAATTTCTTACCCTGTCTCTATTGAACGTTCTTTTTTTGTTCAGTTTACCTATGTGCAAATATTATAACAATCATGGTTATATATGCCAAAAACTGGCATATTTATATTTCTATATTCTTCTAAGCAATACAACACCTTCAGCATTCCTTCACTATTTTAAACTTAAACTTACAGTGTCTCTCGAATTCTACGTTCTAACAACCATGGTTATATATGCCGAAATCTTGCATATTTGTATTTCTATATTCTTCTAGGCAATACAAAACGTGACGATCTCTTCCAGCCTAGACGGCTGTCTCTATGCTATATGCGATCAAAAGAAGTCCTTTGAAGCCAAAAAGTGGGCTGTTTAATCGCAAACTTACTCGAGAAGAGAAGTTACTTTCTAGATTGAATCATGAAAATATTGTAAGGTAAGAGGAAATTTATCATCCAAAATGAATCAAAATTTTATAACATAATGGTTCAAAGCGAGGTTCAATTTAGACGATACAAATTTCTTGGCTTATTAAATATTATCTTTGTAGAAACTATTATAAGAAGGTAGATAATCCCTTTTTTCCATGAAGCCCATGGATGCTTTCGTTCATAATGAGAGGGTCATATTGTATAAGGAGGCTCTCGCTCATCACGAGAGAGTTATGAGAAAGTTACATTGTAAAAGGTAACAAATAAAAAACGTATAAACATGCTTAGGGTCGGTTTAAGTTTTGAGTCGAATAGGCAGAAGTTGTTTGAACCTTTGCAGTATCCTTGGATGTTCAAGTTTTCTTTTTGAGAAGAATTCTGTTAAAGAAAAAAGACAAATTTTGAAAATATGAAAATCCCGTTTTCGGTCCATGTCTCCCGATACCCCGAGATAGTTGAGCACTAGAGCGTCTCATGTTAATTAATGGAACCAGATAATCCTGTCAGTCATGAAGCCCATGAATGGTTTGCTCGTGTTAAGCGTAAGGCACTAGAACGCCGCATGTTAACGTTTCGGTAGGAGATTTCGGCCCCTCCACGCTATCCTACTTGGCGATGCCAAGTCTTTGCTCGGGGTACGCTGAGAGCGTGCGTACACTACCGAAGTCCGGCAGCGACCGCACCCAGCTTCCACTGCTAGTTGACATCTACTATATAAAGTATTTACTTTATATATATATATACACAAATTCAAAGGCTTACGAAAGTTGTGGTATAATTGACATTGTTACTGCGCATGCCCAGATGATTTCTTTGATAATTTGCCACTAAGTGAATTAATTGCGACAAATGTAGTGCAAGTACATGTAGTTAGTCGTTGCCATGAATATGAGCAATTAGTCGAGTTTACTGCGCATGCGCTCGAGCGATTGATTTCTATTAAATGATTTCTATTAAATTGTTACTTGCTATTTACTCAAAATTAGTGCTAGTAGATGTAGTTACTACGCATGCGCAGATGATTTCTATTAAATTGTGACTAAGCTATTTACTTAAAAATTGGTGCTAGTAGATGTAGTTAGTCGTTGCCATGACCATGAACTATGGCAGCTGGTCAAATCGACTGCGCATGCTCAAAGAGACTACGCATGCGCAAATGATTTATCTGAAAATTTGTGACGGAGCGAGCTAATTACTCCATAATCGGTAGTAGGGCATACACTTGGTCGTTGCCATGACCATGAACACGAAGAGTTGGTGCAGTAGACTATGCATGCTAAGATTAATTCTCAAAAATTTTTGTTTATAAATGCGCTTAGCAAATTTTCAATCATATATTTTTGACACGCTGTTTATCTTTTTAAGCTTGTTTGACAAATGCATGTCAAACTCATAAACACTTTGTTACGCCACTCCTAATATCTTTGACATTGTTAAAGATGTTTTTCTTTTTCTACATAACTTTTTATCTACATATTTAATGCCTATACCTCATATCCTGTAATATTTATGACAGACTATAAATTTCTCGGATTGAGGTAGAAGAAATACTGGAAAATGAAACTTCCAACAATGAAACAAAATCAAGAGTGACAGAGACGAAAGAATGTCTCACTACACAGTTTTTCTTTGAGAATATCTTGAATGAAATTTTCTTTTTCGTCACAACAGGAGATTTATTTTTCGACAGTTGTTGAGAGTTTGTGTTTGTTTATATCGGCTGTTGTTAGGAGTTTTTCGCTTTTTTCTATTTTTGTAATAACGCTATTTTAAACAATAAATGCGACTTCTGATGTGTTGGCCACAAGTCAAAACAGGAACTAATTTGCCAAACATGTCTATGACCATTGACTATAAATAATGTCTAAGTTCACAACCTTAGAAAGAATTGCATGAAGACAGCGTGTCTTAAGTATGATTTATCGTCTTTTGTATGGAAATTTTTAACAATATTTTTATGGTTAAGGATGTAAATCGTCCAAGCTACTGCAGGGCTAACTGTTGACTTTTGGTGTTGACTAATGTTTTGACAACCTAACAGTAGTTATCTTCAATGAGCTGATTATTTTTAGCCTTCATAATACAATGGTTGACTAGTATGTTAAAATGATATGTTTCTTTACGTACTTTAAAAAAGTTTTGAAGCAAAATAATTTTGACAAACATAAAATTATGTGCTTGAATCAGAAAAAAATTTATTGCCTAAATTTGTAAGCTAGACATTCTCCAGCAAAGATCGATTTTGGGACCGCTTTAACCGTGTAATGATGTAAATAATGTGCGCATAGGATTTATCTAGATTTATGTACTACATTAGCGTCAAAGGAAATAGCCTATACTAGACTCCCAGTTTTTCTCAAACGCGCACTTTGTTGTAAAGAACAAATGTTGTAAAGAACATCTTCACTAATAAGTAAATATGACTCTCAAAAAGTATAGTATTTCAGTACATTGTCTAATGTTTGGACGTAACTTTGGAACTTGGAATAACATATTACGATTAAACTGCTTTAACTTATTCTTTGCGTTAATGACATTGTTAATTGTGAAAATCATAGTGCAAACATAATAAAGTGCTACAGATGATACCATCCTATTTTTTTAATTGGGTGAAATATTCTAGAGATATTGATAATCAACTGATTTTAATATTGGATACTGTTGAAGACATTATAAATATATGATTATACCTTTACTGGTGTATTCAAATATAATAACTTTTCGAAAAAGAGTTAAAAGACTGCAAGATAGAGTTACATTGATATTTAAAATAAACGAACTTGAAGAATACCTGACCTGATGAATGGACAATTTTGAAATTTTTGTAATACAATTCTCTAGAATGTATTGATATCAACACTAGCAGTATTTTCAAAAATTATTTCGAGCGCCTACAACCGGAGAAGAATACGCGTAATAATGATTTTAGCCTTAAACTTCCAGAAGTAATAAAAGGATGGAAATTTGCTTGTCATTATAATAGGATTATATGCAATTATATAAATTACTCTATAATATTGGAAGTTTAAAACTATAGAAAACTATACAGTATTTTTTAGCTTTGATTATATTTAAGCCTAGTTGTATTCTTCTTTTGCATTTTAATATATAGTTGCAGGATTTTAGTCAATTTTTGAAATTTGTACATTTGAAAATAGCTCTCTCGAATGGTTAAATTTCATTCTTCATAAATTCACTAACAATAGCATTGTTATGGTAGCATAAAAATTTATGTAAACTGTTATAATTTAATGTCCTGTGTACAATTTTTCTATGGTGTTTTGTAAAGAACAATTAATATTCAGAGCCAAAGCTAGAACAGTAATTGGGGACAGGGGGAAGAGGTGTTTACTCATATATTCACTTTGTGCCAGGCTAGGTAATTTTCGTTGAAAGTGACTTTGCTTTCTATAGAAATTATACGGGAAAATACATGTAAACATTCCCCAATTAATATAGCCAACTTGGCGAATTAGCAAAGTCTCTCTCTGAAGCAAAAACAATGACATGTTTTTAGATCAATGTTGAATAAATACGTCGCTTAAAAAGAGTAGTCAAAAAATTTCAAACAATAACATTTCTTATAGCATAAAATTATATAGTTACAAATGACACAAGAATTGTCCTAATGTCCAAATTTGCTGCACAGCAGTATTAACTTATCATCATAATCTATATTTAAATACTATGACATACATTACCAGAATGAACGAATTAAGATAATTTGTTAAATACGTAATGAAGGGAACATTTATCATTAAGTTAAACTTGCACCTCCCCCCCCCCCATCCTTTACAACGTCCTCGATCTTTGAAATGGCCAATTCGATTAAAATTTTTCTAAAAGAAGAAAATTAAATTTATGTTAAAATTAAACAATGAAAATATCCATGAAAAAGAATATCGCTTTGTCTTGTTTGAAATTTGGTAAAATAATGTTTGTTAGATATAAATTTCAAAAATACTAAGCCCTTAATAATCGAGCTCGAGGTCTTTACGGAGAAATAACGGACCGAGGTGTTTTTGTATAGACCGAGCCCGTAGAGCGAGGTTTGTACAAAAAGACAGAGTTCCGATATTTCTCAGTAAAGACCGAGAAAACGAGGTTATTAAAAGGATTATTATATGGCATTATTTGAACTGAAACGAAGCTTGCTTTCTTTCTCGTCCTTGCTGTTTTTACGGTTTGATTTTCACTTTGCTAGTTTTCGTCCATAAAAAATAAATCGTTTCAAATTGTATCGTCTGGATAGTTAAACTGTTTTCCAAGTATTTTTCTTTCGAATCACATTCGTAAATGGTTTTTTGTTTCGTTTATATTGCGTTTTGCTGTTTGCATTAGGAAGTTTGTTTACACTTGACTGTAAAATTACGCGTTTTGGACCGTGGTCGATTACGGAAAAATAATGGACCGGCAAAAATGTTTCTGAGCCAATCAAAGCGCACCATTTTGCCGGAGGTGACGCTTGCCATTACATTTCTAAACACCTTAAAGACAAATCCATTGGAAAGATTATATTCTTTAGAAAATATAAACCAATAGTGTTTTTCTAAATGAAATTTGAATTTAAAATTGAGAAGCTATAACTTATTTCGACGTACACGGCATCCGCTATTGATAACGCTTGTCAATGAGCTTTATTAGAAGTTGTTATATTGTTTTTTCATTCCAACAAAAACTACAGATACTAAGTGCAGTAATGACATTTATATTAGCTTATTTTAAATCTGCTCACTTACTGTTTTGACACCATCGACCTGCAAATCCAAACGAACATCTACAAGTAGGAACAAATCTTCTACGGCGTCTTCTTCTGCTTATGCATTTCATCCTACAAGATCCACCATTTTTGCAGGGATTTGGGAAACAGGTTTTTGGGATTTCTGTAAATAGATAAGAGAAAATATTTAAACAAGAGTATAGTTACGTGAATTTATAAACTTGGTTGCAATTATCAATAAATTTCTCTATCAAAATAATCATAACGAATAAAAGTAAATTAATTTTTTGCCAGTTACCTACGTTTGCCTTACGTTGTGCATATTTAAGAAAAGCAAATTTGCTTTCGCTAATAAAATAGTTTAGTTTATTCATAATTCAACTCACCTTGCCAAGGTTTGAGATTCAATACCCTGCTTGAGTCGCAGACATTCTTGTAATTAGTAAGAAAAGCATCTCTTTGAACTGACACAACATCCACGTTGTTACAGACAACGTCAGACAGCTTACGTTGATTGATAGCTCTACGTTGACGAGATGTAAAAATGCCTCTCCTTTCATAGTAAAATCTGTCTCCATCACGAACACGCTCGAATTGATCGATCACTAAACATGTAAAAGTCGGTCCAAGTATTGGATCTGGCAAGTCATCTTGTGTTTCATATCGTGAAAAGCGTTGTTTACTTCTGGGAATATGTGGAACAAAGCTTTTATCTCGTGGGTTTTCACCAATACCAGCAGGAAACACATCAGTATTTTGAGGTTTATCGTTGTAAACTTCTTTGAGACTTTTTAAAACTTCTGGTTTAAAGAGATCAGTGAGTTCATCAAAACTTTTCACATCAGAAAGATCAAGATTTGCAGGATACAATCCAGGATATTTACGTTGACATGTTGCTAAAATATCACTATAAAAACTTAGACCATGTTCACGTGCACGTTGCATGTTCAACGCAGCAAGATTTAGACCTTCTCGACTGATTTCATCACGTTGAAACATTTCATTTGTAAGTCCTATTGCCATTTCATTGTCCATTTCTTGAGAAACATTGCCAACCAAACCAATAATCCAGCCATCAATTCCGTTGAGTTGAGCTAGTGTATTGTTAAAAAAAACTTGTCGCAGAGGGACTGGAGAGAATGGGAAAGGTTTGTAGTCACGTTTAAGAAAATCGAATTTAGGTCTGACTAAACTATGACCCAACCGAAATGCTATTGTAGAGAATTCATTGGAGATCCCTGGATCGATTTTAGGTCTGTATCGTTTGTACCGAGGCAAAGCATTTCTTCCTATGAGAATTGGCAGCCATTCCTTGAAGGTAATCTGCTGAACCAAGGCGCCAACAATTTTTCTTGCTTCCTGATAAATTTTCTCCTCGTCCCAGAAAGGATTGATTTTTCTTAGACCAGTTGCAATACGATTGTGTTCACGAACCCAGAGTGTATGCATAGCTGCTAAAGCTGCTTGTTCGTTAACACGAACGTCACCAGCTAAAAAACAAGATCCAAGATTTTCACAAAGGTTAAGAGGCTCACCCAATTGAGTGTTATCAATTGGAGGTAGATCATCACCAGAAGTTGCCAACAACGCACGATCATCTAAAATATAATTTAAACTTTCAATTTTTTTATTAGCTAATAATAAATGATTACGTATGATTTGTTCATCACTTTCTAATTATTTCTTCTTTACGTTGAAATTTAAAGTACTCACTGGTATCACGAAGTCTGAGTGCTAGATTATCAGTTGAACCATAAATCATAGAGCCATCAATATATGCTGTATTTACATTGATTTGTTCTCGTGGCTCCAGTTGGTAACCATCAATTTGACATCTTGCTGCAGATCTAATCATTCTGATGCAAGATCTGTTATTTACTGGCAATATTGGGAAGCATGGATCGACAAAATCTGCTGCACTGCCATTGCAACTGTAGAAAAAGAATTTTAGAATGAGTCATGAAGTAATTTTGTTGTATTTCATTTACTCATGAACTCATACTTCAGAGTGTTTAACAAAATTATGCTTGTATTTTGTGCTAAAAACTACTTGTGTTCCATCGAAATGGAACAATTTATAAAAGTAATAAACTTCAACATAATCTAATTTCAGTTGTGATCAATATTGTGATGGCACCTTATACATATTATTAACACTGGATTTAATAAGTTTTTTTATTCGTTAGAAGATAAACTTTTCCTGATTTTTACTTCATGAGAATTGTAACGTATACTTACGGCACATCAGCACATATATCACCATTTTCAGATTCCGGTGCCAATGTTAAATCATGATCAAGAAACTGTCCCCATTGCATGAACAAATGTGTGATACCATCGCGGTTTGGTTGATTCTTGTTTTGAATTACAATGTATTGATCGGTCACATTGGATGGATTAGGTAGGTCTGGTGCATTAGGTTGATCTAGTCCTCCACCTGCAGGTTCACTCAGTCCTTCAGCATCAAAGTATTGAGCAGGAAGCAATCGTACAAACACACTGTCAGCTGCACCTCTTGTTGCATTTACTAAATTGTTACATGTTCCGTTTATCGTGCGATATCGAAATGTTTCTGGTCCACATTTTATATCTTTCACCTCTGGAATACATCCTGTCTCTTCTATTAAATCTTCAAGTGCCTTAGTGGATAACAATGCTTGAGGTCCAGCGTGAAATTGAGCATTTGGGTTGACTAAAACATTGAATTTGTTTATGTTGACTTGCATAATGTAGCAAAAATCAAATTTGGTAAACAACTACAAGCTTACGTGAGTAAGGAGAGTTCAAGGCTCCAGTTTATGTTTTATATAACAATCAAATTATTGGAATGATTTTATAAAAAAGTATATGTTTTACTAACTTGTATTTTTCATTTGCTTTACGGTCTCTTGATAAATATGATTGAATTTACAAGTTGCTAATGATGATCGTTTAACCCTCTGACTTTTGGTCGACATTAATATACTGTGAATTTTTTTAGGAAGAATGTAGTTTCGAGAAATAGGACGATAGGGATTGCTTGGTTTCACCTCCGACATTTTATACATAAGACTGTGCATTATACCATCGGCGATTCCTTCTTTAATCATAATCAAATTGATGTTGATTTTGTTAATGTTATTGTTTAGTTCGACGTTTATTTCATATTTATTTTTCCTATTAAATGGTATTGATCCTTGCAATGATTTCGCCAACTTGATTGTTCCTCTCATCTTATCATCCAGAATAAAAAACGCTGCAAATTTCACGTCGGTAATTTTAATGTTGAACTGCGAAATACCCATCGCATTCAATTTTCCCTTAAACACCATAGCACCTTCATCAGCGGACTCACTTATGATACAACTTTCGAAAAAGTCTGTAATAATAAAATTTAAATGCATTACAAAACGAGAATAAATGACTTCATGTACTTTACAAATTGTACAATATAGTTACCTTTTGCTTGGGTTATGTTGATGCAGGATATGAGCACCACTATCAACACAACTTTCATATTTCACTCAGTGTTACAATATATTGTGATTAATGAAATGATCTTCACTCTAAAAAAGTATCTTCTGTAGAAATGTTCCTTATTCAACTAACCAACTCGCTATAACTTATTCGTCTATGTTCCTCGTCTTATATAGCCAAGGTATTGGTCGATTACCGTTTTGTTCCTTATTGTGATTGTTTTGCCAATGGAACAAAATTTCTCTATGATCATACGCCCATCTAAGTTCCGTATAAACAATAGCATCTGTTTGAAAAAAACCGGTACTACTAAATATAGACATATTGTATGTTTAGCTAGTTGAGTGGCAAAACGTCATTGCTTTCACATATATTTGTTGAGAGGCAGGACAGTGTAGTGAAAGTAAATATGTTTCCTATATCTTTGTAAAATTTTGCATTTCATTCAAACTACTCGTATTTCTTTTCTTTAAATTATTGTATTCTGATGAGTTTTTCTCTGGAAAAACAAAAGAGATTTCTGTTTTTCCTTTGAGTTTAGCGTGTCTTCGTATAGCTACATTGGTGATTTTAGCTGTTTCATTATCTTTTGACATGTATATTTTGTTATGATAATGTCGATGGATAAAGTGTTCATTTTAATTGAGCAATTATGAAAGTATGAATGCAGGATTTAATAGAAATTCTAAGTAAAGTTCAGATTTTTGTAGAATAATATAACAAGTAACTGCAGTTTATTCCGTGTTGAGTGCACGCAAGTAAATCTTCTTCAACTTGAAGACCTTTTTTATATTGAAACGCAAGAGAAAAATTAGCGATAGATCAAGTCTTGATACATGGATACTTTAGAACATTTCAGTTCATAATAAAACGTTAATAAAATGATTTCATGCATGCTACTCACGTGTATCAAACTTGTTCAAGCACGTGCCTCATTCCAGACAAAATGTGAGAAACCACTGATGTACGAAAAGTTACGTATTTTAAACGGGGGAGCGGCATATTAAGGAAGCAATTTTGTAAAATTAAGTATTTTCTGTTTTCAAATGTAGTAGTGTTCTTTGAATCATTTTTGTAAAGTTCTTTTGCTTTTTTTGAAATATTTTGCTTTAAAAACAAAGTCTTATAATTTGTATATATAGCTACAGCTTTTAGCTATATAATAAACACAGTGCAATAAAATTAATATACTCGTTGACTAAGGTTAATTCACTTAAACAATCGGTGTTGTAAAATCACTAAAAGTTTGAAACTAATTAGAATAAAACAAATTATTGAAAATCACTAAAATTAGTATTGGTTTCACAAGAAAATCTATGTTTTCATTTACTTTTGGAACAAATTATATATAATTAGGGACTGATTCATTGAGCCCGAGTAGCTGGGGATTCAGCCTAGCGTTAAATGATTTTGGCAAATGGAAACGATTCAATACTCAATCATCAGATAAATCTTCCCGCACAATTTCACATTATTCTGATTTAACATCTAGGCAAAACGTTTAAAATCTAAATCACCAATTCGGCCTAGTTTGAGAATTACAACAGAAATGACCTTGTGGCCCTTAACAAACACTTGCCTCCTTTCAATGCCTCGAAATTATTTCAAGCCTTACTGAATCCCGGATTTTCGGGGGTTAAATAAACACCTCCTCACAAGAGTTTCAACTGATAGTCTGTCGGCATTTGGTGAAATAAATAATATTTTAAAATATTAGAAAATTGGAAAAATATTTTCTCTCGTTTTAGATTATTTTGACAATATGACGAGCCTATTTCAAATACTCGGAACGGAAATGTCTGTTTAGTTTTAAAGTTGTGGCTGATTTTGTCCTTAGTTTAAATTCGACATATTCAACTACACTGCATTTTGTCCACTTTCTGTTGATGTTCATTTAAAAATTACGTAAACCACTCAAAGTGTGTATTTCAATGCGATAATGTGCTTCCTTGTAAAAAAATCACTCGTTTTTACAGTTTCGAAGGATGTATTTTGAATGAAATCTTTTTGTCTTCGCAAATTATATAACTATTAATTATGATATAAAGACTCTTACATCCTATTTTCCGCGTGCTGCGTTTTAGTTCCCCTTAGAAATTATTTTTAATCTTGCAATTAGCTAAACGCGTAAATTACAAAATCAATACATGGATTTTCTGACGAATTTTCAAGGTAGGATTTAAACATCACAAAATTTATCCATATACGTTGGCTTATTGCTGTGACTACGGAAACGTGAATGGTAATTCATATTTAGAGAATATTTTATCTAGAAAGCTTCTCATATAATGCTCTGATCGGGTGTTCTTCAACGTATAGTGAATAGTATAAAGCAAATTCCGAAACAGCAAGACATCTTGTGGTTGCAAAATATGCAGCAAAACAAGACGAGAAGTGTACTGTAAATTTTCGACTTTATTTTAAAGTTATCCTCAGACAGAATGATCACTTCTCGTATTGTATTGATGCATATTTTGCAATCTCAAAATGTCTTGCTTTTTCGGAATTTGCTTTATACTATATTTCTTTAAATTGTCGGCCGGTCATGGTTTTTGGTATGGTGGACAGAGTCAATGAACATTTAGAAACACTACATATTGTCTCAGAAAGATTATTATAAACTGCGTTTTTAGTGCTTACTAGATATTTCTGTTTACAAAAACAAATAAATTCAGTTTAATGTAGAAAAAACGACCATATGCAACATACTGCAAAATAATGCAATACAATATAGTTAGATCAGCTCACGACTCTTTAATTCTAGATAGTAAGTACATGATGCTTTTTGTGGAATATTCACTAATATGGCAACGTATCTATAAACGCATCAATATATACTCTAAAGTATATACTTATCAATACTTGGCACGGCGTTATGTAATTTGCATGGCCATAGTAATTTTGCATATGTATAACAAAGTTTAATCGTTTAATTGTGTCACACAAACACTTTCAATCATGCAGATGTAAGGAGATGTCGTCAATATATGGTAAGGATTGTTTAACTTGATTAAATTTTACACAGTTTTTCTTTGAGAATATTTTGAATGAAGTTTTATAATTCATCACATAATTTATCGAAAGTAGTTGGGATTTTGGTGATTGCTATTACTAATTTTTACTATGATTTGTTTTGACGCTATTTTGAACAACAATGCATTAACGCGGATTAACATGACATAGTATTTTATATATCTGAGTTTTACAAATGGAGAACAAATGAACAATTGTAGGCAGCGTATATCACTTACTAATACAGTAATACTGCATTAACAGACAATCTTTGGGTTAGTTAAAGTTGTTAAATTTAAACCTAATTTTCTGGACATCCTGACACACCATAATATATTCACAACTAAAACAAAGGACAAAAAAGCTGAGATTATATAAAGCAACACACTCTAATAATA
Source organism: Xenia sp. Carnegie-2017 (assembly GCF_021976095.1). Lineage (NCBI taxonomy): Eukaryota > Metazoa > Cnidaria > Anthozoa > Malacalcyonacea > Xeniidae > Xenia > Xenia sp. Carnegie-2017. Next base: position 8,757,575 of record NW_025813482.1, on the reverse strand, counting down.
TCAACATCATATATCATACTATAATCTCTGCTTTAGCATTGAGCACTCTATCTATACGATTATGTTTGCGCTAGCTACTACAGCCATCACCACAATAATCTTTTACTTATATATTTATTATTTATGTATATATTTATATTTGTAAAGTTCGTTTCGTGTTTAAACGTAAAGGTAGAGCCTGCATTATAGTTTCATTTATTTTAGTATTTACGTGGAAGTGTTACAAAATGAGTGAGTCAAACTTTATTTATCAAATCGTAATTCATTATTATTGAAACGTGTTCAAAGGAACTATAACTTTTGCTTGACAATGGCTACAAGGAACGATTTTTATGTTGTGAAGACTACTGTGAAATACTGGTGAGCCATGAACTTTTGATTGCCTTGAGACGAAATTCTGCCAAATGAAAGACACTAAAGATAAAGTAGAAGATACATTAAAGATAAACGTCCTTCAATGAAGTCAACTTAGTAAAGTCTTCATATAATATTGTTGACGGGGGTTGATGAAATATTGCAGATCAATTGCAGATACGATTACTCTTTTGTCTTGAGCACCAAGAAAAACAACGACATATAGTGCCATGCACTTATAGGCCATAGTACATTAAATACCATGTACTTGTGGTTATATTGAACAGCAAATTGCAAAACAAAGGTAAAAGGTTCAAAACTACTGTATTTTCTATGAAATAACTACTAATGTTCAAGCTCTATCTTAAATTTATTAAAATAATTAATATTTTTCAATTAAATATTTATCTTTTCAGACTACCCATAATTTTACTGCTCGATAATGAAAGGATCTTTGAGCGATGCTTTGTCAGTGTAAACTTCAGGAAGATGAGATCTTTAACGTCTCTTGTAGGATGATGGTGAACAATATGTGGTTTAGACATTGGTCACTGAGATATTTTGATGCTTTCTGCAAAAAAACTTTTCTTTATTGCTGAACAGTAACGTGGTTTAAGAATTGCTGCCTGAGAAACGCTGGTGCTTCAGTCTGAAAAGAACTACGTTTCATTGCATTTTTTTTAGCTGATCTCTATCTAGTTAATACCATGAAATGTGAATAATTGCAATGAAAATTTCATGCAGGATCGGGTTATCGCCATTGCCCTAATGCAGGAGCGGATCCTGGAGATTATGAAAGAAGGGGCTGAACTCTTTGAATTAGTTTGAAAACTGAAACTCAGATATATTATTCAATTTTCTTGGGTTTTTGTCTAGCAAAAGGGGTGGGGGTGGGGTGCTTCAACCCTGCTAATGAACTTACAATTGCCATTTGATATATGCAAGAAACGTTCACTGTATCAATAAAACAAACACTAAACTGACCAGTTATTTCTTTGATATTAGCCAAGTATTGAGCTGTTAACGATTTTAATTCTTTTGTTGCTTGATAAGGCAACGTAGCTGCATGGTTGTATTTTATACATATGTGCAAAAAACAGATAACATACAACATGAATAAATTTATTGAAAATATATAATCTTTTTACATTGAAATATAAAAAGTTTATTCAGAATGAATGCGTTTTTGAAACACAAACATCCTTATACCGATGTGATAAATAATCATGGGATATTATTTTACTAGGTATGAAAATTCATTGTCTGTGAATATAAATTCAGCCTGTAGTTCTAAAGTAAACATTCATTAGTAGTTAGTTTAAGACAATTAAAAACGACTTAAAGCAAAAAATCCAGTTAGTTTTCACACTCTTCAGTTCTCACTTAATGGCAACAGCACGATGACTCTAACAAAGAAAATATTAAACTTGAGTTCAATCAGTCTCATACAAGACTTTTTATTTGCAGAATTAAAACATATGAAGATGTTTTGATTATATGTCATGTTATAACAAAATAAATTCAAAACCGAGCAAGAGACATATAGCTTTAATAAAGTCACTATTTTAAAAATTGTAAGTACGTACCTCGCCATGGTCTAATATTCAGTCGCCTTGTTCTATCGCAAACTTCTTTACGTCCTTTTGCAAAGAAAGCTTTTTGCTGAACTGATATAACATCAATGTTGTCGCAAATTACATCCGACAACTTACGAGCTTCTATTGCTTTTCGCTGAGCATCCGTAAATCCTTCTGGCAATGGATTTGTGTAAAAGAATCTATCCCCTTGTCTTAACCGATCAAATTGATCTTTGACGATACAAGTAAAGGTAGGTCCTAGAATTGGGCTTTCATTTGCTGAAGAAATACGCGGTTTTTCACCAATGCCAGCTGCAAACACATCAGTATTTTGAGGTCGATTATTATAAACTGATTTAAGACTTTGCAGTACTTCTGGTTCAAAAGTACACTAATATCGTCAAAACTTCTCACACGAGAGATCAAGTTCGCTGGGATACAAAAGGGATAACGCCGCTGACATCTTCTTAGAAATGCGCTATAAAACGTAGGCCATGTTCACGTGCACGTTGCATGTTCAATGCAGCAAGATTTAGACCTTCTCGGCTGATTTCATCACGCTGGAACAATTCATTTGTGAGACCAATCGCCATTTCATTGTCCATTTCTTGAGAAACATTGCCAACCATTCCAATCATCCAGCCATCAATCCCGTTGACTTGAGCCAGTGTATTATTAAAGAAAAGTTCGCGCAAGGGGACTGGAGAGAACGGAAAAGATTCATAGTCTCTTTTGAGAAATTCAAACTTCGGTCTGATCAAACTATGTCCTAACCTAAATGCTATTGTAGCGAACTCGTTAGATATAGAAGCATTTACTCTGGGGTTATATCTGATGTTTGAATCTAATACATCAGTTCCAATCAGAATTGGTAACCATTCTTCATATGTTATATGTTGAATCAAAGCACCAACAATTTTTCTTGCTTCCTGATAGATTTTTTCTGAGTACCAATGTGGATTTATTCTTGAAAGACGTCTTGCAATACGATTGTGTTCACGAACCCAGAGTGTATGCATAGCTGCTAAAGCTGCTTGTTCGTTTATTCGGTTATCACCTGCGAGGAAACAAGATCCAAGATTCTCGCAAAGGCTAAGTGGCTCACCTAATTGACTGTTGTCAATTGGAGGAAGATTATCACCAGAAGTTGCCAGAAACCTAAGATTTCCTAAAAATAAATACAAAAGAATTATTAGACTTTTATGAATTTTAGCAAACTTTTAGAGGCAGTTTTATAAAAGTGTCTGTTTTTGTTATTTGAAAGAATGTTGTTTTTGTTATTCTTACTTATACTTTGTATGTTTGGCAATGTTTTACATATCCTTACCGGCATCACGAACTGCGTCTTGAACGCTTTCTGATGACCCATAAACCATAGATGCATCAAGATATGCAGTATTTACATTAATCTGCTCACGTGGTGTAGCTTTCTTAAAATCACATCTTGCCGCAGATCTAATTAATCGAATACATGGTCTTTGTCCAAAAGGCAAGATTGGGAAGCATGGATCAACAAAATCTTCTGCGCTACCATCGCACCTGAAATTTAAGAGTATGACAAAATAAACAATTTATTTCGTTTAATAAAAGTTTTTAAGTAAAAAAACAGATCATTTTACATACGGTATATTTTCACATATGTCACCATTCTCAGATTCCGGTGCTAATGTTAAATCATGATCAATAAACTGTCCCCATTGCATGAACAAATGCGTGATACCATCGCGGTTTGGTTGATTTTTATCTTGAATGACGATGTACTCATCTGTTACTTTGGAAGGATTAGGTAGGTTTGGTGCATTAGGTTGATTTAAACCTCCACCTGCCGGCTCATTCAGTCCTTCAGCATCAAAGTATCGAGCACGAAACATGCGTGAAAAAATAGTATCAGCTGCACCTTGTGTTGGATTATCTAAATTGTTACATGTTCCATCTATCGATCGATAAGCTTGATTTGCTTCGCATTGAATATTTGAAATCTCTGGAATGCAACCAGTCTCTTCTATTAGTTCTTCAAGACGTTCTTCTGAAAACATGCCTTCAGGACCCACATAAATTTCAGCGGTCTCGTCAACTGAAATAAATTCTTTTATTGAAATTTCATCTTTTTACATGATACAGACGAAATTTCCCAAATTTTTTTGCATAATATAAATATATTTATAATAAGTATTAAAAGTATTAAAATTATAATATCTTACCCTCCGTTTTGATCAGTTTTTCAGCCTCTTTGCACACCTGATTAAACTTGCATGAAGCCAGTGAGTTCGCTCTTGTCCTTCTGCTCCTTGTTGCCATAAGGATGCTATGCAATTTTTTTGGTAATCTGAAGTTTTGTCCAGTGGGTCGGAAAGGATTACTTAGTTTTACTTTATCCATTACAGACAAAGCTTTTTTAAGCAAACTATCGGCGTAGCCTGCTTTCAAAACATACACCACAAGATTGATCTTATCAAGAAGTATATTATTTCTTATGTGCCTTAGCTCACAGGTTATTCTGAAGGTTCTTTCGGAACCAAATGGAATGAGACCAAAAAGTGTCTTATTTAATACAATTATTCCATTTATATTATCGCCAAGTACAAGAACTGCCTGGAATCTTCCATCGGTAACTAAAAGCTGGAACGCAGCGCCAGTTGTTGCTCTGAATTTCGACTTAAACACGCCAGTTAGAAGCGGTGTCTTTTCACTGATGATCGATTTCAAAAAAAAGTCTGAAAGAAAAGAAAATCTTGTTAAATCTTTGAAGGATAATATCTCCGTTGTTCATAATTTTTTTCATCTAGCAATCAATATTAAAATGGGTATTTTCTAGATAAAAAAGTGTAGATAAAATTGTAGCAAGTAATTAGTTGAAATCGCATGTACTAAATATAAACAAAAAGTCGTCTTTTTCAGTCTTCTAAATCATCTGCCTTCATTGTTAAATAAAGATTTTAATTTCCACTGATGTAAAAACGTTGTTGAGATCAGGAAAAAATAACAGTTTCATACGGTTGGTAAAACAAAATATAGCTATTTATGAAAAAGGGCATCAACTTCAAACAGATTTGGCCATGAAACATAACGGCTAGATGTCTCTCAACGAGCATTTACTGTTTAAGGAAGAATATTTGTCGTTTGCTCCATTGATAAGATGTTTGAAGCAGTCTTGGTTTCTTACCTGTAGCTTGACATGTAGTAATGTACAAAACCAACAATAATATCAATTTAGTCGTCATTTTCGTAAGCTACAGCTGAACAGTTGAGTTGCTTGATCAGTAAGCTTGCTCTATCTCAGTCACCGATTCACTCGATCTTATATATCCTTGCTGGTAATCGGTAATTACTTTAATCTCTAAGGAGAATTTTGTGTTGGAATGTCTTAATATCAAAATCTTTTGTACGTGCCATTAAACTCCCCCAGAAAAATTAAGATACCGACAGTTAATTGTTCACGAAATTTTTTGCTTGTATACAGAGACGCACGATCAGAGAGATTTAAAAAAACATCTAGCGATTTTAAGAATATGGGAAAATGGATTGTGCTTACGACGTAAACATTTTGCCCACTAATATAGACACTTCATGGGTAGGGATCGATACTTTGGGCTTTTTTGTTCAGACTACTTTCACCATAGTAATCCTCAAAAAAGGAGGTTTATGGAGCCCAGTATAAAAGTTAGTATTTCCTTAAAAATGATATATCTGAAAACACAACACGTTTGCCAACACAAATTCTTCACATGTGGCACACAAAATCTTCACGTGTACACTTCATAATTCCGAAGTGTTTTGCGACTATTATAATAATCTTTAAATAGGCATTCGCTGCCCACAAATGGCAGGAAATGTCTACTCAAATAGAGTGATAATTTGTTTAACAGTTTTACTGTTGGTCTCAGTGAGTTGTATTATTACAAGACATATAAATTGCTAAAGATTTTTACTCAAGATTATTCAACCATGTATTGAAATAGCTTGCTCAATTGTTGCAAGTACGACCATTTTATGAAATTTATAGCGTTTATCAATGAACTTGAATTCTTAAAAAAGACACATTTTAACTGCGATTACGTTAAGATTAGAGTCAAATTTATATTTAAACTTTGCATGTTATCTTTGTCCATCACCAAGGAGTATTTTATGCTCTTTTTTAATGATAAATGCCTCCAAAATTCAGTGCATACTGACACCTTCTCAAAACCATTAGAAAAATTTTCCTTGGTTGTTTTGAAGACTTATATTATACTTGAGAAAGACTAAGCGTGCCGAAAGACGTCAATTAGTCAAGTTTAGATTAACAGAATCTACCAAAACAGGTAATGTTGTTTTTAAAATGGCCATCATTGATTCCGGTAGCTTTATCGTTTTGTCAAACATGTGTATTATAATATGCATTTTCAGCTGTGCTAAAACCTTCATTGTATATTACTAATATGACTTCAAAACTTTTGTTGTTATATAACTGAAAAATCTTCTGTGTTACATAACTCAACACTGAAGTTTCACTTAGCAAAAATAGCAAATTCTAAATTATATAATTTTCACTTTAATGCTTAACATTTGTGGGTTCTTCGGCGCTCTAATGATTATTAATTTTTTTATTGATGTCCAAAATAAAATAACGGAAACAAGATATGACGTTTTTGTTTTGTCATCTGTACCACGCAATGCTACACGATCCCATACCACGCTTAAGTATGAAGTATGTATATACTGTTTGTTAGATTAACAACATGATAAAACAATTATGTTTACAAAGTACTTTGAAAGTTTGTCTTTCTTTACGCTACGTAAAAGATATTAACCTGTTACACTCAACGTTTACCAATTGTTTTCTCAGTAAACTTTTTTCGATGATTTTTCAAAATAAGAAAAAACATGCATATGACATAAGCAACTCACACAGAGAAATATATATACCAACTGAAGTATTTGGGTAAAAGGATGTTATGGTTTTTGTGATTATAAGCATCAGAACAGGAACTTGTTAATCAATATAGATCATTAATTCATCATATAGAGCATAATAAAAGTTTCAATTGATAGCTAGCTAAAGCTGTTTAAATTGCCCGTCACAGGATGATCGTTTATGTGTCTAGCAAAATATACCAATGCTAAATATGTACAAGTTTCAATTTCTCGTCTATGGAGGATTAATATTTAAAACTTAATTGTTTTGCTAAATAATTATAGTTAAATATAGTTGTCTTGTGTAGCAAACCTTTGTTGTTATATAACTTCAAAATCTTCTGAGTTACATAACTCAACACTGAAGTTTCAGTTAGAAAAAATAGCAACTTCTAAATTATATAATTTTCGCTTTATCGCTTAACATTTGTGGGTTCTTCGGGGCTCTAATGAACATTAATTTTTTTATGGATGTCCAAAACAATATAACGGAAACAAGATATGACGTTTTTGTTTTGTCATTTTTGTACCACGCAATGCTACACGATCCCATACCACGCTTAAGTATGAAGTGTGTATATACTGTTTGTTAGATCAACAACATAATAAAACAATTATGTTTACAAAGTACTTTGAAAGTTTGTCTTCCTTTACGCAGGTAAAAGATATAAACCTGTTACACTCAACGTTTACCAATTTTTTTCTCAGTAAACTTTTTCGATGATTTTCAAAATAAGAAAAACATGTATGTGACATAAGCAACTCACACAGAGGAACAAGAGTGCTGCCCAGAAAAGTATATTGCAATTGGGAATTACATTTGTAGCTATTTACAAACCTTGAATTTATTCAATCACAACTTAAATTATATTCATATCAATTTAAAATATTGACAGTATAATGCTCACCGATTGCTATGATTTAGTTTATAGCGCTTACTGATACACATTCATAATTTCCTATCATTTTTGTAGAGTTTGTCATGTTCTAGATTACAAGTAACTTAAAATTCATTTTAATTTTAAGGAATTTGTTTGTCAAAGGAATTGATGAATGCTCAATGAATAACGTCATATTACTCTACCATAAATGCTTTATTTTAAATCAAATATGAGAGTCCATTAGGATGTAGTTCTGAACATTACACTTGTGAGAAAAATGGACAAATTCAAGTCATAACGTTATACAGAAATTTTCCCTCTTTAGATAGATTTTTGTCCCTCAGTTACGGATGTTTGCATTGTTATTCGGAAACATATTTTGTTCGCATCTGTTCGCATTTTGTTCGCATCTATTGTGAATAAGTCGTTTGTAAAGTGCCGGTAATTGCTGTGATCTGTTCAGGGGGGTTTGTTCCAAGTTGGTATACCAACTTTCTAATGTAAGCCGTTGTATATAGTCAGTGCTGTATTTAATGCATTTTGCCGAGTCCCACTCAATGTTGTGCTTTGTGAGTCGGTGATGTTCGGCAATGTGATTAGCTTTGTCTTGTTTCTTTGTAGCTCGCTTATGTTCAATAAGTCTTATGTTTAAGTTCCTGCCAGTTTCCCCGATACCAACGTTTGAGATAGTTGTTTTTGTTGTGTAGAGTGTCCAGTGAATCACAAATGATTTGTGCACGTCTTGTTAATGTTCTGATTGTGGTGGCTTTGCGTGATGCAGGGTTGTAAGATGATTGGTCTAGTAGTCGGTCAGTGTGTGTTGGTTTGCGATAAACTGTTATTCGTAGTTTGTGATTGTCCTGTTTTATCAAACAGTCGAGAGAAGGAAGTGTTCCGTTTTCTTCGACATCTCTGGTAAATTGTATGTGGCTGTTCTGTTTGTTGATGTGAGTGTGAAAGTCATCAATCTCGTCTACATGTAGTGCTGTGATTGTGTCATCAACGTAGCGGAACCAAAAAGGTAGTGCATCTTTGTAAGTCATGAGCGCCTCTATATATTGCATTACAATTTCAGCAACTACAACAGAAACGGGTGAGCCCATTGCTGTTCCATGTAATTGTTTGTAGTGTGTACCTTTGTACTGGAAGTAAGTCGAGGTGAGGCAGAGCTCTAGCAACTCCATAATGTCTTCTGTCGGTAATGGCAGTACGTCGTGGTATTTGTAATGAGAGTTTTTGTACAAATAAGTGCCAGATTAAGTGGAATACTCGTGAACAATGATTTCACATAAAAGACACTGGTATATAGTTGTCCGGTATTTGTATAGTGCTTAATTTTTTAATGAAATTTTCAGTGGATTGTAGCTTGTGTTTTGATTTGCTTGTAAGTGGTTGCAGTATGTCAGCCAAGTAGTTTGAGAGTTCGTAAGTAGGCGAACCACAGAATGATACAATTGGTCGCATGGGTATTTTTGGTTTGTGAAGTTTTGGTAGTCCGTATAGTCTGGGTGGTCATGGTACTGAACATCTAAGTCGATAGTAAACACGTTCAGATATAATGTTAGATTTTCTCATAGAGAAGATCTTGCTGTTAAGTTTGCGTACTAGTGATGGTGTTGGGTCTCGTTCGAGTTGTTCGTACGTTTCTGTGTCGCTAACAAGGGTGTCCATTTTGTCGAAGTAATCATTCCTGTCCATGAACACAGTCATGTGTCCTTTGTCTGCTGGTAAAATGACGATGTTGTTGTCGTGTTTTAGTCGTTTGAGTGCATGTTGCTCGTCCTTTGTCAAGTTGTTGTCACGTATAGAGGTAAAAAACAAGGATTTGAACCTGGGAAGGCACCTGAGCACCGCACCAACAACTATACCTCTCGTCCAGACGAGAGACAGTCGCTGGAAACAGTTGGAAATTATATTCAAATCGGGAAACATTACATGCCGGGCGGGAACTATTATTCCTCAACGAAAATGGTCGATAACCACAAAAATAAGACCATGCTGGAGATGTACAATATTAAACGCGCCCGCGCGCACACGAGTGCCATAGACCATTTAATAACATGGCGGATAAATCATCAGTGGTATGTTTCACTGCAGTAAAGAGGCATATACAACCACAAATACTACCATCCGACTGGTGCAGCTTAAGTAAGACATTTCAGGCCTTAATTTAGTTCATTTTTAAAATTTCATGTATGAGAACAATATTTCTTCGTGCATCCATGTTTTTTAGGAGTTTGCAACATCAAACGTTCGAATCAAGGCACCACAACCGACCAACAGGGTTCACTCAGTACTCATAAATATCTATGTGAGAAGTCTGACTCGGAGATTGGTACTTAGACTAATTATAGTCTAGTATTGTTAATTCAAGAACACAGTACTGGACTACTGGTTTTTGTTAATTGGGGTATTTTTGGATTACATCTGCTAAATCTATCAATTCAGAAATAAATTCAGACGCTCATATGAGTTCTTTTACAATAACGTTGGGAGGAAAGGGAACACACGAATCGATGATATGGTATGAATTTTGAAAGTGTTCTTTTTATTATTTGTAGTTGCACAAATTCATATTAATTTACATTTATTGTTAATTGTGCTCAAATATTAATTATGTGTTCAACTTTATTTATGCCCACAAAATTTGTGTAGGGAAAAACAATTGTTCTGAAAACATTTTCCAGTTTGAAGTCTGTGTTCTCTATTTCCTTCAATAACAATGTCATATATCATTATATGTTAATAGAATAGCAGGGTGTCATATGAATGTCGATTTTTTGAGCAAGAAAGTGAATTGGGTGATTTGGTTTACACGTATTGTATAAATATGTAGATGGAAAAATATATTATGTTCATGGTTTTTCTCTCATTTATATGTAGAATGAACAAAGTGAACATATTGCTAACAGTTATGACAAGCACCTAGAGTTAACCATCAAACACAAGTTTGTAATGTACATATTGACATTGTTTCTCATAAAAAGTCATTGGAGATAGTTATATGTATGAGTGCTTTCAATTGAAATAAATGAAAAATTTTGAAGTAATTTAAAGAAGGCATGTATTATTTTAACCCATATTAAAAGTATGTGCATATTTTAAATTAAATAATGTTCTTTATTTTGTAGGATTTGGTGCCATCTTGAGGTAGTATTTGTTCTTGTGGTTCAGAGTGAAATAGATGTTCTATTCAAAATGAATGGTTGTACCTAGACTTGTGTTCAGTTTTGTGCTTTTATTCAATCTATGATGTGAAAGGTAAGTTCTGATTTGTTACAGGTTGCAATTCACTTCATAATTATTTGACTTAAATAAATTATTTAGTGTATTGTAGACCTTGCTCCTCATGTGCTACGAAAAAGCACTATGAAGGCTTGAAGACAGGATTGTATGGTTCGGATCATAAGCAATATCTCTTGCCGTTCCAAAAGATTGCATTCGACTTTTCATAACATCCAGGTACTTTTTAATGAAAATATGCCGAAGCATTAGTAGCTACGTTTTTCCATTATTCAATTTCTTACCCTGTCTCTATTGAACGTTCTTTTTTTGTTCAGTTTACCTATGTGCAAATATTATAACAATCATGGTTATATATGCCAAAAACTGGCGTATTTATATTTCTATATTCTTCTAAGCAATACAACACCTTCAGCATTCCTTCACTATTTTAACCTTAAACTTACAGTGTCTCTCGAATTCTACGTTCTAACAACCATGGTTATATATGCCGAAACCTTGCATATTTGTATTTCTATATTCTTCTAGGCAATACAAAACGTGACGATCTCTTCCAGCCTAGACGGCTGTCTCTATGCTATATGCGATCCAAAGAAGTCCTTTGAGGCCAAAAAGTGGGCTGTTTAATCGCAAACTTACTCGAGAAGAGAAGTTAATTTCTAGATTGAATCATGAAAATATTGTAAGGTAAGAGGAAATTTATCATCCAAAATGAATCAAAATTTTATAACATAATGGTTCAAAGCGAGGTTCAATTTAGACGATACAAATTTCTTGGCTTATTAAATATTATCTTTGTAGAAACTATTATAAGAAGGTAGATAATCCCTTTTTTCCATGAAGCCCATGGATGCTTTCGTTCATAATGAGAGGGTCATATTGTATAAGGAGGCTCTCGCTCATCACGAGAGAGTTATGAGAAAGTTACATTGTAAAAGGTAACAAATAAAAAACGTATAAACATGCTTAGGGTCGGTTTAAGTTTTGAGTCGAATAGGCAGAAGTTGTTTGAACCTTTGCAGTATCCTTGGATGTTCAAGTTTTCTTTTTGAGAAGAATTCTGTTAAAGAAAAAAGACAAATTTTGAAAAAATAAAAATCCCGTTTTCGGTCCATTTCTCCCGATACCCCGAGATAGTTGAGCACTAGAGCGTCTCATGTTAATTAATGGAACCAGATAATCCTGTCAGTCATGAAGCCCATGAATGGTTTGCTCGTGTTAAGCGTAAGGCACTAGAACGCCGCATGTTAACGTTTCGGTAGGAGATTTCGGCCCCTCCACGCTATCCTACTTGGCGATGCCAAGTCTTTGCTCGGGGTACACTGAGAGCGTGCGTACACTACCGAAGTCCGGCAGCGACCGCACCCAGTTTTCACTGCTAGTTGACATCTACTATAAAGTATTTACTTTATATATATATATACACAAATTCAAAGGCTTACGAAAGTTGTGGTATAATTGACATTGTTACTGCGCATGCCCAGATGATTTCTTTGATAATTTGCCACTAAGTGAATTAATTGCGACAAATGTAGTGCAAGTACATGTAGTTAGTCGTTGCCATGAATATGAGCAATTAGTCGAGTTTACTGCGCATGCGCTCGCGCGATTGATTTCTCTATTAAATGATTTCTCTATTAAATTGTTACTAAGCGTGCTATTTACTTCAAAATTAGTGCTAGTAGATGTAGTTGGTCGTTGCCATGACCATGAACTACGGCAGCTGGTCAAGTCGACTGCCTATGCTCAACGAGACTACGCATGCGCAGATGATTTCTCTATTAAATTGTGACTAAGCGCGCTATTTACTTAAAAATTGGTGCTAGTAGATGTAGTTAGTCGTTGCCATGACCATGAACTATGGCAGCTGGTCAAATCGACTGCGCATGCTCAAAGAGACTACGCATGCGCAAATGATTTATCTGAAAATTTGTGACGGAGCGAGCTAATTACTCCATAATCGGTAGTAGGGCATACACTTGGTCGTTGCCATGACCATGAACATGAAGAGTTGGTGCAGTAGACTATGCATGCTAAGATTAATTCTCAAAAATTTTTGTTTATAAATGCGGTTAGCAAATTTTCAATCATATATTTTTGACACGCTGTTTATCTTTTTAAACTTGTTTGACAAATGCATGTCAAACTCATAAACACTTTGTTACGCCACTCCTAATATCTTTGACATTGTTAAAGATGTTTTTCGTTTTCTACATAACTTTTTATCTACATATTTTATGCCTATACCTCATATCCTGTAATATTTATGACAGACTATAAAATTCTCGGATTGAGGTAGAAGAAATACTTGAAAATGAAACTTCCAACAATGAAACAAAATCAAGAGTGACAGAGACGAAAGAATGTCTCACTACACAGTTTTTCTTTGAGAATATCTTGAATGAAATTTTCTTATTCGTCACAACAGGAGATTTATTTATTGGCAATTGTTGAGAGTTTGTGTTTGTTTATATCGACTGTTGTTAGGAGTTTTTTGCTTCTTTCTATGTTTCAAATAACGCTATTTTAAACAATAAATGCGACTTCTGATGTGTTGGCCACAAGTCAAAACAGAAACTAATTTGCCAAACATGTCTATGACCATTGACTATAAATAATGTCTAAGTTCACAACCTTAGAAAGAATTGCATGAAGACAGCGTGTCTTAAGTATGATTTATCGTCTTTTGTATGGAAATTTTTAACAATATTTTTATGGTTAAGGATGTACATCGTCCAAGCTACTGCAGGGCTAACTGTTGACTTTTGGTGTTGACTAATGTTTTGACAACCTAACAGTAGTTATCTTCAATGAGCTGATTATTTTTAGCCTTCATAATACAATGGTTGACTAGTATGTTAAAATGATATGTTTCTTTACGTACTTTAAAAAAGTTTTGAAGCAAAATAATTTTGACAAACATAAAATTATGTGCTTGAATCAGAAAAAATTTATTGCCTAAATTTGTAAGCTAGACATTCTCCAGCAAAGATCGATTTTGGGACCGCTTTAACCGTGTAATGATGTAAATAATGTGCGCATAGGATTTATCTAGATTTATGTACTACATTAGCGTCAAAGGAAATAGCCTATACTAGACTCCCAGTTTTTCTCAAACGCGCACTTTGTTGTAAAGAACAAATGTTGTAAAGAACATCTTCACTAATAAGTAAATATGACTCTCAAAAAGTATAGTATTTCAGTACATTGTCTAATGTTTGGACGTAACTTTGGAACTTGGAATAACATATTACGATTAAAATGCTTTAACTTATTCTTTGCGTTAATGACATTGTTAATTGTGAAAATCATAGTGCAAACAAAATAAAGTGCTACAGATGATACCACCCTATTTTTAATTGGGTGAAATATTCTAGAAATATTGATAATCAACTGATTTTAATATTGGATACTGTTGAAGACATTATAAATATATGATTATACCTTTACTGGTGTATTCAAATATAATAAATTTTCAAAAAAGAGTTAAAAGACTGCAAGATAGAGTTACATTGATATTTAAAATAAACGAACCTGCAAAATACCTGACCTGATGAATGGACAATTTTGAAATTTTTGTAATACAATTCTCTAGAATGTATTGATATCAACACTAGCAGTATTTTCAAAAATTATTTCGAGCGCCTACAACCGGAGAAGAATACGCGTAATAATGATTTTAGCCTTAAAATTCCAGAAGTAATAAAAGAATGGAAATCTGCTTGTCATTATAATAGGATTATATGCAATTATATAAATTACTCTATAATATTGGAAGTTTAAAACTATAGAAAACTATACAGTATTTTTTAGCTTTGATTATATTTAAGCCTAGTTGTATTCTTCTTTTGCATGTTTAATATATAGTTGCAGGATTTTAGTCAATTTTGGAAATATGTACATTTGAAAATAGCTTTCTCGAATGGTTAAATTTCATTCTTCATAAATTCACTAACAATAACATTGTTATGTTAGCATAAAAGTTTATGTAAACTGTTATAACTTAATGTCCTGTGTACAATTTTTCAATGGTGTTTTGTAAAGAACAATTAATATTCAGGGCCAAAGCTAGAACAGTAATTGGGGACAGGGGTAAGAGGTGTTTACTCATATATTCACTTTGTGCCAGGCTAGGTAGTTTTCGTTGAAAGTGACTTTGCTTTCTATAGAAATTATACGGGAAAATACATGTAAACATTCCCCGACTAATATAGCCAACTTGGTGAATTAGCAAAGTCTCTCTCTGAAGCAAAAACAATAACATGTTTTTAGATCAATGTTGAATAAATACGTCGCTTAAAAAGAGTAGTCAAAAAATTTCAAACAATAACATTTCTTATAGCATAAAATTATATAGTTACAAATGACACAAGAATTGTCCTAATGTCCAAATTTGCTGCACAGCAGTATTAACTTATCATAATCTATATTTAAATACTATGACATACATTACCAGAATGAACGAATTAAGATAATTTGTTGAATACGTAATGAAGAGAACATTTATCATTAAGTTAAACTTGCACCCCCATCCTTTACAACGTCCTCGATCTTTGAAATGACCAATTCGATTAAAATTTTTCTAAAAGAAGAAAATTAAATTTATGTTAAAATTAAACAATGAAAATATCCATGAAAAAGAATATCGCTTTGTCTTGTTTGAAATTTGGTAAAATAATATTTGTTAGCTATAAATTTAAAAAGTACTAAGCCCTTAATAACCGATCCCGAGGTCTTTACGGAGAAATAATGGACCGAGGTGTTTTTGTACAGACCGAGCCCGTAGAGCGAGGTTTGTACAAAAAGACAGAGTTCCGATATTTCTCAGTAAAGACCGAGAAAGCGAGGTTATTAAAAGGATTGTTATATGGCATTATTTGAACTGAAACGAAGCTTGCTTTATTTCTCGTCCTTGCTGTTTTTACGGTTTGATTTTCACTTTGCTAGTTTTCGTCCATAAAAAATAAATCGTTTCAAATTGTATCGTCTGGATAGTTAAACTGTTTTCCAAGTATTTTTCTTTCGAATCACATTCGTAAATGGTTTTTTGTTTCGTTTATATTGCGTTTTGCTGTTTGCATTAGGAAGTTTGTTTACACTTGACTGTAAAATTACGCGTTTTGGACCGTGGTCGATTACGGAAAAATAATGGACCGGCAAAAATGTTTCTGAGCCAATCAAAGCGCACCATTTTGCCGGAGGTGACGCTTGCCATTACATTTCTAAACACCTTAAAGACAAATCCATTGGAAAGATTATATTCTTTAGAAAATATAAACCAATAGTGTTTTTCTAAATGAAATTTGAATTTAAAATTGAGAAGCTATAACTTATTTCGACGTACACGGCATCCGCTATTGATAACGCTTGTCAATGAGCTTTATTAGAAGTTGTTATATTGTTTTTTCATTCCAACACAAACTACAGATACTAAGTGCAGTAATGACATTTATATTAGCTTATTTTAAATCTGCTCACTTACTGTTTTGACACCATCGACCTGCAAATCCAAACAAACATCTACAAGTAGGAACAAATCTTCTACGGCGTCTTCTTCTGCTTATGCATTTCATCCTACAAGATCCACCATTTTTGCAGGGATTTGGGAAACAGGTTTTAGGGATTTCTGTAAATAGATAAGAGAAAATATTTAAACAAGAGTATAGTTACTTGAATTTATAAACTTGGTTGCAATTATCAATAAATTTCTCTATCAAAATAATCATAACGAATAAAAGTAAATTAATTTTTTGCCAGTTACCTACGTATGCCTTACTTTATGCATATTTAAGAAAAGCAAATTTGCTTTCGCTAATAAAATAGTTTATTTTATTCATAATTCAACTCACCTTGCCAAGGTTTGAGATTCAATACCCTGCTTGAGTCGCAGACATTCTTGTAATTAGTAAGAAAAGCATCTCTTTGAACTGACACAACATCCACGTTGTTACAGACAACGTCAGACAGCTTACGTTGATTGATAGCTCTACGTTGACGAGATGTAAAAATGCCTCTCCTTTCATAGTAAAATCTGTCTCCGTCACGAACACGCTCGAATTGATCGATCACTAAACATGTAAAAGTCGGTCCAAGTATTGGATCTGGCAAGTCATCTGGTGTTTCATATCGTGAAAAGCGTTGTTTACTTCTGGGAATATGTGGAACAAAGCTTTTATCTCGTGGGTTTTCACCAATACCAGCAGGAAACACATCAGTATTTTGAGGTTTATCGTTGTAAACTTCTTTGAGACTTTTTAAAACTTCTGGTTTAAAGAGATCAGTGAGTTCATCAAAACTTTTTACATTAGAAAGATCAAGATTTGCAGGATACAATCCAGGATATTTACGTTGACATGTTGCTAAAATATCACTATAAAAACTTAGACCATGTTCACGTGCACGTTGCATGTTCAAAGCTGCAAGATTTAGACCCTCTCGACTGATTTCATCACGTTGAAACATTTCATTTGTAAGTCCTATTGCCATTTCATTGTCCATTTCTTGAGAAACATTGCCAACCAAACCAATAATCCAGCCATCAATTCCGTTGAGTTGAGCAAGTGTATTGTTAAAGAAAACTTGTCGCAGAGGGACTGGAGAGAATGGGAAAGGTTTGTAGTCACGTTTAAGAAAATCGAATTTAGGTCTGACTAGACTATGACCCAACCGAAATGCTATTGTAGAGAATTCATTAGAGATCCCTGGATCGATTTTAGGTCTGTATCGTTTGTACCGAGGCAAAGCATTTCTTCCTATGAGAATTGGCAGCCATTCCTTGAAGGTAATCTGCTGAACCAAGGCGCCAACAATTTTTCTTGCTTCCTGATAAATTTTCTCCTCGTCCCAGAAAGGATTGATGTTTCTTAGACCAGTTGCAATACGATTGTGTTCACGAACCCAGAGTGTATGCATAGCTGCTAAAGCTGCTTGTTCGTTAACACGAACGTCACCTGCTAAAAAACAAGATCCAAGATTCTCACAAAGGTTAAGAGGCTCACCCAATTGAGTGTTATCAATTGGAGGTAGATCATCACCAGAAGTTGCCAACAACGCACGATCATCTAAAATATAATTTAAACTTTCAATGTTTTTATATTAGCTAATGATTAATGATTACGTATGATTTGTTCATCACTTTCTAATTATTTCTTCTTTACGTTGAAATTTAAAGTACTCACTGGTATCACGAAGTCTGAGTGCTAGATTATCTGTTGAACCATAAATCATAGAGCCATCAATATATGCTGTATTTACATTGATTTGTTCTCGTGGCTCCAGTCGGTAACCATCAATTTGACATCTTGCTGCAGATCTAATCATTCTGATGCAAGATCTGTTATTTACTGGCAATATTGGAAAGCATGGATCGACAAAATCTGCTGCACTGCCATTGCAACTGTAGAAAAAGAATTTTAGAATGAGTCATGAAGTAATTTTGTTATATTTCATTTATTCATGAAATCATACTTCAGAGTGTTTAACAAAATTATGCTTGTTTTTTTTGCTAAAAACTACTTGTGTTCCAGCGAAATGGAACAATTTATAAAAGTAATAAACTTCAACATAATCTAATTTCAGATGTGTTCAATATTGTGATGGCACCTTATACATATTATTAACACTGGATTAATAAGTTTTTTTATTCGTTAGAAGATAAACTTTTCCTGATTTTTACTTCATGAGAATTGTAACGTATACTTACGGCACATCAGCACATATATCACCATTTTCAGATTCCGGTGCCAATGTTAAATCATGATCAAGAAACTGTCCCCATTGCATGAACAAATGTGTGATACCATCGCGGTTTGGTTGATTCTTGTTTTGAATTACAATGTATTGATCGGTCACATTGGATGGATTAGGTAGGTCTGGTGCATTAGGTTGATCTAGTCCTCCACCTGCAGGTTCACTCAGTCCTTCAGCATCAAAGTATTGAGCAGGAAGCAATCGTACAAACACACTGTCAGCTGCACCTCTTGTTGCATTTACTAAATTGTTACATGTTCCGTTTATCGTGCGATATCGAAATGTTTCTGGTCCACATTTTATATCTTTCACCTCTGGAATACATCCTGTCTCTTCTATTAAATCTTCAAGTGCCTTAGTGGATAATAATGCTTGAGGTCCAGCGTGAAATTGAGCATTTGGGTTGACTAAAACATTGAATTTGTTTATGTTGACTTGCATAATGTAGCAAAAATCAAATTTGGTAAACAACTACAAGCTTACGTGAGTAAGGAGAGTTCAAAGCTCCAGTTTATGTTTTATATAACAATCAATTTATTTGGATGATTTTATAAAAAAAATATATGTTTTACTAACTTGTATTTTTCATTTGCTTTACGGTCTCTTGATAAATATGGTTGAATTTAGAAGTTGCTAATGATGATTGTTTAACCCTCTGACTTTTGGTCGACATTAATATACTGTGAATTTTTTTTGGAAGAATGTAGTTTCGAGAAATAGGACGATAGGGATTGCTTGGTTTCACCTCCGACATTTTATACATGAGACGGTGCATTATACCATCGGCGATTCCTTCTTTAATCATAATCAAATTGATGTTGATTTTGTTAATGTTATTGTTTAGTTCGACGTTTATTTCATATTTATTTTTCCTATTAAATGGTATTGATCCTTGCAATGATTTCGCCAACTTGATTGTTCCTCTCATCTTATCATCCAGAATAAAAAACGCTGCAAATTTCACGTCGGTAATTTTAATGTTGAACTGCGAAATACCCATCGCATTCAATTTTGCCTTAAACACCATAGCACCTTCATCAGCGGACTCACTTATGATACAACTTTCGAAAAAGTCTGTAATAAGAAAATTTAAATGCATTACAAAACGAGAATAAACGACTTCATGTACTTTACAAGCTGTACAATATAGTTACCTTTTGCCTGGGTTATGTTGATGTAGGATATGAGCACCAATATCAACACAACTTTCATATTTCACTCAGTGTTGCAATATCTTGTGATTAATGAAATGATCTTCACTCTAAAAAAGTATCTTCTGTAGAAATGTTCCTTGTTCAACTAACCAACTCGTTATGACTTATTCGTCTATGTTCCTCGTCTTATATAGCCAAGGTATTGGTCGGTTACCGTTTTCTTCCTTATTGTGATTGTTTTGCCAATGGAACAAAATTTCTCTATGATCATACGCCCATCTAAGTTCCGTATAAACAATAGCATCTGTTTGAAAAAAACCGGTACTACTAAATATAGACATATTGCATGTTTAGCTAGTTGAGTGGCAAAACGTCATTGCTTTCACATTTATTTGTTGAGAGGCAGCACAGTGTAGTGAAAGTAAATATGTTTCCTATATCTTTGTAAAATTTTGCATTTCATTCAAACTACTCGTATTTCTTTTCTTTAAATTATTGTATTCTGATGAGTTTTTCTCTGGAAAAACAAAAGAGATTTCTTTGAGTTTAGCGTGTCTTCGTATAGCTACATTGGTGATTTTAGCTGTTTCAATTATCTTTTGACATGTATATTTTGTTATGATAATGTCGATGGATAAAGTGTTCAGTTTAATTGAGCAATTATGAAAGTATGAATGCAGAATTTAATAGAAATTCTAAGTAAAGTTCAGATTTTTGTAGAATAATATAACAAGTAACTGCAGTTTATTCCGTGTTGAGTGCACGCAAGTAAATCTTCTTCAACTTGAAGACCTTTTTTATATTGAAACGCAAGAGAAAAATTAGCGATAGATCAAGTCTTGATACATGGATACTTTAGAACATTTCAGTTCATAATAAAACGTTAATAAAATGATTTCAGGCATGCTACTCACGTGTATCAAACTTGTCCAAGCACGTGCCTCATTCCAGACAAAATGTAGGAAACCACTGATGTACAAAAAGTTACGTATTTTGAACTGGGAGCGGCATATTAAGGAAGCATATTTGTAAAATTAAATATTTTCTGTTTTCAAATACATTAGTGTTCTTTGAATAATTTTTGTAAAGTTCTTTTGCTTTTTTTTGAAATATTTTGCTTTAAAGACAAAGTCTTATAATTTGTATATATAGCTACAGCTTTTAGCTATATAATAAACACAGTGCAATAAAATTAATATACTCGTTGACTAAATCGGGCGAAACATCTCATTACTTAATTTTGGTTATCGTGTTTTAAAATCACTAAAATAAACTATTTTTTGTATTGCACTTATTGACAATAGTTTCACAAGAAAATCTGTGTTTTTATTTATTTTTGTAACAAATTATGTATACTTAGGGGCTGATTCAATGAGTAGCCGAGTAGCTGGGGATCCAGCCTAGCATTAAATGATTTTGGCAAATGGAAACGATTCAATACTCATCATCAGATAAATCTTCCCGCACAGTTTCACATAATTCTGATTTAATATCTAGGCAAAACATTTAAAATCAAAACCACCAATTCGGCCTAGTTTGAGAATTACAACAGAAATGACCTTGTGGCGCCTAACAAACAGTTGCCTCCTTTCAATGCCTCGAAATTATTTCAAGCCTTACTGAATCCCGGATTTGCGGGGGTTAAATAAACAGCTCCTCACATGAGTTTCAACTGAAAGTCTGTCGGCATTTGGTGAAATAAATAATATTTTAAAATATTAGAAAATTGGAAAAATATTTTCTCTCGTTTTAAATTATTTTGACAATATGACGAGCCTATTTCAAATACTCGAAACGGAAATGTTTGTTTAGTTTTAATGTTGTGGCTGATTTTGTCCTTAGTTTAAATTCGACATATTCAACTACACTGCATTTTGTCCACTTTCTGTTGATGTTCATTTAAAAATTACGTAAACCACTCAAGGTGTGTATTTCAATGCGATAATGTGCTTCCTTGTCAACAAATCACTCGTTTTTACAGTTTCGAAGGATGTATTTTGAATGAAAT
This sequence comes from Xenia sp. Carnegie-2017, assembly GCF_021976095.1. Classification (NCBI taxonomy): domain Eukaryota; kingdom Metazoa; phylum Cnidaria; class Anthozoa; order Malacalcyonacea; family Xeniidae; genus Xenia; species Xenia sp. Carnegie-2017. The sequence goes on along the minus strand of NW_025813482.1, from coordinate 8,735,716 downwards.
CTTTTTGTCTTCGCAAATTATATAACTATTAATTATGATATAAAGACTCTTACATCCTATTTTCCGCGTGCTGCGTTTTAGTTCCCCTTAGAAATTATTTTTAATCTTGCAATTAGCTAAACGCGTAAATTACAAAATCAATACATGGATTTTCTGAAGAATTTTCAAGGTAGGATTTAAACATCACAAAATTTATCCATATACGTTGGCTTATTGCTGTGACTACGGAAACGTAAGTGGTAATTCATAATTTTAGAGAATATTTTAACTAGAAAGCTTCTCATATAATGCTCTGATCGGGTGTTCTTCAACGTATAGTGAATAGTATAAAACAAATTCCGAAAAAGCAAGACATCTTGTGGTTGCAAAATATGCAGCAAAACAAGACGAGAAGTGAACTGTAAATTTTCGACTTTATTTTAAAGTCATCCTCAGACAGAATGATCACTTCTCGTCTTGTTTTGATGCATATTTTTCAATCTCAAAATGTCTTGCTTTTTCGGAATTTGCTTTATACTATATTTCTTTAAATTGTCGGCCGGTCATGGTTTTTGGTATGGTGGACAGAGTCAATGAACATTTAGAAACACTACATTTTGTCTCAGAAAGATTATTATAAACTGCGTTTTTAGTGCTTACTAGATATTTCTGTTTACAAAAACAAATAAATTCAGTTTAATGTAGAAAAAACGACCATATGCAACATACTGCAAAATAATGCAATACAATATAGTTAGATCAGCTCACGACTCTTTAATTCTAGATAGTAAGTACATGATGCTTTTTGTGGAATATTCACTAATATGGCAACGTATCTATAAACGCATCAATATATACTCTAAAGTATATACTTATCAATCTTGGCACGGCGTTATGTAATTTGCATGGCCATAGTAATTTTGCATACGTATAACAAAGTTTTAATCGTTTAATTGTGTCACACAAACACTTTCAATCATGCAGATGTAAGGAGATGTCGTCAATATATGGTAAGGATTGTTTAACTTGATTAAATTTTACACAGTTTTTCTTTGAGAATATTTTGAATGAAGTTTTATAATTCATCACATAATTTATCGAAAGTAGTTGGGATTTTGGTGATTGCTATTACTAATTTTTACTATGATTCTGTTTTGACGCTATTTTGAATAAAGCATTAACGCGATTAACTTGCACATAGTATTTTATATATCTGAGTTTTACAAATGGAGAACAAATGAACAATTGTAGGCAGCGTATATCACTTACTAATACAGTAATGCTGCATTAACAGACAATCTTTGGGTTAGTTAAAGTTGTTAAATTTATACCTAATTTTCTGGACATCCTGACACACCATAATATATTCACAACTAAAACAAAGGACAAAAAAGCTGAGATTATATAAAGCAACACACTCTAATAATATCAACATCATATATCATACTATAATCTCTGCTTTAGCATTGAGCACTCTATCTATACGATTATGTTTGCGCTAGCTACTACAGCTATCACTACAATAATCTTTTACTTATATATGTATTATTTATATATATTTATATTTGTAAAGTTCGTTTCGTGTTTAAACGTAAAGGTAGATCCTGCATTATAGTTCCATTCATTTTAGTATTTACGTGGAAGTGTTACAAAATGAGTGAGTCAAACTTTATTTATCAAATCGTAATTCATTATTATTGAAACGTGTTCAAAGGAACTATAACTTTTGCTTGACAATGGCTACAAGGAACGATTTTTATGTTGTGAAGACTACTGTGAAATACTGGTGAGCCATGAACTTTTGATTGCCTTGAGACGAAATTCTGCCAAATGAAAGACACTAAAGATAAAGTAGAAGATACATTAAAGATAAACGTCCTTCAATGAAGTCAACTTAGTAAAGTCTTCATATAATATTGTTGACGGGGGTTGACGCAAAATTGCAGATCAATTGCAGATACGATTAATCTTTTGTCTTGAGCACCAAGAAAAACAACGACATATAGTGCCATACATTTATAGGCCATAGTATATTAAATACCATGTACTTGTGGTTATATTGAACTGCAAATTGCAAAACAAAGGTAAAAGGTTCAAAACTACTGTATTTTCTATGAAATAACTACTAATGTTCAAGCTCTATCTTAAATTTATTAAAATAATTAATATTTTTCAATTAAATATTTATCTTTCCAGACTACCCATAATTTTACTGCTCGATAATGAAAGGATCTTTGAGCGATGCTTTGTCAGTGTAAACTTCGGGAAGATGAGATCTTTAACGTCTCTTGTAGGATGATGGTGAACAATAGTGTGGTTTAGACATTGGTTACTGAGATATTTTGATGCTTTCTGCAAAAAAACTTTTCTTTATTGCTGAACAGTAACGTGGTTTAAGAATTGCTGCCTGAGAAACGCTGGTGCTTCAGTCTGAAAAGAACTACGTTTCATTGCATTTTATTTAGCTGATCTCTATCTAGTTAATAACAGGAAATGTGAATAATTGCAATGAAAATTTCATGCAGGATCGGGTTATCGCCATTGCCCTAACTAATGCAGGAGAGGATCCTGGAGATTATGAAAGAAGGGGCTGAACTCTTTGAATTAGTTTGAAAACTGAAACTCAGATATATTATTCAATTTTCTTGGGTTTTTGTCTAGCAAAAGGGGTGGGGGTGGGCAGCTTCAACCCTGCTAATGTGCTTACAATTGCCATTTGATATATGCAAGAAACGTTCACCGTTTCAATAAAAAAACCCTAAACTGGCCAGTTATTTCTTTGATATTAGCCAAGTATTGAGCTGTTAACGATTTTAATTCTTCTGTTGCTTGATAAGGCAACGTAGCTGCATGGTTGCATTTTATATATATGTGCAAAAAAAACATAACATACAACGTGAATAAATTTATTGAAAAATATAATCTTTTTATATGGAAATATAAAAAGTTTATTCAGAATGAATGCGTTTTTGAAACACAAACATCCTTATACCGATGTGATAAATAATCATGGGATATTATTTTACTAGGTATGAAAATTCATTGTCTGTGAATATAAATTCAGCCTGTAGTTCTAAAGTAAACATTGATTAGTAGTTAGTTTAAGACAATTAAAAACGACTTAAAGCAAAAAATCCAGTTAGTTTTCACACTCTTCAGTTCTCACTTAATGGCAACAGCTCGGTGATTCTAAGAAAAAAAAAATATTAAACTTGAGTTCATTCAGTCTCATACAAGACTTTTTATTTGCAGAATTAAAACATATGAAGATGTTTTGATTATATGTCACATTATAACAATATAAATGCAAAACAGGCAAGAGACATATAGCTTTAATAAAGTCACTATTTTAAAAATTGTAAGTACGTACCTCGCCATGGTCTAATATTCAGTCGCCTTGTTCTATCGCAAACTTCTTTACGTCCTTTTGCAAAGAAAGCTTTTTGCTGAACTGATATAACATCAATGTTGTCGCAAATTACATCTGACAACTCACGAGCTTCTATTGCTTTTCGCTGAGCATCCGTAAATCCTTCTGGCAATGGATTTGTGTAAAAGAATCTATCCCCTTGTCTTAACCGATCAAATTGATCTTTGACGATACAAGTAAAGGTAGGTCCTAGAATTGGGCTTTCATTTGCTGAAGAAATACGCGGTTTTTCACCAATGCCAGCTGCAAACACATCAGTATTTTGAGGTCGATTATTATAAACTGATTTAAGACTTTGCAGTACTTCTGGTTCAAAAAGTACACTAATATCGTCAAAACTTCTCACACGAGAGAGATCAAGTTCGCTGGGATACAAAAAGGGATAACGCCGCTGACATCTTCTTAGAAATGCGCTATAAAAACGTAGGCCATGTTCACGTGCACGTTGCATGTTCAATGCAGCAAGATTTAGACCTTCTCGGCTGATTTCATCACGCTGGAACAATTCATTTGTGAGACCAATCGCCATTTCATTGTCCATTTCTTGAGAAACATTGCCAACCATTCCAATCAACCAGCCATCAATCCCGTTGACTTGAGCCAGTGTATTATTAAAGAAAAGTTCGCGCAGGGGGACTGGAGAGAACGGAAAAGATTCATAGTCTCTTTTGAGAAATTCAAACTTCGGTCTGATCAAACTATGTCCTAACCTAAATGCTATTGTAGCAAACTCGTTAGATATAGAAGCATTTACTCTGGGGTCATATCTGATGTTTGAATCTAATACATCAGTTCCAATCAGAATTGGTAACCATTCTTCATATGTTATATGTTGAATCAAAGCCCCAACAATTTTTCTTGCTTCCTGATAGATTTTTTCTGAGTACCAATGTGGATTTATTCTTGAAAGACGTCTTGCAATACGATTGTGTTCACGAACCCAGAGTGTATGCATAGCTGCTAAAGCTGCTTGTTCGTTTATTCGGTTATCACCTGCGAGGAAACAAGATCCAAGATTCTCGCAAAGGCTAAGTGGCTCACCTAATTGACTGTTGTCAATTGGAGGAAGATTATCACCAGAAGTTGCCAGAAACCTAAGATTTCCTAAAAAACAAATACAAAAGAATTATTGGACTTTTATGAATTTTAGCAAACTTTTAGAGGCAGTTTTATAAAAGTGTCTGTTTTTGTTATTTGAAAGAATGTTGTTTTTGTTATTCTTACTTATACTTTGCATGTTTGGCAATGTTTTACATATCCTTACCGGCATCACGAACTGCTTCTTCAACGCTTTCTGATGACCCATAAACCATAGATGCATCAAGATATGCAGTATTTACATTAATCTGCTCACGTGGTGTAGCTTTCTTAAAATCACATCTTGCCGCAGATCTAATTAATCGAATACATGGTCTTTGTCCAAAAGGCAAAATTGGGAAGCATGGATCAACAAAATCTTCTGCACTACCATCGCACCTGAAATTTAAGAGTATGAGAAAATAAACAATTTGTTTTGTTTAACAAAAGTTTTCAAGTAAAAAAACAGATCATTTTACATACGGTATATTTTCACATATGTCACCATTCTCAGATTCCGGTGCTAATGTTAAATCATGGTCAATAAACTGTCCCCATTGCATGAACAAATGCGTGATACCATCGCGGTTTGGTTGATTTTTATCTTGAATGACGATGTACTCATCTGTTACTTTGGAAGGATTAGGTAGGTTTGGTGCATTAGGTTGATTTAAACCTCCACCTGCCGGCTCATTCAGTCCTTCAGCATCAAAGTATCGAGCACGAAACATGCGGGAAAAAATAGTATCAGCTGCACCTTGTGTTGGATTATCTAAATTGTTACATGTTCCATCTATCGATCGATAAGCTTGATTTGCTTCGCATTGAATATTTGAAATCTCTGGAATGCAACCAGTCTCTTCTATTAGTTCTTCAAGACGCTCTTCTGAAAACATACCCTCAGGACCCACATAAATTTCAGCGGTCTCGTCAACTGAAATAAAATTCTTTGATTGAAATTTCATTTTTTTACATGATACAGATAAAATTTTCCAAATTTTCTGCATAATATAAATATATTTATAATAAGTATTAAAAGTATTAAAATTATAATATCTTACCCTCCGTTTTGATCAGTTTTTCAGCCTCTTTGCACACCTGATTAAACTTGCATGAAGCCAGTGAGTTCGCTCTTGTCCATCTGCTCCTTGTTGCCATAAGGATGCTATGCAATTTTTTTGGTAATCTGAAGTTTTGTCCAGTGGGTCGGAAAGGATTACTTAGTTTTACTTTATCCATTACAGACAAAGCTTTTTTAAGCAAACTATTGGCGTAGCCTGCTTTCAAAACATACACCACAAGATTGATCTTATCAAGAAGTATATCATTTCTTATGTGCCTTAGCTCACAGGTTATTCTGAAGGTTCTTTCGGAACCAAATGGAATGAGACCAAAAAGTGTCTTATTTAATACAATTATTCCATTTATATTATCGCCAAGTACAAGAACTGCCCGGAATCTTCCATCGGTAACTAAAAGCTGGAACGCAGCGCCAGTTGTTGCTCTGAATTTCGACTTAAACACGCCAGTTAGAAGCGGTGTCTTTTCACTGATGATCGATTTTAAAAAAAAGTCTGAAAGAAAAGAAAATCTTGTTAAATCTTTGAAGGATAATATCTACGTTGTTCATAATTTTTTTCATCTAGCAATCAATATTAAAATGGGTATTTTCTAGATAAAAAAGTGTAGATAAAATTGTAGCAAGTAATTAATTGAAATCGCATGTACTAAATATAAACAAAAAGTCGTCTTTTTCAGTCTTCTAAATCACCTGCCTTCATTGTGAAGTAAAGATTTTAATTTCAACTTATATAGAAACTTTGTAGAGATCAGGAAAAAATAGCATTTTCATACGGTTGGTACTTGGTAAAACAAAATATAGCTATTTTTGGAAAAGGGCATCAACTTCAAACAGATTTGGCCATGAAACATAACGGCTAGATGTCTCTAAACAAGCATTTACTGTTTAAGGAAGAATATTTGTCGTTTGCTCCATTGATAAGATGTTTGAAGCAGTCTTGGTTTCTTACCTGTAGCTTGACATGTAGAAATGTACAAGACCAACAATAATATCAATTTAGTCGTCATTTTCGTAAGCTACAGCTGAACAGTTGAGTTGCTTGATCAGTAAGCTTGCTCTATCTCAGTCACCGATTCACTTGATCTTATATATCCTTGCTGGTAATCGGTAATTACTTTAATCTCTAAGGAGAATTTTGCGTTGGAATGTCTTAATATCAAAATCTTTGCATGTGTCATTAAACTCCCCCAGAAAAATTAAGATACCGACAGTTAATTGTTCACGAAAATTTTTGCTTGTATACAGAGACGCACGATCAGAAAGATTTAAAAAAACATCTAGCGATTTTAAGAAGATGGGTATAGTTTTGCAAGAAATTTTATCATAAGATAAAATCTCACAAAAATATCTTTATTGCTAATACCTGACAGAAATATTATTGGAATTTGAATCCCTCTAATATTATATATGACATATAAAAATCTTGCATTATATTTTATATTATTGGAGTTTTAAGGTCAAATATATTGAAACGTTTTGTTATTAATATAGCGAAGAAAACTTTGAAGGTATGTCTAAGGTTGAGAGCATTATTTCTTTATTGTGAGAATTAGCCTGTAACAAAGCTTTTATCGTTACGTGTTTTTGTGTAATACATTGTGCATTGAAACTATCGTCATTTTGTTTTCTTTAATCTATGTTGATTGTAATGGTTTAGTTACATTGTTAATATGGAAGTTTGCCAAATATTCTAGACTATCTTGTGCATAATATTTTTTCAGTATCTGATACAGAATGAAAATGGATTGTGCTTACGACGTAATTATTTTGCCCACTAATGTAGACACTTCACGGGTAGGGATACTTTGGGTTTTTTGTTCAGACTACTTTCACCATAGTAATCCTCAAAAAAGGAGGTTTATGGAGCCCAGTATAAAAGTTAGTATTTCCTTAAAAATGATATATCTGAAAACACAACACGTTTGCCAACACAAATTCTTCACATGTGGCACACAAAATCTTCACGTGTACACTTCATAATTCCGAAGTGTTTTACGACTATTATAATAATCTTTAAATAGGCATTCGCCTCCCACAAATGGCAGGAAATGGCTACTCAAATAGAGTGATAATTTGTTTAACAGTTTTACCATGGCCTGTTGGTCTCAGTGAGTTGTATTATTACAAGACATATAAATTGTTAAAGATTTTTGCTCAAGATTATTAAATTACTTATTGAAATTGCTTGCTCGATTGTTGCAAGGACGACCATTTTATTGAATTTATAGCGTTTATCAATGAACTTCAATTCTTAAAAAAGCATTCATTTTAACTGCGATTATTTGATGTAAATGTACGTTAAGATTAGAGTCAAATTTATATTTAAACTTTGCATGTTATCTTTGTCCATCACTAAGGCGTATTTTATGCTCTTTTTTAATGATAAATGTCTCCAAAATTCAGTGCATACTGACACACTCTCAAAACCCTTAGAAAAATTTTCCTTCGTTGTTTTGAAGACTTATATTATACTTGAGAAAGACTAAGCGTGCCGGAAGACGTCAATTAGTCAAGTTTAGATTAACAAAATCTACCAAAACAGGTAATGTTGTTTTTAAAATGCCCATTATTGATTCCGGTAGCTTTATCGTTTTGTCAAACATGTGTATTAAGATCTCGTCTATGGAGGTTTAATATTTAAAATTTATTTTTGCTAAACAATTATAGTTAAATATAGTTGTCCTGCGTAGCAAACCTTTGTTGTTATATAACTGAAAAATCTTCTGTGTTACATAACTCAACACTGAAGTTTCACTTAGCAAAAATAGCAATTTCTAAATTATATAATTTTCACTTTAATGCTTAACATTCGTGGGTTCCTCGGTGCTCTAATGAACATTAGTTTTTTTATTGATGTCCAAAATAAAATAACGGAAACAAGATATGACGTTTTTGTTTTGTCATCTGTACCACGCAAGGCTACACGATCCCATACCACGCTTAAGTATGAAGTTTGTATATACTGTTTGTTAGATCAACAACATAATAAAACATTTATGTTTACAAAGTACTCTTTCTTTACGCTAGGTAAAAGATATAAACCTGTTACACTCAACGCTTACCAATTTTTTTCTCAGTAAAGTTTTTTCGGTGCTTTTTCAAAATAAGAAAAAACATGCATATGATATAAGCAACTCACACAGAGAAATATATATACCCACTGAAGTATTTGGGTAAAAGGGATGTTATGGTTTTTGTGATTATAAGCATCAGAACAGGAACTTTTTAATCAATATAGACCATTAATTCATCATATAGAGCATAATAAAAGTTGCAATTTATAGCTAGCTAAAGCTGTTTAAATTGCCCGTCACAGGATGATCGTTTATGTGTCTAGCAAAATATACCAATGCTAAACATGTACAAGTTTCAATTTCTCGTCTATGGAGGATTAATATTTAAAACTTTATTGTTTTGCTAAATAATTACAGTTAAATATAGTTGTCTTGTGTAGCAAACCTTTGTTGTTATATAACTTCAAAGTCTTCTGTGTTACATAACTCAACACTGAAGTTTCAGTTAGAAAAAATAGCAACTTCTAAATTATATAATTTTCGCTTTATCGCTTAACATTTGTGGGTTCTTCGGCGCTCTAATGAACATTAATTTTTTTATTGATGTCCAAAACAAAATAACGGAAACAAGATATGACGTTTTTGTTTTGTCATTTTTTTGTACCACGCAAGGCTACACGACCCATACCACGCTTAAGTATGAAGTATGTATATACTGTTTGTTAGATCAACAACATGATAAAACAATTATGTTTACAAAGTACTTTGAAAGTTTGTCTTTCTTTACGCTAGGTAAAAGATATAAACCTGTTACACTCAATGTTTACCAATTTTTTTCTCAGTAAACATTTTTCGATGATTTTTTAAAATAAGAAAAAACATGCATGTGACATAAGCAACTCACACAGAGAAACAAGAGTGCTGCTCAGAAAAGTATATTGCAGTTGGAAATTACATTTGTAGCTATTTACAAACCTTGAATTTATTCAATCACAACTTAAATTATATTCATATCAATTTAAAATATTGACAGTTTAATGCTCACCGATTGCTATGATTTAGTTTATAGCGCTTACTGATACACATTCATAATTTCCTATCATTTTTGTAGAGTTTGTCATGTTCTAGATTACAACTAACTTAACATTCATTTTAATTTTAAGGAATTTGTTTGTCAAAGGAATTGATTAATGCTCAATGAATAACGTTATATAGGTCTACCATAAATGCTTTATTTGAAGATTAAATATGAGAGTCCATTTGGCTGTAGTTCTGAACATTACACTTGTGAGAAAAATGGACAAATTCAAGTCTTAAAGTTTAACAGAAATTTTCCCTCTTTAGATAGATTTTTGTCCCTCTGTTACGGATGTTTGCATTGTTTTTCGGAAACACATTTTGTCTGCATCTGTTCAAATGAAACCAACTAATCACAATGGAGTATGAAAGCAGATCATGATGGGGTTTCAATGATCTTCTCACAAAACATCATTGCAAACACAAATATAAGTACTTTAACGATGAACAAAGGTTTTAATAACATTCAACAAAGCCAAACCACATGTCAACAACATCAAACTACGAATTTCAAGTCCATTTCATTTCGTGATGTTTGATTAAAGAACGCAGTTCTGATACAAGTGTAAGTTATTATATTTATATTTATATTTATATTTATATTTTAATATTTTATTTGTATTTATATTCATATTTATTCATGACACCCACATCATTTGCGCGTTTTCATTAGCCTAAATTATTAGTATAATCTTTGAAAATACTCAATACATATAAGTACATTCACTTGGCTTGCCTCGAGTATTCGGTCATTATATGATATGTGTGTTTTTTACAAGTTTGTAGATGTAGATCGTCCAGGTTCGTACAGTCCTGAGAAGGACTGTTTTTGTTGTTGTTGACTGACGTTTCGACAACCTTAGCGGTAGTCATCTTAAGAGTCAAATGAGGAGTAAACGTCAGGTTAGCAGTATTTGTTATCTGGTTCTTACGTCATTGTATTGTGTGTACAGGAAATGTTTGGGTGTTAATTGTGTATTTTAACTGTGGATTAGTGTGAAGTGTAATGTTTTTAGTTGATCGTTTGTTTGTATTGTGAATAAGTCGTTTGTAAAGTGCCGGTAATTGCTGTGATCTGTTCAGGGGGGTTTGTTCCAAGTTGATATATCAACTTTCTAATGTAAGCCATTGTTTATAGTCAGTGCTGTATGTAATGCATTTTGCCGAGTCCCAGTCAATGTTGTGCTTTGTGGGTCGGTAATGTTCGGCAATGTGATTAGTTTTGTCTTGTTTCTTTGTAGCTCGTTTATGTTCAGTAAGTCTTATGTTTAAGTTCCTGCCAGTTTCCCCGATACCAACGTTTGAGATAGTTGTTTTTGTTGTGTAGAGCGTCCAGTGAATCACAAATGATTTGCGCACGTCTTGTTAATATTCTGATTGTGGTGTCTTTGCGTGATGTAGGGTTGTAAGATGATTGGTCTAGTAGTCGGTCAGTGTGTGTTGGTTTGTGATAAACTGTTATTCGTAGTTTGTGATTGTCCTGTTTTATCAAACAGTCGAGAGAAGGAAGTGTTCCGTTTTCTTCGACATCTCTGGTAAATTGTATGTGGCTGTTCTGTTTGTTGATGTGAGTGTGAAAATTCATCAATCTCGTCCGCATGTAGTGCTGTGATTGTGTCATCTACGTAGCGGAAACAAAAAGGTAGTGCATGTTTGTAAGTCGTGAGCGCCCGTTCCTCTATATATTGCATTACAATTTCAGCAACTACAACAGAAACGGGTGAGCCCATTGCTGTACCATGTAATTGTTTGTAGTGTGTACCTTTGTACTGGAAGTAAGTCGAGGTGAAGCAGAGCTCCAGTAGCTCCATAATGTCTTCTGTCGGTAATGGCAGTACGTCCGTGGTGTTTGTAATGAGGGTTTTTGTACAAATGAGTGCCAGATTAAGTGGAATACTAATGAACAATGATTTCACTTCAAAAGACACTAGTATATAGTTGTCCGGTATTTGTATAGTGCTTAATTTTTTAATGAAATTTTCAGTGGATTGTAGCTTGTGTTTTGATTTGCTTGTAAGGGGTTGCAGTATGTAAGCCAAGTAGTTTGAGAGTTCGTAAGTAGGCGAACCACAGAATGATACAATTGGTCGCATGGGTATTTTTGGTTTGTGAAGTTTTGGTAGTCCGTATAGTCTGGGTGATCGTGGTACTGAAGATCTAAGTCGATGGTAAATACGTTCAGATGTAATGTTAGATTTTCTCATAGAGAAGATCTTGCTGTTAAGTTTGCGTACTAGTGATGGTGTTGGGTCTCGTTTGAGTTGTTCGTACGTTTGTCTGTCGCTAACAAGGGTTTCCATTTTGTCAAAGTAATCATTCCTGTCCATGAACACAGTCACGTGTCCTTTGTCTGCTGGTAAAATGACGATGTTGTTGTCGTGTTTTAGTCGTTTGAGTGCATGTTGCTCGTCCTTTGTCAAGTTGTTGTCACGTATAGAGGTAAAAAACAAGGATTTGAACCTGGGAAGGCACCTGAGCACCGCACCAACCACTATACCTCTCATCCAGACGAGAGACAGTCGCTGGAAACAGTTGGAAATTGGAAATTATATTCAAATCGGGAAACATTACATGCCGGGCGGGAACTATTATTCCTCAACGAAAATGGTCGATAACCACAAAAATAAGACCATGCTGGAGATGTACAATGGAGATGTATAAACGCGCCCGCGCACACGAGTGCCATAGACCATTTAATAACATGGCGGATAAATCATCAGTGGTATGTTTCACTGCAGTAAAGAGGCATATACAACCACAAATACAACCATCCGACTGGTGCAGCCTAAATAAGACATTTCAGGCTTTAATTTAGTTCATTTTTAAAATTTCATGTATGAGAACAATATTTCTTCGTGCATCCATGTTTTTTAGGAGTTTGCAACATCAAACGTTCGAATCAAGGCACCACAACCGACCAACAGGGTTCACTCAGTACTCATAAATATCTATGTGAGAAGTCTGACTCGGAGATTGGTACTTAGACTAATTATAGTCTAGTATTGTTAATTCAAGAACACAGTACTGGACTACTGGTTTTTGTTAATTGGGATATTTTTGGATTACATCTGCTAAATCTATCAATTTAGAAATAAATTCAGACGCTCATATGAGTTCTTTTACAATAACGTTGGGAGGAAAGGGAACACACGAATCGATGATATGGTATGAATTTTGAAAGTGTTCTTTTTATTATTTGTAGTTGCACAAATTCATATTAATTTACATTCATTGTTAATTGTGCTCAAATATTAATTATGTGTTCAACTTTATTTATGCCCACAAAATTTGTGTAGGAAAAAACAATTGTTCTGAAAACATTTTCCAGTTTGAAGTCTGTGTTCTCTATTTCCTTCAATAACAATGTCATATATCATTATATGTTAATAGAATAGCAGTGTGTCATATGAATGTCGATTTTTTGAGCAAGAAAGTGAATTGGGTGATTTGGTTTACATGTATTGTATAAATATGTAGATGGAAAAATATATTATGTTCATGGTTTTTCTCTCATTTATATGTAGAATGAACAAAGTGAACATATTGCTAACAGCTATGACAAGCACCAAGAGTTAAGCACCAAAACACAAGTTTGTAATGTACATATTGACATTGTTTCTCATAAAAAGTCATTGGAGATAGTTATATGTATGAGTGCTTTCAATTGAAGTAAATGAAAAATTTTGAAGTAATTTAAAGAAGGCATGTATTATTTTAACTCATATTAAAAGTATGCACATATTTTAAATTTAATAATGTTCTTTATTTTGTAGGATTTGGTGCCATCTTGAGGTAGTATTTGTTCTTGTGGTTCAGAGTGGAATAGACGTTCTATTCAAGATGAATGGTTGTACCTAGACTTGTGTTCAGTTGCATGCTTTTATTCAATCTATGATGTGAAAGGTAAGCTCTGATTTGCTACAGGTTGCAATTCACTTCATAATTATTTGACTTAAATAAATTATTTAGTGTGTAGTAGACCTTGCTCCTCATGTGCTACGAAAAAGCACTATGAAGGCGTTGAAGACAGGATTGTATGGTTCGGATCATATGCAATATCTCTTGCCGTTCCAAAAGATTGCATTCGACTTTTCATAACGTCCAGGTACTTTTTTATGAAAATGTCCCAAAGCATTAGTAGCTACGTTTTTCCATTATTTAGTTTCTTGTGCAAATATTATGTTTCATATGTACAAAGGCAAGTGTCTTCGGGTAATTTTAATTTCCCAACTCTAGGAATACAGAAAATTTTCTTACCAAATAATTTAAGAGAATCTAATACTGGATTGCTCATATCTTGCAAGATCTTGCATCTTGATTTTGAAATGCTTTATGTACGCTTAGGTACGTAATAAATTGGACAGCTGTCTCTATGCTATCAAAAGAATTCCTTTGAATCCAAAAAGTGTGCTGTTTAATCGCAAACTTACTTGAGAAGAGAAGTTACTTTCTAGATTGAATCATGAAAATATTCTAAGGTAAAAAGAAATTTATCATCCAAAATTAATCAAAATTTTATAACATAATGGTTCAAAGCGAGGTTCAATTTAGACGATACAAATTTCTTGGCTTATTAAATGTTATCTTTGTAGAAACTATTATAACAACCATGGTTATTTATGCCAAAAACTGGCATATTTCTATTTCTATATTCTTCTAGGCAATACAACAAGTGACGATCTCTTCCAGCCTGGACGGCTGTCTCTATGCGATCAAAAGAATTCCTAATAATCCGAAAAGTGTACTGTTTAATCGCAAAATTACTCGAGAAGAGAAGTTACTTTCTGGATTGAATCATAAAAATATTGTAAGGTAAGAAGAAATTTATCATCCAAAATTAATCAAAATTTTATAACATAATGGTTCAAAGCGAGGTTCAATTTAGACGATACAAATTTCTTGGCTTATTAAATATTATCTTTGTAGAAACTATTATAAGAAGGTAGATAATCCCTTTTTTCAATAAAGCCCATGGATGCTTTCGTTCATAATGAAAGAGTCATATTGTATAAGCAGGCTCTCGTTCATCACGAGAGAGTTATGAGAAAGTTACATTGTAAAAGGTAACAACTAAAAAACGTATAAACATGCTTAGAGTCGGTTTAAGTTTTGAGTCGAAATGGCAGAAGTTGTTTGAACGTTTGCAGTATCCTTGGATGTTCAAGTTTTCTTTTTGAGATGAATTCTTTTAAAGAAAAAAGACAAATTTTGAAAATATGAAAATCCCGTTTTCGTCCATGCCTCCGATACCCCGAGATATTTGAGTACTAGCGCGTCTCATGTTAATTAAGTGAACCAGATAATCCTGTCAGTCATGAAGCCCATGAATGGTTTGCTCGTGTTACGCGAGAAACAGTAAATGAGAGAGTTAAATCAGAAAGATATAAACCAATAAAAATTGTATAAAACATGTTTAAGGTTGTCTTGATTTATAAGTGCAAGAAAAAGGCACAGTGTCAGAAGAAGTTATTGAAACATTGCTTGGTTTATTTTATGAACATTGGTTTATTTTGTAAACAAAAAGATAAAATTCAAAAGCAAAAAAACCCCGTTTTCGGTCCATGCTTCCCGATACCTCGTTATAAGTAAGGCACTAGAACACCGCATGTTAACATTTCGGTAGGAGATTTCGGCCTCCACGCTATCCTACTTGGAGATGCCAATACGTGGCAAGCTTCCGCCCGTCAGACCCCGAGATCACCTGCAATAGGCTTTGCTCGGGGTCTGGGTCCCTAAGCCACTGCATACTGTATCGCACCCAGCTTCCACTGCTAGTTGACATCTACTATATAAAGTATTTACTTTATATATATATATATACACACAAATTCAAAGGCTTACAAAAGTTGTGGTATAATTGACATTGTTACTGCGCATGCCCAGATGATTTCTTTGATAATTTGCGACTAAGTGAATTAATTGCGACAATTGGTCGACTGCGCATGCTCAAGGAGACTACGCGTGCGCAGATGATTTCTCTATTAAATTGTTACTAAGCGTGCTATTTACTTCAAAATTGGTGCTAGTAGATAGTGTTGGTCGTTGCCATGACCATGAACTACGGCAGCTGGTCAAGTCGACCGCGCATGCTCAAGGAGACTACGCATGCGCCGATGATTTATCTGAAAATTTGTTACAGAACGAGCTAATTACTCCATAATCGGTACTAATGCATGCCCTTGGTCGTTAACATGACCATGAACGTGAAGAGTTCGTGCAGTAGACTACGCATGCTAAGATTAATTCTCGAAAATTTTTGCTTATAAATGCGCTTAGCAAATTTTCAATCAAATATTTTTGACACGCTGTTTGTCTTTTTAAGCTTGTTTGAGAAATGCATGTCAAAGTCATAAACACTTTGTTACGCCACTCCTAATATCTTTGACAATGTTAAAGATGTTTTTCGTTTTCTACATAACTTTGTATCTGCATATTTTGTGCATAAACAATCCTTTAATATTTATGACAGATATTATAATTCGTGGATTGAGGCAGAAGAAATACTTGAAAATGAAACTTCCAACAGTGAAACAAAATCAATAGTGACAGAGACGAAACGACGACGCCAGGTTGACGATAGCTTGATGAAATTGAACGTAGTTCAAGCACTTAGCGTACGCTAGAGAGTTTTGAATGAGGACTCGTTGATCAATGAAAACACGAATGATTCCAAGCATGTTGACGGCGATAAAAGCTCTAGCGTAGACGAGGCTCGATTGCAAAAACCATTTATAACACGGAGTCTACTGAAGATATGTTCAAAAAAATATCGATGAATCGCATATACAGTTTTGAATTTCGTTGGCTCACGTGGTATATAGTAGTGAGGACTGTTCATGATGTTGCTAAAAATGTGTAAAAATAACTACCTGTGTCTTTCCTTTAGGACGACGGAAACTGATGTCGAAAGTGAAGAGAAAGCAATCACCAAAAGAAATTTGCAAATCATACTCTGCAAACTTTTATATACAGGAGTATTGTGAGAAGAGTACCTTAAAGAATGCTATTGAGGAGGAATAGTACAAGGACCAACAGAGAATGTGGCTTATTCTCCGTGAGATTGTGGAACAATCAGTTCACATTCATTCACAGGTAGAAAAATAATGTGAAAAATTTTCGTTTAGCTCAATAAATATATATAAAGACTTATTATTTGCTATTTTCTCTAATTTTCGCCAATCGCGTTTCGACATTTTTTGGTTTTCTATTTTTGCATTTTTTAGGTGTTTTCTTTAAAAAGTCAACTATTGTCAAGGAGAAAGAGTTTGGCATTTGGATACATTGAAAGCTCGTTTTGGACTTATAAGTTCAAAAGTAAGTTCATGAGTAAAATCTTGCCTAATATCTTGCAAGATATCGCATCTTGATTTTGAAATGCTTTGTACATGCTTAGATACGAAATAAATTGGACGGATTTCTCTACGCGATCAAAAGAATTCCTTTGAATCGGAAAAGTGTGCTGTTTAATTGCAAATTACTCGAGAAGAGAAGTTACTTTCTAGATTGAATCAAGAAAATCATGTAAGATAAGAAGAAATTTATCATCCAAAATGAATCAAAATTTTATAACATAATGATTCAAAGCGAGGTTCAATTTAGACGATACAAATTTCTTGGCTTATTACATGTTATCTTTGCAGAAACTATTATAACAACCATGGTTATATGTTTGTAAATGTAGATCGTCCAGGTTGGTATAGTCCTGAGAAGGACTGTTTTTGTTGTTGTTGACTGTTTTGTTGTAGATATACTGTCTATAGTCAGTACTGTAAGTAATGCATTTCGCCGAGTCCCAGTCAATGTTGTGCTTTGTGATTCGGTGATGTTCAGCAATGTGATTAGTTTTGTCTTATTTCGTAGTAGCTCGTTTGTGTTCAGTAAGTCTTATGTTTAAGTTCCTGCCAGTTTCCCCGATATAGGAGGCGTGGCAGTCGGAGTAGTTTATTTTGTAAACTGCACCTTGTCGTTCGTTGGGTTGTTCTTTGTCTTTTATGTTCGTTAGTACTTGTCGTAACGTTGTGATTGGTTTTGCGACACGTATGTTGTATGGTCGTAAGATACGCGAGATAGTCTCAGACGTACTTTTGATGTAAGGTATCGTTGCTGTTGTCACTGAGTTGTTCGTTTCGTTGGGTTCGTTGGGTTTGTAAGTGTTGCGTTTGATAAAGTCAGAGTTATAGTTGTTTTTGTGAAAAACACGTTTGAGATAGTTGTTTTCGTTGTGTACAGCGTCCGGTGAATCACATATGATTTGTGCACGTCTTGTTAATGTTCTGATTGTGGTGGCTTTGTGTGATGTAGGGTTGTAATCATGGTTATATATGCCAAAAACTGGCATATTTATATTTCTATATTCTTCTAAGCAGTACAACACCTTCAGCATTCCCTTCACTATTTTAAACTTAAACTTACAGTGTCTCTCGAATTCTACATTCTTACAACCATGGTTATATATGCCGAAATCTAGCAAATTTGTATTTCTATATTCTTCCAGGCAATACAATGCGTGACGATCTCTTTGCGAACAAAAGAAGTCCTTTGAATCCAAAAAGTGTACTGTTTGATCGCAAAATTACTCGAGAAGAGAAGTTACTTTCTAGATTGAATCATGAAAATATTGTAAGGTAAGAAGAAATTTACCATCTTTCCACACAAAAATTAAGAAACTCTACCGAACTCAGTAAACACATATGGACACTAAAAGACAACAACGTCGATCACGATGTTCTTCATCACCTACCAACCACAACTATCATCACTCAACAAACGTAACGAACTTGTCTCCTCTTGTCGCCATAGACACAAGGCACTTTTATCCAATTTGTAATCGTACACCTAGCTTATTTTGTGATTCTACCTTAATTTTTATCCTAACTTCCTCGTATATATAGTTCAACACATGCTTTTGTATTCATTTATTATTATCCCCTGAAGAGTGAGAAATCACGAAACAGGCTTGTCGGGATGAAATTGTAGTTTTTGTGTATTTTTTTCTTATCAATATTTATGCTCTGCTCTAACGCATCGAGCAGTTTAATTACGGAAAATCAAATAAACAAAACTTCCTATATATGTATATATATACAAAGTGTATAACAATGTGCCCTCCCGGCTATCACCATAGTAAAATGGTGACTCCTGTACTTAGGACACAGGATATACAGGTAATTGATTATATATATAATCAATTAATACAAAGTTTGCGGCGCACGGTCTGTTATAATGAAAAGGGGCGAGTTATCGTTTGTTTATAAAATTTAGCTAGCTAAGTGATTTATTGGACCGCCTATGGTCTCACTTCTCTTCCTGCAAAATTATTCTAAAATATGCCGCTTCTCAAAACAAACCAAACGCTATCAGTAAAAGTTATTAGTCGGCCTTCACAAGAGCATTTTTGCACGCCGACTTATTCAGATGGTTTTTAAAGGTGTTGAACTACAATTCTAGCATAAAATGAAATTGCCCCTAGGTATGGTAGGTTTTTACTCAATTTTCTTCACTTATCTCTTTGACTGACTTTTTATAGATATTCTGCTGTAGGTTAAAGCACAAGTCGACTAAATTCAAAAGTTCGAACTCGTTATAAAAATCTTAGAAAATTTGCAAAATATAAGTTGTAAAGCTGCGTTAAGCGTTGAACGAGGAAGGCAACAAAATGCAACAAATTAATTTACCCCCCAAGGCATGACATAGTCGCATAGGTATAGTTTGACTTTGTTGCTCAATTTGTTTATGTAATAGCATGGTTTCGAGTGCAATTTGGGAAAAACATGCACTAGTGAATTTTTCAAAGACTATCAAAATTGAAGTCTTTGAAAAACTCACGAGAAGGGGAAAAAGGTGCTGGGTGCGGAATCGGATTGTTGTTCCCATGCAGTATAGCAAATTTGTTTTTAACAGTTGATTTCGTTTGTTAAGTTTATTATTGATCAACGTCGACTAAAAAATGAAAGTGGAACATAATTGAGACATGAAATACTGTTGAACATCCATACTTATCAAATGTAATTATTTGCCAAAGCGGATTTTTATATTTTTACACTTTGCAAAGCAGGAGATTATATATACCGTATTTTGAATCATGCGTCAGTAAAATTATGAAAATGTGATTTTATAAACGCAATCAATAAAGCATAAACTATAAAACTTGCTTTTCATTAACTTCGATTGAAATCTAAACAAAGTGAAAGTTGTTGTTTTTGCACAATAACTCTTATATAAAAGACAAACTAATCAGCAAGTCTCATTAATTAATATGTCAAGAAAAAATTAGATCAATCATTAATCCAATTAAGTTTCTCTATGCAACGTGTTAAATGCATTTTGACTTAATTAAATTGTTTATAGTAGCTTTTGTGATGATTATAAAGTCCATTTTACATTATTTCTTCCAGCTGTACTCGCTTGGAAGTGTTGCTCCGGGCTAGAATAATATCATATTGAAGGACAGTATTGCACTCGAATAGTACGCAATGACATCATGGGTTTATTGCGCATGTCAAAATGAAACCAATATGAGCAACTAGCTAAATATGGCTCGTCCTTCATAAATACCTTTATCAATACCATAGAATAGGCCATTTAAATAAAGCTTTGACTCTTTACACGACGTAAAAATTCTTTGTCGAAATTCATCGTCTACTGCGATGAACATCGTTTCACTTAATTGATATGTCTGACATTGACGTACTCAACTGAATAAACAACGAGTTGTCAATAAATTTTAAGTCATTTACTTTGCCTTCGGCTTCACACTGTGCGCAATAATGTAAAGTTAGCATTTCTCCTTCCGTACTGCACGTTAAAGTATGCGTTTATTTGAACTGTCGAAAAACATGTTTTGTTCATAAATTTCTTATGAGCTTGTAACTAAAATTTAAGTTTCGTCACGATCAGATCCATCCAAATTTTTCGTTCGTGTAAACGAGATAGCATTGTCATTGTCCTTTAATATTGACATGCTTAAACAAGTTCAAACTTGACCTTTTGTGAATTGTTTCCAAAGAAAATCATGATTATGGATTACCTAGTTTCTATTTGAATAGTAACATAATCCTGAAGTCGATTTCATTATACATAGCTAGTATTGCTACAACTCAGCAAAATACAGAAGACAACTCGATCTGAATTGACATATAATGGATGAAAAGTATTTTTACAAAATATTATTCTTGCTCTTTTTCATAAACACTTGTTTTTATCAAAGCCATTCTCAAAGTAAGTCAATTGATTTTTTTTCTGAAAAATTTTTTCTTTCGAGTAAAAGAGAATGCATAATTTTTAACAAATAGTGTATTACTTGTCAAATAGCTTTGTTGACTCACAGTAAATTAACATAGGAAAATTTCTATTTTTTTATTCGATAATTTTCCAAGCTGCTTTGTAGAATAATTGAATGTACAGCGTTTTTTAGATCAATAGCTACTTGTAGAACGAAAAAAAATCACGACAGCATCGAGTAAACGCATTATTTTCTTTCTTTTTAGTCTGTTTATATTTATTAAAACTGATAATAAATAAAATGTCGTGACATATTAACGCCAGATGACAATAATTAGTTTCCTTATTGATTGAATTGTAAGAATTTGAAAATAGCTACTTCCTTAACTTGGTCTGTTGCAACTTTGCTCTTTTCTTGGCTGTAGCAATATGAAATTAAGCGCAACACTTTGTAAAAAGTTGCTACGAATGTAATTTAATTGATTTCCTAAAACATCAATCTTGATCAAACATTTGACTTTCAGAATTCAGTCTGTCTAACAGCATGTCTCACTAAAGCTTGAGATCTGCAAATTGTTGCTTAAGTCAATAGAAAATCATTTTATTGTGTTGTACGGACATTTTTCTTGCTGATAATGAGCGTATTTGCTTGGAAGATAATACCACTCCTGCAAAAAATGAGAGCGTGAGAGAAAGGGCCTTAGCTAAATCACCGTTGAAGTATGAACCTCATTTTTTGACTTATTTTTAAGACATCTACAGCAACCTAAATTCCTGCAAACTTTCTGGACCATCAAGCTTTAAATGAAATAATTCCGTAGAAGAAAAATGCTGTTAAATAATAGAGCTGTGTATGATACAGTGTATACAGTGTTAAATTTCATTCTAAGACGTCTGATTATTGAGATCAGTGGTTTTACAAAAAATTTACATTGCGTCACAAACTAGCATGAGTAAATATACTATGTTCTGTAATTGCTCAAATACATTCAATATCCATGTATTCTTTAACTGATTTTTGGTCATTGGCTAGTACAATAAACCATAAGATACAGTTCAGGGCCGTGGCTAGAACGCTAATATGGAGGTGTATATACATATATTCTGTTGTGCTTGACTTCTGTTGAAAGTAATTTGGCTTTCTGTATTTTCTGCACAATGAAATTCTCCCAACTACATTGTTTCAATTTTCAAGACAAACTACTTTGTTATCCGTCATACATTTGCTGCTCAACATCATTTCAACAATCTTTATTTTTTGAACAGGTCAATATTCTGTTAGACTTCAAGGACCAAGAAGTTCTAGTGGTAGAGGTCGTGTTGAAGTTTATTACAATGGAGAATGGGGAACAGTTTGTGATGATTACTGGGATTTGAATGATGCAAAGGTGATTTGTCGTCAACTTGGTTTTGCTGCTGCTACTAGAGCTTTCCAAGGAAGTTATGTACCTGATGGCAGTGGACGAATATGGTTAGATGATGTTCGTTGTGTAGGAAATGAAAGAAATATTGCCAATTGTCGACACAATGGATGGGGATCACACAATTGTGGACATGATGAAGATGCTGGTGTACAATGTTTAGGTTTGTATGGTGCATAATTTATCTTTAAAATTTCAAGATAATTTCAATAAAGATGATTAACTGGAAGTGTGAGCATTTTAACTGGAAGTGATCATTTTAACTGGAACTGTGATCAATGTGTGCATTTTAAACTATTAGTCTGGGACCGGTTGCACGAAGCCTGGATAGCGTTATCCATTGGATAGCAAAACTTTTCAAACTTGTTAAAAAGGTGTTTATATTCTTCTTACGACAAAGAAATTTTGTAATCTTCGAAACAATGTTTGTTTCGTTGATTGCACAGTTCAAATCGTATACTTTTCTCCTATAAGAGATTTTATGAACGTTCAAAAAAGTTTGCTATCCAGTGGATAACGCTATCCAGGCTTCGCTCAACTGACCCCTGATGATGTCTTTGGGATAAAGACGAAATATTACACAATCTGTTGTCTAAAACTCTTGTATCATCTTGAATATCAAGAAAACGAGATGTCTGTTTTCGGAATTTGTTTTATTTTGTTTTACTACCTTATTCTAATAAGATGAAGAATTTTTAACTGAAATTTGAATCCAAATACAGAATATTAATGATCCCAGAGTACAGTGTTGTATTGCATGATTATCTACACAGACCTCAGATTCAATAAAAGTAATTTTACATTGCGCACATAACTCTTCGTCGTTCTCAGAACAAAAATAGGCCCTTGTCGATAAGTTGTTAGGGCGTCACATTAATGGGGCGTCATAATTAAACAATAGATGACCATTATATATGACTATTTTACATACATCAAAAGATAGTGGTGACTGGGGAACACAACACAAGCCA
Organism: Xenia sp. Carnegie-2017; assembly: GCF_021976095.1. Lineage (NCBI taxonomy): Eukaryota > Metazoa > Cnidaria > Anthozoa > Malacalcyonacea > Xeniidae > Xenia > Xenia sp. Carnegie-2017. The sequence goes on along the minus strand of NW_025813482.1, from coordinate 8,712,446 downwards.
ATTAGTATGGAGATTTCAATGTAAGCTGGATGCTGGAATTGCAGCGAAAACCCCTTTATATATTGACAAGTGATACTTGATAGGTACTATCATTATTATGTAGTTTTGCATGTAATTACTGCACTTTTACCATTTGTATTCAAAGTTCATTTTAGATGTTTAGTTGAATTTGTTATTAACTTCCTGCATTTATGTACGTATATTTATAAGTATACACCACTAAACAGTCAATTATTACTTGGTTTGCACTTTTTATCTTTATGTTATGTTTGTACGTATATATTGGTTATGTTAATATGTTAAATATGATTCCTTGAAGCTGTTCAATTTATTTATCATGATTTCAATATTATAATTTAATGATTAGGGAATACAGCTACCAACAACTAATAAGCAATTTCACAACTTAAAAGTGTAATTGATCACTTGTACACAATTTTGATTATCTAAGACGGCAGCTCATGGTCACTTTTTTAGTTTTTATCACAATTGATGTCATACTCGTGTATCTATAACTGTATAGACAATGGTTAAATGTTATCTATTTGTTAAATACTTCATTGTACTGGTAAATGCAAAAGTTCTATGACAACTATTGCTTCTATTAAATAGCCAGCTATTTATCTCCACTCATAAGTGCCTCTTCAAGTATACTTCAGTTAAACCAATGCTTTCAAGCTCCAACCTTATTTCCCAATTCTAGCATGCCATGCAGGCTTGCAACATGTATGCTCGGCGCACAAACTTTTGCTATATATTATAGGTGCAATGAACTGTCTAGCCGATGTATTAAAAATGCATCAATAATAGTTTCCGTATTTTGTGCAAAATGAAATGAAACTCTCTCAACTGCATTGTTTCAAAACTTCCAATTTTCAAGGCAAGCTACTTTGTTCTCCTTCATACCTTTGCTGGTCAATGTCATTTCAATAATCTTTATCGTTTGAACAGGTCAAATTTCTGTTAGACTTCAAGGACCAAGAAGTTCTAGTGGTAGAGGTCGTGTTGAAGTTTATTACAATGGACAATGGGGAACAGTATGTGATGATGACTGGGATTTGAATGATGCTAAAGTGGTTTGTCGTCAACTTGGTCTTGCTGCTGTCAGTGCTTTACAAGGATATTATGTACCTGATGGCAATGGAAGAATATGGTTAGATAATGTTCATTGTGTAGGAAATGAAAGAAATATTGCCAACTGTCCACACAATGGATGGGGATCACATGATTGTTCACATTCTGAAGATGCTGGTGTAGAATGTTCAGGTTTGTATGGTGCATAATTTATCTTTAAAATTTCAAGATAATTTCAATAAAGATTATGAACTGGAACTGTGATCGATGATTAATTTCAATATTTAAAATGATTTCATGTTATTTAAACAGATATTAATGAATGCCTGCAAAATCAACATAACTGCGGAAGTAACTCCAACTGTAGGAACACATTTGGTAGTTTCACCTGTGTTTGTCGTGCTGGTTTCTCAGGAAATGGAAGAATTTGCTCAGGTAAAAATTCTTTTATACATGAAGATGCTGGTGTAGAATGTTCAGGTTTGTATGGTGCATAATTTATCTTTAAAATTGCAAGATAATTTCAATAAAGATTATGAACTGGAACTGTGATCGATGATTAATTTCAATATTTAAAATGATTTCATGTTATTTAAACAGATATTAATGAATGCCTGCAAAATCAACATAACTGCGGGTAACTCCAACTGTAGGAACACATTTGGTAGTTTCACCTGTGTTTGTCGTGCTGGTTTCTCAGGAAATGGAAGAATTTGCTCAGGTAAAATTCTTTTATACATGAAGATGCTGGTGTAGAATGTTCAGGTTTTATGGTGCATAATTTATCTTTAAAACTGCAAGATAATTTCAATAAAGATTATGAACTGGAACTGTGATCGATGATTAATTTCAATATTTAAATTAATTTTATGTTATTTAAACAGATATTAATGAATGCATGCAAAATCAACATAACTGCGGAAGTAACTCCAACTGTATAAACACATTTGGTAGTTTCACCTGTGTTTGTCGTACTGGTTTCTCAGGAAATGGAAGAATTTGCTCAGGTAAAAATTCTTTTATATATTCTTTGTTATTTGTTGCTCTAAGTATTTTAATTGTTGACATGTTTAATGCTTTGTTGGTTTATTGTCAGGAATATTTGTCTTTGAAAGGTTTGAGTTATTAAACATTTATAGTTGATGGCCAAACAATTTTATTTCTACCGTTTCTTTAACTTTTTTCACAACCAATTTAAATTCCTTTCCTTACTGACATTCTTTTTTAATGTTTTGAATTGATAATTGTATATCATCTCTAAATTGCGCATTCTCAAAACAATTCTTACTTGAACGTAAAACGGTGAGAGTTTTCATAAATTTTTATCATGAGTGGTGTTTTGTCAACAAAAATTAATTTTATAAATGATAGATAATTTTGAAAAAACTTTAGTTTGAAATCCTTACATAAGTCATTACTCTATCTTAAAACATGTTCAAACATGAAATTTAGCTTTATTTATTGAAATAATCATAAAAAGAAAATATACAGGAATAAGAGACATATTTTAAAATATAGAGTAATAACCACGGGGTGGAATAATACACTTGCTACGATTTTAATTCTCTTAAGCGATTACAAAGTAGATAAAATTGAAAATTTTCAACTTACCATACAAAGAAATGCAAAAATGTAAATTATGATAGAATGTTTGTGCTTTTTGAATGCATACACACCAGATGGGTATTATGGCCTAGAAAACTTATGAATGAAATCGACAAAGACAGTTGTTTAAAGCTATGATTTTAGAGACAGAATTCAAAATCATCAATTTGATCTTACCGCATGAAATATAAATATTTGATGTCAGCCTCGGAACTCGAGATGTTCTACTTAATTTTATGGAAGTAAAATGAAAAGTTTAAAGTCATAGAAGTATGATTTTTAATTGGTCATTGAATGATATAAGACGCAAATACTTATTGTTATAGATATTGATGAATGTTCTCTTTCTATTGACAATTGTCATCAAAACTCAATCTGTGTTAATACAAATGGATCTTACTTATGTAATTGCAATGCTGGTTATTCTGGAAATGGAACTTTTTGTGAAGGTCAGTCTTGTAAAGTATGATTTTGAAATTAGTCAATTGAATTACATACGAATCGCAATTATATGTATTTTTTATTATAGATATTGACGAATGTTCTCTTTCTATCGACAATTGTCATCAAAACTCAACCTGTGTTAACTCAAATGGATCTTATTTATGTAATTGTAACGCTGGTTATTCTGGAAATGGAACTTTTTGTGAAGGTCAGTCTTGTAAAGTATGATTTTGAAATTAGTCAATTGAATTACATACGAATCGCAATTATATGTATTTTTTATTATAGATATTGACGAATGTTCTCTTTCTATCGACAATTGTCATCAAACTCAACCTGTGTTAACTCAAATGGATCTTATTTATGTAATTGTAACGCTGGTTATTCTGGAAATGGAACTTTTTGTGAAGGTCAGTCTTTTAAAGTATGATTTTGAAACTAGTCAATTGAATTACATACGAATCGCAATTATATGTATTTTTTGTTATAGATATTGACGAATGTTCTCTTTCTATCGACAATTGTCATCAAAACTCAACCTGTGTTAACTCAAATGGATCTTATTTATGTAATTGTAACGCTGGTTATTCTGGAAATGGATCTTTTTGTGAAGGTCAGTCTTGTAAAGTATGATTTTGAAATAAGTCAATTGAATTACATACGAATCACAATTATACGTATTTTTTGTCATAGATATTGATGAATGTTCTCTTTCTATCGACAATTGTCATCAAAACTCAACCTGTGTTAACAGAAACGGATCTTATTTATGTAATTGCAACGTTGGTTATTCTGGAAATGGAACTTTCTGTGAAGGTCAGTCTTGTAAAGTATGATTTTGAAATTAGTCAATTGAATTACATACAAATTGCAAATATACGTATTTTTTGTGATAGATATTGACGAATGTTCTCTTTCTATCGACAATTGTCATCAAAACTCAACCTGTGTTAATACAAACGGATCTTATTTATGTAATTGCAACGTTGGTTATTCTGGAAATGGAACTTTTTGTGAAGGTCAGTCTTGTAAAGTATGATTTTGAAATTAGTCAATTGAATTACATACGAATTGCAAATATACGTATTTTTTGTTGTAGATATTGACGAATGTTTTCTTTCTATTGACAATTGTCATCAAAACTCAATCTGTGTTAATACAAATGGATCTTATTTATGTAATTGCAACGCTGGTTATTCTGGAAATGGGACATTTTGTAAAGGTTGGATTTGAAAACTGTGTTTTGAATTTTAACAAAGAAATTTTACTCAAATGTGCGAATAACTCTTAGATATTGATGAATGTTCTCTGTCTATCGACAATTGTCATCAAAACTCAATCTGTGTTAATACAAATGGATCTTATTTATGTAATTGTAACGTTGGTTATTCTGGAAATGGATCTTTTTGTGAAGGTCAGTCTTATAAAGTATGATCTTGAAATTAGTCAATTGAATTACATACAAATTGCAAATATACGTATTTTTTGTTATAGATATTGACGAATGTTCTCTTTCTATTGACAATTGTCATCAAAACTCAATCTGTGTTAATACAAATGGATCTTATTTATGTAATTGCAACGCTGGTTATTCTGAAATGGGACTTTTGTGAAGGTTGGTTTGAAAACTGTGTTTTGAATTTTAACAAAGAAATTTTACTCAAATGTGCGAATAATTCTTAGATATTGATGAGTGTTCTCTTTCTATCCACAATTGTCATCAAAACTCAATCTGTGTTAATACAAATGGATCTTATTTATGTAATTGCAACGTTGGTTATTCTGGAAATGGAACTTTTTGTGAAGGTCAGTCTTATAAAGTATGATTTTGAAATTAGTCAATTGAATTACATACGAATCGCAATTATATGTATTTTTTGTTATAGATATTGACGAATGTTCTCTTTCTATCGACAATTGTCATCAAAACTCAACCTGTGTTAACTCAAATGGATCTTATTTATGTAATTGTAACGCTGGTTATTCTGGAAATGGATCTTTTTGTGAAGGTCAGTCTTGTAAAGTATGATTTTGAAATAAGTCAATTGAATTACATACGAATCACAATTATACGTATTTTTTGTCATAGATATTGATGAATGTTCTCTTTCTATCAACAATTGTGATCAAAACTCAATCTGTTTTAATACAAATGGATCTTATTTATGTAATTGCAACGCTGGTTATTCTGGAAATGGGACATTTTGTAAAGGTTGGATTTGAAAACTGTGTTTTGAATTTTAACAAAGAAATTTTACTCAAATGTGCGAATAATTCTTAGATATTGATGAATGTTCTCTGCCTATCCACAATTGTCATCAGAACTCAATCTGTGTTAACACAAATGGATCTTATACTTGTAATTGTAACGCTGGTTATTCTGGAAATGGGACATTTTGTAAAGGTTGGATTTGAAAACTGTGTTTTGAATTTTAACAAAGAAATTTTACTCAAATGTGCGAATAATTCTTAGATATTGATGAATGTTCTCTGCCTATCCACAATTGTCATCAGAACTCAATCTGTGTTAACACAAATGGATCTTATACTTGTAATTGTAACGTTGGTTATTCTGGAAGTGGAACTTTTTGTGAAGGTCAGTCTTGTAAAGTATGATTTTGAAATTAGTCAATTGAATTAGATACGAATCGCAAATATATGTATTTTTTGTGATAGATATTGATGAATGTTCTCTTTCCATCGACAACTGTCATCAAAACTCAATCTGTGTTAATACAAATGGATCTTACTTATGTAATTGTAACGCTGGTTATTCTGGAAATGGAACTTTTTGTAAAGGTCTGTCTTGTAAAGTATGATTTTGAAATTAGTCAATTGAATTACATACGAATCGCAAATATATGTATTTTTTGTTATAGATATTGACGAATGTTCTCTTTTTATCAACAATTGTCATCAAAACTCAATCTGTGTTAATACAAATGGATCTTATTTATGTAATTGCAACGTTGGTTATTCTGGAAATGGATCTTTTTGTGAAGGTCAGTCTTGTAAAGTATGATTTTGAAATTGGTCAATTGAATTACATACGATTCGCAAATATATGTATTTTTTGTTATAGATATTGACGAATGTTCTCTTTCTATCGACAATTGTCATCAAAACTCAATCTGTGTTAATACAAACGGATCTTATTTATGTAATTGCAACGTTGGTTATTCTGGAAATGGAACTTTTTGTGAAGGTCAGTCTTGTAAAGTATGATTTTGAAATTAGTCATTTGAATTACATATGAATCGCAAATATATGTATTTTTTGTGATAGATATTGATGAATGTTCTCTTTCCTTCGACAACTGTCATCAAAACTCAATCTGTGTTAATACAAACGGATCTTATTTATGTAATTGTAACGCTGGTTATTCTGGAAATGGAACTTTTTGTAAAGGTCTGTCTTGTAAAGTATGATTTTGAAATTAGTCAATTAAATTACATACGAATCGCAAATATATGTATTTTTGTGATAGATATTGATGAATGTTCTCTTTCTATCGACAATTGTCATCAAAACTCAACCTGTGTTAACAGAAACGGATCTTATTTATGTAATTGCAACGTTGGTTATTCTGGAAATGGAACTTTTTGTGAAGGTCAGTCATGTAAAGTATGATTTTCAAATTAGTCAATTGATTTACATACGAATCCTAAATATATGTATTTTTGTTATAGATATTGATGAATGTTCTCGTTCTTTTGAAAATTGTCATCAAAACTCAATCTGTGTTAATACAAATGGATCTTATTTATGTAATTGTAACGTTGGTTATTCTGGAAATGGAACTTTTTGTGAAGGTCAGTCTTGTAAAGTATGATTTTCAAATTAGTCAATTGAATTACATACGAATCGCAAATATATGTATTTTTTGTGATAGATATTGATGAATGTTCTCTTTCTATTGACAATTGTCATCAAAACTCAATCTGTGTTAATACAAATGGATCTTATTTATGTAATTGCAACGTTGGTTATTCTGGAAATGGAACTTTTTGTGAAGGTCAGTCTTGTAAAGTATGATTTTGAAATTAGTCAATTGAATTACATACAAATTGCAAATATACGTATTTTTTGTGATAGATATTGACGAATGTTCTCTTTCTATCGACAATTGTCATCAAAACTCAACCTGTGTTAATACAAACGGATCTTATTTATGTAATTGCAACGTTGGTTATTCTGGAAATGGAACTTTTTGTGAAGGTCAGTCTTGTAAAGTATGATTTTCAAATTAATCAATTGAATTACATACAAATTGCAAATATACGTATTTTTGTGATAGATATTGACGAATGTTCTCTTTCTATCGACAATTGTCATCAAAACTCAACCTGTGTTAACAGAAACGGATCTTATTTATGTAATTGTAACGTTGGTTATTCTGGAAATGGAACTTTTTGTGAAGGTCAGTCTTTTAAAGTATGATTTTGAAATTAGTCAATTGAATTACATACGAATGCAAATATACGTATTTTTTGTTATAGATATTGACGAATGTTTTCTTTCTATTGACAATTGTCATCAAAACTCAACCTGTGTTAATACAAATGGATCTTATTTATGTAATTGCAACGTTGGTTATTCTGGAAATGGGACATTTTGTAAAGGTTGGATTTGAAAACTGTGTTTTGAATTTTAACAAAGAAATTTTACTCAAATGTGCGAATAATTCTTAGATATTGATGAATGTTCTCTTTTTATCGACAATTGTCATCAAAACTCAATCTGTGTTAATACAAATGGATCTTATTTATGTAATTGCAACGCTGGTTATTCTGGAAATGGGACATTTTGTAAAGGTTGGATATGAAAACTGTGTTTTGAATTTTAACAAAGAAATTTTACTCAAATGTGCGAATAATTCTTAGATATTGATGAATGTTCTCTGTCTATCGACAATTGTCATCAAAACTCAATCTGTGTTAATACAAATGGATCTTATTTATGTAATTGTAACGTTGGTTATTCTGGAAATGGATCTTTTTGTGAAGGTCAGTCTTATAAAGTATGATCTTGAAATTAGTCAATTGAATTACATACAAATTGCAAATATACGTATTTTTTGTTATAGATATTGACGAATGTTCTCTTTCTATTGACAATTGTCATCAAAACTCATTCTGTGTTAATACAAATGGATCTTATTTATGTAATTGCAACGCTGGTTATTCTGGAAATGGGACTTTTTGTGAAGGTTGGATTTGAAAACTGTGTTTTGAATTTTAACAAAGAAATTTTACTCAAATGTGCGAATAATTCTTAGATATTGATGAGTGTTCTCTTTCTATCCACAATTGTCATCAAAACTCAATCTGTGTTAATACAAATGGATCTTATTTATGTAATTGCAACTTTGGTTATTCTGGAAATGGAACTTTTTGTGAAGGTCAGTCTTATAAAGTATGATTTTGAAATTAGTCAATTGAATTACATACGAATTGCAATTATATGTACTTTTTGTTATAGATATTGATGAGTGTTCTCTTTCTATCGACAATTGTGATCAAAACTCAATCTGTGTTAATACAAATGGATCTTATTTATGTAATTGCAATGTTGGATATTCTGGAAATGGATCTTTTTGTGAAGGTCAGTCTTGTAAAGTATGATTTTGAAATTAGTCAATTGAATTACATACGAATCGCAATTATATGTATTTTTTATTATAGATATTGACGAATGTTCTCTTTCTATCGACAATTGTCATCAAAACTCAACCTGTGTTAACTCAAATGGATCTCATTTATGTAATTGTAACGCTGGTTATTCTGGAAATGGATCTTTTTGTGAAGGTCAGTCTTGTAAAGTATGATTTTGAAATAAGTCAAATGAATTACATACGAATCACAATTATACGTATTTTTTGTCATAGATATTGATGAATGTTCTCTTTCTATCAACAATTGTCATCAAAACTCAATCTGTGTTAATACAAATGGATCTTATTTATGTAATTGCAACGTTGGTTATTCTGGAAATGGAACTTTCTGTGAAGGTCAGTCTTGTAAAGTATGATTTTGAAATTAGTCAATTGAATTACATACAAATTGCAAATATACGTATTTTTTGTGATAGATATTGACGAATGTTCTCTTTCTATCGACAATTGTCATCAAAACTCAACCTGTGTTAATACAAACGGATCTTATTTATGTAATTGCAACGTTGGTTATTCTGGAAATGGAACTTTTTGTGAAGGTCAGTCTTGTAAAGTATGATTTTCAAATTAATCAATTGAATTACATACAAATTGCAAATATACGTATTTTTGTGATAGATATTGACGAATGTTCTCTTTCTATCGACAATTGTCATCAAAACTCAACCTGTGTTAACAGAAACGGATCTTATTTATGTAATTGCAACGTTGGTTATTCTGGAAATGGAACTTTTTGTGAAGGTCAGTCTTGTAAAGTATGATTTTGAAATTAGTCAATTGAATTACATACGAATTGCAAATATACGTATTTTTTGTTATAGATATTGACGAATGTTTTCTTTCTATTGACAATTGTCATCAAAACTCAACCTGTGTTAATACAAATGGATCTTATTCATGTAATTGCAACGTTGGTTATTCTGGAAATGGGACATTTTGTAAAGGTTGGATTTGAAAACTGTGTTTTGAATTTTAACAAAGAAATTTTACTCAAATGTGCGAATAACTCTTAGATATTGATGAATGTTCTCTTTTTATCGACAATTGTTATCAAAACTCAATCTGTGTTAATACAAATGGATCTTATTTATGTAATTGCAACGCTGGTTATTCTGGAAATGGGAGATTTTGTAAAGGTTGGATTTGAAAACTGTGTTTTGAATTTTAACAAAGAAATTTTACTCAAATGTGCGAATAATTCTTAGATATTGATGAATGTTCTCTGTCTATCGACAATTGTCATCAAAACTCAATCTGTGTTAATACAAATGGATCTTATTTATGTAATTTTAACGTTGGTTATTCTGGAAATGGATCTTTTTGTGAAGGTCAGTCTTATAAAGTATGATCTTGAAACTAGTCAATTGAATTACATACAAATTGCAAATATACGTATTTTTTGTTATAGATATTGACGAATGTTCTCTTTCTATTGACAATTGTCATCAAAACTCAATCTGTGTTAATACAAATGGATCTTATTTATGTAATTGCAACGCTGGTTATTCTGGAAATGGGACTTTTTGTGAAGGTTGGATTTGAAAACTGTGTTTTGATTTTTAACAAAGAAATTTTACTCAAATGTGCGAATAATTCTTAGATATTGATGAGTGTTCTCTTTCTATCCACAATTGTCATCAAAACTCAATCTGTGTTAATACAAATGGATCTTATTTATGTAATTGCAACGTTGGTTATTCTGGAAATGGAACTTTTTGTGAAGGTCAGTCTTATAAAGTATGATTTTGAAATTAGTCAATTGAATTACATACGAATCGCAATTATATGTATTTTTTGTTATAGATATTGGTGAGTGTTCTCTTTCTATCGACAATTGTGATCAAAACTCAATCTGTTTTAATACAAATGGATCTTATTTATGTAATTGCAATATTGGTTATTCTGGAAATGGATCTTTTTGTGAAGGTCAGTCTTGTAAAGTATGATTTTCAAATTAGTCAATTGAATTACATACGAATCGCAAATATATGTATTTTTTGTGATAGATATTGATGAATGTTCTCTTTTTATCGACAATTGTCATCAAAACTCAACCTGTGTTGATACAAATGGATCTTATTTATGTAATTGCAACGCTGGTTATTCTGGAAATGGGACATTTTGTAAAGGTTGGATTTGAAAACTGTGTTTTGAATTTTAACAAAGAAATTTTACTCAAATGTGCGAATAATTCTTAGATATTGATGAATGTTCTCTGCCTATCCACAATTGTCATCAGAACTCAATCTGTGTTAACACAAATGGATCTTATATTTGTAATTGTAACGTTGGTTATTCTGGAAGTGGAACTTTTTGTGAAGGTCAGTCTTGTAAAGTATGATTTTGAAATTAGTCAATTGAATTAGATACGAATCGCAAATTTATGTATTTTTTGTGATAGATATTGATGAATGTTCTCTTTCCATCGACAACTGTCATCAAAACTCAATCTGTGTTAATACAAATGGATCTTACTTATGTAATTGTAACGCTGGTTATTCTGGAAATGGAACTTTTGTAAGGTCTGTCTTGTAAAGTATGATTTTGAAATTAGTCAATTGAATTACATATGAATCGCAAATATATGTATTTTTTGTTATAGATATTGACGAATGTTCTCTTTTTATCAACAATTGTCATCAAAACTTAATCTGTGTTAACTCAAATGGATCTTATTTATGTAATTGTAACGCTGGTTATTCTGGAAATGGAACTTTTTGTGAAGGTCAGTCTTGTAAAGTATGATTTTGAAGTTGGTCAATTGAATTACATACGAATCGCAAATATATGTATTTTTTGTGATAGATATTGACGAATGTTCTCTTTCTATCGACAATTGTCATCAAAACTCAATCTGTGTTAATACAAACGGATCTTATTTATGTAATTGCAACGTTGGTTATTCTGGAAATGGAACTTTTTGTGAAGGTCAGTCTTGTAAAGTATGATTTTGAAATTAGTCAATTGAATTACATACGAATCGCAATTATATGTATTTTTTATTATAGATATTGACGAATGTTCTCTTTCTATCGACAATTGTCATCAAAACTCAACCTGTGTTAACTCAAATGGATCTTATTTATGTAATTGTAACGCTGGTTATTCTGGAAATGGAACTTTTTGTGAAGGTCAGTCTTCTAAAGTATGATTTTGAAATTAGTCAATTGAATTACATACGAATCGCAAATACATGTCTTTTTTGTTATAGATATTGACGAATGTTCAGTTTCTATTGACAATTGTCATCAAGACTCATTCTGTGTTAATACAAATGGATCTTATTTATGTAATTGCAACGCTGGTTATCCTGGAAATGGAACTTTTTGTGAAGGTCTGTCTTGTAAAGTATGATTTTGAAATTAGTCAATTGAATTACATGCGAATCACAAATACATGTATTTTTTGTTATAGATATTGATGAATGTTCTCTTTCTATCGACAATTGTCATCAAAACTCAATCTGTGTTAATACAAATGGATCTTACTTATGTAATTGTTATGTTGGTTTTTCTGGAAATGGAACTTTTTGTGAAGGTTGGCTTTATAATCAACAGTTTTGCAGTACTTTTTATAAGCACTGGTTAAAATGACTGTTCTGGGATTTGAAGTGCTTGTGCAGTTCAGTTTGTTAAACTGGACGACCAATGAATGAGTAAAAATGATTTAGAAGTAATGTTTTGCTGAAAGTTGTTTAACCAGCATTTCTGACTGAGCAATATATATGAAAGTTATATCTTTTGAGTGTAACTTAGTAGTTGTTTGTTTCATTGAAAAGTAAATCTAAGTTTACAGAACACAAATGATTATCGCTCTTTGCTTTATAAAGGCCGATTTCCATTCAGTGCGAATTTCCGCACGATTGACTTTTCGAAATCACTTTTTTTTCGATTGTAAACTCTTAACTGGAACAGTTTAACATTGCTGCACACACACATATGAAAAGACAGTGATTGCAAGAAGTCGATCGCGCGAGAATTTGCCTGGCTTGAAATCAGCCTTTACTTTTGGTCATACGAGATATGCATAAAGCCATTTAGGCAAGTATGATGAAGCTTATCATAGCTTGACAATATTATCACATACGTTTGACTGTCATTTCGTATTATAATTTGTTATTTGCTATCATCTCTAGTATCCATAGATATAGATGAATGTATCAGTCACGTTTGTCTCTAATATCCATAGATATAGATGAATGTATCAGTCACGTCTGTCTCTAATATCCATAGATATAGATGAATGTATCAGTCACGCATGTCTGTAATATCCATAGATATAGATGAATGTATCAGTCACGCTTGTCTCTAATATCCATAGATATAGATGAATGTATCAGTCACGCTTGTCTCTAATATCCATAGATATAGATGAATGTATCAGTCACGCTTGTCTCTAATATCCATAGATATAGATGAATGTATCAGTCACGCTTGTCTCTAATATCCATAGATATAGATGAATGTATCAGTCACGCATGTCTGTAATATCCATAGATATAGATGAATGTATCAGTCACGCTTGTCTCTAATATCCATAGATATAGATGAATGTATCAGTCACGCTTGTCTCTAATATCCATAGATATAGATGAATGTATCAGTCACGCTTGTCTCTAATATCCATAGATATAGATGAATGTATCAGTCACGCTTGTCTCTAATATCCATAGATATAAATGAATGTATCAGTCACGCTTGTCTCTAATATCCATAGATATAGATGAATGTATCAGTCACGCTTGTCTCTAATATCCATAGATATAGATGAATGTATCAGTCACGCTTGTCTCTAATATCCATAGATATAGATGAATGTATCAGTCACGCTTGTCTCTAATATCCATAGATATAGATGAATGTATCAGTCACGCTTGTCTCTAATATCCATAGATATAGATGAATGTATCAGTCACGCTTGTCTCTAATATCCATAGATATAGATGAATGTATCAGTCACGTTTGTCTCTAATATCCATAGATATAGATGAATGTACCAACAAACCATGTCACAATGCAGACTGTGTTAACCAACCTGGATCATATGTGTGTGTTTGTAGTGAAGGTTTTATTAAAGATGGTGTATCTTGTAAAGGTATGTGCAATATGCATTTATATCCAAAAATACAGGATTTGTTAAATTTATTTTAATCAAATCAATTGACTGTAGATTGATGTCATACTAATAAGGGGTGGGATGGGTTGAAGACTTTATTTTGCAAAATAATTATGACAAAAAGTAGCGCAGCCAGTCTGCAAGCTTATTGGTTCTCCTTTTTTTTAATTCAGACCATTATATTGTTCTTCAATTCGTTACAAATATATTGTTTTCACAGTGACTGAACAGAATATTTTACAGAGCACGATATGCTTTATTGTAAACTTCTTTCATTACATAGATATTAATGAATGTCTTTTGGAGGCAGATTGTGGGTTAAATAGTGACTGTTTGAACACTGCTGGAGCATATGAATGCAAATGTAAAGAGGGATACGAAAAAAGAGATGACCGCTGTACAGGTAGATTGCGGGTACATCAGACAATCTAGTGCAAAGCGCAACCAGCCTTTCAGTTTGTTGGTTCTGCTTTTTGTAATTAGACCATTGTATTGTTCTTCAATTCTTTATAAATATATTGTTTTCACAGTGACTAAACAGAATATTTTACAAAGCTATTGTGCTTTATTGTAAACTTGCTTTCATTAAATAGATATTAACGAATGCGTTTCGGAGGCAGTTTGTGGGCTAAATAGTGACTGTTTGAACACTGCTGGAGCATATAAATGCAAATGTAAAGAGGGATACGAAAAAAGAGATGACCGCTGTACAGGTAGATCGCGGATATATCAGACAATTTAATTTAAAGCAATTTTGATTTCCAGTTAATTTTTGTATTTTTCCAGTACAATGCATTGTAATTCTTACTCTTCTTTGTGCTTGTAGAAGTCATTTCTTTGCAAGTGGGAAGATCAAAAGGTATAGTAGTAAATTTCAACTTTACATAGCTACGCCATATTCCCACGATAATGTTGAGTTAAAGCAGGGTAACTGTATTCCTTAAAAATTGACTGAATTCAAACATAATTAAAACAGCTTTTTAATGTATTCTTTGCACTACGACATCGTTAGGTGTAACTCTCCCATTCATTGGGCAATGACGTTGTTAAATTTTAGGAAAATCGTTGAATGCAAAGAATTTTCTCTCTTTCCCAAACTTGGCTTATGCTATAATTGCATTTGTTTTGTTTGTGGCTATAATACTGCTTGTTATGTTTATTATTCGACGACGACGACGGTGGCGCCAGGGAACGAATGAGAAGTCTTCAAAAGAAGAGAATGATATTCAAATGTCGTTTGAAAATGAAATTTATTCCAACTGTGAAAACGTCGACAATGAATACAACCATACGCAATCAGAAGTCAATCAGTTGTACTTTATACAGAAAAAATGTGTTGAGCCAGAAGTTTCCAACGTCACTGAATGTTAATGTGTGTCAAAGTTGTGTATTATTTTTTATATTTTCAATTTATTCCTACACTTGACACACAGCAAAAGCAATTTATACTACAATTACTTATAAAGAAATAAACAATAAAATTCTGTGAGGAAATTCTATTATCAAGTCTTGATCCCGAAAAAAATAATGAAACAATATCGACATCTCGGCATTTGATGTATTTGCTGATAAATATTGCAATTGATTAGGTAAAAAGATCAGAATTCTGAGTTGGTACAAATGCGCGTGATGAGGCGTTATTGAACTTTGTTCACTTCTTTATAATATTAAGTTGTCCTGTCTACATGCAGTTAGTTGATAAAGATCATCTAGGCAGACGCCTGGCGATTTTTTCCAAGTAATGATCTTTGTTGTTTTTCTTTCCATCATTGTCTGTCTTTATTATCTAAGAATGTAAAGCCATGTTTAGCATACGTAGCTTCATTCTTGCAAATTTTCATTGTTTTTTATCACCTTTCATTAATTTTTCCCCAATTTGTTGCAAGTTTTTGCATTAATCGTGCTTTAATTCCATATTCACGTCGTGCAGGGTAAAAACCTTGCAATCCAAGAAACAATGTACAAAACACTTTTGTACTAACTGAAACAACGAGAAGCGACATCTGTTATTCAACATAATGTGTGTGTTTACTTATACAAAACAAAGAAGTGAGGAGTAGTTACTCCGTACATAAGGTTTAGCCCTGGATGATTTTGTGCCCAAACCATTTCTCAAAGAACGTGTTCGTTAGCTGCAAGGCCGTCAGCTGAATTCATTCAAAGTTTTATTTGAATTTAACGAACAGTTACACAAGTTTATGGAAATGCCTACGACAAAGACAATATTAACATGACACGGCACAGTCTTTCTTTGAGTCCCAAAACGTGAATTACAAAATACACAGGAGTAAATGTGCTTCTGAACGTCCTCGTTAGGCCTGAAACAGTGTGTAGTGAATAATATCAAAATATTAATTAAATGTGATTTAAAGTTATTTATTATTTCAATAATTCAACTTAATACTTAACTTATGTTCTCTATAGTTTCACAGCTTTTGCAAAAAAGTAATATTTCGTGCATTTCGTCATCTCTACTTTCAAATATTTTTTGTTAAACATTTCGAATTTTCACATCATAGCTTTTTTAGAGAATTAGGCCTGTTTCAAACGTAGCATTTTACATGAGCCGAACGCATTTGAAACAAAAATGAAGAATTTTATCTCATTTTCTTTTGTTTTCAATGCACTCAGCGCATGTAAATTGCGACGCTTGAAACGGGCCTTAACTTCGCTCATTTATATTTCCAGTGAATGAACACAAAAATGTTTGCATTGTAGGAGTAAAAAGTAAATAATTTGAGAGAGATAAAACAAAAAATGTAATGTGATCATTTTTAATGACAAGTCACAACATATCCCACTGCAACAATAATAGAAACCGATTCTGAGATGTAGATCAACTATTATTTTTATTAAATTTTGTTACTCCTATACACGACGTGACTGGCGTTAAATTAACCCTATAGCCACAGTATAGATATCTTCACAGAAGGTCCACAAGTGTCGGAACCTTTGATGTTAGTGTCCCCTACTTTTCTGAAGCAATTTCTGAGACACGGCTTCCAGCAAGATACTTCCGCTAGATTGCAATAGACAATATAGATGTTTTTACAAATACATCGTTTTGCACTACAAAAGCTTGGAACTTTATCGTCTTCGTGACTGATATTAAAACAAATCAAACTATCATTTGTATTATGCGTCAGTCAAGCTCAAGCCCAACAAGTCTCATTAATATGTCAAGAAAAAACTAGATCAATCATTAACCGAAATAAGTTTCCCTTTACAACGTGTTAAATATCTTTTGCTTAAATCACGGCTTTTTCATTTTTATCATGATTATAATTTATAAAGCCCATGTTATACATAAGGTGAATCGTTGTTTCAGCTGTTAAACGTGACAGGGACTCCATAATCGCTGGAAACATTAACTTATGTCATCATAGTTAAATGTATCCCAGTGCATTTACAGTGATGTTTAAGTAATTTTAAGATAATGACATAGTTGAGACTTATTGATAGTACTTATTACTCACAATGACACCGTGGAATGTTTTGTAATTTCCTTGTTAATTTTCATATGCATGTGATAATTTGTTTATCGCATGCATATGAAAATTAAGCAAAATTAAATGACAATTTATTTTAAACTAAGTTCAATTGTGTGTGATCCGAGTTTGGTCTTTTTGTTGAGGCTATATTTTCAACCTACTTAAAAAATGTTTTTTCAGGTGCAATTTTATTTCATGAGGAAAATTGTATTTCACTAAATAAACTTTTTCCCATTTGTTCATTTCCAGAGTAGCCAAAAAATTTTCAAACCAGGATTTGAAAAGGATTTGATATTTTTGGTTTATGACCATTGAAACGACTAACTATAGAAAGTTAATCCAGGTATGGCCCTCTAAACTATGCGAAAAATCCTTTGTCGAAATTTGCCATTATCTGCGTTTAACTTAATGAATATCTTAATTTCACATTGATGCAGTCATAAACTAAATAAACAACAAGCTTTCAATAAATTTTAAGCGTTTACTTTCCTTTCGGCTTCACATTGTGCACGATAATTTAAAATGTAAAGTTAGCTCTTCATCATACTGTATAGGTTAAAGTATACCTTCATTTGTGCAGTTGTTCGTTTATTTGTTATTATGAGCTTTAAATACGACCTAAAAATTAAAATTTCGAGACGATCTGATTCATCGATTTTTTGTTTTTTATAAGAGATAGCTTTCATTTCATCAGGCTGTATAAAGACATGTTTGAACCTGGCTTGTACAAGTACAAACGTGAACATTTTTGCATTGTGTCCCGAAAGTTTTCCGAAAATGATTATCCACTTTACATTTAAATAGCAATATGTTACAGAAATTGATTTCAGTGCATAGCTAAAGCAGAACACAGAAGACAGCTCTATCTGTATTGACATATAATGGAAGAAAAATATTTTTACAAAGCATTATTCTTGCTCCTTTTAATCAATGCTTGTTTTTATCAGAGCAATTCTCAAAGTAAGTACATTGAAGTTTTTCATTAAAAAGTATCTTTGTAGTCTGTAGAGTGTAAGAACGAATAACTTTTTCTTCATAACGTCATTACACCATTAACTTAATATAAATTATTATAAGAAAATTTTCATGGTTATTTCGACAATTTTCCAAAACTGCTCAATAATTGCTCGAATAGTATTTTGCACTTTAGGATGGACTTGAAAAATAAAAAAATCACGACCACATAAAGCAAACGGATTGTTTCTTTCTTTTTAGAGACTGTCTATAATTATTTACGAACTTGTTCAGTTATAACAACGATGATTTCAAATAAAAATTTGTCTTCATGGTAGTAGCAATACGAAATGAAGCTACAACTTTTTAGAGAAATTTTCCTCGTTATAGGATAAGTAGTTTGATTGATATCCTAAAACATCATCAACGACCAAACATTTAACTTTTATTTTGTCTTACAATATGATTTCTCTGTAAGTTGGAGATCTGAAAAATTTCTGAATAAATCTTGATGCCAAAATGAAGATACTAACTGCATGAAGGACATTGCCTGTCTTTCAAAAAAAAGTGAGAGGGACCTAAAAGCTCCCTACAAGTATAAACAGTTTTTTAAGTTATATTGCTGTGAAGTTTTGAAGATTAAGGTAAGATTATACAGGCAGTCAATTTCGTGTAATTGTAAAGTATTAAATTGTTACCAAACGTGATTGATTACTTCTAACCTTTTCTTTCCCAAATACAATGCGGAAATTTTACAAGACATAAAATGCTCTTTCATATATTCTTTATATGATGTTTTATTTTATAAAAATGTTTCAATATTTTATTTATACAATCATAAACAATATTTGCGTCCATATGACGATCTCGTCTTTGTGACTTGTGGACATTTCGTTTTTAACCACATGAGATGTGGCATCATTCTTCCTGTGTATCTAAAACCGTACAGACAACGGCAGAGTGTGATCTTTTTGCTTTGTATAATTAAGACAGAAGCCAGAAAAATTGTTTGTACGAAAAAAACCCGATATCTTTGAGTTCCAAAGCTCTAAACTACGCAAACCTTTTTTGTTTTTGTTATAGCTAAATCTTCTCCAAGGCTTTCACCATTCTAATTCAGAGATAAATTCTCTCAATGCCAAACCTTAAAGTTCCCTTTTATTTTTTATGTATTGGGGACAGCCAAGTCTTTGACTTCATTCCCTGCTTCTTTGCGCCTGTAGATCATGCTTCTGGGCAATCAAATAGCTTGATTTTTCAATCAATATATACAAACAACATGCACTGCACATTGTTTTTCGGTGACCGATCTTTGTTGTCTGGTGTGGTAAAGTTTAAAAATGTCTACAAATGTCGTGATGATTGTAGAAATGAAGATTCAAAGAACCGCTCGTTAAAAACAATGCAACTACTAACAGAAACGTACATTATTGAGCTGTTGCAACTCGCAAGAATTGCAACTTTCTCATACCCTGTCCATGTCCTATCCACAAAAATTACGCAATTTGTTCTAAACTTGAAGCCGGAAGTTAATCTGTCCATATCAATATGGCTGGGGACCAGTGAACTCTACAACAACTGGAAGGCTAACTCATTATAAACAAACCTACACTTTTTTGATGCCAAATAGAAGCTGATTTGCCGCTTCGCGTGTATCTCGCGTGGACTGTTTTATTTGCGTGACGGATTGTTTTGCAAAAACTGCTAACTTGGAAATAGAATGCTAGCCTAAATGTTTTATTTTTTCAAAACCGTTAGCAAAATTTGGTTATTAATGTGTTAAGATGCGTTGTGGACGTTCCAAGACATGTTTTGCATACGTAACGCTGTATTATATAAAACATAAAAGGGAGAACACACTTCGAAATATGAATTTCTCATTTGTCGTCGAAAGACCAAAAATTTAAGAAAAAACTGATAACAGGTAGTCTGTATCTTTGAATGCTGTGCGAAATACACACAATCCACTTAATATAACATGTTTCATAACAGTTTTATTGCTTTCAAAGTTAGACTTGCTTTGTAAGAATTTCACATGCTTTTTTTGTTATGTGTGAAAGTGATGATTTGAAATTTTGAATTTTTGGTGATTGTTGGTTCTTGTCATTTACTTCTCCCACTTCTTAAGAACTGGTGGAAGATTTGACATGCATTCATATTTGTGTATTGAGCATTTTATCAGCAAGTTCATGCTTATAAATAAATAGCCAAGTGTACAACATGACAAGTATTGCTAATATAACCTGCTGTACATAAATGCTAAAAAGCAACCCTCATCCTCAGTGGTTTAAACTAGGGTTTTAAAATGATTATAAAGCAAGCAAAGCTATATCATGTATCAAAATTTTATAGTATATCATATTGAATATAAAATTAGTTTTTCTTGTAATACAGATGATGATAAATGTATATGTAATATATTAAATATTAGGATGTGTGTTTAAAATGTTTGGTCATATTTGTGAAAATATATGATGATTCTATAATATTAGACTAATAATCTTTTTCATACTTGTATTACAGTACAATTTTTACTTAAGTGTTTCAAAAGTTATGAATATGGAGTGTCAATTGTGTTTTTGTCTTTTTTTTAAGTTAGTATTGACCCTTTTGACTCTTTAATGGTGCAATTAATGATAACACAATAATATGGCATAACAGTTTTTTTTTAAAACTAACTCAAAATATTTTTTGCTAACTTTTTGAAATGTTTCGCAATGTTTTTTTGTTTTTGTTTACGCTCTGAACTTTCAAAAAGGACTGGGGCGAGCTAATTTTGCTCGGAAAAACAAAAATTACCGAAAAACAGCGTTTTTTGCCCTGACAGCTTCATTTTCAAAGATTCAAACAATATTATAAGGCTAGACAAGTGCATTTTACATCCTTTTAATGAAAAAAAACGAGGAGTGTCAGTTTTGTATTCAAGTTATAAGGCATGTTTTCACGTGCCAAAACAAAGTTCGCTTTTCATCCTTCTAAAAAGAAGCTTAAACATGTACAAATGTCGTTCAAACTTGTTTTATATTAAAGTCCAATCATTGTTTAAGGTTTTTAGACATAAAGCTGGCTTGAAGATCACTGTTTTTTGCAAAAAATCCGTCAATTTCGAAGTGATGTATTTCGCCCCGTACCTTCAATGGCGGCGCTCATGCAGGCTCCAAAGATGGCGTCCAAGTTAGCCTTCCAGTTGTTATGGAGTTCATTGCTGGGGACTCACTTTTCTGTGGTTTTGTATTACGTAATCGCTGTTTTTGTAACGTTCTGACTTTTACACTTTTCTGATCGGACCAATTTTCTTATCACAACTATAAAAGGATTTGAAGGATTTGACGGTTATTTCGGCATCGTAACGCTGTGAAACTTCCGGGAGAGTTCCGGAAGTTTGCCTTTTTGGGACAGAAAATTCATGTCCGTTTTGTTTGATATATAACTATAGGTTTGATGAGAATTTTTAAACTACGACGAATTTTACGAAGAAGGTCGAAAAGCAAACGTTTACCTTGTTTGCGTAGATATGGTATTCTAATGAAAATTTTACGGAGGTCATTGCTTGGAGGGGCTATTTTTGGCGGAAACTTTGGTTTTGAGTTTATGAATCATGAATTTCCAAACTGTAAGAGAGAAACCATTCCATGATATAAAAGACTTGAGTATTTGAATTTGTTTTTTGAACAATGTTTGGTTAGAACAAATGTTAAATGCGTGAAAAAATAGGGAATTGATCCAAGTAGTTTTGTGGTTAAAAGGCTCGAAACTTGAAAAATGTGTATACTGGCCAGTATGAGTTGTTTTAAGGAAAATATCAATTTCATTATTGGTTATTTTGAGGTCTAGAAAGTGGACATGTAAGTCAGAAAAGACATCAAAAGTAAATTTAAGATTTTTATCAAGATTATTAAATTTGGCAAGAACATGAGGAATGTCAGAATGTCGCATAAGAACAAGAGTATCATCAACATAACGTCGGTAAAACTTAAGGACACCTGAGTTGATCAAATGAGTGACAATGATGTTTTCAAACTCAGTGAGAATTATATTAGCTAAGACGTGACCGAGAGAAGGAAACCCATGGAAACCTCATGAAATATAATAAAGATTACAAAATTTCTTTGTCGTAAGAAAAACATAAACACCTTTTTCACAAGTTTAAAATTTTCGCTCTCCAATGGATAGCGCTATCCAGGCTTCGAGCAACCGGCCCCTGCATTTTATTTTAAACTATTAGTCTGGAGAAATTATCATAATTTCAATATTATAACTTAATGATTAGGGAATACAGCTACCAACAACTAATAAGCAATTTCACAACTTAAAAGTGTAATTGATCACTTGCACACAATTTTGATTATCTAAGACGGCAGCTCATGGTCACTTTTTTAGTTTTTATCACAATTGATGTCATACTCGTGTATCTATAACTGTATAGACAATGGTTGAATGTTATCTATTTGTTGAATACTTCATTGTACTGGTAAATGCAAAAGTTCTATGACAACTATTGCTTCTATTAAATCTGGCTATTTATCTCCACTCATTAGTGCCTTTTCAAGTATACCAATGATACACCAATGCTTTCAAGCTCCAACCTTATTTACCAATTCTAGCACATGCCATGTAGGCTTGCAACATGTACACTTGGCCCACAAACTTTTGCCTTATATTATAGGTGCAATGAACTGTCTAGCCGATGTATTAAAAATGCATCCATGATAGTTTCCGTATTTTGTGCAAATGAAATGAAACTCTCTCAACTGCATTGTTTCAAAACTTTCAATTTTCGAGACAAACTACTTTGTTGTCCATCAAACTTTTGCTGGTCAACATCATTTCAATAATCTTTATTGTTTGAACAGGTCAATATTCTGTTAGGCTTCGTGGACCAAGAAGTTCTAGTGGTAGAGGTCGTGTTGAAGTTTATTACAATGGAGAATGGGGAACAGTTTGTGATGATTACTGGGATTTGAATGATGCTAAAGTGGTTTGTCGTCAACTTGGTCTTGCTGCTGTCAGTGCTTTAGGTTATTGGGATAATGTTCCTCATGGCAGTGGAAGAATATGGTTGGATAATGTTCATTGTACAGGAAATGAAAGAAATATTGCCAATTGTCCACACAATGGATGGGGATCACATGATTGTTCACATCCTGAAGATGCTGGTGTAGAATGTTCAGGTTTGTATGGTGCATAATTTATCTTTAAAATTGCAAGATAATTTCAATAAAGATTATGAACTGGAACTGTGATCGATGATTAATTTCAATATTTAAAATGATTTCATGTTATTTAAACAGATATTAATGAATGCCTGCAAAATCAACATAACTGCGGAAGTAACTCCAACTGTAGGAACACATTTGGTAGTTTCACCTGTGTTTGTCGTACTGGTTTCTCAGGAAATGGAAGAGTTTGCTCAGGTAAAAATTCTTTTATACATGAAGATGCTGGTGTAGAATGTTCAGGTTTTTATGGTGCATAATTTATCTTTAAAATTGCAAGATAATTTCAATAAAGATTATGAACTGGAACTGTGATCGATGATTAATTTCAATATTTAAAATGATTTTATGTTATTTAAACAGATATTAATGAATGCCTGCAAAATCAACATAACTGCGGAAGTAACTCCAACTGTAGGAACACATTTGGTAGTTTCACCTGTGTTTGTCGTGCTGGTTTCTCAGGAAATGGAAGAATTTGCTCAGGTAAAAATTCTTTTATACATTCTTTGTCATTTGTTGCTCTAAGTATTTTAATTGTTGACATGTTTAATGCTTTGTTGGTTTTTTGAGTTTTTTGGCGAGATATGCAGACAGTTCTTACTGACTGTCTCTTTAGATGTTTTGGAGTGATGACTGTATTTATCATCTCCAATTTGCGAATGCTCAAAACAGTTCTTGTTCGTCAGTTTTTGCAGAATGCCATTATCATTTAATAAAAATCTTCTTGAATTTATGACATACGTATTAACTTAGTTTAAATAAGATTCTTTAAAATTTTTAATAATTAGCCAGCCAATAAATGGCATTGTCATTAATTGTTATCATGGGTAGGTATTGGCCAACAAAAAAATTTATTAGAAAAGACGTTACTTAACTACCGAGCTAAGGACTCGAGCTCGGGATCGACCTGAGACTCAAATATGGACTTGATCTCAGACTCTTACTCGGTCTTGAACTAAATTAACTTGTATATTAGTATATTGTGATCGCAATTTCCCACGTAATAAGGTCGGCATATAATCGTTGAAGCTCAGTCATAAAAAGATTTTTAAAATATGATCTACAAAACAATACGCACGGCTCAAACGTAGACATGTATGATATTTACAATGCCTGTTGTCATATACTATACGGAAATTAGCATGAGCTCGATTGATCTGTTGACTGTTGGCAAAATGCTTCCGTTCTTTATATACAAAGCTTCCCTAAATAGTTATAAATTTAGTCAAAACTAAAAAGCTCGAAATATTTTGCCAATTCAAGCTTCGCATGTGATCACTAACATAAGTCATAGATCTCTTTTAGGTGAACTGTAATAGGCAGTGAACTCTACAACCACTGCAAGGCTAACTTGGCCGCCATCTTTGCAGCCTGCATGATCGCCGCCATTGAGAGTACGGAGGCGTATAAAAATTTCCAAATATTTAAATTCATCAGTTTTATCTCGGAGATTTAAACATTTAATAACAGCGAATTTGTTGCATGTTTACATGGGACCCGCACGAAATCACGAAAAATCCTGATTTGTGTAATGCCTTCTTTGCAGGCTAGTTTTACACTTGCTAACCATTTCGTTTTTGTAATTTACTTTTGTCCTCATGTGTTGTTGTCATTTCAGACCGGTTTGAACGTTCATTTGAGTTTACATTGATATGCCAGTTTCAATTCATACCGTTCTGAACTTAGTCGGATCGTTCGGAAGGCGGTACGACTTCCGACCACTCTGAGCCATTTTCGTAAACATGTACACGATCCGATGTAAACATATACTAGAAATAATATTATAACCGACACGAGCTGGAACCGGTTTGACTTCGTTCCGCTCTCATGTAAAGAGGACCTTAAAATTCCAGAGGTTCAAGTCAAAAGTTTCATGGTGTAGCAACATATACATTTAACTAAAAGGTGGTGCAAAAAGTTTTGCAATTAATTGTTTTAAGTACTCAATAATGGAAGTAAACATCAAATTTTTTTATTTACATCCAAAGTTTCAAATCATAAAACTATCATTGTGAAAATGGTCATTGAATTATACAAAATGCAAATACGTGTATTATTCTTAGACATAGATGAATGCACTCTTTCTATCAACAATTGTCATCAAAATTCAACCTGCATCAACACTATTGGATCTTATTTATGTAATTGTAATGTTGGTTTTTCTGGAAATGGAAACATTTGTAACGGTTGGTTTTATAATTTTACTTTTTGTTAGTAGTCCACTCATTTCTGCTCAATAAAGTCTCAACGTCAAAAACTTGTTTTGTATTCTTAGATATTGATGAATGTACTCTGTCTATCAACAATTGTCATGAAAACTCAACATGCATCAACATAAATGGATCTTATTTGTGTCATTGCAACGTTGGTTATTCTGGAAATGGAACAGTTTGTGAAGGTTTGTTTTATAATATAAGATTTATAGTTTAACAAACCAATTTTAACTCAAAAATGTGTAATATTAATAGACATTGATGAATGTTCTCTTTCTATGGACGATTGTCATCAAAACTCAACCTGTATCAATATAAATGGATCATATTTATGTAATTGCAATGTTGGTTATTCTGGAAATGGAACAGTTTGTGAAGGTTTGTTTTATAAACTAAGATTTTGACTTTTGATAAAATATCTCTAATTTGATTACGTTTATTATTAATAGATATTAATGAATGTTCTCTTTCTATCGACAATTGTCATCAAAACTCAATCTGTGTTAATACAAATGGATCTTATTTATGTAATTGCAATGTTGGTTATTCTGGAAATGGAACTGTTTGTGATGGTTCGTTTTATCAACTAGAATTTATAGTTTAACAAACAAATTTTAACTCAAAAATGTGTAATATTAATAGATATTGATGAATGTTCACTTTCTATCGACAATTGTCATCAAAACTCAATCTGTGTTGACACAAATGGATCGTATTTATGTAATTGCAACTTTGGTTATTCTGGAAATGGGACTGTTTGTGATGGTTCGTTTTATCGACTAGAATTTATAGTTTAACAAACAAATTTTAACTCAAAAATGTGTAATATTAATAGATATTGATGAATGTTCTCTTTCTATCGACAACTGTCATCAAAACTCAACATGTGTTAACACCAATGGATCGTATTTATGTAACTGCAACATTGGTTATTCTGGAAATGGAACTGTTTGTGATGGTTCGTTTTGTAAACACTAATTTTAAAGGTGGTCTTTTGAATTATGTTATAAAAGTTGAGTGCAAATATGTATTTATTCTTAGATATTGATGAATGTTCTCTTTTTATCGACAATTGTCATCAAAACTCAATCTGTGTTAATACAAATGGATCTTATTTATGTAATTGCAACATTGGTTATTCTGGAAATGGAACTGTTTGTGAAGGTTTGTTTTATCAACTGAAATTTATAATTGTGACAAGGGTATACTGGGCGGAAAGCAAAGTTTAAATATAAATATCAAAGCCCAGCAAAGTGCTTTTAAAAGAGCCATTTAATGCATAGAAAGAAATATTTATAAGGTGTAACGTTTCGTCTTGACTCTCAAGACATCATCAGACAATATTGAATTACAAGTATAGAGGGATATATATATAATAGCTATTTACATAATATTAAATTACATGGTGGAATGAAAACGTGTTAGTAAATATTGGATAAGATGGTATGACGTGGGATAAGTAGAAACACGAAAGAAACAAAAAAAACAAACAAAACACAAAGTATACAGACATGAGGACGGACGAAATTAGATTAAAGCAACTGAAGGACAATGGAGTTTCCTTGGACGTTAAGAGATGGTTTCATTTTGTTGATTAAGAGGCTTTCGTGAATAAGAAGTTCTTGTCAGTTTGAGCATGAAGAAAGTAAAATCGTCGAAGGTGGCGGTGTGTCCTGTGGATTTAATGTGTTATAGTATGGAGGAATGACAGGGATGTTTAGAACGTTTACCAGTCAAAGGGGTGATGCCCAAATGCTCTGAAATTCGAGTTTGTAGGTGGCGGGTGGTTTGACCCACGTACGATGCGGAGCAGCATCGACACTTAAAAGAATAGACAACATTCGATTTCAGAGTTTTGGGCACTTTGTCCTTGAAAGGAAACAGGCTGGAGAGGCGTTTGGTGGATCGAAAGAAGAATCGTATTTCACAGTGTGGGAAAGCGGCACGACAAAAGCGATTGATTTGTGTGCGGATTTGGGATGAGTATAGACCAGTAAATGGAAGGCCGAAATACAGTATTTTCTTGGGTACGGTATGAACAGGTGGTTTGGGTTGAAAGACTTTGTCAAGAAACATTTTTACACAGTGATCAAATATGTGACAGGGAAATAAATTGGGAATAAATAATCTGCCTGCTTTTTCGATTTCAGTATGGAAGTTTTCATAAGTGGAGCAAATATTAAAGAAGCGATGAACTAAACATAATATTAAACTGCGTTTATATGTTAGTGGAATGAAGCTGTGGAAATTAGTAAAAAGACCAGTGAACGTAGGTTTTCTGTATATGGACGTGAAGAACTTTCCATTAATCAAACAAAATGAAACCATCTCTTAACGTCCAAGGAAACTCCATTGTCCTTCAGTTGCTTTAATCTAATTTCGTCCGTCCTCATGTCTGTATACTTTGTGATTATGTGTGTTTTGTTTGTTTTTTGTTTCTTTCGTGTTTCTACTTATCCCACGTCATACCATCTTATCCCATATTCACTAACACGTTTTCATCCCACCATGTAATTTAACATTATGTAAATAGCTATTACATATATATCCCTCTATACTTGTAATTCAATATTGTCTGATGATGTCTTGAGAGTCAAGACGAAACGTTACACCTTATAAATATTTCTTTCTATGCATTAAATGGCTCTTTTAAAAGCACTTTGCTGGGCTTTGATATTTATATTTAAACTAAAATTTATAGTTTAACAAACCAATGTTAACTAAAAAATGTGTAATATTAATAGATATTGATGAATGTTCTCTTTCCATTGACAATTGTCATCAAAACTCAACCTGTGTTAACACAAATGGATCGCATTTATGTAATTGTAACGTTGGTTATTCTGGAAATGGAACTGTTTGTGATGGTTCGTTTTGTAAAAACTAATTTTAAATTATGTTATAAAAGTTGAGTGCAAATATGTATTTATTCTTAGATATTGATGAATGTTCTCTTTTTATCGACAATTGTCATCAAAACTCACTCTGTGTTAATACAAATGGATCTTATTTATGTAATTGCAATGTTGGTTATTCTGGAAATGGAACTGTTTGTGATGGTTCGTTTTGTAAAAACTAATTTTAAATTATGTTATAAAAGTTGAGTGCAAATATGTATTTATTCTTAGATATTGATGAATGTTCTCTTTTATCGACAATTGTCATCAAAACTCACTCTGTGTTAATACAAATGGATCTTATTTATGTAATTGCAATGTTGGTTATTCTGGAAATGGAACTGTTTGTGATGGTTCGTTTTGTAAAACTAATTTTAAATTATGTTATAAAAGTTGAGTGCAAATATGTATTTATTCTTAGATATTGATGAATGTTCTCTTTTTATCGACAATTGTCATCAAAACTCACTCTGTGTTAACACAAATGGATCTTATTTATGTAATTGCAACGTTGGTTATTCTGGAAATGGGTCTTTTTGTGAAGGTTCGTTTATCAACTACGATTTATAGTTTAACAAACAAATTTTAACTAGAAAATGTGTAATATTAATAGACATTGATGAATGTTCTCTTTCTATGGACGATTGTCATCAAAACTCAACCTGCATCAACATAAATGGATCATATATATGTAATTGCAATGTTGGTTATTCTGGAAGTGGAACAGTTTGTGAAGGTTTGTTCTATAAACTAAGATTTTGACTTTTAAAAAAATATCTCTAATTTGATTACATTTATTATTAATAGATATTGATGAATGTTCTCTGTCTATCGACAATTGTCATCAAAACTCAATCTGTGTTAACACAAATGGATCGCATTTATGTAACTGCAATGTTGGTTATTCTGGAAATGGAACTGTTTGTGAAGGTTGGTTTTATCAACTAAAATTTATAGTTTAACAAACCAATTTTAACTCAAAAATGTGTATTATTAATAGATATTGATGAATGTTCACTTTCTATCCACAACTGTCATCAAAACTCAGCTTGCGTTAACGCCAATGGAACGCATTTATGTAACTGCAATGTTGGTTATTCTGGAAATGGGTCAGTTTGTGAAGGTACCTTCTGTAAACACCGATTTTAAAGGTGGTGTTTTGAACTACTTTAAAAAAGTTGGATGCAAATATGTATTTATTCTTAGATATTGATGAATGTTCTCCGTCTATCGACAACTGTCATCAAAACTCAACCTGTGTTAACACAAATGGATCTTATTTATGTAATTGCAATGTTGGTTATTCTGGAAATGGAACTTTTTGTGAAGGTTTGTTTTGTAAACACTAATTTTAAAGGTGGTGTTTTGAATTATGGTATAAAAGTTGAGTGGAAATATGTATTTATTCTTAGATATTGATGAATGTTCTCTTTCCATCGACAATTGTCATCAAAACTCAATCTGTGTTAATACAAATGGATCGTATTTATGTAATTGCAACGTTGGTTATTCTGGAAATGGAACTTTTTGTGAAGGTCAGTCTTGTAAAGTATGATTTTTAAATTAGTCAATTTGATTACGTACCAATCGCAAATACATCTTTTTTTGTTATAGATATTGATGAATGTTCTCTTTTTATCGACAATTGTCATCAAAACTCAATCTGTGTTAATACAAATGGATCTTATTTATGTAATTGCAACGTTGGTTATTCTGGAAATGGAACTTTTTGTGAAGGTCAGTCTTGTAAAGTATGATTTTTAAATTAGTCAATTGAATTACATACGAATCGCAATTATATGTATTTTTTGTCATAGATATTGATGAATGTTCTCTTTCTATTGACAATTGTCATCAAAACTCAATCTGTGTTAACACAAATGGATCGCATTTATGTAACTGCAATATTGGTTATTTTGGAAATGGAACTGTTTGTGATGGTTGGTTTTATCAACTAAAATTTATAATTGTGACCAAAGTATACTGGGCGGAAAGCGAAGTTTAAATATAAATATCAAAGCCCAGCAAAGTGCTTTTAAAAGAGCCATTTAATGCATAGAAAGAAATATTTATAAGGTGTAACGTTTCGTCTTGACTCTCAAGACATCATCAGACAATATTGAATTACAAGTATAGAGGGATATATATATAATAGCTATTTACATAATATTAAATTACATAATATTAAATTACATGGTGGGATGAATACGTGTTAGTGAATATGGGATAAGATGGTATGACGTGTGATAAGTAGAAACACGAAAGAAACAAAAAAAACAAACAAAACACACATAATCACAAGTATACAGACATGAGGACGGACGAAATTAGATTAAAGCAACTGAAGGACAATGGAGTTTCCTTGGACGTTAAGAGATGGTTTCATTTTGTTGATTAAGAGGCTTTCGTGAATAAGAAGATCTTGTGAGTCTGAGCATGAAGAAAGTATTTTAAAATCCTCGAAGGTGGCGGTGTGTCCTGTGGATTTAAGGTGTGATAGTATGGAGGAAAGACAGGGATGTTTAGAACGTTTACCAGTCAAAGGGGTGATGCCCAAATGCTCTGAAATTCGAGTTTGTAGGTGGCGGGTGGTTTGACCCACGTACGATGCGGAGCAGCATCGACACTTAAAAGAATAGACAACATTCGATTTCAGAGTTTTGGGCACTTTGTCCTTGAAAGGAAACAGGCTGGAGAGGCGTTTGGTGGATCGAAAGAAGAATCGTATTTCACAGTGTGGGAAAGCGGCACGACAAAGGCGATTGATTTGTGTGCGGATTTGGGATGAGTGTAGACCAGTAAATGGAAGGCCGAAATACAGTATTTTCTTGGGTACGGTATGAACAGGTGGTTTGGGTTGAAAGACTTTGTCAAGAAACATTTTTACACAGTGATCAAATATGTGACAGGGAAATGAATTGGGAATAAATAATCTGCGTACTTTTTCGATTTCAGTATGGAAGTTTTCATAAGTGGAGCAAATATTAAAGAAGCGATGAACTAAACATAATATCAAACTGCGTTTATATGTTAGTGGAATGAAGCTGTGGAAATTAGTAAAAAGACCAGTGAACGTAGGTTTTCTGTATATGGACGTGAAGAACTTTCCATTAATCAACAAAATGAAACCATCTCTTAACGTCCAAGGAAACTCCATTGTCCTTCAGTTGCTTTAATCTAATTTCGTCCGTCCTCATGTCTGTATACTTTGAGATTATGTGTGTTTTGTTTGTTTTTTTTTGTTTCTTTCGTGTTTCTACTTATCCCACGTCATAACATCTTATCCCATATTCACTAACACGTTTTCATCCCACCATGTAATTTAACATTATGTAAATAGCTATTACATATATATCCCTCTATACTTGTAATTCAATATTGTCTGATGATGTCTTGGGAGTCAAGACGAAACGTTACACCTTATAAATATTTCTTTCTATGCATTAAATGGCTCTTTTAAAAGACCTTTGCTGGGCTTTGATATTTATATTTAAACTAAAATTTATAGTTTAACAAACAAATTTTAACTCAAAAATGTGTAATATTAATAGATATTGATGAATGTTCTCTTTCTATGGACGATTGTCATCAAAACTCAACCTGTATCAACATAAATGGATCATATATATGTAATTGCAATATTGGTTATTCTGGAAGTGGAACAGTTTGTGAAGGTTTGTTCTATAAACTAAGATTTTGACTTTTAAAAAAATATCTCTAATTTGATTACATTTATTATTAATAGATATTGATGAATGTTCTCTTTTTATCAACAATTGTCATCAAAACTCAATCTGTGTTAATACAAATGGATCGCATTTATGTAATTGCAATGTTGGTTATTCTGGAAATGGAACTGTTTGTGATGGTTCGTTTTGTAAACACTAATTTTAAAGGTGGTCTTTTGAATTATGTTATAAAAGTTGAGTGCAAATATGTATTTATTCTTAGATATTGATGAATGTTCTCTTTTTATCGACAATTGTCACCAAAACTCAATCTGTGTTAATACAAATGGATCTTATTTATGTAATTGCAACATTGGTTATTCTGGAAATGGAACTTTTTGTGAAGGTACGTTTTGTAAACATTATTTTTAAAGGTGGTCTTTTGAATTATGTTATAAAAGTTGAGTGCAAATATTTGTATTTATTCTTAGATATTGATGAATGTTCTCTTTTATCGACAATTGTCACCAAAACTCAATCTGTTTTAATACAAATGGATCGTATTTATGTAATTGCAACGTTGGTTATTCTGGAAATGGAACTTTTTGTGAAGGTTTGTTTTATCAACTAAAATTTATAGTTAAACAAACAAATTTTAACTCAAAAATTTGTAATATTAATAGATATTGATGAATGTTCACTTTCTATCCACAACTGTCATCAAAACTCAGCTTGCATTAACACCAATGGAACGCATTTATGTAACTGCAATGTTGGTTATTCTGGAAATGGGTCAGTTTGTGAAGGTTTGTTTATCAACTAAAATTTATAGTTTAACAAACCAATTTTAACTCAAAAATGTATAATATTAATAGATATTGATGAATGTTCTCTTTTTATGGACAATTGTCATGAAAACTCAACATGCATCAACACAAATGGATCTTATTTCTGTAATTGTAATGTTGGTTATTTTGGAAATGGGACGGTTTGTGAAGGTTGGTTTTACAAACTAAGATTTCGAATTGAACAAAGCCAATTCTAACTTAAATACGTTTATTATTAACAGATATTGACGAATGTTCTCTTTCTATTGACAATTGTCATCAAAACTCACTCTGTGTTGACACAAATGGATCTTATTTGTGTCATTGCAACGTTGGTTATTCTGGAAATGGAACAGTTTGTGATGGTTCGTTTTATAATATAAGATTCATAATTTAACAAACCAATTTTAATTCAAAAATGTGTAATATTAATAGATATTGATGAATGTTCTCTTTCTATAAACAATTGTCATCAAAACTCAATCTGTGTTAATACAAATGGATCGTATTTATGTAATTGCAACGTTGGTTATTCTGGAAATGGAACTTTTTGTGAAGGTCAGTCTTGTAAAGTATGATTTTGAAATTAGTCAATTGAGTTACATACGAATTGCAAATACATGTATTTTTTATTATAGATATTGATGAATGTTCTCTTTCTATCGACAACTGTCATCAAAACTCACTCTGTGTTAATACAAATGGATCTTATTTATGTAATTGTAACCCTGGTTATTCTGGAAATGGAACTTTTTGTGAAGGTCAGTCTTGTAAAGTATGATTTTGAAATTAGTCAATTGAGTTACATACGAATTGCAAATACATGTATTTTTTATTATAGATATTGATGAATGTTCTCTTTCTATCGACAACTGTCATCAAAACTCACTCTGTGTTAATACAAATGGATCTTATTTATGTAATTGTAACCCTGGTTATTCTGGAAATGGAACTTTTTGTGAAGGTCAGTCTTGTAAAGTATGATTTTCAAATTAGTCAATTGAATTACAAACGAATCCCAAATATATGTATTTTTTGTTACAGATATTGACGAATGTTCTCTTTCCATCGACAATTGTCATCAAAACTCAATCTGTGTTAATACAAATGGATCTTATTTATGTAATTGCAACGTTGGTTATTCTGGAAATGGAACTTTTTGTGAAGGTCAGTCTTGTGAAATATGATTTTCAAATTAGTCAATTGAAATACATACGAATCGCAAATACACGTATTTTTTGTTATAGATATTGATGAATGTTCTCTTTTTATCGACAATTGTCATCAAAACTCAATCTGTGTCAATACAAATGGATCTTATTTGTGTAAATGCAATGTTGGTTATTCTGGAAATGGAAAAACTTGTGAAGGTCAGTCTTGTGAAATATGATTTTCAAATTAGTCAATTGAATTACATACGAATCGCAAATACATATATTTTTTGTTATAGATATTGATGAATGTTCTCTTTCCATCGACAATTGTCATCAAAACTCATTCTGTGTTAATACCAATGGATCTTATTTATGTAACTGCTACATTGGCTTTTCTGGAAATGGAACTTTTTGTAAAGGTTCGTTTTATCAAGTAAGATTTATAACTTAACAAGTAAATTTTAATTCAAAAATTTGTAATAATAGACATTGACGAATGTTCTCTTTCCATCGACAATTGTCATGAAAACTCAATCTGTGTCAATACAAATGGATCTTATTTGTGTAAATGCAATGTTGGTTATTCTGGAAATGGAAAAACTTGTGAAGGTTGGTTTAATAAGTATCGATTTTAAAGATGGCCTTTTGAATTACGTATGTGAAAAAAGTTCGCTCGAAATAGTATTAATTCTTAGATATTGATGAGTGTTCTCTTTCTATCGACAATTGTCATCAAAACTCAATCTGTGTCAATACAAATGGTTCTTATTTATGTAATTGCAATCTTGGTTATTCTGGAAATGGAACTTTTTGTGAAGGTCAGTCTTGTAAAGTATGATTTTCAAATTAGTCACTTGAATTACATGCGAATCGCAAATACATATATTTTTTGTTATAGATATTGATGAATGTTCTCTTTCTATTGACAATTGTCATCAAAACTCAACCTGTGTTAATACAAATGGATCGTATTTATGTAACTGCATTGCTGGTTATTCTGGAAATGGAACAGTCTGTGAAGGTCTGTTTCATAATTTTACATTTTAGCAGTTGTTATTATTTTATATGAAATGATGGTATAATGATGAAATTTTTTATTTTAGATATTAATGAATGTTTGATGTCAGTTTTTAATTGTGATGAAAACTCAATCTGTGTCAACAACATTGGATCATATTCATGCAGTTGTCAATATGGTTATGTACGAAATGGAGTTATTTGTACAGGTCGGTGTCTTAAAAGTGCCAACTTGTAAAGGATTAGGAAATAGTATAAGGATAATGCTTTTAGAAATATGCTCAGAAAATAAATATTGTCAATTGTTGGCATAGACGTGCCAAACAACTGTTCCTTGCGAGTGTAATTTTTTTGCACTCGCATGGAGAATTTTATTTCAGTAGAAAATAATTCACACTAATGTGGCAGTCATGTTTTTTGTATAAATGGTATTTGCACTTTAATCTATAACTCGTGGTTGTACTGGTAACGGAGAAAGTGGTTTGTTAAATGCGATTAAGTTTAGGAATGAAAGAAAACTATATCACAATTTCCCTCTTTTTGATATTTTCCCTGAAGTGAAGGATGAATTTTTGTGTTTAGTCCCTACTACTTTGCGTTTTATGCGTTAGAGGCCATTTCTTCTATTCACAGGACAATGATTTTGTTACCTTTTAGAAATACCTGTGAATGCAAAGAATTTTCTCTCTTTTCCAAACTGGGCTTATGCAATAGTTTCATTTGTTTTAATTTTGGCTGCAATAATACTTGTTATTTTTGTTATTCGACGACTACGAGGACGCCGCCGCCTGGGTGTGGATAAGAAGTCTTCAAAAGACGGGAATACTATCCAAATGTCGTTTTTGAATGACATTTATTCCAATTGTGAAAACACCGACCATCAGAGGAAATCTGTTGAGCCAGAAGTTTCAACGGCACTGAATGTTAATGCGTGTCGATGATTCGTTTTTTTTCTCAGTTTTTTATTTTTTTCATTTAATCTCATTCATACACGTGATTTTAGACTTTCAGCAGAAACAAATAAACAGAAATGACTTATTTAGAAATTTACACAAAAGTTATTTGTTGTAATTCTACGTACGATATTTGGCAAGTGTCATAATCCACACTGATAATCATTTGCTTTGTTTTCGTGATTTTAGAAAACAATTTTGACGTCCTAGCATTTTATGTAGTTCATGCTGGTAAATATAGCAATTACAACTTAAAAGCTCGAACATGTTCAGAATTAAAGAATGTAATAAAGGTGAATTGCAATATTTACCATTAATAATACAAGCGATACCATGCATAATAAAAATACTGTAATTTTTTCACGGTAATTACAATTGGCATTCATGTCAATACATACAAGGAATAAAAGTTAAAACATATGGTTTTGAATAATATCTTTAAAATTTTTCAGGCTGCTTCATATGAAATGATTTCTCGGTTATGTTCAACAGCTAGTTTTATTTAAATTGTATTGTATAGTTTGCAAAATCATTGAGCTAAAATACATGAACGCTACCTGTACTTACGCAGTAATTATTGCTGGGTTACATATTGCGTATGTTCTCTCGTGCTGTTCCACCTCCCCTTCCCCGGCCTTTTTTGGAACAGCGCGGTCAATGTGGTTTAAAAAATGCAAAGAAAACAACTGTGTTGAAAAGAAAATTCGTAAAAAATTTGTTATTTTTTAAACTCTAAGAATGCATATAACAATCAAAAATGTCTGATGCTAACATCACTCACTTTCAATCTTCTGGACAATTTTCCAAAAACACAGTTTCGTTAACACTAGAGTGCAAAAATTTTATCCTTTCTAAGAAAAAACCTGTTTCTCGTGGAAAACAATCAATGAAGTGGTATGTCGACAATATATTCTACCCTTTTATCTTATGTTAATAAAAGCAGGAGTGTCACATAACTTTTCCTTAACTTAAAACAGGAGACAACTCTTCAACTTTTTCTTCTTGAATTGGGAGAAAATCACCTTCTTCTTTTGGTGTTTTATTTGGGGCATAAGAAATGGTTCGGATTTCCTTTACGATGCAATTTTTAATGTTCTTAATATCTGTCTCCGTTAATGCAACATTCGTGACAACTGGAACGGTTCGAGATCGAATGAGAAGGAAGACGCATAACAATAGAATTATGGTTATTATTACAACCATAACTGGTTGCCACATTGAAGGTATTTTACTAAGGAAGGCGTTCAAACTTTCTCCACATGAAGCAGCAATGTATTCCAATGGATGAAATATCAGACGAGTTGCAGTGGTTGAAAGAGCCTGAAATTGCAAACAAGAGCAATTAAATAGGAAAGGCTTGTCACTCACCCAAATCAACCCCAATTTGTCTGAAAGATACTTTTCCAGTGACTAAACAAGCATTGTTGGAATCGTAACGATTTAAACTATTGAAACGTCATTTTTAAGAACAATTTGTTGTGGTCATCTTATCACCACTAATCACAACTTTCTTTCATAGAAACGCACGCTTTGCCAGGTAGAGAAGTCTTTAGAGTAAAAAGTTACAAGCAGAATAATGAAAACAAGGTTAGAAGATTATTGACATTCACATTCGCACATTGAAATCCTACAAATGAATTTTATTGGATTTATGACAAGCCGTGACGTAACCCAAGACGAAACACGTATATGACAACATGTACATGGGCAGTGCCGTGACGTAGCTCACTATGACGTAACATTGCGTTATCAATAGTACTTACCACTGATGGTGATATTTCCCAAATCGGATCAATCAAAATGGCTTCTTGATATTTAATACAATCATCTTGTTTCCACGTCAAAGATCCGGCGATCCACACTGATATTCTATCCATTATTGCCATGTTTTTAGCTGCAAGACATTGCTTAGGAATTTCTTTTAAATATTCGACTTGTTTACGTGCATACGATTGCTTATAAAGTCTAAACCATTCCCAAGGAATGCTTATAAGGAAAAGAAGACCAAAAACGTACCAACACTGACGATACCAAGGCATGCTCGTACGAATTTCAAATAAGATTAGCAAGGAGAGTATCACAACCATAACAAAAGCTACTGCAAATGTACCATTGTGGTATGAGACAAATTGAGCCATGTAAATAAATATTGACTCAGAAATAGGAACGTCGTCTATTGGAGCATGTAAAAAAAATTTGGATATTATTTCCACAGCATGTGCAACCTTTTCGTCTTTCCCATTTTTAAATTCTTCAAGATGTTTGAAGTCATCGTCCGTTAAATAAATTAAAAAGTTTCGTTTCCCAGGAATTGTGAAAGTCTCCAGAATAATTCGAGTAAGTTGTTTTAAATGTGCAAAGTCGCAAGTTGTCGAGCCTTTTTTAGAAAACATATCCTGACTGTCGGCCGACATTGATTCTGGATTGAAGGTCGAAAAATATTTTTTTTTGTTTTTTCTCTTTTTCTTTGACTTTTTTTTACCATTATTGTCTTTTTATTGAGCTGCAACAACATGAATACTTTAGTTAAGAAAATATCTATGACATATATGTAATTAAAAGGGAATGCAGGGATAGTTATGTAGTTAAGAGGAAATGCAGGGTTCATAAACAACAGCCAAATGTGCTCAATCAAAATGACAGGACTACTTCATAGTAGCTCAGTCAAATTTATAGTTTTAAAAATAGTATTTTTCATTGCTCATCTGATGTGGTATCTTCAAGATACTATAACTATTCGTGAGTTATAAATATGCATTTTATGAGTTTATTTCATCAAATTAAATCCCAGCTCTACGTAACTATCAGGTGGTTCATTG
Source organism: Xenia sp. Carnegie-2017 (assembly GCF_021976095.1). Lineage (NCBI taxonomy): Eukaryota > Metazoa > Cnidaria > Anthozoa > Malacalcyonacea > Xeniidae > Xenia > Xenia sp. Carnegie-2017. The sequence continues at coordinate 8,673,322 of NW_025813482.1, read as the reverse complement.
TCAAAGCATAACCTAGTTCTCTCAGGCTTTATAAATTGCTTTGTGACACACTCCTTTGAATTGAATTATTTCAAAAGGTACTTAGCATGTTGTTCAGTGTTCATAGAGGAAGATATATAACATACATAGTAATACATCTCCACTATCTTAGACAGACTGCGTTTTTACTCCAGTGATGCAAATATTTTTGTGTTCACTGACCATAAGAAAAATAGATTTCTAACAAAATGAATAAAGGCAATCTTTCAAAATTTACATATCAGGAATAAATCTGCAGGCTTGCTATGCTATTGAATGTATATCTCACTCATAAACAACTTTTAAACTATGGTACTGCCCCAGAAAATGTTATTTAAGAATTGAGAGATTTTTACCATAGTTTTTTGTTTTATGAAGAGAGGATTGTTACGCATACCATAGTTAAATGTTTTTGCATAAAGAATGTTTATATTATGTTAAATTAAAGCTAAAAATCATGCATTCTCTACAGGAATAAAAAACATAATCCTACAATTCTGGTTTGTTCAGAACCTTAGTCAAGAGTTGCTTATTGATCACTGATCAGGATGCATTTAATCAATTCAATACTAATTCTGTAATCAGTTTGATTATGTAAGCAAAAAACAAAATTTGCACACTTCTGGAATAAATCTAATATAATAATCACTTTATACAAACAAATCAAAGATATTTTTATTCATCTTTATGTCACAAATGATTGTAACAGCTCATTCATGAAAACTTATCAGTTCATTTTACATACTTGTCCCTTGCATGTCATAATTTGCTATGTAAAAAACAAATTAAAAATAGGGGAAGTTGGCATGAAGACATGCAGTCTTCCTATAGGTTTAAGTGAGCACCATTAAAAAAGTAGAGATTTTCTTTAATAATATTTTCATATTTGGAGTTTGGAGTTTCATTTGTCATTTTGTCATTGTTTTTTTCCATTATTACTGCATTTTTGAGCTTAAACACTAAGCTGAATTATCTCCTTACCTTATTAAAATGATCATTTTTTGTTTGAACCAAGGCCATTGGATCAACCCAATCATCAGGAAGTATATTCTGTTCATTTGGATGATTTAACTTACAAGAACAATAACATAAACAGAAAGTGATTAAAAAAGCTAATATTTGTAGCTTCTCCATAAAATCCATTTTGGAAAATATACTAGCAGCACGGTTACAGCAGCTATTTTTCAATTACATAAAAGGACTTCTAGCACAAAACAGAAAAATATATGAACATTTCGTGTCTCTTGTGTGGGTTGTCACTTGTGTTGTGTGTGTGATGTCGTCATTTCTACGAATTACAATAAACGACCAATCACCATTTCAATAGCGATAGTGCGACAACGATACTTCATGTAATTTACACGAATAGACATATGCACCATTTTGCAAGAAGAAACATGCGTTCATTTAGAAAACTCTCAAAACGTTTTTGAAAATGAATTTGTTGCCAAAATCAGCGAAAGATTTCGGTTCAAAACGGTACTGGGATAAATTTTTTGAGAAACGCAAAGATGCTTTTGAGTGGTACGGTGAATATGCCGACATTTGTGGTGTATTACATAAATATTGTAAACCTCATGATCATATTCTTGTAACAGGTAAAAATATATGTCTTATGTTCAGTATACTGACACATTTATTAATTTTCAAAAAATTGTGGGACCTGCGGACCTAGATGAGCTCTTATAATCATTTTAAGCTATTCTATTTGTGAGGATTGCAATGGCATTTTTAATTTTGCGTAAAACAAGCTTGCTGTGGCATATTGCATCTCATCTGCAATCAGTTTTTCAAAATTCAAAACATTATGATTATTTTCTTCTTTTGAAATCCATTGCTTATTGAAGGGAATGGGTACTAACATATTTGTATTGAATAAGCAAATAAACTGTTAAAAATTAATGCCACTATTTCATGTTTTTCTTGACGTAATTCATGAATTCATGTCACTCATGTGTATTGATAACTTTTATATAAAAATTGCTAGATAACTTTTTTATAAAAAACTTTTTAATTTTGCATGGACCACTCTACACAAATTCTTTCTCTTTGTTTGCTGGAGTACTAGCTGTTGTGAACGGAAAAATTTTTTTTTATTGTGCTTCAATTTGGCATAAAAAACATGTGTTCAAGGCAACTGAAAATTTTTACAAGAATTTGTCTTGAACATGTCACATTTTGATTTTTAAAACTAGCATAGTGTTTCCTGCCTTATGTCAATTATTTGTGAGATGAATGAATACATTTGAACTATTATTCTGTTAGGGATTGGTCAACATAATCAGTCAACTATATAATATTTAAATTTATGCATGTACAGTAATTTCAATTCTTAAACTGCTACCAATACAATTTCTAGACTGCAACTGATACAAAGATACTATTATCTTTGCAATTTTCATTGCTTCCCAGAATTTGCTTCATGAAAAGTTTTTACTCAAAAAATTTATTTTTTGCCATGAAGGATTCAAAAGTTTCTGATTTTTGCACGAAAACATTTTCTCCAGAGTGACCTTTTCATTGAAAGAAATCATTGGCTTTATGAATCAAATGAAGCATTCTTACATGTGCCCTAATTTATTTTAATATCACATGTTCCTGCAAATTGCACATTTAATGTAACATAAGCATAGAACTCTCAATAAAAGATCAGAATTTTTCTTCAAGTGCTGTATGCCAACTGGCAATCTACTCTCAAAATATATGTTTAGTAACAAAAAATTAATTATAATTTCAAAGTTTTGTGCACCTTATGTAATTTACATATTCTGCTTAGGTGATTATCTGACGTAATCACACATATTAAATGTCGTCAAACCTAATTAGCAACAGCTGGCAGTTAATCTGCCCAATTGCTCTGTGTAAAATACTGTATGCATAATGTTTTTTCTCTGTTTTTGTATTATGCTCTCTATTGTTCTAATATCATTGTATTTTCATAATATTTCATATTTATATCTGTGATTTACATATAGATGAAGCTGTCTTTAGTAGTTACTTTTTGCTCAACTTTTTACTTATTTGATCTAGTTCTCATGTACCCATGGCCAATGTGTTTACATGTAAAGTATTTCTGGAACTCAGCATGTATTTGAAATAACTGCAATCATGTTCGGTGGAATTTTAATGGTTGTTTTTCATACATATATTTGTGTTTTTTTTGCAAATCAATGCATTTTGTGGTGATAGTAAAGCCTGCAGACAACCACAGTGTTGTAGTAATGTGAACATTCACTGGAGTGTATAACCTGCAGACAACCACAGTGTTGTAGTAATGTGAACATTGACTGTAGTGTATAGCCTGCAGACAACCACAGTGTTGTAGTAATGTGAACATTCACTGGAGTGTATAGCCTGCAGACAGCCACAGTGTTGTAGTAATGTGAACATTCACTGGAGTGTATAGCCTGTAGACAACCACAATGTTGTAGTAATGTGAACATTGACTGGAGTGTATAGCCTGCAGACAACCACAGTGTTGTAGTAATGTGAACATTGACTGGAGTGTATAACCTGCAGACAACCACAGTGTTGTAGTAATGTGAACATTGACTGGAGTGTATAACCTGTAGACAACCACAGTGTTGTAGTAATGTGAACATTGACTGGAGTGTATAGCCTGCAGACAGCCACAGTGTTGTAGTGATGTGAACATTGACTGTAGTGTATAGCCTGTAGACAACCACAATGTTGTAGTAATGTGAACATTGACTGGAGTGTATAGCCTACAGACAGCCACAGTGTTGTAGTAATATGAACATTGACTGTAGTGTATAGCCTACAGACAGCCACAGTGTTGTAGTAATATGAACATTGACTGTAGTGTATAGCCTGTAGACAACCACAGTGTTGTAGTAATGTGAACATTGACTGGAGTGTATAGCCTACTGAACAAAGTACGTAATTAATGTTAGTATAGCATAGAAAAAATTGTTCATTAATAAAGTGTAGAATTTATCTCCGAACATCAATCATTCAAAGGAATTGACTCAATAAAGCAATATATTTTTATGTTACTATTAATGTTGCCTTTTTGTGTTACGATTATTATTCATTGCTGTTTGTGGTAATTAGCCCTATTTTTGGCTAATAACGTTAAAATCAATGCAACGCATGCACGTGTAATCTATTATTTTATGTATGTATTATTGCTTCAACTATATATGTAGTTATAAATATTTTTTAAACGTATGTTCCTCTAACATTAGCAACTTCAGTTTCAACAACAATTTTGGGCGTGGTCATAAGTACCTAGTTCAGTCCCCATGTCGGATTTGCCGCTTTGTGACAGACTCTCCGTCTTTGTTATAATTCCTTACAACGCGAAACTTTTTTAAGACTTACATAAATCACGGACACGCAAACTGAGCCATCATTATAGGCAGATATAAGCAAAATTGTTTATTTGTTCTACGATTTTCATTATTCTCACGAATTTTTCAACAATTGTATGCTAAACTTGCATTTTTAAAAATCATGATGTGACCACTCTGATGTGACCACTCTGGCAAAACTCAAGTGTTGCGCAATCTAATTTCCCACAATATTGTTATAATTGTAGTACAACTATCTTTTATGTAAAATACCTAGATTGCATTGAATTGACTCTTTTTAATACTGCTTTTGCTAGTCATGCACAATTTATTTAATTTACGCTTTTATGAAATGAAAATTTTGATTTGATTACCAAACACATCCGCAACATTTAAGGTTACATATTTTGGTCACATGTCCATTGACGTCATTAATATTATTTTTCTTTTTGATAATTATTACTTACTTTGTTGTATCATATTATCTCTGTATCTGTCATTATTTTTCAAACCATTGACAATTTTTCCTTGTAACATAAAGTTTAGGAATTACGTAAAGGTCATGACTATATGACATGAAAAATTCATAAAATATGACACATGTTTGTAAATGTAGATCGTCCAGGTTGGTATAGTCCTGAGAAAGACTGTTTTTGTTGTTGTCGAAACGTCAGTCAACAACAACAAAAACAGTCTATCTCAGGACTATACCAACCTGGACGATCTACATTTACAAACATGTAACGATACTCCCGGGTTCAAATCATTTACTTTAAAATATGACACAGTTATTTATTTCAACTGGCAACTAAGTATACATTATTTACACAATTAACAGGTACGATTTTCTAGCTGATAACCATCATCTTCCATACAGATCAAATGTTATTTTGTCTGTATGTAGTTCTATGTTGTTCCAAAGTTATAATAAAGTATTTACAACAGTGCACGTTCAATTTACTGCTTCCTTATGTACAATGAAATAGGCCAATTAATATCATTGAAGGTTATATCAATGAATATCAAGGAAGGTTAGTAGTCCTAGCCACACCCACCGTGTATTTTAACTTGTTCGCTTATAGTATATTTGTTATATTAATTTGGTCGTCGAGTTACGAAATGATATATTTCTAATTGCGCAAAAATCTCTTTAAATGTGATCAAATTTGCATCTTAATTATATTAACTACTGCATTCAGCCGAAATTACGTTATTTATTACGAATGTGGTATAAAACAACTCATTTTTCGAATTTCTCTTGAAAAAGAGTTATTTTAAACCACCATTTAATTCCAAGATTGTTCTATTCAACAGCAATTCTTGTGAAGCAACGCATTCAGTGCCATAGTTTCTCTGGAAAATGAGTTCTATTTAATTGATATGTATTTTATTGACAGGTTGTGGTAACTCGCGGTTGAGTGAAGATATGTACGATGTTGGTTATCATTTATTGAAAAACATTGATATCTCAGATGTTGTTATCAGACAAATGACCTCAAGAAACGAAACGAAACGCCCTCAAATGAAATTTATCAAGATGGATTTGCTTGATCTGCAGTTTGACGATGAATTCTTCCATGTTGTACTTGATAAAGGAACATTAGATGCTATTTTTACAAGCAATGATGAGATGGTTATTGAAAAAGTCGATAAAATGCTTAATGAAGTTTCTCGAGTTCTAAAAATTGGAGGAAGATATGTTTGTCTATCGTTGGCACAAGATTATATCCTTAAAAAATTGCTTGATTATTTTCAATATATTAACTGGTTTATTCGAGTTCATACCATAAATACACCATCAAATGCTTCGTCATTGCCAGTTTTTGTTTTTGTATTTACTAAAACAAGACCTGCTCATCAAGTGTCATTAATGCCGAAAATAATGGAAATTGTTTATGATTCATCAGAAAAAGTCAAACGTTTGAATAACCCAGATGAATTATCTGATGTTATAAAGTCTCTGCGAGAGTTTGCCTTTAGTAAAAAGATTTTGGAGACATTGAATCCGGAAGAAGAATTTCACATCGATTTATGGTCAAATGAGAGCTCACTTGACCCAAGATTCTCCTTAACTATTATTGATTCAAAAATTTATAAAGCTGGAAAATTTGCGATATTTATTGTCCCTCAAGGAAGGGAGCATGAATGGTTGTTTTGTGTTAAAGAAGGACAGAGGCAACTTGCTGAGTCAGCAGGTTTTCAACGTCTTATCATAGTTGCGTTGAATCGAGGTCATACGTATGAAAGTATTGATAAGATTAAAGAAGAATTATCTAGCAAAGTGATGGAGCTTGCTCAAAATGGTGTTGATTCTGCATTTAAGGTTCCCTTTCTTTCTATTGGTGATGATATCGGTTCCCGCACTTTAGTACATTCGGGTACTTCATCATACACTGGTAATTATGTCGTTGAAGACACCACAATGGAGAATGGTGAAGTATTTCGTTATTTGATTTTCTTGAAGAATAAAAATATCGTGCAATCTGAAGCAAGGTTATGTGAGAAAAAAGTTATGAAATCAAATAAGAAGAAAGGTAAAAGTAAAATATCACTAAGTGTCGATTTTTCTTTTTTATCGTGTCAACATCACGAGGCCATTGTTGCTGCATTATCTCTGTCTCCTAAAGTTTTAAATAATGATGTGAGTGTGTTGCTTATTGGTCTTGGTGGAGGAAGCCTTCCTATGTTTATTTTCTCTCATTTTCCCCGCATTTACTCAACGGTCGTTGAACTTGATCCGGATATTGTAATGATTGCTAAAAAATGGTTTGGATTTAGCGAAAACGAGAGAATGAATTTGATTGTCAAGGACGGTCTTGACTTTTTGAACGAAAGCTCAAAAACTTATGACATTATTGTGTTTGATATTGATTCCAAAGATGCTTCAAACGCTTTAAGTTGTCCACCAGATGCTTTCATTGATAAAGCAATACTTGCTAAGGTAAAAGAAATGTTGTGTCGTGATGGCTTATTTCTCTTGAATCTAGTGTGCAGAGAGAAAGAAAAAAAATCTGTGGTCGTTAATAATATATGCGAAATATTTTCAGTGGTTTATAAAATGCATATTGTAAATGTGGTAAATGAAATTCTCGTTAGTGGTGACTTGGATTCGACATTAAAACTGTCTGAGGTTAAGAAAAACGCTGGAAAATTAAAAGATCAAATTATAGCTGTTAACAGGTCTTCAAAAGTTGACCTGGAATCACATTTGAACAATCTAAAAATTGCTCAATAATGTCGTGATTTTACCTATGGAAATGTAGATAAAATACTCTTTTTCTTCCCTAATCATGGTGTATTGTGCAATGCTTGGCGCATGAAAAAAAATAGAAACGTGAAACTGAATTTTTTCAGGCTATATCAATATGTGAAACGTAGACATTGGGGAATATAGTTATCTTTAAAAGTGTAAAATCTTTGGAATAGAGTGCTAAGTGTTATAGAATAAAGGTTTTTGTGGAACACATATTGTTGGTGATACTTTGCATATTAAGTACGAAAAATTTCTGCATTTTTCAAAACAGTGGTTATAGCGATTCTACACAAGTGCATATATTCATAGGGTTATCAAGAAAATTTAGAAAATGCGTAGAAAACTATCATTTTATCAAAATTTTTGAAAAGTGTGTTCACGTCAAAGTGTTTTGTCACATGTCGTTTATCTCAAAGTAAAAACCATAAGAAAAATTAATTCAAGTACTCTTCTGAAAAACATAGGCTGCTCCATAAACGAAATAACTGTCATCGATTATTTTTTCTGAGTTGAGCACTCACATGCATGTTATTTTAACTTGAGGCTGTTTTGACTGATATCATTTCCTGTCAATGGTCAAGGCCTCGAGGTTAAAGGTGATTGCGTCGTCAGTCGTCTTTTTAGATAAATAGAAATCTTAATTAATTATTTTCACTGGAAAGACATTAAACGATCAGTATACTTTCTGTAGCATAAGAATTACAAATCTAAAACTTAACTGTAACGCTAAATAACTTTCTGTTTAATTCTGTTTTTTCTTAACTCTTCTAAAATGTGTGTGGCGCAAGCCGTGTAACTGAAACCAAATCGTAAGTTTCGGCATGCTGTGTAGAATGGATTTCTCAAGACAAAATAATGGAAATGAAATAAAATTTACAATGCGCAACCAAACTTACATGCTTACTAAGCCAGTACGACTGTATTTACTTACCCATTTCTCATTTGGCGCAAAAGGCTGCATTATATATTTCCGAATAAAATTTTTTTTCGTTTCATATTTCAAAGAATCGGCGCTTTACCCGTCACATTTTGTTACAACGTTTTGTTTTACTAATGTTCAAATTGACATTCCGGAAATACGTTATCTTTTGATGAAACATAAATACGTGTTGATAAAATTTAATATTATTTCAATTTGATTTATTCGTCACAAGAAAGAAAATCTCTTGTTGCTATCGGTAAGATTTGTTTTCTTATTTATTTGGCTCACGGATAAGTTTTAATCTGTTCTTGTAAAAGTTCTTCGTGCGCTTGTATTTATTATAGGCGCTTGATATTTGTATGATTGTCGCGCGCTTTGTTAATCGCACATTTTACGTGATAAATGTGTAGAAGGTCATTTTAACATTTCATTTATTGCCAACTGAAAGTTGCTGCTTTTACGCACGTATAGCAAATTTTTACTTGAACAAATAATTATTCTCTTCCCAATCCGATGTCAATTTTCCTAGAACATCATTCAGAAGTTCTTATTCACGAATTAACTATTTCTAACAAAAAAATTTATATAGCTAATATTCAATTTTAGGTAATGTTCGAAATGTTAAACATTTTTATTTCACACTGTGAAATGTTATTCCTTGTTGTAACCAAAGCGGTTTTCGCATATTTTTGAGGTGTGATACAAGCAAGCCAAGTGAGTTTGTCTTTTAAACTGAACAGATTATGTTTAAGAATTAAAAATTTCCCAAAGTTAAAGTGAGAAAATAATTTTTGTTATTCACATCTGTCAATTTTATCCATTAACTTGATAGCGGCAGGAAAAAATCTGAATAGTTGTGATTGTGCTTGTGTTGCATTTTTTTCAAACGGTAAATTATTTTTATCCTATACAGAATTACAGATATACTGTTAATGAAGCTTGTGTTTGAAGTAAATCCTGTGAACTTTATCATTTTGTGCGTTTCCAATCATTTGACCTTGTGTATATGTGCTTCACCCTAACGACCAATGACAAATTAACAATAGCGATGTTTATTTTACAACGGACGAGTAAAGTGTTGAAAAGTATTTTGCTTCCCGGTGATATCATTCTCGTGCTGTAAAAATTGAAACCTTACCTTATCGCTAGTGTAGTTATGCTTATTTTATAACGATGACTAGTCAAAACAACAGTTTAATACAATACATCCCTAGTATGATTCTTGCGATTCTTACGTTTAGGAGTGACTATGTAAAGATGCTTCGTCCTTGTGGTGCCTTAATATTTTTACTGTCTCTCACTGTCATCTCGGCTATGAAGAAATGCGATACAACTCCATACATCTCTCAGCCTCCTATATCGTGGAAAAAGGGAAATGTTATTGTTGTTGCTCTGCTTAAAGCTGGATGACCATTGTGTCAGCGTTACGCTGTTTTATTACAACGCATACAAATATACATGAACCGGTGAGCTCGATCATTTCTGCCTAAACTTATTTATATTGTGAGCATTTTCAGGAGTTGATTCAGTGGGGGACTTCAGGCGATCCCCATCACAACCTAAGCTCGGATATTGTATTAACTTATAATTAAAATTTTATGGTATTACAACATGCATTCGATGCAACCCTTCCTTAAAAAAATCCTCGATCTGCTGTTGTGTGTTCAGTTATACGACTTAAAAAATGATTGGCAGCATTTGATGTGTGTAGCCACTAACTATACGGAACAAAAACCAGAATATTTCATGAACAATAAACAATTACAATGGATGTATTTAAAACGTGCTTAAAAGAGAAAAGGAATTTGGCCATGCAATTAAAAACAGGTAGCTACACCGTTGATTTTAGATAATTAAGTAAATTCTTATTTGCTACGAAAACTATACAATTTAACAAAGACAAGTCTTAGTCTTTGAAGGGTAAGACACACTCACTAAGAAACCGTTTGTAGCTAAACATGCTCGTACAGGTTAAAAACTTTTATTCATGAAATATCTTAAACTCTAAATTTCACTTTTGGACCTAATTGTCATAAATGGGACCTTTCTTACTTTTTGCATAAAAAGCAAGTTGTAGCTATGAAATCGCCCAAAAAGTTCTTTCCACTAATCGTATATCGTAATTTCTTCAATTTTCTAGGTTCAATGTTTCATTTGTATCGATCAATGATCGAAGTGATGGCAAAATTGCGATTTTAAAAAGAATTCTTACTTTCCCAGTTTATCAAGACACAAAAAAGCTGAATTTGTGGTCTAAATTGGACGGTGGGAAAGATCATTTCTTAGTTTTTGATAAATGTGGTCGTCTTATCGCGCATTTAAAGAGGCCCAAGCTTCGTAAATTTTTTTTAATAATTTGGTAAGTTATAGCTATCTTTGTAAACAAACAGAGGTTTATTCCCATCGTTGAACTAAACTCTTTTGATATGATTTTTAGGAAGAAAATTGCCAAAGCCTATAATAGGAAAATGTGTGGATGGAAATGCGCAAAATAATGCAATCAAAAATCACAATGGTATAAGAAGCTTACAAACGACCATAAAAGTCTTTTTAAATTATTCGTTATAGCTTTTTTATAAATTTTATATCAACAGGCTTAGCGAGCACGATGAACTTCAATGAAAAGGTCTTTTTGATTTGTTTTTTTTGTTTATATCAGTCTTCCAAGCTTTGTCAATCTCATTTTAATTATTTTAGGGGTTTAATGATATTTTTGAGCAAACAGAACATTTGCATCGTTTAGTTTTAACTGTTAAAAATCCATTTTTCTGTTACTTTTAACGCTGGGCTTTGTAGCAAAAACCGACAAAGTGTAAAACACACGTTTTATGCCTTACACATCCATATTATTTTACCATTGATAAAAAAAATGTAGAATTTCATAGCATTAGACAGTGGCTATCAATGTGCATGCATGGTTTAATTTTATGCGTAGGTTTTGATGATAAAATTTTGTTAAAATAGACTTCATGCAGGATTTTTGATGACCCAATCAACATGAAATATAAAAAATAACCATTTATGTAATTTCAGGCTTATGCTAATACGAACTGTATATGCATGAAGTAGATCAGAGTTTTCAAAATAATACAGTTTATGATGAGCTTTTCGTTAAAATTAGAAATGCGTTAAGTTTTGATGACGTTCTGTAAGATAAAGAAAACGTTAAATTACATGTCTTGTGCTATATAAATAAAATTTGTCTTTATTTTTTTAATATTTCTCTTGTCTTTACCAAGCCAAAACACTTACAAACTTTGTCTTGGGATGTCAAACTCTGCTGAGATACACTTAACATATTCATATACCTACGTAAATAACAGCTAGTTGTCCTTGGGGCTCAAAACAAAAGACCACCGCTATGATTCCGCCCTTAAACAAAGATTGTTTTATTCAATTGAGTTACAATTATAAGTGATTCATGTTAATGATGTCAATCTTGTAAAGACGAGTTGCAAAAATAGCAAACAGAAAACCTTGGCCATTGAATAACAAAAGAAAACACAGATTGCCAACTTGCCATAGCATGGCTTTGCAGTACATCGTGCAAAATTAGAGAGGACTTGATATGCGGTTATGAATTGCTGTTATTTTCTTTCTTTTATGGCTTCTTTTCCTTTGCGAAATGGAAAAAAATTGACGAGACTGCACGTATAACTAGATTTGGAAAAGCCGACTTGAATCACTCACTTATCCAAAATGGATTAAACATCGACTATAAATCAGATGATGGAATCAGACATTGACAAAAAAAGTTTACATTGACTCAATTTAACCGCCCTAATTTTCTTCCAGTGAGTTTCATTTGTCTTCTTTATTGTTCCTCGCTTCTCACACCGCTGTCACACCTCTAACTTGCAGCTCATTTGCAGTCATTCTTTGTAATTTTTCTGCTAAAATCAAACGGCAAAAGCATTTTGAAATCAAGACACACGTGGGCATAATCAATATGCGCTTGCATAGCTATATATTATCGAGAAAGTTTTGAATTAAGGATTGAGCATTGGCTGTTTTGCTTTTTGTGGTATTAATGAGCGACAGGCAGCATTAAAAAGCAATGAAAAAAATTGTTTGAACTGAAAACCTATTCAAAGTCAAGTTAACTCTTTAAATCTTTACTCATTGTCTAACAATGTAATTTCCGTATACAATAAAAGTTCACCCCTATAGACAGTGTTTAGTGCTTTTTTATTTAAATAGCTACATCACAGGTTGTTTGTTGTTTTCTACATGACGAAGAAAATAATTCATATTTCAAAAGGCTCTACCATAATACGTTCTATAAAAGCAAGCATGTTGTTCTCACCTTCTTTACTGGTCACACCGCCTCTCACTTAAGATCTATATATAAATAGAATATAAACGTTCTCTGGTTTTGATTTTTTATTAAATTAATCACGAGTTTTTGGCCACCAAACTGTAGCCTTCGATGGGTGGGTGGTATATGATGATTATAAATAGTAAATGAAGTGATGTGTATGAAGGCGACAATTTGGTAACCAAAAACTCGTGATTAATTAATAAAAATAAAAACCAGAGAACGGTTATTCTATTTCTATTATTATTATGTCTACACTTGGTTACATTTTAGCAAATGCAGTTTAGGTAACAAGGTGCTAAGCCTTAATAAAATCATAATGACCTTGGATTTAATTACACATCTATTGGCATAATAACACGTTGATCTGATGTAAAAATAAACGAACAGCTACAGTTTAGCGCATTTCTCGATTTTGTGATAGCATAAAAATCTGAAGTCTAGGTAAACTTGCATTAAGTTTATGATATTTTAATTTGTCAATCTGTTCTTCTGTACTTTTGGTAACGTCTTTTTTGAGAGAGCATGACCAAAACATGCATGAATTTTTAGGGATGATTAATTTACGTGGTAATTTTTACATTCACCTTGCTATGTTATTAATTACCTTATTCACTGAATTTAATTTATTAATTATTCTTCTTTGGGGATAATTTTTCATAGCAATTTATAATCATAAATTGTACTTAAATAGCAATTTTAGATCACACATACTGTTTCATTCAGCTTAAGTCAAAAATTGCTACAAACAAGTCTTGACCAGATTGCAACTTTATAAAATATAAAATAAAGGATAATACTAAAAAAGACATCTTGTAAACTCAAATTATAGTTATAACCAAGGCAATTTACTAATATTTTGGTTTTAGTTATTTCAAAACTATCAGTCTGTTATACTCCATTCATTTACATATTTTAGAAGAGTTTCAGTCATTGTTACGCTTTAAAGTACAATGGCAATTGGTTATAAAATCATAAATAGTGCCTGCTTGCTAATATGTAAATTACATACGGACAAAGCATGTTTTTCATACAAAAGAAAATGAGATCACTGATGGAATTTTGAAACCAAATTGTGAATCATAGAAGAAATCACGTCTCTTTGATTCCAAAATCCCATAAATTCACTGTGTTTACCATGATCATTTTAATTTTTGATGCTTTAATAATTTGATCTGTGTACATTGAATAGATTTCTTTAAAATAAAGGAAGTTCGTGACAGAATAAGTAGTTAGAATTTGGAAAAAATCACTTAGCTGATCTGTCTCGTTTTTCAAATACAAAATCCATGCATGCTCATGAGCACAAATTCAAATTACACAGAAAATTTTGCAATAATGGCAGTGATAAAAATGTGATAATTAATTTTGTATTTCTCTCTTAAAAATTTCTAATCTTTTGAAACATTCATAAGTGGGGACTTCTTTACCTTTGCTAAATCATTTTACTCATTTCCATGGCAAAAGACATTTAAACGTCTGTTGGTACTTTGTGTCACCTACCTACCAATACCTACATGATAGCTATTAGATGTGATTGCAAAAATTTTTGTTGATTTAGCTGAAACAATCTGTTAGGTTAAGGATATATAATGTATTATCGCGTTTAAATAAATATTTCACTTGCAAGTACATGCGCCCCGGTGTTGATGGATATTTTTATGAGACGTCGTAATCAGGATGTCATTAAGGAGATTACGTGTTTTTTGCCTTGTAAAAGGATAATTATAATGACATTTTGAGCAAAAAAAATCAAATCGATAACGTGAAAGCATCACTCATTTGCGATCACATTCCATCGTACGCAAGAAAACTGCATTTGAATATAGATTTTCTCAACAAAAGGTTTGTAATTATTTAATGATCTTTGCGACTTTTTCTAAAATATTTCTTGAAGAGAAAATTCAAATAGCTATCTATTGCGTTCAATCATATCATCCATAAACTATAGTAACTTACGTGCAATATATTATATCTTGAACTCATGAAGAATTAAATGGTTGAGCTCTTTGAACTATAAAACTTTGTAAATTTATTATGATTCTATACTTAGTAAAATCTTCGTTTTTATTCAAAAAAGTTTGATTTTCGTGTCTAAAAGTTTTCATATACTATAGAAATCAGCAATATAAAAGCTTGCGTGATTAACAATGCAATTTTTTAAATGGTGTGGATTGATTTTTCAACTAGCTGTTTCTTAAAAATTGGATCAAATGAATAAATAGTTAACAGTGGAAGAGATAGAACAGGAAAGTTGTTTGTTAAAATATCTTTTTTTCAATAGTCGAGGTCTTTTATATACGTATAGTGCAAAAATTCACTTATGTTAATTGACTGTAGAGCCTTATCATACAGAATGAAGAAGATAAGATGTTGCTATAGCGTATCTTAAAACGTGCAATACAGCTTTGTAATAGATTTCGTAACAAAAACTCTGACGCAAATGTGTTTGGACATTGATGTGAAGTGTGTATGAAAAAAATTTAAGTCGGTCAGAAAATCTCTACACAAGCATCAAAATTGTTTCTTTAAAAAAAGTTGATGAAATGATTGTTTGCAAAAAATCAATATCTGCGAGGCCATTGGCTGTTTCAGGATCGACTTAGCATTGATAACTTTTAGCTACTAGCGTCATTAGGATTTTTTTAAACAAAAAGTGATGTAATTTAAAGCAAACAAGAAAATGCGTTAGTGGCTGGTTGCTTTTAAAATTCAATATACGGAAGATAATATCGATTTTGATTGGACAAAGTAGCCTTGACAAAACGTGATCCAATTGTCTTTCAAGTCAAGATAAAAATACATAAAAAAACTATAGCACACCCACCAACTGTCAAATTCTTATCTTATTCTTAAGTTGTCAACTATATGACACACCCGAGGGAGCGATACTTAGCTATATATAAACTATTCTCTGCTCGTTTTTTTCATTAGGGGTAGAATCAACCATGAACAAACTGTTTTTCCTCGTCATGGTTGCGTTGACCAACACTTTCGTTTTGTCAGTTAAACTTCGTTGCTGTAGAAAACTTCCACAACTTATTATCAATGGAACAAATATCTTCAAAGAAAAAGAAGGAAGCCATATTCTTTTGGCTTTTCTTGAAGGGAACAATAAAGACTCAAGGATTCAAATCAAAGGAATGGATTTGTTGTTGCACAACTATCGCAATATGTAAGTACTATTAGGTGTTGTGTGTTATTCTGATATTCAATAACATATTTAAATGAAACAAATTACAAAATCGCGTAATTTATAATCTCAAGTGTGCAATGTATTTTAATTAATGGATAAATTTATTGGGGGTGAAAACCACTGCATTGTTACCATTAAATAATGAAAATGTAAAGGTATCAAATCTTTATAGACAAAAATTTATTGAATGCATTTGTCACATTTACCATCCAATATTAAAAGTTCTTTCGACATTTCATTTTACATAGTTTTGCTGCTTAAATGGTCAACATTTAAGTCAGTTAGAATTGTTTGACTTTTTCCTTTTTTAAAGACAAGAATATGACGTATGTAGCTGGAATATATCTTTGGTGAAGGTGTAAATGTGAAAGTACATTTGATGCTACATATATATAATGATTTATCATAACCGATGGATTTGAATTAAAAAGCTAAAGGCTTGAACGCATCGCTGTGTTAATGACAATGGGAAGACTTGTTCCTTGTTTTAATTTTCTGTTTTTTATATTTCCACTGTATCCGTATTAAGTGTTGTATCCGTATTAGTGTGCAAAATGTTGTCGAAGGTAATCAACAGAAACACCGCTAAGTGTTAGATAGCTATTGTATCAACAGCTCAACGTTCATCATCGAGTAAACAACCTTCATAAATCGTAATATTTATTAATAGATTAAATTGTTAAATAGGTATGAGTCAATAAAACAATAGAGCTGTTGTATACCCATATTGTAACTTACTGTTAATAATCAAGGTGACATGCACTGTTACAATGTCCTCAAAATGTAATCAAATAATTAAGCAGCAACAATTCAACTTTAGATTTGTAATTTCAGTATTCTAATTCAGTAATTCTAATTCTGCAAACTTCAAAGCGTCATGCTGAATTGGAACTTAATTGATTCACAGAGTTGCCAAAAATGCATTGAGCTTCATAACATATATAGCAGCACATATACTCTATCGATATGATCGAAAATTCGAAGATAAATATTTGTAATTCACTTTTTAGGGATATTTTGGACATAAATTTTATGGCCATCAATCGTCACAATGATTCAGGATTTCGTCATCTGAGACGGAGAGCAAAATTTGATATTTACCAAGAGCCAACGGGAGGAAATATTTGGGAAGAACTTCATATAAGTACTAACGATTTCATTATTTTTGATCACTGTGGTTATATGGTTGGCTTTATTACTTTTCCAAGTAATTACTTATGGAACGCAAAAGGAAGGTGTGTATGTGTATTAAATAAATGATGTTACTCGATAAAAGTCATGTAGAAAATATAATATGTACTGACAAAAACCTTTTTATGTAGCTAGTACCGACAGATAGGTTCTGTGCCAATGCTGAAAGAATACTTCTTTTTTATACATCTCAACTCTAGCAGTCAGAAAATTTATCTACTTTGTTATGAATTTTTGAGCTATGTGCTAAACAATCATTTTTGTATAGCTAATTCTAACATCAGCAAATCATTCGTTGTCAGAAATGTTTCTAACATTTAATTCACAATATTGGCAGTAAATTTAATCAGCACATATAGCAGCCATATTTTTTCATTCAATAATTGATATTTATGCAGTAATTTCTTTTATAGAACCTGTACAACGACTCTGATACGCAATACCTATCTTAAATCACCTTGCAAAAAATACTGGACATGTCCTATACCACATCATCAGTTCAATGGACACAATTTTGTAGGTGAAATTGAGTAAGGTATTTTCGTTGTTTGTAAATCATGTGGTATATGAATGCACAACTTTATCAGCAGAAGTAAAGACGCAGTTCGCTTTTCTTGGTTTCAATTTGTAAAAGCAAATCGCTTATGTAAATATTTTAAATTTTCTTTTCGTACAATTTTATATACTTGATTAGAATTGAATACAACAGCCAGTTTCACAATCCATTATAAAATAAAATAACTTATTTTTATCACATCAATGAAACGCAAAGTGTAGCTACTCAAAGAAAAAGTGCAGCCAAAATACGCTTTGAGACAAATTTTGCTCACCAGTCATCGTTTGAAAAAGTCGGAGTCATTCAAGAAATCGGCATTCATTAAAGTTGACATTTAAAAATTTAAGGCAGCCAAATGTACTCGATGTAATTGTAACGTAGTCGAACGAAGTCGTTTTATTGAAGAAGACATTTCATAAGAGCAAGGTCGAATGAACATCGCACGAGGCTTGTGGTGGATCTTCAGATTTTTCAATCACACATATGGATCAATTGTGCTGGATGGGGAGTTTTGATCGAAACTCATTGAAGTTATTTCAGTATTGAAAATTTTGTAAAAATATGTTAAGTTAAATAAATTACCTCCTGCCTGTGCATATAACCGCCACAATGTCAAATTCAACAGCAGAAAGTTTTTTTCTTTACTTCGATGCTTAAATTGTTCTTTATTAAAATACAAAAATGCAATTTTGACTGAATTGTTTATGAATCTTAAGCATTGCTGGAAGGTTAAGTTAATTTGATGTTAGTGGAAGTTTGTATAAAATGGTCACATGGTCAATTCCAGTTTTCGTTAGCACAGTGAACATTTACATCCAGCTTCTTGAAGTATGGCGCCATTCAGTGATAATTCCAGATATCTAAATATTGAGTTCATTTGATGGGGCACATCACCATTCAGAAATATTTCTGCCAGTAGTCAAGATGTACTTTTAAGTTTATTCTTTGCACTAGGTACTTTAGTCGTTGCTTCATGTAGACTCTTGCTTTGAAGATATAACATTATCTCTTCAATAAAAGTTTACATGTGTTGTATTTCTTTTGTGATGGGATTTTCTTCTTTGACGGCGCTGGAGATTTTGTTGACTTCTTTAGCTACTCGACTAAGTTTGCATTGAAAGTAGATGGTATACTTTAGCTGTGATTGGAGGTGAGCAAGAAATCTAATTATTCAACTAGCATACATATGAAAATAACACTAATACTCATTAAAACGATCTTTAGAAAAACCGAATCAGATACTTGGTTAAAGCCTTACCAGAAGGTCAAAATTTGGAGTTTTTTTCTTGTTTTTAATATAAGGTCAATAGATATGTGCATGCTAATAAAGAAAATAAAGTTTATTTGTGGTTAAAACAATTTCAGGAAGGGTTTTTGTGAAAATTGATTGAAATCAAACATTTAACGTAAATGAGCACTTTTTTAAATTTTGTAAGGCATACATATTTTGGCGAACTTATGCCATCTTCAGTGCAGTATAATGAATGGAATATTTACATAGAGTTAATTCATGATGAAATATAATACATGATATATTTATAGACAAAAAAGGTCGATGCTAAAATTATTTACAATATTTTGATTAGGGGTGTTAAGTTATTTACAAATCAAAGATAGTATTGACATGCTGAATTTTTTTCTTGAGATTAGGCTTAAGTTTTTTGATGTACAGTTCTTCTTTGATTTTTAAAGAGGAACATATTTCACATCAAGCTACCAAGAAAGGGAATTTCTCTTTTTGAACAGCTATGAAGGTTGATTTTGGGTGCGTATGGAACGTAAATCCGGTTATTTGTCATTCTCCTAAAGAGGTTTTGCTCCATGAAACGCTTTAAAATGTTGTCATATTTATTTTGAGTCAGTCTTCAACCGACATTCTCCAGAGTGTTCGATGTTTTGTGTCAAGCGTAATTTCAATAACAGTTTAACTTTATCAACAGTTCAAAGGAAGTAGTCTATCTTTCTCTTCTAAATTTTCTTATATTTCAGATCCAATTGTGACACATTTACACAAACAAAGCAGACCAGCACGTTTTGCATATCGACGGAATCGAAAAAAATTACTATTGCAACTGTTGCTAAATATGTACAGGAAAGTCACAGTTCGAAAAATCTTGGAAACTAGGGTAAATGTGAGTAGTATTAAGCTACGTGTGGACTGGAAAACAATTTTTTGGGCAACCTGACTCACAACAAAGGCTCTACAGGTACAAATATACATATCGATAATTGTGGGCAGGGGTGTATAAGTAAGTGTGGGTTTGATAGAGCTGCTAGAACAGTCAGACCTCAGTGAGTGTGAGTGAGTGAGCTGTTAGGAGAGTCTGGGCCTCAGTGAGTGTGAGAGAGTGAGCTGTTAGAACAGTCAGGCCTCAGCGAGTGTGAGTGAGTGAGCTGTTAGAACAGTCAGGCCTCAGTGAGTGTGAGTGAGTGAGCTGTTAGGAGAGTCTGGGCCTCAGTGAGTGTGAGTGAGTGAGCTGTTAGAACAGTCAGGCCTCAGCAGTGTGTGAGTGAGTGAGCTGTTAGGAGAGTCTGGGCCTCAGTGAGTGTGAGTGAGTGAGATTTTAGGAAAGTCTGGGCCTCAGTGAGTGTGAGTGAGTGAGCAGTTAGAACTGTCAGGCCTCAGTGAGTGTAAGTGAGTGAGCTGTTGTAGAGTCTGGAACTCCGTGAGTGTGAGTGACTGAGCTGTTAGAAGAGTCTGGGCCTCAGTGAGAACTAGTGAGTGAGCCGCTAGAAGAGTCTGGATCTCAGTGAGTGTGAGTGAGTGAGCCGCTAGAAGAGTCTGGATCTCAGTGAGTGGGAGTGAGTGAGCCGTTAGAAGAGTCTGGGCCTCAGTGAGTGAGAGTGAGTAAGCTGTTAGAAGAGTCTGGGCCTCAGTGAGTGTACGTTAGTGAGCTGTCCGAAGAGTATAAGCCTCGGTGAGTGTTAGTGAGTGAGCTGTTCGAAGAGTCTGGACTTCAGTGAGTGTGAGTGAGTAAACTTTTAGAAGAGTCGAGATTTTAGTGTGTGTGAGTTGGCTGCTGGACGAGTCAGGCTTCAATGAGTTTGAGTTAGTGAGATGTTGGAACAAACGTATTAGAGAACGGACGTAAACTTATATCCTGTGAAAGCATTAATACACAACACACCAACGAGGTTGAACAGTCGAACTTTTTATTCTTCGAACTCGATACTAGTCGAAAACACCGAATTACAATAAACGTTGAATGTCTTAAGCGTTAAATAATCGCTAGCGATCACTTAGGCAAAGGAGTAAAGCAATATAATTTTTGGCATGAAATTGTGTGCAAATGCACATATAATTCACAAATGAACTATAGTCTTTGGCATGAAAATTTGTGAAAATCATGAAATTTAGTCATTGGCATGAAATTGTGTGAAAATCATGAACTATACTCTTTGGCATGAAAATGTGTGAAAATCATGAGCTAGAGCCTTTGGCATGAAAATAAGGGAAAATCATGAACTATAGTCTTTGGCTTGAAAATGTGTGAAAATCATGAGCTATAGACTTTGGCATGAAAATTTTGAAAACCATGAACTATAGTCTTTGGCATGAAAATTTGTGGAAATCATGAAATTTAGTCTTTGGCATGAAATTGTGTGAAAATCATGAACTATAGTCTTTGGCATGAAATTATGTGAAAATCATGAACTATAGTCTTTGGCATGAATATACGTGAAATACAGTCTTTGGCATTAAAATTTGTGAAAATCATGATTTATAGTCTTTGGCATTAAAATTTGTGAAAATCATGAGCTTTAGTCTTTGGCATGAAAATGTGTGAAAATCATGAGCAAGAGCCTTTGGCATGAAAATAAGGGAAAATCATGAACTATAGTTATTGGCTTGAAAATGTGTGAAAATCATGAACTTTAGTCTTTGGCATTAAAATTTGTGAAAATCATGAGCTTTAGTCTTTGGTTTTAAAATGTGTGAAAATCATGAGCTTTAGTCTTTGGCATGAAATTGCGGGAAAATCATGAACTATAGTCTTTATTATGAATATATCTGAAAATTCATGAACTATAATTTTTGTCATGAAAATGTGTAAAAATCATGAACTATAGTCTTTGGCATGAAAATGTATGAAAATCATGAACTATAGTCTTTGTTATGAATATATCTGAAAATTCATGAATTATAGTCTTTGGCATGAAAATGTATGAAAATCATGAACTATAGACTTTGTCATGAAAATGTGTGAAAATCATGAACTTTAGTCTTTGGCATGAAAATGTGTGAAAATCATGAACTTTAGCCTTTGCATGAAAATAAGTGAAAATCATGAACTATAGTCTTTGTCATGAAATTATGTGAAAATCATGAACTATAGTCTTTGTCATGAAAATGTGTGAAAATCATGATCTATAGTCTTTGGCATGAAAATGTGTGAAAATCATGAACTATACTCTTTGGTATGAAAATTTGTGAAAATCATGAACTTTAGTCTTTGCATGAAAATGTGTGAAAATCATGATTTATAGTCTTTGGCATTAAAATTTGTGAAAATCATGAACTTTAGTCTTTGGCATGAAAATGTGTGAAAATCATAAACACTAGCCTTTGGCATGAAAATAAGTAAAAATCATGAACTACAGTCTTTGGCATGGAAATGTGTTAAAATCATGAACTATAGTCTTTGTTATGAATATATCTGAAAATTAATGAAAATGTGTAAAAATCATGAACTATAGTCTTTGTCATGAAAATGTATGAAAATCATGAACTATAGACTTTGTCATGAAAATGTGTGAAAATCATGATCTATAGTCTTTGGCATGAAAATGTGTGAAAATCATGAACTATACTCTTTGGTATGAAAATTTGTGAAAATCATGAACTTTAGTCTTTGCATGAAAATGTGTGAAAATCATGAAATTTAGCCTTTGCATGAAAATAAGTGAAAATCATGAACTATAGTCTTTGGCATGAAAATGTGTGAAAATCATGAACTATAGTCTTTGGCATGAAAATTTGTGAAAATCATGAACTTTAGTCTTTGGCATGAAATTGTGTGAAAATCATGAGCTAGAGCCTTTGGCATGAAAATAAGGGAAAATCATGAACTATAGTCTTTGGCATGAAAATGTGTAAAAATCATGATCTATAGACTTTGGCATGAAAATTTTGAAAACCATGAACTATAGTCTTTGGCATGAAAATTTGTGGAAATCATGAAATTTAGTCTTTATCATGAAAATGTATGAAAATCATGAACTATAGACTTTGTCACGAAAATGTGTGAAAATCATGATCTATAGTCTTTGCATGAAAATGTGTGAAAATCATGAACTATACTCTTTGGTATGAAAATGTGTGAAAATCATGATTTATAGTCTTTGGCATTAAAATTTGTGAAAATCATGAATTATAGTCTTTGTCATGAAAATGTGTAAAAATCATGAACTATAGTCTTTGTGATGAAATTGCATGAAAATCATGAACTATAGTCTTTGGCATGAAAATAAGTGTAAATCATGAACCATAGCCTTTGGCATAAAAATGTGTAAAAATCATGAAATATAGTCTTTTACATGAATATACGTGAAATATAGTCTTTGGCATGAAAATGTATGAAAATCATGAACTATAGTCTTTGTCATGAAAATGTGTGAAAATCATGATCTATACTCTTTGGCATGAAAATTTGTGAAAATCATGAACTTTAGTCTTTGGCATGAAAATGTGTGAAAATCATGAACTTTAGTCTTTGGCATGAAAATGTGTGAAAATCATTAACAATACACTTTGGCATGAAAATAAGTGTAAATCATGAGCTACAGTCTTTGGTATGAAGATGTTTAAAAATCATGAATTATAGTCTTTGGCATAAAAATGTATGAAAATCATGAACTATAGACTTTGTCATGAAAATGTGTGAAAATCATGAACAATAGCCTTTGGCATGAAAATAAGGGAAAATCATGAACTACAGTCTTTGGCATGAAAATGTGTGAAAATCATGAACTATAGTCTTTGGCATGAATATACGTGAAATATAGCCTTTGCATGAAAATAAGTGAAAATCATGAACTATAGTCTTTGGCATGAAATTATGTGAAAATCATGAACTATAGTCTTTGGTATGAATATACGTGAAATATAGTCTTTGGCATGAAAATGTGTGAAAATCATGAACAAAAGCCTTTGGCATGAAAATAAGGGAAAATCATGAACTACAGTCTTTGGCATTAAAATGTGTGAAAATCATGAACTATAGTCTTTCTTATGAATATATCTGAAAATGCATGAATTATAGTCTTTGGCATGAAAATATGTGTAAATCATGAACAATAGCCTTTGGCATAAAAATGTGTAAAAATCATGAAATATAGTCTTTGGCATAAAAATAAATGAAAATCATGAACTATAGTCTTTGGCATGAAAATGTGTGAAAATCATGAACTATACTCTTTGGTATGAAAATTTGTGAAAATCATGAACTTTAGTCTTTGGCATGAAAATGTGTGAAAATCATGAACTTTAGCCTTTGCATGAAAATAAGTGAAAATCATGAACTATAGTCTTTGGCATGAAAATGTGAAAATCATGATTTATAGTCTTTGGCATTAAAATTGTGAAAATCATGAACTTAGTCTTTGGCATGAAAATGTGTGAAAATCATGAACTATACTTTGGCATGAAAATAAGTGAAAATCATGAACTATAGTCTTTGGTATGAAAATGTTTAAAATCATGAATTTATAGTCTTTGGCATAAAATGTATGAAAATCATGAACTATAGTCTTTGTCATGAAAATGTGAAAATCATGAACTATAGCTTTGGCATGAAAATAAGTGAAAATCATGAACTATAGTCTTTGGTATGAAAATGTGTGAAAATCATGAACAATAGTCTTTGTCATGAAAATGTGAAAATCATGAACTGCTTTGCATGAAAATAAGTGAAAATCATGAACTATAGTCCTTGGCATGAAAATGTGTGAAAATCATGATTTATAGTCTTTGGCATTAAAATTTGTGAAAATCATGAACTTTAGTCTTTGGCATGAAAATGTGTGAAAATCATTAACAATACACTTTGGCATGAAAATAAGTGAAAATCATGAACTACAGTCTTTGGTATGAAGATGTTTAAAAATCATGAATTTATAGTCTTTGGCATAAAAATGTATGAAAATCATGAACTATAGACTTTGTCATGAAAATGTGTGAAAATCATGAACAATAGCTTTGGCATGAAAATAAGTGAAAATCATGAACTACAGTCTTTGGTATGAAAATGTGTGAAAATCATGAACAATAGACTTTGTCATGAAAATGTGTGAAAATCATGAACTTTAGCCTTTGCATGAAAATAAGTGAAAATCATGAACTATAGTCCTTGGCATGAAAATGTGTGAAAATCATGATTTATAGTCTTTGGCATTAAAATTTGTGAAAATCATGAACTTTAGTCTTTGGCATGAAAATGTGTGAAAATCATTAACAATACACTTTGGCATGAAAATAAGTGAAAATCATGAACTACAGTCTTTGGTATGAAGATGTTTAAAAATCATGAATTTATAGTCTTTGGCATGAAAATGTATGAAAATCATGAACTATACACTTTGTCATGAAAATGTGTGAAAATCATGAACAATAGCGTTTGGCATGAAAATAAGTGAAAATCATGAACTACAGTCTTTGGTATGAAAATGTGTGAAAATCATGAACAATAGACTTTGTCATGAAAATGTGTGAAAATCATGAACTTTAGCCTTTGCATGAAAATAAGTGAAAATCATGAACTATAGTCCTTGGCATGAAAATGTGTGAAAATCATGATTTATAGTCTTTGGCATTAAAATTTGTGAAAATCATGAAACTTTAGTCTTTGGCATGAAAATGTGTGAAAATCATTAACAATACACTTTGGCATGAAAATAAGTGAAATCCTTGAACTACAGTCTTTGGTATGAAGATGTTTAAAAATCATGAATTTATAGTCTTTGGCATAAAAATGTATGAAAATCATGAACTATAGTCTTTGGCATGAAAATAAGTGAAAATCATGAACTATACTCTTTGGTATGAAAATTTGTGAAAATCATGAACTTTAGTCTTTGGCATGAAAATGTGTGAAAATCATGAACTTTAGCCTTTGCATGAAAATAAGTGAAAATCATGAACTATAGTCTTTGGCATGAAAATGTGTGAAAATCATGATTTATAGTCTTTGGCATTAAAATTTGTGAAAATCATGAACTTTAGTCTTTGGCATGAAAATGTGTGAAAATCATTAACAATACACTTTGGCATGAAAATAAGTGAAAATCATGAACTATAGTCTTTGGTATGAAAATGTTTAAAATCATGAATTATAGTCTTTGGCATAAAAATGTATGAAAATCATGAACTATAGTCTTTGTCATGAAAATGTGTGAAAATCATGAACAATAGCTTTGGCATGAAAATAAGTGAAAATCATGAACTATAGTCTTTGGTATGAAAATGTGTGAAAATCATGAACTATAGTCTTTGTCATGAAAATGTGTGAAAATCATGAACTATAGCCTTTGCATGAAAATAAGTGAAAATCATGAACTATAGTCTTTGGCATGAAAATGTGAAAATCATGATTTATAGTCTTTGGCATTAAAATTTGTGAAAATCATGAACTTTAGTCTTTGGCATGAAAATGTGTGAAAATCATTAACAATACACTTTGGCATGAAAATAAGTGAAAATCATGAACTACAGTCTTTGGCATGATGTTTAAAATCATGAATTTATAGTCTTTGGCATAAAAATGTATGAAAATCATGAA
Source organism: Xenia sp. Carnegie-2017 (assembly GCF_021976095.1). Taxonomy (NCBI): domain Eukaryota; kingdom Metazoa; phylum Cnidaria; class Anthozoa; order Malacalcyonacea; family Xeniidae; genus Xenia; species Xenia sp. Carnegie-2017. Next base: position 8,646,778 of record NW_025813482.1, on the reverse strand, counting down.
CTATAGACTTTGTCATGAAAATGTGTGAAAATCATGAACAATAGCGTTTGGCATGAAAATAAGTGAAAATCATGAACTACAGTCTTTGGTATGAAAATGTGTGAAAATCATGAACTATAGACTTTGTCATGAAAATGTGTGAAAATCATGAACTTTAGCCTTTGCATGAAAATAAGTGAAAATCATGAACTATAGTCCTTGGCATGAAAATGTGTGAAAATCATGATTTATAGTCTTTGGCATTAAAATTTGTGAAAATCATGAACTTTATAGTCTTTGGCATGAAAATGTGTGAAAATCATGAACTATAGTCTTTGGCATGAAAATAAGTGAAAATCATGAACTATAGTCTTTGGTATGAAAATGTTTAAAATCATGAATTATAGTCTTTGGCATGAAAATGTATGAAAATCATGAACTATAGTCTTTGTCATGAAAATGTGTGAAAATCATGAACTATAGTCTTTGGCATGAAAATAAGTGAAAATCATGAACTATAGTCTTTGTTATGAATATATCAAAAAATTCATGAACTATAGTCTTTGTCATGAATATGTGTAAAAATCATGAACTTTAGCCTTTGCATGAAAATAAGTGAAAATCATGAACTATATTCTTTGGCATGAAAATGTGTGAAAATCATGATCTATAGTCTTTGGCATTAAAATTTGTGAAAATCATGAACTATAGTCTTTGGCATGAAAATGTGTGAAAATCATGAACTATAGTCTTTGGCATGAAAATAAGTGAAATCATGAACTATAGTCTTTGGCATGAAAATGTTTAAAATCATGAATTATAGTCTTTGGCATAAAAATGTATGAAAATCATGAACTATAGACTTTGTCATGAAAATGTGTGAAAATCATGAACAATAGCCTTTGGCATGAAAATAAGTGAAAATCATGAACTATAGTCTTTGTTATGAATATATCTGAAAATTCATGAACTATAGTCTTTGTCATGAAAATGTGTAAAAATCATGATCTATAGTCCTTGGCATGAGATTGTGTGAAAATTATGAGTTATAGAATTTGGCGTAAAAGTAAGTGAAAATCATGAAATATAGTCTTTGGCATGAATATACGTGAAATATAGGCTTTAGCATGAAAATATTTGTAAATCATGATTTATAGTCTTTGGCATGAAAATTTGTGAAAATCATGAACTTTAGTCTTTGTCATGAAAATGTGTGAAAATCATGAACAATAGCGTTTGGCATGAAAATAAGTGAAAATCATGAACTATAGTCTTTGGCATGAAAATGTGTGAAAATCATGAACTATAGTCTTTGTCATGAAAATGTGTGAAAATCATGAACTTTAGCCTTTGCATGAAAATAAGTGAAAATCATGAACTATAGTCCTTGGCATGAAAATGTGTGAAAATCATGATTATAGTCTTTGGCATGAAAATTTGTGAAAATCATGAACTATAGTCTTTGGCATGAAAATGTGTGAAAATCATGAACTATAGTCTTTGGCATGAAAATAAGTGAAAATCATGAACTATAGTCTTTGGCATGAAAATGTTTAAAATCATGAATTATAGTCTTTGGCATAAAAATGTATGAAAATCATGAACTATAGTCTTTGTCATGAAAATGTGTGAAAATCATGAACTATAGTCTTTGGCATGAAAATAAGTGAAAATCATGAACTATAGTCTTTGGCATGAAAATGTGTGAAAATCATGAACTATAGTCTTTGGCATGAAAATGTGTGAAAATCATGAACTATAGTCTTTGCATGAAAATAAGTGAAAATCATGAACTATAGTCTTTGGCATGAAAATGTGTGAAAATCATGATTATAGTCTTTGGCATGAAAATTTGTGAAAATCATGAACTATAGTCTTTGGCATGAAAATGTGAAAATCATGAACTATAGTCTTTGGCATGAAAATAAGTGAAAATCATGAACTATAGTCTTTGGTATGAAAATGTTTAAAATCATGAATTATAGTCTTTGGCATAAAATGTGTGAAAATCATGAACTATAGTCTTTGGCATGAAATTGTGTGAAAATCATGAGCTAGAGCCTTTGGCATGAAAATAAGGGAAAATCATGAACTATAGTCTTTGGCATGAAAATGTGTAAAAATCATGATCTATACTCTTTGGCATGAAAATTTGTGAAAATCATGAACTTTAGCCTTTGGATGAAAATAAGTGAAAATCATGAACTATATTCTTTGGCATGAAATTATGTGAAAATCATGAACTACAGTCTTTGGCATGAAAATTTGTGAAAATCATGAATTATAGTCGTTGTTATGAATATATCTGAAAATTCATGAATTATAGTCTTTGGCATGAAAATGTGTGAAAATCATGAACTATAGTCTTTGGCATGAAAATGTAAGAAAATCATGAATTTTAGTCTTTGGCATGAAAATGTGTGAAAATCATGAACTATAGTCTTTGTTATGAAAATGTGTGAAAATCATGAACAATAGCTTTGGCATGAAAATGTATGAAAATCATGGACTATAGTCTTTGTCATGAAAATGTGTAAAAATCATGATCTATACTCTTTGGCATGAAAATGTGCGAAAATTAATGAATTATAGTCTTTGCCATTGAAATATGTGAAAATCATGAATTATAGTCTTTGTCATGAAAACGTGTGAAAATCATGATCTATATTCTTTGGCATGAAAATTTGTGAAAATCATGAACTTTAGTCTTTGGCATGAAAATGTGTGAAAATCATGAACTATAGTCTTTGGCATGAAAATAAGTGAAATCATGAACTATAGTCTTTGGCATGAAAATGTTTAAAAATCATGAATTATAGTCTTTGGCATGAAAATGTATGAAAATCATGAACTATAGTCTTTGTCATGAAAATGTGTGAAAATCATGAACTATAGTCTTTGGCATGAAAATATGTGAAAATCATGAACTATAGTCTTTGTCATGAAAATATGTGAAAATCATGAACTATAGTCTTTGGCATGAAAATGTGTAAAATCATGATCTATAGTCTTTGGCATGAAATTGTGTGAAAATCATGAACTATAGTCTTTGGCATAAAATAAGTGAAAATCATGAACTATAGTCTTTGGCATGAATATACGTGAAATATAGGCTTTAGCATGAAAATATTGAAAATCATGAACTATAGTCTTTGGCATGAAAATTTGTGAAAATCATGAACTATAGTCTTTGGCATGAAAATGTGTGAAAATCATTAACAATACACTTTGGCATGAAAATAAGTGAAATCCTTGAACTACAGTCTTTGGTATGAAGATGTTTAAAAATCATGAATTTATAGTCTTTGGCATAAAAATGTATGAAAATCATGAACTATAGACTTTGTCATGAAAATGTGTGAAAATCATGAACAATAGTCTTTGGCATGAAAATAAGTGAAAATCATGAACTATAGTCTTTGTTATGAATATATCTGAAAATTCATGAACTATACTTTTTGTCATGAAAATGTGTAAAAATCATGATCTATAGTCTTTGTCATGAAAATGTGTGAAAATCATGAACTATAGACTTTGACATGAAAATTTGTGAAAATCATGAACTTTAGTCTTTGGCATGAAAATACGTGAAATATAGTCTTTGCATGAAAATATTTAAATCATGAACTATAGTCTTTGGCATGAAAATTTGTGAAAATCATGAACTATAGTCTTTGTCATGAAAATGTGAAAATCATGAACTATAGTCTTGGCATGAAAATAAGTGAAAATCATGAACTATAGTCTTTGGCATGAAAATGTGAAAATCATGATTTATAGTCTTTGGCATGAAAATTTGAAAATCATGAACTATAGTCTTTGGCATGAAAATGTGTAAAAATCATGAACTATAGTCTTTGGCATGAAAATAAGTGAAAATCATGAACTATAGTCTTTGGTATGAAAATGTTTAAAATCATGAATTATAGTCTTTGGCATAAAATGTATGAAAATCATGAACTATAGTCTTTGTCATGAAAATGTGAAAATCATGAACTATAGTCTTTGGCATGAAAATAAGTGAAAATCATGAACTATAGTCCTTGGCATGAAAATGTGTGAAAATCATGATTTATAGTCTTTGGCATGAAAATTGTGAAAATCATGAACTTTAGTCTTTGGCATGAAAATGTGTAAAATCATGAACTATAGTCTTTGGCATGAAAATAAGTGAAAATCATGAACTATAGTCTTTGGCATGAAAATGTTTAAAATCATGAATTATAGTCTTTGGCATGAAAATATGAAAATCATGAACTATAGTCTTTGTCATGAAAATGAAAATCATGAACTATAGTCTTTGGCATGAAAATAAGTGAAAATCATGAACTATAGTCTTTGGTATGAAAATGTGTGAAAATCATGAACAATAGACTTTGTCATGAAAATGTGTGAAAATCATGAACTTTAGCCTTTGCATGAAAATAAGTGAAAATCATGAACTATAGTCCTTGGCATGAAAATGTGTGAAAATCATGATTTATAGTCTTAGGCATTAAAATTTGTGAAAATCATGAACTTTAGTCTTTGGCATGAAAATAAGTGAAAATCATGAGCTAGAGCCTTTGTCATGAAAATAAGGGAAAATCATGAACTATAGTCTTTGGCTTGAAAATGTGTAAAAGTCATGAGCTATAGACTTTGGCATGAAAATTGAAAATCATGAACTATAGTCTTTGGCATGAAAATTTGTGAAAATCATGAAATATAGTCTTTATCATGAAAATGTGTGAAAATCATGAACTATAGTCTTTGTCATGAAAATGTGTGAAAATCATGATCTATAGTCTTTGGCATGAAAATGTGTGAAAATCATGAACTATAGTCTTTGGTATGAAAATGTGTGAAAATCATGAATTATAGTCTTTGGCATTAAAATTTGTGAAAATCATGAATTATAGTCTTTGTCATGAAAATGTGTAAAAATCATGAACTATAGTCTTTGTGATGAGATTGCATGAAAATCATGAACTATAGTCTTTGGCATGAAAATATGTGTAAATCATGAACCATAGCCTTTGGCATAAAAATGTGTAAAAATCATGAAATATAGTCTTTTACATGAATATACGTATAGTCTTTGGCATGAAAATGTATAAAAATCATGAACTATAGTCTTTGGCATGAAAATTTGTGAAAATCATGAACTATAGTCTTTGGCATGAAAATGTGTGAAAATCATGAACTATAGTCTTTGTTATGAATATATCTGAAAATTCATGAATTTCATGCAGTCTTTGGCATGAAAATGTGTGAAAAACATGAACTATAGTCTTTGGCATGAAAATGTTTGAAAATCATGATCTATAGTCTTTGGCATGAAAATATGTGAAAATCATGAACTATAGTCTTTGGCATGAAAATATGTGAAAATCATGAACTATAGTCTTTGGCATGAAAATGTGTTAAAATCATGAACTATAGTCTTTGTTATGAATATATCTGAAAATTCATGAATTATAGTCTTTGGCATGAAAATGTGTGAAAAACATGAACTATAGTCTTTGGCATGAAAATATGTGAAAATCATGAAATATATTCTTTGGCATGAAAATGTGTAAAAATCATGAACTATAGTCTTTGGTATGAAAATGTGTGAAAATCATGATCCTACATAAAAGAGTACACTAAGTATTCAGAACTCAAATGAATGCTGTTCTTATAAATTTCATCAGTCTTCAAAAGTCTACATTTATGTTTGCTTCTGTGTACCTTTGTTATTTGTGTCTACCTTTTTGTTTTTATGCGTCTAAATTTTTGTCGAACTTTATATCTGCCTTTCTGTATAGATTTTTGTTTACCTTGCTGTTAATGAAAATATTTTAAAATGTTTTCCCATAAAATGAAGATGACTTTGTAAAATTTCTATACCTATGAATAAAATCTTTTTGAAATGTCGACTCACTTAGACGAGATTTTAAAGGACGACTCTTGCTAAAGGATGATTCTTTAGAAGAGACTCCTACGAAAACACGCTTTTAAATGTTTTTACGTTTGAAATGAAGATATTTATGATATAATATAAGGAAGATTTTTAGAAATGAATATTCTTATGAAATTATGACTTTTAAGACAGAAATTTATGTTGAATGAAGACTTTGAGAAAATGATACTTGTGAGGACAAATTTTTATGCCTCTTAGAATAAGTCCCTTGGGTTGTACGCACGGACATACGACTAAACTTCTAAAACGGAAAGTGTGCAGTTAATATAACATTTATTCTGCATCCTTAATATTGTCGATATATTCTTTGTTTTCATTGAAGGATTAGAGATTGTTTGACGATTAGAAGGCAGACATCTTTCTACAATCTCTATTTGCAAGCGCAGGTCTTATGGGAGATTTGACTGTTAACAGCTTACAGTTGAAATGCATTTCCCACATAATTATATGAAAATATTACAGAGTCAAATGTTGACGGAACTTTGTATCTTTATACATTTACATTGTAATCCCTGAGACGGTTCGAAAAAGCCCATGATTCTGTAGGAACTTATTTTTTAAGGACGGGAACCTAGTACTTGAGGGAAATAAAGACAGCAAATTGGGACAGGTCATAATCCTCGTACTTTATCGTTAGAGGAAAGTATTGAATATAAATGGTGTAGATTTTTGAATCACCAAAGTTTAATAAAGTGTGTATACATAATATTATATGTCTATATCATATGGAGAGAAAATGGAGCTTACACTTCTTTATAGCTACACAAAAACGCGGCAATCCAAATAATTCAAAAAAATTTGAAAGGAAAGAAATTCCTAAAACCAGGCATTTTGAATGACAAGAATTAAAACAGACGAACGAATTATAATGCAAATTTTATTAACAGATGTAACTATACAGCGAACTTATGTCGCAGCATCATCTTCAAATAGGACCACATATGCATTTATCAGTGAAGTTAAACCATGCAAGGAATATAATTATTTTAAAGTTATAGAAAGCCATAAATTATCTTTTAAGAATATGTAATTTACCAATATCAATGTATTCGCGTCCTTTACAATATGGCAAAGAATAAAGGTTGCATCCTTTGAAGCATTTGATCTGCAAATATCGAGTGGTTACTAAGTTTTACCATGACAACAGTGCACTGGGAATCGAACCCAAAGACTAAATTGTACCGCTCTTTAAAGTTGTTCATTTCATTTTTGTTAATCGGGTAGTTTAATTATTCAGAGAATTTTAAACATATTTAAGATGTTCTTCGTAATTTTAAAACTTCATATTTTTAGTTGCTTCACCGTGATGTTACATAAAGGGAAGCCTTAAATTAATATCTTAACAAAATTCAGTCCTTAGGTGCTTATTTAAAAACATTTCTAGTGAAAAAATTTACTTATTAAATATTACTGAACACCGCCAGAATATTGCTCCTTACAAAAAGCGCAATTTGATGCTGACAAAGAACAATAGCTACCATGTACATTTTTTGGGGGGTGGTCTAGCAGTTGGTCAAAATGTTCAAATTTTAGCTGCCAAAATTACATGAAAATTATGCTTTCGAAATATTAAATTGCATTGCATCAATTTTTAACATCTTCTTAACTGTAGTAAATGACCGAATAGAAAAAATAGTATTAGCTCTGAGACTAACAAAATGATATTAAACTTTGTTATGTGGTTGTTAAAGCTCTCTTATAGAATTTTTAGTTCTGATGATTTTGTATTTAACATGAAGTACAAATTTAGTCCCATACCAACGACACTGTTTTTTTTAAAACCTAACCGAAATAAAAAATCTCTAATGGAAAAACCTGAACGGTATAAACCAAGACCGAACACGAAGTCCTAAGAACTTGGAGAATACTGAACAGGAAAAAACCACTAGAGATTTTAGCCGAAGTTCCGCACCCCAGGGGCCCTTAGAAACAATAAACTTTACTTACTTTTGCAACGATTGAAAAAGCCAAGACCAAAAAAAATTCGAAATTTTTTCATACCTTTTCAAGCCTAACAATTTGTTAGTTTTTTTTAAGGTATTTTAGTTTTTGAAGTCTTTCGCCATTTTCAACATCCAGATAACGAACCGTTGACGCCATATTTCAGTTTAAATAAATGGATTTGATCACCGAACCGGACAATTTTCTACTTTGAACGAGAAAATTGTGTAGCTGAAGGGAATTTCTTAAAACGTGTGCTTTGCTCATCCAATCTACATCCGCATCGCTCAAACCTAGCGCCACCTAAGCGTCCCTATTTTGCACTGTTTCATTCAGTGCTTAGCGCGCCCGGTGTCACTAACGCTTTAAACTGGAGCATGCGCGCTTGCTGTATGACATGGATTGGATGAATATACCTCAAGATATTTTATAGAGCCAGAATTTTTTCTTTATTGGCAATAATGCTAATGTATTTCGAACAAATACAAATGAAAATGCAATTTCGACAGAAATGATTTGTAGAAGCACACGTTAAGTTTGGTTCGAATGGTTTAACCAAACAAATAGCAGCGCTTGCTTTTAGTTTCTTTTCCACTCATTGCAAAACATACTCGCAAGGTCGCTGAGAGTGCCAGCCTGCGAGTTACTTGCTGCGAGCTTACGATGATTTGCATTCAAGTAAATCATCGTAAGCTCGTAGCGAGTAAACTGCAGGCCCTGGCGGCGAGCTTGCTGGTATGTTTTGCGATGAGTAGAAAAGAGCCTTTAAAATGAAATGTTTAATTTTGACGATAATCACATAAATAACTTTGATAGCAACGCAATTGGTGAACATGGAAACCTTTGTGTAACTATTAGTAAAATACGTGACAACGTCTGCGGTTTGTCTTCATAATAATCATTATAAGAAAACAACACAATGCACTTTCATTCAAATTACGTTTCCTTTCACGTTTTTATGAAGACATTCCGCATACTTAGACCTGGTGTACTAATCATTTACTTTTTACGCTTGCTTACGATGTGGCTTGCAGCATTGAAATTCCCTGGAATGAAGTCTTCTTCATAAGAAAACAACAAACCGATTTTTACATTTACAGTGATTGCCACGCCGCCCCTAGACTGTAAATGTCTTAACAAACTGAATACTTTTATAAAGCTTCAATTTGTCGTTCTAAAAATGACTGAAAAGAAGATTGAAATCGAAATTTGCTTCCAAACTTATAAATTTTAGTCATTTCTTTTAATAGTGGTGTTGTCCTGTATAGGCACAAATCCCACATTAACACTGAGCGTAGCAACTTTCCGCAGCAACTACAGCGCACGCCTAAGCTATCTAAACTTCCTACCTGCGCATGACACCGGAATTCCGCCCTGAAAAGGAATGCCCCTTGAAGGAGGTAACCCATCATGCCCTTAACTTAACCTAACCTAGTGCATGTAGCACCTACAGGTGACCTCCAACCGGGGTAGGTTGAACTACTCATGCATTATAGGGGTTCCATGAGTGCCTTAATAGTCACTGTAGAAAGCCATTCATGAAATTGGCTAACTACAACGACTGCATGCTTTTACCGTACTAGGGGAGAGATATTTTTCTTTCCACCAAACCACCGTCTTTCCTTTGTCTGCAATAGGTCTTGCTCGCTTGATCCAGTCTTCAAAGGTCTTCTTACAGATGCTATTTGCATCCTCTACACTAAGGTACCATTTGTACCCACTAACCCCAAGTAGAAGTTGCCTTCCTTTGGCCAAACTTCACTTGCATTTCCGATCTACACTATTTATGATCATCTATCACTCGGCGAGGCAAGAACCGCTGCTATAATGCGTGGCTCCTTAAATCAGTATATTCACACAGAGGTTCTTAGAGATAAACCGGATAGAACAGTCGCAATTGACCAATAACCGCGCGTTCACACAAACTTCACACTTACTGAAGAACAAATTTTAAAAATATGTATTGTATTAAAACAAAATACAAAAAATTGCTCGAATCGAAATAATTTTTACAACCTCTTAAACAAAACTATTTTTGAAAATGCGTGTGAGAACTTGAACATAAAAGTGCATTTATTAAATTCTCTGCATTAAAAAAATAGTCTTACAGTGGAATATACTGCGCACCAGGATTTGTTGTGGCTTTTGCCCAAATTGTATAAAAGACCTTGCCTGTTAGCAGGCTACACTACGTACAGACAAAGTAAAACTCACGGTTTTCGGCGAATCCCTTGCCAACGTTTACGACAGACGATGAAAACCTTTCCAATTTATCGACAAACAACGTATCTTTGCCAAATGTAACAGCGATCGGATGCTCAGCACGTAAAACCACATAGATGCGCAAAATTTTTTAAAAAATTTAAAACGTTGATGGTTAATCCATCGTATCCAACTTTCCGGCTACCTGACGAACATTCCAGGTTTCATGTCGACGACGGCAAGCACAGAAGCAAGATTGGCCATTTCTTGCAACTGCGCATGTCGCATACGGCATGAAATCGAAAATATCGACAGACAGTCGGAAAATTAGGACTTTTAGATTTCAATTTTTGAAAAGAAGAAATTCCATGTTTTTATACGGAAAAATTTTCATTTCAATTAATTTTGAAATTTATGAGTTTGATAGTGGCGTGGTTTCGAGACTTGTCTTTACAATTGATTAACCAGGCAGGAATCGTAGTCTTAGCAGGACAAATACCCAGGAAACGCGTTTCAAAAAGCCATAGTCCATTTGATAGAGGCTCCTCTATGAACACAGATGTTGAGCTGATGGACCGGAGATGTTGCTCTCGAGTTGTATTTTGCATTTGCTTTCATAGTTTGTCATTTATAGCTACACCTGGATGGAAGTGTTTGCCAACTTTAAAATTTACCAGAGAATATAAAGTCCATTCTTAATCATTGTTCACAGGGTTTCTAAAAGAATAGCGTAATCAAAGTTAACAATTGCATTTTACAATATATACTTTTTGAAAAATTCGAATAAGTATGTTAAGGAAAAAAACGATACTTACAATGAACAATTTATTCAGTGTTAAAGCAGCTGAAAGAAAGTAGAATTTCAACCAAAATTACGGAATTTACAGCTGCACATAGCGCAAATTGTTCGTTATTATCATTTATGTTTAGCTCAGCATCAGTGGAATGATTAGCAAAAGGCAAATCCGTCTTCATCGTGAACAATTATCAACTTCTTTAGTTAAACCTGTTCACCATCGTAATGAATATAAACCACCAACATTTGTTCAATATTTCTCGATGGCGTTTGGTGATCATTTGTCGTTGAATAGAAATAAGTTCAAGTCTAAAATCAAACATAGAGCAACAAATATTAGTTATCAAAATGAAATTTTAGTGGAAGACAAATTTGGAATTCACATTTTGCACGAATAAAGATCAAAATGCCGTTCACATTTCACACATCGATCAAAGATAAAGTTCTCTGTTAAAAGAAATTTCAAAAGACATACCTGAACTTGGTTTCAGGGAGATATTCGACTCATACTTCATAGTAGAGACTTGTCTTTGCAATTGATTAACCAGTTAGGAATCGTAATCTTAGCAGGACAAAAACCCAGGAAACACGTTTCAAAAAGCCATAGTCCAATAAAATAGTGGCTCCTCTATGAATACAGGTGTTGAGCTGATAGAGACGTTGCTCTTGAGTTTTATTTTGTGTTTTCTTTCGTAGTTTAAATTGTCATTTATAACTACACCTTGAATGGAAGTGTTTGCTAACTTCATCAGAGAATATATTGTCCATTGTTAATCTTTGTTCTGAGAGTTTCTACAAAAGATAAGCATGACCGAAGTTAATAATTGCAATTCACGATACATACTTTTTGCAAAAATTCTGATAAATATATATTAAGGAAGAAAAAAAGATACTTACTATGAACAATTCATTCAGTGTTAAATTATTTGTTATTATGTGTAGCTCAGCCTCTGGGAATAATTAGCAAATGCCAAACCGTCTTCTTCGTGAACAATTATCAACTTCTTTAGTTAAACCTGTCCACCATCGTAGTGAATATAAACCACCAACATTTGTTCAATATTTCTCGATCGCATTTGATGATCATTTGTCGTTGAATAGAAATAAGTTCAAGTCTAAAATCAAGCATAGAGCAACAAATATTAGTTATCAAAATGAAACTTTACAGAAGACAAATTTAGACTTCACATTTTGCATGAATAAAGATTAAAATTCCGTTCACATTTCACACGTCGATCAAAGATAAAGTTCTCTGTTAAAAGAAACTTCAAAAGATATACCTGAACTTGGTTTCGAGGAGATATTCGACTCATACTTCACAAATCGTTTCAAATTTTTCCGGATAATCTTAGTGCACGAACTGACGAACAGATTCAAATGACAAGTTCGCAAGCTGTACATGTGTTAATCTTGAAGTATGGCAAAAATTTCGTTAACGTGTTGTGTTTTGATTGGTCATTTTTTAAGTGCGTCACAATTGTAATTAGTACCTAGGTAAAAAGGTCACTAAGGTATATCTTATGTTATATTGTGTTTATCAGCAAGCGCTTTCATAGTTATAATTAGCAATGCAAAAGAGTTTAATGACTACATGCTATATGTTTAGTACATGGTTTAAGGTTTAACAAACAATTGCTAAATGCGTCAGTAATCGGCAGTGCGTCCTTAAGGACCTTGACAAACTGCTCATCTTTGAAACCGTCGGCTTATTTCACAAAATTTAGCAATTACTTCGAACAAAACTTATTAACTCGTCAGGCGTTGAGGAGAATTTCATTTTTTGCAATTTAATGTAAATCATTACAACTGACATACTTTTCAGTAAGCAAACTCTGATGTAAAAAAATCAAAACTTTGAATTTTAGAAAATGCTCTTTTTGCAGGAAAAATGTCGTGTTTAAACAAAAATTACCCCCAAAATCTTGAGCACCCCCTCCCCCTAACTTTCACTTGCTTCCTATTCTTCTGACAAAAACATAATGACTAAGCAAAAGAATTATAAAATCTGCAATACTGATGTTCATTTTTATCGAAAAAAACATTTATGAACAAAAATTTGAACATTTAAAGAAATAAATGATGTAAAAATACGAGTAAAATAGGCTAAAACTATTTATTTGCTTCACAACAATTACCTTACAACATACAACAATGTTAAATTGTTACACTTTAAAGCATCAAATACTATAAAAAGCTAAGTGCTTGTTTATTCTTATACAACCAATTATTATTTAAAAACATGACTGAGAAATTTTTACGAAGTAATATCCTCCATGAGAATATTTATAGCAACATTTCATCTTCTTAGAGTTGTAGTTTTGGTTGCCACAACAAGATGAGCCATGAAGTCGAGAAAGAAGCTTGTATCCACAACAAATGGTACTGGAAGGATGATAATTTACACTGCCACAACATGAACTACCTCTAAACTTCGAGCGAATATGACCAGAACAGCAAACATGTTTTCTTGTATCATAGACATTAGAGCCACAGCATCCAGTGTACGAAAAATAGGATTTTGACAGGACATTGTTGTGACAGCATATCTGAGAAGACAATCGGTACAAGGAAGATCCACAGCACTGGTATCCAGAAGAACCATTAAGTATCTTACCATTACAACAACGTTGAGATTTTGAATTGTAATTATGGCTTCCACAACAAGATCTCCGTCCTCTAGATTTACTTAAGATATTTCCATGGCAACAAACATACAAACGGGAGTTGTAAGGACGAGATCCGCAGCATTTGTTACCGTTTAACTTCGAGTATAAGTTGTTGTAACAGCAGATATGCGTTCTTGAGTCATAGTTCCGGCCTCCACAACAAGATGATCCAAAATATCTTAGTTGAACTTTACCACGACAGCAGATAGATGTAGTTGAACTCATTGGAATACCGTAATAATAAGGACTTTTATATGAACCCCAGTAGGTACAACAATGGGAGCCAAATGATTTTGGATACAGGTGGTTACCACAGCAAGTTTTTTGTAAAGGATCAAAGCTATTCGAGCCACAACACATACTTCCAGTGGATCTTAATCGAAGTTTATAGTTACAGCAAATGTGTTTTGTAGGATTGTAGTTTCTCGAACCACAGCAGCGAGATCCAGAGGAACGAGACAAAATATTTCCATGACAGCATACCTTACTAAAGGAATCATAATTTATAGAGCCACAACATAAAGTACCCTTACTTTTGGGCAAAACTCTACCTGAACAGCAGACCTGCTTGCTTCTATGATAAGCATGACTCAAACAGCAGCTAACCCCACTTCCACCAGGAAAAAGGTTATTGTGACAACATTTTTTGTGATTAGGGAAGAAAGCCCTAGAACCGCAACAAGATGAACCATGAATTCTTGAGATAATTTTGCCATTGCAACACAAATGACTTTTACTATTATAATTACGTGATTTGCAACATGAAGAACCTCGCCATTTGTAGAATAGTCTTCCATGACAACAAACTGCCACTGCAGAATTATAAACTTGATTATGACAACAAGAATTACCTCTCCTTTTACTGTGAATCTTACCATTACAACAAACTTGTGAATAACTGTTATAAGAGTGAGAACCACAACAACTACTACCAAGAAATCGAGATTGAATCACTCCACTGCAACACACATGAGAACCACTTTTGTAATTTTTTGAGCCACAACATACATCACCTGATGACTTAGACAGAATGTTACCACTACAACAAACTGAACTAGAAGGATTGTAATTTATTGTACCACAACAAGCAGAACCAAATCTTTTGCTTAAAATTTTTCCATCACAACAGACTTGAGAGGAAGGCCGGTAATAATTATTACCACAACAACTTATAAAGAAACCATAGAATACCTTGCCATTACAACAAATGGCTCTGGTAGGATCGTAGGTTTGGGAAGCACAACATTGAAAGCTTGAAGGTAAATATTTATGAAGCTTACCACCACAACAAACACCAATAAAAGGATTATAGTTGACAGACCCACAACAAGCAAAACCGTTTGTTCTATCAAGAATCTTTCCATGACAGCAAACAAAATGTAGTATCATAAATTTTGTCCCCACAACAATTCCCACCGCTATAAAGTGGATGTATTTTTCCTGCACAGCACATTTCAGTTTGAGGATTATAATAACGATGTCCACAAAGAACAGATTGCGGTGGCGCATGGTATTCTAAAAGTAAAAATGTAGCGTGTATTACTGATGCTAAGGATCTCAAAATTTAATCAAAGTTTATACCATAACATTGGATTTTGAACATAAGCAGTTGAAAAATTTAATTAGATACACCTGGTCATAGTTTGCATGTCATAGTTGATATGAATACATTGAAAGTTGTTGTAGGTAATAGATTGATAATAGATGAAATAATAATTAGAAATAATACTTAGAGTGATTAATAATATGATATAGAGACAATATCAATGTCGTAGAAAACGTGTTAATCTAACTCTGATATAGAAGCTGATTTATAACATAAGTGGTAAAATATTCCGCTATCTTTGGTTATTTGGTTATATTCCGATATTTTTGTCTTTTCTAAAGCTATTTCTCATTTATTTGTCACAAATTCGTCTTGAAAATCAATAAAAATGCGTTCAGTATTTAATGGACACCAACTAGCTCATTACACAAAACATGACAAAACATAAGTTCATAGTCGTTTTGTGAGAGTTTACTTAAATTGGTGCATGCGATATATGAGACATATTGATGTCTTACAAAAAGTTCTATGAAAACTAGTGTATTAAATACGAGAAAAACAATAATTATTAAGTCGCTGACCTTCACAAAACGAGCCGTTTCCAGAAAAACCAAAATTACAAATACAAGAATACGATCCATTCGTGTTAACACATGTTGCATTTTGATGACAATTGTCGATAGAAAGAGAACATTCATCAATATCTATAATAAGAAACACATGTACGTATTTGCGATTCGTATGTAATTCAATTGACCTATTTGAAGATCATACTTTACAAAACCGACCTTCACAAAAAGTTCCATTTCCAGAATAACCAACATTGCAATTACATAAATAAGATCCATTTGTATTAACACAGATTGAGTTTTGATGACAGTTGTCGATAGAAAGAGAACATTCATCAATATCTATAACAAAAAATAGATGTATTTGCGATTCGTATGTAATTCAATTGACTAATTTGAAAATCATACTTTACAAGACTGACCTTCACAAAAAGTTCCATTTCCAGAATAACCAACGTTACAATTACATAAATAAGATCCATTTGTTAACACAGGTTGAGTTTTGATGACAATTGTCGATAGAAAGAGAACATTCATCAATATCTATAATAAAAAATGCAAGTATTTGTGATTCATATGTAATTCAATTGACCAATTTGAAAATCATACTTTACACGACTGACCTTCACAAAAAGTTCCATTTCCAGAATAACCAACGTTACAATTACATAAATAAGATCCATTTGAGTTAACACAGGTTGAGTTTTGATGACAATTGTCGATAGAAAGAGAACATTCGTCAATATCTATAACAAAAAATACATGTATTTGCGATTCGTATGTAATTCAATTGACCAATTTGAAAATCATACTTTACAAGACTGACCTTCACAAAAAGTTCCATTTCCAGAATAACCAACGTTGCAATTACATAAATAAGATCCATTTGTATTAACACAGATTGAGTTTTGATGACAATTGTCGATAGAAAGAGAACATTCATCAATATCTATAACAAAAATACAAGTATTTGGATTCATATGTAATTCAATTGACCAATTTGAAAATTATACTTTACACGACTGACCTTCACAAAAAGTTCCATTTCCAGAATAACCAACGTTGCAATTACATAAATAAGATCCATTTGAGTTAACACAGGTTGAGTTTTGATGACAATTGTCGATAGAAAGAGAACATTCATCAATATCTATAACAAAAATTACATGTATTTGGGATTCATATGTAATTTAATTGACCAATTTGAAAATCATACTTTACAAGACTGACCTTCACAAAAAGTTCCATTTCCAGAATGACCAGCGTTGCAATTACATAAATAAGATCCATTTGAGTTAACACAGGTTGAGTTTTGATGACAATTGTCGATAGAAAGAGAACATTCATCAACGTCTATAACAAAAATTACATTTATTTGTGAATCGTATGTATTTCAATTGACCAATTTGAAAATCATACTTTACAAGACTGACCTTCACAAAAAGTTCCACTTCCAGAATAACCAACGTTGCAATTACATAAATAAGATCCATTTGAGTTAACACAGGTTGAGTTTTGATGACAATTGTCGATAGAAAGAGAACACTCATCAATATCTATAAAAAAAATACATGTATTTGCGATTCATATGTAATTTAATTGACTAATTTGAAAATCATACTTTACAAGACTGACCTTCACAAAAAGTTCCATTTCCAGAATGACCAGCGTTGCAATTACATAAATAAGATCCATTTGAGTTAACACAGGTTGAGTTTTGATGACAATTGTCAATAGAAAGAGAACATTCATCAATGTCTATAACAAAAATTACATTTATTTGTGAATCGTATGTATTTCAATTGACCAATTTCAAAATCATACTTTACAAGACTGACCTTCACAAAAAGTTCCACTTCCAGAATAACCAACATTGCAATTACATAAAAACGATCCAATTGTATTAACACAGGTTGAGTTTTGATGACAATTGTCGATAGAAAGAGAACATTCGTCAATATCTATTACAAAAAATACATGTATTTGTGATTCATATGTAATTTAATTGACTAATTTGAAAATCATACTTTACAAGACAGACCTTTACAAAAAGTTCCACTTCCAGAATAACCAACATTGCAATTACATAAAAACGATCCAATTGTATTCACACATTTTGACTGTTGATGACAATTGTCGAGAGAACGAGAACATTCATCAATATCTAAAATAATACAAATATGTACATTGGATTTTTACAATTTAACATCATACAAATAAACCATTAAACCGAAAATTGATTCAATCATTCAAATAATATTCAGTACAAAATAAGTCCATTTCTCAAATAATAATGAGGAAAATGACCCATGGTTGTTAACACAGATTAATTTCTTATGACAATTATCGGTAGAAACGACACATTAATTGATATCTATGAAGACACCAAAAAATACGTTTTATCATCATGATCATATATCATATATATTGAAACAAAAAGTCAAGGTGATAGCTGTTTGCTTGACTTTAAACATGAGAATGATTAGAAACACAAACAGTTCTTTTAGCGATTGAACTAACCTAAACGATCTACATCCACGCCCATTTACATATGTCAAGTTTGAATCGTTAAACACTTTGTATTTCTTTAAATTTATTAATTACTTCAAATATTTCTACTGCATTTCGAAATATCTTTATGTAATTTTATTGCCACTGTACAAAACCGTAGTTTTTCCAAATACATTTGCAACCCTTTGCGTTGAAAATTTAATTCAATTATTGATGAAGTCATGAAAGTATAATTAAAAACCGCAAACGCATCGGTGATTTTTTCACTTAATCATTTAACATGACGTGTACATTTCCTTCTATGTTTCACTTCATACAGCACATGTACATGTAGCTAATTTTTAACAGGATGATTAAGTTGTGGTCAGTAAAATACTTTGAAAAGTTGTTGAAATTTTATTTAACTTAATTTCATTAAAACATTGTTTTATCAGTGAATTCATTTTACTCATACGCCACCGTTGAGGTATGGCGACGTCATGGAAACCACCCAAAACTCCAAGGACCAAAATACTTGGCAAGTAAAGGATTAGAATCTTTTTGATGGTTTGTTTATTTGAAAATGTTTCTAGAATGTTATTTGTAACTAAGTTCAATCTTCGTGCATAAAATGTTTGTAAAGTTCATTTACGTAGAAACATATGCAAATGTTTTGTTTTAATGCAAGAAATGTAGTTTCTACATCTTTTAATAAAGCACTATCAAAAAAAAATTAAAACTGATCAAATTTCTTATTGCCATTCTTATTAACCCAATCATTGATCATACAGACAAGCAGATATTTATCCAAAAGTTATCGAGCACTTCACACATGCATTAGTACAGCACTGAGCAAAAATTTATTTTGAGAAAGAAAAGGTCAAATAATATATCATAATACCTACTTAACATAACAGCCATAATTTCTCTACACTATCACCATAACATTTACCTGTCTGGCAACATGTTCCTGTCCAACCACTTTTACAGATACATCTACCATTTGTTGGTCTTCCTCCATTACGACATTTATTTCTGTTGCATGCTCTTGTTTCACTGAAACTATATGGACAACGCCCACCACAACATTCTGTTACAGACTTTCCTCTTTTTCGTGTCTGTACACCAGAATTACCACATTGATGATTACAAGAACTCCAGCTGGACCATTGACTTGGTACACAATTTCTGGGAGGAGGTGGAGGTGGAGGCCTTCTTCGTCTACGTCGTCTTCTACGTCGCCAACATGATGCATCATGCAATAACACGATAATTAGAATCACTAAGAAAACCTTCATATTTTATCAAACAGTTGAAGAATTTGCGGCTATTTTTCCTGTGTTCTTGTTTCTTTACTATGTATTAAAACGGCAAGCTAGAAGAACGCGTTATTGTTCGGATTGATTGTTTGGATTATGATTTGTTCTTACATTGATCCCGCTTGTCGTTTGGCTTTCTGAACCCCGATGCAAGACGTCTGTTTCCTTTTATTCAGTAACAGAAAGTTTTATAATAATGTATAATAATTGGCTCGCTAGAAAAGTCTATTTTCCTTTAGCTACGTTTATCCGGTTTCATTTAGCTTGAGGGCAACATTTAGTAAATTGTGGAAATAATTGGTATTGCTCAAAGAACAGAAAATTACGGTGTCTTACAAGAAAATAAAAAAAACAAGTACATAGAACATGATTTTTGTTTGTTTGTGTTTGACCCTTGTGAGCCGCTGTAGGAAAAAGAAAGAAAAAGATTAGAATGTTAAACTACTGCAATTTTTAAGACTCGTGTTTAAAAGAAAACATTCAGTATTATACATTATTAGGTGATTTACTACAGACGTGTTTCATCATGAAAAGCCTTTGATGTCAAAATTAGTTGCTAAAAAAAAATTTGCTAAAGGAACAGGATACGTTCAAGATTTAACAAAAGAAGTATTTTCAACAATTTTCTCGTTCGTGGCAACTATGTTTGTTATGGCTGTCTCACACATCGCTACGAAAGAAATGCAAAAAAAGAAATGTCTTTTCCTAACGTCCAACACAATTTTTATTGCTTTTGTGATTTTGTTATGCGGAAATCAACAATAAAAGTGGTTTTGGCACTGCGTTTCCATGTTTTCCACATCGTAAATAAAAGATTTTTTGTCATAGAACAATTCATTGATGGATAACGTTAGTAGAATCTGCCCGACACCTAACAGTTAAAAATCACAATATTTATCATTTATGATAGCAATGACATACTTGACAGCAGTTACAGTATAGGGAATAAACAGTAAGACCACTTTTAGTGTGCGACTAGCTGCTGTATATTTAATTAGATTACTGGATGCAGTTAGCTATTTCGTCATTCCTATTAATCAAAAAAAGCAATTGACTGGCTGCCACTATGGTAATCACATGAGTAATAAGACATGCATGGCAAGAAAAAATTCAGGGGAATGGCTCTATTAAATATTTACTTTACTGAGTAGTAGCATTGTAGATTTTGTACCATTACGTACACATGGATTGCAACCAATATCCACGGAATTATGAAACAATGTTACCCGCCCACGACGGCTGGTGCCAACAATGTCACTGATAAAATATTCTTTTATATTTGACCACAACATGGCTGCCGTGACGTGACATACAAGTCACCTCTTCTGAAATGACAAACCTTCGCTAATCAAACTGATTCTACATGACGTATGTTTAAATAACAATATAACCTGATGAATGAATATTTTCTCCAGAGGACACAGTTTGCTAACACATTTCATGATTTATCGCAAGAACACCTTGTTTTTAGTATGCTGCAAAATTATTTTACATTTTGTCAAGTTGTGTAACGAATTTGCATTCGCTTTTATGTGGCAAATTATTGATAAGACTCATCTGCAAATATATTTAAAATTTAGGAATTTGAATTGTCAGTAGAATATACTAAACTTATTGTCGATTTCAGTTAACGTTTCAAATGGCGGTTGCCAAGTTACTTTCTAATGTTGCCAACTACATTTCCAAATATGGAATATTCGATATGAACTTGTCAACTTGAGTTGACAAGTTGTGTTCTTGAGTAGTTGCGAAGTACTGGCAAACGCTAAAAGGTCTTTGTACCCTGTAGACATTTGGCAATGAATCCGTGGCAACCGCCATTGAAAGCTTGGCAATGAAAACTTGGCAACCGCCATTGAAAGCTTGGCAATGAAAACTTGGGAACCGCCATTTGAAAAGTTAACTGAAATCGACAATAATATGTTATGTGCATTTCAAATAGTTAGGAATAAATATATTTCAGTGAATTTATTTAAGATATCAATGTTTATTTTGAACAGCCCATTGAGTCCAATGTCTCTCAAGTCTAATTAACATAATACATAAGTGGAGTAAATTGTCGACGTCTGGTCAAAAAAAACACATACTTTGCAACAATATAAAGTACATCATGCGTTCAAATATATGCTCGAAATCAATAAAAAGCTTTGAACACGGCGAAAAAATACTATAAGTGTTTCAAAGAAAGTCTAATTAATGTGGGAGGAATTGTCGCGCGCCAGGTCTATGACGCGTTCAAAAAAATCATAAATGCTCATGAATTAAAAGCTTTCAACGTGGCGAACATTAATGCTATAAGTGTTAATAAAGGTCTTTGAATTTTTAAAGCCATTGGGATTTTCTTCGGATTTTTATTTTACCAATAAAGCCTGGTTCACATATAACTGAGACATGACTGAGGCATTATTAAGGCAAGCCTGAGATGCTTTCTGATCTTGTGGCTGAGGCAGGACTGAGGCATGCCTGCTATGCTTTTCAATGACATAATTCAACATCGCCGATATAACCCACCGAAATTTAGCGGCAGTTTGAATTTGGCAAAATGGTGCTTCGTAATCTGAAAATAGCGATACCAATAGCGAATTATGCGGCCCTTTTAACAGTCATTTTAAAATACATCAAAGATGGGAGAGCCGTTTGACAAAGAGAGAAAAATTTGAATTTTACTCATTGATTTTTGTACTCTGGACACGATTTATCATAAATAGCCCGATAGTTGTGTATTGTATCCACAAGTTTTATTTTTATCGTGAAGTGATTGGGATTGTTCCATTAAGTCTTTTTGGTTCCATGTCCTGTGTTGAAAATTCATCCACCATCTTTTATCCAAATGCAGGATGGGAAATATTGCCACCGGTCTATCGCAGAAGCGTTCACATATAACATAAATAACCAAAATATGTTCTGTACACCGCCGTTCAGCCGCCGACATGCCGGGAAACTTGAACACAACTCAACTTTTACGGCATTTCGGCGGTATACTGCAGGTAACTCCTAGAACTACCTGAAACACCATTTGTGTGTCAGCGATGAGTGTTTACATTTGCTTTGAGAGCAACGCAGGCGTCGTCACAGGTATGCCTCAGCCAAGTCTCAGTCGGGAAGAAGCCAGTATAGCAAATTTTTTTCAACAGTTTTATCAATAATCATTCAATATTTATTATTGATCAATCTAACGTCAACTAAAAATGAATGTGGGACATAAGTGAGACATGAAATACTGTTAAACATCCCAACTTATCAAATGTAAGTATTTCCCAAAGCGGATTTTTATATTTTTATTCTTTACAAAGCCAGAGATGTAGAAAAAAATATGAAATAAGTCTTCGTCTCGTACAAAATCAAAAACCTGTTTAGTTTTAAAGACCCCATTTCCGACGATCTTATATCTTTACTTGCCAAAATGTAAATTCCTGTTGTATTGGTGAGACCACCCGACATCTAGCCACTAGGACTACAGAGCACTCCAACAAAAGCTCACACATGCGCAATCACTTACTGAAAATCTTAAATGAAAACCCAAATATACTCGCGCTTGCTTCTACCAACATTATAAATTTCAAACATTATAAATATCAAACCTAGACTGTCAACTTTGCAACTGTCTATTAGTTCAGGAAAAGCAGATATTAGCCTTAAATATTGTCAGTTTTGCCACCTTTCATAATGAAGTCCCCTCATTTAGTCTCGTAACTATATAAAGTTTCGGCGGAGTCGAATATCCAGTAGATTGGGTTCTAGGTCATGAATTGCAACTACTTAAGGCATATAATCGCTAAATTTTCATCGTCTTGTTGAAAGCAGGGGCGAAACTAAAACGTTGATTGGCGGGGTTGGTAAATACTCATATATTCAGCTGTGCCCTGCTGACTTCTTTTTAGGCGATGTTAATTTGAAAAGAAGTCAGCAGGGCAGAGCTGAATATATGAATATTTACCTCCTCAATTAGTGTTCTAGTTTTGTCCCTCGTTGAAGCTTCTGATTGTATATTTTTTGCCCATATATGTATATCCAAATCTACAAACGAGCATTGATCAATGAACAAGAAGTAAATCAGAAAACTTTCAGTACGCAAAAGTAATCAGATGGTGTAAGGTAACATTGAGGATATACTGCATGATAAAATGTCTGCAGGTACGTAAAATTACATTCACTCTAAGTACATCAAAGTTCATAATGACTGTATACTCATTCAAAGAAGTTATATATATTACACGATTAGATGGATGCAGACTTCTTTGGAGACACTTTTAGGAATTGTGCTTTTACATGGTTACTCGACTTCGGTATTGTGTAAATGGTGTTATAACCAGTAGCGTGTTGGTAGGGAGGGGCATTGTTCCCCAGCTGTCAATTTTATGGGGGTGCAGCAATCAATCTAGGTGCCGAATTTCGAAATTGGTTGCAAAAAATGCATTTAAAATAATGCACTTGTTTGAGTCTTATTTTCGAAAATATGCATTTACAGATTCACACATTTAGGCGATAAATTGATATAACAAATTTCCGACCTTTTTCTCTAAACGCACTGCACTTGCTACCATACATGAGATTATTTACTTCAAAACATGATTGACAATAATAAATCTTTGATAAAGTCTAACCCCTATTTTCATGTCTCTCGATAAGGAGCAGATTATTACAACATTTGGAAGTCTCACATCAGAATTAATCAAAGTCCTTGAATAAAACTGTTGATCGTTATTGAAAAAACAATTATACTATTTCAACTTTCAAGCAAAATTAGTAAACACGTTAAAGAAGAACACCTTTCATTAATTTTGTCGTCGATAATTAATTTGAAAATAACAAATAGAAAATATACTGAGAGATTGTATTATGCTATAAAATTGTCATAGAATAAAGATTTATAGTCAAGCCAGTATCTATTAATTTAAGTACTAATTAATCGGTCTGAATATATTTTCGATATGTTACAATGCCATCTCTTCACCAATACATTTATGTCAAATCATACCCCCAAAGTCCGGGAAATGATTATTCAGAGCTTCTAAGTTTAAAGGTTTTCGGGATGAGCATGCCCCTTGACCTACCCAGCAATTAAACCCTTGCAACTACGCGGCTTAGCACGGGTCTTCGGCCCTCGCTTCTTAAATTTGATAATTATGGCGCATTTTTTAACGGTCACCCCAGATAAAATGTTCTTAGCACATCACTGGTTAAAGCAATCCATTTTACCAAGCGCAAATTTTTCACTAATAAGGCACCACAAAAGTCGGTCCAAAAACTTTGAACAACACTGACGAACTCTAAGTTCTGCCGAAACGAGACCAAAATCCTTACAGCCGTGGTTAAACGAGAGTTATTGCCGTATGCGTCTGACGTTGCTTGCAAAACGCATGTAGTCGTTAGCAAGTTGTTCGCTCTGTCGTCCAAAAGATCGCAATAATACAAATACAAAATTGACTGATATCAGAAAAAAATTCATGATTTAAACGGAATTAATTCAACTGTTATGTAGATGATAAATTTGTGTCATGTACTTTATATATACCTCTATTGTGATGTCTTTGTTATTGTCCTTGTAATTATTTTCAAACTATTAGGCAATCTGTAATAGCCTGATTGATGATTTACAATAAATAAATAGATTAGGTTACATCTTATTTCATCACTTTCTTTCAGTAGAAAGCTTAATAAAGTCGTGTAGTTTGTCTAGTTTCAAATAGAAACGCCCACAAAACCTTTACTTTTTACCTTTCGATCATTGGGACACAACAGCTGAAGATTTTTGATGAAAAAAATTGTATAGTGCTACAGAGGGTATACAGAGTTAAATGCTTCAATTTTTGTATTTTGCTTCAATTCTTGTATTTAACTATCTGCAGTTGTTTTTATTGGGTTTACTACAGGCTAATACCTCAAAAGACAACATATTGATTCGCTTAAAAGAAAATTCCATTTTATTTTCTTATTATGAAATTACAAGCCTGTTTCACTCAATAGTGAACAGTCGAATATTTGTAAATTAATTAATAAGAAACCAAATTGCTTTTGAAAGCTGCAAGCACGGAAAAATAGCTAATGCCTATGGTACCAATTCAGTTAGTTGAGGTATACAAACAAAGAAATATGAAAGTGAACTACTTTTTATTGTTTATTATTCGTCTATTTCTACTAACACTAATCATACTCTAATCAAATGCCCTAATGGCATATGTTGTTTAGTTAATACTACTTCGTTTTCACGAACGTTTCGTTTTTGAGTCGTTGTTTTTTGCGTTGTTCACTTTAGGTCAACATGACTTAGACTTTTTCACTAGGTAGTAACCACCATGTGAAGAGCGATAGCAACATTTCATACTTCTTGAGTTGTATGTCCGGTTACCACAACAGGATGAACCATTACGTCGATAGAAAAGATTGTACCCACAACAAATGTGGGTAGAAGAATTGTAATTTGCACTTCCACAACATGAAGTACCAGCTGATTTTGAGCGCATGTAACCAGAGCAACAGACGGATGTTCTGTTGTCGTAAACACCAGAACCACAGCATGCAGTGTCGGAAGAATAAGATTTTGACAGGACATTGTTGTAACAGCATATCTGAGAAGATAATTGGTACAAGGAAGATCCACAGCACTGGTATCCAGAAGAACCATTAAGTACCTTACCATTGCAACAACTTTGAGAACTTGAATTGTAGTTATGACTTCCACAACAAGATGTCCGTCCTCCAGATTTACTTAAGATGTTTCCTCCACAACAAATGTGCGAACCAGAGTTGTAAGGACGAGATCCACAGCAACTGTTTCTCATGCCCTTAAAAAACAGATTATTTTTGCAGCAGATATTTATAGCTGGGTCATAGTTCTGTCCTCCACAACAAGATTTTCCTTGTGATTTTGAATAAACTTTGCCTCGGCAACAAATGGATAAAGTTGAACTCATTGGAGTTCCATAATAATATGGGCTATTGCGCATGCCCCATGGCGTACAGCAATTGGAGCCAAACGATTTTGGGTACAAGCGGTTTCCACAGCATGTGTACCTCAAGGGAAAGTAATTTAAAGAACCACAACATTCGTTTCCGACAGACCTAAGTTGCAAATTGTAGTTACAACAAATGTATTTTGATTTGATGTAATTCTTAGAACCACAGCAGTGAGAACCAATTGAACGAGGTAAAATATTTCCATGACAGCAGACTTTATTGGATGGATTATAGTTTAGAGAACCACAACATAAAGAACCTGAACGTTTTGAAAGGACTTTTCCTAAACAGCAAATTTGTTTGCTCGTATTATAACTTTGACTCCTACAGCAGCGAACCCCGTCTCCTCCAGAAAAAAGATTGTGGTAACAGCATGTCTTAGAATTAGGAAAATAAGCTTTAGAACCGCAACAAGATGAACCATGAA
This sequence comes from Xenia sp. Carnegie-2017, assembly GCF_021976095.1. NCBI lineage: Eukaryota > Metazoa > Cnidaria > Anthozoa > Malacalcyonacea > Xeniidae > Xenia > Xenia sp. Carnegie-2017. Next base: position 8,619,942 of record NW_025813482.1, on the reverse strand, counting down.
TTCTTGAGATAATTTTGCCATTGCAACACAAATGACTTTTACTATTATAATTACGTGATCTGCAACATGAGGATCCGCGCCATTTGTAAAATATGCGACCATTGCAACAAACTGATAACGCATGATTATAAACTTGATTGTGACAGCAAGAATTACCTCTCCTTTTACTGTGAATCTTACCATTACAACAAAGTTGTGAATAACTGTTATAAGAGTGAGAACCACAACAACTACCACCAAGAAACCGAGATTGAATCACTCCACTGCAACACACATGAGAAGCACTTTTGTAATTTTTAGAACCGCAACATACATCACCTGATGACTTAGACAGAATGTTACCACTACAACAAACTGAACTAGAAGGATTGTAATTTATTGTACCACAACAAGCAGAACCAAATCTTTTGCTTAAAATTTTTCCATTACAACAGACTTGAGAGGAAGGCTGGTAGTAGCTTCTTCCACAACAGCGAGCCTTAGAACTGTAGATTATCTTACCATTGCAGCAAATTGCTTTGGTTGGATCATAGACTTCAGAAGCACAACATTGAGAGTGGGAAGGAGCAAAATGATGAAGCTTGCCACCGCAACAAACACCCATAAATGGATCATAGTTCTTAGAACCACAACAAGCAAAACCATTGGCTATAAATGGATATTTCCTTGGCAGCAAACAAAGTATGAAGGATTAAAGTTTTTATTCCCACAACAATTCACCCCGTAACGACGTGAAAGTACTTTTTTTGCACAACATACTTCAGTTTTGACATTATACAAACGAGAACCACATGTTCTAGACAGCGGCTTTCCTAAAAATTTCATAAAAACTAAATGGAATAATGTGAAAGCTTGTATTGTTATCCAATCAGTATTTATTGTTTTGTGTTAAAGTAGATTTAAGATCTGATAAGAAAATTTTTATAGGATTTTTTTATTCCTGTAGAGGAGCTCATAGTACAAAAAATTGTCTTAAAGTAAAGACAGTTTATGCATGATTATGAAATGAACTCTGCAACTCAGGTGGATATGACGTGGTATAAAAGTACTTTAGACTTTAAAAATGACTATGACGACTGAAAAACTTTCCTATGATTTCATGGCGTTTCTGGACATAATAACCAGGACAACAATATTTTCCCATAATTTTGCATTTGACTGGTTGTTAATGACTACAAATGCCTTCATCAAAACAAAATTTCATCTCCAAAATGAAGTAAATCAAAAATTTCTAGCAACGGAAGCGTACTTGCAAGTCTAAACGTGTTACTATTACAACGCTGTAGACTTTAAAAAAAATTTATTGGGACGATAGTATGTTTAAAAATAAAAGAAAAAGGAATATGCGTTGGTAGATGTGCCTGAAATCTTTTTGAAGACATTTTTGCATGAGATTTCAAAGAAAAACTTGTGATAACATGAGCAGTTTAAAAACCAAAATAATTTGCTTGACACTTTTGACTGAGTACATGACATAAAAATTTAACAATATTCGTGCAAACTTTACCACAAACCTTTCGAACATTCTACTCCAGCATCTTCATGATGGCGGCAATTGTGTATTCCCCATTTTTCATGTTTACATTTGGCTATATTTGCTTCATTTCCAGCACAATGAACATTATCTAACCAAATTTTTCCTTTTCCGTCAGGAACAGAACTTCCTTGAAGAGCTTTAAGGGCTTTACCTAGGCCAAGTTGACGACAAACAACCATGGCATTTTTTAAATCCCAGCTATCGTCACACACTGTTCCCCACTCACTGCCATAAAAAACTTCAACACGACCACTGACATTAGAACCTTTTATTCCTCGAAGTCTAATGGCATCTGAAGGCCCTGCAAAAAGAAGAATTTTTGAATCAAAGCAGAAACATAACTTACAGAATAGACATTAATTTTTTTTAATTATTAGAAAATATATATCGAAATTACTCCTTAATTAAACTTGTTTTCTTACCCAAGCATAATGTTCCATTTCCGAAAAAGCCAACTTTACATTTACATGTAAATGATCCGTTTGTATTTGTACATATTGCGTTTTTATGACAGTTATCAATAGAACGTAAACATTCATTGACATCTACAAAATGCAAAAATAAAATTAACGATTTTCACCACTACTGTTGGCTTGAAATCCATACAGCAAAAAGACTGTTACATGTTTTTAGATAATGTCATCATTTGATGTTTTAAAACAAGAACGATTTTTCCACTGACGAAAGAGCTTGGAGAATTTGATGCAAACTAAGCTATGTTGTCACTAAACAAACCTTTGGCGCAACATTTTCCTTTCCAACCTTTTCTACAGATACATCTACCATAGGTTGGTCTTCCTCCATTTTGACATTTATTTCTGTTGCATGCCTTGTTTGGATGAAACTATATGGACAACGTCCACCACAACATTCTGTCACCCTCTTTCCTCTTGTTCGCTTCTCTATACCTGCATTACCACATTGATGATTACAAGAACTCCAGCTGGACCATTGACCTGGGACACAATTTCTGGGAGGTGGAGGCCTTCGTCGTCTACGTCTACGCCAAAAATCCCGCCACATCATGCAATACCACGAGAAACACAAGCATCAGAAAAAGTTTCATATTTTATCAAGAAATTCTGAAAAAAAGATTTAAATGATCATCGAATGCAAAATCTATAAAATGTGTATTTATAACATTCATTGTGTGATTTGATTCATCGCGATCTTCGAGTTCTTTGAAGAAATCATAAGAAAACAAGTGATCCCTAATGTCTACCGTCAACTTCGTTACTTGATATTCTAGTATGTATCACTGACCTGTATATAATTACTTGGATGAGAAATCCACATCCAAATTACTATATTTTATTAACGCGCGGCCGGGTATCAAAACATGGATGCCGTAATACGAAGTATGGCAAATTTTGGGGAAATGACGTGGCCTCATTCAATGAAAAGTTTTGCACTCCCCCGGAATATTTTTAAATTTCATATATTTATTGCGTCGTAACAGCAAGTCGTATATTTCGAAACTTTCTTTCTAAAATGCCAAAATATTGCGGTACCTGGGTGCCAAAATAGTACTGCATATAAAAAGTTTTCAATGCACCGGTAGGAAAGAAAGAATATAATTTTATGAATGTACTTATTGCTTTTACTATTCAGTGCCGTCGCTTTTTTTACAGTTACTTTTTCGCTTTTTGCAATCGCTTTTTTTGCTTCATTTTCTTTAATATTTTTCTCATTTTAATTTATCTTTTATCATTACAGTTGATGATTATAGTCGATGGTTTCTATTTGGTGTTTTGTCAATGTTTTCACCACCACTCTTCTTTATTTCAAAACTTTCTTTGGCAGGCTAAAAAGTAGCAGAAGCTCGTTTTATTTGATAACAAATTAACATGACGATCAAAACAACAAAATTTGTGTTGAGGTTATTAAATAAGTAAAATGTGTAGTCCTGTATCAAAGTAAAAATACAAAACGAAAACTCAATGAATCGTGTAATAAATTCTTTATTTTCAATTTTTTGATTTGTCAACAATTTATATAACACAAGACTTATAAACATATCACCAATACCTTCACTTCAGGTATAGTAAAAACTGCATAATAATATAATGGGAAAATATCCAGCTAGTTATTATTTAGGTGCAACAATTCTCAGCAAAAATAAAAAAGTTGAGCCTAGAATGTAGATGGCTGAACAAGAAAGTAGACAACACGACTTTCATATAAGGAGCAATCGGGATTCGGCAAACCAAGTCAAAAATCATCAAAACTGAAGAGTCATTACATTTTTGTCGTATGAATACGCGTCCATCAATTCCGCAATTTTGCACTGATTCGATAAACAGAACAAATACTTCACAGCCACGTTTCGAAATAAAAAGAAGTTGACCTAACGCTAACCAACCCACCAAAACATTTGTCTTTTACAGTTTACAAACAATACTCAGTTGTCTAGTACTCAATTTTAGCTCAGCCACACTGGGGGAGTGAATAATAAAAATAATTTTTCAAGTGGAAGTTTTTCACCAAAAATTTAATTGTGGCATCCATATTTTTGATACCCGTGTCCAGACCCTTTTCCCTCCAGGTAATTTAGTAGAACTCAATGGTATGTATATGTAATAGGATAGTTTCGAGGGCAATTTGGAAAAAACATGCACGAGTGAGTTTTTCAAAGCCTATCATGAAGTCTTTGAAAAACTCGCGAGTGCATGTTTCCCAAATTGCACGAGAAACCATGCTATTACATTTTAATAATATACATGAAAAAATTTCTAAATTCTGTTGACTTTTAACTTCACCGTGCGTTCATTTCAGCCGGCGAGTTTAATCATCCGATCGACCGGCTCGTATTTTTCAATTCCGTCGGATATTACTTTTCACAACACCATAGTTTCCGCACACTCAGCTCTTGGACAAGGTATCTACTTTTAGCAGTATTGCTATTTTCATCCAGAAACACTTTGCAAACGGTGAACTGTAAACTCGTTTGCTAAAGAAAATCCTCTTAAAACGTACGCCAGCCGTTGTAATTGCTTTGTTTACAATAATTTAACTTTCCCGCCTTTGAAACGTTTTAATTTGATTGGCTCTTAGATTATTTCTTTGTTTGACTAACCAATGAAAAGCAGCTTTGAAGTGAAATCAGCACTGGTGTTTCGCTTTTTTGCACTGGCGTTTCGCTTTTTGCACAGGTGTTTCAAATTTTTGCACTGGTATTTAAGAAAAACTGCACTGCTCTTAACCAATCAGAATTGGGAAATTTTTTCATGTATATTATCATTCATGAAACAATAAATGAGGTGTCAGATTGTCAAGTGATGGGGGTTAGTGGGGGAGGCGAGCGACTCCTGACAAAATCACAATTAAATATTATTTAACAATCAAAAATTTATGGGAAATCAAATTATGAGCTCAGAACGTATTGGCAGCTTAAATACCATTATTGTATGACTTCGCAATTTCAGTAGCTAAGGGAGGCGTACGTGACAAATTAACATAGACTCTTCTATTATGAAATTCTAAGTGAACATTGCTCCATGTATAAAGAAGTCGCAAGTCGGAAATATAAATTGATAAATACGATCACGTATTCAACCTATTTCTGGTGAAGCAAGGCGGGCACCAATGAATGATTGACAAAGGGCCCCAGCCGTTGCATTTTACTAATATATCTTAGACTACGGACGTAAATATTAACAAAAACGATAATGTGGTGTGATGTCTAAATAAAAATATCTTATTGAAAAACATGTAGTTTGAGCTTTTGAGGCAATATAGTTAATACAATGAAGTATTTCTGTGGTTGTCGATGACTAAATATTTACATTTTATAAAGACCACAAAGTACAAATTAGTATCCCTTACGCATGCACAGTTATACACTCAGCTAGAAAGAAAATAGAAAAAAATTGCATTTGTTTAGTATTTCTAAGATTTCAAGGCAAATATTTTGCATAGCCACTCACAGAGATAAGCTTTGAGTATGAAGAGATTTATTTCGCAATGATTAACGAAAGGATTTGCATCATCATCAGAAATAAAAAGAGATGAACGCTTGTCAACTTTGTTGATTTGGCGTATTTGCAGTGTTTTATGTCATTGCAATTATCTACCATCCAAGATACGAACTGTAAAGTTTTTGCCCTCAATGAACGCTGACAAAAATAGATGTATAAATTTGGCTAAACTAAATTATTGGGCATAGTGTATAAGTGATGTTTTGGTAGTTATATTCCTAAAATGCAAAGCGATTAGACGATGCAATAGTCGTATTTTATCGGACAAAACCCTCAAATTATCGAACACTCGTGTATAGGGTGAGATTTTAGATCATGAAAACTATTATTTGCTTCATTTAGCTAATACATCATACCTGTTCGTGTAGACTGCAAGAAAAATGAATGAGCTTATGAAAAATCCAAGAACAACAATGCTATGTGAGTGAAGCTTCTTCAGTCGACTTTGTGCTGCTTGGGAGTAGATCATTTTATTTTATATGCTTGCACCTTCCTAATGCAGGAAGTATACAGGCCACAAAGTTTGCTAAAGGAAGCCACAGGAGCTGCTGAAGATCGAGGCACATAACAATAAAAGAATACATGATTCGTGGCTTCTCTCATCTTTCTGGCGCTGCCGACACCGTTTAACTTTCGATAAGGCGCCATTGTCTGGCAATAATATGAGATAACGAATTTTTTGAAAAATGATTTTTGACAGCGTAATTTGATCAAAACTAAAAGTAGAAAAGGCAAGCCAATAATTCAAATCCTTTCTTTGCCAAAGAAATCAATTACAAAGAAATGCAGAGGAATGCAATGACATGATTAGACTTAGCAATTAATAAAATTGCAAAAGTGATAACCAATTTATTTCAAAATCGTCTTGTATTGGTTTGGACTCAGGTTATTAAAATGCACATTTCTTGAACAAATTGTTGTGTTTGTTTTCTGATGCTTTGAAAATGAATTAGCACGTCGAATCGATCGACTTAAAAATAGATATCCATAAACACTGTCTCTCTAATCAAACTGTCTCTTTGTCAACAACAAAAGACAGACTGCGATGTGGATTTTGTATGGGGCAGGAAATTGCTGAACAAACATATCTTTCGTTGTGGCATTTAGAAATCAACTCAAGCCTGACAATCCATTTATAGCTTGATTTGCTTCTTCTTCTTCTGATAAAAATAATGGATATGACAGCATTTTGGTGGTGTATTTGGTTACATAGACAAAGCTATGCATAAGCGAAGCAAAATGAAAGCTACTTTGATAAAGAATTTGCTTTCCACACAGACTGTGCATGTGGTCATAAATTAATGTAAAAACTTTTGTTCAGACTGTAACAAACAACATTCATTTAACATACATAAATGCTAAACTTGTGGTTTTCTGTCTTGAGCTTATGCACATATGAATTTCTTTGATATAAATATCGTATGAATTATGAAATACCGCATCCAATAAAAAATCAAATTTAAAAAATGTGTTGAGTAAAACATGTTTTTGAATCAACTAAAATTGAACGTACAAATACATTTAAATGGCCATACTTGCACACTGTTTTGTCCATTATAAACAAAATTTAACCGTATTCAACATTTATATGCGTCACATCCAGCAAGCAATTAAGACTTGATTATTCATATTGTAACAAAGATCATTTGGCATCCGGATCGACTATGCTCTTGTACGACGCGTCCAACCTATAAACGGTTAGTGAATAAAGAAATATTATCTTTTCATTTGTGTCATTTGCTTGTTATAACTGAACTATTTTACGAAATATTCGTTCTATGTTTCTTTGAAATCAATAATAGACAGCTTTAGAAAACACAACGCGACGTCGACGAGGACGTATTAGAGAGCTTTAGCAAAGAGTACGAGTACGACTACGAACACGAACTACGTCCTTTTGACGCGAAAACATCGTTGCGACAACAAAAACACGTAGCCGTGATCAATCTGAGTACGATGTTTTGTAAAAAATTCGTAGTCGCGAGTACGATGTCTTTTTAAGCAAAGAAAGTAAGTATATTTTTTCATTTTGTTAAAAATTAGTTTACAGTACTATTTTCGAGCATCCAGGCTTTACTTTAGAACCTTTTTTTGAGCGCATATGTACATTTAAAAGGAAAATATGACCTTGAAAACTTTCATGCATTTCGTACGCAAAGTGAACGGTAAACAAACAATAAAATAGTATAAATATATCGTACATAAAATTTAAAATAGTGAAGATTTTTTACTCTAAAGAGTCCTGTGTTCTTGCAAAATCAGTATTACCGATTAGTTGATATCATTATTGACAAATGGAGCCTTAGATGCTTCGCAAACGTCGGTGTTTTACACAATAAAAAGGCTCGTTCTGTTGTTTACAACTAAAGCAAAATTTTGACGAAGCGACAACGACAACAAACTTCCTTGTGCCATTCCCTTACACGGTCAAACTTCGTACTCGTTGTCGTAGTCGTACTCTTGCTACAGCTCCCTATTGTCAGAAGTCGCTGAAAACTAATGCGCTGTTGTGACGTCACGTATATTTCCGTAGTTGCTTGCTTTTAAATTAAAGATGGCTTTCTTTGTTCAATTTTATTTATTTTCGAAGTAATTTAAGGAGGGTTCTGTAGAGAATTACGATGTCATATAAAGTTCATTCTCTATTAAACATATGAAGTATTTGTTGGTAATGAAAAAAAATTGGTTACAGCATTAGGTCAGGTGACTGCGTGAATACCTCTCAGCAATCAGTAACGCCAAACGCAAGTGTTTCAAATATCATAAAATGAAAAGCTGTTGTTGACGCTATATTTTAGAAATACTGTAACATACTTTACTCGTAGTCGAGTAACCAAACACCACAGTCATACCATTTTACTTAATGTTTGATGAGATAAATCATTACCCGACATTTAATGTAATTTGTTGAAGCTTTTAAGAGATTGCAATCATGAACATTCGTGTATTGTAAAAGTTCTTTTTTTTTACACAACAAAAGAATATTTATAATTAAATGCAATTGTGAACTACACAGACAGCGTTAAGTCGAATTAGGATAATTTGCATTGAACAAGAAAAACATGAAATAACTAAAAAAAGACAGAGCGTCATCCTCGTTGTTAAAAATACAAAATATGTCGTCTATATTATTATAAGCACCACTTCTTGCCCATCTTTTAACCTAACATATTGTATTACAGACGCTAGGTAGGTGACAATTTTGTAAAGTAAAGATGAATATCTTGTTCATAACTTCATATATGGGTAAACTATCACTACTATTAATGGAGAACGCATGTACGAACAAAAATCTTTTTACTTCATGGTATCTATTTTACATGGATTCGAAATATCACGACTGAAGGATACTTATTTGAAGTTCACAATTATTGTAAACTAAAGTGAAAATCTATGAACTAGGCTGCTAAAACAATGTAAAATGCAAGCAGTAAATATTCTTTGCCAATTAAAACGGTCAACAATCTGATTTAATTCTGTTATCATGCAGTAATATTTATTAACTAACTTTACGTAATATGCAAAGATGACAACTATCTCTTCATAATAAAGTTCCGAGTGTCCATGCAATATACTTCTCTGTAATTCTTAATTATTTCTTGAGTCTATTTTTAGCCTTTAGAGACTTAGAGTCTATGAAATCAGTTGAGCAGACAGCCTCCTGCAGTGTTACTTGTGTAGATTTTTGATGTTATCTTCTCGCTGTATCAAATAGAAAACTGTCACGAGTTTCTTTGCATAATTGAAAACTATTATCCTTTCTAAGAGTTCAAGACCATTTACGAATTTTACATGGAGCAATTTTAGCGAGTAAAATTTAGTAAATTTTAAGTTTAAAGTCTTTCTGCAAGAATATTCACTTGCGACAAATATGAACACGAGGTCATGAAGTAATAACAACATTTGTAGTAACTCAGTTCTCTCTATCTTATTTACTTCATGAAAACAATATGTATACAGTCAATGCGAAACAAAGTTTGTCACATATATGTGTAAATAAGTCCCCATAAAAAATACGAAATAATTTCACACAGCGATAGTTTCGATATTTATTTACTTTAATATAGACTAATTCTGTTGTCATATTTTATTTTGTGGCTGTGATTTTTGCCTACATTGCACTTACATCTAAACTGGTTAACCTGAAAACGCACAACACTGTCAGTGGATTCTCAAATAAAATAAACATGCAGGTGTAATAATCGAGTGAAATAGTATACATAAAACGTTTAAAGTATTTTAGTTTGCTTGATTATCATACCCATGCACTTCGTAAAGATAAACATTACACAGTGCATTAACTATTCCAATTATCTATTGATTACCAACAATATTACCATACAATATATCCAGAAAAGACGTAGACATAAAATTTGCCATTTCTATTATCACTGTTCATCGTGGCACAGAAAACATATAAACGTATTACATAAAAACTACACAAAACTCTATCATTTTAAAATGATATTATTGCATATTGAACTCGACTTTTTGAAAATACTCATTGCTGACGTGCCTGACAAAAATGTTCCTGCTGTTTCTGAAACAATTCTGTAGGAGACTACAGAGAAATCCCAATATCGTGTTATTTTCTCAAAAGTTAACTTTACTTGCCAAGAAATGCCGAGATTTCCATTCAAGATTAGCATCAACTTGTTCGTCTTCTTCAGCAAACGAACAACTTGGGCGATTACAAACATAAATAGGGAGCTTTAGCAAGAATACGAACGACTCATTGAGTTCTATAAGGTCTTTTATCGCTTCCGCATAATCATAACAAATCGAAATCCAAAGGAGGTTCTGGGGCTAATGACCTCTGTTTTCTGTGCGCATGACATTAAAGAGTACTCTCTTTTGGGTAAAAATTGGCAATGTGTGAAAGCACATGCCGATTTATTAAAATAGAAATAACAAGAATAGCATAATCTAAATTAATTATTTTACACAATTTAAACAAAAATCTTTACGAATAAAGTTTTTCAGTATAGCATAGAAAAGGTGGGGTGCTAAAAACGCCATCCCGGAAACAAGTCTAAATGGTACATGCAAAATCGACAGAGAGAAAGGGAGAGAAAGAAGGGTGGATTTTTCGATAAACTTCACCTGGCGACGGCCACCTGCTGAATGATATGTGATTTGTTTGTGCATAACCTCTAAGTCAAGGCTAACACCTGTGCACGTGAATCACACTACGTGCATGTGAACAAAATGCAAATAACTGTAGCAAACAGCCTGTTTGCTTTTGCAGCGTCCGCAATGAACCTTGGACTCCATGACCTTAGCACGCGGACTGCTTTGGGTAAATAACAACAAACTTTCCCAGTACTTTTTTATATGTTAATAGTGTGTCCCACCCTCTCTTTGTTTCCCCTTGATTAACATATCTCCTATTTACAATTTAAACTACAAAATAACCAGCGGAAGCAATAAAATTATTATTCGCTTATGCAAATAACTCCTATAGAACTCAATGGAAGACACGGGTCGCAAAATTCGACAGCGTCGAAGTTTGATGTGTCGTTCGACGAAAGCCAATTTAGATGTCGCGTTTTCGTCGAATAAAACTCATGGCATTATATGCGACGAATTAAATCCGACTGAAATTCAACGTATAAACTGGGCCTAATTGACCTTTTGCAAAAGTTAATGTTTTTCGTCCGTTCAAATGAATATTGCAAAGTTTTCGATTTACAACTACAAAATTTCCATTTGTAACTCAAGTTTTGTTACAGTGGCACGTTTTTCCATCATTCGTATGTATTTTCGGAGTTTTTTCGAACTTTGGTGAAGACTCTCGATGCTCAAAGCTTGCTGTTTAACTATTTCCCTTGACTCTTCGATACTCTTGCGCGCTTCATCCATTTCAGCTTTAAACGATGACCACGTACACTTAGATTTTCGAGGCAAACATTTAGTTCTATCACAATTTTTACTTTTCACTGAAATCTGTGACATTATTTAGTTTATCTGCATCTAAAGTTTTGCTTTAAAAATGTCGAAATTGTCAGGACTCGGGAGTAAGAATAGCCACACCACACATATTTTGATCTTTCATTTCAACAACGAACCGAAGGTGTTTGAATTTTTAAAGCCATTGGGATTTTTATTTTACGAATAAGATGTTGGAATTCTTCATATGGATTTTAACAATAAATCCGTTATTGTAATTATTACACAACAGTTCTTTTATTTCAAAACATATAGCTTGTCGAATTTTAATACAAACCGAATTTGTATCTTGTTATCGTGGGGGCGATAAGCAAAATTTTATAATATATTATAAAATAAACAACACGAAATGTCATATTTGGCGCCATAAATAAGATGTTAAGTTTGTTGCAACCCTGCTTCAAATTGGTCGTGTGCAACCATTCCCCTGGGAGTAAGACAGCAATGGAATGTTCGCCATGTTGACAATGGATGACATTTGCATTGTAAATAAGGAAAACTTTTTAAATTCATCCAACATGGCTGCTATGACGTACTTGCACACCAACAATTGGAGTCATTAATTTTCGTTATGGCGTAAAAGTTTAGTTGTTATATGCATCAATTTTAGGCTTAAAAATATGTGCTATTTTATCAGAGATTTAAATTTGTATAAGAAAAAAATACTGTTTTATCAAATAGTCCTGGTTGTCTTTTTTCGAAAATGTTGCATGTGCAAAATTTCTGTAAAAACTCCAATGACATTAGTTACTTGCATATACAAAATATTTTGGTACAGTTTTCATCCGGTTCTTACCATAGGATACGTTCATATTCTGTACTTGGTCCAAAGCAGTAAACAAAGTGGTAAATTACTGCTGAGCATTCTTGAAAATTATATATACGCGTCACAAAATTCTGTTTCATCTTGTTCACTATTACAATTTATAAAAGCTTTACAAAGTATGTGGCAGTAACCCTTTATTACTCATTTTGCATAATCGACATGACTGACTGGCAAAACTTGAATTTCTAAAACATAGCCAGTAAATAATAGACTTGTAATACATGTACTGCACCCCTTTCTGGTTACTGCTCTGTTCACCGAACTTTGGCGGTCAATAGCTCCCTCTCCACCCCAAAAATTTCGATAACATTTAAAGAAATTCAATAAATATCACTAAAAGGTCAATGGGAACAGAATGTTTAGTTTGGTCATATGAATTCGCTAAAATGTTATTGAATTTGAGCTTTTACATCAACTAATCTAATTGACCTTCAGCAAATGTTAATGTTTTTTTTCCGTTTAAATGAATATCCAAAGTTTTATTGATGTATCGCATCATGTTATTGAATGTTCATTCTTGTTTAACGAAAGGCAAAAGGTCTATTAATATGAGAATTCGTTTTCCGCCAGGAATTTCCTTGTTTACTATTCTAATTCCTGATTTGAAACAAAACGTCATGAGCTTGGTCCCTTATGTTCCTTTTCAATAGTACATACGTTTTAAAACTATTTCTTCAATATCAGCAATCACAGTGTCCTCCTTGTTGTCCACAGCAAACATGTGGGTCAGCGGTAATTAAACCATGACATAAACATTTCTCAGTCTTTACATGTTTTTTACATCCACCTTTACAACGTCGCAAGTCATGTGACATGACGTCATCTAAATTAAATGTCAGACTGAGACGTTTATCAATTTTGAAAGGTTTGAAAATGGGAGTATTGATTCATGTTTGTTGACGTAAATCACCCAGGTAGTGAAGTCCTAAGGACTGTTGATGTTGTTGATTGACGTTTATGCTGCAGGATGTGAGGAGTGAAGGATAAAACGTCAGTCAACACCAACATCAACTGTCATTCTCAGGACTTGATTTACAACTACAAAATTTCCATTTATAACTCACGTTTTGTTACACTAGCACGTTTTTCCATCATTCGTACGTATTTTCGGAGTTTTTTCGAACTTTGTTGAAGATCATCGATGCTCAAAGCTTGCTGTTTAACTATTTCCCTTAAATCTTCAATACTTTTACACGCTTCATTCAGTTCAGCTTCAAACAGCGATGCCCACGGGCACTTAAATCTTCCAGGCAAACATTCACTTCTATCACAACTTTCAATTTTCAATGAAATCTGTGACATCACTTAATTTATCTGCATCTAAGACTTTGCTATAAAAATGTCAAACTGTCAGGACAAGAATAGCCACACCACAAATATTCTTCGTCTTTCATTCCAACAACGAGCCAAACGAAAAGCTTTATGTGACGTCATTAATTAAATGAACAATTAAATATTGACAAACTATTAGATTCCCCTCGAACATCAGACTCTCCAAATCGAGTACCACTACTAATAGTCTTTAAAAAGCAACCAAAAATTACTTTAGTCGTTTCGTTGTGTTCAACCTCTTTCCCTACAACATTTATCATCACAAATTTAATTACAGCAATTCCGTGTTTCTGAATTTCAAATTTTCTGATGATGCGTTATTTTCCTAGTTGGCTGTAAGATTTGGCTGCAAAAATACCATTAACAACCATGATTTAAAAAGGATATAAACATGATACTTATTTTCTTTTCTTTTTCTTTTCAACACCATAAGCAAGCAGTCTTGATGAGGACAGTTTTGATATTTTGTCAGATTTTGCTCCATGAAAATAACGCATTACTCGACGTTTCTTGTTTATTTCAAATCGATCATTGACAGATAATTTTTTATTTCCCCTCCATCGCCATTTTACATCACCTGCGGTTTTCTTCGTAACTTCTTTAATCCGAGATTTCATTAAATGATTTTTTCTTTTTCTGTTGTTATTAATGTCGTCATTTTCTTCTTTATTATCAATCCTATTAAACAAAGATTTGTTATACAAGAGCATTAAACTATTGCACTGCAGATGACTCAGAGTTTCAGTTGACGAAGAGAAAAACGTATGATTCGGTGCATAATTTTAATTCCTAATTGTTTTGTTCATTAAGTAAATGCCTGTGTAAGAAAGTCCATCTTCAGTAAATGATTAAAATTTGTGCCATATTACAACAATGCAAGCAGATATTCAATTTAGCAAATACTAACCAGTGATTTCGCCATACACCTTATAATAACCTTATAATAACCTTTAAATACAATACCTCACATACAACATTAAAATAGACGTGATATAAACAAGTTCGAGTAAAAATGACTGCAACAGTGTGTAGCTAGAAATTGCTAAAGTTTACAGGTAAGATTAATTATTTACCTTTGATAATACACTCACAGTAAACATTGATTGCTAAGCTATACCATGCATGATTTGTTTTTTAACGATAAAGAAAATTTCCTGGTAACATTGTTTAAGACATTGCGTGTAGAGAATTTTTGTAGTCTAGAAGAGAAGTAAATAATCCTGAAAAATATAGCCTTAACAAAGTACTTTACCCTGAAACAGCAAGAGACTTGAGAATCATCATTTTCTTTTTATATCTTTTCCTTCTGACGATACTTTTTAATGTCCTTTCTTTCTTCATCTCTTGTTCTTTATAATAAAGAAAAAAGTAACTCTTGTTGAATCCGTTCAATTGTGAATGGGTAAAATCATTGATCGCTCAACGAACATTTGAGAAGTGCATTCGATAAAGATTTAGCAAAATTTTATTAAATTTCAACAAAACAATTGAATCTCAAGTACGCACCTATAAAGAATTGATTTTTTCAATGAAGCCCATTGATTTAACTCCTTATCGTCGCACATCAATATCTAAACGAAAGTTAATACATGTAGCGCAGTAATAATAAAATTCATCAACACAGCAGCTACAAGCTGCAGTGAAAAATGTTCGAATAAACTCTGCACTTGCTTTTTTTGAAACTTTTCAACCATGAACGTTCCTAGTGATAAAGTTATCACAATCAAAGGAATTAAGAAATATCAAATCATCCTAGTGATAAAGTTATCACAATCAAAGGAATTAAGGAATATCAAATCATCCTAGTGATAAAGTTATCACAATCAAAGGAATTAAGGAATATTAAATCATCCTAGTGATAAAGTTATCACAATCAAAGGAATTAAGGAATATTAAATCATCCTAGTGATAAAGTTATCACAATCAAAGGAATTAAGGAATATTAAATCATCCTAGTGATAAAGTTATCACAATCAAAGGAATTAAGGAATATTAAATCATCCTAGTGATAAAGTTATCACAATCAAAGGAATTAAGAATATTAAATCATCCTAGTGATAAAGTTATCACAATCAAAGGAATTAAGGAATATTAAATCATCCTAGTGATAAAGTTATCACAATCAAAGGAATTAAGGAATATTAAATCATCCTAGTGATAAAGTTATCACAATCAAAGGAATTAAGGAATATTAAATCATCCTAGTGATAAAGTTATCACAATCAAAGGAATTAAGGAATATTAAATCATCCTAGTGATAAAGTTATCACAATCAAAGGAATTAAGGAATATTAAATCATCCTAGTGATAAAGTTATCACAATCAAAGGAATTA
Organism: Xenia sp. Carnegie-2017; assembly: GCF_021976095.1. NCBI lineage: Eukaryota > Metazoa > Cnidaria > Anthozoa > Malacalcyonacea > Xeniidae > Xenia > Xenia sp. Carnegie-2017. The sequence continues at coordinate 8,603,987 of NW_025813482.1, read as the reverse complement.
AGGAATATTAAATCATCCTAGTGATAAAGTTATCACAATCAAAGGAATTAAGGAATATTAAATCATCCTAGTGATAAAGTTATCACAATCAAAGGAATTAAGGAATATTAAATCAGCCTAGTGATAAAGTTATCACAATCAAAGGAATTAAGGAATATCAAATCAGCCTAGTGATAAAGTTATCACAATCAAAGGAATTAAGGAATATTAAATCAGCCTAGTGATAAAGTTATCACAATCAAAGGAATTAAGGAATATTAAATCAGCCTAGTGATAAAGTTATCACAATCAAAGGAATTAAGGAATATTAAATCATCCTAGTGATAAAGTTATCACAATCAAAGGAATTAAGGAATATTAAATCATCCTAGTGATAAAGTTATCACAATCAAAGGAATTAAGGAATATTAAATCAGCCTAGTGATAAAGTTATCACAATCAAAGGAATTAAGGAATATCAAATCATCCTAGTGATAAAGTTATCACAATCAAAGGAATTAAGGAATATTAAATCAGCCTAGTGATAAAGTTATCACAATCAAAGGAATTAAGGAATATTAAATCATCCTAGTGATAAAGTTATTACAATCAAAGGAATTAAGGAATATTAAATCATCCTAGTGATAAAGTTATCACAATCAAAGGAATTAAGGAATATCAAATCATCCTAGTGATAAAGTTATCACAATCAAAGGAATTAAGGAATATTAAATCATCCTAGTGATAAAGTTATCACAATCAAAGGAATTAAGGAATATTAAATCATCCTAGTGATAAAGTTATCACAATCAAAGGAATTAAGGAATATTAAATCAGCCTAGTGATAAAGTTATCACAATCAAAGGAATTAAGGAATATTAAATCATCCTAGTGATAAAGTTATTACAATCAAAGGAATTAAGGAATATTAAATCATCCTAGTGATAAAGTTATCACAATCAAAGGAATTAAGGAATATCAAATCATCCTAGTGATAAAGTTATCACAATCAAAGGAATTAAGGAATATTAAATCATCCTAGTGATAAAGTTATCACAATCAAAGGAATTAAGGAATATTAAATCATCCTAGTGATAAAGTTATCACAATCAAAGGAATTAAGGAATATTAAATCATCCTAGTGATAAAGTTATCACAATCAAAGGAATTAAGGAATATCAAATCATCCTAGTGATAAAGTTATCACAATCAAAGGAATTAAGGAATATTAAATCATCCTAGTGATAAAGTTATCACAATCAAAGGAATTAAGGAATATTAAATCATCCTAGTGATAAAGCTATTACAATCAAAGGAATTAAGGAATATTAAATCATCCTAGTGATAAAGTTATCACAATCAAAGGAATTAAGGAATATTAAACCATGGTTTTAAGAAACACAAATATGCATAAAGGTCCCTCTACACACGGCATAAACAACACAAAACAAGAAAGAATGCCTCGTCTCGTCAAATACCTGACTTTTTTCTAATGCATAACTATTACACTCTTAACTCCTAGAACCAGCGTAACACAAGAAATCACTGAAGCCGAGAAGTCCCAAGAAATTAACAATATACGTTATTAATGAATAAAAGCATATAAACTGAACCTCATCAACAGTTAAGCCAAAATCATTTGGTTCCACTTGTCTGTATTTAAACCTGCACGGTAAATCACCAATGATGTCTTCATAATCCAGCTTGTAATACTCATCAAAATATGCTTCAAATGATTTCTCGTCTATAACATTAAATATAATTCATTTATAACATCAAGTCCAACGTAGAAAAAAACTCAAGTGAGCATTATGAGTACATACTTACAAATACACACGACAAAAAATCTTACTTGGATCAAATGAAGGTTTCGATGCATAAACAGCGCTAGCAAACAAAGATTTCTTTCTTCTATTATTTTCATTCATCGTTGTTGAAGCTGTATCATCGAAATCTGCATCCATCTTTTTAGAAGAAACGTCAAAGTTTATTATAAAAAAAATTTCTTAATTGAACTGAGATACGTATGTACGACGCACTACGAAACAATAATAAGAAACTATTTACTAATGACATCGCATCAAAATATCTTACATTAAATCCAGGATCATCACAATGAAGTTCTAAAAATGAATAAAATAAATCATTACCTTCATCAAACGCAAGTGACAGATATCTTTCTGGGAAACTCCATTTAAAATACAAATTTAAGTTGATGAATTTCATATAATATTGGAAATACTGCAATGCCTCAATAATGTTAAATGTTTTAAACATCATACCGCCTTCATCATTGCCTTCCCATTCATCCCAATTTTCTGAAAGAAATAAACACTCAATGATTTCAACTTGAAGCATCATAGTTTTTAAAACCAAAAAAATTTTTACTCGGCCGTTGTAAGAGGCAATTCACCAAAAATCTTTTCTGATGAGATTTTAGACAAAATTTTATCCAATAATTTTAACAACGATTGGGTTTATACACAAGAAATTAAAACACCATATACACGTTGACGAACGGCATGAAAAGCAACAAAAATTCTATCTATTAAAGGAGATACAAACCTTCTTCATAATCTTGCCAATCTTCCTCGTTAAATTCTGGTTTTTCAGTTTCTTCTTCGTTATAATACTCATCATCAAATGCTTTCTACAAAATCATTTAAAGGTACAAATATTAAAAAACAAGATGTTTAACCACAACGAAATTAATCAAACTTCTGTTTTACGTATTTAGTTTGTATAACCTGCATTGCTTCATCATATTTGACTGGATCAAAATCGCCTTCTAAATCTTCATCATTAAATCCTACATTTGGATTTCCTGTCACTTCTAAAAATTAAAAATAAATATACTTTTCAAATATTAGGCATTCACATGACATTGAATCGAGTCTTAGATACTCTCTACAACAAATCACTTTGACTCTAATGTTGTAAATTATCTACAATTGCTTCAAGATTGTTGAATGAAATATTTCATTTCTTTAAAACAATCTCATGATGATAATGGGATCTATACAATGATAGCAAATATTGACAGTAAATATCGTAAACCTTTCAATTTTTCCAATTTTTCTAAGATCTCTTTCTTTTTGAGATTCTTTAATCGTTTCAATTCCTGTTTCTTTTTCTCTTTTTCCTGTTAAATAATCACATTCTATTGAGCGGTACATCACAAAATGCTTCATCTATCTATTAACAAAAATAACATTTTAAACAATATTGACATACGCGTCAAACCTTTTCTCTATAATAAGTTGATGAAATTTATTCATTACTGTGAAATGATAAAACTAAGCATTTTATGACAACCTTAAGTTTACGTTCATTTCTTTCCTCTCTTTTCTCTTTTCTTTTGTTGTCTTTTCGGCGAAGTGTTCCCGTGACATTTCTTGGATAACTTTTTAGCTGGCAAAAACAATTACAAAATAATTAAAACAACGGTAACTAAAGAGAGTTGAGTTGTTTCTTTTTTTATATGATTCTGTTTCTAAGAGGTGGTTTATAGCATACTGGCTTATAATGAAAGATCTGGGATTAATGGTTGTAGTTGACTTGTTATCCCTTAATGTATATGAAATATGGCGATGAAATTCATTAAAAACAAAAATCATTTGAAAATTGACTTCTCTGATCAAAAAACGAATAACATCCGAATTGAACATAACTTAACAAAAACTCTGTTTGTAAATGTAGATCGTCCAGGTTGGTATAGTCCTGAGAAGGATTGTTTTTGTTGTTGTTCAGAGTCAAAATGACTACCGCTAAGGTTGTCGAAACGTCAGTCAACAACAACAAAAACAGTCCTTATAAGGACTATGCCAACCTGAACGATCTACATTTATAAACATGTAACGATACTCCCGGGTTCAAACTATTTACTCAACAAAAACTATCTCGATCTTTAAAACCAGTAGTCAAATATTACAACATTTTTATAAACAAAGTTAACAGTACAAACTTGTGCTGAATCTGGTTCTTCATATCTGAAATTATATTTTCGTTCAAATTCTTCCTGTTTCTCAAGTTGTTCTTCATCCTGACAACAGGAACGCAAGGAAACATAAAATATAAATCAATGATGAATAGAACCTACGTATGTATGTATAAAAATCTTATGACAGAATGTTTTATGCAGTGCGGTATTTGAAATTAAATGAAGATATGATCTTCGCACTTTGCTGGACAATTTGTCCAGGAAAGTGCGAAGATCATATCTTCATTTAATATAAAATCTTGATAATGAACTTGCCTCTTCAAAATCATCAACAATTTCATCATAAGTTGGAGTTCTAAAGGCGTAAATATCGATAACTTGAATCAACTGACAACAACTTTCATAAGCATTTTCTCAATAACATTAAATTCATTAAAACACATAAACAATATACATACTCCAAGGAATCTTTATCAATGTATTGTTTTTGTAAAATGAAATTACGAAGAAATTTCTCGTCTTCGTCAAGGTCTGGATTATTCCAAATTTGAAGCAATGGCTCCTACATGAACAAAAAAATTTTCAAAAACTAGCAGCAATGGCTAATTCATTTTTAGCAATTCAAATCATGATGAGCAACGAGAAAGGTCAGGCTACGTATATGACACGTGACTAGTTTATCTACAAACCAATTCCGTTTTATCTTTTTCTGATAAATCTTTTTCTTTTAACCATTCAAGGTATTCTTTGTCTTCTGTTTCCTATATTTATGTAGAAATACATGAAGAAACTACGTATGAATTTAAACTTCACTGTCACACCATACCTACGTAACATGAAATTCTAACATGAAGGGTCTATGCCCACTTTTATAACTTGATTAAAAATTATAAGAAAATCTTGCAGATTTTTATTGATATTAACATTCCAGTAAATCAACAATTATGCTTTCAGTAAAAAATTCAACATAATTAATAGGTTATTGAAGATGAAACTTCTCAAATCTGAGAATTTTTTGTTTGATTTCAAGAAAGTTTTTGTCCTGACTGAGAACACTCAGTTCCTTATAAAAACATATCACAGACTCGACAACTACAAAAATCACACGAGAACCATCATTTATTATTTTCCATTCTAAATTTATTGATTACAAAACAAAAAAACCGAGAAAATCACATACATGCCAAATGATATTTTTGTAATGTTTTTTCGAAACACTCAAATAATTATTTACCTTTTCTTGTTTTGGTTTTATCCGTGTCTTTAAAAAATCACTTTTATCTTCATCACCATTGAAAGCATCTTTGAAACTTAAGAACAAATATATTAATATGGTCAACAAAAATTTGCATGTTACATATGTACAATGTCTACTGCACTGTTACGCTATAAAGCTGGACAAAAATTTGCATGTTACATATGTACAATGTCTACTGCACTGTTACACTATAAAGCTGGACGTTACATATGTACAATGTCTACTGCACTGTTACGCTATAAAGCTGGACAAAATTTGCATGTTACATATGAACAATGTCTACTGCACTGTTACACTATAAAGCTGGACGTTACATATGTACAATGTCTACTGCACTGTTACGCTATAAAGTTGGACGTTACATATAAAAAAATATAGATAATGTCTATATGTTGATGCTGTTTTTAAATAAAATGTAAATTGCAAAAGAAATGTGGACAACAAGAAATAAAGTCTATCCTAAATGACAGCAATATGTCCGATGATGGATGTACCAGTTGGTTGACATAAAAACCACAATTGGCAAGTGGCATGACTTGTAAATTCATAAAAATCCATCATTTCATACCTCATTATTTTAAATTTTTCTACAAGGTCAGCACTGTTACTCAAACAATAAATGAAAATGATATCAAGTTACTTTCTATTTCACCTTTTTTTCAACTCTTCTTGTTCTTCAATGTAAGTTAATCCATTCTGCAACATAGACACTGGATAACTATAGGATAACTATAGGAGAACTATAGGATACATATAGGATAACTATAGGATACATATAGGATACATATAGGCAGTGTGCGAATTAACGATGTGCAATGTGCAAATTGCACATCGTTTTAGCTAAAATGAAAACAATTGCACATCACTTTTTCAAACGATGTGCAAAAATCAGCGGTTTTAACGAAAAACACTGTCGTAAATCATATGAATTTGTTCACGTTTAAAAATACTAATTTAGCAATTAGCGCTATATAATAATTAACGTAATATCGATTTGATTATGCCTCTAAAGAAACACTTTTGTCAAAGAATTGAATGAATGAATGAATGAAAATCTTTATTTTGACACACTGGCCTTGTCAACTGGGGTTGATTTCCACAAGGGGCGTGCTTTTGTTCAAAAACAATTACAATTGCAATAGGTTAAATTACAATTGCTTTTGTTCAAATTGCACATCGTTTTTTCTGAACTAATTTGCACACTGCATATAGGACAACTATGAACATAGAGTAACATCAAAGAATGGATGACTGGATAACTTTGGCACAACAATTAAAATAACAGAGTAAAGCTTATGTAAGGATGACAATTAAGATGAGTTAAATAAAACCACCTCTTTATTCTTTTCTTCAAAGCTACAACTTTCCTCAGATTCAGAGAGTTCACTTAAAATGTGCAAATGCATTATTAACCTTTCACTTCAACATTATATGATTGAAATAAAATTTTATTTCAACATACGATCCTTGTTCCAATAATCTTTTCCTTTCATAATCTTTAAGGAACATAGGTTTATCACTTTTTCTTGCTTTTTCTTCATTCAAGATGACTTCTAAGAAAAATGTTATAAACACTTAATTGTAAGCTTTATAAGCTATTGGCAAGTTGACATGATTTCTTTAGGTGATATGTTGTTAATGTTTATAAAACTTTGAACATGTTTTAAATATGCTTGCCATTTGAATAAAATGTTGCATTTTTATCATAGATTTTTGGGTCCTTGTTCTTTATAAGTGCCAAAGTCTTTAGAAAATTCTTTTCTTTTTCAAAATTAAGCTCCTGAAAATCAAAATAACACACATGATCAAACACTCCAATGATGTTAATTGTTATATGTACGTATAAGGAGTATGTAAAATCATATCTGCATCATCAAATGAGTTGCCAGCAGTTGTTCTTGAATTAAACTTGTCAGCAAACATGGGACAAGAGAAATCTCGGCCCAACCAACTCAGCTAAAATTTCCAGTCTCTATTGTTTGATATTTATCGAGATTTTAACACTACATTACTTAACTAAACACTAAGGTTAAAAATTGTATTATTGTTGTTTTTCTTAACCAAACCTTGCAAGCATTGTTAACCTGTTCCTAACTCAGGGATCAAACTACAATAAAATGCAAGAATCAAAAACTTTTAATTGGCCGACCATTTAATTCAAATGCGAAACAAGACCATAACTTCAGATTAAGGTAAATCGTTAACTCAAACTATAGTTTGGTAATTTTTTATGGCTACGATGAAGTAAAACCTCAATGGTTGTGTTATTGGGCCAAGTTGGTTGGGCCGAGATTGTCGTTGGCCGAGTAGACCAAACACCAAATTTAATGTTTCCTTGCACTTGGCAATTTTTTGGTTTCCAATCTGGCAAAGTCTGGCATGTAAACAATCTTTTGTGAGATGTGACATGTTCTCAAGAAGACTAACAATATAAATGGATATTTCGAAATTTAAACTAACAATACCCTTGCATCTTCATCTTCTGACTCACTCGAGCTTTCAGAATTGTCTACAATTTCGCCATATTTGTCCTTTACTACAATTTATCAACGATAATAAAACAAAATAATAAGTTGATGTCAATTCAAAACATTGCCAAAGCGAAAAGAAATATTTCATACACTTATCAAGTTCAGCCCTTTCACTTCTTTTTTGAAAATTTGCGGCGTACTTTTTGTTAATTTTCAATGCACATTTTTCGTATTTCATTTTGTCCGCCATATTAACTATTATATGCCATTACTTCATGTAATAAAAATATCAATCAGAAGATTAATAGTTTAAGAATTCACATTTTAAAAAACACACTTCATTCTTGTTTTAACAACTAGTTTAAGTTTAGAACCAGGAATTTCATCGGTAGAAATGCAGAATATTGAAAGAGGGAGAAATCAATGATCTTGTTAAGCCTATTAAGCCTAGTTTGTCCCAATGATCTCAAATAATGCAACCAATGTATTGCAGGCTCAAACCCTTCAATGGCGGCTTTTTATACATTGTTATACCTTTTCTTGTTTTGTGAAATCTTTGGTATTGGGTTGTTTTTAAAAGGCTTTTTTCCTTTGAAAGAAAACACCACTGGTTTTTCTACAAGTAATTCCAATGAAAATTTAGTTCGTCATAAATTTGATCGTTTGATTGTTGTCTTGGTTGATGCATTGCGAGCAGATTTTGTATTTGAAAATAATTCTTACATGGCTTTTACAAGCAACTTGATAAAAAATGGTGACACCTTTAGGTTGGTAAAATCACTATGACTTCGAAGTTCATAAAGTTAATAATTAAGTGTGCTGATGAGGTTTTGCTAATTAGAACTATAGTAACTAGGTTTTCTCATACATAGTTTGTACGTTGTTGGTTGTAATTTTCTTTATCCAATACACGTCTATTCAATATTTTTATTTTCACTTTCTGTTCATATAGTTTTCGTGCATATTCCAGCCCTCCAACTGTCACGATGCCCCGCATTAAGGTAAAAGAGACAAACTTGGCTGGCTTTTTCCATAAGCAATTGCAGTGCAGAGTGAATGCGTAAATTGTATTAAGTACTTGTGTAATCTAGAAAAGGCAAAATGGCCATTCTTCAGTCATTGTAATGTATCTAGTATTAAATTTTCAATGAAGATATATATTTAGTTTTATTAAGTTAATACAAAAGTGTTGGTTATTGACAAATCATAAATCACTTTTTTTGTTCAAGAACTACACTTCATTAGATTGCATCACAAAAAAACATTAGATTTTTGCTACATGATTACTCTTTAACTATAAAATGTACACTTGTTGATATTTTTACTATTTTTGTGTTTATTATCCACAGGCAATAACAACTGGAACTGTACCTGGTTTCATAGATGTCATTATGAATATTGACTCAAACGAATTGTCTGAAGATAATCTTATTGCACAAACAAAACAGTCAAATAAGAAAGTCATATTTTATGGTGACAACACTTGGATTAAGTTGTTTCCAAATCATTTCAGACGACATGATGGGACAACATCATTTTTTGTGTCTGACTATACAGAGGTAAAGAGAATTGTCTTTGTGTCTGACTATACAGAGGTAAAGAGAATTGTCTTTGATAAGACAAGTTTTAAATAGATGTTCTAGTCATACTTGTTCAAGTGTTTTTCATGAACATGTGGCTCTCCCAGTTACTAAATGGGGGGCATTCATATGTCCATGCTATAATCCATAAAAAGTTTATACAAAATATTGCCCTCCCTCCCTCCCTCTCATATATTAGGCTGCCCATGTCACCATTAAGGACCTGCTTCGTATTTGGATATGGTCTAGATTTCCACGTTATCGTATTATTCAGAAATCTTTAACATAGCACTAAATCATGGTTACTTTTTTGAAGTTCTGCAGTTAAATATGTCGTAGTTTTAGGTGGACGAAAACGTAACTCGACATGTTATACCAGAGTTAAACAAAAAGGATTGGGATGTTATGATCTTACATTATCTTGGACTGGATCATATAGGTCATCTTGCTGGACCAAATAGTCCACTTGTACGTCCAAAACTACGTGAAATGGATGAAATTATACATCGCATTTATGAAACGATAGTGCAACAGGATTTCAAGCGAAATATTTCAACGTTGCTGGTATTATGTGGTGATCATGGTATGAGTGACGGTGGCAGTCATGGAGGATCTTCTTTTGCAGAAACAACCACACCACTTGTGTTTATGAGCTCTCTTTTTGCCCAAGGAAAAGGTACAAAAAGCACGTTTACGTAGATAGTAGCTACATATACGTCGATTAACTGCTTTTTCGCTAATGGTAAAGTCTCTTTAAAGGAAACGTTTACGACGCAACAAAATGGGTTGATCAAATTGACATAACGCCAACATTGGCTCTTCTTCTTGGTCTGTCAATACCAAAGAACAGGTAAAAAAGTTGCATCATTGACAGCAATATTGAGATCCCCGCAATAGATCGAATATTTATTTATCTTGAATTTTTTCCAGTACAAATAGTTGTACAAATATTATAGACGTAACTAGTTGGTTTAATCCATGGTTTAATTACACAAATATCTAGACCCGAGAGCCATCGGAAATTTCCATCTGTAGTGAAACCGAGTTGAATAAATGTTTGAATCAGTCACAATTCAGAAAATACCATTTTGCCATCTACCTGAATTTTGTCTTTTATATTTTAGTTTTGGTATCTTAATCCCTGACCTGTTCAACTACCATTCTGTGAGAGAGCGATTAGAAGCTATACGTATGAACGCTTTACAAATTTCTACAGTTTACATGAGAAACACAAATAATGAGAGCGTTGTTGAGTTAGACCTTGCATTGCGGTTTCATGACGAGTTAATAAAGAAATTTGTTGATAAAAATCTTGAGAGGGACGCTGCAGTTGAGAAAATTGAAAAACTTTACTTCTCTGGAATGAAGAAAATGGCCGAAAAACTAACAAAGTTCATGTCTTCTTACGACTTTTATTCCCTGTATGTTGCAATATCACTGTTACTCCTTTGCTTCATAGGTTCTATATTTCTGCATCTTGAACTGTATCCCAAAATATTGTACGAATTCTTCCAAACTCACTTTTCTTTTCTTTCAATTGCATTCTTTGTATTTACAACTTTAATTTCCTACAGTCATTTTTATCTTTGCACATCTCCAAGACTAGGTAAGGAAACATTTTCTTTTCTACACATTTCACATTATGTCAATCTCCTGTTACAGTGTAAGTGTAAAATGTGATTAGAAATACTTGACGTCTGAATTTTAGTACTTGTATATTTTAAATATATTTTTTATCTTTTCAAGGAACGAGTGAAATATTATGTTCTTCTTCAACTCTTTCGTATTCACTATCCTGGACGTTTATCACCATAACAGTCATGGCGTCACTAAGTTTTCTTTCCATTGTAATCAACATCTATCATCATGGTGTACCAACATGGCACAGAGAATCCTCATATATCCTAAAAGGAACATGTACATTCCTTCTCCTTGGCATATTATTACACAACATAAGTTTGTTGTCTACGAGTTTTATTGAAGAAGAACATCAAACTTGGTATTTTTTAACAACTACCTACCACTCCATCGTATTTTTCAAAATATGTTCGGAAAGATGGAAAATGAACTATCAATTTTGTTCACCAGATAATGTTAAACGACCTACCAATAATACATCTTCAAGCGAAAGCACTGATAAGATTGTCTTACGGAATAATATGAGCAATCTAAAAGTCTGCGATCACACCTCAACTGTTACTATAACGGCATTGTGTGTATTCTTCCTGTTGATTTGCGATAGAACATTACGTAGTTGGAATCAAACAGGAATAAAATGGTCTGAGGAACCTGATATCGAAGATTGGTTAATCAATCCAGAAAGAAACATTGTGTTATCTTTATTAATCATCATTTCTTTAGTCGGGATAACTCTAATCCTGTTTGACAAAACCAGGATCAAGGATGATCCGTATGAATTCATTGCGTTTGTAAGTGAGATCATCAGTGTTTATATATTTCGGGCAACCACTGGCACAATTTCATTTCCTATTGTTGTTGAAAGTCGAAAAACTGGAAAAAATATTGCTAGATTTATCTACTGTTGTGTTATAGTAATGCTATTACGTCGTGTATTTGCTAAAACAAGAGCAGTTAACATTGGTGAATCAATTATCTGCGCATATGTATTATTGATAACTCTACTTTTAAGAACGCATAATATACCAACGGTGCTGATTATGTTACTGCAGGCTCGTATCCATCATCAAGTTGTATGGAGTAGGTGAGTATTTTAAGTTAATGTAGTCTTAAACACATCGTTATCATGACTACAAACATAATCTGCATCGTTCAAAATTTACTTGGGCTAAAGATAGGAAATTCTTTGTTCTTTGGTTTAATAAAGACAACATGTTTTTCATGATTTCTTTAGATGTTTTACAAACCTAGAAGTTATTCTTAGCGCTTATTATATGGGCTGGTTGACTTATTTTGCTCAAGGCAACTCAAACAGCTTAGCGACCGTTGATATTTCAGCTGGATACATAGGCTTAGGAGAAGATTATTGGCCGTTAACTGTTGCTCTTCTAACAACACTGGCCACTTTCTCTGGACCTCTTTTTTGGTTACTTCAAGCGATGACGTATATTTGCCGTCATAGGTAAAAAATAATGTACTTTAAAATATTTCAAATTCTAGGTGGGGACGTTTTTTGTATTGTGGCAATGATAACACGTTAAGAAATTTGGCAAACGACACAGAACTCCACTAATTATAGTAAATCTACCGAAGGACGACTGAATATGAAGGATGTTTGTTATGCCTATGACTAAATGGAATGAAGGATTAAATTTTGTAAAATGTTGCTTTCTGCACACTACATTCATGATATCGGAATTTAATCATTGATAAATCTATTAAGAATTATTTTGGTAAATTATGCGTCCCATCATTGATTCCGAAACAGCTAATTTCTCATTTTCTTTTTAGACTATGGTCGCTTTCAAAGTGTTTAAATGAGATGTGTACAGCTTTGTTGTTTATAAAATCTCTTAATCTCACAGTTTATACAATATTGTCATATATCAATTGTTATCATTTATTTATTTGGAGTGTGTTTGCACCAAAATTACTTTACGAAGCTGTCACAAGTCTAATATTTGCTATTTTTATTTTGGTCCTCTCTCTGTTTTCTCAAATGTGTAAAAAAAGTTAATAAATTAATTAACCAAAGAATTCTCAACAGACATTGCATTTATTATTAATATAAATCTATTACTATCATGAGTTCGGTCGGCCACACAGGATTGTTGTATGTCCGGAACGTAGAAAACTTTCATGCGTAAAATTAAAGTAAATGGTTTGAACCCGGGAGTATCGTTACATGTTTGTAAATGTAGATCGTCCAGGTTGGTATAGTCCTGAGAAGGACTGTTTTTGTTGTTGTTGACTGACGTTTCGACAACCTTAGCGGTAGTCATCTTCAGAGTCAAAAAATTCGTCAGAGTCAAAGAATTCAAAAAATCTTCAGAGTCATTTTTGATCTTACTTTGGAATACCCCATTCTTTGCACCATCTTTGGATCCCTATTTATCAATTGAGTTCCTCGGCCAGGAACACCCTGTTCTTTGCACCATCCTTGGATCCCTAGTTATCAATTGAGTTCCTCGGCCAGGAACCTAAATATTACTCAATAATTAAAATTTTGTTAGGATCGTTAGATGTTCTTAACGCAGGAAGCTTCGTGTGTGAAGGCGGTTAAAAATGACTTTTTTCATCAGTTCAAACAAAAACCCTACCTTAGCTTTTAAAACAACCTAAGATTCCTTAGGTTTTCAGTTTTCACATAAAATCCTAACAAAATTTTAATTATTGAGTAATATTTAGGTTCCTGGCCGAGGAACTCAATTGATAACTAGGGATCCAAGGATGGTGCAAAGAATGGGGTATTCCAAAGTAAGATCAAAAATGACTCTGAAGATTTTTTGAATTCTTTGACTCTGAAGAATTTTTTGACTCTGAAGATGACTACCGCTAAGGTTGTCGAAACGTCAGTCAACAACAACAAAAACAGTCCTTCTCAGGACTATACCAACCTGAACGATCTACATTTACAAACATGTAACGATATTCCCGGGTTCAAACCATTTACTTTATGCGTAAAATTAGTTGAAAACGATAATATAGCCTAGCCGGCCAGCTAGGATCGTTAGATGTTCTTAACGTAGGAAGCTTCGTGTGTAAAGGCATTTAAAAATGACTTTTCTTATCAGCTCAAACAAAAATCCTACCTTAGAACTGTTAAAATAACCTTCTATGAATTGACTAACTACAAAATATCACCACGAAGAAGGTGAATTAAATTCAACACCAAGAGAGTTTACATGAAGTATAATCACCACTAATCACATTACTGCATGGAAATATTGCAAGTTGAATGGAATAGTCACGATTTCATTCAACTATGCCTTTAAAATTAAAATCTCTACATTCTGAAAGATCCTGATTAAAAGTCTTATTTTTAAAAAAGAAATAACAAGAAAATCCACTTTATCGATCACTGTTCACGACACGTCAGATAAAATTGATTTAATACACCCTTAGGTTCGTAAAAAAAACGGAGCTTTAAACTTAGCTAGTAATGCGACAAAAATGTTTTTGTTCTTTTATTAGAAACATAATTATATGTTAATGAATAGTTTCTGATAGTGTTCTTTATTAAATTATCATACACTGTAGTAATTATACTAATGTAATTTCTTTTCAATCGAACAAATTCTCGATATTGTCTTTCCAAAAATAACCCATTCTTGAAATGACCCGGATCCCAGTGTCACTAAGTGACTTGAACGACTCAAAATATTCATTTCAACAATAGCCACAACGCTATGATCCTTCAAAAACGGATTTGATTTATGAGCACCATATCGCTTCGGTTTCAACTTGTTCATTACATATTTTTCATGCAGCTTTTTGACCTTGAGGTTTTTAGGATACAGAGTGTCAGAAGCAAAGTAACACAGGTCCGTCGACAAAAATACGCTCCCAATCTTATACTTTCGTTTTTTATGCATTTTGCAAAGTATATTTTTTATATTTTCCCACCCAATCAATATGGTTTTTACGTTTAAGTAAGAGTTGCAAGTAATAAACAAATCCTACGAACCACACACATTAATCTTTTATATACGTACTCGCTAGCTCATGTTTAGATGATATCATATTATCTAGAAGAACTAATACAAAATTTGTAAATTATTCATTTCTTTGGACATAAACTGTTTTTAAATCAACACTCAATAAGCAGAGAGATATTTTCAGAAGAAGTAAAGACCCTTTAATTGTAATACAACTTGATTTATTGGTTTTGTATTAATGTCAATCATTAAAAGTTAATATGCTTAAGACAAAAAATTATGAACACAACAAAATATCGTACGTAGATGTACTTTTTTGGTCTTTAGATTGTGTATATTCATGGTTTTGTAATTTAAATGATCACATAATCAAGTTGTGACATAAAATAAATCACATTGTTTATTTTTCAAACATCATAACAGCGGTGAAGACATAAATTGTTTATCCATAAATAAATGATATTACTTGAAGTATTAGGATGATACAAATAATCTTTTGTCAGAATGAAAAACTGGCACTGTTGGTCTAAAAAATTTGATTTCCCATGAGAAGTATTCATCTTATTATGACGTAATGTATCATCTTATTATGACGTAATGTACGTAAACGTAAAAATAAAGAAACAACTCGAATATATGATTTCATTTAGCATTGCAAGATTTGCGCGTTAGTGAGATGCATAAACTGTAAGATTTTGTACGTTTTAGTACACAAATACGTCTCTACTTCGGGTAAAATTAAAGTTGAAGTAACATATAACTCAACTCACAAAAAACATCTAAATACCTGAATGATGCCAACAATTACACCAAACAAACCAATTGCACTCCCAAAAATTTCCACAATTAAAATTTTCACAAACAATGCAGCATTCTGTGCATCAGCTAAAGCAGCACCACTACCAATAATACCAACACAAATACCGCATGATAAGTTAGAAAGACCAACAGTCAAACCAGCTCCAAATATCTTGTAAGCTAAACATGAAATTCTTAACGTTAAAATTCTCAACCAAAAATTAAAAAATAGGTTCGCAGAGCGCACAAGCGGCTACCTACAGCAGAACGTTTTATTGGGGAGTTTACGTTAAATACAGGGTTGTATAACCACAGACTTGTATAGTAATTATTAAAAAGAAAAAGAAAGTAAGAAAAAACAAACACATCCTAGTCCCATAGTTTTTTATGAGTAAAAATGAAACGATTCTTCTCTACGTAGAATAACACATACATACGTAGATAACACATACATACGTAGATAACACATACATACGTAGATAACACATACATACGTAAATAACACATACATACGTAGATAACACATAAATACGTAGAATAACACATACATACGTAGATAACACATACATACGTAGATAACACATACATAAGTAGATAACACATACGTACGTAGATAACACATACATACGTAGATAACACATACATACGTAGATAACACATACATACGTAGATAACACATACATACGTAGATAACACATACATACGTAGATAACACATACATACGTAGATAACATACATACGTAGATAACACATACATGCGTGGATAACACATACATACGTAGATAACACATACATACGTAGAATAACACATACATACGTAGAAAACACATACATACGTGAAAACACACATACGTAGATAACACATACATACGTAGATAACACATACATACGTAGATAACACATACATATGTAGAAAACACATACATACGTAGAAAACAATACATACGTAGATAACACATACATACGTGGATAACACATACATACGTAGAATAACACATACATACGTAGAATAACACATACATACGTAGAAAACACATACATACGTAGATAACACATACATACGTAGAATAACACATACATACGTGGATAACACATACATACGTGGATAACACATACATACGTGGATAACACATACATACGTGGATAACACATACATATGGATAACACATACATACGTAGAATAACACATGCATACGTAGATAACACATACATGCGTGAGATAACACATACATACTGGATAACACATACATACGTGGATAACACATACATACGTGGATAAACGCATACATGCGTGGATAACACATACATACGTGGATAACACATGCTGTGGATAACACATACATACGTGGATAACACATACATACGTGGATAACACATGCATACGTGGATAACACATACATACGTGGATAACACATACATATGCGTGGATAACACATACATACGTAGATAACACACATACGTGGATAACACATACATGGATGAAACACATACATACGTGGATAACACATACACGTGGATAACACGTACATACGTGGATAACACATACATACGTGGATAACACATACATACGTGGATAACACATACATGCGTAGATAACACATACATACGTGGATAACACATACATACGTAGATAACACATACATACGTAGATAACACATACTTACGTGGATAACACATACATACGTAGATAACACATACATACGTGGATAACACATACATACGTAGATAACATACATACGTAGATAACACATACATACGTGATAACACATACTTACGTGGATAACACATACATACGTGGATAACATACTTACGTGGATAACACATACATACGTGGATAACACATACACGTGGATAACACACATACGTGGATGCACGTACATGCGTGGATAACACATACATACGTAGATAACACATACATACGTGGATAACACATACACATACGTGGATAACACATACATACGTGGATAACACATACATACGTAGATAACACATACATACGTGGATAACACATACATACGTGGATAACACATACATACGTGGATAACACATGTACATACGTAGGATAACACATACATGCGTGGATAACACATACATACGTGGATAACGTACATGCGTGGATAACACATACATACGTGGATAACACATACATCGTGGATAACACGTACATACGTAGATAACACATACATACGTAGATAACACATACATACGTAGATAACACATACATGCGTGGATATACATACATACGTGGATAACACATACATACGTGGATAAACATGCTTACGTGGATAACACATACATACGTGGATAACACATGCATACGTGGATAACACATACATACGTGGATAACACATACATACGTGGATAACACATACATACGTAGATACATGCATGCGTGGATAACACATACATACGTAGATAACACATACATACGTGGATAACACATACATACGTAGATAACACATACATACGTGGATAACACATACATGCGTGGATAACACATACATACGTGGATAACACATACATGCGTGGATAACACATACATGCGTGGATAACACATACATACGTGGATAACACATACATACGTAGATGTACATACATACGTAGATAACACATACATACGTAGATAACATACCACGTAGATAACATACGTGATAACGCATACCGTAGATAACACATACATACGTAGATAACACATACATACGTAGATAACACATACATACGTAGATAACACATACATACGTGGATAACATACATACGTAGATAACACATACATACGTAGATAACACATACATACGTAGATAACACATACATACGTAGAATAACACATACATACGTAGATAACACATACATACGTAGATAACACATACTTACGTAGATAACACATACATACGTAGATAACACATACATACGTAGATAACACATACATACGTAGATAACACATACGTACGTAGAATAACACATACTTACGTAGATAACACATACTTACGTAGATAACACATACATACGTAGATAACACATACTTACGTTGACGTATTCTTCAGTAACATGAAAACACGAAGCAAGTACATAATATTTTATTGAGAATCTGAAACATTTCATAACTAATTTTTACATCTTGGTATATTAACAAACAAATAGTTCACATACCTGCACCATATAATTCTCGCTTTTTAACTTCATCAATATCTTGTAAACTACCATTCTAAAAATAACAGGAGATTACATGAATATAAATGTCACCAAATACTACATGAGTTAGCACAAAGTCTACTTAGCAATACATGTGAATTTGATAAATTTGAGTATAGCTTTCATTTTTCCACAAAATTTGGGAGAAGATTTTGTGGTACATGAACAACAATATTGGATGATAAAATTACAAATTGCAAGGATTAAATTCTGTCAATCATGTAATGAAATAATGATAAATACTCTAACCATCTTATCATTTGTTCTACATTGCCATTTGTACTGCCAGAGGATGGAATATACGTAGCAATTTAACAGCGCACATCCTTTGGAGTCGTTGTAGTCTTTACAAACCTCACTCATGCATGTTTATACATAATTGAAATTAAAACTATGACTAAAATGGTGAACTTTTTATGTAAAGACTAAATATTTTCCAGGTAATCTAAACAATTTGCTTTCATTAAACCACAAACCTCCACTTTTTGTACCAACACAATAGCCATGATTATGCCATAAATTGCAACTGCCTCACAGAATATAATACTAACAAGATTTCTTGTTTTAATCCTGGGTGCTTTGACTCCTGCCCCAAGAATACTTACACCAGTTGTAAAAATCCCCCTATGAAAACACAAAATAACAAAGCTCACTGACATACACAACTTACTTCAAATTTTTCATTCACCCAAATCACCACCTGCAGTAAAAACTGATTTCAAAGTTTTAAGACCCACACCTTTACTATTTAATACAGTGTTGGGTGCTCCCTGGTAATAGGGGGGACAATAAATTGTTAATAAGATAACAGATCTACGTAATAATAGGGTGTACAATGGATCACTGTTGATATTGCAAATTTATTAATGCATTGTGAAATGCATTATCAAGCTAATTTAAAATATTAAATTTATGCTAATTATTTAGTAGGCTTTTATTCTCAATATATTTATGTTATTTACCAGTTCAATTTATTTGAAAAGAGGTGTTTTCACTAACAGAAAAGCAGCCAAAGATGCACATTGTCTATCACAGTTTCTTTCACAAATAATTTATATAATTACATCTTTTTGAAGATTTTGCTTACCTAAAGATGCTTGAACTGTACTACATATTTATAACTATAGTTTTGAAAGTTTTAACTTTAATTTCAATACTGATTTTCAAGCAATGCTTGGTATATATACCAGATTGATAGATCCAGTACTATATTAACAAACCTCAGCTATTGTTGCTATTGATACTCCATGGCATATCTCAAATTATGTTCAACAACTGTTCATTTTAATATATCATTCACAATTTAGTACACTAACAAGTAATTTAGCCAATCATAGGTAAAGTTTCATAGATATAATGCAAGTAATGCAATTTTGCTACCATCAGTTTAAACCTTGGACATTAAATGATGAACAAGGTAAAATAATTCTCACTATACCATGCAGCACCAACAACGGAAAGTGAAACAGCCAATCCAGAGCCAATACAAGCCCACATGAATGGTGAAGAAGATGAAAGAACCCTAAGAAGTTCAAGAAAAAATAATCACAACACTTGAGTTAAAATCAAAAATTACCAAATATTCTATTGAAGTACAAGGATTTGAGACTGGAAAATTTGTAAGCTTCCTACCTGAGATCAAAATTTTAAAGAAATTTAGGATATGTGACTATTGTTTTTGAATGGCCGAAATGCAAATGTTGCATTTGCCTGTAATATGATATTTTAGTTTTTTCCTAACAATTACGTACCAATACGAAGGTTTTAGCACCATACTTGCCAAAAATATCACATTTTTTAAAATTTGCAAAATTTTCATTGTTTTCAATCATAATAAGACGTATCAATTAAACAGTTTATTTTGTGAAATCCGTCTAACGAATTAATGAAGGTACGTACGTATCAGACGAGACTACGAAGAAATATCACAAATCGTCAGTAACATAGATAAATTATCTGTCAAATGACATATATACATACCATCCAATATCAAAACGTCCTCCCTGACCAGTCAAAACATAATACAAACCTAGGAGGAAAAATTTACAAAATGATTTGATAAATCTGCACTTTTCAATTTTCATCATCTAGAACTCGACACTAACCAACGGCTGTAATTATAAATGTTGCTAGATATGAGACATATAAATGGTACGATAAACTGCTTGATGTTCCATAAGCCATTATTAATAAAAAGAAAATTCCAAACTACTTTTCACAAAATCTACTGAGGTTGACATTGACTTTCCACCATCTTGAACTTAATTGTGATCATTGTCACATGACCACCGGGATTTGTGCGTGGTAAAACCACGCGTTGCAGGCATATCACGCGAGGTACGTGCAAAATGGCAAATCGGATACATTTCTTTGGAGTATGTTTTTTCTTACTTCCGTGTAGTATTTAAGAAAAAATACTATTTTTGTAAAGCAAATATATAGAAAATTACCTTTTTATATCTTACACAAGTTGTGGCAGCTTTCGTAAGATATAAAAAGGTAATTTTCATAAAGATTCACGTGGACTCTAGGCCAACTAATTTTCAAGAAGAGCAGTAGTTTGAATCGCGTATTGATGCGTATAGGTTTTTGAAATATCTTCTGCCATGGCTAAATTTAGATACAAACAACCTATATTACCTTTAATGCAAACTGCAAGTCTGTTAGAGTTTTTGGTTAAAATAGTGGACGTAGTGTTTGTTGCGAAGTAAATTGAGTCAATTCAATTAACAATTAATTTATTCTGAACAAATTAAATAAATGGTTTCAACTGATGGTTATATATGGTCGTCAAATGTTCGTTTTTTAACTTGAGTTTTGATTTCTTTAAGCTAAACTTTAATTGTTTTTGTTTGTTTATGTTTCGTTATGTGTAATTAGATTTCCTTTAATGACTCTGATGAATATTGCTATATCTGAACAGAGAATTTGTTATTCTTCAATGTCAACAATATCAGGCCTTTTATTTTTGTTAGGACGGTTCAGCAAAATATTGGTTGACAGGGGGAAGTATTTAAAGACCAGTTGAGATTGCGTAGCAATATACGTATTATAAAAATTGCGGATTTCAAATGATCTTTGTCATTTATCTATGGCTTAAACATATACTTATATATACGTTAACACATTTTTATAAAAAAGTTTCACACAGTACAAATTTGTTCATCTTATTTTAAAGTACTTGCTTATTTATTCCTGGTTTCTCAACGTGCGAACAAGCACGATTTTGCTTAAAATTATTCAATGTTTGGCGGCAACGCAGTTTTCTACACAAATATAGGTAGAATTAATACAATTTGTTACCTTAGCTACACCATTTGATCAAATTTGTTGAAACGAAAGCTTCCTAACAATAAGATTAGACCTGCAACGGAAACCGCCCCGCTCTTGACACAAGTTATATAACTACATGTCCTTGTTTAGTATACTACAATTATTAATCAGCATTTTTTAGTCGAAACTAAGGAATTGTCTCATTCCTAAGTTGTCTTATACTTTCATGCAACACCATAAGACAATTTTCGTGACATTTCTAAATCATCTTCAACGTTTTGTATGTCTCCTAGTGTTATGAAAATTAGATGTTATGGCTTGTAATTTATTCAGAATTATAATATGAGGAAATTGTACACGGCAGGGTGTTTCACATTATTTTAATATTTATCTTCACAATAGGCGACAGGAACAGGCAACCAACGCAACTTTCCTGTCGTCAACCCATTAATTAAGGAAGCACGTATCTTTAAAAAAGTGATCAAAACCGACTGTCTAACACTCTTACACAGTATATCAGGGTGTCAAGAAGGGAAAACGAGTCTCGTGAATTATAAAACTGGAAGGATTTCAAAAGATAGAAAAGTTAAAAGAGGACTGTGCTTAAGTAAGAGGTAACAGAAATAAATGATTAATTAATGAAAAACCAGATGAAGGTTTAATTTATTGAAATATGAATAGAGACATGGTCTTATTATTTACATTTAATGAAAGTGCGTTTTTACGAGCTATAAAATTTGATGTGAAATTAGCTATAAGCCTATAAAACAGGTGCTGCTCTTTATGCTATAAAACTTTCTGTTAATAAATTTTTATCTTAAATAAATCTTTCCATATGATGTCAGACTCATTCAATAAATCACAAATAACTTGACAGAATGGCCACAGCTTGATTCTTAACGTTGTTTATGCAACAAATTAATTAAAAAGTTTTCTTCGATGAACAGTATTAGCTAAAAGAAAATTTTTCAAGCATTTTGTAAGTACTTTTTAGCTTTGACGACATGGCTATATCTTCCACGTATGTCATTAATGTAATAAAAGAAATTAACTTTTGAGTTTTGGAGTATTTACATTGGAGAAATTTTGATTGTTGTATTTATATAGATGAATAAGTTGAATGAACAAAGTAATTTCAAATTTAAAACAATAATTTCTTGAAAATGGCAAATAATCAATGGCGCCTGAGTTTTGTCTTTAGTTTTGTCTTTTTTTACGTGGTTTCCTTGTTTCTTCACGTTTCAAAGTGTTTTCTTGCCAGTATTTTGCGTTTTGTGCCGTGATGTATGGATCATAAAACACTGGAATGATAATTGACCCAAAGCAACATAATGAGTATATTAATAGCACCAACATTATGGCATCATTAGCACGTAACAATGCTATTTTAAAATGAAGCTTGTTATCTATAAGTTGAGATAAGTAAATGAGAGTTTTTATGAAGGCAAAAGTTTAGCAAATAACAGAACCAAATACCAAACAAAAAAGCTTTATTTTCGATAAAAAATGAAGTTATTAGAATCGAACTTATTTCTGATTCCTCTTCAAAGTTATATAATTCTTACTGGATGGATACTTTTTAACCAATTAAATTAGTTCAAAAACAATACTGATAATTTCCTGTGTTAATAAAAACTCTTTGTGTAGCGTTGCACGCTGTAACTATAACAAAGATTTTGACATCCTAAATTGCAAACTGAAAGTATCATAAACTATCTTATTTTAGAAAAGTATTATAAAAATTTGTCATAAAAATGTCTGTGAGTCATGTAAGAAAAACAAACACTTAGCATTTATCATAGACAACAAGAGTTAATGTATTTATAATTATTTATGTTATATAACTTATATATTGATGCCGAATATGGGAATTTGAGAAGGACATTCGATGTTAAACAACGTTATAATTGCATATAATTAACATAAAGTGAAGAGTAAAAAATATATTACAGTTTATTTTTTTATCTTTATCAAAAGTCGCAGAAAGAAAATGGAGAACAACCTAGCTGTTAGCACTGTCGCCATTCCAATGGATAGTTATGACCGCCGACCTTCAGCATGGTTCAGGGAAAGTTTTGGATTATTGGGAAAATATGGAAAAATTTCTAAAGAACAATTTGTTAGAGCGTCTTGTGATATAGGGGTAGGTATATAAATGTGAGACAAGATATTCATGAAAAATTGTAAAATCCTATTTAGTCAATGAAAAAGCATTTTTCTTATTTTTAACAAAGTACGATGGCATAACACATTTACATAATTTTTCAATAGGATTTAAGCTCAAAGTTGTATGGCATGTTTGATCCAAAAAATGTTGGATATGTACAAGTTCAAGAAGTTGTTGGTTCTTTTAGATTGTTATATCTGTAAGTATCTACATACGGGCCCAGGCACGCTCAGTTTTCACATAACATATTAGAGATGCAGGTATATTTGATAAAACAATATGTCGGATTTTCTGCTTGACAACATACTAAATACGCGCATGAACCAGGGGCGAGGAACATTGATAATCGGGGGGGGCTATATTCATATATTCATATCTTATAATCCGTAAACACAATTGATTTCAATGGAAACTAATAAAGTGAAGCATGCATATATGAATAATAGCCCCCTCCCCAACTATCAATGTTCCACCGCCCTTGGCTTGAACTATTGAGTTGTGACTAAATCTTTATATCAGTGACGATCACTTAAGTTAGTTAGCACGCCTTGGTTGTTTCTAATAACTCAAATACATAACATACTAATTGTAACTTCAGGTGAAACTAATTTTTCTGCCTCAATTTACCCCGCAGACGGAGCAAAACTGGTAATGGAAAAGCAAACACAAAATCATTCATTTGGTTAAGGAATAGTGTGGAGTATCTAGCAGATTCGAATGGCAATATTCCATCTGAAAAACTAAAAGAAGAAATGACGAAAGCAAAAGTACGTAGAATAAGACAAAAGCAAGTCAGCAAAATCGCAATCTTGCTGAGTTGAAGCAACATCTGCGAAAATTCGAAAGATTTTTTTGATTTTTTACGAGTTTTTTTTCAAATATTCTTCTTTGTTTTTTAGTTTATGGAGAATTTTTTTAAGCTTTTGGATGTTAATAATGAGGGCGAAATTAGTTTGAGCCAAATTGTTGCAGCAATCGACAGAATTGAATGGTATAAAATAAGTGTGATATTTTTTCTGTGTTCCAGTTAAAACGTTGTCATGCAGTCATTTTTATTTTAATTTTTTTAAATTACGTAGCTCCTCGACAGATTCCAAGTGGTATGAATGGATCGAAGAAAAATTTTCAGTGGACAGCAATGAATCACGTTTAATCACTCTAAAGCAATTTAAGAAAGGACTTCACATTGAAAAGGTACATAAAATGAAATAGCCATTTTGAGAAATTTTATTATCTGTTATAGAAATGTGCGGTTCAAAACTAGAATCTGTTATTCTGGCAATGTAAATTTCTGATTTTTCTATTTTCTAGAGTTTTTTTGCCGAACGATTTTTCCATTTGTTTAAAACGGACTTAGTTGAGGAGGCAGATTCAATTTCAATGAAAGATTTGTGCCAGGGACTAGAAATGTTAACGAATGGAAGTCAAATAGAAAAGTTGAAGTTTTTATTTAAAGTTTATGATATTGATGGTGAGTTTTTAGTTCGTAAAAACATTGAAAAAAATATCGGCAGTTTCATGAAAGGAGATGCAGTTTTTGTAATGACTTACAATACCTGATAAAAACGATAATATTTTTATAGGCAATGGTAAGCTTGATCGGAATGAAATGAAAACAGTTCTGGAATCATGTGTTGAAGAAAGTTCTTTAAGCATGGATCAGCAACAAGTTGAAGATCTAACAGACGTTTTGTTTGAAGAGTCTGACAAAGAAGGAAAAGGATTTATTACATTTGATGAGCTGCAAAGTTTTCTTGATAAATTTCCAGGAATTGCCGAAAACCTGACCATCAGGTCTGTTTTTTAAATTAGATTGCTTTAAGCATTTCCCAATTACCAATCATATTAATTATAAATTTTTTTAAATTTAAAGTGCTGGTAAATGGTTGACCCCACCTCAAAAGTCAAAGAAGAAAACAGTCTCAAGTTATATTCCAAAATATTTTACTTGGAACTACATTAGCAACAACCCGGAACGCGTGGGTTTTATTACTTTTTATCTTCTTATTAACGCTGCCCTTATGGTATGGGTTGGCATTGAAAGAGCACCAATGGGAGTATTTGTTGTTTTGGCCAGAATCCATGGCATGTGTTTGAATCTTAACTGCACATTTATTTTTGTGCTCATGTTAAAAATGAGCTTGACTTGGCTAAGATCAACGTCGTTGAGGAAAATACTGCCGATAGATGATCATATAATGTTTCATAAACTCGTTGGTCTCTTTATTATCTATCTCAGTTTTGGTCATACATTGGGTCATGTTGGCTTTTACAGTAAGCATAAATCTCATATTTTCAATTGTCATTTTAACTTCAAATAAAAAACTGAAACACATGGAATGATATAAAATATAGAAAGAATTGCAGTGATGAAAATTGTATCCCATAAACTGATAAACAAGACATTTATATTGATTTTTGTTATTGTTAGTTGACACACCAGGAATGAAAGATAACAATGCAACATTAGCTGTTTGGGAATATCTTTTTACAACACGAGGAAAGCAAGGATGGTTTGAAAACCTTGCTGGAATCACAGGAGTTATTTTAATACTTATACTCGTCATTATGGGGATTTTTTCTTTGCCATTTGTTCGAAGGAGTGGACATTTTGAGGTGAATAACTAAAAAGGTTCTTTAGTCTAAATTCATGAGCAAGATTGTAAACTTTTGACAGTTATAGTATAGTCATAACAACGTGTGAAGACTTTGTTATCAACTTTTTGTTTTATTTCATGTTTCTGGATATGGCCATCACGAAAACACTTTAATTTTTTTCAGATATTTTACTGGACTCATCATCTTTTCATCGCATTCTGGATATTAATTATACTTCACGCTCCAAATTTCTGGAAATGGATTATTGTTCCAGGAATCCTTTATATAGTCGAAAGAATAATTCGTCTACGATGGTTCAACCTCGCAAGATATGGACGAACGTTTATTGAAGAAGGAATCACTTTACCATCTAAGGTGGATGAACGATAAACAATTTGGATGAATACATAAAGTTTCTTGCATAAATTTTCCGTAATCTGGATACACAATATTTAAGAAGAAAACAATCGCAAACTTCATTTTTTTTTTGTCTTAGGTAACACATCTTGTAATCACAAGACCTCCAAACTTTAACTTCAAACCAGGAGATTATGTTCATATCAATATTCCAGAAATTGCTAGTAATGAATGGCATCCATTTACAATAAGCAGTTCTCCAGAACAAGAAGACGTTTTATGGGTACATGTGAGAGGTGTTGGTACATGGACCAAAAAGTTGTATGACTACTATGAAAAAGAAATTGACAATGAAGAACAAAATGAAGGTAAAAAAAGGTCAACCATCAGACGAGAAAGAACTCATCGGGCAAAAGATCGTGATAGGTAATGTGTGATATTCTTTTCTTGTTAAACTGCAACTTTTTAAGAAATGTATTTTTTCTTTTTAGATATAAAGAAGACATTGGTGAAGACAATGATGGAGTTGTATCGGAAAACAATGATAATAATGAGATAAAAGAATCGGAGAACACAATGACAGTTAGACGTCGCAAGTCACCTTCACAAAATCGAAAGAAATTGAGAGTTAGTATTTATTAAACTATTATCATATAACCTTTTGACAGACATATCTAAAC
This sequence comes from Xenia sp. Carnegie-2017, assembly GCF_021976095.1. Lineage (NCBI taxonomy): Eukaryota > Metazoa > Cnidaria > Anthozoa > Malacalcyonacea > Xeniidae > Xenia > Xenia sp. Carnegie-2017. Next base: position 8,576,121 of record NW_025813482.1, on the reverse strand, counting down.
AGTTGAAGAGAAATTTTATAACCTCTTCCTCTCTGCTAACAATAACAAATTTCATCCTTCAGATTTATGTCGACGGGCCGTATGGAGCACCCTCAGTTCATATCTTTGAAGCTGAGCATGCAGTATTGATTGCCGGCGGTATCGGTGTTACACCATTTGCTTCCATTCTTCAAAGTATAATGAAGAAAGTTCAAAGTGCAACTAACGATTGTCCACTTTGTCACCATAAATGGGTTGGAGCAATGCCTCAAGGATTGCAAAAACTTAGAAAGGTTAGTTAATGAAGATCTAGTTGATTAAAGAATGAAGTATTTGTTTTAATGTGGCATATTGACAAAAACAAACAAAAACAAAAACAAAAACAATAATTTGCTTCTTCACTATGTAGTTTTTATTTCACTGATTAATGTCATGTTTAGGTTGATTTCTACTGGATAAATCGTTGCCAGCGCTCATTTGAATGGTTTCTTAGTTTAATGAATGAAATAGAAGTTCAACAATGCTGTCAAGGTTTGAAGAAAAATTTCATCGACATGCACATACACATGACGTCAGCTTTAAAAAAAGATGATATGAAAGGACTGGGTCTACAGTTAGCATTAGATTTAATTCATGAAAAGAATTCTGTGGATATGATTACTGGCTTGAGAACGAAAACATCACCAGGAAGGCCTAACTGGGATAAGGTAACGATAAATTATAAAAATCTAATTCTTAATGCATTATTATATATAACCTTTTTCTGAGAAATAAATGAAAAACTTTTAGCTAATTATCTGTTTTGTTATAGGAATTCGAAAGGCTTTACAATGAAAAACAAGGCAAAGTAACTGTGTTTTTTTGCGGTGCACCAGTCATGGGCAAAGTGATCAAAGTTTACTGCAGAAAATATGGATTTGGGTTTCGAAAAGAAAATTTCTAATTCCAAATCGCGATGTTACCAACAATATTTACTCGTAAATGAAAAACAGCATAACAAAAATTCAGTCTCTGGTAGAAAACATACGATAATTTCTGATATAAATTCATTGACAGTAAAAGAAATATAGCAAATGACATTTGTATAACAAATGAAATTGTAAGAAAACCTACGATATGAATCATAACAGTCATAGTTAAATGTATATAGGTTTGTCTGTAAATTAATTTAAAGAAAAGCATTAATTGCTGATATACAAACATAGCACAAATAAATAGGAAAGACAGCATGGTCAAATAGTACGTATTTACTATACATATTTCTAGCCAAAGAATATACTGTAGTATTGTATACAAAGAAAAACACTTGGTGTAGCAACTTTAGAAACATTTTTCATACGATATATTCAACGTTCAACTTTTTCCAACTGACACTTTTATGAAATATAATAGAAAACATCATCTTGTAAACTAAAAATCTTGATTGTTTGAAGTATGTTTAGAGTATTTATGTTTTTCATGCATGAATTATTGACATGTATAGTTTTTACAGCAAGTTTTGGGACAAAAGAGCATTCGCAGTACGTTTCACAATGAAATATTTCAAGACAAAAATATTAAATTCCAAGAGAATAAAAACGCCATACATATGTCATGTTGCAGAAAGTAATTCATGGTGGATTCTCTGTCTATCGTAAAAAATTGAAATTTCCTAAGCACGGTAAACGTGTAGTACCGCAAGTTTTTTTATTTGATGCAATCAATGTTTTAAAAGAGACGTTTCTTCTAGCTGATTTTTAATCCTTTTCACATTACCACTACATTTTTCACAGCCAAACGTATATTTTCATGAAATAGCGAGAAACTTGCCAAGCGGGAAACGGATTCGTATTAGAGAAACAACTTTATACATTTTTCCTTATAAATATGAGTATATTTTTTCCTGTTCATCACACCTAACTCACTGTAATCTAACACTAACAGGTACTCTCCCAATATGCAAATCTTTGTATATATATAAAAACACACATGGACCATTTTAACTACTAGTCTGATGATGTCTTGTGTTAAGACGAAACGTTACTGTCATTAAACTTTATAAAATAAACACAATGAAACGCGTGCGCTGATTGGTCTAGAGCTGTGTTTGCATTAGCCTGTGCAAAACACATCTGAGCTCAACCAATCAAATCAATTAAAACAATCAATCAGTCAAAGAGAATATGTATCTCGAGCATATGCAACCCTCGACCTTCGGTCTCAGGCTTGCACTGATCAGCTCTAGAGTTCTCCCAAAAGTCTCCTCGGCTTGCATAAGCCTGTGCAAACACAGTAAACATCTTTTATTTCTTAAATAATTCTTTAAAAATGGCTATAATTAGAATTTTATGTTGCGCAATTGTTTTTCAAAAAAGAGATATACTTGGAACAAGGCATACTTCGTGGGCACTAAATCACGTTCTAGACTCGACGGCAATTTTTTCTTGACACGACTTTAATATAAATGTGAATTTCATTCACATTATCAATACTTAAATATTTTAACTAATGACAACTGTAACATTGATTTTAACCTGTTGATACCAACAACTAACAATTTTATTATTTTTACAGGAGAACGAGCTTGTTCATTCTCCATGCATTAAACTCTTTCCCCGATTTAGGTTTTCTCAATCTAAGAAAAGTTGAAATTTTTAAAAGACATGCAAGTACTAATTTTTGTGTACTCACGTCGTTCAACTTGCTTTCCTTAATCTCGAACATCACAAAAATATGGAAAGATATTTAATTATTTTTAAACAATCCAGGAAACCAATATAAACGGTCTTTACACTCTTGATCATCAATCCAAATCATTCCTTCTTGAATCATGTGTTCCTAAATAACAATATGTGTTCCAAAATAAGCTGTGTTTCTAAATATCAAGTTGTTTCAAAATAAAATATGTGTTCCACCGCAAGCTTGACATTTATTACTCATCAAAACAGCTAATACAGGTAATATTGCATCGGCTTAGCGTCCTTGTACCTTAGAGAAGCCTAAACACAAACAGTCTTGATTATAAATATACATACTGTATGTCTATAGTGCTCCATGCGGATGGGTAGGTGGGACTCAAGTCAAACTGGATGCAACAACAAAATGATCTTAATATAACCTACACCACGCGCCACAATGATTCACAATTGGGCTCCCAAGGGTGTGTGAGAAAATATTTTCCGCCTTTTCGTTCCTCAGTCGGCAGGAAATACTTCACAATCAAATAAAAACAAAATTTCCACTCACCAACACATGTTCAGCACGTTTAATTTCCCATCCTAAAGTATTCGTTATTAAAGATAACGAAATGTTGGAAGTTTCCTGTAGAAGAGTTTATTCATTGTTAAATTAAAACTTTGAACCATTGTTTTCCCCACCATATAACACTGTATAAAACATTGTTCCATATCCTACAACACTGTGTAAAACATTGTTCCATATCCTACAACACTGTGTAAAACATTGTTCCATATCCTACAACACTGTGTAAAACATTGTTCCATATCCTACAACATTGTGTAAAACATTGTTCCACATCCTACAACACTGTGTAAAACATTGTTCCACATCCTACAACACTGTGTAAAACATTGTTCCATATCCTACAACACTGTGTAAAACATTGTTCCATATCCTACAACATTGTGTAAAACATTGTTCCATATCCTACAACACTGTGTAAAACATTGTTCCATATCCTACAACACTGTGTAAAACATTGTTCCATATCCTACAACACTGTGTAAAACATTGTTCCATATCCTACAACATTGTGTAAAACATTGTTCCACATCCTACAACACTGTGTAAAACATTGTTCCACATCCTACAACACTGTGTAAAACATTGTTCCATATCCTACAACACTGTGTAAAACATTGTTCCATATCCTACAACACTGTGTAAAACATTGTTCCATATCCTACAACATTGTGTAAAACATTGTTCCATATCCTACAACACTGTGTAAAACATTGTTCCATATCCTACAACATTGTGTAAAACATTGTTCCACATCCTACAACACTGTGTAAAACATTGTTCCACATCCTACAACACTGTGTAAAACATTGTTCCATATCCTACAACACTGTGTAAAACATTGTTCCATATCCTACAACACTGTGTAAAACATTGTTCCATATCCTACAACACTGTGTAAAACATTGTTCCATATCCTACAACACTGTGTAAAACATTGTTCCATATCCTACAACATTGTGTAAAACATTGTTCCATATCCTACAACACTGTGTAAAACATTGTTCCACATCCTACAACACTGTGTAAAACATTGTTCCACATCCTACAACACTGTGTAAAACATTGTTCCATATCCTACAACATTGTGTAAAACATTGTTCCATATCCTACAACACTGTGTAAAACATTGTTCCATATCCTACAACACTGTGTAAAACATTGTTCCATATCCTACAACACTGTGTAAAACATTGTTCCATATCCTACAACACTGTGTAAAACATTGTTCCATATCCTACAACACTGTGTAAAACATTGTTCCATATCCTACAACACTGTGTAAAACATTGTTCCATATCCTACAACACTGTGTAAAACATTGTTCCATATCCTACAACATTGTGTAAAACATTGTTCCATATCCTACAACACTGTGTAAAACATTGTTCCACATCCTACAACACTGTGTAAAACATTGTTCCATATCCTACAACATTGTGTAAAACATTGTTCCATATCCTACAACACTGTGTAAAACATTGTTCCACATCCTACAACACTGTGTAAAACATTGTTCCATATCCTACAACATTGTGTAAAACATTGTTCCATATCCTACAACACTGTGTAAAACATTGTTCCACATCCTACAACACTGTGTAAAACATTGTTCCATATCCTACAACATTGTGTAAAACATTGTTCCATATCCTACAACACTGTGTAAAACATTGTTCCATATCCTACAACACTGTGTAAAACATTGTTCCATATCCTACAACATTGTGTAAAACATTGTTCCATATCCTACAACACTGTGTAAAACATTGTTCCATATCCTACAACATTGTGTAAAACATTGTTCCATATCCTACAACACTGTGTAAAACATTGTTCCATATCCTACAACACTGTGTAAAACATTGTTCCATATCCTACAACACTGTGTAAAACATTGTTCCATCCTACAACACTGTGTAAAACATTGTTCCATATCCTACAACACTGTGTAAAACATTGTTCCATATCCTACAACATTGTGTAAAACATTGTTCCATATCCTACAACATTGTAAAACATTGTTCCATATCCTACAACACTGTGTAAAACATTGTTCCACATCCTACAACACTGTGTAAAACATTGTTCCATATCCTACAACACTGTGTAAAACATTGTTCCATATCCTACAACATTGTGTAAAACATTGTTCCATATCCTACAACACTGTGTAAAACATTGTTCCATATCCTACAACACTGTGTAAAACATTGTTCCATATCCTACAACATTGTGTAAAACATTGTTCCATATCCTACAACACTGTGTAAAACATTGTTCCATATCCTACAACACTGTGTAAAACATTGTTCCATATCCTACAACACTGTGTAAAACATTGTTCCACATCCTACAACATTGTGTAAAACATTGTTCCCATTGTCCACATTTGTGTAAACATTGTTCCAAACATTGTGTAAAACATTGTTCCATATCCTACAACACTGTGTAAAACATTGTTCCATATCCTACAACACTGTGTAAAACATTGTTCCACATCCTACAACATTGTGTAAAACATTGTTCCACATCCTACAACATTGTGTAAAACATTGTTCCATATCCTACAACACTGTGTAAAACATTGTTCCATATCCTACAACATTGTGTAAAACATTGTTCCATATCCTACAACACTGTGTAAAACATTGTTCCACATCCTACAACACTGTGTAAAACATTGTTCCATATCCTACAACATTGTGTAAAACATTGTTCCATATCCTACAACATTGTGTAAAACATTGTTCCACATCCTACAACACTGTGTAAAACATTGTTCCATATCCTACAACACTGTGTAAAACATTGTTCCATATCCTACAACACTGTGTAAAACATTGTTCCATCCCAACACTGTGTAAAACATTGTTCCACATCCTACAACACTGTGTAAAACATTGTTCCATATCCTACAACACTGTGTAAAACATTGTTCCATATCCTACAACACTGTGTAAAACATTGTTCCATATCCTACAACACTGTGTAAAACATTGTTCCACATCCTACAACACTGTGTAAAACATTGTTCCACATCCTACAACACTGTGTAAAACATTGTTCCATATCCTACAACACTGTGTAAAACATTGTTCCATATCCTACAACACTGTGTAAAACATTGTTCCACATCCTACAACACTGTGTAAAACATTGTTCCATATCCTACAACACTGTGTAAAACATTGTTCCATATCCTACAACACTGTGTAAAACATTGCTCCACATCCTACAACACTGTGTAAAACATTGTTCCATATCCTACAACACTGTATAAAACATTGTTCCATATCCTACAACATTGTGTAAAACATTGTTCCACATCCTACAACACTGTGTAAAACATTGTTCCACATCCTACAACACTGTGTAAAACATTGTTCCATATCCTACAACACTGTGTAAAACATTGTTCCATATCCTACAACACTGTGTAAAACATTGTTCCATATCCTACAACACTGTGTAAAACACTGTTCCATATCCTACAACACTGTGTAAAACATTGTTCCATATCCTACAACACTGTGTAAAACAGTCTTCCATATCCTACAACACTGTGTAAAACATTGTTCCACATCCTACAACACTGTGTAAAACATTGTTCCATATCCTACAACACTGTGTAAAACATTGTTCCATATCCTACAACATTGTGTAAAACATTGTTCCACATCCTACAACACTGTGTAAAACATTGTTCCACATCCTACAACACTGTGTAAAACATTGTTCCATATCCTACAACACTGTGTAAAACATTGTTCCATATCCTACAACACTGTGTAAAACATTGTTCCATATCCTACAACACTGTGTAAAACATTGTTCCACATCCTACAACACTGTGTAAAACATTGTTCCACATCCTACAACACTGTGTAAAACATTGTTCCACATCCTACAACACTGTGTAAAACATTGTTCCATATCCTACAACATTGTGTAAAACATTGTTCCATATCCTACAACACTGTGTAAAACATTGTTCCATATCCTACAACACTGTGTAAAACATTGTTCCACATCCTACAACACTGTGTAAAACATTGTTCCATATCCTACAACACTGTGTAAAACATTGTTCCATATCCTACAACATTGTGTAAAACATTGTTCCATATCCTACAACACTGTGTAAAACATTGTTCCATATCCTACAACACTGTGTAAAACATTGTTCCATATCCTACAACACTGTGTAAAACATTGTTCCATATCCTACAACACTGTGTAAAACATTGTTCCATATCCTACAACACTGTGTAAAACATTGTTCCACATCCTACAACACTGTGTAAAACATTGTTCCACATCCTACAACACTGTGTAAAACATTGTTCCATATCCTACAACACTGTGTAAAACATTGTTCCACATCCTAAAACACTGTGTAAAACATTGTTCCATATCCTACAACACTGTGTAAAACATTGTTCCACATCCTACAACATTGTGTAAAACATTGTTCCATATCCTTGAGTTGAAATATGAAAATGCTTCAATTTCTATACTCACATTTACGAAAGTAAATGTTAATAATTTTTATCAGACCTTTACGTAATTTTTCCATTTGAATGATTAAAAGAGCTATGCTGCCTTTTTTTATTAATTGAATAAGAGAAAAAATCATTGTAGAACGAAGTAAACACAAAATAAAATAACTAGCCAATTGCTAGACTTATTCTGGATTTACAAAAAAAATACCCTCTCAACGCATGCGCATTAATTTCAGCTTTCCCAATCTTTTGCCCACCTGAACACGTGAGGGCAACTTGAAAGCCCAACAATATATATTATAGACATAGAAATAGTATTTACCTGTGACAGTTCTAATACAGTGGTATGATCCATATTTAATTCACCAGGCACAGATTGGACAATACGATTCTGTCCAACAGGTATAATTTGAAAACCACTTCCTAATGTATGAAGCTTTTTTATGGCCCGTGCCAAATCATCTCTTAAAAGTAAATAATGAATCCTGTAAGTCCGTCGACCTGTCATGTAAGTACATGATGAAAAAACTGCTGGACAAAAAATTCATACAACCTACATGACGTAGATTTGATGAGATAAATTTCTATTCAAAAGAAATTTACTCACACAGTAACATCTTGTCTGGATTTTCCTCCTCCTTTTAACAATAAACGATGTAGTTCATCAAGAGGCAAAAGACCTGAAGAAACAAACAAATTCTGTCGTAATCTCCTTGACAATAAAACAAAAAAATTCTGTTCTACTTACCTCCATTTCTTGTTCGTGTTGCCATACATATTTCAATTGCTTGAATACCAAGCTACAGAAGAAAATAACAGAATTTCACATTATCAATAAGACAGAGATTAATATAGTCGGCTGAACGAATATAAGAATCAAGTAAATGGTTTGAACCCGGGAGTATCGTTATATGTTTGTAAATGTCGATCGTCCAGGTTGGTATAGTCCTGAGAAGGACTGTTTTTGTTGTTGTTGACTGACGTTTCGACAACCTTAGCGGTAGTCATCTTTATCTTCATCTTTTGACTCTGAAGATGACTACCGCTAAGGTTGTCAAAACGTCAGTCAACGACAACAAAAACAGTCCTTCTCAGGACTATACCAACCTGGACGATCTACAATTACAAACATGAATATAAGAGTCACTAAAGTAATGACAAGTTAAATATGATTTACCTCATAGTAGAAATCGCCGACTCCTAACATTTCTGCCCAAAATCCTTTGCTAGCTAAATGAATATACATGAAATAATAAACGCAACAGTTCATGGGTCTTACGTAAAAACGCTTTATCGTTGGAGATAGAAAATTCATTGTTTTTATTGCAAACTATTAGTAAATACGTTCTTGATAAAACTTTAACTTTGATCAAATCTTGGAAACTTACATGCTAATGGATCAACTCCAATCCTAGCACACATTTGTTGAAAATGTCCGCGAAATTCGGCATTTTTCTTAATATCCGACTTGTGTTTTGTAGCAAATTCCTCCAGATATGTTTTGAACGACTCCAATTGTTTGGACATCTGGTTTTTCAATATATTTTATTATTTTACAAGTAGCAAATAATAGTGATTACAAAGAAATGTTAAATAAGCACTTCATAATTGTAATATTTCTTACGCTATTATAAAATGATAAAAACTATAAAATGCGCTATGGTATGGACAAGAAAAAAAAGCAATTCTTGCAAAGGGCACCATAAAATTTTTTTGGTTTAACCAAAACAATACATAATTCATTAAAACAGGCGCTAGATGAAAGAAAAAACTGTATTAAAAGAAAAATATTTGTTTTAAAGTACTTAGTGATGATATCAACTTAGTAATACAAACAAACAAACAACATTTGTATACCGGCCAGTATTAATCCCCGCCAGGGGGGTTGACCGGTCCATGAACTTTTCTACGCCAAACGTCTCTATCTCTCGCCATATCTCTCGTTATACCCATCGCCTTCATATCACTGTTCACAGCATCCATCCATCTCTTTCTCGGTCAATCCTCTCTTATCGCAAAGCCAACACCATTCGTGCCACTTCCGTTTCCCTTCCAAAACCACTTAAATCTCGCTCCATTATCTTCACCCTTTATGACTCTCGTACCTTCACCTTTAAACCTTACCTCCTGAAACCCACACACATCAACTTTCCTTCTCTTCAACATGTCCGCCACTTCTACACTCCTTCCCTTCATTGTCCCAACGTTCACTGTGCCAAGGGTGACACTTCCACCAACATTCGTAGAACCAACTCTCACCCCCGAGTTTTCGACTATCGATCCGGAGATTCTTCGCACCCCCTGCCCACTGAAGGGCTGCCGGGAACTGGGGGCCATGTCTTCTTTTCCAAAGTTCATGAATTTTGTTGGAGCAAAAGTTTTACGGTAGGATGCCCTTCCTTACACGAACCCCTTTTAGTCGTCTTTTACGACACGCAGAGGATACGTTGGCACAATTCTAAGCTGGCAACCACACGGCTAATGATCAACTTAGTAATGACCTAAGTAAAATTTTGTGCCAAGATTATAACTAGGATATCTACAACTACAACAATTTAATATAAATAAATGTGAATCAAATGATCGGAGGAATAGATTCATAATGATTGACTAGCTAACATTTCCCTTTGATAAAGAAAAACTCCAAATAGCACAAAGTTTAGTTTTTAATAAATGCCTGCTTTACCTGAGATATTTGGGCATCAGCAATATCATTTCCTTTTTGTTCAAACTTTGCCTGTAATGTTAAGTAGAAACATAAAACATGTTGGTTAAAATCAAAATTTCTATCAAAAATTCTACATATTTTACAAGGGAAGTGGCATTAAAGATATGTAGGCAGCAGGCTATGATGCTGCAAACATTTCTATTCATGACATAACTTTGTATATCTCACTTCTCAACAACAACAGGATACAAATGTGATAGCAAAAATATAAACTATGTAGCAATTGCATACCCAACCCAAATATGTACATACTTTAAAAACAATAGATTTCTCACAAAATAACAATGATAATGTTCCAAAACTAGCATAATACGTAGGTATAGAACATGCAGGGCAACTACATTACCCTGTACTACAATGTAAGGAGATGAAAGATGTCAGTTAAATACAAGTTAAGCAAAAAATGCTAAGAATAACATTGGGTTTGATCTAAAAGGGCAAATAAAAACATGAGAAAGCCTTGAGGGCATACATATTTTTTATTACCTCATCACCAAGACTTTGAACAATAATCAGACTAAGTTATGATTAGGAATAATGCAAATGTTATTTGTAGCTCCAGACATGCATGCAGGTAAATAAGCATATGGTATGGGTCTTCTACAACTATTCAGTGTAAAAAATAACAAAACTAATATCGTTTTCTGTCAATTAGAAAAGTGCAGGAAGAAAAAAGCATAACATTTGACTATAACTCCTACATGAAAGTTTGAGAAAACTGGGCTTTTAAGATTGCAAATTTTAAATCTTGACTCTTGAGAGCGCAGTTTACAAACTTTCCAGTCTGGGCTATAACCAAAAAAGTGTCCTTCCAAAAAAATGACCAGATTTAACGGTGAGGAAGTGCTGAGATAGATACAACAACAACTAAGTCAATGAAGAAAGAAAGAACAACAGATAAGACTACAAGGGCAAAGTACATACATAATTTTTCAAACACAGTAAGTACTTTTTCAAAATTACCTTAGCAAGCCTCTGTTTATTTATGGCCCCGATTCCCCCAGGTCCTCGTCTCATGGCTGTTATTCTCTGAATAACCAAAAAAAGCCCTTGAAAGTTTGGGACACAAAACCGAACTCCATTCAACAATTAAACTTCAACTGTGATTAGAAGTCGAAGGAGACTATTTTACATCTATTAGAAGGCTTTCGAGATCAGAACAAAAATAGACCGTGTAATGTGGTCTGAGTCTCTAAAGTATTTTTAGCGACAGTATTAACAATAAAAGCTCTTGCCAAAATTATTCAAGTTTTTAAAATACTAATGGCAACGCAAAGTAAGAAATATTTCAAAGAAAACATTTTGGAAATTGGAATGTAAAGTTAGAAAGGTTCGTATATATATGATATACAATTTAACGTCGAACCCATCGCTATCCCCTAATATCAAGATATTATCATATTATCCTTCATTTCGTAAAGATTTCATAATGGCGGACGACGGACACGTGAAAAGCAAAGATTTGAAAGATTTAAAGGTTGCAAATTTTTTGTGCGTTTCTTTTTAACTTTGTTTTGAAACCCTCATGAATCATACATGCAGTGGCTGCATACGATTGAAAAGCAAGCCTAAAACTCAATAGCCATTTTCCATTTATGATTTGGGCATTAGCATCAACTCCGAAACTCACTCAGAGGTCTGAGTCTTTAATGTTCGACCTCTTTACGCTTTTTGTCACGAATGAAAAATGCATCCGTTAGTGTATGAATTTTATGTTGGGAAAATTGACTATCGCAACTTGACTAAATCGGCGTCAATGTGATTTTTGAATAATAATGGTATTTTAAAATAGGAAAACGTTGTGTGAAATTAACATGGAATACACGCTGTGTAACCAATCATATAGTTTAATAAATACCTTAATTTCATCTATTTAAGGTTGTTGAGCTTCGTAAAGAATTGCATGAGAGAGGATTGAGTATTACTGGCAATAAAAGTGACTTAATTTCTCGTTTGGAAGAACATCTTTTAAAACATGGTATTAGCAGACATTGATTTGATGTCATCAAATTATCCTTTTGTTGTGTTTAGTTATGTGTTTGTACCAGAATCTTCAAACAATACATCAATAACCATCATCAGAGAATATATATATAATATATTAATCCTAACACGGTTTTTAATATGCACATGAAAAACATGTCCATACGCAGTTTAAAAGAGATTTGACTCGTCTCCAATCCCTGTGAGCTTGGTAGCTCGACAGGTAGAGCGGCGGACTAGTATCCCAAAGGTGCGAGTTCAAATCTCATCCAAGTCACATGTTTTTCATGTGCATATTAAAAATCGTGTTAGGATTAATATATTATATATATACATCAATAACATTCTACAATGTTTCTGCCCTTTGAGTGTAAACAAGAAGTTATTTTCTCACATTTTTATTAGATATACATCGGGCAATCATTCAAATTTTTTGCCTTTTTTAATATTGGCATTGATTTTTCTCGCTAAAATAAATAGACTTACCTAAATCCACCTGGAACTTTGTTATGATCACCATACAGTTTTAGTTGATTGGAAACTCAATATATATTTAATATTATGAATCATAACCTTATTTTTTCAATTTGAAGCAGATGAAGGAGAAGAAATCGAGGTTGAAGAAGGAGTATTTGATAGTGAGATTGAAAACATAACTACTGATCTTGAACACGATGACTTGACTGAAGATACTTTTGATGAGCAAGACAGTGGAAATGATTCAAAAAATGAGCAAACTGATGAAAAGGTGGAAAATTTGACAAATTTCATTTAATATTAAATCTTGGATATGTTCACATCAGTGGCAGATCCATTATCAGTCATATATTATAGCTACTCATTTTTAATTCAAAATGCCTTTAAAACAACAATATTTGTTATGAATTTCCAAAATTTTACTAACTGAGGGAATTGCCTCTAAGGTGTTTGGAAAAGTAGATGTATTTAAGAATAAGCAGTAATTGGCTTACCCTAAATTTGCCACTGGTTCCCATGGCAACATCAAACTATAGTTAATGATTGTAAATTCCATTTTTTTATTAGTCTGATGTACCAAGTGAAAACATTCCTCCAGATGATGATTTATCAAATGTTGAAGATAGCTTGTGAGAAATAGTTATTTGCTACTAGTATACATAATAAACGTATACCATATTTAACATAGGCTGCATAAGACTTTCAATTTGTTATAGAGAGCTGATCAAATCTGATGAGCAGCCAAGAAAAACTCCATTGACCTCCCTAAAAACAGAAAGTGAAGTATGTAGAATATATTTCTTCTATATTTGATTGTTACTTTAAAGCATTAGGTTTTCTTACTTTGTTCTTTGTCTTGTTATTTGTTTAGAGAAAACTAGATCGACAAAAAAGATTTGCTATTCCTCTTAATGAAAAACAAAAGAAACTTGCCAGAGCTGAAAGGTTAGTACTTTTATATTTATAATATAATGTCACAACTGTAGTTAAATTTTTTCAAACAATGAAATTAACATCAAAATATATCAATGTGTATGTAGATTTGCCATCAGTGGTAGCAAAACTGAAGGAATAGTCAGGGTTTGTATGGATGAATGCATAACTTTCTTTCCTATAATCATGGAATTTCACTAAATTCAATCTTTGTCAAATATTGCTTAAAAAACAAAATTTTAATTGTTCTTTTAAAGGAATCAAGTCAATTGGAAAAATTATCAAAACGAGCTGAGCGGTTTGGAGCTGTCTCTAAGGCTGTTGCTAAAGTACATATTAATTTTCTTTTGATCTTGAAAGTTTGATTTCTAATGCTTTTGTAACATGTTTGGAAAATTTTTCAGACAGTTGAAGAGGAGAAGATGAAAAAGAGAAAAGAAAGATTTGGTGCTTTAACATCAGCCTTACCATCTGATGTTGAGGTATAAGTCTAATGCTCTCATATGTACATTTAGCTTCTCGCTTTAAGTCAGTTTCCACCAAACAAAGAAGTTGAGATTTAATTCTTATTTAGACAAGAAAGAAGATGAGAAGTGAAAGATTCAAGTCTTGAACATTGTGCAAATGACTATGTTTTACTGCACATTTAAAATTCTTCATTCATAGACATCCTATAAAGTGTATTTTTCATATAAGATAAACATAATCTTACAAGATGAATCACATTTATCAATCATTGTTTAAAACATTCAAGATATTCCTATAGTTGTAAAAAACAGACGTGGTTGAAATGCATTTGTCATGGATTTGGCAAAATTCATTGTAAACAATGTTACAAATTAGTACCTTATAACAATAATTTACAACTAGAAGACAATAACTTTGCTCATCACTGCAAGTTGTACATAGAGTTGCTCATTTTGAGATTGTAAATTCTGTCAAGTGTTATTGGTATAAACGGTACAGTTGATACTATTTGTGATGTCGTTTGCTGATTTCAAAACCCTAGCACTTTATTGAAAAATTAGGAAATTTTCGACCAACACAATTTCAACGAAAAACCAAAGATTTTGTATTTTTACGTTGAATATACATTACGTTATTTTGTATTTTTACGTCGAAATATAAGCGAAGGTTTGATGGTGTTATGTAACTGATTAAAGTAAATTAAATGTTTAATCTAAAATGTTATTTGCATGTTTCGTGGAATGTTACCAGGTTATTAGGTCGAATAAATTAGCAGGTCATTTAGGTCAGTATTTCTGTCATTCTATTCTTTTTATATAACTCTATTTACACGATAGAAGCTTGGTTTCCCCAAACCAGACGCTTATAAAGAATTAAGAAACTATTGAAATTGGTGTTACATGAAAAACTGACATTATTCATGCAAGAAATAAAAGAGTTCAAACCACTGCACCAGTAATGTTTAATTCAATACCTGAAAATGTTCAACGAAAAAAAATCAAAAAACGGAGCTATTTGATATGAAGGCCCAGGATCTTGGAACAAGAATCTCCCTCAACGAATCCTAAAATTTGAAATGACATGTACAGAAACATATAAAGTTGAACAAATTTGCGTAAAGATGATTCTAATTTTATAACGCTAAAACTTAACTCAAAAACAAATTTGTGTTTCTCAAAGACCACGGATTTGTATGGACTTTGCGTTAACGAAAGAAACAAAAAACTATTCAACTTACATTTGACTTTGGATTATTCTGTACAGCAAACCATTCAATAGAATACAACACCATTAACATACCACTTCCAAAGATTAATGTAACCCACATAAATATATTCCAACCAGGAGAGACATTTTTGCCTTTTCTTGGTTTCAAAAACACGAATGAAACTGGAAACGAAAACGAAAGCAGTTCAAAACGATGTCAAAATAATCGTTTCTTAATGAATAAACCACCTTAGCACATGCAGGTAAAGGAATCATGTTTAGATAAAAATCAGACATCATAAAACTTTATAGTGTCATTTGTTGATACATATCTCTTTCGGACATGGGCCGTTCACAAGAAAGAGCTATATTGTTGAAATAAATTTTTTTGCGTTTTCATTTCCAAAACAAGAAAAGAAATTCGGGCTTCATCTTTAGTCACTTTCTACACAGGCATTTTAACACAACAAAAATCTCGAAAACAGATTGTAGTCTTTGATATCCAAGAAGTCTTTGTTATATCCATGCAGTGTATCGTTTATATCATAAAAAAGCTAAAGATATGCAATCTAAAGAGTTTATGTGAATGGCGTATTCTTGCCACCTTATACAATAAGTAGCGCGGAAATAGGAATAGAAAAATTTGTATACAGAACTAGGTAAGAATAAACAAACATATGTTGAAAGTTTGAATGAAAGAATAACAACTTGGTGTATGTATTCAGGAATGTATTCTACAATAACTAAATCTCGATGTTCCGCGCGAAATAATAATTCGAAGGAAAAGAAAAAAATTCAGATAATACTTTCATTTTTTTAATAAATTTACCTCCAAAACCAAAGAACGAGACGAATAACGCAGGGAAAAAAAAGTTGAATGAAATTATCAAGACGTATTCGTGAACGAGAGCTGAGATTAAAAATGTTATAATCATTGCAATATTTCTATTTCTTCTGAACATCTATAAAACAGAAATAATAAAATAAACTACACAAACATTTCTATACGTAAAGTCTACGTAATAAAACACTTCTGTCACTAACCCAATGAAAATCTCGAAAACAGTAAGCATACAGCCAATCATGGACAACAACATTCCATGTACGATAATAATTTGCATACGATGTGGAATTCCACCAGTCCTAAAAATACAAAGTTACGTTGAACTAATCTCGGAATTTTCCGCCTAGTGCATTTTTCCAAACACCATTTTATGTCAAAATGCTGTTTCACGTTTTCAATATGTAAATTACAAATAATTAATTTTCTTTTCTCTTTTGTTGTTATTATTAGTGTCTTAGGTAGGTAAACATTGCAATAATACACGTTACCTTGTAAAACATTCTGTCAGCAAACTTGAGCATTTCCGCAAATGCATTGAGCCAGGAATGAAGAATGCAAAAAAATCCAAGAACAAGAACAAGGGTTCCAGGTAACATGGTGTTGAAAATAGAAAGAACAACCTTTCTACGGAGATACGTAAAAAGAAATAAAACATGTTCCTATTGTATGTAAAATTATAAAATATTTATGAGATTATGAGATTATAACTTCACCAGATTCTTTTTAAGAATTAAAACAAATGTTTTACATTTTCCTCTAATATTTATTGAATTGATTTGCACAGGCTAATGCAAACTCAGGTATAGACCAACTCGATAAGGTATAGACCAAACTCAGGTATAGACCAACTCAGGTATAGACCAAACTCAGGTATAGACCAACTATAGACAAACTCAGGTATATACTCAGGTATAGGTGTGCGTGAGCGCACACGTTTTACTGTAACTATTTTAGAAATAATTTTCTCAAATAGGAAAAAGACTAACAACCTGTATGTCAAAGACAGACAATGAAAATGCCATATATAAAATGATCTACCAAATATTTCATTATATAAACTTACTTCAAATTAGGAGGATTATTTCCCATATCTCTGAAGACCGGAACACAGAAACGGACAAAGATGTAGTAAGTATAAAACACACAACCAAGAACTTGAAGAAAATTCGTCACAACATAATGCCAACGAATCTTTGATGTTCTATACAAATACATGGATATTCCTGAGGAAAAAGTTTACCAATCGATAATATTTATCAAAATTGAAGTTCAAAAAGTTAGATTAAATACAAAATACTGATAAAAAACAGTCGTTCAAAATAGGCCACTTTATATATGCATATATAGGCAGGGACTTGAGAAACCATGGGTGTGTGGGTGTCCGTTTTGTAGTGTTTTTGTAGTGTGGGTGTCCTTTAAAAAGGAACACCCACAAATTATACTCCTTGTTGTAACGTTAACGATACAATGTCAAGTTTTAATAGGTGCAGCAAATTTTTAAACTAATGAACAGGCTCTTCGCTTTGATATGATTGGTAAAGTTAAAAAAAAAATTCGATAGAAAATAACTAAAACGTAATAACTAAAATAGCGTTTGTGAGTTATTATCACAGAAAAAGCTTCGAACATCCACAAAAGCTTTAAAAGCTTCCAAAGAACTTGCGTAAAAAGTGCTTTGATACACCATCGAGAAAATAAATCTTTTATAATAATACCTAGTAAGGTATGCGTATATAAAATAAGTATAACGACTTTAAAACACACAAACGACAGAAAAGGACTTACACACAGAAAGTGAACTTGTATGGAGCTGGAGTATACACAATGTGTTTTATTTGGTTCAGCTACTTTGTAGCTACTTTCTCTAACAACTTATCAATTTTTACTTCGGTGTAGAGATTATGTATGAACATTATAAACACTTACTGTGGGTATGAATCTCTGTAAATAAGAGTTGGGGCAAAAAGGAAATAAAGAAACTGACTAAAACCAGGAATGTTTCTATCTTCTTTACAAGCATCCTCATTATCCTCATCTTCTGATTGTTCGTTATCACTGTTCTTTTTGTCCGAACCTATAATTTCAAAATTCAAAAGCTTTCATTTGATTTGTAAATTCGTTTTTAAAATAATTTACGTATAGTACTATCTCAAATGGAAAAACCTTAACAATGTTGAAAATAAAGAACTGAATATACGAATATTTCATTTGTTCTATTTCATGCGAGAGATGAAAGTAGATGACAGTAAAAGGTAAAAATGATAAAATTACTTGAAGAAGCAAGAACTCTAGGGGCAACTTCTCTCACAAATGCGTGAAGTTTCATATAAAACCGAACCTAAAATAAGAGAACATATGAATATAAAGAATACCCCAATCATTCACGTAAAACATCTACCACAAGTTATAAATTTCAATAGAAACCTGTTCCATGAGGAACATATAAATATAAAGAATACCCCAATCATTCAGGTAAAACATCTACCAAAAGTTACAAATTTCAATAGAAACCTGTTCCATGAGGAACATATAAATATAAAGAATACCCCAATCATTCAGGTAAGACATCTACCACAAGTTACAAATTTCAATAGAAACCTGTTCCATGAGGAACATATAAATATAAAGAATACCCCAATCATTCAGGTAAAACATCTACCACAAGTTATAAATTTCAATAGAAACCTGTTCCATGAGGATAATAATTCGGGAGACAGGAGGTAAATCATGCGCGTAGATCACATTGATAGGAAAACAAATGAGGAAAACCACATAAGCAATGAGAATTCCCAACCAAATAAAATCCACGACTTTAGATGATGGAGAACGCGTTGATATCCAGGCTTGAAACAATGGATACGCCGAAAGGAGTTGCACTTGCATGGCTATCCACGTCAACAAAACAACAGGAACATTGCCAAAAGCCCAGGTCAAAATACTAATGTCTATCACAAACCTTGCAAATACAAAACACACAGGTGATCAAGCAGAATTGTCGTAAATTAACCGTTTAGCTGCAGTACCGCTCACGTGTATTTAACACTTTTTTGCGTATGGTACGCGTATGATACAAATATAATGTGCGTATAGTTAGTTGTTTTCTTTTCAGTTGTTTAAACTAATGCAATAAAAAATGATCTGAACGCCCTTCTCTATTAAACGTTTTCTATACGGGTATCATACGCACATTATATTTGTATCCTACGCGCATGTTAAGATACACGCGAGGGGTACTGTAGGTTGCACGCGTATGTTAAGATACACGCGAGCGGTACTGTAGGTTGCACGCGTATGTTAAGATACACGCGAGGGGTACTGTAGGTTGCACGCGTATGTTTAGATACACGCGAGGTACTGTAGGTTGCACGCGTATGTTAAGATACACGCGAGGGTACTGTAGGTTGCACGCGTATGTTAAGATACACGCGAGGGTACTGTAGGTTGCACGCGTATGTTAAGATACACGCGAGGGTACTGTAGGTTGCACGCGTATGTTAAGATACACGCGAGGGTACTGTAGGTTGCACGCGTATGTTAAGATACACGCGAGGGGTACTGTAGGTTGCACGCGTATGTTAAGATACACGCGAGCGGTACTGTAGGTTGCACGCGTATGTTAAGATACACGCGAGGGGTACTGTAGGTTGCACGCGTATGTTAAGATACACGCGAGCGGTACTGTAGGTTGCACGGCTAACAATGTGTATTAATAATTTTCAAATTACCTTCCATGATCAATGTAGTCGTAAACAAGAGTGTTAAAACTAAATACAATAAGTATTGCAACGAAAATGTTGTAAATTGTGCGAATATGGGAAACTTCCAGCAAAACACTAAAATAAAAGAAAAACATGATATACTCATTTTTCTACTACACACGAAACGAGTTTTGTCGCTTAGTCAGATATAAAAACAATAGTAGTATTTAACATACGTAAGGACAGACTGCTGTGGTTTGAACACTTTTCTTGACTCCATGGAGCTTAAACATGAAGAAAAATAAAATTTCACCGATGAAGCAGTTTCAATTTCAATAAAAAGTATAATCATTAGGGAGAGTCACACATCAACATACCATAACACTACCATGATGTAAAATGAAATAATTACACATTAAGTTGTAATAATTACACATCAACATGCCATAACATTACCATGATGTAAAATGAAATAATTACACATTAAGTTGTAATAATTACACATCAACATGCCATAACATTACCTGATGTAAAATGAAATAATTACACATTAAGTTGTAATAATTACACATCAACATGCCATAACATTACCTGATGTAAATTAAATAATTACACATTAAGTTGTAATAATTACACATCAACATGCCATAACATTACCTGATGTAAAATAAATAATTACACATTAAGTTGTAATAATTACACATCAACATGCCATAACATTACCTGATGTAAATTAAATAATTACACATTAAGTTGTAATAATTACACATCAACATGCCATAACATTACCTGATGTAAATTAAATAATTACACATTAAGTTGTAATAATTACACATCAACATGCCATAACATTACCTGATGTAAATTAAATAATTACACATTAAGTTGTAATAATTACACATCAACATGCCATAACATTACCTGATGTAAATTAAATAATTACACATTAAGTTGTAATAATTACACATCAACATGCCATAACATTACCTGATGTAAAATAAATAATTACACATTAAGTTGTAATAATTACACATCAACATGCCATAACATTACCTGATGTAAATTAAATAATTACACATTAAGTTGTAATAATTACACATCAACATGCCATAACATTACCTGATGTAAATTAAATAATTACACATTAAGTTGTAATAATTACACATCAACATGCCATAACATTACCTGATGTAAATTAAATAATTACACATTAAGTTGTAATAATTACACATCAACATGCCATAACATTACCTGATGTAAATTAAATAATTACACATTAAGTTGTAATAATTACACATCAACATGCCATAACATTACCTGATGTAAATTAAATAATTACACATTAAGTTGTAATAACACATCAACATGCCATAACATTACCTGATGTAAATTAAATAATTACACATTAAGTTGTAATAATTACAAATCAACATGCCATAACAATGATAAAATCTCCAAAACGTAAAATTAAAATATCAATAGTTGAATACAACAGACATAAATTTCAATTGTGAAAGGCAGTGGTGAGATGTGCTGTGCCTGTATCATTGAGATAAGAAATAATACTAAAGATGGCATCATAATACAACGTGTAAGGCAAAAAATGGTACGCGTAGGGGGACAAATCCCATTCCAGGATGTTGACTGGTCAAGCGACAATAACAAAGTTTTCGGGTATATTTTGTCCAAATATTATAGTGAATGTTATCAAAATTAATTTTTTGAACTATGTTTTTTATCGCAATCTTAGATGGTTTAAACCACTCGTATTTTGCAAAACATATTTGTGTTGCTTTTAAACATAAGTCGGGAGTGTTGATTGATAAAAACGCCTTTTTCGTCGTTAATTCAGCCGGTAAGAGACTTCAAAAAACATATTTTTGTCATCTATACCAGGAAATGTTAAAAATGGTTAAACTATGTGAATATGTGGGTGGTAAAAATAGAAAAACAAGCAAGAACAACATAAGCGCCTTCACGAAGCAAGCTCGCGTTACACCTTTCCCCCACGTCCCTTCTATAGGGGAGGGGGGGAAGGGGGTATGACATAGGAGTTCAAAGTACATGGGAGAATGCATCAAGGTGAATGGCAGACTAACAGACAAAATTAGAAAGGAGTCCAATGGACTACGATACTTCAGCTGTGACATTGACATTATGTAGTAAGGATAGAGAGCATAAATTAAGTTACTCTAGAGAGATGAAGGAATGCTTTAGAAAGTCGACAAACAAAGATAAGTCAGAAAACACAGAATACACATGATTGAAAGGGATCTAAATGGTACAGTAAGATTACGGAAGCAGAGATGAAGGTGGAGGATTTTACTATTTTATGATCAACACTCCAGAGCATTAAAAAATGTGAAAAGAAAAGTGAAAAAACATGTGAAAGCAGAATGAAAGGTATGTTACAAAAATCAAGATGCTGAGGTGAGATCATCAGACTCCGGATCAGAACTAGACTCCGGATCAGGATTAGACACTGAATCAGGATGGCCACATGCAGCAAATCCAGGTATTTTCGTAGGATGCTAAGTTTAGAACTTAGCACTGCATGACCCTAGAGGCTATAGGCTACAGAGAAATACAAAACAGGAGGTATACATACAAATACACAAAAAGAGGCAGTTTGAGACAGGAGTCGATATATTATAGAGAAAAGATCAAGGCAGATGATTGGCAATTGTAACCTCGAAAAAGAACAAGCCAAAAAAAAAGATGAGGAGTCACTTCACAAGCTAACTTTTCCAATCACACAGCTATCTGAAAACCATGATTTTCATTTTAAGAAGTACATTACTCCAAAAGAGCTTATATTGGAGTATTTGTATTACATATGACATTTTTAAATGATGTAAAACATTCACAATAATTTTAATAATTTAATGATCCTAAATACCAATAAAATTAGACATTTATATTTATAAGTATACTAGCAAGCATTTATTATGACAGCAAAAACTTTCATAGATTTGTATGCATTATAGCATGATTATGCTAGATCAATCTTTAAAATAGATTGTTGATACAATCCTTGGTTTGCACTCCAGCAATATTCATAAAACTTAATCAATAGCAATTTAAAAATTGAAAAATGAGCCACACAAAAATATTTCAAAACAATAGTTAAATAAAAGGTCCACATTTTAAAGTGGACCTTTTATACACAACTCTGTCAAACATGAATGTATAAGAGTTGAATGTGTGAAAAGCTTTGACAAATGTAGTGAAAATCTAAAATTTAAATATTAATAAATAAAAAAACAATAGATTGTACAATTTAAAAGACTCAAAACTCCCTTTTTTAAATCTTGTGGTGTGACGACAACACTTATTATTTAACAATAATTTCCCGTTAACAAATCACAAATGTTAAAATCTGCGGTACATTTCAAATGTTCATTTAAACGCTCCGTGGAGAAATTTGAAATTTCCCGTCATAAATTCATGTTTCATGTCTGTCCACAAACAAGTTATTTTGAAAATACATTTCTAAATAGAGAACCAACTTACTTCCTTGTAGATTGATCTACGATGCCTCCATTTCTAGTTGTTTGGCCAACAGACCCAACATTCTCTCTCAAGAAATCTTGAAATAAATCATCCATACTCGACTCAAAGCTGTCTTGAAATTGTCGAAGCAGCTTCTTCTTAACATTCTTTTCAATCACGGCATCATAAATGTTATTACAAAAATATAAGTAACATGGTCATAGTTTTATTCTCTAGAAATTTTGTTATTTTATCTCATGTAAAAAATATTACTTTAAGAATTCAAATATACCTCGGCTTTCGTCTTTAAATTTTGCTGTTTCATTTCGTCCATACTCTGCCAAGCAATTTCTACAGCAAGTAATTCATATATGAAATTTTACGTGGAGTAAAAAGATCACTTATTTTCCGTTACTTTATTTACACTTACGTTCGGGAAACTTATTTGAATTTATATTCTTCATCGTTAAATCGGAATAAAAATAAACATCTTCCGAAATGCGATTTGTATAATGAATAATAACAAGTCAAATATATGAATAATAACAAGCTATTTTCCGCAACAGTAAACTTACTTCAGCTATCAGTAATTGCGAGTCTTTGTTCAATGTTCTTATGAACATTATGAATAACAAGAACCACACTGTCGCTTGTGTTAAAGTGCATGGCAAAAAATGGCATTCATACAAACAATGTCGACCTGAGCGTAAGGAACAAGAATCGATTCAATAATCCAGACACTTGATTTTGTCCGAATGACTTGATTTTAATCCGAATGACTTGATTTTGATTATAGCTTAAAGTAAGGCTAGTGATAAATTTTGCAGATAGAAATTACACAAAACAAACTTTATGCTCACTCGTAATGTTGTATAAAAGTGATGAAGCCTTCAATATTAAAATTTACTCAAATGCCGAACTCAGAATTGAAGGTTGTTGCACTTATCCTATTTATGCAAAAACTTCACCTTTCTGGTCATGAGATTTGTGGCTCCGGAAGGCACTTTTAGGCCGTGGACGGTGGACCAATGCGCTCAAAAACATAAATTTCGCTGCACACCTCTCACAAATAATGAGTTCTTTCACAGAGTTAGAGAATAATGCAAAAGCAAATAATCAGAGTGGCCTCAAACAATAAGTGTACACAAGCAGAAATTTACGTTTTTATTCACGATGAAGTCATCAATAGCTATGAAAACCAAAAAATTTGCAAATTCCAGGAATTCTCAATACCATTCGATAGACTAGTATGAAATGAGTAAAAAGTATATCACACCGTTCACTTTCAGTCACTCGTTTATGAAGCATCAACGACTGTTAACCATTATGCTGACTCAGCATTTTAAGGTCTTGTCTTATACCACCAGGCAGACCTGCCAACTCACCTGGTTTTATCTGCCATCACATAAATATTAAAACAAATCTTCAGAACATGAGATTTTCGATCACTTTCATCCGTTTTAAATTTTTGCTATAACTTGTATTTAGTAAAATAATTTTGAACAAATCAAGTCTAAGTGAGTGTTTAATTGAGAATTCTATTCACCTACACATTAACGAACAGAAGAACTCGTTGGAAGAGAATAGAGTGTTTTCGTCAGTCGCCGGTCATCGGCAATTTGATGTACTCCCCCAACATGGCTGATTTGACTTCACATACACACACTCTATTGTACATTTAGTACAAAGCACATTTTTAAATCTTTCACAAGTTTGATATTAGTAAATAATATTAAATATGTATCGTTGCTTCAGCTATGTTTAGTTAATTTACTTCATTATGTAGCCATACTTGACAGGCTACCCACACGTACGCACTACGCATCTATTTTTACTAATTGCATACAAAGTGAACAACCTTCCTCGACGTTTTTAACAATATTCATTCTGTGGCTTACTATTTTGTATTTCTTTTTTTATATGAAGGGAAATGATTTTACAAGTAACGTTTATCGTTTACCACATTAGAATAACATGAATTTGTGTAATGCAAAGATAAATATCTATTATTGAAAATAAAAAGTGAATGAAACAAATAAAAAAACTCTACGTAAAACCATGGGTGGCCAAGAAATCTGTAAAAGCTATTTAATCGAATTCATTGTTTATTTTAAGACACCACCACAACAGGTACCTATCAGCAAATCAGAAGTCTATAAATACAACTGCGAACAATTTACCCATCTGACTAATTTCGTACGAGTCAAAATGAACGAACCCAGTAATTAACGAACAATTTAATCCTAACTCCGAAATTTCCTTCCGAACAATTGTCACATCATAAATAGGGCCAAGCATTGGTCGAGCCTTTTACTTAAAGAAACAATCGCCATCTGAAGGCAAAAACTGGAATTTATGTGACGAATACCTGTTTAACACATGTGTAAAATAGTGCTCTTTGTGCGGTTAAAGATGACATAGCTACGTTTTCGATATTCCTCCTTTCCGATACACCCTTCCATTACGTTGTACATATACATATTTGATAAAGTGCTTCCTTTATTAGTCATAGTGAACGCCTCATTTCTGACACTATAAAAACAAATTACATTATATTGAGTTACCGTTGTTATGTATTTTATTAAACAACATTTTACTATATTTTTGGAGTTTTTTAAAACTTAAATATATTTCTATGCAAATTTTCTATGCAAAAATGCCTTTATTGTGGTGTGGTCACATTTGCCTCATAATCTGATCAACGTTTATGCATCTTTTGTTAGTTAGAAACTGGTCAATTTTTACGTTTTTCAAAAAGTTATTTTGCTGACAACAGGATTCTACGGCTTTATCCTCACCGCCTACGTCATCTCTTTGCAACTGCTTATCGTTATGTACTACACTCTCGCATATGTGTACCGTGAGATAGCAAAAAGTATCAATGTGAATGAGAAAAAACACTGTTGTGAATGATTATTAATTCGCCACAGAGAGATCTCAACGTATAATATGTATGGAATTATTAAAAAAACTCTACGTAAAACCATGGGTGGCCCAGAAATCTGCAAAAGCTATTTAATCGAATTCATTGTTTATTTTAAGACACCACCACAACAGGTACCTATCAACAAATCAGAAGTCTATAAATACAACTGCGAACAATTTACCCATCTGACTAATTTCGTACGAGTAACGAACAATTTAATCCTAACTCCGAAATTTCCTTCTGAACAATTGTCACATCATAAACAGGGCCAAGCATTGGTCGAGCCTTTTACTTAAAGAAACAATCGCCATCTGTAGGCAAAAACTGGAATTTATGACGAATACCTGTTTAACACATGTGTAAAATACTGCTCTTTGTGCGGTTAAAGATGACATAGCTACGTTTTCGATATTCCTCCTTTCCGATACACCCTTCCATTACGATGTACATATACATATTTGATAAAGTGCTTCCTTTATTAGTCATAGTGAACGCCTCATTTCTGACAGTATAAAAACAAATTACATTATATTGAGTTACCGTTGTTATGTATTTTATTAAAAAACATTTTACTATATTTTTGGAGTTTTTTAACACTTAAATATATTTCTATGCAAATTTTCTATGCATATTTTCTATAATAGAAAATATGCATATAAAATATGCGTTCGTCATATTTTTGAAGGCATCGCAGATTGACTACAATTATTTTTGCATAAATTGAGATTGGCTATAATAGTTTTCGCATAAATTCAGCCAATCTGCCATGTCTTTGATTATGAAGATGGTTGTTAAATTTAAAATAGTATCATGCTCTAAATACTAAGCAGAAAAACCACTGAGATAATTATAATTGATTTAATTTACAAGCACTAATTATATATGGTTCCATCAAATGGTGCCCGCATCCTCCAGTGAAGCGATTCTAAAGCAACAATTTTGTAAATAAAAAAGATACAAAACACATGATCACGATGTGTCAAAGTGAGTATTCTTACGTGTTCAAACGGCCTTCTTTTTCATTGAAATGAGAACTACAGAAATATTCTCATAAATATATTTCCTCATATCTTTTATTTACTAAAGCTCCAGTAACCTGTTCTCTCCATCAGTTAGTAAATATTAGCAAATATTCTATTTAAAAAGTACATCCCAACACAACAAAATCAACCTGCAAATAAGAAACGTGATACAACAAGAAAACCCAAAAAATTACCTCTTAATGAGAAGTAAACACTAGTAAGAGTATGGGTACTAAAGTAAACACTAGCAAGAGTATGGGTACTAAAGTAAATAATAGCAAGAGTATGGCTACTAGAGTAAACACTAGCAAGCGTATGGGTACTAGAGTAAACACTAGCAAGAGTATGGGTACTGGAGTAAACACTAGTAAGAGTATGGGTACTAAAGTAAACACTAGCAAGAGTATGGGTACTAAAGTAAATACTAGCAAGAGTATGGGTACTGGAGTAAACACTAGCATGAGTATGGGTACTAAAGTAAATACTAGCAAGAGTATGGGTACTAGAGTAAACACTAGCAAGAGTATGGGTACTAAAGTAAACACTAGCAAGAGTATATGCCTAAAGTAAATACTAGCAAGAGTATGGGTACTGGAGTAAACACTAGCATGAGTATGGGTACTAGAGTAAACACTAGCAAGAGTATGGGTACTAAAGTAAATACTAGCAAGAGTATGGGTACTGGAGTAAACACTAGCATGAGTATGGGTACTAGAGTAAACACTAGCAAGAGTATGGGTACTAAAGTAAACACTAGTAAGAGTATGGGTACTGGAGTAAACACTAGCATGAGTATGGGTACTGAGTAAACACTAGCAAGAGTATGGGTACTGGAGTAAACACTATTAAGAGTATGGGTACTGGAGTAAACACTAGTAAGAGTATGGGTACTGGAGTAAACACTAGCATGAGTATGGGTACTAGAGTAAACACTAGTAAGAGTATGGGTACTGGAGTAAACACTAGCATGAGTATGGGTACTGGAGTAAACACTAGCATGAGTATGGGTACTAGAGTAAACACTAGTAAGAGTATGGGTACTGGAGTAAACACTATTAGAGTATGGGTACTGGAGTAAACACTAGCATGAGTATGGGTACTAGAGTAAACACTAGTAAGAGTATGGGTACTGGAGTAAACACTAGCATGAGTATGGGTACTAGAGTAAACACTAGTAAGAGTATGGGTACTGGAGTAAACACTAGCATGAGTATGGGTACTAGAGTAAACACTAGTAAGAGTATGGGTACTGGAGTAAACACTAGCATGAGTATGGGTACTAGGTAAACACTAGTAAGAGTATGGGTACTGGAGTAAACACTAGCATGAGTATGGGTACTGGAGTAAACACTAGCATGAGTATGGGTACTAGAGTAAACACTAGTAAGAGTATGGGTACTGGAGTAAACACTATTAAGAGTATGGGTACTGGAGTAAACACTAGCATGAGTATGGGTACTAGAGTAAACACTAGTAAGAGTATGGGTACTGGAGTAAACACTAGCAAGAGTATGGGTACTGGAGTAAACACTAGTAAGAGTATGGGTACTGGAGTAAACACTATTAAGAGTATGGGTACTGGAGTAAACACTAGCATGAGTATGGGTACTAGAGTAAACACTAGTAAGAGTATGGGTACTGGAGTAAACACTAGCATGAGTATGGGTACTAGAGTAAACACTAGTAAGAGTATGGGTACTAGAGTAAACACTAGCATGAGTACTCTCAAAGTATTCAAAGTATGGGTTTGGTGACATTTGACACTAATGTTGTTGAACGTTTGTACCAAGTAGCTCAGTGAATTGGCCCTACTCTTATTCTTTGTACTGTCGTTGTTTTCGAGTAGTGTTTTCGTAAAATAGCCGAGATCTTTCTTAAGAAAAAAAATGCCTTTATTGTGGTGTGGTCACATTTGCCTCATAATCTGATCAACGTTTATGCATCTTTTGTTAGTTAGAAACTGCTCAATTTTTACGTTTTTCAAAAAGTTATTTTGCTGACAACAGGATTCTACAGCTTTATCCTCACCGCCTACGTCATCTCTTTGCAACTGCTTATCGTTATGTACACTCTCGCATATGTGTACCGTGAGATAGCAAAAAATATCAATGCGAATGAGAAAAAACACTGTTGTGAATGATTATTAATTTACTACAGAGAGATCTCAACGTATAATATGTATGGAATTATTAAAGCAAATACATTGGAGCAAAAACGACAATATCCTCATAGGTTCGAAGCAAAATAATAAGACACAATTGCATTTACTAACGCAAATTTTCACGGCAAAGTTAACAGCAAAATACGGAAATTAGATATGTCTTCACTAGATTAATTAGTTTTCATTAGAACAACTATTAACATTAATTTAGTTTGAATTCAGTTCCACATCAAAGTCTAATGAACAAATCAATTCAGACTACCTCAGTCTAATGGAACATTTTTATACATGTCATTTTTTGAGAAAGAGGTAATGTTGAACCAAGAAATCAGTACAAAAATTTTTCGGATTGCTCGAGGTTTAGATCCAAACTGAGTAAAATATACTTATATAATGAAAAACCATATATACTTCATTATCCAACTACGCACATCTTTTCACAGACATACTTTTATACATATGTTGCGTCTTCAGAAGCCAAACTTAACGACCTTTGCATATTATTGTATTTTTTTGATTTGGGTAATGTCTTACTTTTTGTAGTGTCGTAGGATGGCTTTTGGGCAACTGGTGGTTTTTGTGGTTTCTTCGCAATCGGTGGCGCTTTTCCCTCAGAAAAACATTGCGTGGTGTTTCGCTTGACTTCGGAACCTCTTAGAGAAGGTGAAAATGAAGGATCAATTTTATTTTTTAGCGTTGTGAGAACGGGCTGCTCAATTTTTAGTCTGTTAGTTCGCGATTGAGAAGTTGATGATGTAATAACATTTGAATCTTGAAAATTTCTATTCTGAGCAACAACTGCAGCTGCCTGTTGAGCTATAGAAGCCATAGCCGTCTTAGATGGTTTTTCAACCATTTTTGTAACAGGAAGAGTCGTTTTATCTGAACTAATAATGTGCTGTTGGTTTATTGAATTACTTTTTGGTGAAACTGGGACAAAAGTTTGGGATTTAGTAGCAGCCACAGTTCTAGCGGAGGTATTTAAGTTTGAAGATGAATCTTTGGAATCTTTAGATACTTCATCATCTACAGACATGGACATTAAAACTTTGGTGGTACTTGGGGATGCAAGTTGATGTGGGTTATCATCCAATTCAGCTGAAGTTAGAGAAACTTGCTTTCGAGGAAAAGATACGTTGGGCGAAGAAGAAATAGATTTTTTTTGATGTAATAATGGTTTAGGCTGAATAGAAGGACGGTTGTAGGCGGGATTATTTGGGCTGGATTTTGTTCTTTTTACAGGAACGTGTTTGGAATAATTGTCATATTTAAAAGCCATTGGACTTGCATCAGATTTTTTAGAATAGACTGATTGCTTGGAAGAACTGATTTTTTCAGCCGGTTTCTCTTCTTTCATCGCGTCATTTGCTACATCAACATCAATTTTAAAGTCGGAGGTGGTCTTGTCATTTTTATAGGTATTATTTTCTAAACACTTTGTTTCAATGTCTTCACTAGAGCTGATTTGGACAAAGGCGTCTTTTGAAGATGTTTTCTTTTGAGTTCCAATGTTGCTTTCCTCTTCAATTTTTTTTATCTCAGCTATTTGTTGTTCTTTGTTTTTTGATGTCTCGAAATCTTCAATAATTTTAGCATCAGTTTTCTTTCTTGTATTCTTAAAAATTGCACTCTCAACATAAGATGGCTTTCGCTCAATTTCCTCAACTGAACCGCTCACTGACTTATGCTCTTTCATTGACATTGATTCTGGACTATCTCTTCCCGAACACTTCACAGAAAAATCTGAAGTTTTACTTTTTTCATCGATTGGTAAAGCAACAGGTTGAATGGATTTCTCAACGCTTTGACTTGATGATTTTGAAGGAGCAAATTGAGGCTTTCCCTGCGAGACTTGAGCAAGCATTTTCTTGAACAATGGACGATTAACTAGCTCTTCGCTCTTTGGAGGAGATGGTGACGGCTGTGTTGTGTTTTTTTCAGATTTATCTTCAGCTTCTTCCACCATTATCTCATTCTTTAGTGTGACAGAACTTTCTTTGGTTTCTGGAAGATTCGTTACAGGAGCGACAATAGGTGTTGGAGCAGGCATAGGAGATGTTTCACCATTTGGATTAAGTAGATTTAAAGGTGTAACTCCTGCGATTGGCATAGCACCTACTTGAGATTGCTGGAGTATCATTTGCTGTAGCAACATATTTGAGAGCATTTGTTGTTGTTGTTGTATCAACAACTGTTGATTGTTAACATCAAGCTGCTGTTGAGGGTTTTGAAAAATAGCTAACAAAGACTGTAATTGTTGTTCGGCTGTCAACAACTTAATATTTTGATTTGTTGATAAATTATCGTTTTTGTCAACTGTTTTCATCTCAGGATTGTTCTTTCCATCAACCTTGTCCAAAGAAGGTCTTGATAAAATCTCATCTTCCATCTTTTCTTTCTTCATTTCATTGGAAATGTTTAAATTTTGCTCATTTTCATGTTCTTTATCACTAAAATCAGTTTCTTGACTTTCATCATCAGACTTGATGTCTTGTGATTGTACGTCATTTCCATCATCGTCAACATCTTAAAATTTAAAACATAAGTTGTGTAACAAAGTTTATGCTATTTTGTGTTGTGTTTACAAAAGATCTTTTCTTACAACATGTGGAATTTTGAATTAACACAACGTAAAACACAGCTTACCTACTGGAAAGTCAATATATTCAACTTGTTTTTCACATTCATCAATTGGTGGAGGAGCTGTCTCCGGTGGCGGGGGCGCAATGAATACTGGGAATGGTGTCTTATGTTCATTACAAGGATCGTCTATAGCCATAGATTTTTTCAGGTAAGATGTCTGAAGCTCATTTGAACTTTCTGGAGGAATTAAGGTCGTTGAACCATGAGATGTTGAAGGAGAAAGTGGGATTGAAGAAGACAAAGAACAAGAAGGACATTTTGGACTATCATCTAACGTTTTGGATGAAGATGATATAGACGAAGGAGAAGATAGTGAAGAATTATGGCATGATAAAGTATCACGAGGTGAAGTAACAGGAGAGGTTGAACTAGTAGAAGTTGAAGTTGCAGGAGAGGTTGAACTAGTAGAAGTTGAAGGAGAGGTTGACATATCAGGTGAAATTGAAGCAGCCAAAGATGCTGAAGAAATAGGATTAGTTAAAGATTTTGTTTGATTTAAGAGATTAGAAGTCGCTGACGGTATATTGTTGTCTTTTTCACTCGACGTTACTTCGACATTTACGTTAGCTGTAGATAATGTAGATAACATTTTTGGTGGTGATGGAGCTCTGCGTTTTTTCATTTCAGTGTTATTAAGACTTATACTGGAACCATAAATGACATTGGTAGATTTCCCACTGCTTGGAGGTAGGGGTGCTTTCTTCTTGGAAGGTCTTTTCGACGGTAATGTGTGACAATATGTTTTAGTGACAGCTGGGTCACTTTTGCTGGGTTTAGCCAAAGTATGACCGGATGGTTTTCTTTCTAAAACACAAGATTCCGTGCAGGAAAACAAATAAGTATTTCAAAGTAGAACTACAGTAAATGTTAATGCTATGATACCTAAGCTTCTTTGATCTGCATTTCCCCCCTCTTTTTTCACGCTATCATTGCTCTGTCAAGATAGAATAAAATTAAATTTCAAAACCTGAATGGACACAGCTATAGTGGCAAAATTTTATACATTCTTTAAAAAAAATGCACTAAGGTCGTCTTTCATCTTGTAAGTGCCGTAAACTGCAAAACATTTTCTGTTTAGCATGGTATACACTACAATGCTACCATTGCAAAAATGAGTCCACCTTGAACATTTCGTGACAGCATATAGACGTGATATCGCTTTGCAAATCTACAACATTGCGCATGCCCAGTACTATTTTTTATTTATTTTTAAAACAAATAAGGTCCACTTGCAAATATAATCAGATTATCGAGATAAGGCTATCATACCAGAGTTCTATTTATTATAGCATTTTTAAAAAAGCAATCAGTATATGCTATGCTGACCTTGCTTAGGTTTTCAACAGAACGTCCTTGAATTTCTACAACAAAAAATCGAATTAAAAATCATTAAACTCAACATGAACAGTTGGAACATCTCTTGCAGAGTTAAATGCCTTGATTTACGAGATGCATTAACTCAATACATGAATCTAGTTGGACTTGGACTGGTATCACAACACAACTTAAATATAAGTAGCTACATGATTTTAACAGCCTACCTCTTTTAGAAACTAAGCGTATCTTGTCCGTACTCAAATCGCCAATTCTGAGAGACAAATTCACACTGTCCTTGGTTTGCTGCATAACTTCGAAATAATATTCATTTACGGTGAGGTTTTCTTGAGTACACACTGTCTTTAGAGCTCTTTTTAAGGTATCAGTCTTGTAGAAACTGTATAGACAGACTTTTGAAGATGGAAGACAGATTTCCAGATTAACCATCTTAAAAAATGAAAAGCACATTATAAAATACCAATCATTAACCAGGGAATCTATGAAAATGCACAAAGAAGTTGGCAAAGCATTATGTCACTCTACAAAGAAGATAAAATAGTTTGAGAAGAAATTTTCTACAAAGTGAATTGTAATAATATCCAATGCAATACTATATGCCTTCTATTTTAATAAGTCTATAGGTAGTTACTGCAGTTATTTTTTGAATAAAACAGAAGTAGGTATGATTGTCAAAGTAGCCTATAGACACTTACTAACTAATGTCTACCAATCATGATAAAAATACAAGCAAGATCACGTCCAGATGGCCAGAACACATATTACCATGCTTAGCAAATTCATACGTGATTTATGATCGTGTTACCTTATCAAAATTTTCTTTTTCTAGCTCCTTTCCTTTACGAATCGTTGAAGCCATTCTTGAAATTGTGTCGTAAAACTGAAAAACAATGCGTGAAAATCTAATTAAACGTTTATTGGTTTATTTTAACATGGATTAATTTCAAAATTACGATGATGATGAACTGTATACAGAGAGCACAAATTGCACAAGCAAATACAAAGAGCAAAGTCTTTTACAATAAGTATATGACACAGTGACGTGTACAAGTAAATGGTAAAATTTTTCTAGGGAAAGAGCAAAGCTTATAAAGGGCAGGACGTTATAACTTTTCAAACCACGAATTTTTTCAAGCATCACAAAAGCACTTAATGTCCAAAGAAAAATGATATTGTTTTGTCTTCCCTTTCCAAATTATATTGTTGTTACTGACAATGAGATAGCATGCTGGTGTAACTGTCTCTATACTTATGTAAATGCGCATGCTTCCTTCCCAGTTTATTACATCAATCATACAATGACTTCATGAAAATTTTCGAAGAGCAACAGATGTAAAAATAATCTACCTGAAGCGCAACAGATTTACTCGCGAACTTTGCTCCAAATTTTTCTTGATCTTCCCAGCAAACAATATTGCCTTCAATACTTGTCTTCGTTTGCCAACTTATGACAGAGTCAATCACCTATACACATATGAGAAAAATAATTTTTTAATCTTTCTTGCATATGATGAAATGTTAAATCGTTTTCATCAAAGATTACGGGACTTTAAACTTCTTTTTGTACAACCAGGAAATTGATATAAAAATATAAAAAATAAGCATATAGAACACATCCATTCAGCTCTTACTAAGGGGGAAAATTCTTGTTGGGGTGAATGAACAGGACTCGTTTTGAACAGCATCACCGTAAACAAAGGGTGTTTAGGTAGTACAAGTTGGGATGTGGTAGTACAAGTTGGGATGTGTCTATGTACAACGGCACGATCTCGCTGACTGGCAAAAATTACGGCAAAATTTGATCATTTTTACCGTAACTTAAACGACAAAGATTCATCTCAAAATTCGGGACGTGTCTTATATTTAATTATAAGAAGCTATCGCTTTTTTAAATTATGCGTTTTAAAATATTATTTTCTCTTAAAAAACCCGTTTTCAAGGATCGATGGTAGAAAATTTTGTTGTTTTCATTGCAATACAGAGGACAAGAACTGCTTCATTAAGACAACCATTAGCAATGTAAATGTTTTTTAATAACAAATTAGCAGTTGCTTGACGTCTAATTGAATGAACTACTTTGTTTAATGGAAGACATGAATTGATTGCAACCTCCGTTTGGCATTGATTTGGGATTGTAACTTCTCTATTAAAAAAACTGCCTTGTCTCTCTGCTTCATCATCGATGTTTAATTGCTTACATGTATAATTTAGTTTTTCAGTTAAGAATGAAGTGTTCTCCGTAGAGTCTCCATTTTTTATGAAAACAATCAACTCACCCTGACAAAATTATCAATCTCGTTGTCGATGACTAAAATCCTGAAAGGATATTTTACATGGTGGAAACCAACTCGGATCAAGTATATGGGTAGATAATCCGATTTCAAGCTGAGCCAATTGGCTCCCTCGATGATAAATATGAGGCCGTGGAAGGTCGCGAGTAAATGCTCACTTGGTCGTAAAAAAAGCGACAAATGACGTGAAGAATCTTCACTTTGACTTCTTTTAAACGCAGTGACAGGAGGTGATGGTGCAGTCTTTGATTTTTTTTCACTAGAAATAAATAAATATTATAAATAAATTTATTTGTAGTTATTAATTCATTGTAATTTCTTATCCTAAATTCACCCTTGGTTAGGAATGAAGTTAAGTCACAGTTAACACACAAAACTTTAATAGTCTATACGCGTAATTCTTCCATCGTTGTTAAATAATACATCAACACATGAAATTCTGCAGCTAATGGTGTTAAATGGAAAAAATTGCTTTGCTAAAACTAAAACTTTGTATAATATAAAGGAATAATGAATATTCTAATCATAAAACAACTTTAGTTTACGCATCACTTGCAACAAAACGATAGAAACATATAGCTCATGATTCAAAAGTTTCGAACAACTCTCATTGAGAGAATTTATAATCTTGTGACTCTTGTCTAAGCTTCAATAAATAAGCAAAAGAGCACCAAACCGAATTAACTATAGGATGAAGCAAATAACGCGTCTGTTCAGGAGCGATATCTGCTTACAAGATTTTGTTATAATTAACAATCCAGTTAAACGGTCCTTTAGTTACAATTATAACTTTAAATTGTTCTGTAGTTAATCAACAGGGTAATTTGATGTACGTAGAAAGTACATACTCTCCAGAACTCCCTGTCTTTTGCAAATATTGTGCCTTATAGACTGATTCACTAGAATATTTTACTGACCGATTGGCCCATAAATATCTTAACTTAGCAATGAATTCGCGAAGTTTTATGTAAAGTTTAAAATATAAAATAAAGAAATACTACATTAATTAAAAAACTGTACAGACTTTAAGAAAATAATTTAAAATGATAATGCTATCACATAATAATGACTATGAGACTGACAGACTTTACATGCATGTTTTAAGAAAATAAGATAGCAACTAATATAATAGATTAAAGAACAAACCGATGTCAAATAAAAAAAAACAAAGCTTGCTGAAATAAAGTACTTTTTTACATATAAATTTACAATATTGATCGAACAAAGACCAAGTCTATCGTCCGTCGCAAAATCGTTTCAAAGCCCACATATTTACATAATAGTTTTCTAGCAGCGTTTTACAAATAAAAACCATTTTTTTCTTTCGTGCCAGTGCACTGGCCAAACTAAACGAAAACGAATTTTCAATTCAGATAAATAAAATGAAAGCAAGTTAATTTGATGCAACCGCAAAGCAGCTACCGGTATTTATCATTAAGAGTTTATTCGAAATTTCGAATGCGTGACCCGCTACATAGCTAATATTTTACTTTTTTTACACCAAATTGTTCAACAGATTGATATCCTTTAACTTTATTGTTAACAAGATTATGTCGAATGAAATAAGTAATTAAGTTTCACGCCTCAACAAGTCTTTTTTGGCATGAATTAAGCGACAGTTTTCGAACAGACCTTCGATATGAAAATGTAAGGTGGAATATATTTACACAGCAGTATATAAACGGAATACAAATTGTAACTTACATACGCTCGTCTAAAACCAGCATTTCAAAAATTTGTCGTCTCGAGAAAGTATTAGACTACTTCGAAATAATCTTGTGTACAGGAGAAATATTTAAGTGATCAATCAATGCAACAAATGTTTAACATTACAGGTAAAATATTTGGAGTATATGTTATAAACAAGACTAATTTCATTCGTTTGTACCACCGTATGTGTATTATTGTGTATGTATATTACTCAATTTAGATGACACAGAGTTTGAAAAATAACATAGACACAAACCTCAATAATCGTTTATCTTTGGAATCTTCGCTGTTCGTATTTTTTGAATTTTTCTCACTAGAATAAATTTCCATGCTCATGAGGATAAAACAGTTGGGGGTTGGGAAAGTATACCACAATAAAATAACTGTGCTATTTCAATGAAATGGCTTCACAGTCATTACTCTAATTCATACAACATCGTTTTCGCGATTTGTAAAATTTCTATAATTCACAAATTAAATGTCGTCATTTCAGAGTTCTTTAATGACGGGAAGGAACGAAAAGCACTTATGTGCAAGAGACGAAGCAATTTATTCACTATGAGCAATACACAAACAAAATTTGCATGCCTATCTCGAAAAGAATTAGTGTTAGTTCACCATTCAAGTTAAAGTGATTAATTGCAAAGGAATCGGGGACGACATAATAGCTTAAAAAAAGAATCTAGACTTATTGGAATGAAATATGGTCATATTGATAACGACTACGGCACAAACGAGAAAGCCGCACTGCACGTTTCTCAGGAATTAATGTGACACACTGTCAATCACCTACCTTCGAAGATTTTCTCACGCTTTTCTTTCCCAGCATGAAAATAATAACATTTCATAGATTTGAGTAATACTACTCATTCCTTTGAATATGCAGGATAAATATCAACCAGAGCAAACCGGCAGAATTCAAACCAGTGTATCTTCAACAAACATATTGTTTTATTTGTAACTATGAGCCGAAAAATTTATGCAAAAAAACAAAGCATCTTTTTGGTTTTCAAAACGTCTTTTGGTTTTCAGATTCGTCACACGATTTGACATGAAACAATAGATCATTCTCGATCTATATCATCAAAATT
This sequence comes from Xenia sp. Carnegie-2017, assembly GCF_021976095.1. NCBI lineage: Eukaryota > Metazoa > Cnidaria > Anthozoa > Malacalcyonacea > Xeniidae > Xenia > Xenia sp. Carnegie-2017. Next base: position 8,537,389 of record NW_025813482.1, on the reverse strand, counting down.
CAAAACGCACGTCGAAAAGCAACGATTGCGTAATGGTAATATAAATTAAAACTGGGCGAACACTGCAAAAAAACAAAACTGGAAATAAAAATTTCCCAGCCAATCACATCGCGGGGTTTAGAAATCTTAACAAAAAGCAATTGATAAGTTCATTAAGTTGGGAGAAATAAAAGACAGTTAAGTCACCTCGACAATTGGCCACAAACGACATTTCAAAGGCTGCTCTATGTCTGAGCATTTTTTTTAAATTTAAAACAAGGGTAAGGTTAGGCTATTATTATGTTGGTGGTAACCATCATTTAAGTAGTTTGTGTAAGACAAAAAAGCGCAATTACCAGCAATGTGAAACCAAGTCATTTTGATCAAACGACCGCATTGTGCTTACAATTGTTAAGAATATCAAATAGTCAAAATGACTCAGTGAACATTAACATACAATAATTTCACGAACTGGACCAACCTGGACGATGAAAATCTACATACAAGTTGAATTATTTAACGATGTTAACTTTGGGTCAAAAATCAAGCGTTTGGTTCGGATAAAATGAAAACACTGCCACAAAAGCATGGAATACAAACGCACAAAATAGAACTACTCTATTTAATTTTGCAGAAAACTCACAAATTCTCAATAATAAAAAATTAAGTCAATTTTATTTTTGAATGATTTTGGTGTGAAAAGCTGGATATGGCCATGCATTACTTAAAATGCTTGATAAAAAATCGCTCAATATGGTAAAATTTTAGTTAAACATTAAAAACAATTATTGTTTAGACAGTTTCTGATATTCGTAGCAGTGAAGTAAGATAATGTATTGTGTATGTTTAACAATTTAGAATTGACGCAAAGTTCAACATTATGACATCAAAAAACAGCTGCAAGTGTAAATAAGTTGAGCTGTGGAAAAGCCTTGAAGACAACTTAAATTGTCTATTTGACTACAAACAGCTGATTGAGTCTGTAATGTTTAAATGTTAAGTAGTATACTTTGAAATCTCGATGTATTTTCTTCACAGTGCAATTTCAAGTTTTTATTTGACACAAGCAACAAAATCATGTGTTTTAATGTGAATGGAATAGAACAGTGAAGTATTTTACCTTGATTTGACAAATCAACATCAACCACATTTCAGATTTGAACGTTTTTTGTGAAACATTTGAAATAATAATAATGAACATAAGCTTTCATACTAACACAAAAAAAATAAGCTACAGAATGATTAAGTTTATCCAGAGTATCTGTCATCTTTAACAGTGGAAATGAGTAAAGAAATCTATTTTTTTGACTTGGCAATTTTTCTTTTCTTGCTCTGACTTGTGCCTGCATACTTTTCTTCCAAATTGGTGAGAAAATTGTTCATTTCACTCTTTCTATCATTCTGTCGTTTAGCAATCAAAGCAGACAGATCATTATCACTATGAACACCCATTTCTTTGGCTAATTTCTCTGCTTCAACAGCTTCTTGCTTTGCCTACAACATGATCAACATCATAAATGGAGATAATATACAATATAAATTTCCAAAATATTAATATCATTTGATATACTATCTTGGACATGTGAAATAAAACACAATATTTTTTCAATCTTATAAAAAAATTCACAGGATAATATGCAGGTCATTCAAAGTAATATAGCCTCAGGCAAGACAAAGAACTTCTAGCATGATAAAAATACCTTAATTTAACAACAACATGCATAACTGATTGAAAATATTTGTGAATTCTCATTCATCAAGAAACTGCCATTATGTTATGTCTGGAAAGATCTTGGAATAACTTAAGGTTCAAGGAAGGCTATAGCAACAATTGAACAACCAACAAAAATTTTAGAAAAAATGAGAAACACAAGACCAATTAAATATTACATCCACCATGGTTAAGAATTGTAAAAAAAATTAATGTGCAGACCATTCAGCTGACAAGCATTCATTTGAATTGTAAGTGGCAACCACAACTGAGCAATTAAATCACGATTTAAGGTATACTTGTCATTGAGCTATTTGCTTCAAACCTTTTGTTTTCTAGCTTTTCGCTTTTTCTTATCAACTTTGGTAAAACTTTCCAACTTTGGTAATTCACCCTTGTCAATGGCACTTTGTAAAATCTTCCTAAATCTACCTTCATCATCTTCAGTTGAACACAAAACGTTTTCCAAGATTCCTTCCATATCTCCTTCACACTTTATATAAGCTGATTTCAAATCATTGAGTTCCTCAACAGAATCTTTGTACTTCTTTTCAAATTTTTTAATATCTTCATTTGTAATTTTAGGAAATAACAACCTCCAATAATACATCCAATCGCGTTCTTCTTTCACTATTTCATCGCCAATTTCACCTGTTTCATCGTAAGCTTTACGGAGATGCTTATCCGATAATAAAGAGTGTATTTTACTTATCGCTTGAAATTTCTTTGTAGCGTTCTGTTTGTGTTCACTGCCAACTCTGTCTGGGTGTACTTTCAAAGATAATCGTCGATACGCTTTCTTAATCTCAGCATCAGAAGCTGTTTTCTCTACTCCAAAAATCTCATACAAATTACTACAGCCAAATAATGAGTTTAGTTCGTCTAAAAAGCTCATAGTAAATTCGCAAAAGAAAAAAATATATACGTCTTCTTTACAGTCTACGTTGTTCGTATGAAACTCGTTGAAACTCAAATTTCCACTTCAAAGCCCTCACCCTGCATAGCCACTTTACTCTTTTCCAATTCTTTACTCTCTGTCAATAATCAATATCAGTGGTCAAAATTTGTTTTCTTGCAAGAACAACGTAGGAAATGATGGAAACACAATCTATGCTTTGAGAAATTGTGAAGACTTTTATGAACAGAGGAGCTGTATAATTAGTATCATTCAGAATGAGGTTAACGTTGAATCCAGAATACTAGATATAGTTAATAATTGTTACTATGGTATCATTGTTGGTATGCCTCATGGTATGTGCCTATGGCTATATGTTTACTACGTTGGTCGCTGGGCAAGACTAGTAGAATTTGTAACAGAGTATTTCGTTAAAAGGGGCTCATACTGTCCAACTGGAACATGACTGCAAATGTTATTTATGTATAAACAAGCATAAATGAATAAGGAAGTCAACTTTCAATAATAAATCTTATTTCTAATTCTATTTTACTGGTTATTCAATTTTTGGAAATGAGTGGAAAAAGAGAATTTGAAAATCCTTATTCTGATGAAATAAGTGGCAAACTTGTTGAGAATTCTGGAAAGGTATCGTATTTTTACAGCAATATTTACCAAGGACCAAATTCATAGTTGCAGTTGGGTAGCCAGCCATCAAATTTTGGTCCTGCTATGCTAAATTCTGATCATTAACAATATTCATTTCTTTAGAAATCTATTGTTTTTACAGCAAAATTACCATAGCAGGACCAAAGTGATGAGCATTTGTCCTTAGCAATTCTGTCATTAGATCAATCATTTCTGGGTTCCATACATGCAAGAACATGTAATCAAATTCCATTCATTCATCTCATTCCACTTTTGTCATATTTTAATTTTAACTTTTTCAAGATTGATATTATCCTTGACATATCATCTTTGTAGGTTTGCCAACCTTTAGAGCTTCGATTGAGACATAATATTGAGAAGTATTTAAACCATTTACATAATGGCTTGAAGTATTCGAATCCCCATGATTACTCTGTTTACACTGGATCTGCTGGTATTTTATTTTATCATTTAATGTATTTGCAAATAACTCTTTGTTTTTATTGACAATTAAGTGACATACATTGCTATTATAATAATATTCAATTGTGTAAAATCATTATTTTGCCATGTACAGGAAATTGCTTCATCTTTCTTAAGGTATTGCATTACTTTACCTTCATGTCGCCTCAACTGTTTTATCTCAAAATGTGGGTGAACAAACAAGGTTGTTGACCAAAGCTACAGATATTATTGAAGGTGATTTGCGCAGACTGAGCAGAAGGCGTGTCACATTTCTTTGTGGTGATTCAGGTGATCAATGATAATTTACACTCAGTAGCTGTTACTTCTGGAAATTTACTTGAATGATTTCCTGTAATTCTTAATAATGTTTGATCAAAGTTATTGTATGACTCCTTTGTAATATAAAAATAAAACAACATCATCAAAGTTTGCTTTTTTTTGCTCAAAACTTTCTACAATATTTTTTACGTTACACCTAAGAAAGCTAATTAGTAAGGTTTGAAAACTGGTGTTTACTGCATACCAGTGAAGCATGAATTCATTATTGCCACTTATGCTTCTTGCTCCATTTTCATATAGTGTGAAATGTAATTGCTATTGTGGAACCATTATAGTTCAGCAGATGTCAACTCTATTACAATCAGTGGAATAGCCAGACCACAAGCTAAAAAAAATAGAATTGTAAAGAAATAATAAATGATAATAATCAGTTAATTTTACATGAGCACGACCAAACTTGCAGACTGGCTACCCCATCGATTGCTACAGTTATTTCTTTATTTCTGTAGGTATTTTATCCATTGCTGCAGTGTTGTATGCAAAGCTCGGACAAAAACAAAAAAGTGATGAATGTCTATCTGCCCTATGCTCCTTGCATCGTGACATAGGAGATGATTTGTCTCTGCCAGATGAATTGCTGTATGGTAAAGCAGGATACCTCTATTCTCTCTTATTTGTAAAAACTCATTTAGGAAAAGACCAGTTGTTGGATCATATTGCTGAAAAGGTAACTAAAGACCCACTTCCACAGTTCTGCTTCAATTATCACTGTAGATTTTAAAATATAGAAATTTACAAAGTTCTTGTTGATTCATGCGAAATGTACTTGTCGCTTCCTCAAATAATATGCCATTATTTTCATTTGTTTTACTTTGTGAAGTACAAGTAAAAATATCTTTTGTAGGTTGCCTCAGCCATGTTGCATTCTGGAGTTAGTCTTGCTCAAAAGAAACATACCACATCTCCCCTAATGTATGCTTGGCATGGTAAATATTACGTTGGAGCTGCTCATGGTATTGCTGGAATATTGTACATGTTATTACAGGTTTGATGATTTGCAAAATATTACAATATATTCATACATAAAAATTTCCTAGATTTTTCAATAAATATCTTGTTTTGTTACTACTACTTAAACTTTTTAAATACATAAACCGTTATATCTTCTTTAGCTTCATCCATACAGTCATGCTGTGAAAGAACATATAAACGAAATTCAGGGCAGTATTGACTATCTACTCACAGTACGATTCCCATCGGGAAACTATCCATCCTCCTTTGAAAATGAAAAGGATCGTCTGATCCACTGGTGTCATGGTGCTCCTGGAGTTGTGTTTTTAATGTTGAAAGCATTTCAGGTTTGTTTGTACAATCATTGTAACGGAAGATCTTTTTTTAGAACAAAAATTTTTCTTTACAAAGAATTCATGTCATCCATTTTGACCAGTTGCAGAATGTAGCTATTTTTCATGATCGTCATAAGCGTTTTTCAACTCAGGAGTAGATTTTTTGTTTAACTAGAGTTGTTTATTTCACCAAAAATGTTAGCAATCTACCTGAACGTACGCAGTGCCTACCACCTTTTATGTGTTTCACCTTCGCGTAACGATGCATAACAATTTTATCATTAAGGTGTTTGAAGAAAAGAGGTACCTGGATGCGGCAATATCTTGTGGGGAAGTTGTTTGGAAACGTGGTTTGTTAAAGAAAGGTTATGGTATTTGCCATGGTGTTTCTGGGAATGCCTACACCTTTTTAGCCCTTTATAAACATACGGAAAATGAGCTTTATCTTCATAGAGCATTGAAGGTTAGCGAATATAATTAAAAATTGAATGTTACAATAATTTTAGCATACATCTATGTTGGGAAATGATTTCAGTCTGCAACCGTCTCCCAAACTTCGTTAGGAAGCCTTTAGATTGAATAACTGTTTTTGCATCGTCTCTGCATGCCTTCCACAAGCTGAGGGTCCTTGGATTTTATATGGTAGTCATGATAATAAACATTTTGGAATATGTCAATTGTCCCCTAGTTTGCTGAATGGACATTTTCGTATGGGGAACATGATTGTCGGACTCCTGACGCACCGTTCTCATTGTTCGAAGGTAAATTTTATACCATTTGTGGTCAAGGGGGCTTTTTTCAGCATATGATATACAAGCTTCATACTACGACGTATTATTTTTAAAGGAAAAATAATTTACTTCACTCCAAATTAACGAGAGGAAAGAAGTGCAATATTGGAAAATAAATAAATAGTTATATTTTAAATTTCTGATGTTGAATATTTTGTATTCTTTTCTATTTTTTTCAGCTAATAAGAGCATAGTGTGTCGCTCTTTGTTTTGGACTGTGTTTGATCTAGAAGGTTGCAAGCTTTCCAACAAAGAACAAATTTTGTCTTTTTGATTAACGAGAATTCGTTACTCAAACAAAAATTTAATTGACGTACGTAAGAGTGCATTCCTTAATGCTTTTTATCTTTGTGTAGGACTCGCGGGAACCATTTATTTTTGGTCAGATCTTCTCGATACCAAGAAATCTCGCTTTCCAGCTTTTGAACTTGGCTAGAAAACATTTGGCTACGTAAAAGAAAGTTTGTGTATTGTATGTAAACGTAAATCACAATTTACTCGCCTTTTCACAACAGGTTCACTTTCCTTTTCAAGAATTGCATAATAATTATAAAGTTAAATGCATGTTGTGCAAACAAAGTTGTAAAAAAGATTTTGTTAAAAAATAGAGAGTAATCACTTCTAAAATGATTCTTCTGCTGTTTTGGTTTATGCAAACAAAGAAACGTGTGATACAAACTAGAACTAATCAACCAGGACGCAGAGTGTTTCGTCTGTGATTTCTTCATTTTTATAATGCTATACGTATGTTAAAATTGTAGAGGCTGCACAAGATGAGCTGTGGCACCAGTTAACATGTGTTACCGAAATGCCACATTTGCCAGGTGTAAACAATTTTTTCAAAGAGATTCCAGCGGCAAAAACTAAACTCTAAAGATATCATATTTAGGGCTTTGATGCTGTTGAAAAGTAATCAATGTTTTCAAAATTTAAAACACTGAATCGTGATTTAATTTTCAAGACAGCTAGAAACATTCTCATTTAATTATTACTGCAGTTCACAATTGAATGTAATTTTATAATCTTTTTTACTGCACTAGTTAGCTGGTGTTATTATAAAATCTCTTGAGAAGAGAACCAGTTAAGGCACTGCAAAACTTCCTTTACGGAAATGCTGCGACAACTTTAGAGACAGCCTGTTTACGAAACTGCTGAGTTCGGATAACATGAATAATATAAAGTTATTAGTTATATTTATTTTAGCTATGCCAAGTCATACGATTGGGAAGTTAAAATTGTTCTTACGTTATAATTGTAACGATGAACAATTTTTACCGAAAATTTTGTGGTAATTAGTTCCGATTTTGTACATGTGCAACTAAAATTGTGACTAGTTCCAAATAAAAAGTAAATTTAACCTTTCCTTTCATCACTGATTACGACGAAATCCATTTTCGAGTCGATTGGACTCGAAAGTTGAGTGATCCAAATTCCCATCGGGTAAAATTCGATTGTCAACAACTGATCAATAAATTCCGGTCGGGTTAAGTACCATCAACACAGCTTGAGGAAATCGCCTCAAATGGAATGTTTGGTCTATGGAAGGTAAAAATGACATAAATAAAAAAGCGTGGGTATCATAAAGACAAAAGAAGGTAATTTTTCCTTTTGATAGTTTAATTTTAATTTCAAATATACGAAATTTATCGACACCACAGAAGAAACGAGTTTGAGTCATGCCCATATCCGCCGGAGTTCTTGCATACAAAAGCAAGTAAAAAGTTTGACGTAAATGAAATAAAAATTAAGAAAGCCAATATACAAGCCACATAAATTAACACCTAGAAGGTCGTAAAAATTTTAATGCCGAGAAATCTTCGACATTTATAAGCAAAGGAGCAAAATACCGACATTATTTACCAATATCAACACCTCTTGTACAAATAAATGCAGCTTCTCCGCAAAAGTTGATGTAAACGACGCTTTTTGAGGTATATTTTCGTTTTGTTAAATATACGCGATTAGCATGACGATTAGGTAATTCTAGTTTCGTTGTAGTTGGAAATTTTGTCATTTCTACATGTCAGGTTGGAAAAAAATTATTTTGATAAAATACAATGCCGGTTAAGATATAAAACCATTATAAGAATGTACGTTTTATGTTATTTTTAAGTTTCAATTTATTATCTGGTTTTGAAATAAATTTTGAAACAAACACTGAGCAGTTAGCGAAAATTTTGCTTTCGCATAGTAGGGCTAATTTTTCATAGCCGTGTGGTATTAACCAGGTCTTTTTTCGAATCATTTTTGTTCAATGAAATTTTACTATAACACCTGTTTATATGATTATATTTAGTATATTTAATATGATGTTCATTATTATACTTCAATTTTATAATTTATAACATTGTAATTTATACTTTTTAAGATTATGCTTTGATTGTTTTGTTTGTAAAAATGAATATCATTTCATTTGTGAACATATGCATCGTTGTAATTTCACTTTAAAAATTTTGTTAAAATTCTACCCTGTGGGTGTTCTGTTAATTGTATGTCTTAACACACAGCATATTTTAATAGCAGGCTGTATATATAAATGGTGTCACTCTGTGACTTTGTTGATTAATTAACAGAAAAATTCTCTGCATGCATGTGAGAATTTGTCAGAACATGTTCAATCAAGAACTTATAATTAAACAATTATATGTTTCATTTGAAGGCTCGCTTTACGCTATAATGATTAGATTTCATTCTCAAACAACTAATGCATGATTTTTATTGAGGATAGTATATAATGAATGAAATAAGCTGTTGGTATTTTATTCATTCAAAATTGATTTACAATTCTTTTGTTTCTACTTTAAGTGTCAATTATCAAATAATTATCAAATAACAGAATGACTTGTAAAAGCTGTTAAGTTTTCCCTGAGAAAGCTTTATCTTTATTGTGCTGGCACTTTTTTTATTCTGTAAACTTTCATATTTTACTTTGTAGTTTGAAATTTATTTTATGGAATTAGTGAGAACAAGACAAAATTGCAGTCAGGATGGTCAAATTGTAGCCACTCCCAATCATACTTTAAGTGAAAAATGTTTTCTTTATGCGATATTTTGATCCAGTAGAGGATGCATGATAATTTGCGTGTAATGTTATTCCTCCTATTTTCATGTTGATCTTGCAACTAACTTTTCTCTGAATCGTGATGTTCACTAAACTAACCAGTTGTAAATGAGTTCCGTTGCAAGAATAGCACCGCAAAATTGAACCTGGGGGGGGCTACCAATTATATTTACTGAATTTACTTGGTCTTACTTTACTTGGGCTAAAATAGATAAATGTTAGCAAAAATTTTATTTTGGGGAAAAGTGGGAGGGTTGAGGCCCCCCCTTTTGGTTCTGTGAATGCAGTACATCCCCTTGCTACTAATGACGTGGAATGTTTTTTTCAATTTAGAATCATAAATAAAATGGATATCAATGGAAGTGAAAGTATATCAGAGGACACAGTCAGTTTGGCATCATATTATGACAATCCCGAGACATTAAAATCATCCAGTAGTTTTGAAGATCAAAGTGATGATGAGAGTGAATCAGATCAAAATGATCATGAGGCTGATATTGACAAGATGCTATTGGATCTTGAGGGATTTCAAGTGGTAAGTGAAGCGATCTCATCAATATTTTGTGTTGATGAGCTTAAATTTCTCAAACATATTACCGTGTGAGAGTGAAGAAAAGAGGATTGATAACACCATACTTGTTTTTACCTGCAAACTTTTTTCAAACTTATTTAAAAAATTTTTTTTGATATAGGAACTAATCCAGACTAATGGACCAAATGCAGAAGAAGAAGTTGAAAACAATGAACCATTGGTATGTTTGATTTTTATTGAAAATTAGCTGATGTTGGTTAGAATTAAAAATGTATGTTGTACAATATTGGATAGAATACATACTAAATGATGTAGTATAGGTAAGGATACACAATGAAGTGATGAAGATTGTGTATTGATGACTAAAACATTGTGACTATCTAATCACATGCAACAGTAGTGAAGTCATCACAACTTTTTATTTCTGCTATGGGTAGAAATATTTTCATGTCTTTTCACCAAAAATGAATTAAAGTTTTGAAGATTAATGAAAATAATTGTTCAAAGAAGTGAGCAATGATTTTACCAAAGAATTTGCAAGAGTATAAGAGTAAAAATACTACATGGGTTTGGCACTAATGTATGAAAAGATTCAAACTTAAGTATGTGTAAACTAGTTGCATGTCTTGTTCAGTTTAGTAAAAGATGTGCAAACTATTTAGATTTATTCTAAATTTTTTGTGGTTGCCTTGTTCAATTGGGACTGCATCCTGTTTAACCATTAATTGCATTAATTAATTACTAATTTAATTTGGAATATATTGGTGTATTTTAGTTTTCTTTTACATGCTAAAAATTTAGTGAAAAATATTTGTTGGGAAAAGTATAAAAGCAAAGGTGTGTTATTGTTTTAAACTGCATAGGATCAGATTTCATATTCAATGAACATAATAGAAGATAGTGGCGATGTGGACTTAGATGCGCTCCTAGAAGATCTCTGTGTAATGGAAAAAGACTTAGTAGGAGACATTAAAACTACACATGAAACTTCCCGTGAAACAAGATCTCCACCACCATCAATTAAAAGATTATCATCTCCTGTAAAGGTGCTCATACGTGTAGAACATACATTAGAAATATTTGTGTTTAAGATCAATAAATATCACTAATATTCACATTGTTTACATGCAAGGTAAGCCAGCTTAGGAAATGTAGTTTGGATGATAGGATTTTTGTGGAAAAACAACTATTTTATAATTTTTGTATGTCATGTTTTGGCAATGTTGCAACTTTATGTTTTGAATGAGCTGTCTTATTAAATGCTTAAAAATTTCAAAACTTTATAGTTAATAAGTTGAATGGATTTTTTAGGTTACAGCTGATGTAAAAATGCAGTTGGAAGCATTTGGTGAAGAGTTGGAAAATAGAGAACTAACTTTGGTAAGACTGTTTTTTTCTTTGTTTCATCCTGTTTCATTATCAAATTTTTGTGAAGAGTTTTCAAGAAAATCCTGATTGACAATTGCAAATATAAAAGTCGTGAATATAGGATCAATTATCACTACATTTCTCATCAATTTTTGTTTGATTGGAGTAGTTATTTCCATTAAACTTGTTGGTATAATTCATATATACACAAAGATGACAATTATTGGTTCAAATCACAAATTATCATAGTTTATGGTGGTAGAAATAAGGTCATGATGCTGCTACTATCTGATTAATGACTTATTTCATTTCCAGGAGGAACAACAAGCAAAGTTTAAAGAAGAGAAAATTCGTATTGCTATGGAAAAACTACGGGAAGCTCGCATCAAGAAGGTAAATAATGACAACCATCTTGTGTATCTTGATAAAACTTCTTTAACAACAACATAGGAAGCAAGTTTTCTTGTAGTGATTTTTTATTTCGTTTGATTTATTGTATTTTCGTCTTGAGATAGACTTGACGTCTTTTCAAGCACTTTGCTCTTTAAAACTATTTTCTGTGTTCACATTGCCGTTATGAGCACAATAAAGGTTGTGACTCTTCCCAATTCTATTGAACATGCTGTTTATATTTACAAAAATAATAATTATATTAACAAACTCCTTAGTTTCTTTGGCGTTAATACGATTTTTAAAATTTTCATAGCTTGTGATAAAAATATTTAATGATGAAGATCCAACCTCTAAAACAATTCTCGTTGATGAATCATGGACAGCTTGGATGGTTTGTAAGAAAATGGTCATAAAATATGACAGAGAACAAAGTACAAACTGGGTGCTTGAGGAAAGACAACATTCCAATAACTTATGTATGTAATAGTTGTATTTAATGATTGCATCGTGAATTTCCTCTCACTAGAACTCTTGCTGTTGTTCAAAAAAACAAATTTTAAAATGAGATGAAGCTCCATCAGTTTACCAATATTACAAATCATAACATTTTTATTATTTTACTGGTTTTGCTTTCTTTCAATAATGCTTGACATATTTGGCACGAATAGTTGATTTAACGTGCTGTTTATCATTTGTGATCATTTATATTTTCAACGAAAAATTCATTTTATACGTAGATATTTTCGTTCCTGTCGTTCGCATTAGCAGTTTTTTTGTTTTTTCATCACAAATCTTGTGTTTTCTAATTCTTTCACAAATAAGAAACTTTAATGATTTAGGTCGTGTTATTGAGGACCATGAAATAATCGTTGACATTGTGTCACAGTGGCCACGAGAAACGGATAATCAGTTGGTTTTTACGATGCGCCGCGATAAATATGTTTTATTTAAAAATCCTCAGGTGATATATTGTGCAATTAAAGATAATAATTTGTGCGATGATTTTATATCAAGGGTTTATGAAAAAAATCTTCTTGTTTGATAGAATTACTTACTTTCAAGTGACACAAATGAAGGCTCGGCCAGGTTAGCTGAGCAGAGCAAAGACACTTTGATTAATGTAAGTCGAATTATATTTCACCAATGTGATGGGTTTTCGTACGAACAATGAAAATAGCCTATGAGATGAAGTAATTAATTGGAAACCACTTAAAGTGAAGAAGGGAAATCGGCTGTGTGTATGTTGAGATGATTTTCTGGTTGGGTGGAGATAAGTTGATTGAAGGGAATATACTTGTATCAAAAACCATGACCAGCCTACAATTTAAAGAAATATAATAAAAACAAATTCCGAAGAAGCAAGTTTCTGTCTGAGGATCTCAGGTCTTTGGAACAAAGTCGAAAATTTACGTTTCACTTCTCGTCTTGTTTTGATTCATATTTTGCAATCTCAAGATGTCTTGCTTCTTCGCAATTTGTTTTATATTATACTTGTATCAATTCACCAAAACTATCCTGCGTTTGTATAAAGCAACGTTTAAAAATTAGATGAATATTATCATTTTGTAGGAATTTTTCAAATCTGACGCAATGCGTCTTCCAAACCTTGATGGAATATTGTATTTAAAAGAAGGACGACGTACGTGGAAAAAGCATTACTTTCTCTTAAGAGCCTCGGGAGTTTATTACACTCCAAAAGGAAAGACGAAAGTAAGTAGGTGTCACTCTAGTCATGGAATGAATGTGTATTTAACGAACTTTTCATAAACTCTTTCAGAATCAACGCAACATGAGTTGTCTTGTATCGTTTGATAATACTTATGTTTACACGACAACCGATTTTAAACGAACTCAGAAGGCTCCTACTGATCATTGCTTTGTTATTAAGGTAAGCCCTACGGCCGAATGGTACGTATGTACCTAGAGTGATTATGTAATCTAAAATTCAAAAGCAACTGGGGAGTTTCTTTTAAAAATTAAGATCAATGGATGAGGTATAGCTACTATATTTTACAGCCGTCTATGTCGAAAGATCTTGATTCACGGGCAGTGAAATGTCTTTGTGCCAGTGATGCTCAAACAATGCAACGATGGATTACCTGTGTACGAGTTGGCAAGGTAATAATCATTCACGTCTATTATTACTGCTGACCATGTAGCAATAATGCCGGCTCACCATATATATATATAACGAAGTTAATTCTGTGTTTGTATGTGAATTTCTGTTACAAAGGGCTCAAAACTCCATTAGTAAATGATAGTTTTAAAATGTTTTAAACACGGTGCTATTTGTGAAACTGACGGAAGATACTGAATGGTCTGAACTTTTTGGGGTGACCATAATGTTTCCCAAACTTGTTTTTGTACAGTTTGGGTATAAAATGCTTGAAAATAAAAATAATGTTCATGAAGAAGTTGAAGATCTTACTGTTGGGACTATCAAAAGATCAAGAACATTATCTTCTGGATCTGGCTCAAGTATGGAGCTTCCTTTGCAGGTTAGCACGACATTAAACGTTAAAATGTAACAAAACATTAAGAATTCACCAAATTATATGTTAACTTGTGTAGAACGACTTTAATAAACTATTTATGACGTGAGTCAATTGATAAACTTTACGACGTATTTTTGTGTGTTTTCTTGATTATTGTGAGTGTTAATTTGATTTTCTGATCTTTTTGTGTTTTACCTGATAGGAAATTTCCGGTACCATAAGAGGTCGTTCACGAACAGAAATCTCCATTGACCAAGGTGTCGTAAGATCTTTATAAAATTGCTATGATCGAACATCGATAAGAAATATGAATTGTGCTTTTTACAGGGCATAGAAGAAGCTCAATAAGAAAAAAAGAACCCATTCCACAACTTGGTTCGAAACTTCTCGCAAAACTATTTCAAGAAGCGTGGAAAAATGGCGCCGAAACTGAACATGTATGTACATAAGTGTAACTTTGAAATTCTATGTCAAAACCGACGTCTTCTTTTATTTAAAATTTGCTAGCGTTAAAACAGCTGAAGTGCATGTTTGAGCGGTTTTAAATAGTTCAAAAACACGGACTTCAAACTAAAAAGATCATATTTATACTCAATTTTTAGGCCAACAAGAGGAGATAGTTATACAGCAGTGACATTTTTTTAGCTTTTGTTTTTGCCAGTGGAAGTGTTAAAATCAAGATTTAATCCGAAATTATAGTACTTGTGCCTTTGGAGATTGTGTAGACACTTACAATAACTTGATTTATTTTGGCCTTCTTACTTCAAAAAATGATGCGTACTTTTACACTTTTATACTTAATCAAATAACGTTATATTCAATTAACTAAATTTTTAGAGTCACGCGAGTTTATTGTTTATAGGTATTGTCCCCTACATCTCCCAGCACTATATTTTCTCCAACAAAATCAAATGAAACCCCTCACTCACCATCAAAGTCCTTTTTCATGGAAAATGAAAAACTTCGAAATCTTGATAATATTAAAGAAGAAGAAGAAACGAAGACTTTAAACCAAGAATCTTCGCTTGTTCTCAACCCACCTCCACCAACTCGAAAATCATTTAGCATTCCTACTAAAACGACAATTACAACACCACCATCAGCAACACCAACACCAGCATCAGCAACACCACCACCACCAGCATCAGCAACACCACCACCACCAACACAAAGCAGCAGCACCACCGCCACCACCACCAACACAAGCAGCAGTAGCACCGCCACCACCACCAACACAAGCAGCAGTAGCACCACCGCCACCACCAGCAACACCAGCACCAGCAGCACCACTCACCAGCAGCACCACCACCACCACCACCACTAACACCAGCAGCACCGGCACCAGCACCGGCACCACCACCAGCAGCACCCTCACCAGCACCACCAGCACCACCGCCACCACCACTAACACCAGCAGCACCGGCACCACCGCCGCCACCAGCACCACCGCTGTCATCAAGCGATGTTTTTCGTGATGAAATAGATGATGAATTGACGACGTCTGTAGATGAAACACAATCCCAAGTAACAAATACTGCTTCTAATGGCTTCCCAACACCACAAGCAATTGTCAATGATTCAAATCCGCCACAATCTTCATCTCAAAGTCCAGATAGTCCTTCAAATGACGATTTTCCTTTACCTCCTCCACCTTCCTCCATGTTTTCTGATGAAGAAGTCCTTATTGATGAGAGAAGAAGTGAACCTGAGATAAACAATTCTCCATCACCTGTTCCCACCGAAGCATCTCGACCCCCACCACCACCTCCACCTCCGTCAATCGCAATCGCTTCCACGCAATTCTAAATTCGCAAAATCTCGATGAAATAAACATACCTTGATGTGATTTTATGATAATATATTTTCATGTTTTATTTGAATGATCTTCTAGTATGGCGATGCTGTCATATTTTTCTGGATCGAAGACAAATTCAACGAGAAAACGTAAAGTATAAAGTTTATGAATGGGATCATAGTTAAGTAACTTGATTGTAAAAAGATAAGACCATAAACTACTGATTTAATTCTTTACTATTTACTATAAGTATAAATACATTCTCTATGTACGCATTTAACACGATTGTTGTTTACTATTCCTTAACCTACTAAGGTTACTGTTACTGCGTGAAGAATCTCAACTTATACTAAATCGCCGTTTTCTCTTTTTGTTTAATCCTTTTCGCCAACGTGCTTGTAATGGTTGCGAGGTTGTCGTTGGGACAAATTGAACATTTTTCGTATGACGATGCATGTATGAATTTTTTACTCTTTGGTAACGTATACTAATAGACTTTATTTTTTGAACAGAAATTTCTTTTTTTTACTAAAATTTTCTCCACGAACAACTAGAACAAATTTATATATGTCTGTCGTTATATGAACTTGTTTCTGGCATTAACCATCTATATCAACCGACCGCATCCTGTTCTCCTTTACACTGGCTTTTCAATTGCACTGTAATTTCTTCGAGAAAAATTTTTTTGGTCGCGCTTATAAAATGTAACCTTTTCGATAAATACTGGTTAATGTTGCTCGTATACTTTTAACTCTCTTTGCGATAATCGCTGTGTTGATTTTTCCACTACTGCCACTTCTATTCTTTCAACAACATATTTTTTGTCTGCTATAGTGCTGTCATGTCAGAGTTCATCCTTCTTTCTCTACAAAACCATTGTATTGTATAAAACCTTGAATTGTTTACATGTTGGTATTTTGACAATCTTTTGAGTTTTCTCTCCCTAGTGTTTATGTCGAACTAATTATACTTTTATTTTTCGTAACATGGAATCTGTTGTAAAAATGTATCTTGTACATGGAGACCAAATGGGACACTATGATCATGAAATATGAAAAATCAGAACTGCTCATTGAGCTAAAATACATGGAACGCTACATGTAATAGAAAAGTCTATTAATTTTTTGAAGCCAAATCTTACACCAAGATACGCGTATGTAGTTCAATCAATTTTCACTCCGCGAGAGAATCTCGAAACACTACACACGCGTGTCAGGGTGTAATCTCGCCTGTCTCGGGTAAGATTTGGGTTTATTTGCTTCAAGGTAGCGTTCCATGTATTCTAGTTCAATGGTACTACTCCAAGTACCCCATGGCTGCATCGCTTGCCATCTATATAGTGTATACAAAAGAAGACAAGGAGAAGCTTCCTGAATGATTTCGTTTCCGGGGAAAACGTTTTTGAATTGTCATGTATATAGTGTTATATAGAAGCTTGAAGATTGGTAATCCTGGCGTTATTGTTGAAAAATAAAAGTTTCTCCTGATTCTATATATAATTTTATTGAGCTTTCGACTCGGTGCTTCGAGCCTTCTTCAGAATAAGGAAATTACTAGAATACTAGCTATTCACACAGTTTTTAGATTGTAGACGTTTAGAGCGTCTAATTGGATTAGCGAGTGGATTAATATTATTGGTTGGTTGGGATACGATGGTGTTATAAAACGAAGTTCGTTCATAGAAAATATTGGAAAAGGTACAGAGAAAGAAATTATTGGAGTTCAATCCACGAGATCAACAACATATCTTATTGCGTTCAGCAGTGATAAAATAAATGTCTTGGTGTAGCGAGGCTAGCTTTGACATGGTGAAGAACATTGAACATGAACTAAAGTCAGAAATGTGGGTAGACTTGGATAATAAGATATGGTGGGAAATGGAAAGTTTTATTCAGTAAATGCCAAGTCCGTAGGACGAGGGTAGTACAAAAAGACAGAGGTGAGATAATGGCATTATTTCACCTGAAACGAAACTTTTTATTCTTTCTAGTTGTTTTTTAAGAGTTGGATTTCACTCTGCTTTTTGTCAGTAAAAAATAAAATCTTTGTAGTTGTGTCGTCCATGAATAATAAAACTTACTTTCTGTGTGTTGTTCAGACGTAAATGATTTTTTCATATTTTTCAAAACCTTCGCTGTTTGGTTCAGGACATTTGTTTTTTTTTCGTAAAATAATGGACACGCAAAAATGTTCTATTTGAAACGAAAATGAGGATTATAGAACAAGACAGAAAACAAAGAGACAAAATAATGAGAGAAGAAGATGGATACAGAATAAAACAGATAAGACTAAAAGATTGCGGCCATTGCAAGATAGACAATAATTTACATCAAGTTTTGTGTGGAAAAAAAAGTGAAAAAACCATCGCAAAAGCATGACAGTGTCCATATTGGAAATTTTGGGCAATATTTTTTTGGAGTACCAAAATTACTGTAAAATCAACAATTATAAAGATCTTGAAAAGAAAAAGATGCAGAATTGCGTAATTGTTGGCTGTCATCGGAATCGTCGGCAAAATAGTCTTATCACAATGTTATTTAATATGGAAAACGAAACCAACACGGTTCGTCGGCCCAAAAATAGTAATACAGTTACATAATATCAATATTGTCTGTTCATACGGAAGTAAACACATGTTGCTTTATCCGTAGGATGAACGACGTACTTAACTTTAACTCACACAACGTTTGGAATAACAAAATGTCGAAGTTCAGGTTTAATTGTGGTTTTTTGGTTTTTGATTCGCCCACAACTGATTTTGAAAGCAGTTAAATTGTTCGCACGATAAAGCACGATAAAACTTTCATTAAACGAACAGTTAAGTAAATAATAGCATTGAATTTTAGAGACGTATCAGATCTAGGAACGTAGTAAAGAGTGATGTAATCGCCACTCGTCACAACAAAATCTTCGAAAAAACCGTGTGTGTTGAAAATTGTCCTAGTTCATTCTTCTCGTTATAAACATGAAAAGTCCTGGAGATTCATAAATGAAGAAAAAGCATACTTAAAGTGTCATGTAAATTTTCATACCTTGAAATTAAATATACGTAGAAATAATGATATTAGCACTGTATTGATCGATCGACTTGGGTTTATGACAAGTTCCATTAGTGGCAACAAGAACTTCGCTTTGCAAACCTATTTTTTGTAAACTTGTACCCTGTAAGCTATGGCAACACCGAATGGGTTTATAATACCAATAATAAGCAATTATTCATAGTTGATATAACTGATAAATTTATATTCACATATATGGATGAAACATATGCAATATTAACAAGAAACGTACGTGTAGAAGACAATTTGAACATGGCTTTCATTCCCCCGACTTAGCATACCAGAAATATTTACTTTAATGGGAGGGGTGGTGAAGGGGGGGATTAGCCAAAACCAACAAAAAATGTTTTTGTGGTTCGATTGTCATCTCCTTGCAGGCGCCACAGAATTAAGACAAAAACAATCAAGATATAACTGGTATCGATTTACAAAACTGATGCAATAGAACCGTGCTAAAATTTCATTTTGAGTTTGTAAATTTTTAGTTCGTAAGAGTTTTACGTATCAAGTGCAATTTTTTTCAAAACATTAAATTATTTTTATTTGAAGTAGATGTCTTCATAATAGTCAGAATTGGCATAAAAATCTCAAATCATAAGTTTGAAGCGGTAAACGAGCCAATATTGTCAACGAACAAACTTCCAAATGCTATTTTGTTTCAAAAATACGTAATTCCATTTGACGCAACATATTCTGAAGAAACAATAACTTTATTAAATGTGATTTAACGATAACCTTTGCTATTTGTCAACAATATAGGGGGATGTTTGTATTTTTGTCGTTTCACTCAGAAGAGCCAAGCACAGGATGTAATCAGACATCACACAGTTTATCGCACAGTTTGGGTTTTTATATTTTTTAGAAGTAATTTCATGAGTTTTTTCTAATATTGAGAAAGAAGAATTTGACGAATTAAGGTTTATTTTTTTCAAAATTGATCAAATAATAAACTATTTCGCGAAAAGTTATAAGGGCTTTTTTTATTTCTTTTAATTGAAATGTTACATAAGACGTGTCTCGTCAGATGTTTTTGTTTGAATAACAAGTAATTGCGTAACAAGTAATTGTATCTTGAAAACTCATCTCTTGCCTGCAAAAATCTTACATTCGCGCAATGAGAGTAAAACTTACAACAAATTTCAGTTAGTTCAATACCTTAACTGGTATAGAGCGATGACCATCTCATCATTCTGATGGGCCGAATTTATGACACATGAATTCACAGTCTATAAATAAAGCTCAGTAACACGTCTTTCTCGCTCTGGGAGTGTGAAGGTTGGAGAAGTTTAAGAAATATAGGGATATTTTGTGAGCTTA
Source organism: Xenia sp. Carnegie-2017 (assembly GCF_021976095.1). Taxonomy (NCBI): domain Eukaryota; kingdom Metazoa; phylum Cnidaria; class Anthozoa; order Malacalcyonacea; family Xeniidae; genus Xenia; species Xenia sp. Carnegie-2017. Next base: position 8,517,255 of record NW_025813482.1, on the reverse strand, counting down.
CTTTAGATTTTTACAAAACAGATGTAACACCAATAGGGCAGTGTTGGCAAATTGATACGCCGCGACGCATGAAGTGGTGTCTGCATTTGTTTTATAAATTCTTCTAAAAGCGTCTGTGTTTTCCGAAACGGAAATGGAAATGTTCTATATCACGTGATCAAGTTGTATATTATTCCTTATCAGAGTGTTAAGTGCGCAATAGTCAAGTTGTTTTTCGTGTTAGTAAGACGTGTTTTTGGAGGCACCTCAAAAAGATAATTTGACGTCTTATTTGCGCGTAGTTCTAACGCTTTAGACAATGTCCGGCTTTGGTAACTTCAATTTCAATTCTTTTGGCTCAATGAACAACCTTAATGGTCTGGCACAGTCAGCAGAAAGGCTTAAACGTCTTATGACAGAGAATTGTATAAGGCAGCAAGAAAGCGCAAATAATGAACGCATTTTGATAAATAATGATTTCTTTAGTTCTTCAAACGACGACAGAAACCTGACACCTCCTTCTCCTTCAACGGTATGTTTTAATGTATTTGAAAAAGTACCATCATTTTACAGAATTGGAAATTGTTTCCATTTGGTTTCAAGCAATGACGCTTTCATAATTTAACTCATTTTCACAAAACAATATTAATTATACTTTACTTTTAAAAACCAGTAAGTTTTGTGCAGTGCATGGTTTTTCTATAATCTCGGTCGTAATAATCAAAGATATTGAAGTCGCAACTGTCAATGTCAAAAGCCCCTAAAATATATTGAAATTTAAATCTTCTGTACACAAACCATATGTTTGTTAGTGTATGACAAAATATGAATCGCTTGTTGGGTAGATTCAATGTGGAGCCAATGTATTTTCATGTTTTAGCACAGGTACCGTTCATGTTTCAATAACTATTTCTAAGTCATTCACTGACGCAATAATTCTGCAAATTTAGTCTTTAATTACAATGTAATTTTTCTGCATTTTCTCACTTCCAAAACAATAAATTTCTAAAAAATGAATAACGAATTCCTGAACTTCATATGTCGGGACAAACGCATGCGCACTGGCGACGTTACTAACATCATGGAGTCATATTGACCAGATTTTGATAAATTTTTATCGATGATTATAGAACTACAGTTTATTTTCTAATCTGAAATAGTGTCGCAAAATTTTACAATGTCAAAGCTCTTGATCATTGACTCCGGGAAAATTCTCCTCATGTTTTATGGGATAAATCGCCTCTAAACAACCTTTTACGTATGGTCACATGTTTCTAGTGGTTTCATACAAATTCATACACTATTATTCATCACTAAGTAATACCTAGCTCCGTTCATTATAAAACTCTGTATTCTACTCGGAAATTGTAAATGTTGCACAAATTTGTTGACATTATTCAATGTTTACGCACATGTTGACATTATTCAATGTTTACGCACATGTTTTATTTGCTGAATAGTTTTTTTTTCAATAATCAAAAATTCTTTTTAGAGAATTTGATCTTCAAAGAACTACCTTCAAAATAGTTATTCCATTTCACTTAAATTTTTTACATATGCTGTAGACGATAGACAACTGTAGTCAATGGTTTCCTTCGTTGAACTGCTCTGACGATTTTTCATTCTGTTAATTAATGCACCATTTCTTTTATTGATATACTTTTTCATCTTGCCGTTTATAAAAATTTTCATTTGCAAGACCAAGGTGAAGACATCTTACAAAGCGTTCAATCAGAGCTTCGTCTCTTAGATAGTACCAACATATCTTGGCAATCATCTTTTTCTTGATAACCTTCCATTCTTTGCTCATCATAGCTCACCAACCACTACGGCAGACGCTATACAAATCGCCATGATCATGGTATTTCAAGGATAAAGCGAGGCTCAGCGAGTGGTGCGGGAATCTTAGGTCCCGCCCCTATTAGGAGTAGCAGTTCGTCAGGTTTGGACGTCTTTTTTGTAAAGAATTAGCTTCTTCAATTTGGCGGTAGCAAGCAATTATTTTGTATGGATTAAATTCTGAAAAAATTGAAAGGATTAACGAGCTTCGTCTTTGAAACACAAATCTTCTTTTGCTATTTTCTCTTTCGTGCGTTTCTTGCCTGTCAATATTTTTAACTGTTTTCAATCTTTACCTAAATCTAACCTTGGCTATTCATCCTGCGCTACGTTTTGCCGGGATTCATACGACTTTCCTTTTAAAACAAGCAATGTTATCTTCTGAATCGTAGTTTTACATGTTTTTCACATGTGATACTTCAATTCGTCTTCATTAAACTCAAATTTAATAATTAACAATTTCATTCAGTCATTGAAGGATGCTTCTTAGCTTTTCTAATCATGTTTACGTGGTTCTGGAGGTAATGTTGCTTTTTAATATCGGTTTTTCAATTTCACTAATATCAACTTTCTTATGCAACAAAAGCTCTTGCCATTTTCATACATATAATGGAAAGTATACCTTCAGAATTGCTTTGGTTATTTTATGAATTTCTCTGTGATTATGAGTTTTTCAGTTGCAAACATAGACTGCACAGTTCTAATGTGTTTATATGAAATAGTGTTTATATATTAGCTAATATGTCCTTATCTTGATATTCAGGAAATTCTTCGCATAATTTTACATGGAATAAAATCAACAGTAATCAGGCACAATTCAATCAACAGGCACACCAACTTCAGAACATGTTGCAGACACGTCAACTTTTGGCTGCCGTGCAGACTCAGGCAAATTTAGCTAGTCAGCAGTCTTTGAGCATGATGAATGACTTTAGGTTCCCACGACAGGGGAGAAGTCGTATGCATAATCAAAGCGGTGGTCGCTCAAATCCTTATAAGAGAGCGTATCAAGGACTTTCCAATCGTCGACACGATCGTAAGCGAAAGCACTCCCCCCGTTCAAAACCTTTCACACAAGATCGACGAAATGAAACTGCAAGGTTATATTGAAGTGTAGATTTTTTGTGTCATTATGATTATCAGTATATTCAATATCTTGTAGTTTGTTCATTTCATTTTATCACATCATTTTTGTGGATACAATAACGCGCAGTAACTTTAAGTTTCATCAACGTTTTTCCGAAGCGCGGCTTTAATATCTATTTTGATCTTACTTTACTTTCTATTTCTAAAAAAGCTATGTCTAGTTCTGACGACATCGTTTCATAAAGTTCTAAACACCTCTAAGAAGTATTTGAATATTTTCTTTAGTAAATATCAATCAATACGAAAACAGACTAATGATGTTCCAATGAAGAAAAACGAAGTAAACGAAAAAGGTGTGAAACCGATCTATCTCAAAGGTTTTTAACATCACGGATGTGTGAATGTTTTTAACATCACCTGAATGTGTGAATATTTTAACATCACGGATGTGTGAATGTGTTTAACATCACCTGAATGTGTGAATGTTTTTAACATCACCTGAATGTGTGAATGTTTTTAACATTATGGATGTGTGAATGTTTTTAACATCACCTGAATGTGTGAATGTTTGTAACATCACCTGAATGCGTGAAAGTTTTTCTTCTTTACTCTTGATTTCATTTCACTTAATAAAATTGATTTGGATATTTGCCTGCATGAAGTCTTCGTGATATATTAATGTATACGATGTGCTCACTAGAAGTGGAAGAGAAACAAAAAATCTCCTTGACAGCAAGAAGGAACGCAGCTGGGGAAAATGTAGAAGAATTAGTAAAGATGAATTTTGATGGCAAACGTTATTGGTGTACAACGTGTAAAATAGTTTGTGTAAAATTGAAGGTAAATTGAATCATCATTTAGTCGATCACTGGCGAAACATCAGAAAAACCAATTAATCGCCTTTTTTGACAAAGTCAGGTCATCAGTCTTTCAGCTCGTTGTCTTTCCACATCGGCAAGGTAATCAATGTTAATCAACACTGATCAAAAGTGGAAACACAATGTACTATTTCCTGGCTAGACTTTGTTTTTGGCTCACTGCAATTCAGACTATGACTGGCTACTTGCCATTTTATTGGTGTTGAGGTTGGAATGATAATTATCCCCACAAAACTTTGGAAATTTAGACTTCAGTCTCCTAAAGACACTTCTCGTCACTTAAGATGAACATTTCATTGTCTTCTTCAAAATATAAAATTGAAGATTTCAGCTTTATCCTCCTAAATGACAATCTATAAACAACCGTTTGTCGGCAATTGCTAATTGAATTTGGTGTTTTAAAAAAGAGAAGTCGTTTCTCTTTTTCTGATGACTTTGATACAGGTGCAAACTTTGACGCTGGTCTGATTTGCGCATTTCTGGGCCATTTGTCACATCTGAACATAGTTTTTCATGGCCAATAAGAGTACTTCAAACTTCTTTGATTGTTTTCCTTACTTGTCACTCATTTTACATACAAAAGAAATTCTTCATTTTCAGCCCTATGTTATATTCTATAAAGATGTGTGTTTAGTAATGGGCCGATTTTGACTTTTCATAAGGAGCCCATGTACACAACATGCCAATTTGTACGTTTTTCGACTTTTTGTATTTATGGCATGACAACTTAAGCAAGTTCTTCAAATATGCCGTTTGGAGAGTTTTAAAAGCAACGGTAACCGTACTTTGTTCTGTGAGGAGAAAAGCAAGTAGTTTTCTTCAAAATTAAGACAATTTATGATAATCAGCAAGTCCAATCAAATCTCATAAGGAACTTGGTGTTTTGTTCAAGATGTTAAAAAATGTCGCCTGTTTACTACATACTTCAACAGGAAAATACGCTTGTCGTATAACGTTCCGTTAAGTCACGTACATCAGTTTTGGTAATGTAATTATCATCGGCTTTGCTGATTGATTGGCCAAAATCTAATCGGTAAAAATCGGCTTTAGAGAATCCGTATCGGCAATTGATTTTGTCAAGCATTTGTTCACTACTAAATTCAATTCATAAGTACTTTTTGACTTCGTAGTTGAAACTACTTTCTCATATCAAACGAGACAATCCAATGGTTAACAATGTGTATGATTACCAACACACACCGAGATTTTCTTTTGCAGATCGATCTCGTAACGCAAGTTTCGTTCCAGTCATATTACAGTACACTGGAAGTGACACTAGCAAAATAAATAAAGTGTTTTATAAGCTCGAGCCAACATAAAGTACAGTCATTCATTGATAACAACACGGTATATCAGAGCAAGCTGCCTAAATTTTTTAGAGCATCCAAAAGCATTTCTTAAGCGAGAGCCACGTGAAAGCAGCTACTGAAAAAGCGAAAAAAGAGCTAAATGCAGAAAATATGAGGGTGTGTTTAACGAGCATTGAATATATCTGTTTCATTTTATGATTGCTCACACAGTCGTTTATCTTACTGCAACAGGAATCAAAGACAGGGAAGAAACCAAAAGACATCAAGGAATATTTGAAATATGTTTGTCGTACCAAGTTAACAGCAAGAAAAGAAAACAACGAAATCTACTTATCATCTCTAACCGATTGCATCGTGAAGGTCACAGATTTCTCATGTGAACGAGGCTTCATGGGTTTGTATGTTTGTATTATTGTGGAATTGAGATTGAAGGATTTCAATAACATCTTTTGAAGCAAGATGATTTTCCACGCTAAATTCCCGTCTATTCCAAATAGAAAGATTTTAAATCACAGTGATAAACCTTAGGACACTACACCTCATATTGCTCACAAATCACGAGGGTGTAGAAATGATAGAATTCATCAAATAATCTTCCTGCGAAAATAGAAAAGATATAAAACTGTTTATTTACGAGTTGCTTTTCTTCAAGGTTCCGAGTTCGTGAAAGCTGTTTCAGGATTTAAATGCCAATTGTGTAATGTCTTAATGAGACAAGAAAATGACATCATTCAACATCTTAAAGAAAAGAAACACAACGATAAATACCAGGTAAGTTGAAAAACATGTCTCAAAAATAAAGTACGCACGTTTCTAGCAATAAGGGAGAGGTGTATTGAATTGAAAATGCAAACGCAAAATTTCTCTTGCATGCATAAAAATTGTAACTCTAAGAAGTATTAGATGTTTGTTCGCAAGAATGATTTTTGTCGCTTATTTAAACTGAAGGTGTATTTGAAAGAGAATCCTGACTATTTGGAGAAACAGGAGAAAGTAAACAAAGAATTGTTAAATATGTTGATGAAAAACGAAGGGCAAGAAATCGTGTTACAGGATAATATTGGAGACAAGTTTGATGATCTTGATTTACCCGAAGAAAAGGTAAACAGTTGTGACCATAAAAACAGCGTTGAAAATGTAGCGTAGTATTTTTACATACAGTTAACCATCGAACAACTCAATATTATCGAAATAAATCTTAAAATTAGTTGCACATTTGTGGCAATTTTCTAAGCGTATACAGCATAGCGGCCCACTGCGACAAATGTTTGAGAAGTTCAACAACAGCCATGTTGTTAATGCCAGTTAACAGTTGCGCCTTTCACCTTTTCTAGCCGGAAGATGTTCATTTTGATGCAATTGAAGCAGTAAAAACATACAAAAATTCAAAGATAGTAGACTACGAGAGAGAATGTAATGAATTTGTTGTTTCCCACAAGGACATTGGAGAACTGAAATCAGGGGTGATACGAGAGACTAGTATGGGAACAGAAGATGGTGCGAAAGCTCAGGATGACGACGAAGTGGACGAAAAACAAGTGGAAAAACCAATAATGGACGATGTAAAGATAAAACAGACACTCAATCTGAAGAAAAACAGGACGTTTTGATGAAAATTGGAGACGAAAAAGATAAAGTTTGTAAAATTGTTGCCGTTTGTATAGTTTGAAGTAATCTTGAAATGAGATTGCTTCTTAGCTAAAATTATTTTAGAATGTTCGCGTTTTACTCACAATTATTGGCTAATCAGATGCTTGCGTTTCTTTTAGTTTTCTCACGAAAATATGGTACATAAGCCAAAACAAAGTAAACTTGATTACTCTCTGTTTAATGGAAAAGTGGAAAATGACATGACAGATACGTCTAGTGATGTCAATATGAAAAAGTCCAATATCGTTGCCATGTTTCCTACGAAGGAGCACGAGACGGAAGCAAAACTCCCCAATTTTGCACGAAGTCAAAAGAACCACAGGTTCTTGAAACCTCTAGTTTGGCCTTGAGCGATTCTGTCGAGCTAGAAATGAAACACGCTTCGCTAAACATAGCAGAAAAAGCAAAACGTGGAAGCATTAAAGCAAAACGAGATGACTGCAAGGTTCAACGTAAGCTGAAGACAATAAAGAAATCAGCGGAGTATGATGACATTTTTGAACCGGAGAGCCAAAAGAAAACCACAAAAAGGCAAATGACCGATGCCAGTAAAACAGCTAAAGCTGTAGTTCAAGATGCGATATCGGCAAAAATCCCTGAAATCAAAACGCCAGCTTACGCTGTAATGGAATTAGCGACAAAGGAAACAGAACTGGAAAAATCGAAAGATGTCCATGAAAGAGAAGATTGCAGGAAACACAACGAGCAAAACACAGACAAACAAAATTATCTTGAGCAAACACAGCAGAGCATGGAACAAGGGACTTCAAGCGAACCGGAAACGTTGAAGGATCGAAAATTTTGAACAAAGAAGGAACTCCTAAAGAAACAGAAGAAAAAGACAAATCAAAGCCAGAAACTAGTTCTCTCTTATCAAATGAGCTCATGTGCTTGCATGAATCTGAAGCAATGTTCAAAAATGATGCCAAAGAAGTCGATGGATTTGAGGTATTAGACGATGTTGAAAGCGATGGTTCTGAGACAGAAGATGATATGTGCATGGTTTGACAAATAATTAACTATGAAAGAAGATTAATGTAGACCAGAAGTATTGCATGAGTAGAGATATCACCACAAGTTAAGTTTAGTTTGACACATTCAACTTGAATACAAGAAAACTTGTAGCTTTAGTAAACATGTAACGAGCTTAAGTAATATAAATTAGCAATATATATCATGATAAAGATAATATATTTCTTGCAACTGTAATGGCATATAATCAGCACCATCAATTTGGTTGGTGGTTTAAGCGAACTTTGACGAATATTTGAAGTAGAATAAAACAATTTAATCACCAGTACAAATTAAAGAGATGTCAAACCATGAAACTCTTCAGTTTTTTCCCGTCAAATATTCATAATCATTGTCTAAATTATAGGCGATTTATACTTATACACCGTATACTGACAAATAGAAACAGCATTTTTTTGGTCAACACGAATGTAAATGATTGATCCTCCACAAGCGGAGGATCAAAATTCTCCATTCATATCAAGTTACTAACTAGATATGAATGGAGGAGAGGAAACGCAATTCGGAATTTTGACCAAACTGAATAATTATAAGAGACGACATTTTCTACTTTAACTATTCAAAAAAATTTTCCTTCAGAGAAGGCTCGATCGCTTGGCTTCGCATCTTTCACTATTTACAAACAAATTCTCCTCATCATGTTTTTCAAAACCTTTTGTCAACTGCAACACAAGTCCAACGAAAATATTCGGTGACTTTTTTTGTGGAATATTTGATCTGATGTCTGTTTTGTCCAGTTATTTGCCTACTTATCTTTGATTGATACTTTGTCTAAATAGTAATTTATTTGCCATTTGAATTATAAGTATAAAAGCAGAGTCAAACCATTTTTGTTAAAGACTGTTTTCCTAATTGTTTTGTTATATAAGTATGTTATTAACATTCATTCTGCACCCTAAGAAACCAAATATTACTTTTCGGTATGTCACTGTAAGTAAAAATGAAGTAAGGTGGTTACAGATTGTGGGTGGACATAAATGGATAAAAAAGATTTACCGTAGCAGACACAGAGGAGACTGAACTAAGACGTTTAGGTGGTTACAGATTGTGGGTGGACATAAATAGATAAAAAAGATTTACCGTAGCAGACACAGAGGAGACTGAACTAAGACGTTTAGGTGGTTACAGATTGTGGGCGGACATAAATGGATAAAAAAGATTTACCGTAGCAGACACAGAGGAGACTTAACTAAGACGTTTAGGTGGTTACAGATTGTGGGTGGACATAAATAGATAAAAAAGATTTACCGTAGCAGACACAGAGGAGACTTAACTAAGACGTTTAGGTGGTTACAGATTGTGGGTGGACATAAATGGATAAAAAAGATTTACCGTAGCAGACACAGAGGAGACCGAACTAAGACGTTTAGGTGGTTACAGATTGTGGGTGGACATAAATGGATAAAAAAGATTTACCGTGGCAGACACAGAGGAGACTGAACTAAGACGTTTAGGTGGTTACAGATTGTGGGTGGACATAAATGGATAAAAAGATTTACCGTGGCAGACACAGAGGAGACCGAACTAAGACGTTTAGGTGGTTACAGATTGTGGGTGGACATAAATGGATAAAAAAGATTTACCGTAGCAGACACAGAGGAGACTGAACTAAGACGTTTAGGTGGTTACAGATTGTGGGTGGACATAAATGGATAAAAAAGATTTACCGTGGCAGACACAGAGGAGACATAACTAAGACGTTTAGGTGGTTACAGATTGTGGGTGGACATAAATGGATAAAAAGATTTACCGTAGCAGACACAGAGGAGACTTAACTAAGACGTTTAGGTGGTTACAGATTGTGGGTGGACATAAATAGATAAAAAGATTTACCGTAGCAGACACAGAGGAGACTGAACTAAGACGTTTAGGTGGTTACAGATTGTGGGCGGACATAAATGGATAAAAAAGATTTACCGTAGCAGACACAGAGGAGACTTAACTAAGACGTTTAGGTGGTTACAGATTGTGGGTGGACATAAATAGATAAAAAAGATTTACCGTAGCAGACACAGAGGAGACTGAACTAAGACGTTTAGGTGGTTACAGATTGTGGGCGGACATAAATGGATAAAAAAGATTTACCGTAGCAGACACAGAGGAGACCGAACTAAGACGTTTAGGTGGTTACAGATTGTGGGTGGACATAAATGGATAAAAAAGATTTACCGTGGCAGACACAGAGGAGACTGAACTAAGACGTTTCGGAGAGTGGAATTTCCAAGAGAAGCCTTAATCCGGTAAACTTTGTAAAATTACATGCCTTTGCAAGTTTTTTGAAACTTTTTCTACAAAAAATTACTCGCGTGTACTACTTTCATTACATTCACCTTTTTTCATCAAATATGCATAATTAAGCGTTCAACTATTATAATTTGATCAACGTCTTTAAAATGTGCTTTTTTTAAATTTATTCTACTAAAATGAATTTATGTTTTAGATAAACTATTTTAACAATTTAGAAAACTGCCAACATGCAGCGACTGTAATCATACCTATTTGAACTTTTTTGCAACAAAACAGAAGAAATTCATTGCTAACTATATTTTGATACCTTTGTATTACTTAATCATTAACAGAGAAGTGTTATTCTAGTAATTTAAAGCTCACATTCACCATAGGATTCAAGTTTCCTCTTAACATTCTGATCTAGTCTAATCTCTTTAACATCTTCAGGAATTATTTCTGAGTAAGCCAGAGGGCCAATAAAACCAGGCAAAACTTTAAATTTCCTTATATTAAGTATGAATTCCTAGAAAAGTAACAGTACAAATATAGAGCTGGTGTAATATTGCTGTAATACTGTAATACTATAATACTGTAATATTGATGATATAGTTCAATCATTTGCTTGCATTGTAAAATAGCTTCAATAAATATATTACACAAATGCTTAAGAAACACCAGAGATTTGCTTGTATAAAATGTAAAATAATTGTAGACAACAGGCAGTAACTTGTTTCATAATTTCATTTACTTTTTCAATGACATGCTCTGCAAACTAACAACTAAATATGCCCAGGAAAAATTGAAAATCAACAATCACAAAATGGTCCCATTTCACTAACCAGATTCTTTTTTCTAGGAAAAAGTTCACATAATGTCTATTAATAATGTAAATTATGAAATCGAAACATACTGATTTCTTCACAAACTTCTAGGGCATTAATTCTACTTGCAAGATTTTTTCATTACATGAGAAAGATCCTAAAATTACTCCAAATATTTTTGTGTTCATTTACTTGAAAAACAACAAATGAATTTTCAAATGGAGTGTATAGTAATTTTCTTGAAATATTTGTATTATAGAAACTAATGTTTCAGCTGGTTTGACTGCTAGAAAGTTCACTAATTATTTACTAATTATGCAAAATGTTAAACAAATCTAAAATACTTCTCTTCACTTTGCCAAATAAAAAACATCCAAAGATCTTTTTATCCTTTGAAATGAATTGAGCCATTTATACTTATAACTTAACTAAATTTGTCTTTGCATTACAACATATACCAAAGCCTCAACCAAAGCTGCCAGAACTGTATGATGTATTGATAAACTACAAGGGCAACTGTCAGTGTTGCCTATCTGCAACTTTTAAATTTGGTTTCTATAAGTGATTGTAAATAAGTTTGATTACAAAAAGCACTTTATTTGGTATTTACACAATAAAATACAAAATAGTAATATAGCGATGTTTTTGAATGACATTTCCATTTTCAGATTTCAAAACAAATTTTGGCCTACCAAATTTATCCAGCATATTGATCTACCTGACAACAGACTTCTATTTTAAAATTAATGTCAACATACTCATTTCTTGAACTAATAAAGTCATTGGCTTATGTAAATGACCGAATTCATGGTTATTCCAAAGTTTTCAAAGAAGCATGAAAACATTATTGTACAGAAAAAAGTCAACAATAGATTCAAGGACTTACTTCACGCAACTGTTGAATGGTTACTTTAAGTTTATAACTTAAGTATGTTATTTAAGAAATAAAAGATGTTTATTGTGTTTCCATCATTGGTTTGCACAAGCTTATGCAAAACACGGAGACGTTTGCAAGAACTCAAGAGCAGATCAGTGCAAACCCAAGACTAAAGGTCAAGAAATATTCATTCGTTTCTTTTATAAGTAACAGTAATGCAAAACAAATAACAAATGTTTTAAATAGACCAAGGTGGAGAAACTTTGCACATGTGCCAATCAGTGATGTAGCCAGCCGCAAGTTTTGAGCATGTTATGTAAAATTGAGATCATTAACATATTATTCATTTCTTTAGAAATTTGTTGTTTTTACAGTGGGTGAAAACAGAAAAATTAACATAACAGGACCAAATTTGAGAGCTGAATAAGCCAATGGTGCCAATAAGCTAAGGGTGTGTGCATTTACATTGTAAACACGAAAAGTAAAAAACGTTGATAGCAAATTAAAGAATAACAATGAAGACTTGTGATAAACATAATACCCCACAAAGAACAATTAACGATACCTACCTTGGTGGGAATATATTTTGTCTTTTCGTAATCCGTTAACACAATTGCAGCACCGAGAACATCAGAAAATTTGTTGAAAACGTGACCATGAGCTTTATCTTTTAGACATTCCTGAACAGCCTGTTGAGAAAAACGACGTTGACACAGAATGAATAGTCGGTAATTTGTCCATTATATGTGCCATCGTCGTTTGCACGCTTTGATAGGCGGGAAACACGAGCTTTTCTTTTTTTTGTCAATGTCATATTTTTGTTGTCCTCGCTTAATACATAATCTCTAATCCATGGAAAGTGTATCAATTTTTGGTTAAACATTTTCTATCCACCATTTTCTATTAAGAATCATATATCCGTAACTGAGAACTACCAGCTGAGAACTACACGTTGGCTACTTGGCTGATTTTCACGCTTTCCACGTCAGTCTGACTGGTCTGACTCAATCAGTTGTCGTCTGACACTTGGACTTGGTCACAGACAAACTTGGTCTTTCACCTACACGTGTCCATGCCACTGACCTTAATTTACTGGACTTATACGTATGTGAATTCAATGTGTTATCGATTGGCAGTCAGCAGAAAGGTCCATTGGCAAGCAGTGGCAAGCAGTGGCCCCAAACTTTCAAATTTAATATAAAAATTTCCCTTCTATGAACAAGAAAAGTGCCCTTTTTTTACAAGAAATGAGTCCTTTGAAAATCCGTCTCAAAAATCTTGAGCCCTCTAACTTTCACTTGCTTCCCAGGCCTCTTTTGGCGAGGGAATTTTTCCTAATCTAAAAATAGGCCACTTCTGATTAAATTACAAAAATTGCTCTGGACGAAGGATTTTGTTTCACGAGTTCCATGCCAGTCAAATTTGTAAAATTGCTAGCAAAATTCTGCAGTGTTAAAAATATATGGATTAATGTCAGAAAGTTAATTAAGCCCCTCCTCCAGCACCGGTTCACAAAAGCAAATAATGGATGACAAAGCAAAACCTTTACCCAAAGTTGATTTCCTTGTTCAAGGCTGCGTTGAAATGCAACAAATCGTGAAAACTTAATTAAAACTAAAAAACTGGTGGAGCTTGGTTTCGTACTTGCATGTGTTATACATGAAGACTCGTGAACGACAACCAACATGCTGAGTCATCAAAATAGGTCATTGCCGAACAACGAAAAGAGACATAAAAATACGCACTTGAAAACCATGTGGCTTTCACGAAATTTGATGAAGGTGACCTGACGTGTCAAACTAAAAGTATTTAACACACCTTGGGGCGTTTGCTTGAGACAAATAAAAAAATGCGCATGTCACTCGTAATTTATTGTGTCTATAGTGCGAACACAAAGGAGCAGAAGGCAAACACAAGCTGCAGGGCAGACAAGCCTGATCAGCCAATATTTGCTTGAAAGTCGTTTAAAAAGCTGAACACTTAGATTCTTGAAAATTAAAAATGCACAGACTACTCCCAAACAACATCAACTGAAACATCCATGTAGAGCATGAATATATTTCTTCTACGACTGACTAACCTCGCCACTATATAGCTATCATTAGTAATGAAAAAAGATGATCCATAACCACATAGAAGATTCATTCTGTCTGAGGATGACTTTAAAATAAAGTCGAAAATTTACAGTTCACTTCTCGTCTTGTTTTGATGCATATTTTGCAATCACAAGAGTCTTGCTTTTTCGGAATTTGCTTTATACTAGACGATACGTCGTGTTTGCTAAATCTCTCTACTAATTTCACTTATTACTCACACGGAAGCTGTAGGTATTTCTCATCCATGACGATCGAGGTTGTACTTGTATAGAAATTAGAAACATTTTTGGTGAAAGTTCACCTTAAACTCGAAATTGTGAAAAACAAGCGAAAGCAGACGCAGTATTTAGTAAACACATTTCGAACAAAATTATCATAAATTCTTCATTAGATTGTGCTATTTTTCTAAAGTAGTGTGCAGGATTTAATTAGCGTCTTCTAACATTATCAATATTTTTCTAAACGTGAAATGTGAACTATTAACTACTTCTGGTTACTTATTATTATTCAACTAAAAATACAACTGTCAGTTATCACACACATCCTACTATGTTAACAGTGAATAAACACAACGACAGCGGGCAAAGAAAGGTTTGACCACATGAAAAGGCAAAAGATGTGAAGTGTTGATGTCTAGCTCTCAATGTATGTTTAAAACAGGAAATGACGTTTCATCGCAGGTGGTTGGGTCTCCTTTCAACTGCTGCTATTGTATCATGGGGTATCACAATATTACTTCCAATTTTTTAAATTTTATGGAAGGGGTGTTTTATAACACAGATTTTTGATATTTCGTTTCCTTTAATCGCTTCTGGAACATCTGCTGTTCATATATTTCGCTGGACATATTCAAGAATATGTGGAACTACTTGCTCAATTCGTATTGGAGTGAAAGCTTTTGGCTGCCAGCTAATGTCACATGGAAAGATTTTCAGTCCAGTGAAAACATGACTATGCCTCAACCAAGCGATCTCAAAATAATACCGCTTTTAACTATACTTTTAATAGTTACTCGAATTTTTTTTGAAAGGTAAATGATATTCAAGATTTTTAGAAAACGGAAACACGGTCATCAAAACTAGAGCATTGTTATTTGTTCATTATGAAAATGAATCGCTTAATCGCGAACTATAAATTGCTGCTATATCGTTAAAGGTTTGAAGAAGAAAGGTTTTATCAAAACTAAACTGACGTGTAAGTTCCCGACGGATGCACAAGCCCATACACGGACTTGACAAGGAAATCTGCGAGTTTATTAGTCGATTTTAAGTGGTATCAAGTTTTCTTAGAATAGTTTGACAAAGGATTGTTTTTGACTGACTTGCTCATTCAACCAAGTCTAGTATTAAATTGTTCTTGGCAATTTCATGAGCATTGCCTTTCACAAGGTCGAATAATATTTACATAAATGTGATCAAATACTTCCTGTGTCTGTTGTAAGCTTTATATCGGAAGCTTCTTTGAAACTACTCACTTGAAAAATTTATACAATTTATACGATGCATATTTTAAGTTACGCAAGCAGAGATGAAAAATTCTTACCCTAAATAACATCAACAATGTGACAAATGGGGTTTTGTTCTGTGAAATAATTTGTAGACAATGACTGACTACTATCACCAGTGTTGTTTTTGTTGTTTGCTTATGTCAATATTAGTAATATTTTTATAAATGAATCATATAAAACCAGACGAATTCTTAT
This sequence comes from Xenia sp. Carnegie-2017, assembly GCF_021976095.1. Taxonomy (NCBI): domain Eukaryota; kingdom Metazoa; phylum Cnidaria; class Anthozoa; order Malacalcyonacea; family Xeniidae; genus Xenia; species Xenia sp. Carnegie-2017. The sequence continues at coordinate 8,501,756 of NW_025813482.1, read as the reverse complement.
AGATACATTGGTTATCACATCTCACTATTCATTGGTGTTCCTGACATAAAGAGAAAAATGGCTGAACCAAACAAAATACTTGAAAAAGTGTTCAATACAATATGCAGGACACCAGATAAAGAAAGAACTCGAGGACTTGCCATGGAGTTGAAATGGACTGAAAAACAAGTTAAACAATGGTTTTACCTTAGAAGAAATATCAAGAAACCAACAATAATGAAGAAGTCAACTGAAAGCTGGTGAGATCTTTGGTGAGATTAGGGCTGTTTACAAATCTAAATGGGAAAATCAAAATATTAAATAACCCTGCTATTGGTATATCTGAAAAATGTTTTAGAACCAATATTGCACCAATGGAATTTTAATTTTGGTTTAAATTTTTGAGCAACTCTTAATATGACATTGTTAGCTCATGAAGTTCATATTCAGAAGTATTTTTTATGAACTGCATTAACTGGGATTCCCTTATATATGAAATGATTTTGAGTCATTTAAAACTTTAAAACATACACAATAAAAGCAAATAGTTAGCCCCAATTCAATAATATGATGTAATATAAAGTTTTAATATATGTGTTTGATGTCTTGACTCCTTTCAATGCCTTTAATTGATTTCATGTCTTACTTCCACTTAAATGGCTTCATATAAACAACCCTAAAGTTTGTCATATGCCTACTTATGAAGTTCATGAAATAGTTCACATTGTAAATATTACTTCAACACTTTTTGTTAAAACTTTTGTGCGTAAGAACTTGCTCATTTTATAGTATCAACAACTTTGAGAAGTTATGAAGCTCTTTTTAGCCATATTAGTACTCATGATTTAATAATTTTTTGATTTTGTTTTCAGTTGGAGATTTATGTTTTATTTTACTGCATTTTATACTGGACTCTATCTTTTACACAAAGTATGTAAGCTTTCACTATTTTTATTTATTTTACTTGTCTTATATGTACATGGTGCCAAAAGAACAACTATTAATTTTGGTTCTATTTCACATGTAACAAAGAATGGTGTGAACCAGCTTTATTCACTCAAGCCATTTATTTATCAACATGAAGTACAAACAACATAAATGTAATAATATCAACAATTAATCACTGAAACTTATCTCTCCTCTGTCTGAGAGCAACTGCAAGTCTTTAATCTTGAGCTTTTGTTAATCCAGCAATGACTTACAACATTTTCCCAAATACATGTACATTAAAGGCACAAAATACAGTTATGGCACAAAAGCCTAGATAGTTGTCATGTAGATTGTCAACCCACCTCAGTAGGCTATGCCTCTTAGGTTGTCTTCTCATAGGTTGTACTCAGTACTGTCAACTACTGATATATATATATATATATATATATATACAAAGTGTATTACAATGTGCCCTCCTGGCTATCACCATAGTAAAATGGTGACTCCTGCACTTGGGACACAGGACATATGGTAAATATACATACATAATCTAATGGGAAGTATTGTGGTTTTATGACCAACATCTTCTATGCAATATAGTATGATACAGCAAAATACAACAAAACTTTTAACATCAATTACAAACCACAATAACAACATCTGTGAGTTCTATTATATGTGTTTATGTATGCGAGCAAGCTTCTAGATTTCTCAACTCTGTGTCTTATTTTAATACATATATTTACTTGGTTGGTTGTCAGGTCTTAATTCTTAATGCCATAACTATGCTTATAATTCACATTTCTATTTTCTGGCTCTTTGATTGTTTATTGGAAGAAAGTTAACTTTCTGAACCTAGTGCCTAACATCCATAGAATTCTGAAATAGAATGTTTGAAGATAATACAATATGTCAGCTAATGATATTTTTTCCACCATAGGAGAAGTTTTTCTTTGACACACGTCATGCCTGGTACAACTACCCTTACTATGTATGTATGCACATTTCTTTCCTGTTTTTTGTGGAAATAAAATATTGGTCATTTTACCTTGTGGATGGAAACAGTTGTTTATTTAATGCATTTTTCCTTTTTGTTATTTTAGAATATCAAAGCATCAATTTATTATTACTACATGGTTGAAGCTTCGTTTTACACATCGTTGATATTTTCTCAGTTTATGGATGTAAGAAGGAAAGTGAGTGAACTGAATATGTATGCTTTATTTTTGTATTTTACACATAAATTGCCTTCTTGCACACCTGTTGCTTGTTGGCTTTATACATTGGACTGTTTCATTTGGTAATTTTTTAATAGTGCATGTATATTCATTGATAAGAATCAGTCAAGTTAATTGAACTGTCTACAAAAATTTTCTGAAAAATTGCCTGACAGGAGTGAAAATTGGGCCGACATCTTCACCTCTGTGTGTAATGCCATTGACTTGCATGTGGTTTGAGAGGCCTTTGTGATAGGGAAAGGTTGTTAAACCTTGTCTTGTATGAGTCTGATACCATGAGTGTTACCAGTAACAAGAAGATGATTTTTGTCTCCATTTATTTTTCAGGATTTCTGGCCAATGTTTATTCATCACAATGCAACGGTTGTCTTAATCGTCATGTCCTATGTGACTAACCATATTCGTATTGGTTGTCTTATAATTCTTGTACATGATTCAGCAGATTATTTTTTTGGAGGTAGGATAAATAATGACTATACACAAGAGTTACTTTTTTACTTTTATCCCCATTTCGACAACCTTTGTCTGATAACTGCTTTTCAACTTTGACTGTATGGTAAATAGTTATGAATTTGTAACATTTCAACTAAGCTGCAGTCCTTATCACTGTTCTGTTCAATTTAGAAACTAGAGATGCAGGAAGATCAATAAATGGGTGGGAGGGGGGGAGGGGTTGTTCATGTTTCTATATGCATGTTAACTGGTTATAACTCCACTGAAACAAAAAATCGATCAGTCGTTGAAATGATTATATTGTGGTTTGGCAAAAATGGTATTGTCCATAAGCCATTAAAATGCAATTTCCCTACACATACAAAAATAACTATGAAAGAAATATCTTTGAATGAATTAGTCAAATTTAGTAAACTTGCATCTTGCTGTTGGCGGGCATTCAATTGTACATTACTTTTGCAGTTGACAGGGTTTTGAATACACAACGTAATACCTGTGTTTGCAAGAAAACATCAACATTCTTCTTGCAATAGATGAGGATTTGAATATACAATATAATACCTGTGTTTGCAAAAAAACTTCAACTTACTTCTTGCAGTAAAATTGATCGCATAAAAAGCATACATTTATCCGCTTTATCAAATCAAATATACATTACAACATTTAATTTCTCAAGAAAACGATCAGTTAGCCAGAAGATACAAGAAATGGAATGAATCACTTCAGTAGTTTAGTAAACACGTTATGTTGTTATTTTAGTATTTAACACCAAAAACATTGTTATAAGTAATAATAAACATTTCACGACGTGACGAAATACAACGGCAAAGGGGACCCTGGTATCCTAATCAATGAAACCAAATTGCTAATTTTTGAAACTTTGCTGGTATATTTTTTATAGTTACAAAATCATTTACAATCGTTGTTAGTGATGATGAAGTTTTCCTCTTTGTTCTAGGCTGCCAAAGTTTTTAACTACGGCAAAATGCAAAGAACTTGTGATGTTCTTTTTGCACTTTTTGCTATCATATTTTGTATCAGTCGTTTGGTCATATACCCTGGATGGTAAGTACACTCCTAACATATTTTTGTTTCTCTCCTATCGCTCACCATGTTCGTGTGAATAAGATGGTTAAAAGGGTGTAGTAAGGTTAGGTTGTATTGAACTTGTAGTTAACTATATTGCAACACTATAAGTTGATTGATAACCAGGACAAGCAGACAATTTAAAGTAAAACAAAATAAAACAAATTCCGAAAACAGACATCTCGTTTTCTTGATATTCAAGATGATACAAGAGTTTCAAAACAAAAGATTGTGTGACATTTCGTCTTTATTCCATAGACATTATCAGACTAATAGTTTACAATGCAGGCTGCGAAACTTTTATATAATTATTTACAAGCGGAAGATTACTATTAGAGAACTATAAGACTCAACAATTAGTCTTATATTCTCAACAAGACTCAACAATTATACTTATATTTAAAATAGAGATAATATTATCTCTATTTTAAATGTAAGTATACTGCCTAATTGTTGAGTCTTATAGTTCTCTAATTACGTAACTGTCACTTCCGCTTGTAAATAATTATATAAATGTTTCGCAGCCTGCATTGTAAACTATTAGTCTGATGATGTCTTTGGAATAAAGACGAAATATCACACCATCTGTTGTCTAAAACTCTTGTATCATCTTGAATATCAAGAAAACGAGATGTCTGTTTTCGGAATTTGTTTATTTTGTTTTACATAAGTTGATTGACAGGGGATGATCAGCTTAGGATGTTAAAACATGAATCCTAATCTCGACCTACGGCACAGATTTTGTTCCAGACTACTCCTGTGACAAACCAGAGTGAACTAGATATTTATTAAGTTTTACAACGTGAATTTTTTGATAGCATGTTTTCACAATGATCTTATAACTTCTCCATCAGCAAACAAATATTTTAATCCGAGACGATTTGTGGAGATTGTAGTCTTTAAAGTAATCTTTGTTTATGTCATTTTGTTTATGTGATGTGACAACTTGACCTTATGAACGCCTTGAATCGGCACTTTTCTGTATTCACATTAGGATTTTAAACACAGTATTATTTGAAGCAAGAGAGATTGTTGGCCATTTTAACTCTTGGTATCCGTTTGTCATTCTCCTTTCACTACTTCAGGTAATTTTATCTTTATCAACTGTTTTTTCGTGAACTTCAAGTCTGACCTACACTTAAGAATGTCTCAAGATGTCCCAAACATTTCAAAACGATCTTTTCTTCCTTAAGTATAATTTATCCGATTGCATCATCGTTATTGCCTTTCTTTCACTGGATCAACGATTTCTATATTTTCTTTTAAGATTCTTCATTTCTTTTGGGCTTTCTTTGTTGTTCGTGTTGTGTATACTTCTATTGTTGAAGGAAAGGTAATTATAAAATTTCACTCCGTATTAAACGTGTTTTGTGATCCATTCGATTGTTAACATTTCTTACGTTAAATTTTCAAACAAGCCAAACTTTTTGCATTGATGATGCTCTGTTGGTTATGTCACAAAACGTGATCTACCTTCTCAGATCGTCCTGAGAAGGACATTTGTTGAGTTCTTGACTGACGTTTCGACAACCTTAGTGGTAGTCATCTTCAGAATCAAGATGACTATTGCTAAGGTTGTCGAAAGGTCAGTCACCATCAACAACAACAGTTCTTCTCAGGACTCTACTAGCCTGGACGATCTACATCTACAAACATGTGACGATACTCCTGGGTTCAAACCATTTACTTTAATGCAATGAATTTTACAATGAAGTTTGTCAAGTTTTACACATAACTCGCTGACTTTGCTCCTCCTGAAATGAATTCTTGTATAAAGTTTTATTAAACTATTCACAAAGTCCGTTCTTTTTACAATTTGTACTCATATGTTTTGTGGGTTTGAATGAACTCATATTTACGTTATAATTTCCAAAAAAGTTAAATGTTTTCCTGCCAAGTAATGCTTTGACTGGGACATTTAAACTATTTCCAATCACATACAATCTAAATATAAGAACATTTAATTTGCCATCAAATCAAATCATGTCTCATATGCCATTTATATAATGCTCCAAACTAACTTCTTACAACGTTTCTTGTTTGTCCTCAATCTCAATAGTTATACTCTCATGCATTTCGTCATTTGTTTCGTCATGCGTGTCATCAATTGTTTTGTCATGTATTTCATCAGTTGTTTCGTCATGTATTTCATCAGTTGTTTCGTCATGTATTTTATCAGTTGTTTTTCATGTATTTCATCAGTTGTTTCGTCATGTATTTTATCAGTTGTTTTTTCATGTATTTCATCAGTTGTTTCGTCATGTATTTTATCAGTTGTTTCGTCATGTATTTCATCAGTTGTTTCGTCATGTATTTCATCAGTTGTTTCGTCATGTATTTCATCAGTTGTTTTTCATGTATTTCATCAGTTGTTTCGTCATGTATTTTATCTGTTGTTTCGTCATGTATTTTATCTGTTGTTTCGTCATGTATTTTATCAGTTGTTTTTTCATGTATTTCATCAGTTGTTTCGTCATGTATTTTATCTGTTGTTTCGTCATGTATTTTATCTGTTGTTTCGTCATGTATTTTATCTGTTGTTTTGTCATGTATTTCATCAGTTGTTTCGTCATGTATTTTATCTGTTGTTTCGTCATGTATTTATCTGTTGTTTCGTCATGTATTTTATCAGTTGTTTCATGTATTTCATCAGTTGTTTCGTCATGTATTTTATTTGTTGTCATGTATTTCATCAGTTGTTTTGTCATGTATTTCATCAGTTGTTTCGTCATGTATTTCATCAGTTGTTTCGTCATGTATTTCATCAGTTGTTTCGTCATGTATTTCATCAGTTGTTTCGTCATGTATTTCATCAGTTGTTTTCATGTATTTTATCTGTTGTTTCGTCATGTATTTCATCAGTTGTTTCGTCATGTATTTCATCAGTTGTTTCGTCATGTATTTCATCAGTTGTTTCGTCATGTATTTCATCAGTTGTTTCGTCATGTATTTTATCTGTTGTTTCGTCATGTATTTCATCAGTTGTTTCATGTATTTCATCAGTTGTTGTCATGTATTTCATCAGTTGTTTCGTCATGTATTTTATCTGTTGTTTCGTCATGTATTTCATCAGTTGTTTCGTCATGTATTTCATCAGTTGTTTCGTCATGTATTTCATCAGTTGTTTCGTCATGTATTTCATCAGTTGTTTCGTCATGTATTTTATCTGTTGTTTCGTCATGTATTTCATCAGTTGTTTCGTCATGTATTTCATCAGTTGTTTCGTCATGTATTTCATCAGTTGTTTGTCATGTATTTTATCTGTTGTTTCGTCATGTATTTCATCAGTTGTTTCGTCATGTATTTCATCAGTTGTTTCGTCATGTATTTTATCTGTTGTTTCGTCATGTATTTTATCTGTTGTTTCGTCATGTATGTTGTTTCGTCATGTATTTCATCAGTTGTTTCGTCATGTATTTTATCTGTTGTTTCGTCATGTATTTCATCAGTTGTTTCGTCATGTATTTTATCATGTATTTCATCAGTTGTTTCGTCATGTATTTCATCAGTTGTTTCGTCATGTATTTTATCTGTTGTTTCGTCATGTATTTTATCTGTTGTTTTGTCATGTATTTCATCAGTTGTTTCGTCATGTATTTCATCAGTTGTTTCGTCATGTATTTTATCTGTTGTTTCGTCATGTATTTTATCTGTTGTTTCGTCATGTATTTCATCAGTTGTTTCGTCATGTATTTCATCAGTTGTTTCGTCATGTATTTCATCAGTTGTTTCGTCATGTATTTCATCAGTTGTTTCGTCATGTATTTTATCTGTTGTTTCGTCATGTATTTCATCAGTTGTTTCGTCATGTATTTCATCAGTTGTTTCGTCATGTATTTTATCTGTTATAACCAGTTGACTAGTTATACCTTGACCGAATGATTGTATTTGTTGCCTTAAGGTCGACGGAGACGCGCGCAGTGATAGTGAAGAATCCGAGGAAGAAGATTCGGATGGTAAAGAAGCCCGTCCGGACACCAAGATCATTCAGAATGGCAAGAAAAAGTTGTAAGTTTTTAGATTGTATAAAGAAAACATTAAAGTTATAGTTTAAAGATTATGTTCTTTCAATTGTATAAAGACGATGTTAGAGCTTTATATCATTGCCACTTGATTATTAAAAGGAAATTGATTGTTTTATCATTTTATATATTTTATTTGTACCATAAAAGGGACATGTTTTCATTTTCGTGGTTATGTATTATCTATTAGCACGATTGTTTTCAAAAAATCTGTAGGTATTTATAATATTCTTTTGTTTTAAAAATAAAAGCTAGATTTTATGGCATATAAACTCAACGAACCTGCCTCAACTTTTTTGAATATATTGACAGAATAGTCTTTTATGTGCATTCTGCATTGTACACATTTTATTTTATTGAAATTCTTTAATTTAATTCCCATCAAACATCTCCAGGTTTACAATAACAGTTATGAATTGTCTAGAAACTTCAGTGCTAAAAAAAAAACAAAGCAAAGCATATTCTCCCAAGGTTTTGGAGAAAACGAAACAAGAAGGATTTTCTTTTCATTTTAATTTGCTTGTGTTGATCATGATTGTGTCAGACGCTTCATTGCTTTTTCTTCTTTTCTTTTGTCTTTGCTTGTTTTTATGTGTATGTCGCAAGCAAACACCAGACCTAAGAGTTACTTATTATAGTAACTGATTACGGCCTACCTAAACTTTTCCACTTTTTTAAATCTAAATGTTTTGCACAAGAACGTCAATAGCGGGTGGTTTAACCCCAAAAAAAATATTAATTTTCTGTAATAAATGAGGAAAATTAACATACTCCACTTTATCTCAGAATCCGTTGTAACGTTAGTGGCATATATATTTAAATTTTGTGCCTCTCTCTTTAACCCCCCACCCCAGCAACGCAACTAATTTGCCACGCTATAAGATTGGGCGAGGAAAGAGTTAAAGAAAAACAGAGTTGCAGTTGCTTAGAAATAGTCTCAAATTAGCATATTAGAAATGATTAGGAATTCTATGTCAGTGTGAGCTGTTGTCGTTGTATCGTTAACATCAACGACAAATAGAATCATTGACGAAACTTTGCTATAACTATGTTTGAGCCTATTAGTCAGTGGTTTTGGAACGAGAAGTTTTGGCTACCTCCTAATATTAGATGGGCTGACTTGAATAACGCGAAAAGTAGCATTCGTATTCCGGAGACTCACGACTTGTATGTTGTTTTCCCATTGACTCTTTTAATCATCTGTATTCGACGTGTATTTGAAAGGTAAAGAATTCTTTTTCTGTTAATTGAAATTCCATAGTAATTAGATTTGAGACATTTCTTGTAAACGATTTACAACAATTGTGCAATAGTAGCAATACTTTACTCTGAGTTGTGTAAGGTTTAGTAATTTTACAATTTCTGTAGTTCAATAAAAACCCGCTTCCATAGTGTAAATAATTTATTAAGTCTTACATATTCGTTGGAATCAGCATTTCATTTTGATATACATCTTTGTGTTAACTATTGTTATGAGGAATTTTAATTGAATATTTCTCATTATTTATCAGTGTGTATTCTTGTCAATGTGTACAAGTAAGCTATTCAGTCTCTGAGTCGTTTACAAAATTTATGTGTTTTGATAGAAATAATTGCATGCACTGTTGTCGCTCATACGTGTTCATATTTTTCTTGCGTAAAATTGTTAGAAGTTTGGCCAAGATTGTAACGTCAATTGGACGTATTGTACTGTGTACCTTATCATAAAAATTGTGTATTTAACTAGAGGCACAATTATAAAATACCCTTCCTCAAAACCTGCTTGCAACTTTCAGGCTAGGACAGCTAGGCTTATGAATCTCATTTATGAAAAAGGTTAGGTTGTTGTCAGGCTTGCAGGTAGTTATGTATATGACTGGGTATTCTATAAATATTCCCTTGATTTTTTTTGTTTGATTTAATCAGGTTTATAGCTCTTCCATTGCTACTCAAATTTGGTCTTAAAGATCGAAGTGGGGTAAAAGTAAAATCAAATCCCATGTTAGAAAAGGTTTACAAAGATTTAACAGGCACACTACAACAGCAACAGGTTAAAACTCTTGCATCCAAGTTGGGTTGGACTGTAAAGAATGTTGAAAAATGGTTTCATTATCGAAGTAATGTGTCCAAGCCATCAAGGTTGACAAAGGCGAAGGAATCCAGGTATTGTAAACAGTAATTAAGTTGCATTTGGACACTGTTTGATTGACAATAAATCATGAGAAGCCTATGTCTGTGTCTTTGTTTTTGAATGCAATTTGAAGAATAATGAATGAATCTCATATTATTAACTTAAAAATTACATGAGTAATTATGAAATATGTGTTGTTTTAGTAAAGTATTTTGTGTAAAGCAATTCATAAATGATTGTTGGTATCAACTTCAGATTCTTTGGATTAATTATATAAAATAATTGCATATATATTTTTCTTCTTCTCTAGTTGGCGTTTTTTCTTCTATTTTTCAATATGCATATTGGGAACCATAGTTCTTGCAAAGGTTAACAATTATTTGTTTGATTTTTGTTTAGTTGTTTATTTTTACATTTGCTGATCATTTATATTTTTTTATTATAGGAAGATTATTTATTTGATTCAAGACATTTTTGGATTGGATATCCAAATCATGTAAGTGATATTTTTCCTATTATTGTTCAATGATAATTGATCAGTTTGAGCAATGGGTAAAACTCTGGCATCTTTACATGCTAAATGAAGTTAATGAAACACCATCTGATGGCATTTTGTGTTTGGCTTTGACCATCCTCTGATTTCATTAATTTATTTTGTAAGTCTTATTCTTGCCAAGGGTAAATTTTCTCAAAAGTGAATCAGGAATCATCTTCTACACAAATCAACATGCTAGCACATTAGCTATTTTGTGTTGGATCCATAACTTGATGCAATTTTACTATTTCTGGTGCCAAAATTTATGTTCTTTTTATATTGACAATGTTTTGGAGCAAATGAGTGGAATAATGAATTTTATAAGAGCTTGCATCTGTTTTAGTTGTAAAATGATTCCAAATACACCAGTCCACTGTCCCATACAGTAGCTACATGTCATGAAAACTTTGAGAATGTATTAAAATGAGATTTTTAAAAGTAGACATGTTTTTTGAAAGAGATTTTGGTGAATCACCTTCATTCAACTTGTTTCCACTCCACCATTATGCTGGCATTTTAAATCCTCACAGCATAAACCAGGTTTTATTCTACTCGCTTGTTATTTTCATTACAGTATTCATTATTGCTTTTTTGTCTCTTTCAGCTATTCAGTATTAATTCATTGTCATCATCGACGTAAATCGAACATTGAGGGCAAACATATTTATATATTCTGCTATGTCTGGCTAATTTCCTTTAGAAAAGACGTCACTTTGAAAATAATGAGCGTGGCATAACAGAATATGTGTATGGTTCCCTTCAGTGTGCGAATTAACGGTGTGCAATGTGCAATTTGCACATCGTTTTAGCTAAAATGAAAACAATTGCAGATCACTTTTTCAAACGATGTGCAAAAATCAGCGGTTTTAACCAAAAACACTGTCGTAAATCATATGAATTTGTTCAAGTTTAAAAATATTAATTTAGCAATTAGCGCTATATAATAATTAACATAATATCGATTTGATTATGCCTCTAAAGAAACACTTTTGTCAAAAAAATTGCACATCGTTTTTTCTGAACTAATTCGCACACTGGTTTCCTTCGTTCATTCAAAGTTGGATAAATTGACGCTCATGATTGTCATTTTAGCTGGCAAATCTTTTGATTGAAATTATACAATAAACGTGCCTTATCGCAAGGTTCTAAAACAGGACACTTCGTTAAGACCCAAATTTATTTCCATTTAGCTAATTCGTAACTATGAAATCTCTATCAAGCGGACACCTCCATTTACCAACACTCGTTGGTTTGCTGAGGTGTCCGCTTAATACAGGTTTGACTGTAATTAATGTAAAAATATCTGCGAGAAGAATTTATAATGTATAAGGATTTGCTCATGGATTTGGATTTGCTTCTTGCTCAACTTATATTCTTTGCATATTAACGAGTCTTTACTTGTAAGGCAAACTTTATACTATCATTACTATACATATATGTACATTTGAACCTTGCAGGATCTTCAGGACGGTGTTTATTATTATTACGTCATTGAACTATCTTTCTATTCAGCTTTGTTGATTTCACAATTCACTGATGTAAAGAGAAAGGTCTGTCTTAATACAATTCATTTTATTGATTATTTTCTATTCTCTGATGCAATCATGTATTAAATTTACATTTGGAGCCATACTGTATTGTTTTACATAACTTTTTCTACACTTTTAACTGGATCCCTATTAATAACATACATATAGTTCATCTTCACTGTGTTTGATTGTGCTTATAAATAAAATTTTACCATCCGTCATCAGTGCAGATCCAGGGGTTGTCAAAATACGTTACTGGAAATATATTTCCATTTTAAAATACTCTGGAGCAGATCCTAGTGAGAATATTTTACCTTTAATATTCTTTAGAAACTTTTAACCTACATCGTTCAAAATTTTAATTTAAAATGAGCTTCTATAATTTATTTTGATCCAACTCAGATCCGCCATTGTCTATCATGAAGATCAACATATCTTTATGTCCAAGAATGTAGAAAACATGAGACAGTGATGCAAGGATTAGTTACATGAAATTACTAGTATTTGCTCACGTTACCCGTTTCATTTGTTCAGTGGACTTCACTCTATTCACTCTACTTACAGAAAATTGCTCAAATTTTCGTCTTTCTATGGTCATATCTCTGTCGTTGTGCACAGAATAATACACATTTATAATTATGTCATAATACTGGTCTATTGTTTCTTTATAACATTTCATCTTTTCTTTGTTCCAGGATTTTTGGATTCAAACTATTCATCATTTAGTCACTATTTCTCTACTTGTATTTTCGTATTCTTGTAACTTTGTAAGAGTTGGTGCTGTTATATTATTGGTTCACGACACTACGGATATTTTACTTGAGGTAATATTGATTTTATATGATTGTACTAAAAGCATATTCCATGAAGGCTTTATCGCTTCAACTAGACATATATTTTTTTTATTGGCAAAGTTTAGTAGGAAAAATGTTAACCATTTTAAATGTGTGAGTGAGTTACACATAAAACTCAAATAGAAATTTCGAAAAGATTACTTTTTTTAATATAACGTAACAATATTTGTGTTTATAGTGTGGTAAAGTGTCAAAGTATCTTAGTTCGGTAATGGATATTCAGAGATTTTGTGATCTTATATTTGGAATGTTTGCAATTGTATTTTTTATCAGTAGAATCGTCATACTTCCATTTTGGTAAGTAACCGAATTCACATTCAATCAAATTGTCGCATTTATCCTTTATTCATGAATTTATTCAAAAGATTTGCACAGTTTTCTATTTGAGTAATTTTAGTTAGAACTACAGGTTTATATAAAATGACATAAAATGACATTCCAAGTCGTCCATTCTGATGTACGTCGAATATGATGTTAAAGATAGTGAATAAGTTGATGTTGACAAGTAATTTGCGTTTATTTGTCACTTTCTATGTTAGAGAGCACCGTAGCTATATCTTGCCTGTTTTAAATTTCTTTCAAAGTCCTTATTCTTCTTTTCTGTCAATAGGATCATTAGATCTGCTTATTTTGAAGCCGCTACAATCTTTAAAGAAACGTGGCCAATGTACTATTGTTTTAATGCTTTATTACTTGCCCTGCAGGTTTGTTGAAATTCCATTTTGTTTTTAACTTTTTTTCTAACTTGGAACTTTTTAGGCATTGAATCATTAAGTAGAATGTAGCTAATGAATGTAGATGATTCGATTCCTAATTACGTAGTTTTTGTTTCATTCTTCTTTCAGTATTTTGGCATTTTTTGTAAAGTGGAAAAAATTAACTTTACATCGAATTTTTCAATTGTTTTTGCAGACAATGCATCTTTACTGGGGTTATCTTGTTGCCCGAATGGCTTATGTATTTTTTGTTGAAGGACAGGTATAAGTTTATTGATTAGATAAATTTAAAGGATACTTCGAGTTCTCATCAAAATTAATGCAGTTTTAATTATTTGAGTATATTGATGTAGGTGTCGAAATGAGTTATGTATTATTAAAGTACAAAGAAGTAGATTAATTTACGTATATGTTAATTAAATCCACATTTTGTTTCTTGAAATCGACAGCAATGTAGCTATAAAAGATATGTTCAATTAGATTAGGATTGTAATTAAGCATGTTCACGCTATAGTGAACTTTAAAATTGAGCACGTTAATTAAAGAAAATTTTTGATAAATATTTTTTCCTTCTTTTCGTTCACTTAGGTTGAAAATGATGCTCGCAGTGATAGTGAAGAATCTTCGACCAACGAAGAAAATAATAGCGTATTGGAAAATAGTTTTACTGAAAAGAGGGAAATATTGAATGGAAAGAAAAAGGTACATTAACTACGCATCATGATTTTGATCTGCAAGGCATTTTACAAACCAAAATGACAAAAAATGGGCATTCTTGAAGCGCAGAGTTGAAAACGCTGTGGAGAAAAGTCGTATTTGCAGATAATGGAACTATTGTATTCTTGTATGTCAATTTTAAAAAAGTCGAAAGATTTTTACTTCTTTTGCAATTATTTTACTGGGGTCGGTAGCACGAAGCTTGGATAGGGTTACCATTCGATAGCGAAAATTTTCAAACTTCTAAAAAAGGTGTTTATGTAATACTTACGACAAAGAAATTTTTTAATCTTCGAAACAGTATTTTATTTCAGTGATTGCTCCGTTGAAATCTTATATTTTTTGCTTTTTAAAAGGTTTTATAAAAATTTAAAACATTGCTATTCAATGGATAACGCTAACCAGGCTTCGCGTAACCGCCCTCTGTAATTTAAATGCCACGTAATTATAATATGTATAATGATCAACCACGCAACTTTATTGACGTTCATTAAGATCTATTTATTCATTTGACTGGCTCACATTTAACACGACGAATAACGTAAATGTTGAAGAGTATGAAGTATGCATTGGAAGTAACATAGAAAAGATCGTGGATTATAAATTGATTATACCTTACAGTACTTTTTACGTCTATGTCACTGATCTATGTACCAACTGTAATCTCAGAGAGAAACACAACTGCAGCTTTATTGAGCTTGTATGAACTTCTTAGCTCATATATAACTATAGTTTAGGCGGTGCACGCAGAGGTATAGCGTCACATTTGTGATTGGGAATTTGGTAAGGGCTTGTAGCTATCATCTCTACTCGTGTCGACCGTAATTGTAGTGTTGATGAAGTATACTATACTTAAAAACAATCATAATGCATGATTTTAATGCCTCCATTGGTTAAAGACCAGGCTCGAAAAAACAAATAATGTGCTACTACGAATTCATTTTTCTGATGACCCTAGAGCTGTTGGTTGACAAGTCTTATAACACTGTATGAAATTTGTTTTTTCATTGGCTGCTGCAGCCTAGTTCTAGCTGTAGTAGTTTTGCCAGTTCAGTTTTTCAAAAAGAACAAAATTGTGTTTTTTGATGTGTCAAGGATCGTTTAAGTCTGGTCAGTCTAGTCTTACGCACCTGCTGTGTCTGTGATAAACTTTTGTGGCGTGGCGACAAAAACTGCTAAATTAACTCATTAAAACTCAAAGTGATCAATAATTGTCTTGCTTAATTGCGAAGACAGAAAATGAAAAATTGGCTTTTTTCATATCCACTGTGTGATAATTGACTTTCGTCATGTTGGTCGTGTGCCAAAGTTATTTTTACCTGACATGATGATCTTATCAAATGCTAATTGACCCAATGTTTCTGCAATATGGACGTGAATCTGTCAGATGCAGTTCGCGGACAGATGTGGTAACCAAAAATGGTGACAAAGATTACCTTGCGTATAATTCGACAAATGAACTTTCGTTATGGATGTCGAAGTATTTAAATCAGTTTTAATTATTGGTTGTAATCGTGGTCTTGGTTTAGAGTTAGTACGTTATCTACTTAATGTAGAAAAACCTCCACAATTTATATTTGCAACATGCCGTGATCTGGACGCATGTTCAGCCCTCAAAGCTTATAATGTTTTCTGGAATAAACGGAAAACCAAAGTAAAAGTATTACAACTTGATGTTAACAATGACAGTGAAATTGCAGCTGTTGTAAGCAACATCGAACAAGATTTGGCTGGTGTTGGTTTGAGCGTTCTCATAAACAATGCAGAGCGTCACACAATAAAAGATTTGGACACATTATGTCGTGAAGATATGCGAAAAACCTATGAAACTAACGCAGTTTCGCCAATCATGATTGCAAAGGCATTCCGTTCAATACTTTGGTCATTTGTTTTGCAGAGCTCAAAAGACGTTCAGCGCGAACGTAACGCAGTCATTGTCAATATAAGCTCAGTAATGGGTAGGTAAAAACTTAAGAAGACATAACTGAATCATTTTTTATAGTATATTTATCCATTAGGGCGACAGTGTGTGTTAATGTTTCTTTGAGAATAAAATGAGGTGTTATTCTATGTAATTCCAAAGATAATATATATACTTGCATGTTCCAGAGACAGCTAGGATATTATGAATGATTTGCCATACTTGTGACTGGAAATGTTTTGCAGGATCAATTTCATGCAATAAAAGAGGAGGTCAGTATCCTTATCGAACCAGTAAAGCAGCTCTTAACATGGCAACAAGATGTCTGAGTGCTGACTTCAAAGAAAATAAGATTATTGTTTTTTCTTTACATCCAAGAAACGTACCAAACAAGATGGAAAAGCCACTCTCTTATAACATAACTGCTCCAGGTATAATTAAATTCATATCAACAGCAGACATTTCTAAAAGTGGTGGATTTTATGCATATGATGGCATGCCTCTTCCTTTTTAAATTTTCTTGTTTGTATAAATTCATTTAATCTGTGAGAACTTTGAAAGGAATTTTGATTAAAGTGTGGAATCATAATTTTATTGTAGTATTGCTACGTATTTCTAATTTATTGTAAGAATATTTTGCTTAAAATAATTTGAACCGTGGACTATGGTACATGTTTGTAGATGTTGATTGTTCAGGTAAGTACAATCCTGAGAAGACCTTCTGTGAAAGTCTTGGCTATGCCTCATGTTTACTTGTCACTTAACTCTGTAAATAACTACCTCTAAGGTTGTCAAAATACTGGTCAACATCTTCAACAACAACATTTGTTATGCCTGCACAGTGCAATATTAAAGCTTGATAATCTTCATCAAGAAATATTTTGCTCTGTTATAAATCACATGTTAAACGTTTTATATATGTCATTTGATTGCATATTTCATCATTGTAACTTGAAATACAGCACATTAAATTTAGTAGCAGCTGTCATTGTTTGCTTTGATGTATGGGAGAATTGTTTGCTTGAGTGACAAGTTTTTATCCTGACCACAGAGAATGTAGTAGATGAGACTCCACAGATTTCTTGCCAGGCTCTTGTAAGTGTTTGGTAACATACTTTTTTAGCTCTTAGTATAAATATTCATTCTCATTGTATCAGTAAAATGAGTTAAGATTTTGTCCTTTATTTTTCTGTGTGTTAGTAAAAGTGTTTGAATCAACGGTTTGAATACACGGAGGGTTTCTGGGTTTGAGATCTTTTATACGTTACTATGACAACTCACGTGTGTTACCATGACAACTTCAACGAAGATAACAAAATGGCGACTATGAAACTTGATCAAAATTGTCAATTGTCTTTTGGAGAATATGTTATAGATCAAAGAAACCAGAAGAAATCAGTTCCAAATCATTTACTTGATACAAGTATGCATTTCTTAAAGATTATTTTGTAGTTAATTTCTCACTTGAGGAATGTTGTCTTTTTTTAGAAATTTTTAACAAAATAGCTGAAAATGGCATATTTCAAGCTTCTCCTTCTAGTGTCCATTTTTGTGGTTTCCAACTGAAAAAAACGTCAAAAAAAATTTTGGTTAGTGTCCTAATTTGTCATAAGCATGTTTTTCTGTAGTTTTGTTTGTGATTTAAGTTTAATGCAAGCAATTACTAAAATACTGTTTGGCTGTCGTAATTTTTGATTTTGAATTATTTCACAACTTTTAGAAACTAACAAATATTTCATCTCAATGGCAAAAAATGCACGTGATTCCTCCTTCGACATCTTATTTCACTGTCAAATATGTGAAAAAGGTAGAGTTCTTGGTGGAGAATTGGTGGAGTTCTTTTGAATAAATTTATAATTGTACAGCACAGTTTGCGAATATAACTCTCCTCCTTCTTGAGAACCATAATTTTTCCAATTCCGTGATTGTTAAAAGTTTCAATGGCACTCCTCTAAAACTAAAAAGTACGCTTATGCCTGTATGCCATATATGTATCTTGTCCCAATATGTAGAGTTGAACATGTATTAAATGGCACCATATTATCAAAAAATTCCCAATATAAATACCATTGAAGTGATCTTCATTGAATGGTAACCTCTATTAAGCAACCCAGCCACTTTTCCAATACTGAAAATGCAATTTTTCATTGTTTTGAAATTGTATTAAACACTTTGGTACGTGAAATTACAACCATGCAGCACATGTTACATTATATGTGTATGTTTATATAGTTCTACTTATGAACTTTTACCCTAGAAAATATGATGTATTATATTACAAATCTATTCTGTTGTTATATTTTAGGAAAGACTTGTTCCTGGTTTTTTTATGGAAATTGAAATTAGATTTACACCAAAAGAATGGCAGTATTATTTTGATTGTATCAGAATACATTGTGAGGTAAGTTCATGTCTTTATACACTGGTGGTAAGACTTCTTTGATACATGTATTTTGTTTTTCAAATTAAAGACAACAAAATAATTGCTACATTACTTAAAAGAAGGCTTTACAATACAATGTTACAATGTGACAATTTAATCGAGGCTGACAATTGAGAGGTTTATGGTGTTGCGTCTTCTAGCTTTAATGCTGTTCTAGGTAAAGGAAAATATTACTTAGACATTAATTTTCTAGGAGGTTTAGCTGTTCTCATGTTAATACCTCCATAAGATTTTAACTCAAATCAGATTATTTGTTTGCTTTCAACATATACATATGTCAGAAGAACAATAATTTAGGGGAAGGGCTGACATTTATACATGCATATGTTCTTCTTTATTAGTTTTTATTGAAATAAATTGTGATTAAGAATTATAATATATGAATATGAGCCAGCCAGCCCCCCCAATTATCAATCTTCTGGTGTCCCTGTTCTATCAGGTTGGTACCATTGCTATGGTCAAAACAATGAACTAAATAGGTTTTATGTATTTTTGCCTGAACACTGCAAGACAACACTAAAAATACATGTAATGTATTTAGAGCATTTTTCTTTGCAATATATTGTGTAAATATTATGCTTTAGTTTTTAATGTTTTTAAATATATGTTTTTAAACTTAGTTTTTAATTTTAGTCTAATGAACATCTGATCATACCAATCCATGGCTATCCTTCATTAAATCTGTCTGAATTTCCAAAAAAAATAAATTTTGGAAGTGTTCCTGTTGGAGAAAGGTATTAAAGGCAGTTATAATGCAAGACATAATATTGAAGTCAAGGACTTACAATTTTTTTGAATCGTATGAACTTCTGTAATTTGCCTTTTATCATAAAAGAAACTATAAAAGACTCTGGCTCTGTTGTGACATAGGTGTAGATTATAGCCCAATGATGGTGGTGTTGAGCTCTTCTTGGCAAATATTTCCATATATAGTGATTCAGAAACTTTTTTTCAGTTTTAGCAAAAGAATCTCTTTAAAGTCTGATGTTCCTGTTGACTTTGAAATGAAATTGAATCTACTTCAGTCAACTGATGCCATACAAGTGAAGCCATTACAAGGTCAAGGATACCTCTCAAAGGAAGAAGTTTGTTCTTTGAATTGTAAAATTTGTGCCGAAGGAACGCAGTTTCTTTATTGTTAAATCTCGTTTTCTTGCCCCATCTTATACAGTAGTATTCATGTTTTGCTTCAGTTCATAAAGAGAAAGTGTTAGAACTAACAGCAGCGGAAAATTTCTTAATTTATGATAAAAAATATTTCGTTGTCCATTGAAAACTTGCGTTAAGAAAAAGTGAAAAACTTACTTAGGAAAAACAATGCTGTCTCAATATTGAGAAATCTGACAGAATGTATAGACTTTATTTGTAATTTTAGGTATTGTGCCTGGAAATGGTTCACTGGATATTGAAGTCTTTTTTAACCCAACTGAGTTTTGTACTGTACATGCCAAATTACAGGTAAACTGAATAGCTAGTTTGTTCTGTTTTCATTCTTTGTACAATTTTTTTCGCACCTTGGCACCCGTAACGTGGAAAAAACGGAACGCTTCCTTGTGTCCCCTTTTCAAGTATAATATTCTGTTGACTGTAGTCTTTCAGTTGTACCACTCAGAATAATGTCAGCTGTATTACATACAGTGATACAACACAATGTTAAGCATGTTGCAAAAGTTGATAAAAATGTTTTAATTGGGCGATTTTTTCTTTATTTTTAATAAGTTTTAATGTTTCAGCTATTGGTGTCACAATTCATTGTATCGCCGCTAATTTGCCATATCACAGGATCGTCTTCACCTGGCATGAAGTTAACGTATGTTTAAATTGAATATTATCACATTAACATTAACGTTAAGGAACAAATAACAATAACTGGCGTTCACAGCAGACAAGTTGCAAAGCATAACTGTCTTTACAACACTCTCCTGTATCAAAGCCACAATTACACTACTTTGTATTATGTTCCCTTACTAAATGTGTTGTATGTAGTTGCAGCAACGTAATTTTATTGCCTTGTAAGTTTTTTGGGGAAGATAATCACTTTTTTAAAAAGTTGAACCAGCTCCATTTTTTGAAAGAAGCTGTCCATTGCTGTTTTGCAATAGAATTGTTCAAAGAAAAAGTTTACGAGAAATTTCTTTTTTACAACATGAGCTCATAGACCAATGCATATCTTCACATCAGGAACTCAGAGACCATGCATATCTTTACATCATGAACTCAAATTTATGTTTGTGTGTGTTTGTTTGTGTATCCACAAATTGAGAAAGTGTGCTTACGAAAGTCTTGCTTTGGCGTTTTCCATTCACAATTATTTGAGCACAACATGTTCAATGGAAAGAACTTCCCTGATGCTTTGTAAAGGCATTCAATTGCTGCATGTAATGCTGAAGACAGTAAATCCATTGATGGTGGAAAGGAAGTTATACATCGAATGCATACTTGCGTGGAAAACATGATCGTTTACATGAAAAACGATTGAAAAAGGGATAGATCTGGACAGTTCCATTCACATCGACATATCTCATAAATTGCTGCTTTATCATTGATTCTGTAAAGTATTTCAAGCTTTATTCCTGGAAATGATGATAAGCATCATAATAGATGTGTCATGTGAACTGTAAAGAAGAAGCTAAAGAAGCTGTTTGGTGGTCTGGAAATGGAAAGGAAACACTTTGTCCGTTCGGATGTGTTTATGTAGTTCTTCTCCCTCTCAAAAGAAGAGTCTTCATTAATTGTCAATGTGGATTGCTACTCCAAGTACGCTGAGGTCATATGTTTGTCCAAAACCTCGCATCTAGTGATAAAATAAACTGAAAAAATGCTTAAAAGATGGGGAGTCTCCGAAAGAAGTCGTAAGTGGCAACGGTCAAAAACTTTAGTCAGATATGTTTTCAGATGTCTTTTAAAGTTGTTGCAATAAATACAGCACACATGGTATGTAAATCTACTGAATGTACGCACTCTGTGTAACATCATGTTAATTATTTGTACATTAGTAATGTAATTATAATTGTAAAGTCTTTGCTTGACTACAAAATGGCTATGAAATTAATGTTTAAATTAAGAAAAGTTATAAAGCTGTTGCAGTGGAAAAAAAGATAGAAAATCTGGGTCATACAACAGTAAATCAAGATGCAGGATTGCATGTGAAGAAGAGCAGAATATACGCAATGATATTTTCAACAGAAAAAAGTTGCGATGAAAACGAAAAGATGGAAAGAGTTGTTGCCTGATTAATAAAAGAAGAGTTCAATATGATAGACTTATTCTGCGATATGGAACAATTTCGTGTTTCAATTTGAACAAAACAAAGAAATGAAAGAACTAAGAACTAGAGAATTTCATTGTTGTGAAAAAGATATTTGTCTGGCTCAAACTAAAAAGGAAATATCACATTCGTAGATGTGCGTATGTAGAGAAAGTTGGTTGGTCGTAAAGACAACCTTTAAAAGATGAAAAAAACTGCTTTCACTCATTAGTTTTGTTCTGGACTAAATAAAATTTAGGACCTTTAAATATTTCACGTGTAGATCACATACATTGAATCTTTATTGAAACAAATTTGTTCACTGCCCCAACAATTGTATATATGAAAGATTTAAACGACTTTTGAGATTTTATACTATACCTTTGATTTTATTTAGACTACTTGAGGAAAAACAACAAGAAATGGATTCACAAGAAGTATCAACAAAAACATTAGATCCTCTGTCCCTAGATCCATTGTTTAGATCTCGATTGAAGAAACAAGAAGTAACCCAAAAAAATTATGTTGATAAAAAAGAGGTAACAGAATTTTAATAAATATATTTTAATTTTCGTATTAGTTGTATTTAAAATTACAAAAATTGTTTACCAATTGTTGGACGTTTATACCTTTTGGAAACTTCCAACTCTTTACACTTTTTTTTAATTGTGGTAATGTACGTCGACAAAATACCGTAGAGTTCAATGAACCCAGACTCAAAGCATTTGAAAATGTGCTTTTGAAGTAGCATGTCTCAAATATAGTAAATTGTTGTCTGTAGAAATAACGTTTGGTTGTTTTTACTCAGAATAACCTATACTAGCTACACAGTAGAAAATTCAAAACTTGAATACCAAATTAGCACATCGTATACAAATAAGAAGCCATTTAGTTCACAATTAAGCACTTGGTACAAAATTTAATGCTTAGTCTACAATTTTGTCCCCAATAAAGTACTTAGTCCAGTATCTTTAGTCCAGAGTAAAGTACCTAAGTAGTTCATAATGAATTATTCCGTCTATTGTGAACTACTTATCTCGAATAAAGTGCATAGTCCTGGATCAAGTATTTCCTAATTATTCGTAGAGTATGTCTGGGAACGTGAAGAGATACTGTAGAGATAGAGATAGTGTTTTCCTCGCTTCCATTATTTTATTATTAATTGTGTTGGTCTTTAGGAAATCATTCGCAACGGAATAAGGTTTCCTAAGAATCTAGCTACAACAAGTGCTGTATCTTATGTTTTACAACAAAAGCCTGGTAAACTGAAAGCCAAAGATGTTCGACAAGGTATAGTAACATATTGTATGCATAAAATTTACTTTTAGTGACCATTTCTATGTTTGTGGATGAAGATATTTCACGGTACGACTTGAGATTAGTTCTTTTCTCAGACGTCAGAAAAACGTTAAGTCAGCAGCATATAATCTGAAACTTTTTAATGTCATTGCTTTTGTTAATACTTGTTCTAAGAATTAAAGTTTTTATACTGTGATAACGTTCATCTGTTTGTTAATATGCAACGCCTGGTATTCATGTGGCAATTATTTATAATCAAAGCTGTTGAATATTATATTATTCACAGCTGTAAGAGACAAGAAAGACATTCTACTGAGCGGAAAGCAGTTAAAGGTATGATACCCAGAGTACATTGCACTCGCTAAGTCGCTATCATATGATAAGAAAGACTATTTGTTGCTCATGATCACTCATGATGGACAAATACGCATTGTACACTGTATACGAAATGCTGGCATACATCAATAGAATTATATAATGTATATTTAAAGATAAATTTTTATGTTATAGATATATGCTCACTTTTGATACTTATTAAACGCACTGAATAATCTAAATAACAATGGTTACAGTTGCACATCAAACAATCAAATACTAGGAATCTTTGTGGATTGATTTTCTTTTCTTATTTTCTTGGACAGGAAACAGCATTTGAATATAAAGTTCAACAGACTATGACAGAAGAAAGACAAAATCAATTGCGCTGGTGTGTTGTTCGAAGTTTGAATTCTTTTAATTTAATTTGGAAGAAGCTTTGTATTTTTATGATAAATAGCGAAAGTTCATAGAGACATAAAATCAGATGTCATAGAGTAAACTTTCTGAAAGTGCGATAATTTTCACAAGCTTTAGATCGGTGGGAGTTTGTCTGAATAATTTGTGACTAAGTGAGCCAGTTCCACTGAGTATGAAGAGCAAGTACTAAAGTACTTTCAATCAGTCGTTGTCATGACTACTATAAATTCAAACAGTCGGTCAAGGAGATTGCGAACAATCAGATGATTTCCTTAAAAATAAGAGACAAAGCGAGCTAGTTAATCAGAGAGCGATGAAAGTGCCCTCAGTTGTTTTTTTACTATGAGCAATAAATGATAATTTTTAATTTTGTATGGAGGCAAATTTTAAGGATTTTGGGGGGACCTGTGATTTAATATACAATAAAACTGCGATTAATGAGACACTTACACCAATATTTGTTAACAATGACGTTAGCAATGACGTTAGCAATGGCGTTAGCAATGACGTTTCGAGTGTTTTCGAAAACCTTCAACTATTTAATCTTCATATTATTTTCATATTTGCACGACGTGATCTAAATGTTTTTTTATTCATTTTAAAAGGTGTGTCAAGTTAGGAGATGAGAAAATATCAGATGTTGAAAAAAGTCGTATTTTAGATGAACGAGTTCAGGCCAATAAAGAATACAAGGTGAGTTAAAAACATTTTTCTTTGCCGTGAAGTCAATGATGTTCGATCATATAATATATGAATACATAAAATAAAATAAAATTAGAGCTTATGAAGAAATAAAATAAATGTATGAAATATTTTATAGTGGACTCAAATTACAAATCAAAATGCAGTTTATTTTTATGAAACTCAACACCGTCCTTAGATTCCTAGTTATTACTTGAAATGCATTCCTAATTTTTAGTTATCATTGCTGATTGAGAAAATTTTTTTAAAACAAAATGTGGTATTTCAGATGCAAAAAGGTGATTTAGTGTCCGAGGTGGAATTTGACCGCTCTGCTACTGAGTGTAATCAATGTCGAATACAACGTCAAGCTAGAACGGTAAAGTCATTGCTAATGAATCTATTTTAATTGAAAATTTTTATTCATAGACCCATTCAAATGATATTGATAACTCTCTTTACTCGAGCTAAATAAGTATTAAGTCAACAATTAAAATGCAAAAATAATAATTTGTGATGTTTTTTATTTAGTTACTGTAGGTTTTTAACCTTTAAAGTATGTTAAATATAAAACTAAATGTATGAAATTTTATGTGATATATATTATATTTTAAAATAATTATTCATGGTATTCTGTAGCACACACATTGTTTATTTTTAGTATCCCGCGTGCACTGCTCGCTTTGATTTTTTTGTAAATGATGATTGGACGAGAAGACATCGTGTGCTAAGTAGATTTATACAAATTGGAAGAAAGGTATTGTGCAATAATTAAATATAAATACTTTAAGATATTTGATTTTCTTTGACGAGTTTTGCCGCAATGTTTGTCTTGCATTGGACTCGTTTGGACAAAGTTGACAGTCTGTAGAGGCTATATACAAGTGTATAATCGAGGTAGTCTAAGTAGTTCAGTTTGCAATCAGTTTATCTCTTCAAGTAAAGTTATATTGTCTTTTATTTATGAAGTTTGTCTTTTTTCGTAGATAATCGTGCGTCGTCGAGCTGATCGATATATTGAATCGTTAAACAAAAATTTAGTTGAAAGTTTAAGAGAAGGATCTTTTTCAAGGCAGTGCACGTATGTCTGATGTATGTTCTATTAACATGTATATGAATATTGTTCGTAGATATGTGTGTTTGTGTGTTGAATAATTTAGGTGCAAATCGTGCTAAGTCAGAAAACTGTACAACATCAACGGTGTTTCATTTGAGACCCCACATGGTTTCACCTTTTTTATTTCCAAAGTCATCATTGGATGATAAAAATAATGATCAGGTTAGTGATTCTCCTTAATCTCTGAATTATTTCCAAAGTCATAATTGGATGATTAAAGTAATGATCAGGTTAGCGATTCTCCTTAATCTCTGAATTAGTGAAGTCATTCTATAAACAATGAGTTTCTGACTTTTGAAGGGATATTTTGCTCTAGTTAACGTGGGAGATAATACTTTATTAAGTATTTTTAGCAATGTTTGTTTAAGAAAGTCAATGTATAAATATGATGGGGGGAAAATGTACTCATACCCACTACCACTTTCTGCGTTCATATTAAGAACTTGCTGACTTTTAAATAACGTATGTTTATTTTGTAGTGATTATAAGAGATGGAATTAATTCGTAAGCTCATGATTTTTTTAATCACAAACATAACATTTTGTATTGCAGATTGAAAAAAATATTGATGAATTACCTGTCGAATCAACTGTTGTTCATCTTGAACATTATACTCCATATTATAAACTTAAAGTAAGTGATCTTTGCAGCACTTTTGATTTAAATAGTCTTAGGCTATGTGCAGCCGGTCTCAACATGTTCTCTTTTAGTCTCTCTACATTTTAGACTCAACATGTTTAGAGAATTTACAAACTCTGGGGTGGAGTGTTTAATGGTATTGAGCAGTGTTGAGCGCTGTTGAGAAAAGTTTGAAGTTACTCTTACCTTCCATTTAACAGTGCTCAACATTTGTTTGCTCCGTTGTCACCAAGGCGTACCTAAACATTGTTTAGTGCATGAACAGCACATTCAACAATGTTAAGCGAAGGCATGCGCACTGTTCAGCGTATATGTAACTGTATATTGTAACTGGTCACTGAACCGTATAAGTAGCTGTATATTGTAACTGGTCACTGAACCGTACATGTAACTGTATATTGTAACTGGTCACTGAACCGTATATGTAACTGTATATTGTAACTGGTCACTGAACCGTATATGTAGCTGTATATTGTAACTGGTCACTGAACCGTATATGTAGCTGTATATATAAGCACAGAGCGTTTGCACACATCGCTTAACATCACTCAACAAACGCAAAACAATATTGAGCGCGTATTGAGTCAACATGTTGAGAGAGCTTCCTTCTCAATGTGTCGTGTATAGTCGTATTTTTTCGTATTTTATCGTATCTTATCATTTTTGCAAATAAATAATAATAGTCACATGACCCAAATAGATATCACAAAGTCTTACCTTGCAATAAAACTATGGTATTGATCAAATCATCTCTATGGTACCACAAAATCTAACCATGAAACAATAAAACGAAGACTTGGTTCTGGTGATTAAATCTAAATATTCCCTTGAAAAGCGCTATTACTGTGATGAATGGAAAAAAAATTGTACATTTCCCAAAAGTTCTGAAAACCAAGAAAAATCAAGAAAAGAAAAATCAAGAGAGAACCAAGAAAAATCAAGAAAAGAAAAATCAAGAGAGAACCGAGAAAAATCAAGAAAAGAAAAATCAAGAAAAGAAAAATCAAGAGAGAACCGAGAAAAATCAAGAAAAGAAAAACCAAGAGTTAAAACAGTTCTTTTCAGAACTTTTGTTTTAGTGTTTTAATTCTAAACCAATTCCTTTCTGATCTCTTGTGTTTTTCTTGTCTTGTTTTTACTTAATTTTCTCTTGGGCTTCTTGGAATTCCTGGGTTTCAGAACTATATTGGGGTTTCTATATGTTTGCAAAACTCGTGGAAACTCTAAAACTTTTGGCTGTTCACCATGACAATTGCGCTCTTCATGGTATTATAATGAACCATTGGTATGAAATGTGTATTTCGTCATCTTTATAGGTACCACAACAGTATGCCTTGCTTGGTTATAAATCTCATACCACCCAACAATTGATTAGTTCTGATATGATCGGTGATATCCCAAGACCTTTGAGGACTGGAGCTGAGGTGGGAAAAAATTATTATAAAGATTTATGTTTGACGTCTCAACACAAGTATTTTGCAATTTTTAATCTCTAAGGATGAAATTATCAAGATGGATTCATCTCTTCCTCATACTATCAACATTAACAGTTTACCAATGGAAAATGATGTAGAGGCAAACAATAACGTTGTCGATGTGCTGAGACAGAGCACTGTTACTGCTGGTGATCGACTTGTGATACCTTACTCTGTCTTTAAGAAACAAAAATATGATCCTTTGGAAATGTTTGTAAGTTGTTTATCATCATCGTTGTTTAATAAATGAGGTAATGTTGTAAAAATCTTACTTTTTAATTACATGGACGATTAAGCCATGATCTTCTTTTGAAAACAAGTAAAAGCTTATTTTTACTATATATTCTTACGGTATATCCCTGGTCACAATTCTAAAAGCTTATTGTCATAAGATTTTTATGAGATTGTACTTACTTATTGCATTAATACTGTTAGTGAATAAGTATTTAACTCAATCTTCTGTTTATTATTGATTTTTAACATTTCTAATCAACAATGAATTATCTTTTATTTTCAGATTCCTTTACCTGATCTTCACGTTTTACAACCCCAAGTTTTATATTCTGAAGTTGATGATGAATACCATCTTTGTCCATTACCTCGTTATAAGTTGACTAGTAAAAATATTGCTGCAACTAAACATGAAAAATCATTAATTGAAAGACCTGTGAGTCATTTTCACTCGTCATTTTGTCAAACTTATCCTTTTATTCCTCAAATATATCTTAACATCCTTGCAAACCTGTGAAGTTCTCTTACAGTGTTTGTAATATGCGAATTCTTATCCTTATAGTTCTACTCACAAGACTGACTTTCTATTCTCTTTGTTTTATTTGGGAGAATGAAAATTTGCAAGTTTGATTATTTCCATTTGGCTAAAGGTCTATCTTTTCAGGATGTAATCTCGAGTTTAATGAGTTGGAAGAGATTTTCATGTCAAAGTTTAGTGACCGCTAGCAATGTTCCTCACATAACTGATGTTTGGGTCCCACGTTTGTGAGTATGTTTAATATCAACAATCGTCAATGTTTAGTTAATGTTTTATACATTACTGTATTTTCCTTGAAGTTGGCGATAACATTAATCTGCAAGAGCGAAGCAAGTATATATTGAAGCAATTTGTTTTTGCTTGTGTAATGCATGCGTGACATTTGATAATTGATGATTTTGTTTCTATTCTGAGAGTTTCCTACTGCACAATGAATATCCTTACTTATTTATATGTTAATATTATTGAAAAATAGAAAATATTTAAACACATGCTATTTTTCCATTCGCCGCGGCAATTAAGGCTTCATCTTAAGGACCATAAACTTTGTTTTCCATCCGCAGGAGCAATATAGAATCCATATTTGGTGTGAACGTGAAATTTAGCACAGGAAAACATCATAATTTCTTTTACACAGCTATGCAATTTTTCTTTCTCTTTATGCTGTAAAATATATATATATGAACTTAATTATTATGGCCGAACTACAGTACATGCGTTGTATATGCAGTTAAGTCACACCCACCTTGTTCATTTCTATTTTTAGAACAAGTCCATTTCTTGACGACCTCCTTCCGCCAGAACCACCGGCACTTCTTCAAGAACTGCCAGCTGATGACGTCATGAGGGATTTGTATGTACAATATTGTCAAATATTGTAGTTTTTTTTTTATCTTTTTACCTAGTTTTCACCCATCATTTTATCTTTCTTTACCAATTAATGGATATTATCCTTTTGTTTTACGAAGCGTCTTTACTTAAAATGGCTCCCAAAAATTTTAAAAAATCACTTTGTCGTCGGTTTCATAATCGATACACGTAACTTGAATATTTTGTAAACACATATATTTTACTTCGACTTTAAATTATATTTATAGATGCTGTCTAAAATTTAAACATTTAATTTATTTCCTGAGTTTTAATAGATATTTATTGCATTTACACTTGTTTACAATAAAATGTCCTTATAAATAGCTTCTATTGGATAAATGGCCGTGACATAGCCAGCTCAATAAATGGGGGTAGTGGTCTGTATTCTGTGATTACAGAATTTTTGATGGAGTGATCTTATTTAAGGACGGAGATGATATAAATCTTTTTTGTCACATGACTTTCTTCCATGAGAATATTGTATTCCCTACAATGATGACGTAAAATGTTTTTCTTTAGCCATGATGATGTAAAATGTTTTCTTTAGCCATGATGACGTAAAATGTTTTTCTTTAGCCATGATGATGTAAAATGTTTTCTTTAGCCATGATGACGTAAAATGTTTTTCTTTAGCCATGATGATGTAAAATGTTTTTCTTTAGCCATGATGACGTAAAATGTTTTTCTTTAGCCATGATGACGTAAAATGTTTCTTTAGCCATGATGATGTAAAATGTTTTCTTTAGCCATGATGACGTAAAATGTTTTTTTAGCCATGATGATGTAAAATGTTTTCCCATGATGATGTAAAATGTTTTCTTTAGCCATGATGATGTAAAATGTTTTAGCCATGATGACGTAAAATGTTTTCTTTAGCCATGATAATGTTTTCTTTAGCCATGATGACGTAAAATGTTTTCTTTAGCCATGATGATGTAAAATGTTTTTCTTTAGCCATGATGACGTAAAATGTTTTTCTTTAGCCATGATGACGTAAAATGTTTTTCTTTAGCCATGATGACGTAAAATGTTTTCTTTAGCCATGATGACGTAAAATGTTTTTCTTTAGCCATGATGACGTAAAATGTTTTTTTAGCCATGATGACGTAAAATGTTTTCTTTAGCCATGATGATGTAAAATGTTTTCTTTAGCCATGATGACGTAAAATGTTTTCTTTAGCCATGATGATGTAAAATGTTTTCTTTAGCCATGATGATGTAAAATGTTTTCTTTAGCCATGATGATGTAAAATGTTTTTCTTTAGCCATGATGACGTAAAATGTTTTCTTTAGCCATGATAACGTAAAATGTTTTCTTTAGCCATGATGACGTAAAATGTTTTTCTTTAGCCATGATGATGTAAAATGTTTTCTTTAGCCATGATGACGTAAAATGTTTTCTTTAGCCATGATGACGTAAAATGTTTTCTTTAGCCATGATGACGTAAAATGTTTTTCTTTATGATGACGTAAAATGTTTTCTTTAGCCATGATAACGTAAAATGTTTTCTTTAGCCATGATGACGTAAAATGTTTTCTTTAGCCATGATGACGTAAAATGTTTTCTTTAGCCATGATGACGTAAAATGTTTTCTTTAGCCATGATGATGTAAAATGTTTTCTTTAGCCATGATGATGTAAAATGTTTTCTTTAGCCATGATGATGTAAAATGTTTTCTTTAGCCATGATGATGTAAAATGTTTTCTTTAGCCATGATGACGTAAAATGTTTTTCTTTAGCCATGATGATGACACTGCAGAGACTTCAACCAATCCCACTATGCTTGTGCCTGCTATGGTAAATGCAATGTTTCCACTTGTGAGCAACACTCTTTCACAGGAGAATGAAGATACTAGGTTAGTTAGACCCACAACGTATAAACTGTAAGGCTTTACAGGTTAAAAAATAATTTTGTAATTTTCTATGGTTAATGCAACTGTGTTTATTTCATATTATTATATGGCAAGCGTCACTTCCGGCTAAATGGCGCGCTTTGATTGGCTCAGAAATATTTTTGCCGGTCCATTATTTTCCCGTAATCGACCACGATCCAAAACGCGTAATTTTGCAGTCAAATGTAAACAAACTTCGTAAAGCAAACAACAAAACGCAAAAAAACGAAACAAAAGTAATTTACGAATGTGAGTCGAAGGAAAAACACTCGTAAAACAATTTAACTATCCAGACGATACAATTTGAAACGATTTATTTTTTACTGACAAAAACTAGAATAGCGAAAGTCGACCCTTACAAAACATCAAGGACGAGAAAGAAAACAAGCTTCGTTTCAGTTCAAATAATGCCATATAATAATCCTTTTAATAACCTCGCTTTCTCGGTCTTTACTGAGAAATATTGGACCTCTGTCTTTTTGTACAAACCTCGCCCTACGAGCTCGGTCTGTACAAAAACATCTCCGTCCGTTATTTCTCCGTAAAGACCTCATGCTCGGTTATTAAGGGCTTAATATTGATTTACCTGTTTTCCTCAACTGTGCATGAAACCATTTTTCATTGTGGTCTTTAAAACTGTCAATTCACTAAAGACAATGTTGACTTTAATTGCTTGTTACGATATCAATATTTTTTTGATTGTTAATGAAAAATTTGTTTATTGTATTTAAGTAATGAAATATTTCCACAAAGTGGACGACTACCTCCAAATAACAACCCAGTGTCTTCACAAGGATTATTATCCAGGTATGAAGAAATTTTTTATTTCTTTAATATCTCAACGACACCAAACCACGATTTTGCTGTTTAAATAGAAAATTTGTTGTTAAGGGATTTTAAAATCTTTTTTTACATTTGCCACAAATTTTGAACCATACATTATTTGTTTTGTCTAAACTAAAGTTTTCCACTGCTATTATAAAGATAAGTTTCTTATTCATGCATGCAATCTTCCTTTCGATTAGCTAAAAGTCCCCATCCAACCACACGTCTTGCTGGCTACAATTATTTGCAGCTTTCGAGTTTAGTTTAATTTTTAATTTTTGTTTGATTTTTACATAATGTAAAAATTTTCAACTTTCAAACATAAAATGTGGTAGAAACATTCTCTGCATTGTTGACTATCTGTATTTTTTAGAGATGAACGAGCTGCTTCCCTAAATACTCATATTAATGTTTGTTGTGATCGCTTGGGTAAAGCTGTACGTCTGAGATTACAGGAAATAAATGGCATTTTGAAAGATGATAAATTAAAAACAACTTTATAAACAAATTTACGATGAAATTGTTTTATCGTGTTTTTTTTTTAAATATGTGTTTAATGTCAAATGTGTGCAGCTCTTGTACCACAAATTTTACCACATTTTTTACATACAATCTCCAATTAATTATTCTACATTTGTAAATTAAAACAGTTTATTATTTTTTGATAAGGTTAGCAGAATTATATTGACCGTTACTTTCCTTTTAGGAAGCTACAAAATTCTTTGGTGGGTCTCTGCGTTGAAAAAGTTTGTTGATTCTAAAAGCTAAAAAAGTCTACAAAATTAAGTTTCTGTTTAGCCATAAAATTGTATGAATCTGGTTATTTATAAAAATATAAGTTTAAGTTATTTTGGTTCCAAAACCCTCATTCGTGAAATTTTGTGGTCTGGTGCTTTGCCTTGTAGTTAAAATGAAATTTTCTTATGGAATTAATAAGGTTTAACTATTATTTGCCTAGTTTTTTACTTTGACCAGTTTGTATCATAAAATATCTCACAATAATACTAAATATTATCATGGCATTGTAATATTTGGTATTATTAGCAAAAACTTTGTTTGTGGTTTTAATATCTAAGCGTTTTAGGCATTAATGAAAGTTCTATGAAATTCTTCAATTTTAATTCAGAGACCTACTACCATATTCTAACAAATAAAAATTGTTCAACGCATGTCTATATCTATGAAATTCTTCAATTTTAATTCAGAGATCTACTACCATATTCTAACAAATAAAAATTGTTCAACGCATGTCTATATCTATGAAATTCTTCAATTTTAATTCAGAGATCAACTACCATATTCTAACAAATAAAAATTGTTCAACGCATGTCTATAACTGCTTTTTTGAATTACCTGCAATTGTATGCAGAAAATTTTGACTAAAACGTTTAAAATGTAAAGAGAAACATCTGCCAACACTTCAATACTATGTTAAGGTGATCTGATGAGAGAAAAAGTGAGACACTGTTCGCTGAAAACTAATTCAAAATTTCTTTTGCTCTTTGGTCCTTTTCTTTACTTTTCTAGAAGTCTTTTTGACAATTAAAGTAATTGTTGAGAAATTGCTGTTTGTGAACTTCACTTTAGCTGATTAGGCCACTGTAAAGGCTATGACATAGAGACAGATGGAACAGACATCTGTTATGTTTTGAAATATATACTGTGATAAAACAATATAAATTGGTATGAAATACTTAAAGATATTTTTATTTGCAATATTAATCGTAATTGTAACATTATGACAGAGATGCTAACAAATAAAATTGTTCAACGCATGTCTATAACTGCTTTTTTGAATTACCTGCAATTGTATGCAGAAAATTTTGACTAAAATGTTTAAAATGTAAAGAGAAACATCTGCCAACACTTCAATACTATGTTAAGATGATCTGATGAGAGAAAAAGTGAGACACTGTTCGCTGAAAACTAATTAAAAAATTCTTTTGCTCTTTGGTCCTTTTCTTTACTTTTCTAGAAGTCTTTTGACAATTAAAGTAATTGTTGAGAAATTGCTGTTTGTGAATTTCTCTTTAGCTGTTTAAGCCACTGTAAAGGCTATGACATACGCATGACGAGACAGATGGAACACTTGAATAGACCTCTGTTTAAGTTAGCTGTTTTGAAAACGCAACGCATAAAGACCTATACGCACTGTGATAAAACAAGCAAAACGAAGATATAAAATGGTATGAAATACTTAAAGATATTTTTATTTGCAATGATTAATCGTAATGATAACAATTATGATATATTTATGTGTAAATTCTGAGATAAATAGATGAGCCAAAGTTGTCAATTCATTCCTTTCTTTGTAGAGTACAAAGTGACTCTAAACACAGAGAGACTGAATATCGCCTTTGATGTTTGGAGAATTAATAGTTTTTGGCTAAAGCAGGAATAGTTTTGCTCTGATAAATCCCCATTATAATAATTTTTGTTTGAGAACGAAACAAAACAAAACACATAAAATAGAAACAAAAGAATAAAAGCCATGCTTTTATGTATACACTGAAACTAGCTATCGTTTATGCAAAGTAATTTTCTTTTGTCTGAATTTTTCTGTGTTAAACATTAAATAATAAAATTTAGAAAGCAAACTTCAATAGTTTTGCGTCTTCAAGATGAAAATGACTCACAAACAAAGTGCTCTTTCATTCACTCTCCCTCCCCTTCCCTTCCACGTCTCCATTTATAACTTAGAGATTGCAACTTGTTAGTGCCTTTCAGTTTATTAGCTATATCGCATTTAAATAATTTGGTGTATTATGAAAGTTTTGAAATCGATAACTTCGTAATCTATATCATTATAAATTATTAGTTGATTATAAAAACATACATAATTTATGGCTGTGACAATATGTACATTTTCTCCATTTGAAGAAATGAACGTCTAGTTTTTACAACTCGTGGATTGAAGCTGGACAAAATACTATTGAAAAAAAATAATCATGGATGTATCTTCATTTTTCATACTCACTTTTTTCTTATATTTGTCTTGCACAACACAATATTGTCCATATTTCAACTTACATACTAGCTTATTTAATTCAATTTCTTGTGAATACAACTCATTCATTTTACAAAATCTGTCATTAGAGATATTTGTGCTGTGTTTTGCTCAAGATTTGGATTGAAAAAAATTTTGTCGACTTATAAATGATATCTTGTTTTTACCAAAACGTTAGTTTTCCAATTATACTTGTTTCTTTCTATGTCATGCATTCAGACCAGTAAACCACTTAAATATTTATGTTACTATGAACATTTCCATTTATAAAATTCCTGTTTTTATTTAGAAATCTCAATTAGAAATAGTTTCTAATATTTAGTGAAAGTTTCGCTAATTTTTCGTGCATTTTATTGACATCATCTCATTTACA
The DNA here is from genome assembly GCF_021976095.1 of Xenia sp. Carnegie-2017. Classification (NCBI taxonomy): domain Eukaryota; kingdom Metazoa; phylum Cnidaria; class Anthozoa; order Malacalcyonacea; family Xeniidae; genus Xenia; species Xenia sp. Carnegie-2017. Next base: position 8,466,293 of record NW_025813482.1, on the reverse strand, counting down.
AAAAAATTGCTATTCCATTGTAGGTACGATGATATCTTACGTAAGAGATTTTTTCATTTTCCTTCTCCTTTCTGCCAGCTCTAAGCAAAAATGTCAGAATAATAATACAGGTTAGTATAACTTATATTTTCGAAGCCTTTTAAGGCATTTATATTTTATTCATAAGCATTTCGCTGTTCATAAGTGATTATTTATAATTCTGATTATTGCCTACTTTACATACAGCAAAATGACAATGTAACATATTGATATAGTAAAAAAAATTAGTTTCAGTAACACGATGTGCCCTTTAAGACGAGGTCAAGAAAATGAAAAATAGTGTAAACCTCATTCATACATGATGGATGATTGACACAGTGGAGAAGTCAGTCTACAGGTTTTGGTCCTGCTATGTAAATTTCAGATGAATATTATTGTTAAATTTCTTAATTGGCCGATTATATGGTCAATTTCAACCCGGGCTGAGTTTCAGCCTTGGCTGAAGTTGCTCCATGTACTCTGCCCCTTAGAAACGCTTTGTTTTGGTGAGTGAAGAAACACAGAAATTTGCACTATCGAATTTTATTAATGGAACTTTTTCACTTTAATCAAAAACGATTTCTTAATATGTTGTTTACGTGTAATCATAACATGTGCGTGCCTGTGGCTGGTTTTTCTTTAAAACATAGATAGCATTAGCAACTATGTTAAGATACATCCTGGTATTTTTTTGCATTTTGAAGTTCTCGTTGTCTATTGTTTTTATTTTAGATGAAAACTGTACATTGGATATTCTACGTTGCACAGAAAATATTACAATACCACAGACAGATTATTCCTGTGTTCTGTCTAATAAAGGTTATTTTTTAAATCAATGGGAAAAATGAATAACACTGCACCTCAAGTGAATGTTTACAACCTTCATTTGTTTCATTGTATCATCAGAAAAACTATTGAATAGGATTGAGTAAAATATGAATTATTTTGCCACCAGGTCAGTGTTTTCACCTTAGTTAAAGGTTGAGGTGATTAACACGGACGATATGCTACGAAGGAAAATTATACATGATTGCTTAATTTATTGTATACGTTCGACATGTTCAAAAGATAAATGTATGAACAAGCAAATCTTAATCATTTTACGTGATTAAATTAACTCAAATTAGGCATACCAGTGACAACAACATATTATTTGTCTTTATCCTTATTATTGTCAAACTCCTCGCTGAATTCAATTTTTTGAATTCCTAGATTTTACTGGATGCAAAGACTTGAAAATGAAACACACATATACATCTCAAGTACAAATATGTGATAATGGCGAAATGTAAATAACTTTAAAATAATCGATCAAATAGAAGTTTGCTTCAGAAGAAAGAAAATACACTTTTATTAAGAAAAGACATATTAATTAAGGAAAAGATTTTTATATTATAATAACAACTTCTAATAAACCAAGACAAAAAATGTGCCGGAAAAGTCGTTTTGAAAAAGACTGCATGAGACTTTATAGGAACGTTAATAAAGAAAGAGTGTCAATGAAGGTTATCTTTCATGTGTCTTAACAAAAAAACAAATAATTCACTCATGCATGGAACATATAAAAAAATCATTTTTAAAGCTTTGTATAAGTGTACAAACTAACAATGCTGCTTACTGTAAGTAAAAAACGTAAATTTTGCTCTCTTTTCAGTGATGAAGAGAAAGTCCAACGTATCTGTGGAGATGTATTTCGACAAAAAGAAAAATGTCTTGTTACTGTGAAGGCTTTGTAAGTATTTCTAAGGCTATGTTTGAATATAACAGTTTTATATTCTTTTTTAATGTTTAATACCATTCTAAAAGACAAATATTACATTCTTAAATGCCAGCGATGCACAATATTACCATTACATTTAGTGTGACTTATTTACTATTGCAAACTATGATCAAATATTTCCTGAGATATTCGAAGATAACGGGAAAAATTGGAACAAGAAATGCATTCTTTGATTACATAAAAACTTATCATATAATTAATCATAAAATTCAAAGGAAAAAAACAATGTTGTTAAATGTTGGCAAATTTGTGTTGAATAAAGCTTGTATTGTTCATATTTAAACTAGAAGGCTATATTTTTTATTCATTATTTTAGAGATTTGTCAAACAATAAACTTTCATTACAAAACTGTGAGATGTTTAATGGGCTAATCGAACTGGAAAATCTGTAAGTGCATTTGAAGTACATAATCCGATAGTGCACTTATCCATGGTAATGTAATTTCTTTTTTTACATTGAAATTTATTCTTTGCTTTCCATATAATTTTTCTAGCAACTTAGCTGGAAACGTTTAAAAAAATTCCAACAGACTGTTTTAAAAGTTTGACCAATTTGAAACACCTGTAAGCATTTACTATTTTGTATTCTTATAGCTTTGTTTTTGTATCTTAATTGTTCAATTTTGGCAATCTATTGTTAAACTTGTCGATCCCATTGTGGTATTGGTCCAGTGGCGCACCTAGGGACGTCGACTTGAAATATAGATTGTTTTCATTGGAATCTGCTTCTTTTATCAGTTGTTAAATGTTGGAAATTTGTGTTGAATAAAGCTTGTATTGTTCATATTTAAACTAGAAGGCTATATTTTTTATTCATTATTTTAGAGATTTGTCAAACAATGAACTTTCATTACAAAACTGTGAGATGTTTAATGGGCTAACCGAACTGGAAAATCTGTAAGTGCATTTGAAGTACATAATCCGATAGTGCACTTATACATGGTAATGTAATTTCTTTTTTCACATTGAAATTTATTCATTGCTTTCCATATAATTTTTCTAGCAACCTTGCTGGAAACAGTTTAAAAAAAATTCCAACAGACTGTTTTAAAAGTTTGACCAATTTGAAACACCTGTAAGCATTTACTATTTTGTATTCTTATAGCTTTGTTTTTGTATCTTAATTGTTCAATTTTGGCAATCTATTGTTAAACTTGTCGATCCCATTGTGGTATTGGTCCAGTGGCGCACCTAGGGACGTCGACTTGAAATATAGATTGTTTTCATAGGAATCTGCTTCTTTTTATCAGCTGTTAAATGTTGTCAAATTTGTGTTGAATAAAGCTTGTATTGTTCATATTTAAACTAGAAGGCTATATTTTTTATTCATTATTTTAGAGATTTGTCAAACAATAAACTTTCATTACAAAACTGTGAGATGTTTAATGGGCTAATCGAACTGGAAAATCTGTAGATGTTTTAGAAGTACATTACATAAAGCCCCTTATAGTTATGGACTTATTTTGATTTTCGTTCAAGGAAAACTATATTTTGTTATTTTTCTTGACATGTAGTTCCTATTTCATTTTCTAGTGACTTGTCACACAACAACATTGCGGAAATTCCCAAGGGATGTTTTAAAACTCTTAACAAATTAAGAAATCTGTAAGCATTTTTTTATTTATTGTTTGTTGATTATGTTTTCTGTTTTTATGTTCTGTCAAATTTTCTCATCCCAATTCTTTTTCTTGGTTTACATTTTTTAATGAAATTTCAAACACAGGCAGGCTGGTCAATAGTTTTTTGAATTAAATTTTTTTCTTCGAATATGAATTTACTTTTTTCACCCAGCCTCTTCTATTTCTTCCTTTTTTTGTTATTTGATATTGTCCTGCGTAAAAATTTCTTTTATGCATGATCAAAAACAAAATTCAGACAAAAAATGGATCTGTAATCATTTAAAACAATCTCCTAAGCATTTTGTAATTTCACTTTCAAATATTTTATAGCAATATTTCTCACAATAAAATAAAGAAAATTGATCGTCACACATTTGATGGACTATGTAGTTTAGAAATGTTGTAAGTGCACCATTTTTGTATATTTTATAACTCCAAATTTGAATCAGTAACTCGTATTGCAAATGATGAATGTATATATCGACATCATGTGCAGATATTACTGCCATGTTTTGTGATTCATGAACAAGCTGAGATTGCTAACCTGGGGTGAAGATCAAGTCTATACCCACTACTAATTAAAGAGAATTTCATCATGATGACGTTTGCATTAGCCATGGTTTTTTATTTTACTATGTAATATGGTCATAACTGAATATTTTTTATTAATATTGAGTGTAATAATTAAGATCGTATTTTAATATTTAGATCATTCGAAGGCAATGAAACATATGTCAAACTTCGTGATATTTTTACTTTAAGAGATTTAAAGATTGTGTAAGTATACATTGATCAATGATTCATTTATCCAATTTTTATTTGATTTTCAGGTATGTAAAATAAAGTTTCGCGTTTATTGCGAGATACATGTATAAGTATCCAATAGTGAGCAAACGTTTTCTTTTGTAGTGAAATGTCCTGTAAAAATTGCTGCCCCTTTCTTTGTTTGAATAATAGTATAACATGTAACTGCAGTGGAGACCCGAGAAAGGAATGCCCACGGAGGCTGTTGCATAAAGAAAGTTATCGTGTGTTTGTGTGGATTACCGTTGTTCTCATTTTGTTGGCAATATTTTTGCTCTGATAATGAGGCTTCTTTTTGCCGAGTTACATACAGTACAAAATCTTTTTATTTGCAATTTATGCTTGAGTGATATGTTGATGGGAGTGTATTTGGTTGGAATAATGTACAAAGATCTGGCAACATACGGTGAATACCTTCATCATAAATGTCTATGGCCAAAGGAAACGACATGTAAAGTTCTTGGAGCTATCTCGATTATTTCAAGCGAGGTTTCGGTGTTTACACTAATCTTTATTGCATACGACAGATTTTTGTATGTTGTTCATGGTTTACATCATAAAAAGATCCGATACCGTACAGCATTGGTACTTTTACTGTTTACATGGCTAATATCTGCTGCTGTTGGTGTTTTGTCTATTTGTCTTCCTAATTACATACCCCAGTGTCAAGGAAGGAAACTTGATTACCAGTATTTCGGAAGATGTGTATACCAGTGGAGTTCAAAGAGAAAACACTGTTTTTGGTATTACAGTATTGCAATATTTGGCTTTATCAACCCTGCAGCAGCTGTGTGTCTGATCATTCTTTACATGAGAATATTCTTTTCGTTTTACATGACATCAAGAGATGCAGAAAATCGAACGTATGACCATCGCGTTATGGCAAAAAGATTTGCTGCAATTGTTTTCACAGGTAAATGAAAAAATTAAAAATTCAATTTGATAAATTCGATTTTGTCTATGGAAACATAATTGACCCCATTACCGAAAAACATATTTGGAAATGGGATCTCAAGCTCAAGATAGATTTATTTTGATTGAGCCAAATTGCAAATTTTTGTGTGAACATGCCACATGCAAGTCACGATACTGACCATTTTGTTGAATGAGAGTCTCCTGTAAACAATCAGCTACATTATATCTCATGTCATGTATGTTACTGTAGAAAGTACATAAACATGAAAATATAATAAAAATGGAATTTGAGATCTTCCCTCAAATCGGAGCTACTGTGTTGATTGGGTTGACGGGGCAAGATCAAATCACCTCTCCTCTTAGGCAGTCCAGCATGCAACGTTCAACTTTGTATGTGGGTGTGTGATATTTTGATTTAAAACAAAAGTATTTGGCAACAGCCAGCTATTCTATCTATTTTGACGTTTTGAAGAAATAATGCATATTAATAAAGGACCGATTCAACCTTGGTTTGGATACAATCAAAAATATTTCATGATAATTGAATCTTGTGAGCGTAAGGGATATAATTTAATGTTGTTTTCATGGTAACTTTTGATTGCGTCTGTAATTGTATTTTTATATTAACATATAGCTTTATTGTTATAGATGTCTGCTGCTGGATTCCCGTTTCAACACTTTTTTATATAGATATCAATAAAAATCATCTTGTTAACAAATTATTTATGATTTTTGCTGTGCCCATTAACTCGGCCATCAATCCGTTCCTCTATACATTAAGTGCTCCCACGTTTTGGAATGTAGTGAAGAAATTCTTTCTCAGAATTTTCAATAAATGGAAGCAATAATGGTTGTGACAAAAGGCTGTGGATTTATGAATATACTTAATTATTAAGTTGTTTTCGTCAATGGAAATTCTTATCATGAATTAAGCACATTTCACTCCTCTATTTTAAAGTAGATCAGCTCGATTTGACTGATCTAACACTACATAATAATCACAGTTAGTAAACTGCTAAAGTTTCATATAATGTTGCACTTGTAGCTAAATTAACAATTAAAATTGTAGATGGAATTTTGAACAACTGTAACTGTATTGATATTGCTATAGCCATGGATAAATAAACTCATGTGTGTATTTCACAATATGATCACAAGAGATCATGCAAGTGCTTACTAAAACTGGAAGTATTTCCAAAAAGTAGCTTTTACAGCCCTGTATATAATTTTGATATGAGAGAAGACAACGGCAAAAGATATTCAGTCAGTCTAAAAGCTCCATTTATGAAATCTAATAAACTGCTATGCGTTTCAAACGAACGAACGAGCATCACCATTAGCTATAGGGCTGCCTCAGGTCAGCCATGATATGGATTGGAGCACAGTGAAATGAAAAACAGTATTGCCTTTTTACAGAAATCTTTCATCGCATATCTTTTTCACGCGGTATTGCCACAATGAAGCCAGTAAATTGCTTCTTCCGATCAAGGAAACACTAACAGCAAAGTGGTCCTACAGTTTCCAATTTTTCAATACTGTGTGTTGTTCCATGAGAAATACCAATAAACCTATCATCAGCCGCTCCAATATCAATTGCTTGATCTTTGGGTTTAGTCTGTTCTACCATTCTTCACCGCGATGGTTGTTGAAACAACACACTCCTCAAATGTAGAGCAAGTGGTAATCTTGTTCAAACGTGTTAGTGAAAGCTTTGAAGTTGCTAAAGAGCTGGTTGGCTTGGACCAAGTCGCATCAAGTGATGCTGAAAGTATTTACGGTGTTAACACAGATGTTTTTAAGCGATTGAATCTTGCTATGTCAAAAATACGCGGACAGAATTCCGTTGTGGCAACAAGATTGCAAAGAAAATAGCAAAAAGCCGTTTTCACTCTTTGTTACGTCATTCGCTTAACTTGGCCTGTGGTGTTACCAAAAAAGGAAGCAAACTTATGCGAGACGCTCTGGACAGAACACACGAGTTAACAAAATTGATTAAGAAATTTTTCTTACAAGATAGACTGTCCGTGCTGAGACTTTGAATAGCATCATTGACAACCACCAGTTGAAACTATGGAACAATACAATATTTTGATATTATTGCCTTTTGTGTTATATCGTGCAGTTTATCAGATTGTAGTTTTATCTCATCTTTAAAAATTCGTCGACTAATTCATGTAATTTGCCCTACGAGACCAAAGATTGAGGAGGAGGGGTATCATGTATCACGACAATGCTGTCTAGTTATTCATGAGAATAGTAAAATTTTACTTTCTAAAACTTTTTAGGGTGCGTTACAATGATGCGTTATAACCATTTTGTTATAAATTATTCGGGATCTATAATATTATAATCCGGGATTCTAATATTATATATTATCATATTATTATTATCCGGGATCTAAAATATTATATTCCGGGATTCTAATATTCAGTTAAATAGTTGGAATGTTATTTGATTATAACCAACAAGACCTTGTCCAACAACATTTGAGAAATTATTCCGTAAACCAGACAAGTCTGCTCAAAAGCAGCGAGTCTTATACGCTTATGTTTAACATCGATATTAGATTCTTTTCCAGTGGATGCTTTCACTGAAGGGCAATGATGTATTGTCTAACATTAACACCGGATTATGTTACTGATATTTAATATGGAATTCGAGCTTTGTCCATATGAACTGTTCAACATGCTTCCAAACAAAAAATGAGCAGGAATATTCAGTTGATTAATCTATGATAAACCTTGTATAAGACTCGCTGCTTTTGAGCAGACTTGTCTGGTTTACAAGGATTAATTTCTCAAATGTTGTTGGTTTGTAGTTGTTGGTTAGGGATTCTAATATTATAATTTTATGGCAGATGTAAACACAAGTGTAAGCAAGCTGTAAAATATGTGTGATCACAATTGATAACTTCTTTCTTGTGTGGTTTCCTTTTTTATAGAGAACAGATTAAACTTAAGTATAAATTTGCTTGGTAAATTACCGATAGAATATCATAGCATTGATTGTCATTTAACTGCGAGTCTATTCTATGTAAATGACGCAATCAAAAAATGGATCGATTTCATGGAAAGACAATGTAAAGGTGTATTTAGATGATTATAACAGTGACCTAAATTTTGTCATAGAAGAAGATGGATTAACTGGTTCCTGTTTGCATAAAGATGGCTTTGAGTTCATTTGGGCCGGAGCTAGAGCTACACATGGCGTATCAAGGGGAAAGGTAAAATTTTCAACTTTTATCTTTTTTTTTTACTGACAATGTACGATTTCAAATACCATACTATAACATAATGTTGTCTTTGTAAGAAATTTGATTAAATATCTCGAACATAAAGTGTCTTATACAAGATATTGGCAAGATGGTCTTCTATATGCAAAATATGAAAATAATTATTCGGCTGTCATGTTAAATTAATTGTAATGCATTTGTCATTGGAGGGGGGGGAGGGATTGTGGTTAGGGTTACCTTGGTAAGTTTGGTATCAGCTCTCTGGTAGATAATGAATATATTCTAAGTTAGACCCTGTTTACACTAGCCCAGGCTGATATTCAATGTGGTTCAATTTAACAATGTAGTAATCTTTGTCAAATGACTTTAGTTTCGACTTATTTTGAACTCACAAAATTTTGCATGAAATAATTTGGTATCTTACTTTTTATTTCACTTACAGACCTAGACATGCCCAAATACAATCTCTGATGATTAATAAATGTATGCACTATACTAGCTAAAATAATTACAATCAAACCTGTATTAAGGGCCCTTCATCAAGCAGACACCCTGTATTAAATAGGACACTTAGTAAAGTCCCGAATTAAATCTCATATAATTTGTAGTAATGAAACCCTATCAAGTGGACACTGACACAAAACTTGTCCGATAATAACACAAAAATCTGTGTTTAACAGACTATTCTTCAAAATATTTCATGTTATCTACTGACTTAATGTTGTTCACACAGCTATGCAATTTTTCTTTCTCTATGCTGTAAAATATATATATATGAACTTAATTATTATGGCCAAACTACAGTACATGCATTGTATATGCAGTTAGGTCACACTCACCTTGTTCATTTCTATTTTAGAACAAGTCCATTTCTTGATGACCTCCTTCCACCAGAACCACCTGCACTTCTTCAAGAACTGCCAGCTGATGACGTCATGAGGGATTTGTATGTACAATATTTGACAATATTGTAGTTTTTTTTTATCTTTTTACCTAGTTTTCACCCATCATTTTATCTTTTTTTACCGATTAATGGATATTATCCTTTTGTTTTACGAAGCGTCTTTACTTAAAATGGCTCCCAAAATTTTAAAAATCACTTTGTCGTCGGTTTCATAATCGATACACGTAACTTGAATATTTTGTAAACACATATATTTTACTTCGACTTTAAATTATATTTATAGTTGCTGTCTAAAATTTAAACATTTAATTTATTTCCTGAGTTTTAATAGATATTTATTGCATTCGCACTTGTTTACAATAAAATGTCCTTATAAATAGCTTCTATTGGATAAATGGCCGTGACATAGCCAGCTCAATAAATGGGGGTAGTGGTCTGTATTCTGTGATTACAGAATTTTTGATGGAGTGATCTTATTTAAGGACGGAGATGATATAAATCTTTTTTGTCGCATAACTTTCTTCCATGAGAATATTGCATTCCGTACAATGATGACGTAAAATGTTTTTCTTTAGCCATGATGACGTAAAATGTTTTTCTTTAGCCATGATGACGTAAAATGTTTTCTTTAGCCATGATGACGTAAAATGTTTTCTTTAGCCATGATGACGTAAAATGTTTTTCTTTAGCCATGATGACGTAAAATGTTTTCTTTAGCCATGATGACGTAAAATGTTTTTCTTTAGCCATGATGACGTAAAATGTGTTCTTTAGCCATGATGATGTAAAATGTTTTCTTTAGCCATGATGACGTAAAATGTTTTCTTTAGCCATGATGATGTAAAATGTTTTCTTTAGCCATGATGATGTAAAATGTTTTCTTTAGCCATGATGATGTAAAATGTTTTTCTTTAGCCATGATGACGTAAAATGTTTTCTTTAGCCATGATGACGTAAAATGTTTTCTTTAGCCATGATGACGTAAAATGTTTTCTTTAGCCATGATGATGTAAAATGTTTTTCTTTAGCCATGATGATGTAAAATGTTTTTTTAGCCATGATGACGTAAAATGTTTTCTTTAGCCATGATAACGTAAAATGTTTTCTTTAGCCATGATGATGTAAAATGTTTTTCTTTAGCCATGATGATGTAAAATGTTTTCTTTAGCCATGATGACGTAAAATGTTTTCTTTAGCCATGATAATGTAAAATGTTTTCTTTAGCCATGATGATGTAAAATGTTTTCTTTAGCCATGATGATGTAAAATGTTTTCTTTAGCCATGATGATGTAAAATGTTTTCTTTAGCCATGATGATGTAAAATGTTTTTCTTTAGCCATGATGATGACACTGCAGAGACCTCAACCAATCCCACTATGCTTGTGCCTGCTATGGTAAATGCAATGTTTCCACTTGTGAGCAACACTCTTTCACAGGAGAATGAAGATACTAGGTTAGTTAGACCCACAACGTATAAACTGTAAGGCTTTACAGGTTAAAAATAATTTTGTAATTTTCTATGGTTAATGCAACTGTGTTTATTTCATATTATTATATGGCAAGCGTCACTTCCGGCTAAATGGCGCGCTTTGATTGGCTCAGAAATATTTTTGCCGGTCCATTATTTTCCCGTAATCGACCACGATCCAAAACGCGTAATTTTGCAGTCAAATGTAAACAAACTTCGTAAAGCAAACAACAAAACGCAAAAAAACGAAACAAAAATAATTTTCGAATGTGAGTCAAAGGAAAACACTCGTAAAACAATTTAACTATCCAGACGATACAATTTGAAACGATTTCTTTTTACTGACAAAAACTGTGCAAAAAACCGTTTTTTTTGTTTTTAAAGCTTGATTCACTAACGACAATGTTGACTTTAATTGTAATCGCAATAATTTTTTGATTTCTTAATTTAATTTTGTTTATTGTATTTTTTGATTGTAATGAAATTTGTTTCCAATGAAATATTTCCACAAAGTTTATTACCTCCAAATAACAACCCAGTGTCTTCACAAGGATTATTATCCAGGTATGAAGAAATTTTTATTTCTTTAATATCTCAATGACACCAAACCACGATTTTGCTGTTTAAATAGAAAATTCGTTGTTAAGTGATTTTAAAATCTTTTTTACATTTGCCACAAATTTTGAACCATACATTATTTGTTTTGTCTAAACTAAAGTTTTCCACTCCTATTATAATGATAAGTTTCTTATTCATGCATGCAATCTTCATTTCGATTAGCTAAAAGTCCCCATCTAACCACACGTCTTGCTAACAACAATTATTTTCAGCTTTCGAGTTTAGTTTAATTTTTAATTTCTGTTTGATTTTTGCATAATATAAAAATTTTCAACTTTCAAACGTAAAATGTGGTAGAAACATTCTCTGCATTAATTGTTGACGATCTGTATTTTTTAGAGATGAACGAGCTGCTGCCCTAAATACTCATATTAATGTTTGCTGTGATCGCTTGGGTAAAGCTGTACGTCTGAGATTACAGGAAATAAATGGCATTTTGAAAGATGATAAATTAAAAGCAACTTTATAAACAAATTTACGATGAAATTGTTTTATCGTGTTTTTTTTTTTAATTATGTGTTTAATGTCAAATGTGTGCAGCTCTTGTACCACAAATTTTACCACATTTTTTACCTACAATCTCCAATTAATTATTCTACATTTGTAAATTAAAACAGTTTATCATTTTTTGATAAGGTTAGCAGAATTATATTGACCGTTACTTTCCTTTCAGGAAGCTACAAAATTCTTTGGTGGGACTCTGCGTTGATAAAGTTTGTTGATTCTAAAAGCTAAAATAGTCTACAAAATTAAGTTTCTGTTTAGCCACAAAATCGTATGAATCTGGTTATTTATAAAAATATAAGTTTAAGTTATTTTGGTTCCAAAACCCTCATTCGTGAAATTTTGTGGTCTGGTGTTTGCCTTGTAGTTAAAACAAAATTTTCTTATGGAATTGATAAGGTTTAACTATGATTTGCCTAGTTTTTAACTTTGACCAGTTTGTATCATAAAATATCTCACAATAATACTAAATATTATCATGGCATTGTAATATTTAGTATTATTAGCAAAAACTCTATTTGTTGTTTTAATATCTAAGCGTTTTAGGCATTAATGAAAGTTCTATGAAATTCTTCAATTTTAATTCAGAGAACTACTACCATATTCTAACAAATAAAAATTGTTCAACGCATGTCTATAACTGCTTTTTTGAATTACCTGCAATTGTATGCAGAAAATTTTGACTAAAATGTTTAAAATGTAAAGAGAAACATCTGCCAACACTTCAACACTATGTTAAGATGATCTGATGAGAGAAAAAGTGAGACACTGTTCGCTGAAAACTAATTAAAAAATTCTTTTGCTCTTTGGTCCTTTTCTTTACTTTTCTAGAAGTCTTTTTGACAATTAAAGTAATTGTTGAGAAATTGCTGTTTGTGAATTTCTCTTTAGCTGTTTAAGCCACTGCAAAGGCTATGACATACGCATGACGAGACAGATGGAACACTTGAATAGACATCTGTTTAAGTTAGCTGTTTTGAAAACGCAACGCATAAAGACCTATACGCACTGTGATAAAACAAGCAAAACGAAGATATAAAATGGTATGAAATACTTAAAGATATTTTTATTTGCAATGATTAATCGTAATGATAAGAATTATGATATATTTATGTGTAAATTCTAGGATAAATAGATGAGCCAAAGTTGTCAATTCATTCCTTTCTTTGTAGAGTACAAAGTGACTCTAAACACAGATAGACTGAATATCGCCTTGGATGTTTGGAGCAGTACTAGTTTTTGGCTAAAGCATGAATAGTTTTGATCTGATAAATCCCCATTATAATAATTTTTGTTTGAGAACGAAACAAAACAAAACACATAAAATAGAAACAAAAAAATAAAAGCGATGCTTTTATGTATACACTGAAACTAGCTATCGTTTATGCAAAGTAATTTTCTTTTGTTTGAATTTTTCTGTGTTAAACATTAAATAAACTTCAATAGTTTTGCGTCTTCAAGATGAAAGTGTCTCACAAACAAAGTGTTCTTTCATTCACTCCCCCTCCCCTTCCACGTCTCCATTTATAACTTAAAGATTGCAACTTGTTAGTGCCTTTCAGTTTATTTGCTACATCGCATTTAAATAATTTGGTGTATTATGAAAGTTTTGAAATCGATAACTTCGTAATCTATATCATTATAAACTATTAGTTGATTATAAAAACACATAATTTATGGCTGTTGCAATATGTGCATTTTCTCCATTTGAAGAAATGAACGTGTAGTTTTTACAACTTGTGGATGGAAGTTGGACAAAATACTATTGAAAAAAAATGATCATGGATGTATCTTCATTTTTCATACTCACTTTTTTCTTATATTTGTCTTGCACAACACAATATCGTCCATATTTCAACTTACATACTAGCTTATTTAATTCAATTTCTTGTGAATACAACTCATTCATTTTACAAAATCTGTCATTAGAGATATTTGTGCTGTGTTTTGCTCAAGATTTGGATTGAAAAAAATTTTGTCGACTTATAAATGACATCTTGTTTTTACCAAAACGTTAGTTTTCCAATTATACTTGTTTCTTTCTATGTCATGCATTCAGACCAGTAAACCACTTGAATATTTATGTTACTATGAACATTTCCTTTTATAAAATTCCTGTTTTTATTTAGAAATCTCAATTAGAAATAGTTTCTAATATTTAGTGAAAGTTTCGCTAATTTTTCGTGCATTTTATTGACATCATCTCATTTACAAAAAATTTGCTATTCCATTGTAGGTACGATGATATCTTACGTAAGAGATTTTTTCATTTTCCTTCTCCTTTCTGCCAGCTCTAAGCAAAAATGTCAGAATAATAATACAGGTTAGTATAACTTATATTTTTGAAGCCTTTTAAGGCGTTTATGTTTTATTCATAAGTAGTTCGCTGTTCATAAGTGATTATTTATAATTTTGATTATTGCCTACTTTACATACAGTAAAATGATATAGTAAAAAAAATTAGTTTCAGTAACACGATGTGCCCTTTAAGACGAGGTCAAGAAAATGAAAAATAGTGTAAACCCCATTCATACATGATGGATGATTGGCACAGTGGAGAAGTCAGTCTACAGGTTTTGGTCCTGCTATGTAAATTTCAGATCAATATTATTGTTAAACTTCTTAATTGGCCGATTATATGGTCAATTTCAACCCGGGCTGAGTTTCAGCCTTGGCTGAAGTTGCTCCATGTACTCGGCCCCTTAGAAACGCTTTGTTTTGGTGAGTGAAGAAACACAGAAATTTGCACTATCGAATTTTATTAATGGAACTTTTTCACTTTAATCAAAAACGATTTCTTAATATGTTGTTTACGTGTAATCATAACATGCGCGTGCCTGTGGCTGGTTTTTTTTAAAACATAGATAACTTTAGCAACTATGTTAAGATACATCCTGGTATTTTTTTGCATTTTGAAGTTCTCGTTGTCTATTGTTTTATTTTAGATGAAAACTGTACATTGGATATTCTTCGTTGCACAGGAAATATTACAATACCACAAACAAATTATTCCTGTGTTCTGTCTAATAAAGGTTATTTTTTAAATCAATGGAAAAAAATGAATAACGCTGCACCTCAAGTGAATGTTTACAACCTTCATTTGTTTCATTGTATCATCAGAAAAACTATTGAATAGGATTGAGTAAAATATGAATTATTTTGCCACCAGGTCAGTGTTTTCACCTTAGTTAAAGGTTGAGGTGATCAACACGGACGATATGCTACGAAGGAAAATTATACATGATTGCTTAATTTATTGTATACGTTCGACATGTTCAAAAGATAAATGTATGAACAAGCAAATCTGAATCATTTTACCTGATTGAATTAACTCAAATTAGGCATACCAGTGACAACAACAGCATGATTTCATTGATTTGCACAATCTTATTTGTCTTTATCCTAATTATTGTCAAACTCCTCGCTGAATTCAATTTTTTGAATTCCTAGATTTTACTGGATGCAAAGACTTGAAAATGAAACACACATATACATCTCAAGTACAAATATGTGATAATGGCGAAATGTAAATAACTTTAAAATAATCGATCAAATAGAAGTTTGCTTCAGAAGAAAGAAAATACACTTTTATTAAGAAAAGACATATTAATTAAGGAAAAGATTTTTATATTATAATAACAACTTCTAATAAACCAAGACAAAAAATGTGCCGGAAAAGTCGTTTTGAAAAAGACTACATGAGACTTTATAAGAACGTTAATAAAGAAAGAGTGTCAATGAAGGTTATCTTTCATGTGTCTTAACAAAAACAAATAATTCACTCATGCATGGAACAATAAAAAATCATTTTAAAGCTTTGTATAAGTGTACAAACTAACAATGCTGCTTACTATAAGTAAAAAACGTAAATTTTGCTCTCTTTTCAGTGATGAAGAGAAAGTCCAACGTATCTGTGGAGATGTATTTCGACAAAAAGAAAAATGTCTTGTTACTGTGAAGGCTTTGTAAGTATTTCTAAGGCTATGTTTGAATATAACAGTTTTATATTCTTTTTAATGTTTAATACCATTCTAAAAGACAAATATTACATTCTTAAATGCCAGCGATGCACAATATTACCATTACATTTAGTGTGACTTATTTACTATTGCAAACTATGATCAAATATTTCCTGAGATATTCGAAGATAACGGGAAAAATTGGAACAAGAAATGCATTCTTTGATTACATAAAAACTTATCATATAATTAATCATAAAATTCAAAGGAAAAAAACAATGTTGTTAAATGTTGGCAAATTTGTGTTGAATAAAGCTTGTATTGTTCATATTTAAACTAGAAGGCTATATTTTTTATTCATTATTTTAGAGATTTGTCAAACAATAAACTTTCATTACAAAACTGTGAGATGTTTCATGGGCTAATCGAACTGGAAAATCTGTAAGTGCATTTGAAGTACATAATCCGATAGTGCACTTATCCATGGTAATGTAACTTCTTTTTTTACATTGAAATTTATTCTTTGCTTTCCATATAATTTTTCTAGCAACTTAGCTGGAAACGGTTTAAAAGAATTCCAACAGACTGTTTTAAAAGTTTGACCAATTTGACACACCTGTAAGTATTTACTATTTTGTATTCTTATAGATTTGTTTTTCTATCTTAATTGTTCAATTTTGGCAATCTATTGTTAAACTTGTCGATCCCATTGTGGTATTGGTCCAGTGGCGCACCTAGGGACGTCGACTTGAAATATAGATTGTTTTCATAGGAATCTGCTTCTTTTTATCAGTTGTTAAATGTTGGAAAATTTGTGTTGAATAAAGCTTTTATTGTTCATATTTAAACTAGAAGGCTATATTTTTTATTCATTATTTTAGAGATTTGTCAAACAATGAACTTTCATTACAAAACTGTGAGATGTTTAATGGGCTAATCGAACTGGAAAATCTGTAGATGTTTTAGAAGTACATTACATAAAGCCCCTTATAGTTATGGACTTATTTTGA
The DNA here is from genome assembly GCF_021976095.1 of Xenia sp. Carnegie-2017. NCBI lineage: Eukaryota > Metazoa > Cnidaria > Anthozoa > Malacalcyonacea > Xeniidae > Xenia > Xenia sp. Carnegie-2017. Next base: position 8,449,461 of record NW_025813482.1, on the reverse strand, counting down.
TTTTCGTTCAAGGAAAACTATATTTTGTCATTTTTCTTGACATGTAGTTCCTATTTCATTTTCTAGTAACTTGTCACGCAACAACATCACGGAAATTCCCAAGGGATGTTTTAAAACTTTTAACAAATTAAGAAATCTGTAAGCATTTTTTTATTTATTGTTTGTTGATTATGTTTTCTGTTTTTATGTTCTGTCAAATTTTCTCATCCCAATTCTTTTTCTTGGTTTACATTTTTAATGAAATTTCAAACACAGGCAGGCTGGTCAATAGTTTTTGAATTAAATTTTTTCTTCGAATATGAATTTACTTTTTCACCCAGCATCTTCTATTTCTTCCTTTTTGTTATTTGATATTGTCCTGCGTAAAAATTTCTTTTATGCATGATCAAAAACAAAATTCAGACAAAAAATGGATCTGTAATCATTTAAAACAGTCTTCCTAAGCATTTTGTAATTTCACTTTCAAATATTTTATAGCAATATTTCTGACAATGAAATAAAGAAAATTGATCGTCACACATTTGATGGACTATGTAGTTTAGAAATGTTGTAAGTGCACCATTTTTGTATATTTTATAACTCCAAATTTGAATCAGTAACTCGTATTGCAAATGATGAATGTATATATCGTCATCATGTGCAGATATTACTGCCATGTTTTGTGATTCATGAACAAACTGAGATTGCTAACCTGGGGTGAAGATCAAGTCTATACCCACTACTAATTAAAGCGAATTTCATCATGATGTCGTTTTCATTAGCCATGGTTTTTTATTTTACTATGTAATATGGTCATAACTGAATATTTTTTTTTTATCAATATTGAGAGTAATAATTAAGATCGTATTTTAATATTTAGATCATTCAATAGCAATGAAACAAAAGTCCAACTTCGTGATATTTTTACTTTAAGAAATTTAAAGTTTGTGTAAGTATACATTGATCAATGATTCATTTATCCAATTTTTGTTAGATTTTCAGGTATATAAAATATAGTTTTGCGTTTATTGCGAGATATAAGTATCCAATAGTGAGCAAACGTTTTCTTTTGTAGTGAAGTGTCCTGTGAAAATTGCTGCCCCTTTCTTTGTTTGAATAATAGTATGATATGTAACTGCAATGGAGACCCGAGAAAGAAATGCCCACGGAGGCTGTTGCATAAAGAAAGTTATCGTGTGTTTGTGTGGATTACCGTTGTTCTCATTTTTGTTGGCAATATTTTTGCTCTGATAATGAGGCTTCTTTTTGCCGAGTTACATACAGTACAAAATCTTTTTATTTGCAATTTATGCTTGAGTGATATGTTGATGGGAGTGCATTTGGTTGGAATAATTTACAAAGATCTTGCAACAGACGGTGAATACCTTCTTCATCAATGTCTATGGCCAAAGGAAACGACATGTAAAGTTCTTGGAGCTATCTCGATTATTTCAAGCGAGGTTTCGGTGTTTACACTAATCTTTATTGCATACGACAGATTTTTGTATGTTGTTCATGGTTTACATCATAAAAAGATCCGATACCGTACAGCATTGGTACTTTTATTGTTTACATGGCTAATAGCTGCTGCTGTTGGTGTTTTGTCTATTTGTCTTCCTAATTACATACCCCAGTGTCAAGGAAGGAAACTTGATTACCAGTATTTCCGGAAGAAATGTGTACCAGTGGAGTTCGAAGAAAAAAACACTGTTTTTTGGTATTACAGTATTGCAATATTTGGCGTTATTAACCCTGCAGCAGCTGTGTGTCTGATCATCCTTTACATGAGAATATTCTTTTCGTTTTACATGACATCAAGAGATGCAGAAAATCGAACTTACGACCATCGCGTTATGGCAAAAAGATTGTCTATAATTGTTTTCACAGGTAAATGAAAAAATATAAAATTCAATTTGATAAATTCAATTTTGTCTATGGAAACATAATTGACCCCAACACCGAAGAACACATTTGGAAATGGGATCTCAAGCTCAAGATAGATTTATTTTGATTGAGCCAAATGGCAACAGCCAGCTATTCTATCTATTTTGACGTTTTTGAAGAAATAATGCATGTTAATAAATGACCGATTCAACCTTCGTTTGGATACAATCAAAAAATATTTCATGATAATTGAATCTTGTGAGCGTAAGGGATATAATTTAATGTTGTTTTCATGGTAACTTTTGATTGCGTCTGTAATTTATATTTTTATATTAACATATAGCTTTATTGTTATAGATGTCTGCTGCTGGATTCCCGTTTCAACACTTTTTTTTATAGATCACGAAAACAGTCATCTTGTTTACAAATTATTTATTTTTGTTGTGACCATTAACTCGGCCATCAATCCGTTCCTCTATACATTAAGTGCTCCCACGTTTTGGAATGTAGTGAAGAAATTCTTTCTCAGAATTTTCAATAAATGGAAGTAATAATGGTTGTGACAAAATGCTATGGATTTATGAATATACTTAATTATTAAGTTGTTTTCGTCAATGGAAATTCTTATCATGAATTAAGCACATTTCACTCCTCTATTTTCAAGTAGATCAGCTCGATTTGACTGATCTAACACTACATAATAATCACAGTTAGTAAACTGCTAAAGTTTCATATAATGTTGCACTTGTAGCTAAATTAACAATTAAAATTTTAGGTGGAATTTTGAACAACTGTGTAACTGTATTGATATTCCTATAGCCATGGATAAATAAACTCATGCGTGTATTTCACAATATGATCACAAGAGATCATGAAAGTGTTTACTAAAACTTTAAGTAGTTCCAAAAAGTAGCTTTTACAGCCCTGTATATAATTTTGATATGAGAGAAGACAACGGCAAAAGATATTCAGTCAGTCTAAAAGCTCCATTTGTGAAATCTAATAAACTGCTATGCGTTTCAAACGAACGAACGAGCATCACCATTAGCTATAGGGCTGCCTCAGGTCAGCCTTGATATGGATTGGAACACAGTAAAATGAAAAACAGTATTGCCTTTTTACAGAAATTTTTCATCTCATATCTTTTCACGCGGTATTGCCACAATGAAGCCAGTAAATTGCTTCTTCCGATCAAGGAAACACTAACAGCAAAGTGGTCCTACAGTTTCCAATTTTTCAATACTGTGTGTTGTTCCATGAGAAATACCAATAAACCTATCATCAGCCGCTCCAATATCAATTGCTCGATCTTTGTGTCTAGTCTGTTCTACCATTCTTCACCGCGATGGTTGTTGAAACAACACTCTCCTCAAATGTAGAGCAAGTGGTAATCTTGTTCAAACGTGTTAGTGAAAGCTTTGAAGTTGCTAAAGAGCTGGTTGGCTTGGACCAAGTCGCATCAAGTGATGCTGAAACTATTTACGGTGTTAACACAGATGTTTTTAAGCGATAGAATCTTGCTATGTCAAAAATACGCGGACAGAATTCCGTTGTGGCAACAAGATTGCAAAGAAAATAGCAAAAAGCCGTTTTAACTTTTTGTTAGGTCATTAGTTTAACTTGGCCTGTGGTGTTACCAAAAAAGGAAGCAAACTTATGCGAGACGCTCTGGACAGAACACACGAGTTAACAAAATTGATTAAGAAATTTTTCTTACAAGATGGACTGTCCGTGCGGAGGCTTTGAATAGCATCATTGACAACCACCAGTTGAAACTATGGAACAATATAATATTTTGATATTATTGTCTTTTGTGTTATATCGTGCAGTTTATCAGATTGTAGTTTTATCTCATCTTTAAAAATTCGTCGACTAATTTATGTAATTTGCCCTACGAGACCAAAGATTGAGGAAGGTGTATCATGTATCACGACAATGCTGTCTAGTTATTCGTGAGAACAGTAAAATTTTACTTTCTAAAACTTTTTTTTACGGTGCGTTACAATGATGCGTTATAACCATATGGTTATAAATTATTCGGGATCTATAATATTATAATCCGGGATTCTAATATTATATATTATATTATATTATATTATTATTATCCGGGATCTAGAATATTATAATTTTATGGCAGATGTAAACACAAGTGTAAGTAAGCTGTAAAATGTGTGTGATCAGAATTGATAACTTCTTTCTTGTATGGTTTCCTTTTTTATAGAGAACAGATTAAACTTAAGTATAAATTTGCTTGGTAAATTACCGATAGAATATCATAGCATTGATTGTCATTTAACTGCGAGTCTATTCTATGTAAATGACGCAATCAAAAAATGGATCGATTTCATGGAAAGACAATGTAAAGGTGTATTTAGATGATTATAACAGTGACCTAAATTTTGTCATAGAAGAAGATGGATTAACTGGTTCCTGTTTGCATAAAGATGGCTTTGAGTTCATTTGGGCCGGAGCTAGAGCTACACATGGCGTATCAAGGGGAAAGGTAAAATTTTCAACTTTTATCTTTTTTTTTACTGACAATGTACGATTTCAAATACCATACTATAACATAATGTTGTCTTTGTAAGAAATTTGATTAAATATCTCGAACATAAAGTGTCTTATACAAGATATTGGCAAGATGGTCTTCTATATCCAAAATATGAAAATAATTATTCAGCTGTCATGTTAAATTAATTGTAATGCATTTGTCATTGGAGGGGGGAGGGATTGAGGTTAGGGTTACCTTGGTAAGTTTGGTATCAGCTCTCTAGTAGATAATGAATATATTCTAAGTTAGACCCTGTTTACACTAGCCCAGGCTGATATTCAATGTGGTTCAATTTAACAATGTAGTAATCTTTGTCAAATGACTTTAGTTTCGACTTATTTTGAACTCACAAAATTTTGCATGAAATAATTTGGTATCTTACTTTTTATTTCACTTACAGACCTAGACATGCCCAAATACAATCTCTGATGATTAATAAATGTATGCACTATACTAGCTAAAATAATTACAATCAAACCTGTATTAAGGGCCCTTCATCAAGCAGACACCCTGTATTAAATAGGACACTTAGTAAAGTCCCGAATTAAATCTCATATAATTTGTAGTAATGAAACCCTATCAAGTGGACACTGACACAAAACTTGTCCAATAATAACACAAAATCTGTGTTTAACAGACTATTCTTCAAAATATTTCATGTTATCTACTGACTTAATGTTGTTCACACAGCTATGCAATTTTTCTTTCTCTCTATGCTGTAAAATATATATATATGAACTTAATTATTATGGCCGAACTACAGTACATGCGTTGTATATGCAGTTAGGTCACACTCACCTTGTTCATTTCTATTTTTAGAACAAGTCCATTTCTTGAGGACCTCCGCCAGAACCACCTGCACTTCTTCAAGAACTGCCAGCTGATGACGTCATGAGGGATTTGTATGTACAATATTTGACAATATTGTAGTTTTTTTTTATCTTTTTACCTAGTTTTCACCCATCATTTTATCTTTTTTTACCAATTAATGGATATTATCCTTTTGTTTTACGAAGCGTCTTTACTTAAAATGGCTCCCAAAAATTTAAAAAAATCACTTTGTCGTCGGTTTCATAATCGATACATGTAACTTGAATATTTTGTAAACACATATATTTTACCTCGACTTTAAATTATATTTATAGATGCTGTCTAAAATTTAAACATTTAATTTATTTCCTGAGTTTTAATAGATATTTATTGCATTTGCACTTGTTTACAATAAAATGTCCTTATAAATAGCTTCTATTGGATAAATGGCGTGACATAGCCAGCTCAATAAATGGGGTAGTGGTCTGTATTCTGTGATTACAGAATTTTTGATGGAGTGATCTTATTTAAGGACGGAGATGATATAAATCTTTTTGTCATAACTTTCTTCCATGAGAATATTGTATTCCTACAATGATGATGTAAAATGTTTTCTTTAGCCATGATGATGTAAAATGTTTTCTTTAGCCATGATGATGTAAAATGTTTTCTTTAGCCATGATGATGTAAAATGTTTTCCTTAGCCATGATGATGTAAAATGTTTTTCCTTAGCCATGATGATGTAAAATGTTTTCCTTAGCCATGATGACGTAAAATGTTTTAGCCATGATGACGTAAAATGTTTTCTTTAGCCATGATGATGTAATGTTTTCTTTAGCCATGATGACGTAAAATGTTTTTCTTTAGCCATGATGACGTAAAATGTTTTCTTTAGCCATGATGACGTAAAATGTTTTCTTTAGCCATGATGATGTAAAATGTTTTCTTAGCCATGATGATGTAAAATGTTTTTTTAGCCATGATGATGTAAAATGTTTTCTTTAGCCATGATGACGTAAAATGTTTTTCCTTAGCCATGATGAAAATGTTTTTCTTAGCCATGATGATGTAAAATGTTTTCCTTAGCCATGATGATGTAAAATGTTTTCTTTAGCCATGATGATGTAAAATGTTTTCTTTAGCCATGATGATGTAAAATGTTTTCCTTAGCCATGATGATGTAAAATGTTTTTCCTTAGCCATGATGATGTAAAATGTTTTTCTTTAGCCATGATGATGTAAAATGTTTTTCTTTAGCCATGATGATGTAAAATGTTTTTCCTTAGCCATGATGATGTAAAATGTTTTCCTTAGCCATGATGATGTAAAATGTTTTTCTTTAGCCATGATGATGTAAAATGTTTTTCCTTAGCCATGATGATGTAAAATGTTTTTCCTTAGCCATGATGATGACACTGCAGAGACCTTATTGCATTTGCACTTGTTTACAATAAAATGTCCTTATAAGTAGCTTCTATTGGATAAATGGCCGTGCCATAGCCAGCTCAATAAATGGGGGTAGTGGTCTGTATTCTGTGATTACAGAATTTTTGATGGAGTGATCTTATTTAGTAGATGATATAAATCTTTTTGTCACATGACTTTCTTCCATGAGAATATTGTATTCCCTACAATGATGACGTAAAATGTTTTTCTTTAGCCATGATGATGTAAAATGTTTTTCTTTAGCCATGATGACGTAAAATGTTTTCTTTAGCCATGATGATGTAAAATGTTTTCTTTAGCCATGATGATGTAAAATGTTTTTTTTTAGCCATGATGATGACACTGCAGAGACTTCAACCAATCCCACTATGCTTGTGCCTGCTATGGTAAATGCAATGTTTCCACTTGTAAGCAACACTCTTTCACAGGAGAATGAAGATACTAGGTTAGTTAGACCCACAACGTATAAACTGTAAGGCTTTACAGGTTAAAAAATAATTTTGTAATTTTCTATGGTTTATGCATTTGTGTTTATTTCATATTATTATATGGCAAGCGTCACTTCCGGTTAAATGGCGCGCTTTGATTGGCTCAGAAATATTTTTGCCGGTCCATTATTTTCCCGTAATCGACCACGATCCAAAACGCGTAATTTTGCAGTCAAATGTAAACAAACTTCGTAAAGCAAACAACAAAACGCAAAAAAACGAAACAAAAATAATTTGCGAATGTGAGTCAAAGGAAAAACACTCGTAAAACAATTTAACTATCCAGACGATACAATTTGAAACGATTTCTTTTTTACTGACAAAAACTAGAAAAGTGAGAGTCAACCCGTACAAAACAGCAAAGACGAGAAAGAAAACAAGCTTCGTTTCAGTTCAAATAATGCCATGTAATAATCCTTTTAATAACCTCGCTTTCTCGGTCTTTACTGAGAAATATCGGACCTCTGTCTTTTTGTACAAACCTCGCCCTACGAGCTCGTTCTGTACAAAAACATCTCCGTCCGTTATTTCTCTGTAAAGACCTCATGCTCGGTTATTAAGGGCTTAATATTGATTTACCTGTTTTACTCAACTGTCCATGAAACCATTTTTCATTGTGGTCTTTAAAGCTGTCAATTCACTAACGACAATGTTGACTTTAATTGTTTGTTACGATATCAATACTTTTTTTGATTGTTAATGAAAAATTTGTTTATTGTATTTAAGTAATGAAATATTTCCACAAAGTGGACGACTACCACCAAATAACAACCCAGTGTCTTCACAAGGATTATTATCCAGGTATGAAGAAAGTTTTTATTTCTTTAATATCTCAAAGACACCAAACCACGATTTTACTGTTTAAATAGAAAATTCGTTGTTAAGGGATTTTAAAACCTTTTGTTTACATTTGCCACAAATTTTGAACCATACATTATTTGTTTTGTCTAAACTAAAGTTTTCCACTCCTATTATAATGATAAGTTTCTTATTCATGCATGCAATCTTCATTTCGATTAGCTAAAAGTCCCCATCCAACCACACGTCTTGCTGGCTACAATAATTTTCAGCTTTCGAGTTTAGCTTAATTTTTAATTTCTGTTTGATTTTTGCATAATATAAAAATTTTCAACTTTCAAACGTAAAATGTGGTAGAAACATTCTCTGCATTGTTGACGATCTGTATTTTTTAGAGATGAACGAGCTGCTTCCCTAAATACTCATATTAATGTTTGTTGTGATCGCTTGGGTAAAGCTGTACGTCTGAGATTACAGGAAATAAATAGCATTTTGAAAGATGATAAATTAAAAACAACTTTATAAACAAATTTACGATGAAATTGTTTTATCGTGTTTTTTTTTAAATATGTGTTTAATGTCAAATGTGTGCAGCTCTTGTACCACAAATTTTACCACATTTTTTACATAAAATCTCCAATTAACTATTCTACATTTGTAAATTAAAACAGTTTATTATTTTTTGATAAGGTTAGCAGAATTATATTGACCGTTACTTTCCTTTTAGGAAGCTACAAAATTCTTTGGTGGGACTCTGCGTTGATAAAGTTTGTTGATTCTAAAAGCTAAAAAAGTCTACAAAATTAAGTTTCTGTTTAGCCACAAAATTGTATGAATCTGGTTATTTATAAAAATATAAGTTTAAGTTATTTTGGTTCCAAAACCGTCATTCGTGAAATTTTGTGGTCTGGTGCTTTGCCTTGTAGTTAAAACAAAATTTTCTTATGGAATTGATAAGGTTTAACTATGATTTGCCTAGTTTTTTACTTTGACCAGTTTGTATCATAAAATATCTCACAATAATACTAAATATTATCATGGCATTGTAATATTTAGTATTATTAGCAAAAACTTTATTTGTCGTGTTAATATCTAAGCGTTTTAGGCATTAATTCAGAGACCTACTACCATATTCTAACAAATAAAAATTGTTCAACGCATGTCTATAACTGCTTTTTTGAATTACCTGCAATTGTATGCAGAAAATTTTGACTAAAATGTTTAAAATGTAAAGAGAAACATCTGCCAACACTTCAATACTATGTTAAGATGATCTGATGAGAGAAAAAGTGAGAGAATGTTCGCTGAAAACTAATTAAAAAATTCTTTTGCTCTTTGGTCCTTTTCTTTACTTTTCTAGAAGTCTTTTTGACCATTAAAGTAATTGTTGAGAAATTGCTGTTTGTGAATTTCTCTTTAGCTGTTTAAGCCACTGCAAAGGCTATGACATACGCATGACGAGACAGATGGAACACTTGAATAGACATCTGTTTAAGTTAGCTGTTTTGAAAACGCAACGCATAAAGACCTATACGCACTGTGATAAAACAAGCAAAACGAAGATATAAAATGGTATGAAATACTTAAAGATATTTTTATTTGCAATGATTAATCGTAATGATAAGAATTATGATATATTTATGTGTAAATTCTAGGATAAATAGACGAGCCAAAGTTGTCAATTCATTCCTTTCTTTGTAGAGTACAAAGTGACTCTAAACACAGATAGACTGAATATCGCCTTTGATGTTTAGAGCAGTACTAGTTTTTGGCTAAAGCATGAATAGTTTTGATCTGATAAATCCCCATTATAATAATTTTTGTTTGAGAACGAAACAAAACAAAACACATAAAATAGTAACAAAAAAATAAAAGCGATGCTTTTATGTATACACTGAAACTAGCTATCGTTTATGCAAAGTAATTTTCTTTTGCTTGAATTTTTCTGTGTTAAACATTAAATAAACTTCAATAGTTTTGCGTCTTCAAGATGAAAGTGTCTCACAAACAAAGTGTTCTTTCATTCACTCCCCCTCCCCTTCCACGTCTCCATTTATAACTTAAAGATTGCAACTTGTTAGTGCCTTTCAGTTTATTAGCTATATCGCATTTAAATAATTTGGTGTATTATGAAAGTTTTGAAATGGATAACTTCGTAATCTATATCATTATAAACTATTAGTTGATTATAAAAACATACATAATTTATGGCTGTTGCAATATGTGCATTTTCTCCATTTGAAGAAATGAACGTGTAGTTTTTACAACTTGTGGATGGAAGTTGGACAAAATACTATTGAAAAAAAATGATCATGGATGTATCTTCATTTTTCATACTCACTTTTTCTTTGCTATTTTAAAGAAATATTTGTCTTGCACAACACAATATCGCCCATATTTCAACTTACATACTAGCTTATTTAATTCAATTTCTTGTGAATACAACTCATTCATTTTACAAAATCTGTCATTAGAGATATTTGTGCTGTGTTTTGCTCAAGATTTGGATTGAAAAAAATTTTGTCGACTTATAAATGACATCTTGTTTTTACCAAAGCGTTAGTTTTCCAATTATACTTGTTTCTTTCTATGTCATGCATTCAGACCAGTAAACCACTTAAATATTTATGTTACTATGAACATTTCCATTTATAAAATTCCTGTTTTTATTTAGAAATCTCAATTAGAAATAGTTTCTAATATTTAGTGAAAGTTTCGCTAATTTTTCGTGCATTTTATTGACATCATCTCATTTACAAAAAATTTGCTATTCCATTGTAGGTACGATGATATCTTACGTAAGAGATTTTTTCATTTTCTTTCTCCTTTCTGCCAGCTCTAAGCAAAAATGTCAGAATAATAATACAGGTTAGTATAACATTTTTTTTAAGCCTTTTAAGGCATTTATGTTTTATTCATAAGCAGTTTGCTGTTCATAAGTGATTATTTATAATTTTGATTATTGCCTACTTTACATACAGCAAAATGACAATGTAACATATTGATATAGTAAAAAAAATTAGTTTCAGTAACACGATGTGCCCTTTAAGACGAGGTCAAGAAAATGAAAAATAGTGTAAACCCCATTCATACATGATGGATTATTGACACAGTGGAGAAGTCAGTCTACAGGTTTTGGTCCTGCTATGTAAATTTCAGATGAATATTATTGTTAAATTTCTTAATGGGCCGATTATATGGTCAATTTCAACCGGGGCTGAGTTTCAGCCTTGGCTGAAATTGCTCCATGTACTCGGCTCCTTAGAAACGCTTTGTTTTGGTGAGTGAAGAAACACAGAAATTTGCACTATCGAATTTTATTAATGGAACTTTTTCACTTTAATCAAAAATGATTTCTTAATATGTTGTTTACGTGTAATCATAACATGCGCGTGCCTGTGGCTGGTTTTTCTTTAAAACATAGATAGCATTAGCAACTATGTTAAGATACATCCTGGTATTTTTTTGCATTTTGAAGTTCTCGTTGTCTATTGTTTTTATTTTAGATGAAAACTGTACATTGGATATTCTTCGTTGCACAGGAAATATTACAATACCACAGACAAATTATTCCTGTGTTCTGTCTAATAAAGGTTATTTTTTAAATCAATGGAAAAAAATGAATAACGCTGCACCTCAAGTGAATGTTTACAACCTTCATTTGTTTCATTGTATCATCAGAAAAACTATTGAATAGGATTGAGTAAAATATGAATTATTTTGCCACCAGGTCAGTGTTTTCACCTTAGTGAAAGGTTGAGGTGATCAACACGGACGATATGCTACGAAGGAAAATTATACATGATTGCTTAATTTATTGTATACGTTTGACATGTTCAAAAGATAAATGTATGAACAAGCAAATCTGAATCATTTTACCTGATTGAATTAACTCAAATTAGGCATACCAGTGACAACAACAGCATGATTTCATTGATTTGCACAATCTTATTTGTCTTTATCCTTTTATTGTCAAACTCCTCGCTGAATTCAATTTTTTGAATTCCTAGATTTTACTGGATGCAAAGACTTGGAAATGAAACACACATATACATCTCAAGTACAAATATGTGATAGTGGCGAAATGTAAATAACTTTAAAATAATCGATCAAATAGAAGTTTGCTTCAGAAGAAAGAAAAGACACTTTTATTAAGAAAAGACAAATTAATTAAGGAAAAGATTTTTATATTATAATAACAACTTCTAATAAACCAAGACAAAAAATGTGCCAGAAAAGTCGTTTTGAAAAAGACTACATGAGACTTTATAAGAACGTTAATAAAGAAAGAGTGTCAATGAAGGTTATCTTTCATGTGTCTTAACAAAAAAACAAATAATTCACTCAAGCATGGAACATATAAAAAAATCATTTTTAAAGCTTTGTATAAGTGTACAAACTAACAATGCTGCTTACTATAAGTAAAAAACGTATATTTTGCTCTCTTTTCAGTGATGAATCCGAAAAGAAAATCCAACGTATCTGTGGAGATGTATTTCGACAAAAAGAAAAATGTCTTGTTACTGTGAAGGCTTTGAAGTATTTCTAAGGCTATGTTTGAATATAACAGTTTATATTCTTTTTTAATGTTTAATACCATTCTAAAAGACAAATATTACATTCTTAAATGCCAGCGATGCACAATATTACCATTACATTTAGTGTGACTTATTTACTATTGCAAACTATGATCAAATATTTCCTGAGATATTCGAAGATAACGGGAAAAAATTGGAACAAGAAATGCATTCTTTGATTACATAAAAACTTATCATATAATTAATCATAAAATTCAAAGGAGAAAAACAATGTTGTTAAATGTTGGCAAATTTGTGTTGAATAAAGCTTGTATTGTTCATATTTAAACTAGAAGGCTATATTTTTTATTCATTATTTTAGAGATTTGTCAAACAATGAACTTTCATTACAAAACTGTGAGATGTTTAATGGGCTAATCGAACTGGAAAATCTGTAAGTGCATTTGAAGTACATAATCCGATAGTGCACTTATACATGGTAATGTAATTTCTTTTTTTACATTGAAATTTATTCTTTGCTTTCCGTATAATTTTTTAGCAACTTAGCTGGAAACGATTTAAAAGAAATTCCAACAGACTGTTTTAAAAGTTTGACCAATTTGAAACACCTGTAAGCATTTACTATTTTGTATTCTTATAGCTTTGTTTTTGTATCTTAATTGTTCAATTTTGGCAATCTATTGTTAAACTTGTCGATCCCATTGTGGTATTGGTCCAGTGGCGCACCTAGGGACGTCGACTTGAAATATAGATTGTTTTCATTGGAATCTGCTTCTTTTTATCAGTTGTTAAATGTTGTCAAATTTGTGTTGAATAAAGCTTGTATTGTTTATATTTAAACTAGAAGGCTATATTTTTTATTCATTATTTTAGAGATTTGTCAAACAATGAACTTTCATTACAAAACTGTGAGATGTTTAATGGGCTAATCGAACTGGAAAATCTGTAAGTGCATTTGAAGTACATAATCCGATAGTGCACTTATACATGGTAATGTAATTTCTTTTTTTACATTGAAATTTATTCTTTGCTTTCCATATAATTTTTCTAGCAACTTAGCTGGAAACGGTTTAAAAGAAATTCCAACAGACTGTTTTAAAAGTTTGACCGATTTGAAACACCTGTAAGCATTTACTATTTTGTATTCTTATAGCTTTGTTTTTGTATCTTAATTGTTCAATTTTGGCAATCTATTGTTAAACTTGTCGATCCCATTGAGGTATTGGTCCAGTGGCGCACCTAGGGACGTCGACTTGAAATATAGATTGTTTTCATAGGAATCTGCTTCTTTTTATCAGCTGTTAAATGTTAGCAAATTTGTGTTGAATAAAGCTTTTATTGTTCATATTTAAACTAGAATGCTATATTTTTTATTCATTATTTTAGAGATTTGTCAAACAATAAACTTTCATTACAAAACTGTAAGATGTTTAATGGGCTAATCGAACTGGAAAATCTGTAGATGTTTTAGAAGTACATTACATAAAGCCCCTTATAGTTATGGACTTATTTTGATTTTCGTTCAAGGAAAACTATATTTTGTTATTTTTCTTGACATGTAGTTCGCATTTTATTTTCTAGTGACTTGTCACGCAACAACATTGCGGAAATTCCCAAGGGATGTTTTAAAACTCTTAACAAATTAAGAAATCTGTAAGCATTTTTTTATTTATTGTTTGTTGATTATGTTTTCTGTTTTTATGTTCTGTCAAATTTTCTCACCCCAATTCTTTTTCTTGGTTTACATTTTTTAATGAAATTTCAAACACAGGCAGGCTGGTCAATAGTTTTTTGAATTAAATTTTTTTCTTCGAATATGAATTTACTTTTTTCACCCAGCCTCTTCTATTTCTTCCTTTTTTGTTATGTGATATTGTCCTACGTAACAATTTCTTTTATGCATGATCAAAAACAAAATTCAGACAAAAAATGGATCTGTAATCATTTAAAACAATCTCCTAAGCATTTTGTAATTTCACTTTCAAATATTTTATAGCAATATTTCTAACAATAAAATAAAGAAAATTGATCGTCACACATTTGATGGACTATGTAGTTTAGAAATGTTGTAAGTGCACCATTTTTGTATATTTTATAACTCCAAATTTGAATCAGTAACTCGTATTGCAAATGATGAATGTATATATCGACATCATGTGCAGATATTACTGCCATGTTTTGTGATTCATGAACAAGCTGAGATTGCTAACCTGGTGTGAAGATCAAGTCTATACACACTACTAATTAAAGAGAATTTCATCATGATGTCGTTTGCATTAGCCATGGTTTTTTATTCTACTATGTAATATGGTCATAACTGAATATTTTTTTTATCAATATTGAGAGTAATAATTAAGATCGTATTTTAATATTTAGATCATTCAATAGCAAGGAAACAGAAGTCCAACTTCGTGATATTTTTACTTTAAGAAATTTAAAGATTGTGTAAGTATACATTGATCAATGATTCATTTATCCAATTTTTATTAGATTTTCAGGTATATAAAATATAGTTTCGCGTTTATTGCGAGATATAAGTATCCAATAGTGAGCAAACGTTTTCTTTTGTAGTGAAATGTCCTGTGAAAATTGCTGCCACTTTCTTTGTTTGAATAATAGTATGATATGTAACTGCAGTCGAGACCCGAGAAAGACATGCCGACGGAGGCTGTTGCATAAAGAAAGTTATCGTGTGTTTGTGTGGATTACCGTTGTTCTCATTTTTGTTGGCAATATTTTTGCTCTGATAATGAGGCTTCTTTTTGCCGAGTTACATACAGTACAAAATCTTTTTATTTGCAATTTATGCTTGAGTGATATGTTGATGGGAGTGTCTTTGGTTGGAATAATGTACAAAGATCTGGCAACATACGGTGAATACCTTCTTCATAAATGTCTATGGCCAAAGGAAACGACATGTAAAGTTCTTGGAGCTATCTCGATTATTTCAAGCGAGGTTTCGGTGTTTACACTAATCTTTATTGCATACGACAGATTTTTGTATGTTGTTCATGGTTTGCATCATAAAAAGATCCGATACCGTACAGCATTGGCACTTTTATTGTTTACATGGCTAATATCTGCTGCTGTTGGTGTTTTGTCTATTTTTCTTCCTAATTACATACCCCAGTGTCAAGGAAGGAAACTTGATTACCAGTTATTCCGGAAGATGTGTATACCAGTGGAGTTCAAAGAGAAAAACACTGTTTTTTGGTATTACAGTATTGCAATACTTGGCGTTATCAACCCTGCAGCAGCTGTGTGTCTGATCATCCTCTACATGAGAATATTCTTTTCGTTTTACATGACATCAAGAGATGCAGAAAATCGAACGTATGACCATCGCGTTATGGCAAAAAGATTTGCTGCAGTTGTTTTCACAGGTAAACGAAAAAATAAAAAATTCAATTTGATAAATTCGATTTTGTCTATGGAAACATAATTGACCACAACACCGAAAAACATATTTGGAAATGGGATCTTAAGCTCAAGATAGATTTATTTTGATTGAGCCAAATTGCAAATTTTTGTGTGAACATACCACATGCAAGTCACGATACTGACCATTTTGTTGAATGAGAGTCTCCTGTTAACAATCAGCTACATTACATCTCATGTCATGTATGTTACTGTAGAAAGTACATAAACCTAAAAATATAATAAAAATGGAATTTGAGATCTTCCCTCAAATCGGAGCTACTGTGTTGATTGGGTTGACGGGGCAAGATCAAATCACCTCTCCTCTTAGGCAGTCCAGCATGCAACGTTCAACTTTGTATGTGGGTTGTGTGATATTTTGATTTAAAACAAAAAGTATTTGGCAACAGCCAGCTATTCTATCTATTTTGACGTTTTTGAAGAAATAATGCATATTAATAAAGGACCGATTCAACCTTGGTTTGGATACAATCAAAAAATATTTCATGATAATTGAATCTTGTGAGCGTGAGGGATATAATTTAATGTTGTTTTCATGGTAACTTTTGATTGCGTCTGTAATTTATATTTTTATATTAACATATAGCTTTATTGTTATAGATGTCTGCTGCTGGATTCCCGTTTCAACACTTTTTTATATAGATCACGATGAAAATCATTTTTTTAAAGAATTATTTATGATTTTTGTGCCCATTAATTCGGCCATCAATCCGTTCCTCTATACATTAAGTGCTCCCACGTTTTGGAATGTAGTGAAGAAATTCTTTCTCAGAATTTTCAATAAATGGAAGCAATAATGGTTGTGACAAAATGCTATGGATTTATGAATATACTTTATTATTGTTGTTTTGGTCAATGGAAATACTTATCATAAATTAAGCACATGTCACTCCTCTATTTTCAAGTAGATCAGCTCGATTTGACTGATCTAACACTACATAATAATCACAGTTAGTAAACTGCTAAAGTTTCATATAATGTTGCACTTGTAGCTAAATTAACAATTAAAATTGTAGGTGGAATTTTGAACAACTGTGTAACTGTATTGATATTCCTATAGCCATGGATAAATAAACTCATGCGTGTATTTCACAATATGATCACAAAAGATCATGCAAGTGCTTACTAAAACTGGAAGTAGTTCCAAAAATAGCTTTTACAGCCCTGTATATAATTTTAATATGAGAGAAGACAACGGCAAAAGATATTCAGTCAGTCTAAAAGCTCCATTTATGAAATGTAAGAAACTGCTATGGGTTTCAAACGAACCAACGAGCATCACCATTAGCTATAGGGCTGTCTCAGGTCGGCCTTGATATGGATTGGAACACAGTGAAATGAAAAACAGCATTGCCTTTTTACAGAAATTTTTCATCGCATATCTTTTTCACACGGTACTGCCACAATGAAGCCAGTAAATTGCTTCTTCCGATCATGGGAACACTGACAGCAAAGTGGTCCTACAGTTTCCAATTTTTTCAATACTGCTTGTTGTTCCATGATAAATACGAATAAACCTATCATTAGCCGCTCCAATACCAATTGCTCGATAATTTGGGTCTAGTCTGTTCTACCATTCTTCACAGCGATGGTTGATGAAACAACACAAGTCTCAAATGTAGAGCAAGTGGTAATCTTGTTCAAACGTGTTAGTGAAAGCTTTGAAGTTGCTAAAGAGCTGGTTGGCTTGGACCAAATCGCATCAAGTGATGCTGAAACTATTTACGGTGTTATCACAAATTTTTTTAAGCGATTGAATCTTGCTATATCAAAAATACGCGGACAGAATTCCGGTGTGGCAACAAGATTGCAAAGAGAGTAGCAAAAAGCCGTTTTCTTTTTTTGTTAGGTCATTAGCTTAACTTGGCCTGTGGTGTTGCCATAAAACGAAGCAAACTTATGCGAGACGCTCTGGAGAGAACACACGAGTTAACAAAATTGATTAAGAAATTTTTTTTACAAGATGGACTGTCCGTGCTGAGGCTTTGAATCGCATCATTGACAACCACCAGTTGAAACTATGGAACAATATAACATTTTGATATTATTGTCTTTTGTGTTATATTAGTTACCAAAGATTGAGGAAGGGAGGGGTGGGGTGTATCATGTATCACGACAATGCTGTCTAGTTATTCGTGGGAATAGTAAACTTTTTTTAGGGTGCGTTGCAATGATGCGTATAATTTATAGCCATATGGTTATAAATTATTCGGGATCTATAATATTACAATCCGGGATTCTAATATTATATATTATATCATATTATTATTATCCGGGATCTAAAATATTATAATCCGGGATTCTAATATTATATATTATATTATATTATTATCCGGGATCTAGAATATTATAATTTTATGGCAGATGTAAACACAAGTGTAAGCAAGCTGTAAAATGTGTGTGATCAGAATTGATAACTTCTTTCTTGTATGGTTTCCTTTTTTATAGAGAACAGATTAAACTTAAGTATAAATTTGCTTGGTAAATTACCGATAGAATATCATAGCATTGATTGTCATTTAACTGCGAGTCTATTCTATGTAAATGACGCAATCAAAAAATGGATCGATTTCATGGAAAGACAATGTAAAGGTGTATTTAGATGATTATAACAGTGACCTAAATTTTGTCATAGAAGAAGATGGATTAACTGGTTCCTGTTTGCATAAAGATGGCTTTGAGTTCATTTGGGCCGGAGCTAGAGCTACACATGGCGTATCAAGGGGAAAGGTAAAATTTTCAACTTTTATCTTGTATTTTAACTGACAATGTACGATTTCAAATACCACACTATAACATAATATTGTCTTTGTAAGACATTTGATTAAATATCTCGAACATAAAGTGTCTTATACAAGATATTGGCAAGATGGTCTTCTATATGCAAAATATGAAAATAATTATTCGGCTGTCATGTTAAATTAATTGTAATGCATTTGTCATTGGAGGGGGGAGGGATTGTGGTTAGGGTTACCTTGGTAAGTTTGGTATCAGCTCTCTGGTAGATAATGAATATATTCTAAGTTAGACCCTGTTTACACTAGCCCAGGCAGATATTCAATGTGGTTCAATTTAACAATGGTGTTCTACAGTAATCTTTGTCAAATGACTTTATTTTCGACTTCTTTTGACTAGCAAAATTTTTCATGAAATAATTTGGTATCTTACTTTTTATTTCACTTACAGACCTAGACATGCCCAAATACAATCTCTGATTATTAATAAATGTATGCACTATACTAGCTAAAATAATTACAATCAAACCTGTATTAAGGGGCCCTTCATCAAGCAGACACCCTGTATTAAATAGGACACTTAGTAAAGTCCCGAATTAAATCTCATATAATTTGTAGTATTGAAACCTCTATCAAGTGGACACTGACACAAAACTTGTCCAATAATAACACAAAAACCTGTGTTTAACAGACTATTCTTCAAAATATTTCATGTTATTTACAGACTTAATGTTAGTCACAAACATATTGTCACAACAATTATGAAGCTATTTTTCATAATACAAGTGCATTGAAGATTAAATACTTACATCAAACATGAAATTGATGACAAATTATTAATTAACCTAACTTGTCAATGTCAAATGTAGCTTGTTGTTTGTCTAAAAGACTCACACGAGATCACGTTTCAGTAACATCTTCATTCAGCCACTTATTACTTACTATATGTTACTAAATATTACTAAAAGTATTTCTCAGTTTTGTTATTATTAAATGAAGTCATTTCTAAATATATCTTCGCTGTTTAGTATTTGATTTTACCATTTATGTTATTTTCAACCGGGAGAGGTCTGGTGACGAGAACCTTTGTTAAACAGTCACCTCCATTAAGTGAACACCAGTCCATTCTCCAAGGGTCTGCTTAATACAGGTTTGACTGTATATCTATAGGAAGAAAGAATTATATAGGTGGATTAACAAATTTAGTTCATCAATAATTTATTTATCTTATTTATTATATAATTTTGTGTATATAATTGATTTACTTTAGGCATGCTTTGAAATTTTCGTGAAGGATAAATTATCTGTTAAGATGCCAGAAAGTGAAACAAAACCGCATGTGTTGAGAGTTGGTTGGTCTGTTGATGCATCATCTCTTGCTCTTGGTGAAGTACCATATTCTTATGGTTATGGTGGTACTGGAAAGGCCTCATGTAACAATAAGTTTGACAATTATGGAGAACCATATACTACCAATGATGTTATTACATCATATATTGATCTAGACTCATCTCCTAAAGTAATATTTTTTGCTAAAAATGGAAAGTATCTTGACATTGCGTTTCAATTGGATTCTGATGTTCATGGAAAAACATTTTATCCACATATTTCAGTAAAAAATATGAAGTTTGTGGCAAATTTTGGAGCATTCAATCCCTACTTTTTACCTTTACAAAGTTTTAGTTTTATTCAGCATCTTCCCCGTGAAATGTTAGACACGACTTCTCCTCCTCCCAGAACTGCAGGAGAATGTGAAGTTCTCATGATGGTGGGGTTACCCTCGTCAGGCAAAACAACGTGGATAAATAAGTACGTCAAAGATAATCCTGAGAAAAAATATAACATTCTGGGAACTAATGATGTTCTTTTAAAGATGAAAGTAATGGGTCTGAGTAGAAAACGAAATTATCATGGACGATGGGATGCTTTAATAAAACAAGCTTCTGAAATTTTGAATGAAATGTTGAAAATTGCCAAGAATAAGTATCGTAACTACATTTTGGACCAAACAAATGTTTATTCCGGCGCACGACATCGAAAGATTAGTAGTTTCATCAATTATCGTCGTGTCGCTGTTGTTCTTGTAAATGATAATTCTGTTCTTATGTCTAGAAATGCGGAAGTAGTTCGCAAAGATGGTAAGGTGGTTCCACAGTCGGCTTTTATGGAAATGAAAAAAAACTTTACACTTCCTGTACAAGGTGACTTGTTTCATGAAGTATGGTACATTGAAGAAAATGAAGAGAGAGCTCGTTATCTTGTGAATGAGTTTAACAAAGAAGGTCGAAAGTGGAATGAAGATGAGAATAAAAGACTAAATGATGTGGAAATAAAAACTGAAGATGGCGGGGCTTTGAAAAGGTGCAAATATGATCATAACGATCATTGCATTGGTAGTACGAATGAGAGAAGATTTTGTGATAGACAATCTTCATACAGTTATGAAAAAAAACCTCGTATACAAGAGAGCCACGATGAACATAAAAACAGAGAAGCTCAACCTTTCTTTAACTCAGCACAATATAAAAATTTTGATCAACAGTCGTATGATAATTCAACAACTCAGTCTGTTCGTGCATTTCATCATTCCTTACCGTTTTCATATCCTTCGAAACTTAACTGCAATCAACCACAATCTGGAATAATCCAACGGAGCCAAAGATATCACGAGGCCAGCGAGATGTACAATGTAAACTGGGGAAGTAACGAAAGAGGAAATAATGAAAAGATAAATAGAGGTGAAGCTGAGATGCAAGAACGTCGCTCATATTTGAATCAATGCAATACGTCAAATGATTGTGGTAACCAACCTCCATATGGTTATTTTATGGAAAAGAAAAGTTTAGGATCTGTTGATGAGCATCATGAACGATGGAAAAATATGACTTCTCATTTTCACAAAAATCATCCTCATCAACATGAACAGAAAGATACCCAAATACATAAGGATGGTTACGTTCAGGAAAATACAGGTACTTTTCATGTACAGAATGAATGGCGTCATCAATTACCTTGGCAACGACATGAAAGGTATTTCCACCAAATCTCTACAAATAGAGGAAATACACGTCCTAATTTAAATAATTCTCATGGTTTTCCCCGCAAATTTCTGGATGCAGAAAGACCATCCATTTATTCATTTCATTCACAGAAGAACTTTAGTGGCGGACCTTTTTATCAATAAAGGATTCGATCTTGCTTATTATTTTAACTATTTACCAACTAAAACCTCCTTTTTTGGGTTTATACCTTTACAGATGAACTAAATTTCTTATTTATAGGGTTAAGAAAATCAAACATTAATCTAATCCTGTTTCTGTGTCTTAATCCTTGTTTCGGTTCCGACTTTCGGTTGGTTGTTCAGACGGTTCGATAATTTTGTTGATATATACATATATATATATATATTTGTTTGGATATTTATAGTCGTGTAAACAGCCATTTGTTTTATCCATTACATTTATCGATATATTTTTCGTATTTTTGTTCTTGTTTCCACGCGTTATTCAAATCTATGTAATTTGACTAGTTGGCTTTCTCTGATCTTGTATGATGAAAATAGAGCAAGTTCTATTTCCATCCGATTTCTCATACTGACGGATCCGACTGTCGAAGGCTCACTTTATATGTGTTCACACGATCCGTTTTTTAGGATCTGACTAAATCGGATCGTGTGAACGGCTCAGATTTCCTATTACGGGTTGATTTGTAACTATTAATATTTATGAATTGTAATTTATTAAATTTTCTTTCTTATTTTTTGCAGTTAGCTGTGAAACGGTAAAAATTTGTAATTAAGCCGATAATTTATCTTCCACTTTGCTAAAGTAATTGTAGTTTTCTAGCTTTAGAGGATGCTAAGCTCCTTACTGTGATATTTTTTGGTGTGAGGATGTGGGACAAAATCATTCTTCGTTGGCCTTTATAGATACTTAACATGCTGTGTGTTTTGTGCTTAATTAAAATTCCATTAATGTTTTTTGACCAATCATTTTTCATAAGTCTCATCGGTATTTTATCTTATCATCGGTGCTACATTTGTGTTTGGTATTACTTTGTATCTTCATTGTTTGTGGGTTTTAATGGTGTCCTAAAATAACTTTCAAAATCTAGCTTATTTATCTCGCAAATGTACAATTATACATTTCAAACACATCTTATCGTCTCTCATCTCTGGTCTTCTTCCCTTAAAAATAAAATTACGACTTATGGCATTATATTGCAATGAAATATTGACAAAAATTGTTAAGCCAATTGTCCATATACTGAATAAGGGAGACGCGAGTGAATTTTTAGCAAAAGATTTATTTAGCAGCACGCGAAAGGGCGGGAGTCTGGGCACAAGCATGGTGACTGCTGTTCACAAAGCTGTTCCTAAATTTTAAATATACTTTGTTTTATCGCTTATAAACAAGGAGGAATTTTAAAATGGATGATTTGGGGATATTTTATGAAGAAGCAAGCAAAGTACTTATCTTTCTGTTCAATAAAGTTGTGAATATCTGTGAACATTTTATACATGTGTTAGGCTTACATGAACACTTCCATTCAGCAGCAAAATCACTTCATCATTACCCAACGACAACATTGCTTATTGTTTCTCATTTTTTAATTTCTATCTTGAAGATCAGATCTTCTCAAGGTAAGGGCTAGAATAAATAATTTTTTCTACGTACGAGCTTGGAAAAATTGTATGATTTGCATGGCATTGCTAACTTTAACGACGGGGCTTGCAGACACATTAGATATGGAAGTTTTATATACTTAGTTTTAATGTATAAATATATGTACAAACATATAATCTTAATTTATAATTAAACTGCACATAATTGCCCTGTTTAAGCTCACACTATTTCAAAGCGGGTATTTTTATTTTTGTGCAAGCTACTTCATAGTCGCCATTTTGGAAGATTTTAACAAAGGATTTTCTTTATTTACAATGCAAATGTCATCCAACATTTGGACGTTGGCATAAAAGTGTGTCAGGCTTTGTGAGAGACTTTTTTTTCAGGTTGTAATTTTGCACGTTCGAATCCATTTGCTAGCGTTTTATCATCAGTGTTGCTTTGTTTTGCTGGATCAACTTTACAAAGTCTTCTCTTGGGAATGCCATTGGTAAAACCATATGAAAATACACATTTAATTGTGGTCCTAATTTTAATTTGGTAAGCCTATTATATATGATCAAATAAGGCATGGCCATTAGAAATTCCTCAATGTGGGCATTTTGGCATTCTGTTTTTGAAAACAAGAGTAACAATGATAAAATATGTGGTATGTTAAACTATGGCTAAATTATGATGAATTGCAAAGTGCAAAACAAATCAAATCACCCCTAGTAAATAAGTATTCAACTTTAGTAACTAGTCAATATCTAAATCAATAAGTAAATGTTATATAGGAACATTGATAAGTAGAATCTTTGACTGTCTGTACCATTTGGTACTATAGGCATATTGCTATTGTTAAGGCTGAATATTTTAATGCTATAATTGGCAGATATATTGTGTGCCAATTGTCAGTAGTGATTATTCTTAAGTTCTAAAATGACTTTTGAAGACAATAGGACTTATGGACATGATGTAGACTTTTACTTTGTCAATTCATAACTTACTTTTTCAGTTTTCAAAATGCAAATTTATACGTATCGTAAAACCAAAATTGAATTATTGAATTTTACTTTATTTTAGGTATTTAATGTATTTTTGTCCAATGGATCTTTTTGCAAGACTAATAGCATTTCTACCTGTGCGGGTAACAGATATATATTTATATATTTATATATTTATATTTATATTTTAGTTTTATTTATATAAGTTTATATATTTATATATATAAAATGAACTAAAATAAAATGGACAATTGTTTGCTGTCGCTACTTGGAGTTTCACGCCATATGGCAATCTTCAGGCAACTGACAGATTATATATTATTTGCTGACTATATACATCGAGTAAAAGGTGTTAAGTTACATGAGGGCATACATTTACGGCATATGCATGTCTATATACATTTAGGGTAACAGTTATATATGTATGTATTTTATATTACTTTTCATTTGTCTAGAACTATATCATTGGTACAGAAGGGTTGGTGTTATAATCAAATATACTTGTATGAAAAATAATGGGAATGTTTTGCAATTAACTTTTTAAGGTTGGATTGACAGCTTTGAAAGAAGTATATAGAACAAAATGTATCCTTGCTGGACTACAACTTGCTTATTCTCAATACCCCAATGCTTGGTTTATTATTGTTGTATCTGGCTCCATTCGAGGTAAGAAATTGATGTTCTCTCCTTTGTAAGTGAAATTGATAGATTTTTAAAAATATAGAAACAGTATTTTTTGTGTTTTGGTTGTTTCAACTCTTCCTATGAAGTTTTAATGTAACATAAGTCTCTCATGATTCATCATTATTGTTTGTAATGGTTTCAAATTGTTTCTGCATTCCATACATCATCAAAATAGAAATTATTATTATTTATTTATCCTTGTAAATTATCAATCCAAGAAAACAGTTGACCGGTAACATGCAATCTTCAATTTTTAAACTGCTATTTTCTGCATTTGCTATTACCAAATAACTTCTGCACTTTGAATTTTTTTTAAAAAAGATTTTTTGCAAAGTTAGGTGGAAAATGTTTGTTGTCAGTGCTAATTTAACATCGTGTTAAAATCCGACAACACTTACCACTGGCAACGTAAAGAAATTTTTTGATTTCATGAAAATAAAAATTAGAACTGTGATATAAGGAAATTGGGATGGAGCGTCTTTCTGACTTCATGCCATCATATCACTGTTTTTTTCTCTAACTGTCGCGAATATTGTAAAACATAGTGTTATAGTCATTTTGTTGCGTATTTGGCATGATTCAATTTTACGACGCATTTAAGTGACGTTAGTTAAAGGTGCTAAAGAAAGAAGTTACACATTGGACTGTTATATTCATCTCAACCAGTTTCAGTAATTATTGTGTTAATCAGATTTTAAATATAATGTGACAGGCAGTGACGTTAGGTCTTGTAAATATAAATTTTTTTACATTTCGTTTAAGAATTATTCAAACGACGGCTACATTGATTTCCAATGGAGTCGATTTGAGTTTTCCATGAGTTGACTTTTTATAATTTATTTCAATGCATCAGTAACTAAATTATCACGAGTCGCTGATTACCAAAGACACCATTATCTCACTGTAAAATGTTATCGACATTTTTGCTTAGCATTATTGATCATTTGTAAGATGGTTTAATTTGTATAAAACTTTTAGTCAAATGGATTGTTTGAAATGCAAAAGTATGAAAAATAGCCACTACCTTTTTCATTGACTATGTACTAAAACGTAACGGCGCTTTATTTCGTATTTCGTATGAAACAATCAAATTAGGCGAAAATTCTTTTACACATGTCACTCGGATTATTATTTGAAAATGAAAATATGGCTCAGCCTCTGACGTTCATATCTACTTTTTTTTATTTGATAGTAGTTTTTTTTAAATTTTTTATCAGTAACCTCTTTAAAAGTAGCCGTAGTTGTTAGTAATAATGTTAATTTGACTTTGCATTATGGGAGTCGCCTTCAGATTCACGCATGTAATTTACAATTTTTTAACAACTGTCCCCTTTATACTGTTTAGTTTACAAGGGCATTCTCCCGAATCTAGTGCATTTTAAGCTTGGAAATTCCCCTCCCTTATCTCTTTTGACTGTCTCTCCTTTATGCGATATCCTGGCTACACCATTGGCAACAGAACGTCGCTAATTCATTTTAACTCTTGTGTTTTTGACATTAATTATGAGACTGTATCGTTGTGATAAATATGTGCCAAGATTATCAGAATTTCCAGAATTTCTTAAAAGCACTATATATATCAAGCATTTCAAAAGTACGACAATTCTCTTTAAAGTAAACATGTTTCGGCGTACTTATGCCATCTTCAGTAATTCGATACCTCTCACATAAATAATATAAGTATAGCTGTAAATAGATATCATAATACCTTGTGCTGAAGATAGCATTAGCATGCGGAAACATTTTTACTCTAAAGAAAATTGTCGTACTTTTGAAATGCTCAATATCAGAATTGTCATAATACAGAAAGAGTACATAAATATACACGAATGCAATATATTACACAAAATATTAACGACTAAAAGATCTGATTGGTGTTTTTTTACTGTTTTGTAATAATTGCTCAATGTGCTTTGTTCACCAACCGTGCACATCGTGTGATCAGATTTAGTTATTTTTTTATGAAATTTCATTGTACTATAAGAATTTTGGCGTAAGATTACTTTCGTGAGAAAAATTTTGTAGAAAATAACGTGAAATACCCAATTTTTAGGTTGTGCTGGTTTGGTTTTGAAACCTTTTATTCATCAGATTGTTGGACTCGGCACTTCTCATGTTGAATTTCACAGGCCAACTTTGTAAGTAAAATAGTTATGGCTTATCATTTCATAGAAATTATGTTAAGAAAAATTGTAATAAATCAGATCAACGTTTCACATTCTCCAGTTAATAATGAAAACAAATCACATCTGTTTACTGTACAACGAAATTGAGAATTTTGTAAGATGTTTTCATGCTTAAGAGCAAATTAATATTGCAGTAACTTTTCGTCTATGTTGGGCCATTAATCATTAAAATCACTTCTCTTTCAGCACAACAAAAATGTCAATACTGATAAGTTGGATATTTGCAATGCAAGTAAAAGGAGTTCTCGACACGAATCTTTCTTCTTTGTCTTTAGTATTTACTGTTTTTATGATTTTGTTCCAACTTTTGCTCATGTTCACTGATATAACTAACCCTTTCCGCAAAATGGAAGATTTTCTTGCTGCAATATTTCTACCGAACCGTCGTCATCAAGCTGAAACATTAACCCCATCCAACAAAGAGAAAAAGACCAAATCCGATTAATGGCATGAAACAATTAGTTGTAGAATTCGTACATATGCATAACTTAGTTTGGTTTGACAGCGATTCAATGGTCGATATCATCAATTGAATAATTATGTCTTGTTTTTCATCTAACACATATCGTTATCTTGCAAGATGACTATGTTTACCGGAGTGTTTCATCCCTCTTGAATCGTCAGAATATGGAATTTTGAATGATGAAACTTAACTATTGATTTAACATGTTATGTGTATTCCACTTTTGTTGCAGTTTGTGATGTTTACTGCTACATTCAGGAAACGAGGAGAATATTTTTCATTGGGGACTGTTGACTACCAAAGTATGATGCATGTAGAGATGTAAAGTACAGCACAAATTACAAAAATTCAAAATGGTGGGAAATTATGTGGGCTATAGTACCTGTCTATATAGTACCCTGCTCAAGGCCGGCATTACAACGTTAATTGAGAATGGGGGGTGTAGTATTAATGTATTTAGTTGTGCCTGACTAATTTTTTTGAAATTCAATGTAAGGACAGGGCTATGACAGCTGGTGTGGCGCATAATTTCAATCGAAAGCTTAAATCGTATTACACATAACCATTTGCAAGGTACCGTTAAGCCGTGCATTCCGATCAACGTTTTAAAAAGTTATAATTAATATGTTTATCGTACAGACGACGGTCATTTCTTTGAGCTGCCAAACATCTCACTTTTACTGTAGTTTTGTGTCCGTACCTGAACGCTACGCTACGCAGATATTACATTTGAAATTAACTAATTTCTGAGATTATGTGAAAATCCGCCCCCCGATGGATACATTTAGCAACGCTTGCTAACTTTGTAATCAATACTTGCGCATCTTCCATTCGTTTAAATGAATACCTAGCAAGTTTTAATGTTTGGAATGCCCGTTAGTGAAGATTTAAAAGGATTTATATCAGTGTGATAAACGACCTCACTATTGCAATAAACAACAACAGACTCTTGGGAAATGATATATTAAATATGGCACACTTTATATCATTGGTAGTTAACGCAAACAATACTTTTCTATTTACACTCAATATAACATTGTGTTTTAGGCACTGTTAAATTTGTCACGACAAAAGTTGACTTATCGTTACACTGAACACAACTTTACATTCATTAATATATGATGTCTTACAGCAACATTAACTTTGTAGTTGGGAATATTTTTATATTATGTTATTTCTTTCGTGTTCTTACAAATGGAACAAGCGCGAAAGTAAGCATCGCAAACGATTTTAAATCATTGAAATAAATTAGAATATTATATTCGTTTTGACATATTATTTTGCCTTAAGGGGTCTCTATTTCATTGAAATAATGGATAATCAAGAAAAGGATACATCAACATCACAGACTATCCATTTCTTTGATAAACTCATCAAGTCGTTATTAAGATACACGTGAGAATGGATAGTCGTTTGTATTATGTTGAGATCCTCTATAGCCATTACATATAATCAGGTTATAACAGAAATATATTGATTAATATACAGCAATAGCTTTGCGTACCAATGAACACCTTCTTGACTCTTTTCATTGTTCAATAAACTTGGAAAATATCTGTAAATGAACTTGGCTGGCCAGAAAACAGTGTTTGCAAACTCATGATCGTTTAATAATGCATAACAGGAAGCCAAAACACCATCTACAATGATGTTTCCTTCTTCAGTTAGTGGTGCAATGACACCTCGCTCTTCTGATATTGATACATTGCTTACTTCGGCTTCAACCAATTTACCGTCCTTCCAGACTTTCACTTTGTCACCTCGCTGCGTCATTTTCGCTAAGTCAACGCTCCAAAACGACGAATAACGGCGTTTTACATAGATGAGATGTGACTTTGTTAGATATAATTTACTCTTGGGATTACTTGTTTCAATAACAAAATACAAGACGCTTCGTTTCTTCGGTTGATTGTCCAAAAACATCACAACTTCGCTGTAAGTAATTTTTCCATGTCTGTCCATAGCTTGAACCATATCACCAACCTTGAGTTCATTCATTGATGATCTACGACCATTCTTCAATCTAACCGTCGAGTTGCTCCTGAAACATCCCATTTCTTTAAATTGACTTTCACCTTTACTGTCTACAAAAAACGGGGTCGCTTAACCTGATGTTTAGCTACTAAACATTGACAAAAAAACGGTTCAGTCGCTATGTCTACGGCCTATATTAAAAAGGTAAAGTATTTCTTTGACTTTCATGCAAAAATGGGTAGGAGACTTATTGGGTTGGAAACAACTTTAATTAAGTGCTTTTAAATAATAAAGACGAACGAATTAAAAAGATTTATGTCAACATTTGCGCTAAAAAAACAAAATAATATCGACCAATTTTGGTAGCATCTGAAAGAGTCAAAGATGCATATCTCTCCAGGTGGTAACATTACTTTCTGCGTGGTAAATTTCAAGGTTTGTTTCCGCAAATTAAAAGGTTTTCTTTAAAATTGAAAAAAGATGAAAGGTGCTTAGGAAATCATAGAGACCAAGAATGGTCATACAAATGTTTTCGAGTAAAAATGATACGAAACGTAGCTTAAGTCTTTCACACAATTTTGGTAGCTTAAGTCTTTCACAAAAAGTAAATGGTAGTTGAACACTCCAAAACATAATCTCACACTTTCCTGTTCTATTTGAAAGTTTGTTTTTATTATTCAAACACAACATGCAATTACTCTTAATTTTTCTTGAATAATTTTGAGTGTATTCGTGTCTAAATTAGGGCAATGCCAAGCTTTGATAACATGGAAACAATACGTAATTTATGCAAAGTAAACTCTGCAAAGGCTCTTCTTTGAGCACTTTGTCTCCTCTGAAAAATGAGACACATTTTTGTTTTGTGATTTTATGAAACTGTTTGCTAGCGGAAAACAGAATTATCCATCAAACCGCGGCTTTTACCAATAAGTTAAAAAATGTCATATGTTATCGCCCGATCGATTATCTGTCGTTTACAAATAAGGCACAAAAAGCACCTCCTGTTTTTGTCAAGTAAAATCGTGTATGCTATGAAAAGCCTTTTCATCAAAATACATTCGAGAGTTGACTAATCTTAACTGTGTCGGAGAACCACGTGACAGCTTTATTCGATGGTGTAGTAATCACTGATCTCGAAAAGACTGGATCAAGAAACTATATTTTTTAGTAAACAAATTTTGAAGCCACCGCCGCCATTACTAAGGGACTTACACATCGAAAGATTTTTTAACAAAACTATGGAAAACATAGCAACACATGGCCAAATTATGCTTTAAGATAACGCAGAAGATGAAAAACAACCTTTATGGCGATAGTAAAGCGAGTCAGAAAGAATAATCGGCCGTATAAAACAAAACCCATACAGGTTTCACTCGGAGTCACTCGTAAAAAGGCTTGTAATTTTAAAGGATTGATCAGTTTATGATCGTAAATGAGATCATTTAATGAGTTTGTACTTCTGAACTACGATTCCAAAAGTTCTAGGTATTTCCATGCAGTTGTGGGCTATTTTCCATACTTTTTCATACTACAATAGAGTTACCGATGACAAAAATCGCTGCATTTTGATCATATTTCATCATATTTCGTCGTATTTTTAGCTCTTCTATAAACTGATTTATCTCTTAGTCATGTTTATGAAGTTACATGTTGAAAATTCTTGATTATTTTCGTATAAATCCACAATATATTTGCTCCTTATTTTCGAAAGTTGGTCCCTTAGTAATGGCGGCCCTCCTTATTTTTTGTCTTTAATTTTTGTGCTAGATGCTTGATCCAGTCTTATTTTGAAATCAGTGGTAGTAATCAGTTTATTTTTCTGGCCACAAGTGAACTTTTAGTCGCTTTAATGAAACTGCAGCTTGAATTGAAGGTTTTTATTATTTTTGCCGTCACATTTGTTATGCAAAAAACATCATGTTACGACGCACATGTTTTCACACAAATCCTCAAAATATATATTTGTAAATAATACTGGATAGCGTGTTTGTATCATAAAATAATTCTTTTTCAAAACTCTTCACTAATTGAGCATTTTTTATTAAGAACGTGATGAACAATCACAAATTGAAAACAATAAAAACCATTTACACACCTACACGAACTGAAGCATGAACTCGATATTTCTCAACGTAGTGCACCCAGTCAAAGCCAGCCTCAACAGCTAAACGTGCCAACAGACCCAACTTTGATCTGTCTCTGTCAGATGTCGTTATATCAACAGCTCTTCCTTCATAATGTAACGAACTAACATCATGCAGCTTTGCTTTTTCATCGTCCCAAGCGGCGATTACACGAAGCCTAATTCCTGACCATTTTTCCTTTACTTTTTTCTCCAGGGAATTTAATGCTTTTAAACATCTCTAAGAAGAAAATCAAATCGATATTGTATAATCTCTTAGCATCCGAAGCTTCTTAAAAGGATTAATTTTGCGAATATGGCGGGAATTCAAAAGTTTCCCTTCAGAGACATCTACATAAAATATGAAATTGTAAATTCAAACCTTGCTCATTTTTCGCGTGTTGCCAAGTCTTTCGTTTGTGTGTTCAAATATTATACCAGGATTATAGTTTATACTCAGTCGTTTATACGCGTCACTATCATAACGAATTGGTTCTGTTGGCTTTCCACTGGCGCCCTGAGTGAATTCATCAATATCTGGAACTTTTTGATGCAAATAAAATGCAGTTCGAGGTGATCTCCTGCCAGAGCCTCCTGGTTTTGCAATACAACTAATGACTGGTGAGATGAAACACAGCATTAAATAAATTTTCAAACAGATATTCTTTATTTTGCACGCCATATATCACAAATTTTCTGAAACGTCCTCGCTTTTGATCGTGACAGTCTTGTCAAAGATGATGTCAAGTCGTGTGTTGTTTGTACTTTTAACGGCGTTTTAAGAATCTCTTTCTGATTGGACAATTTTTGCGTGCGTGAAAACACTTCTATATGGCAACCTGTGAAGGCAAGAATTCAAAAATGAAGTTAGTTAAATCGACAGTAGGATTTACGCCCACAATGTGTTGATCAGTCTAAACTGCAAATGTTTGCGTTTCATTTGATTTGCATGAAAGCAGGAAATTAGAGAGAACGTGCCTCTTTTATTTATGCCGCAAACAAATGAAATTCAACTTGTGGTATTAAGCTCTTTTCAAAGAAGTATTAGCGGTCTTTAGTTATTTGAAAAAATGTAGCTGCACCACTTCCTCGGAGTTATCTTTAACATCTTTTAGGCGGCCTTGACACATACCAGGAAAGATGTTTAAGATAAATGTTTGCATATCTTGGTGAAAGAAATCTCACTTAGAACATTAGCGCGGCACGGAGAGGCTCCTCCTATGTTTTATCGCGACATTAATCGTGTTGTTTGCTGTAAAATAAATTACACTACTTTATCTTAATCCCATCATTAAAATTCAACGTATGCTATTTGACAAGAGCGCCTAGCCGCTCGCTTTAATATCATTTTACTTGCATCTTTAATTGAAATGATTTTAAGCTGTCAATTTCATGTCTTTAATAATATTTAGCTTAATCCCATTTAAACAAAATGAAAAGCCCCAAAATCTCCGAGGACAATATATGATGTCCTCGAATTGAAATATTAATTGCTTTAGCATTATGGGCGTGGTTTGTATAAAAATATCGTGATTTCAATCATTCAAATTAAATGTTTGACATTTTCTGTTTGACGAATGAAAACATCTTATCACCGAACATTTTGTAATGTTGACACAACAAAAATTTGCCCTTGCGTTGTAATTGCTAAGGTATTTTGATTGATATAAGCGATAGAGCGGTTTTCAATGGCGCATGTCAATTTAACTACTACATATTTGAATAGTTTCTCGTATTTTCTCTTGTTAGAAGAGCCTGCATGGGGGATTTTCTCAAAATTAGCAATACTAAAACAGTTTGTGGATGTCATACTTTAGTTATGAGAATAGAAATTGTGGCTAGTTGGTTAGTCTATTCATATTTTAAAATTTTATCACCATCATCTCAAGTCTAGACAAAAAAATACCGATTTTAGAATACTTTTTAAGTCCAATAAAATATGAATAGCAGAATGGCGGCAAAAGTCTGATATGTATGCTATGTGTCCCGTTCTATCTATATTGAATTCTTTCATATACTCAGTTGGTAGTACGTACCACTTAATACAAAATACTGTATCTTATTGAAATCATTTGTTTACTAGTTGATAATTTACATCTTAGTTTGATTTCAAACCACCAATGAGGTTACTCTCATTTGACTTCGCAAGTTGACAAAAATGTCAATTTTGCCATTATTAAGCTAACAGTGTCTACGCATTTTGACTAATTAGTGATATACTATCATGTAATGGGACATTTAATTTTTGAAAGTTGCTCATATCATTGGAAAATTTAAAGTTTATTGTGTAATTCAAAGTTCTAATAAATGACTAAGATACAAATATTTAGCCATTTTTTTAATGCATAAGAGTTTTAGTTTCAATTTATACCAAAGGCAAAAACGTCTTGACGTTTTTTGCTTGATATAAGCTGCTTCAAAATCAGGTTACACAAGACATATGTTTATTTTGAAAACTACTCTGTATTTTGCCATTTGCTCTAATCATTAAGCGTAATATGTTTTGTGTCTTTAACGTTCCCATTTTTTCGGTTTCCAAAGAAAGTCAGAACCACCATGTTCGTATTTCAATTAAAGATTGAGGTCCATATAGATTGACATTAACTTCTTGTCATGCATACATCGTTTTGCATTGTCAGGTTTGAACTAAAGGAAAGTTTTACAAACCAGCAATTTCTAGTCATTCGGGTTAACATTGTTAATTGAGTCAATATGTTTAAATATCTCATGATATGATTTTATGTTTCCCTGGATTTTACAATTGCTATTCATAGTCGGATTCAGCGTCCAAGTTTTTAGTGCCATTTCAAACTAATAGTTTTTAATTCTAATAAAACAAATAGTTTTTAATTCTAACAAAAACAATCTACAATATTTAGCCAGCATTATTATATAAGTGTCTTGTAATTGAAGAGATACGAAGTAGGGTCTTAATTATTGTCTTCTTATTACTGCTTTCGCAAAGTATTTAAAGAATTTTCACTGTTTGCTCTTTGCACCAAAGAACTTGAAGACGTCTTTTCTGTGCTACTGAGGCGTCAAAGATAGTTTTCAATTTCGTCTTCCTGTCCTTGTCTTGTTCTTATGCCTATAAATGGTGTGTATGTTTGTATGTTGCTTTTTCAGTGCATGCGCACTCGCTGTATAACTAGGAATGTCACATCGATCGTTTTTCTGTTGTTTCATAGTTTGATGAATACGTATCAATGTTTTAGAGACAAAAGTACACGTATTTCGTGGTACCAATAGCACTAAAGTAATATAACTCAAGCTTATGTTGAACAATATCATTTCAAATTGATATTTTAATTGATATCCTGTTGAAAGGCTTGTGCCATTGTTTTGAATTACATATTGTTGTAAAAAATTGTAGATTCGATCTTTACTCAAGCACATAGAGTTGGCATTTGCTGATAATATTAGGGTGTTTATCAGTGAAGGACATTCTTTGAAAAATTGATGGTTACGAAAATTTTAGTAAGAACTATGAAATTATGATGATCCTACAGAAAAAATTGCTATCTAAAAGAGCTCACACCTATTTTAAATAGTTTGTCTCCTGTAAATGATCCTCACTTTCTACATTCATAGTTACAAATTCGTTTGTTTGATATTTTGTGGTTTTAAGTCATTTGTTTCTTTATCTTAAACCTACGTAATATCATTGAACACACTTTGTCAAATGGCTGATTTTCAATATAAAATACTTTCTTGTGTTGAAAAACGCGTTTGAACAAACATATGGACAAGAGGTTAAGTCCAATGCGCTGAATCTTGTCATATTATTTGTCAATGTGTAACATATAATAACAAAAGAAATTGGGACAACGCATGAAAGAATTTTTACTCGGGTAAAATTTAATAAATTTTGAAGCTTGTTGTGCAAAAAAGTATTTTTTTAAACTTCACATTGATTACAGCACATTTAGATTCAAGTGTTACTTTAGATAAACTCATTTAAATACATATGACCTTTCTTAAAATACTTCTGCTCTTTGCACGTAAGGACTGAGCTGTGAGAAATTAGCAGTGTCATACCGAAATGTGTGGAGGTAGCTATGCTATGCTTTTTGTCGGATATTGCACGAGTATCTCCTATATCGTGATGCTCTAAAATATGTTTATAGTTCATTTTAGAAAATATGTAAAAAAAAGTGTCAAATTATAAAAACACAAACGCTGGAAATTTATTGCTCTAAAAATTAATTATTGCAGAATTCTGCCCAGATTTCCTATTCCTGAGCACTTTTATAAAGACGTAATCCCAACAGCCAATTTCCTACTGGAAATCATTTCAAAATATTGCTGTCGATCGTGGAAAACTTATTCTTTGAATAAAACCATGGAAACTAAAATGATCACCTACAGTGCTAACGTCTCTCTTTGAAATAAAAGCTACAGTCCAGTATGTTAAGCATAGTTTAGCATTTTTCAAATTGCTAATCATTGCGATAAATATATTGATCAAATTAGCTCGTGCTCAAATTTCTATAAATGCTGTTCCATATTAGATTGACGAATAATTCAATAAAATCAATAACAATTTTCAAAACCTTATATGACATGCAATTGTATTCCTTATAATATACAATGTTTATAAGTTATTTGTGTTGCCTGAGCTGAAAGAAGATTTTTCATGATGTAAAGTCAGTAAGTTGCTATCCTCGCTTATTGCTGCTTCATAAATCATAAATTATTCAAATCTTCTAATATAGTTTTTTTCTAAACCTCGATTATACTTTTACAGTTACCCTTGAGATACGATCTCCATATGGGAGTTTTTCGGTTTTGAGTTATTATAAAGGATCTTTCATTTTCTTCCAGCGTAAAGTAGCTTAATTGCCCACACTTAAACTCCAACATAATTATAGCTTTCGTAAACGCAATTTTGATTTTGAATATTCTACGATTATGAGGTTCATTCTCGATTTTACATTATTACCTAGTCTCATTTATCAGTAATAACTTCCAAGAACTTAGTGTTTGTTAAACGTGAAAAAATAGGTTTCATACCTCAGCAGCGCATATCAGATTTCTTCATCACCATTGGAGAGGTAGAGAAAGATATTTGAAGACAAATGAAACATGCGACAGTCATGAACTTATGACGCTACATCATAATATACACTTAATTAAGGCATGAAATACAGCGGATAAAGGCAAATATAATGATAAACAGATATGAGCATTTCTTTCTTCTTGCATCATTCAATGTTATTTAAATTAGAGACGGAACTCATTTAAAGTAGAAATTTAAGGATGAGTCGCGTTGTTAAGTTGATAAATTATCGCCCTTGTATGGCTTTATTTCTTCAATTGTCACATTTTTATCACCATAAAACTGTTGATATTTTGCGTTTATTCTTGTGAAAACAATAAAATATGTATGTGCAAATGGCCTAATCAGTACATTATTGTTGCCGTATAAATTGATGAACATTGAAAGATGATTATATATGAGAATACCAGCGTAGTTTCTATGGCTTTTGTTTGCTTTGCATAATGTCTTCCATATATGAATGAAACCCACAAAAACATCCCCTCTAATGTTCAAGACATTATATCTTTCCATTATACAATTCATATCTAGCAACGTTAATACTTTATGTTTAATTTACGAATTTTACGTTTGTTTAACGGCATCCAAATTATAATGAAATTACACGTTTGTCTCCGCTATTTCATATGCATTTAAGCGTTACACTTAGTGATATTTTAAAGGTGAGAAAAATTCTTTACTACAGATATAAAAATTTTGCATCATTTCTAGAACTGAAGTGATGAGCAAAATGCATAAGCGCAAAAGACAAAAGTTTACGATTTGATTATGTTTAGTTTTACAAACTCTTCGCCTTTACTAAAGCTGTGTTTTCTCAAATATTGATGTAGCTGGTTCACGTAGTTTAAATACGTCAATCGAAGACTTGAAAATGTATCGTATGCAAGTTATTTATAGTTATTCAGAACAGAAGTGTTTCATGAAGGACTTTGGTGCTTGATCTGGACTTTGTTTTTCATCATTCATTTGTGATAAAGACGCACTTTTCTTGTCATGGTTATACACTTTTGGATGGCTGACAATGCATATAAAAGTATTCCAATCAAACAAATGTGATGTAATATATGATTGTTTTCATACATTATTGTATCGATAGTAATGTACATTTTTGCTGCCTCTTTCATTCATTTAGGAAGAAAACAACCTTTATTCTGATATACATACGTCCAGTTTAAAAATCTTGCTAGTTAAGGTTAATTGTTATGGATCATTTCCGTTGCTTCAATGCAACTTACATTGAAAATAAAAACAGTCTTTATAACTAATGGTGAGAAAGTTTTTGGGTAACCTGAAAATATGGGAGGAATTGGATTCTCAAAATTTTTGGAGCGTTTCACATTGACCAGAAAACTAAAACTCCAAAGAAGTTACATCACTTACTTGCTTCATCGTTTTGTAAAAGTTGACATACCACATTACTTGTCTTCAATCCTTGCACTGGTTAATATAGTCTAACTTTTCTATCTGTTTTTATGAAAAACATTGATAATATAGCATTGTTACGTCATGTAATTCTTGCAAAACTGTACGCACAAGATTAAATTTAGCCATGTGTTAAAGTTTGTGTAAGATTGGTCCAGTAAAGCTTTATCAAGATTGATCAAGAAAAACAAGTTTATAAAATTTGAGCATTTCTATGAATGCTTTTTTCAGATTTCTTTGTTTAAGAACAAGAAAGTCAGTTCAGTTTTTGTGCAGTAGATTCTTCACAAACTGACATGCTCAACATTGAGAAAATTTGCTTGAAAGAAGACAAAAATGCCACCAAAAGCTCCTATTCCAACGTATTTCTGTGATCTGAAGACTCGGGCTGCATGCGTTTACACTACATACCAGATTCGCTCATCACGACATCTTCATTTGCTTTAAAGGTTAACTGTTTGGAGTAAAAGCTTATTGAGCTTATTAATTCATTTGGTCTATTTGATTGTGTTTCTGACTTTGAACAATTTCACTACCTTTTCATACAAAGAAAATTTAACCTGCTACAATAGTAATCCGGTATAGTGTAAACGGGGCGTTAGTCTCCGGCTTCTGGGCGAAATTCATTGATAGTTGCATATCAATGTTAGTAACATCATACAGAAGTGTTTTATTTCTTTGTTTTCTCTTTAATACTGCACAAAACCATGAACAAGAATTCATGATGCTAAAAGTACGAATTTATGTGACAAACAAACGATATGTAACAGTGTTGACATTACGAATAAATTACCTTTGTGGTTTAGTAATTTTCTTACTGAAGTTTGAGGGCAATTGATTTTGAAAACTAGCTAACTTATAGTCTTGCACTCAAGCTAGACTATCAATCTTGGACTATTTAAATTTAATATTTAATATTTAATTACGAAGACATTTATTTTCCGGCGATGACCGTCAAGGCGTTGCTGCATTAAAATTACAGCCATATGTAATATCCTGCCTTTAGTTCTCGCCTTTATCGTGTTTATCAACGATAAATCTTTACACTTTATTAGCTGCAATTTAAATTTTAGTTCTTAAAAAATACTATGACATGTTCTTTTCCACTCTTTTACCTTTGTACGTAGCCACATAATTTTCTTGTTAAACAACTTTTTTATAGAAATAATAATTTTTGTCTATCACTGGAACTGCTAAAACATTTAATTAAAGAGTTTTTATTTCAATATTTTGATCCATGATCTTTGAAATTATTTTAACAATGATTCAACCGACTCGGTCGGAAGTTGACTTGGGTAAGTTAATTAGTTATCGATTTGCAAGCTATATGTTCCTTATAAAAGGCATTGAAATCTAACGTTTTGGCGGATGTGCGAAAAATGAGTAAAAAGAAATGATTCACTTGTTGCAATAAGGTTTGTTTTTTTATCGGTTGGCCAGACATTTAGTTTTAATGGTAAATTATGAACTAAGCAATTCAAATTTCACCGCAAAGTTAAGCCAAAGTTTATCAGTCAGACTTACTAAGCTTTTAACGAATCTTTCTCACAATTTTAAGAATTGCATTCAATGAAACGCCAGTAAATTTTTAGTTTTGCCCACACTATGACTGCAATAAAAGGAAGACCATAAAACCACGTTTCATTACGTACCTACCGTAACTTTTTCGACAACTGCATTAGCTAATTTGTTACAAAAACTAATCATCCTAAAAAATGTTAGTAATTTTTCAACCTAAAAATTTCGAGAAAAATGTCTTTATCTCACATGACTGTGACTTGGCTTGTAAGTATTACAGTTTTATAAAGAAAAATTTGAAGATAAATTGCGCTGCATTGACGCACCGCTCACGGTTGCCGCTTATAAGATTCATCAAAGATATTCATGTTCATTTGTGAATAAAGATAATTCACACTATTAAAATCTTAAAATATTAACATTGCTTAAATTTATAGTCGCATGTTAACTAATGAAGTGATTCATAAAGGCTGACAATCGTTTTATATTTAGACTAACGCATTTTCACAACAAGCTGTGATTTGTGAAAGCATGCATTATTATTATAGAGAAAAGTCCAAAAACATTAAAAGACATTCATCTCAAAGTTTTGTATACTAAAGATTTTTAACGATGATTTGTTAAAACTCATTTGCCAAAATATTCATTCGACTTCTTTGGTGCTTTATCCCTAAT
Source organism: Xenia sp. Carnegie-2017 (assembly GCF_021976095.1). NCBI lineage: Eukaryota > Metazoa > Cnidaria > Anthozoa > Malacalcyonacea > Xeniidae > Xenia > Xenia sp. Carnegie-2017. Next base: position 8,409,079 of record NW_025813482.1, on the reverse strand, counting down.
CTCAGTAAGTCAAAATTCCATAAGTCAATCAAGTTATACGCAATATTTATACGCATAAAGCATGCAATTTGTGAATATGTGACAAGGTTTCAAGTACTGTTTATATAGATTTTATTTTACCTTGATTTCTGAGCACTACAGCTTTTGTCCTTATGCCACTCCTCAACAGGACTATGAAGATAATTCTCTCTTATCAAGTACAGCTATCTATATTTTACAAGCAAACTTCCCATGCACGAAGCCCAGATATTGATTCTTCACTTATTATCGTTACTGTAATGAACTCAAAATAACCCGCTTTATACTCTGGCTATGTACACTTGAAATTAAGTGCACTTGGGTCTTCGTCAACACTTAAACGTAACGCAGTGATAATTTCTTAGATGCATTACCAAACTGACATTATGATGGATGGTTTTCTTCACGTGATCGTTTGATAAACAATAAAGCGGGCCCTCATGTGGTTTATTGTTAAAAACACAGCAAATTTCGCTAATCCATTATATACTTCATATTATTAAGATACGTGGCTTATCTATTGAGATATAGCTAGCTTTATTTGATGAAACTTTCTTTTTGCAATTGCTATATTGTAGCCATTGCAAAACATTTTTACTTTTACTTTTGGAATGAATACTATGAAATAAAAAAACTCCTTTCGGGCTTGCTTTTTTGAATTTATCAACGTCAAAACTTACAAATTGCTACTTATAGCAAATAACCTTATTTCTTATCCGAACGTAACCACTACACAAAAGACGACGATTCTTTATTCACCTCTTTCTCTTCTATATTTTGTAAAATAAGTTTACTGACGACAATTTACGAACAGAGCATCTTGCAATTATTAACGACTGAAACTTTCGAAGGCAGTAAAATATCTAGTGATTTTACGTTAGCTCATGCAGTAAAATATGAAATGAATGTATGAAAAATAGGAACACTATGATATATTGTTGTAGTACATCGTTTAAAGCAATATCTAACAATGCATTCTTCATTTGTATTAACTGGTTTCATAGTACTTTTCGGAAGTTAATACACTTCAAAACCGTTCTTTAGATGCCATGTTTCGGATTAAGTAACCATGAAATATATGACTGAAGTGATGGAAAATTGGTTACATACAGGCTTTATGTTGTAATTTGTAAGTGCTTGTAGTAGTTAGTGATAGTGTCAATTTTATCTCAATTTCCGTCTAAGATCTGAAGACATAATCCTAGTTGAATTGTTATTATCAATTTCCAACATTTTTATTTTGCGAAAATTTTAGGATTAGTCTACAATGAGCAAGATATTAACAATTTAAGTGAATCGAGCTTTTTATAAATCCCACACACTGTGATTCATGATTTTATTTATTTTTATCAGGTCGGGTCATTTTATTGGGTGTCCTTGTTGCGCAAATTCTATGCAAAGGAAATTGTGTCGGCATGTGTAGAAAAATCCATAATCGTTTAACAGATACGGCATATATTTCACGGCATTTCTTAAAGATATTTGGGCGCTATTATCTAACTTCATTTCGTTTGCTGTTTCATTAGCACAAAAACAATGTTTCAGCGACTGAATTTGAAAAGCAGGGCCTCGAATAAATGAAAAGTAAACAGATTAATTTTCCACATCATCTAACAGATTCCAACACATGCTGGCGTCTCTTAAGACTTAGCATTTCACACTGTGTTTTCAACAAAAATTTATAAATGTTCATTGTGCCTCCTTTCACAGTTGGTTGTCAGTAACGACAGTCTTTCTGCTGAGCTTAATAAGGCAAAGTTTGTTTGCTAAAAATCGCAAAATTCAATTTCCAGATTGTATAATTACTTTTGGATTAAAAATCTATAGATGCCATGAAGTAATAGTAATCGTCAGTAACAGCTGAAAATAAAGAATGCAATACATGTCAAACTTTTATCTATTGACAAAGAATCCCCTTGGCTGCTGACAACTTTTTAAACGGCATAAGGACATTAACCGTCATACACGCAATAAAAGATCACATATAAATCTCAACATTTATAAATCGCTGACAGCATGAATGAACAAAATATATGGACTCAATTTTATTGTTAGCTTTTCTTTTTGTCGTTTATGATTTGTTTCTATGTTGCGAAATTATAGTGAGGACAAATGAAGACAAATGCTTGGTAGGATAATTGCAGGGCAATAATGAGCTACACAGTTAAAATCAAGTAAGAAAACAAGCACATTGAAATAACTTCTTAATTGATCCTCAGTTGGAAATCATCGGAAGTGTGAAGTATGAAATGCCAAATTGTAGGGAAATGAATTGAACGTATGAAATGGCCCACCCACTCTCTCAGGCATGGGTATAAACTCAATGTTGAAAAACGTCGTTATTGTTATGAAGTATTGTAAGAAACAGACACATTACAGAACTTTCCTTGTGTTTTTAATAACGATCAAGATGACAGGGCTATAAGATACATTTCTATTCTGTTATATTTATAGCTTTTTCAAATTGTTAAGAAGAATAGTATTTTGCTAAAAGAATGATGGATATGACTGCGGCTTAAGCATGGAAATACATTTGAAAAAAATCAAATTTTAAAAACGCTATATTTTGCCGAGGAGCAAATTGTTTAATTCCATGTATGAATCTGAAAAAATCCTCTGTGCTAAATTTCATACATCAGTAATCTTGTTATTCTTGCATAAATGTTGAAAAGAAATTTCTACCGAGCAAATAGTCGCTCTGTAGGTTTTGATGCTTCAATATTCATGATACTCCAGTGGTTGGAGAGAGTATCTCTGTTCCTTTGACTTTAGGCCAGGGTCAATGATTTTGAATCACAACTGAGCTGATATAACGAGTATGGGACTTCACGATGGCCAACATCTTTTCTCATCAAAATGAACAACAAATATCGCGAATAATTTTCTTTTTAGCTCAACTTGAAAATGATAGATGATGAAAAAAAATGAAATGTAAACTAAGTCATATTTTATTTTTTACGAGTTATGTTGGTTGGTCATATTCAAAGCCGTTCAATCTAAATCTGTTTATTATAAATGTCGGGCGTGTGTTCACGCACGTACGATGCAACTACATTATGATATTTTCGTTGTCAAGGGGAAAAAAGATTACATGTATTAAGCAACAAGAAAATCAAAGTAAGAATTCCTTTATTAGAAATAAAATGGATTATTTTTGTCCAGTCACTGCTGCATGAGCAAGATATTGAAAGATTACATTTAACATCTAAAATTGAGGAGTAAATTTTCATTCTTAGTAATCATGACAAAAATTATAATCATAATTTGAAAGTAGCTTTTTTAATAATTGAAGACTTTCTGCTATTCCCGTGCCAGATAATAATTTTGACCTATGCCATTAGCTTTTTTCATTAGCAGTATTGATAGGGTATCTATTCAACTGGAGAATACACGGAAGCCTCCCATACAATTTCAAAAGGTGAAAACATTGTGTTCTTACGTTTACTAGAAATGGTGAAAAATTACCAGATTTTTAAATTAATGTAATTAGAGATTATCCAATGAAGTAATATATAGTTTGAAGATTGCAGTATTTTAATGATTCAGTCTCTTTTTGCAAACCGTATTCTTGATAACTGCATCGCAATATTGTCAATGAAAAATATTCATGAAAGTTGTTGATCATGATGAAGTTGGATAGCTTATTAATGATAACTTTTCTAATACAGGTAAAAGCACAACAACGACAGTTGTTCAGGCAACTCTTGAATAATCGTCTTGTCGTCTTGGAAAATTTTCAACTCATGTTCTAAAATGAGTTTAAACGATTCTTTCCCTTTCACAAATGAGCTCTTTCGACAAGATCTCTCAGCTTATTAAAGATAGTTAACTTTGTATTGAATGCAATTGAAACTCTTCTGTCTTGTTAATTTTCGGCTTTCACATTCACAATGTATACTTTTGGTGGATGGAATTTAGTGTCAATTCAAACTCTTCAAACCCAAAACATGGAGAAAACCACGAAAATACCAGTTTGTATTTAATTGTGTGTTATTGTGTTTTTTCATTCGAAATGGCAGACTCGGATAACGAAGTTGAAAGATTTGAAGTAACGGAATATGACTTACAAAATGAATTTTTCCCTGGAATGAAACGTCGCAAAATGACGAAAGAACAAACAATGTTGGGTATCTGGGCTGGAAGAGATTCAGATGAAGATGACTACAGTGAGAGAAAGAGAAATGATAGCATTCCTTTGCAGTTTGTGAGCGGTGGAGTTGTAAAATCCAAAGATAAAGATGAATTAGGTTATCATTGTCTTTCGTGTACTTGTTTTTATCGTGCAATGGCCCCAAGGCAAGCAAGTCCCTGCAATTGCAAGTGTAAAATATATAAAAAACAACGATAGATTGATAGATAGAACAATGATGAATAAGACTAGGCTTTCCTTCTCTATGAACATTTTTTATCATACTACTAAAAAATACTTATGTAAGGAATTTATGTTGCAGTATCTATTTCTATTTCGTCTTTCCCAATCAAGGCAGAATCATACTAATAAAAGCTATTTATATCTACCTAGAGCAAGTATTAAAACGTCAAGGAACTAATCAAGAAAAATCTAAAAAGTTGTTTAACGATTCTTCAATGTTGAGTGCTGCAACATTTAATCAATCTGATCAAGGTAATTTTATTTACATGTTTGTAAATGTAGATTGTCCAGGTTGGTATAGTCCAGAGAAGGACTGTTTTTGTTGTTGTTGACTGATGTTTCGACAAGATGACTATCACTAAGGTTTTCGAAACGTCAGTCAACAACAACAAAAACAGTCCTTCTCAGGACTATACCAACCTGGACGATCTACATTTACAAACATGTAACGATACTCCCGGCTTCAAACCATTTACTTTGTAATTTTATTTCTTGAAATTGGAACTAAGGAATTGATAACGGATATTCATCATTAAAAGAACCTAATGACTTTCTGCCAGCAAAATTTACATTTAAGAAATATAAGATGTTTACTGTGCTTGTACGAGCTTATGCAAACCGAGGAGACCTTTGGGAAAACTCGAGAGCAGATCAGTGCAAGCCCAAGAAAGGTCGATGGTTGCATATGCTTGAGAGTTCTCACAACAGTCTCCGAGGTTTGCATAAGCCAGTGCAAACATTAAAAACATCTTTTATTTCTTTTATAAAATAATAATAATGCGAAAAAGACAGACATTTTAATTTTCCTCTAAAATGTATTCATGATCGATTTGCAAATTCTCTTTGACAGATTGATTGTTTTGATTGATTTGATTGGTTGAGCTCAGATGTGTTTTGCACAGGTTAATGAAAACACAGCTCTAGACCAATCAGTGCAGCATTTCATTGTGTTCATTTTATGAATGCTTTTGAAAAAATGATTTATAAATGATTAAGTGTGGTTTGTTGTTTACTCATAAATATAAGTTTGAAAATTGGCAATCCAGGCATTTGATAGATAAAAGATAAAAGTTTCTCAGGATTTTAAATGTTTTTATTGAGCTTTCACTCGTTGCTTCGAGCCTTCATCAGAATGAGGATATTTATTTACACGTGCTTTTAGCTTGGAGACGCTTAGAGCGTCTAATTGGATTAGTGGGTGGAATAATGTGATTGGATGGGGTGAAATGCGTTGCCATGGGTTTTGGCGTATTGTGAATATGATTGGTGTTAATAATATTAGAGTGTAGTGTTTTAGTTTTGGTGTTGTTTGCAGTTTTTTTGTCCTTTTTCTTTAGTTGTGAGTATATGATGGGTATGTCGATATGTCTGTTTATTGTGTCGTTGTCTTCACTGTACCAAGCTTCTTTAAATTCGCGTGCGTGTTTAGTCTGTGCGCGTCCGAGTACTTTAGTTTCTGTCCAGTCGAATGTTTGGTTGTTTCCGTGGGTATGTTCTGCCGGTAGTGAGTTCGGATCTCGTCGTTTTATGGCGTTTTTGTGTTCTGTGTGTCTTGTTTCAATTTTCTTAGATGTTTGTCCTATGTATTGCTTTGAACAGTCTTTACATGGTATCATGTAGATCGCGTCAGTTGTATCATGAATTGTTGTCTTGTCTTTATGTTTGGTGAAACATGATTTGAGTTTTTGTGTAGGTTTCATTTCTGATAGACTGCCAGAATGACTGCCAGACTTCTTCGACCATTTAATATTAACGTCGCCCACAAACCTACACAAAAACTCAAATCATGTTTCACCAAACATAAAGACAAAACAACAATTCATGATACAACTGACGCGATCTACATGATACCATGTAAAGACTGTTCAAAGCAATACATAGGACAAGCATCTAAGAAAATTGAAACAAGACACACAGAACACAAAAACGCCATAAAACGACGAGATCCGAACTCACTACCGGCAGAACATACCCACGGAAACAACCACACGTTCGACTGGACGGAAACTAAAGTACTCGGGCGCGCACAGACTAAACACGCACGCGAATTTAAAGAAGCTTGGTACAGTAAAGACAACGACACAATAAACTGACATATCGACATACCCATCATATACACAACTAAAGAAAAAGGACAAAAAAACTACAAGCAACTACAACACTACACTCTAATATTATTAATTCCAAAGCCATCATCGGAGAATACATATAATATATAAATCCTTATTAACACCAATCATATTCACAATTGATGAGAAGAAAAAGACTGCAGTGGTTCGGACATGTGTGCCGGCGTGAAGAAGATGTAGACATTCGGAGAGTTTATGAGATGCAAGTGGAGGGGAGACGGTAACGAGGACGCCCAAAGCATCGGTGGAAAGATACCATCAGGAGAGACATGCAGCTATGTGGTGTCAAAGAAGAGGATACCCAGGACAGAGCAGCCTGGAGAAGCCTGATAGAACTGGGTCTCCGGCAAAGACCCGCTACCCGAGCAGGACACAGCGGAGAAAGGTGACCAAGGTGACCATATTCACAATACACCAAAACCCATGGCAACGCATTTCACCGCATCCAATCACATTAATCCACCCGACTAATCCAATTAGACGCTCTAAGCGTCTCCAAGTTAAAAGCACGTGTAAATAAATAATATCCTCATTCTGATGAAGGCTCGAGCAACGAGTCGAAAGCTCAATAAAAATCACTTAAAATCCGGAGAAACTTTTATCTTTTATGTACTCATAAATATATACGAATGGTCTTCAGTCAAGGTTGCTTGAACAGAAAGGATAGTTTTTTAACAATGTAATTTTAAATTGAATGAAGATATGATCTTCGCACTTTGCGGGACAATTTAAGCTATTGTCTCATGAACCTGAAAAATTCAGGTGACTCAACGGGATTCGAACCCATGAGCTCAATCTTATAGAGCTCAATCTTAATGGTCAATCTTAATGACCATTAAGTTCATTAATGATCATTTATGATCATTAATGATCATTATGTTCGTTTATGATCATTAATGACCATTGAGTTCTATAATAACTCAATGAGCTCAATCTTATAGAGCTCAATCTTAATTGTCTTATAGAGCTCAATGGCTCTAACCAACTGAGCTATGAAGTCACACAGTGGAGAGCAGGTCAATTTGTTGGGGTAATGTTCAAACACCGCACTGCATATAACATTCTTTCAAATGTAATTTTAGATAGCAAGGTCTACACAAGGAAAATGCAAAGAGGTGCAGGAAAGTACGTCAAACCTTTTATATTTATCATTTTGGAGGCAAATATACTCTTGTATGAATATGATGCTTATAATTATACTTTTTTTAGAGATTTTGCATCATGGGAGCAACACACCAAAGGATTTGGTTCCAAAATGCTAAAAAAGGTCATAAAATGTCTTTAAAATATTGAACAGATTATTATTCCCACGTGACAAATCAATTGCTTGCAATATTACAGAGTGTGTTTGTATATCAGTTTATTATATAAAGTGGTAAAAGCATTAACTTTTTACTTTTAATATTTGTTATCCTGTATGCATCAATAGTGCTACATACATGATGCCTATATTTACATTATGTCATTTACTATTTCATGAGTTCTAATATGAAATCCTTTTCTAGTCTCTATGTATTTCTATGCAATTTTTGGATTTCACTCCCTAAAATGAACAATTTTCATTTATTGAAATTTTAAAGTGTCATTTTCATGGTTTTCAAGGTTCACTTTCCTCAAAACAATTGAAATGAATCAATTCATAAATTCCTTGTTCAAATCGTTATGTTATTTCATCACTTCATTTATCTTCATGTGAAATCAACAACAGTATCAACAGAAAAACATGTTGAGATTGCTATGATACTGAAGAACATGTGGACACGTAAATTATTTAAGATTGCACACTATATATTCTCATCTTCACACGAGAACTTTCTATGTTATAAAGTTGATAGGACTTTAATGGTGATAGGGTACCTACATACATACACCAAACAACTCCATCCTCCAATCACAACTATCAACATTTGATAGGATGTTAATGGTGCAAAGGTAATGGTACAAACTGTCCTTACAGCACAACTATTATTTATCAACACAACAAATTCAAAATTACTATGGGAGATATACTTTTTTCTCTTATTAAACTCCATCGTTGATTTTTTTATGTTATGATTAACATATTTTTGTTGTTTTATAGATGGGATATGAACCAGGAAAAGGTTTAGGGAAAGAAGGCCAGGTAACATTAACTCTTGTGATTTTATCCATATACCAGCACTGTCACAGCTTTGAGACAGAAATTCCATAAAGTTAAATCTAAATCACCAAATCATACAGTTTTTCTTGCACATATGTAGTTCTTTGCGCTTTTGTCATGTGTAATCGCTATGGAGATAGCTACCTGTCCAACTGCATCAATTTTTTTAGACTCAGGTGTCCGACATTTTCGATGTATCTGAAAATTTGTGTTTCCGTGCCTTGACATGTACAAAGTGTCAGTTTTCTTCATTATTGATGTATTTACTTAAGAATTTGTAACGATACTGCCAGGTTCAAACTATTTACTTTAATAAGAATTTTAATTTATTGGGAGTTTTTTTACTTAAGATCACTAACACTGGATTGGTTTGTATATAATGTTAAAATAACTCATTAAGTTAAAGCCTCACTCAAGAATACTTGGGAATTTAAATAATATCCTCTCAAAAAAAAATGAAAGAATCACAGCGACACAATCGCTTTTTGCTTAACTTTGGTAACTGTAATGTAAGAAAATTAACTTATTATTTTCTTATATTCTTTCATGATAAATATGACGCTTTTCTTTATCATAAATTGCCATGAGAAGGATTAAGTGTGCAGTTGATCAGCTAGTAATTTAACATATTTATTTAAGTCAGTTTTGTTGTCCAAAATGAATTAAAATTTTATGACGTAAGTAATGAAAGTACGTAGAGTTCAATTTAGACTATACAAACGGCTAGACTGATTAATTGTTACTTTGACGTCTTTAATTCAATTATTTATATGAACATTAACGAGATAAGGAAAGCACAAAATCTTTGTTTGCCATGAAGCCCGTGGATTCTTTGTTTATTATGCCTTTATTTTATTAACGGTAAACGAGTTGCAAATAAAACGAAAAATTTATAAACACGTGTACGGTCGGCTTAAATTATTAGTCAAAATGCCGAGAACTCTTGTAGATTACATAAAACTTTGAAACTGAAAACGAACTTTTTACTCTAAAATTGTTGCTAGTAGATGCATTTGGTTTTTGCCTTGATCTTGAATTTAGAAAGTTGGTTAAGTTGACTGAGCATGCTGAGATGATATCTTTAATAATATGTAAGTAAGCAAGCTATTTACACCTAAATTATACCTAGGTGATCCATAAATAGGAGATCCATTTATTTGTCGTCATAGCAATAAACTTGGACAGTTCGTTTAGACGACTGCTTACGTCAGAAAGTTATACTTACTCCAATATCAACAGATCTGATTGGTTGTTGCCACAACGCATGAATTTGAACAGTTGGTCAAGTGGATTGTAAATGCTCGGATGATTTTTCTGATAAATTGTGATTGAGCGAGCAAGTTACTCTCACAGCTGTGAAAAGAGATCCAGTTGATTCGTATGAGCTTGAATACCTGCGCAAGTTTTTTATTTTATTTCAACTTGTTTTAACAAAGGCATTTTCAGTTTCTTCAATGACTCCTGTCAGCCTCGCGTTCCTTCACTATGTTTAAAAGCAAAGTAGCCCACACCATATATGTTACATCGTGGACAAATTGGAAATTGCTTTCATATAAACTGTGGTGATTTAGACTACAGCTTGTTATAGATTTTATAAAACAATTTTTATTTAGAATGAAGTCAATAAATGTTTATCTCATGATACATGAAATTAAATTAAACGGTAGTTAGGGAGAAATGACATAAAATTACGATTCAAATTGCAAGTCAAAAGGCAGTATTTTTTGAAACTTTGCACTATTCTTGGCTTCCTAGTTGTTTCAGCTCCTTGAATTATGGTCTTTATACTTGCAGACTTATTTTCTCACGGTTTTATTGACTGTTTGGCTTTTAGGGAATATCAACACCAGTTGAAGCATTTAAACGTGGTGGTCGAGGGGCTCTTAGTTATTATGGACCTGAAAAACACACGAAGAAACAAGAGGTTTATAACTTTTTCTTTTGGTTCGGGAATTATAGTTTTTGTCAGCGTTGGTTCATTTTAATTCACTTTATTTGTTTAGCCTCAACTGGCTGAAGATGAGAAAGAAGAATTAGAGTTTCGTGAACAGCTTAATCAATGGAAAAAATCCAGCAATGTGAGTCATTGGGACAACGCATACACCGTAATGTTTTTTTCATAAAGCAGTCTTCACATTATATTTGTTTTATCTGTTTCATGAATGGACCACGATCATTTCTATTTTTATCTGAAAATAAATTAGGAGGATCAGAAGAAATGATTTGACTTGAAAATTTCACGTTCAATTACTGTTTTTGTTTAGTTGAAAGGAAAACCGAAATATATTTACAAAACTATTGATGAAGTCAAGGTAATGTATAGAAGACAATGGTGTTGTAGTTACCGTACATACGCAGGAGTTAAAATCTTGAAACATAAAATGGCTTTATATTTTCACTAGAATTCAGTAAAGTTCTCAGGATTCTTAGATGTGATTATCTCTGTTTTTAACAATACAATTTTTTCTAACTTTATAACATTACAATGATCGATTTAGAGAAATTTTAACATCAGTCCCATTAGTTCCATTCATAATACATATATTATATTCTTTTTACATTTGTCATAACCTCATGTGCATGCAAAAACATTGCGATAGACTCTCCTCAATTGTTTTTCTTCTTTAATTTTACGATAGTCACCATTTTTTGAATTGCAATCTTTATATTTTGTACTCTCTTGATGTTAGCGACTTCTGGTATTGCTCTGTACTTTTGGTATAAGTTTTGGTTGTAACACAATTTGGTCTCTTTTTTATGTATGGGTATTGGGTGGCAATTAATGTTTGTTTTGCCATTTATTCAATCAGAATGTCCGTTGTATAGGCTTCTGGAAAATCTAAAAGACCCGGTATATCTTTATCGACCAGTAATGTGAAGGTATAAATACCAATACTAACGTACCATCAATAGCATGTGCTTGATATGAGATTGGTGAATGAGCTTTTTATCCAGGTTGTTGATATGACCGGTCGTGAAGCTAAAGTTTTGACTGGATATGGATCATTTGCTACTCAACATGCAAATCCTGAAGAGATAACATCAGGTATTTCAATGTATATAATATAAATATTTATTTGTAAAGCCCATTATTATATTGGTATAAAGATGTGAAAACTGTTTTACACTCCCTATCCAACCCCCATAATTTATAAATATTGTAAAATAAATGTCTGGCACCATTCTGCTCTTTTTAAACGGGCCAATACCAATGAACGTGCAATGCACGCTGTTTTCAACGCTAACAAAAAGTGCTCAAGTTGTAAGTAAGCTGAGCTTATTAATTTGTTGGTGAACACAATAATGAGGAATTAGCGTTTGCATTAATAATTGTCTTCTGATCACGGTCATGGAATTTCTACGGATTTTGATTCATGAATGAATTTTAGAGTTTTATCTAGTGTACATCATGAACTTTACCTTGAATTACTCTCTTTGTGCGATATTTAAAGCCTCGTTCTCATTCATCGCAAAACGTCGGCGATCGAGCTTTTACGACGTCGGCGACCGAGTTTTTACGATTGCTACTTATCTGACTACGCCGACCATTGCCGACCATTGCCGACTATTGCCGAGTGCTACTTACATAAAAAGTTTAAAACGAGAATCAGTTGATTCGGGCAATTTCGGCGACAACTTACATTATAAAGAATTGATGCTCTGCACAAAAAATATTAACTCGCCTATTCTATAGCGACGCTTTGCGATGAATGAGATAGGCTTAACTGACTTTTTCATTAAAAACTTATTTTTTAACAATTTATTCTTAAAGTTAGCAAAAGTGAACGTGATCGGGCATTTTCACTTCCGGAATTGGAATACAACTTAAATCTTTTGTTGGATTTGAGTGAAACAGAAATTATTCAAGCTGATAAACAGTATGTTATCTCATTTCTAATTTTTTATATCGCTTCAATTTAACATTTAGTATCAATGCAACATGTCGTTACAAAATTCTACAAACGATGTTTAATGTCTGTGTTTTTTATCTTTCGTATTTTTTTGAAGTTTGGAGACATTTTTCATTCTTTTCAGGCTTCGTCACGAACGAGATCTGATAGTAAATTTGAAACACGAAGAACGTCTTTCTCATGAAATTGAACAAGAAGAAAATGACATGAAACAACTCGTTGATGTTTTGAAAATCATTGAGAGGTATGACGTCTATTTTGTTTGCCTTCTTGGAACTCAAAGTTGGAACGTTTGTTAATAATGCGCCTTCGTCTTTATAACAATGTTTTATTTTTAATTCTCTTTAATATTCAATGTCTTTTATAGATGAGTGGTTTAAATTTTATGTGTTTATGATTGTGAACTACTTTTCTCAAATCAAACTTTAGATGTCGACAGCAGAGTACAGGTGCCTCTGATAATCTTTCCCTCCAAGATTGTGAAGCTCTGTTCGTTAAATTACAAAGTGAATTTCTCGATTTGTATAAGGTTGGCATTCGTCGAAATGTCTTTTGCAGCTTTGCTAGAATTGACCATTGTTCTTTATTTCTATTTACATTTCAGATGTACGAGCTGGTAAAAATAGCAATTCCTTTAGTCTTTCCAAAGGTTAGCGTATGTTATTGCTGTTAGTGTTTTAGTTCAAAGTAATTTAAACTATCTTACACGAGTAAGTTAAGTTAATAATAACATTTCACCTAGATTAAAGAACACTTTGAAATGTGGAATCCATTGAAAAGCCCTGGTTATGGCTTAGAAGTTGTAAAACGATGGAAAAAGTTACTCGAAGGTGATAAACCGAAATCTTTCTGTTTATCATCTGGGCCTTCGTTAGATCCAAACAGGTGAAAATTTATATATTTTAAGCTATCATTCGTACCATTCATCATAGCCACAACTATGGTTCTTGTCGACTTCTGCACCTTATTGTGTTGTTGCGATCTGTATTTGTCGTTGTCGTTCTGACATAAATACATATTTTTATTGCATTTTGTCTTCATTAATGTTGAATTTCTTATGGACAGATCGCGTGCTAATACTTAAATAACTAAATAATAGAAAAACTAATGTAGTAAATGGTTTGAACCCGGGAGTATCGTTACATGTTTGTAGATGTAGGTCGTCCAGGTTGGTAGAGTCTTGAGAAGGACTGTTTTTGTTGATTTTGACTGACGTTTCGACAACCTTAGCGGTAGTCATCTTCAGCTAAGGTTGTCGAAACGTCAGTCTACATCAATACCAACAGTCCTTCTCAGGACTCTACTAACCTGTACGATCTACATCAACAAACATGTTATTAGGATAACTATAGTTTATTATATTTTATGTAGCATGGACACCTATGAAAGATTAATATGGGAGATTTGGATGCCAATCATACGTACGAATATCAGGTGCAGTAATGCCAAATTGTTATATGTTAAATTGACTTGTCGTTCTAGTTGTTTGTATGCGTTCTAAATGAAGTATTGTGTATAGGTACGAAACTACTTCAGGGTCTACTTAAGATTCATAGATAAACTTGGCCTACTTTTCATTTTTTCATTCTGTTGTACATAGCTAAGGCATCTCTCTTTGCTTGTTAATCATTAAAAAAACTCACTTTTTGCTTAAAGTGTTTGGAACCCTCGGAACTGCAATGGTCTTGTTGTTTTACTTGAAAATTGGCTTCCTTTATTACCATCCTGGGTATATGATAACATACTTAATCAAATACTCTTACCTCGACTACAGGTAAGAAAACTGATGCCTCTAAGTGTTGTATATTTTGAGTGTTTTACTGGTGAAACTTGCAGCTCTTATAGATTTATATTCTTCACACTTATGTGGAGTTAGTTGCGGATGTATTGGATTTAAAAGCGAGTCTTCGTTATAGTATAGTTGATGAATTAAATCTACCTAATGTTTCCTGGTAAAGATTGTATTTAACTTGAGAACAGGTTGCATTTAACAAACTTAACCAATTTTGAGCTGAAAATTTTTAACGATTTCGTTGACAGCGCAAACTATTCTTGTATACTTAAGCTTGAGTAAATCTACACTGTAGGCTGACAAAAAAAGAAAGTTTCTGTAGTTTTGTTTTGTCTTTGAATAAAATGTTCACTTTTGTAGTTTGATGTGATGAATTTTATGTGTTTGTGGTTTATAGGCTGCTGTGGAAGCTTGGAATCCTTTGATTGATCCTCTTCCTATTCATTCATGGATCCATCCATGGCTACCGTTAATGGGTAAAAATAATTTATTCAACATAATTATCTTTGATTGATCCTCTTCCTATTCATTCATGGATCCATCCATGGCTGCCATTAATGGGTAAAAATAATTTATTCAACATAATTATCTTTGATTGATCCTCTTCCTATTCATTCATGGATCCATCCATGGCTACCATTAATGGGTAAAAATAATTTATTCAACATAATTATCTTTGATTGATCCTCTTCCTATTCATTCATGGATCCATCCATGGCTACCGTTAATGGGTAAAAATAATTTATTCAACATAATTATCTTTGATTGATCCTCTTCCTATTCATTCATGGATCCATCCATGGCTGCCATTAATGGGTAAAAATAATTTATTCAACATAATTATCTTTGATTGATCCTCTTCCTATTCATTCATGGATCCATCCATGGCTACCGTTAATGGGTAAAAATAATTTATTCAACATAATTATCTTTGATTGATCCTCTTCCTATTCATTCATGGATCCATCCATGGCTGCCATTAATGGGTAAAAATAATTTATTCAACATAATTATCTTTGATTGATCCTCTTCCTATTCATTCATGGATCCATCCATGGCTGCCATTAATGGGTAAAATAATTTATTCAACATAATTATCTTTGATTGATCCTCTTCCTATTCATTCATGGATCCATCCATGGCTACCATTAATGGGTAAAAATAATTTATACAACATAATTATCTTTGATTGATCCTCTTCCTATTCATTCATGGATCCATCCATGGCTACCATTAATGGGTAAAAATAATTTATTCAACATAATTATCTTTGATTGATCCTCTTCCTATTCATTCATGGATCCATCCATGGCTACCATTAATGGGTAAAAATAATTTATACAACATAATTATCTTTGATTGATCCTCTTCCTATTCATTCATGGATCCATCCATGGCTGCCATTAATGGGTAAAAATAATTTATTCAACATAATTATCTTTGATTGATCCTCTTCCTATTCATTCATGGATCCATCCATGGCTACCATTCATGGGTAGAAATAATTTATACAACATAATTATCTTCTACGCAAAATCCTATGAAGTTAAGACTCAAATGTTACTTGCATAGAAATGAACTTGTACACTTGGATATCTAATCATTAGGAATATCAATATTTTGGGATGAGATAAGCAATGTGTCGTCTTTCGTTATTAGGCGATCGACTTGAAATATTGTATGTTCCGATTCGACATAAACTGTCTGTGGCTTTAACAAACTGGCATCCTTCTGATCCGTCAGCAAAACTTATTATTGAACCCTGGATTCAGGTATTTCAGTCACTGATTTTGCAAGTTTGCCACAACAATGTAGTATGAGCTCTGCGTAAAAAATAGAACCAAATTTATTGCTTTTTAAATTTTTTTGCTGTCTGCCAATTTTAACGAAAGTTTTCTTTCATATCGTGCAATATTTCCTTGTGTGATATAATGATTCTTTAACATTTTATTCCTGTTGTTCTCAAGCTCCATTGAATAGAAAATGTTAACATCATCTCTTGTGGTGTTGATTTTTATGTTTTTTCCATTCCACTTTCTTTTGCCAATTTGCTGGACAGCTCACCTTTCAACGGTGGATCTTGTCTTCTCGCTGCACAATATTTTTATCCTGTTCCAAGTATCATAGTATCTTCCTATCGTTGATTTAATGGTAGAAAAATCTTATGCTAATTATAAACAGGAGAACTATCATAATGTCTATTTCTGTTTGCACTTCATCAATATTTTTTGTAGTTGTAAAATATATATGTTTCATCAAATAGCTGATTCCAAATTCCCATTAAAGGAGACGTTTCCTACTTTTAATAATGTATCGAAAATTTACTTAACAAACTTAGGCATTATTGCATTGATTTTGCTCTTATCAATGCATGGTGATGTTTAGCAAATATTAATACCTAAAATGACTTTTTTATGCTTTTGTCTGTTGTAGGTTTTTTCAAAAGGTACTTTAGATGCGTTTGTTCTTCGCTCAATTTACCCTAAATTATCCCTGTGTTTGTCAGAGTTTGTCATTAATCCTCATCAACAGCACCTTGGTAAGTTGTTTTGATTTACAACTGCCAGTACTTTGGAAATCGTTTGCCAATAATTATTAAACATTTTGGCATTATACCCACAACCTTTGTCATATATTTTCAATATTTGTTGTCTAACTGTATACTTTTACACTACATTTTATTATAATTCTATGTAGCTATATGAAGGTTCAATGAAGTTCAATTGTTTTCAGAACCATTTACATGGGTGATGTCCTGGAAAAATATTGTTCCTTTTCAACATTTTGTGAGTTTATTAGAAAAGCATTTCTTTCCCAAATGGCTGCAGGTAATTTTTCATTTTATTCGTGTCGGATTAGCACATGTTTGTCGTTTCAAATAGTTTACGACAGAATAAGCAAAATATCGACTACCTTACAAAACATGCCTTGCATTTCTTTTTGTTTAATATTTTGTAGACCTTGCTTATTCTCATTTTGATGTATTTTATTGTTAGGTTCTACGAAATTGGTTGTACAACAAACCCAATTATGATGAAATCACAAAATGGTGAGCAAATTTTTCGTTGAAGTTAACATGTTTGCTAAAAATATTAATTATATATGCATACGTTTGTTCAATAATCCTTCATAACATATGTAGGTATATGGGATGGAAGTCGATGTTTGACGAAGAGTTACTTAGTAATGTTACAATAAAAGGTTTGATGCATTATTTGAAAAAAATTTTTCGTTTATTGCGATAGTATTTGTGTGTATTAGTCATCATTCAAAAAAGTATTATCGGATAAGTTCTACAAGAAGATAACGAGTATTTTGTAACATAACGACGAAAGTAGAATTAGTTATATATCCCTTTTTGTCCACAGAAATTAACTCAAGGAAATATATACCCCGCCTTAAATCATTTTTTTAAGTATTCTTTCATTGAAATAAAACTATAAAAAAGGAAATTTTGTCTGAAAAATATAAAACACTTATTAGAAAATCTGGATTTCTTTTTCGTTTTGTTTGTATAATGGAAATTGAACATAATTTTGTTCAGCTCAATTTAATCGTGGCTTGGATTTGATGAATCAAGCTGTCTCAACACCTGAAAGTCTTCAACAACCTGGTGCCAAAGAAAATGTTGCCTATTTAACTAACAATGAAAGAAGGTAAATTTTCTAACTCTAACCTGACTTCTGGCTAACCACAGGTAGTCTTCTAGCTAATTAATTATAAAGAACAGAGTTGTGCGGGCAAAGTGGAATTACTTTTTTATCGTTCTTACCACACAAATGGTTCGAGTCTACAAACTACAAAATTTCGACAACTCGTTTTTTTTAAACAGACGTGAAGCAGAAGCGAAATTAAGTGCTGGAAAAATGAAATATCAGGTATGCTGTGTGACTTTCACAGTATAGTTTTTATCCTAAATCTTTAAGCTTTTACCATTAATTACATAATATTTATTCTTCATTACAGGCAGAACCTAAGATAAACGTTACCGAGCAAAGCATTCCCACAAATTTCAGAGATTTGTTAGAAAAAATGGTACTTAAATACATTTATAGATATCTTATAAATCGTGAGATCCAACTACACTTTACTGTTTCCGTACTTTTGCAAAAATTGATCGAAAATTTAAACATGGCTCATTCTCTGACCAAGTACATTTAAGTATTAAGTTTACTTTTATCCATTTTAATTTATACTATTTTTCCTTTTTGTTTAGTCAAATGAATACGACATCTCATTTCTTCCAATCACTGGACGAAGACATGAAGGAAAAGCTTTGTACACGTTTGGAAAACTCACAATATTTATCGAACGCGGTGTCGTTTTTTATCAAGCTCCAAATGGTAGTTTTAATCCTGTATCAATAACAACTCTTGTTAGTTTAGCGAAATAATTCTTTTAAATGATACATTCATTTATAAATAACTGAGGTGGGTTATTGAAAGTTTATAAACCGGAAATACGCTTTTATTACGATTCGTTTCGTTGCTCATGCATTGAAATGCATTAAGTCAACCAAATTACATTACACTTAAGTCGTCATCATAATTTAAGTTGTTAATTTGTGGTTTGATATCGTCGTATTTCGTTCTGAAATTATCATTTAAGAACAGGCATCATCGTTCACGGTTCTTCATTCGACCATTTCAGGTAAATGTGGAGATTTTTTTTCTATTTTTAAGATTTTGCAAATGACTTTGATTTCTTATGAGTTTCACAGTAAGTTGGTTCGATATTGTATTATTATTGATTCATCAAATACGAGAAGTTAAAATGATTGATATTGGCTTGATAACCCTTAGAAGTAAATAAATGCTGTATAAATACCGATGATATTGTTATAAAATACGTATAAAAATCGAGCTTGGCTTCACGAGAGACACAAAATTTAACAAAAACAATCAACGAAGTATACTGCTTTTCGTGTATGATAAAATTTGTCATAATCACTTATTGTGATTTGTTGTAGTTAATTTGGTTTTCATAAAAATCCGACAGATTAAAACAGAAATTATAATTTTCTGATTTTTGGTTTGTCGTGCCAATAACTGCCTTCGAGGGTCAAATTTTAACTAGAAGCGGAAATTTCATGACTCCAACAAAATAGCATTTCGTGTCCACAACCAATGAAGCATTTAATGACAAGAATCTTGTATAAGAATTTCAAATGAGTTACAACAGTTATCAATCCAAAATGACGGTGAAATATTATGAATCAACCAAGGCAAACTAAATGTTGCGAGAATGTATGCTTTGTAGAAAAAGAAAATTACGAAAGTTGTTAAGAAAATATGACAAATGCCTTCAATCCAAAAAATTCCCAAAATTTCATTTACGTCTCGCTCGGGACAGTTCGTACTAATTGTAGCCTGAACAAGATTTTTTTGCGTTGACTAAACGAGGAGCAGATATTTTATAAGATTTTAAAATATTGTTCTTCTCAGAGTAACTAAAATTGTTTGGTTGGATCATTTTCAGTCTTTTCATTAAACACTTCAACAAAAGCGAAAAAGGAGTTAGCATTGCATAAAGACTGCAACGCAACACAACGCAACTAAATTCTTTGTAGTTATAAAACTCCGAACTGCATGCTATATCTCGCACATTCATTTCGCAACACCTTAGCTATCCATAAGGCCCTTGAACAATTTCAATAGTTTCATTTCGGAAAAAGCCTTCAGCAAAAAGTAGCAAAGTTTTCTCCTATACCCACTCTAGATGTTGATTACTTTTATTAGTGTAATGTGGCTATGAGGGGGGGGGAGGAGGCAAAAACTAATAAAAAACAAAAAATTCAGTAAGGGTAAAATCTGGTCCTTTCCTTAAAACCCCCTGTCCCAATGAAATTTTTGGAATTTGCGTCCCTTCTTAAACTAATGCACATTTAAAGCAACACATAACTTGATAATATTGCTCATAGATAATTCGCTTACGCGAAAATTATATGATTATGGCTGATACTTGAAATAACCATTGATATGGTATCCCAGATAGATTGAAAATCTTCGACTGTGGCATGAACTACTAGCTAGCTCCACCTACCTATTTGTTTCTTCATGGAAGGCCAAACCAGCTGAATTAAACATTTTAATATCTCTGAGTGATTAAGAGTCTCTGACTCATTTTCAACTATCTTTGAACCGAAAAATGGTCGAAATCAAATCTGAAATTCAACTTTGTATGTCTTTGTACACCTCCAAGCTGTTCCTCATCCTAATTTTTTATTTTTGTTGTGTAAGCCAAGAAATGCGCCAACTCCAGATTCCTAGGTAAACAACATGATGATGTTGTTATGTTAGCTCAGATTCACGAGGTATTGATAACTTAAAAAGATTCACATTTGATCTTATGACAAATTTACTTGAATCTTTTGTACTATTTACATATTAAAGAAATAAAAGATGTTTTTCGTTTTACTGATTTGCTCTCGAGTTCTCTCAAGTTCCAACATCTCGTCGGTTTGCATATAAGCCTGTGCAAACACTTTCTGTTCTTAGCTGTGTAAGATATAACTAAGAAATCCAAGTTTTTCAAATGCGAGCGTCGAATAATCTTATCATGCATGCGTGTGAAGCTGAGGTAGCCATTTATTCGCTAAATATGATTGTGTTGTTTAGATCTACTTGATGGTGAAGTTTTGATATGGTCTTACGAACAAAACAATATATCAGGCAGAAAAAAAATGGAAACAAATCTTTATCAAAGCTACTTGATTTTCATTTGTGCGTTTTCTTTTACAGCGGGTTTTGACAATTCGGTTATCTTACCAACGGTATGGTACTATATAAAGGCTTTAGATCAGACTGAAAACTTTTATGCTGCTGTTTTAGCTGCTCAATGTCTGGGATTCGTCATTGCATTGCCAATTTTTGGTAAAATTACGGATCGACTAAGAATGATGTCCAAACTTGTGCTTTTGCTTGCCATCACCGTAAAAATAATTTCAAATATTGTTTATGCATTACCTTTATCTGGCTTTTGTCCTCTTGTCGGATTATTTTTCTCGGGAGCAGCAAATGGAGTATTCGGAATGTTGTATGGACAAATTGTGCGATTCACAAAGAGCAAATATCGATCAAAACTGTTTATTCTTGTTGACTCATTGTTTACGCTTGGCACTTCTATTGGGTCAGGACTAGGAGGCGTTTTTACTTTCCATACAAACATTTTAGGACTGAAAATCAATGATGGAAATTCACCAGCAATTATCTTGCTTTTTATTTGGTTTGTAGCTTTAATTGTGTTAAGTTTCCTCCCATCTAAATTTGGAGACAAAGAAATATCAAGAAAAGATTGTTTTCCTGGGGAAAATGATGAAAAGCGCTCATTAATAGAAAGTCTTGACTTTACTGTGTTATGTTTATTGTATCTTATTTTTACAAATTCCATTGTCGTGGCAACGTGCACTGGTATTTTAGAGTTAATATCCATGGAACTATTTCATCTTAAGCTCCTTCATGTCAAACTTCTGTTTGCAGTTGGAATGGCGTTTGTGTTGGTGGTAAACATCATTTTTTACAATGCATCAACATATTATAATGAGAAAACTCTATCAATTTTCACTATCATTTTACAGATTCCTGCAATACTACTTCTTTGTACTTATGCAGCTTTTTGGCGTGATGCACCATTCTCTCTAAGCTATACTTTAATAATTTTTGCCTGCTTTGGTTTTCCTCAAGTTTGTTTTGCTGTTGTTAGCTCATTGTTATCAAAGATCACGCCAACGCATCATGCCAACACAATTCAAAGTATTGCAATGTTAGATACATTTCTGGCAGCACTTGTCGGTCGTGGACTGTCTGGTATTCTATTTAAGAAAACCTCTCTCATTATTTGCAGTTGCAGTTATTTTCTCTTTTGGTTTCTGGGATTTATTTGGTTTGGACTAAAATATCCTCATTTAGCTGTCTCATAATGTCGTCGAAGAAACAGAAAACCTTTAAACCTTTACCAAAAACCACGAGCAAGATCAAGATAGAATTCTTTTTTACTTTGCAAATGTGATAAAAATTTGCAAATAACTTACTAAATCAGCTGCACAAATTCTTTTAATGTTGCATAGCAATGTAGCTTAGTTTTTGATTAACATGAACAATATTGTGAATGACTATAAGCACTTTTTTAAATATTGAAGTCAGGTCTTTCAATAGACCTTGCAGAGCTTGTAATTTTGAAAACTATGCATGATTAGACCATTGAACTAAAATACATGGAACGCTATCTAAAGCGAATTGAAGTCAAATCCTACACCCAGACACGCGTGTGTAGTGTTTCAACTTCTGAAAATTGATTGACTACACAAGCGTGTCTGGGTGTAATCTCGCGTGTCTGGGTGTAATCTCGCGTGTCTGGGTGTAATCTCGCGTGTCTGGGTGTAAAATTTGGCTTCAAGAATTTATTAGACTTTTCTATTACAGGTAGCATTCCATGTATTTTAGTTCAATGGATTAAACAGACCAGCAAATTTTACTTTTTAAATATTTAAATTTATTTTGATTTTTGACCATGATGATTGCGTTAAACGCAACTTTTGGCAAGCCCCTTGCGAAGAAAAAACATTCACAAAAGCTTTGTTTTTGTTCCATATTACGATTCTTACCACAGATATTCTTTTTAAGTTTTGGCACAATAAAACCTCGTTAAAATCATCCCTGCGATGGCTTACTTGTGATATGAACATAATCGCGCAAGTTATCAATGCTAAAATCCTCTTATCAATTATCCAAAGCGTCGTTTACACGAGCAATTTTTATGTGACAATTTTTATATGACAACTTTAGGCTGGTTTTTTTAAATATAAGGTTTGGGAATGTGTTTAAAGCTTCTGAAAAGTCCTCAAATAAAAAATTGAGGACTCTTGAAAAAGTGTATAAAAAAATCTAAATCTAAATAAGTGCTTGAAAAGGGCGTGAATGAAAATAACTCCGTAATGTATTCCTACAAATGTTTCAACAGGATATATTATTTATTGAGTTGCAAACTATCTCTGGTTAAATGTTAAAATTGGACGCCCAAAAAGCCCGAGCAGAAACCGCAGAAAGCATCGTCAGAAAATCATCATAAAATTAGGATTCATTTTATGAAGAAACCCTTAAGATTGTCAAAATATAGTAACTACCCTTAAAACGTGACTCGTGTAAATTTTGACAAGCCACAACGTCAACATGTGCTCGATTAAACTACTTAAAAAATCCTTAGATATTTTAACATAAGTACTGCACGTCAAACCTCTAAAATAATGTAAAGACAGTTAGCCGGTTTTCACAAATTTAAATTTTTCGACGCTTGTATAGCACGATGATTGATAAGGTCAATAATTATGCTAACGTATCAGTTATCAGGAGCTTACATCCATCCAGTTAACAATTTGCCGGTATAAGTCAATGGTATATACTTCAATAATGGTGGCGTTTAGCAAACTTCAAAATCGTATCACTTCAACAATTTCAGCAAATAACTATGGTATTGCTGCTGCTGGCGCTGTTGCAGTTGCCTTCTTTATTTGGAATAAAGGACGGCTTGAAAGAAAAGAAAAAATGTAAGTTTGTGTCATCCCTTCATATTTTAATGTGTTTAATGATATGCAAAATTTGGTTTATTTACTCTGCAACTGGGGTCAAAGTATGTGGATTTTTAACCAGAAATTTGAGGTTCAAAATTAAATTATTGTTTGTGATGGCATTGAAATAAGTTTTTGTGGTTCTTGTTTTATAAATAATGATTTTTCAAATAATGCAAAACAAAACATATAAATCCAGCTTTGTACAACATTATTACGTATGTACGTAAATAGATATCTGACTACAGACACGTGACGTTTAACTGCTGCCGTGTAAAATAGTTTTATCAAAAAAAAAATTTCAAAGTCCATAATGCATACTTTCCAGGCTGTCAAGTTAATAGAATGCTTTTCACATATATATTTCTATGCATTTAGTCAATTTTTACGTAATGAAGCATTAATTTGCCTGCGAAATACAGCATGAAACATGACTGTATACTTCATAATCCATTAAAAAGATTCAATATAATCACAAACAAGGAAACATGTACAATAGCAACTGAGATTCAATGATGACCTTCAAAATACGTTGCATGATTAGAATAAAACTGCAAAGTTTTATTTTCATTTTTAAAATTTCATTAATAAGTTACGTATAGTGAAATTTGTTTCAGAATTGAATGGTCAATAGGTAATTTTGTATGTGTTTTTTGTTAAACATTCATGTTGGAAATTATGCAAATGTAATTAACTATTTCTTGATTGCACTATTGAATCTTGTACGTATGACTTCATTCCTGAAAGAAGAAATTGTTGGGTTTTTACCAATTAAAAAAATACCAGTGTTAATTACCTAATCTTATTTTGTTACTTTGTCCATGAAAAACTTAATGACTCATTAGTAAATTCCTATGAAAAAGAACTAGAATACATTTTTGTAATTTACGTTAGGCTTGATGATAAAGATGAAAAAGAGCATTCTGCAGTCTCTCTAGAAATAAAGCATAAGGTAAGTGAAATTTTGCTGTGTGTATTAATCCAATGTATACTGTGTGTATATTATTTACTTGGCGTATCCCTCTCTTTACTTTTATACTTTGTTCAAAATTTGATATTAATAACAATAACAAACCGGAGTAACTTAAAGTTTGTTTCATAGAGATAAAAATTTGCATGAGAACTTTTCTTAATTCTTCTTTTATTCTTTGCCACATCTGCAAAACAAAGTTCCAACTTTCAAACATTACCTCTTATACACACTCAAGGTGTTTATGATGTAAATTTTGTAGAAATTAAATGTGCCTTGCAATAAAATGAGACTTGTCGAATAATGTGGCATTTATTTTGCGTCAGGAAGCATAGTAAAAATGAAGAAATAATACAACAACCAAATGAATAACAATAACTCTGCATAAAGAACTAAAGATACCTGTAGGAAAGAACAACTGCCACACTTTGACTGGTGTAGTTGTGTGAACATTTGAAAGAGTGGGAACATCTGAAAGACACCACATTTTAATGCAAAATTTAAATGTGATTCCATGAAATGATTTACCAGTATCTACTACAAGTGTTTTGACACAAGACTGCTTAAAGTTTATTCTTGTCTAATTTCTCTGAAATTAAATTATTCCAAGAAAAAGTTACTTTTTAAACAAGGAGGGCATGTACAGGTGGGAGGGCACGTACAGGTGAGAGGGCATGTATAGGTGGGAGGGCATGTACAGGTGGGAGGGCATGTACAGGTGGGAGGGCAGGTACATGGGGGAGGTGGCACAGGTGGGAGGGCATGTACAGGTGGGAGGGCATTACAGGTGGGAGGGCATGTACACAGGTGGAAGGGTGGGAGGGCATACAGGTGGGAGGGCATGTACAGAGGGGCATGTACAGGTGGGAGGGCATGTACAGGTGGGAGGGCATGTACAGGTGGGAGGGCATGTGGCAGCAACAGGTGGGAGGGCACGCACAGGTGGGAGGGCATGTACATGGGAGGATGTGGGGATGGCAGGAACATGGTGGGATGCATGGGTACAGGGCATCATGGGTGGGCATGTACAAGTGGGAGGGCATGTACAGGTGGGAGGATACAAGTATGGAGGGCATGTACAGGTGGGAGAACATGTACAAGTGGGAGGGCATGTACAGGTGGGGATGTACATGATGGCATGCATGGGAGGGCATGTACAGGTGGGAGGGCATGTACAGGTGGGAGGGCATGCAGGTGGGAGGACGCAGGTGGGAGGGCATGTACAGGTGGGAGGGCATGTACAAGTGGGAGGCACATGCAAGTGGGAGGGCATGTACAGGTGGGAGGGCATGTACAGGTGGGAGGGCATGTACAGGTGGGAGGGCATGTACAGGTGGGAGGGCACGTACAGGTGGGAGGGCATGTACAGGTGGGAGGGCATGTACAGGTGGGAAGACATTTACAAGAGAGAGTCATTTAGATATATTCATTGCTATATAAATTGTGTAATGTGTATTGGAGGATGGTGTCATTGCTATTGAAGCCAGTCGTGTATTTGTGGAAATATACTACTCAATTATGATAACTTTAAAAGTTATCAATAACATACAACGCTATCAATAACATGCATACAATCGGTTTGCTAATGTGCACTAATTATTTGTCAACAGTGCAATTTGCACAGTTTTTGTCTAAAATATAAAACTTTGCACAAACAATATGCGAAAAAAGGGAATGTTATGCATTAATTATTAGCATGTAAATTGGCAGTACTTGTAATATATTGTCAATATGATGTTTTATGATAGGATTCAAACATTAATAGAAACATGAGGAAATTGAGCCATTGGAGTTGTAGTGCCCTACATTGTACACAATGATTAAATGCCACAAAACCAGTTTACACTGTCATCTGCAATCAAAGTGTAATATCAAGGTTGCAGGCAGTGTAAACACTATTCTTTGACTGTTATGACTTTATTATAAAAACTCACTGAGTTACATTTAATGAGTGAGACTACTAAATCATCACATGATTATTCAAATGCCATAGATGCATGAGAAAAATGACTTTATCGTGGATTAGAAGGAGCACAGAATTTTTATTGCCCTCTGTGAGTGTGAGTTAGCTTTTAGAATACGAACATTGCGGCCTCTGCAAAGCTTAATTAAGAAGTTGGGGCAACAATAAAATGGATTTTATTGTGTATGATCAATTAATAGACAACGTATCTACACAACACAACCAAGTATAATTCACATACAATTTTGCTCACATAAACAGTAACTATGTTTATTGTTATTATCATGCATTACACATTACATATCATCTTAGTGTACGGAATTTAGGACGTGTTCGGAACACAAATGAAGTGCGAACGCTTCTAATCAGTACTGTACAAAAAAATGCACGTATTACCCTTTAACGTACATCGATTTAGTTATGACTTTCAACGTACATACATTTTTCTCGAAAATTTGCACATCGTTTTTTCTTAACTAATTCGCGCACTGCAATACAGTGGAACCCGCCGGGTGCCTCGATAATACGGCCACTTTTTATTATCCTTGCAACACACTAATGTATATTACAATAAAGTTACCCAATTAAGTGCGGCTACCTCTTTAATACGGCATAGAAATCCCCCGTTTATACGGCCAATCCAAATCGTAAATGTATTGTTGGAATTGAGAAGTGTTATGCCAGTTATAGAAGACAAAATCTTAGCTGCATCATATTACAGATTAATTTCAATTTTAACATTCTTTCATGACTGAAAACTTTATGAAGTCTTGATATTGTAAAGTTCAAAATAAAATTTCTCGGATGACATCATGCTTGAAATTTGTATCTAAGATTACCAACATAAAACATAAAAAGTTTCAATTAAATTTTTCTCTAATATTCTCTCTATTAACAAATAAAACACTGTTTATTTACATAGAAAAGCAAGAAAAGCAAAAGTCGAGTTGCCGTAGATAACAAGTTTTTCAGGTATTCTTCTGCTTCTAATAAAGTTATAATTTGCAACATTTCTATTCAAGAATAGCGTTGTAAGAATATTGTATTATTGTTGGATGTAAACTTGCTGCAACTTTATTGCAATTATACTTCATTTTAAGTCCATATAATTTCCAATTGTATATTGATTCCATATTGAAACAGAGATTAAGACTGCACTTTTGTGCGTTATCGTTGTGTTTGTTCCCATGATATTTTGCAACTACATTTCAGGGACCTTTTTCAATTGATTAAAATTGTTATTCCTGGATGGTTAACCCCAGAGGTTTGTAACCGTTTCTGTATAAAATGCAAATTTCTACAGTATACATCATTCTTTCTGTTTCATTTAACAATTAAATTTAATAATTAATTAGTGCAGATTACCAAGACATATGCAAAATTCTAGTTTAATGTGGGTGCCAATGATTGGCTGTTAAGGTGGTTTTTATTACCTTAGACCGGTTTATTGGCTCTTGTCGCCGCTTCTCTTGTAACAAGAACATATTGTGATTTATGGATGATACAGAATACCACAAGCATTGAGAGGTTTGATATTTTCTGTTTGCTAACATATACATATACGTACCTATAATGTGTGTAGAGTAATGATGGTTGAAATTATTTACCACTCTTTTGTGATCATTGTTTTTTTCAAAATGTGAATACTTAAAAAAAGTTAATATGTAGTTTTTTTACACGTAAATGCATTGTTGGTCAAAAACTACACGTTGTACCCTTTTTTTGTCATCGCTTTAAATGTTGAAAGAAAATTCATTCATTGGCTAAAAGTTTGTGAACATTTTAAAGTTTTGTGTCTACTTTCAATGTCTAAATTCATTATTGTTTTTTTTAACAAAGGTCCGTCATTGGTCGTGATATAGATGGCTTTAGAAAGAATATTTTGGCATTTGTTTATCGTATGCCTCTTGTGAGTTCATATATTTTAAAGTCATGAGGACTTGTAAAACTCTTTTCTTTCATATGTTAAACAAGTCTTTAACTGTCAAAAATGTTTTTGCGTTTTTAGCTTTCTATCGTGAACAACATTCTTAAGGTAGATTTCTTGTTGTGTTTATTATGCAAGGCCACGCAATTTTTTGTTATTTTAAACGTATTGTGCACGTCTCGTTCTGTCTTTAATGCTTTAGTTTTATCTATCACTTTTATATTTATCAATTCTATATTATTTACTTTCTTCCGATAAAAACTAAAAAAAAGCTCGACTTTGACTATTGACATGATGACGTGTATTGCTTTGTAGCATATTTAATGTAGCTCAAGACTAGTGAGTTCTGCATTTATTAAGAATGTAGCTAAACCATAATTTATAATCGACTTTTGATGTAGGTACACAAGTTAAGTATGCAAACTTTATTTTTAGTATGGTTTAAATGAATTAGAGCTTTGCTTACGAACAAGAATGACAAAACATCTTCTCTCAAAATATTTGAGGTATGAAACTTGATGTGTTTTTGTAGTGTATAAATGAATGCTATCGATAATTGTACCAAGAAATGAAATGGAATGAAACAAGCACATTGTATTTTGCATGATGAATTGCAAGAATATGTTATTTAAAAATACGTGAACGGTACCGTAACATGAGGCGAAATTAGTCATTTAAAATCATAACATGGTTCATTTAGACATGTGTCTTGGATTGTTTTTCTTCATTTATAAATGAACCAGTGCATTGGTTTCTGTTGATCTTTTTTTTCAATCATGATCGCAATTTTTTTATCACTTATTCATTTATTTATTTGAAATTTATCTATTTTTAGTAACTTCGTCTATTATAAAATCAGTAATTTGGATACGAGAATTTCCAATCCTGACCAATTACTCACCCAGGTAGAAATTTCAAATCTTTACACGTCAATTTTAAGTAAGTAGCCATATGGCGGGAGTTACGTTGTTTTCGTATTTCAGGATGTTGAAAAGTTCTGTAGTGGTTTGGTTGAGTTATATTCTAATCTTAGTAAGGTTTGTGTTTAAGGTTTTTAATGTACCATATGGTAGTAAATTTTATATTTAAGTATTTGGAGTTAATTCTTTTGAAAATTTTTCTATCACAGTATCATTTATTCTTCACAGCCCATTCTCGATATCATTTTATACGTGTACAGACTCTCTGGAGCGATTGGTGTTCAGGTAAACGACTGAAGGTTTTATGTATGTGCATATGTCAATTTTATTTGTACGTAGGATTTATATGTATTCCAAAGGATATATGCGTACATCAATTTTATATGTACGTAGGATTTATATGTATTACAAAGGATATAAACTTGTTCTTCAATTTCAAAGAATTTATACGTTCTTAAAATGTAAAGGAACTTCAATAGTACCGAATGTTTTCAGGAAAATTTAGAATATTGTTTCTTAGTCATTATTAATGTAATGGCATCATCAATTTTTTAGGGTCCTTTAGCAATGTTGGGTTATCTCATACTGTCTGGTGTTGTTTTGACAAGGTTCACCTTTGATATCTTTATAAAGGAGTTATTTTTTATCATCGATTAATTTTAGTTGATATTATTTTAAAGATTAAGGCGACCAGCAGGAAAAATGACTGTTGAAGAACAACATCTAGAGGGAGAGTACAGATATGTCAACTCCAGACTGCTGACCAATAGGTACCGAAGCCTTTACATAGCTACAAAAGCAAATGTTCTTTTAGATACGTACTTCTGATGTATTTTTAACCTTGAGAACGTTTGTCTTAAACCCATTCATATTAATGAAATAATTTATCATCAAACTGGTGTCATTTATAGTGAAGAGATTGCTTTCTATCAAGGCGATTCTCGAGAAAAGTTGGTTATAAATCACGCTTTTCAACGATTGGTAAGCTGTCTAAGGCTGTAAGATTTGTCAAAAATTATATTTATCACTTTGTTTGTGTGTATGTATGCTTTTCTTAACATTATAAAAAATGCCAGGAGTTTCGTTAATTATTTGTCCAGGACAATTTTTAGTCAAAAGTATGTACGTATGTATACATTGATTTTAATTTTCTTCATCTTCAGATGAACCACTTGAGAACGTTCTTGCAATTTCGAGTTACGATGGGTTTCTTTGACAGTATTATTGCGAAATGTAAGGGAAATACATATTTTTTTTCATATTTTCTCATCGCTTGATTTTATGCATGTACAGCAAAATCTTTTATTGTATTTTATAATCGTGCATATACGTTACAATAGTTTTTGTGAAGATTTCAAAAAAAGTTTCATTTATACTAAAATAAGTTTGGATCACAATATCTTCCCCCGTATACAGTTCTTTTTTTGCATACTGTATCACTAAAAGTCTTGTATTTTATGCTCCATCATAAGTTTACAAGCTGTCAATGATTTGTCGTTACTGTGCAACGAACTAAACTTTATAGACGCAACAATAATCAAAGCGTAACTACGTGAATTTACGTACACTAAACGTGAAGTTAATCGAACACAGAAACAACAGTCTTTTGATCACAATGTTTTTATGTGTTTCTGTTCGTAGATATTTCTTTGGTTGTTGGCTTCTCCGTTGTTAGTATTCCCTTCTTAAGTTTGAGCAATCCTAAATATATTAACAGCACTTACAGCGAAAGACTACAGGTGATTAGGTGCTAAATTGTAAAGTTTGAATGGTTTTGATTTTCTGCTGCTGTACTGAACAACCTGCAAATTTTATTCAGTGCTATCACTATTATTTATTTTGTTTGAGATTCAGTGACCATAATCTCGATAAATCCATCATGTCTTTCGATAATCTGTATCGTCTTTCACAATATTCAGTAATTCCATTTCTTATAGTCAACCCAAGCTTTGTGCTTAACAAATGATGACGAAACTAGCAAAGCTTGTTTTGTTTCACCACCTACACTAATACACTTCTCTTGTTATTTTTGTTTTTCGCTTTTCAGTTACTATTTTAATCTTCATTCATTTCAAGCAAGTGACATTTACTTTAACAGTGTTGATCAACATAGATCAACTCACCTGTTTCAACTTTTAAAAACATGAGAACACTCTATTTCTCAAACTTTTCTCCGTCATGACTGCTTTAAGTAATGAAATCTGGATTACAATTTTTTATTCATTGCCGAGCGTCAAGTAGATTTCAATTTTCCAACTCGTGAAAATCTTGAAAATTGAAGTTGAAAGTCAATGAAGTTTAAAAAGTTGAAAATTTTTTAAAATCATTGAATTCATACGATTGCTAGGATTCACGTTAACTGATTATAATTGTCATTGTTTGTCTGCAGGACTATTATGTCAGCGGTCGTATGATTGTTAAAATGATGGAAGCTGTTGGTAGAGTGGCACTTGCTGGTCGAGAATTGACCAGATTGGCCGGGTACGTATACCCGGCTTTGACGTTTTAACATAAGATTCTTGCCATATGTGGACATTTATTGAATTTAGTTTGAAGTTACTTAGTTATGTTAAGTAGCTGCCTGAAATAATCGATTGAAACGAGTTTATTTGTCGTAGTTTCGTGGAATTATGTATATGTTAACTGCTTCCTTTCTATTTTGTTTTTCTCTGTAGTTTTACTGAGAGAGTGAAGGAAATTATTGACGTTTTAAAAGACTTAAATGAAGGAATTTACAAACGAACCATGGTCTCATCTGGAATGCAGGATGCTGCAAGCAATGGTTCGTTGAAAATTGTGATGTGTGTTTGTAATGGAAATATGGCTTAGTTTACGGAACATCCCAAAGTTTAGATATTTTTGTATCTTGTTGATTTATGGAACTTGAGGATGATTGATATGTTTTAAATTGATTAACATTTAAGTTAAAAACGAATTCGAGCGGTTAGTTTCCTCGACGATTTGTCAAGAAAACAATAAACATTTCTCCATCTCTATTGTCTCGGCTACAAGTGTCCCCGATGTTTCTTCTCAATCTCTATTGTTCCGGCTACAAGTGTCCCCTGCGTTTCTTCTCTATCTCTATTGTCCCGGCTACAAGTGTCCCCTGTGTTTCTTCTCAATCTCTATTGTCCGGCTACAAGTGTCCCCGATGTTTCTTCTCAATCTCTATTGTCCCGGCTACAAGTGTCCCCGATGTTTCTTCTCAATCTCTATTGTCTCGTCTACAAGTGTCCCCTGTGTTTTTCTCAACCTCTATTGTCCCTACTACAAGTGTACCCGATGTTTTTCTCAATCTCTATTGTTTTGGCTACCATGTAACGTACTCAAGTTTCCCTCGATGTCTTTTCTTTATTTCCGTAGATTCTGCTTTTTGTTAGTCATAATATTCTGATCATTTTTTACATCAAAATTTAACAGGCAGCAGTTGTGTTCGTATAAACACAGAATGTCCGTCTGGAACAGTCATAGAATGTGATCATATTATAAGGTAATTATGATTATCCTAATTATATGTTTATCCTTATGATTATGTTTTATTATTTCCTTATGATCAGATAACTACGATAATAAGATAATTTTATTCCTTCAAGATTCGAAAATGTGCCTCTAGTTACTCCTAATGGAGATGTGTTAATCCGCGAGTTAAATTTTCAGGTATAGGAGTTAAACACGAATTTATGCAAGATTTGTTTGAACATTATCTAAGTTTAATTCAATTTTTGGTACGCACTTTGTTAAGCAAACGCTGCTTTTACTAGTTACACTTAATATCAATAACTACGTATAATATCTTTTGACTCACTATCATTGTCTACTAACTACAGTTATTTCTTTACAACTATCTAATGGGTTTTAGTTTAACTTTAGGTTGAATCTGGTATGAACGTGCTTGTATGTGGTCCTAATGGTTGTGGAAAAAGTTCTTTATTTAGAATTTTAGGAGAGGTAAAGAGAGATAAAAGCTGTTCTATTTGTTACTATGATTAATTACAAAAATACGCTCAGTTTAACTTCTGTTTGTGTGAAGAGAAAGAATAAGAAAAGTTTATATTCGCTATTAATGTCAACATTATTTATTATATATTCTATTTGCGTGACAAATAGACACGGTGCAATAATTTCCACTAAATAACTTCTATAGTTATGGCCGTTGTTTGGTGGAAAGCTGGTAAAACCTCATCGCAGCAAGCTTTTTTACGTTCCACAGGTAAGTGTAAATTATTTTAACATGACAGGAAATCATTATCGACAATGATTATACAACATTTAAAGTTTTTTAATGAACAGAGCACTCTTGTTTACAAGATTTGATGGTATTTTTATTAAGACAAATGCTATCAAGTATTAGTCATTTAATTATAATTTTATTAGTAACACAACAAAATAAGTTTTTTATACAGATGATGTAAAATTGAAGATATTTTTAGAGATAACGTGATATTATGAATTGTTGAGCAACTTGACTCTGCAGACATGAAATGAATAAGATGCTAACAAATGAATGTCATAATATAAAACATACTCCGAATGAAAAGATCTTGTTTCTCTCAATATTTCAGAAAAATTGAAACTATTTCGAATTTATTGTTTATCTGACTCGAGTCTGATGATGAATTTGTAATAAATTCGAAATATTACTGTTAAAATAAAAAATTGTCTTGTTTTTTTCTCAATGAACTTTTATTCGGAGAATGTTTCATATTGTACTACATACGATTATCGGCTGGTTGTGAAAATGAATGTCATGCATCGAGTGTAGCATTTTGTTTGGCACTAAATGCGCTGAAAGCAAGCAATTAAAGTCCCGTGTATAGTCCATCATTTCTATACTTTGCAGCGTCCATATCTTGCAATAGGATCTTTGCGAGATCAAGTTATTTATCCTGATTCAGTTGAACAACAAAGAGAGAAAAAAATAACTGACGAAGAACTGGAGGAATTTTTGAAACAGGTTTTTTATTCTGCTCACTATATATGCTCTATTTATGTTGAGTTAAAATCGTCATTAGGTATGCTTAGTAAGACAAATGAAATTTAAACAAGATTTCTAAAAAATCAAGTCTTACATATGAATGATTATACGTAGGTTCAACTGGAATACATATTAGAAAGAGAAGGTGGATGGGATGCTGTGCAGGTATTTTATGTACCAAAGTTATTGAGTACGAATAAAGAAGTTTATGATAAATATGTTAACCCTTTGATGCATGACTTTTTGCTCCGACTGAGCTCCGTCGTGTTCTGTGATTGTTGCCCTGAAGCAACGCCGTTTAGCAAAGGGATATTGTCCTACACAAAAATTTTATTTTCAACTCAATATCATATTGAATTGTAATTTTATCATCGTTGAAAGTGTCGTAAAACAGTTTGCATTTTTTGAAATGCAATAAAATTTTTTATTATCGGTAGAAGGGTAACCTCGACACTCTCTCTCAAGTTTACTTTGGAGCACCTAAAAATAAGTAAACTCTTCTGTAATTTAAACTATAGTTTCTGTCTCTTATGAATGGCGAAAGTGTATACGTACCTACTTTGGTTAGAATCATAAAGAAATACAAACATTATTTTACTTTTTGTTGTGTAGGATTGGATGGATGTCCTAAGTGGTGGAGAAAAACAACGTATTGCTGTAAGTACAGTAAAACACTCGGTTAGTTTTGAAAAATGAGAAAATGGCGAATCATCCAACAAATCAAAAATATGCGTACCATCTGTACTGTTGTTTATCAAAATATTATTCGTATTTCGTGGTGTATCGTTGGTACATTACTGGCTTCTTGATATTTACCTCTCCTCCAACTGTCCTGGAGCTGTCCTTCAGCTATCCTGTTGCTGTCTTTCAGCTATCCTGTTGCTGTCTTTCAGCTATCCTTTGCTGTCCTTCAGCTATCCTGTAGCTGTCCTCCAGCTATCCTGTAGCTGTTCTTCAGCTATCCTGTAGCTGTCTTTCAGCTATCCTTTGCTGTCCTCTAGCTGTTCTTCAGCTATCCTGTTGCTGTCCTCTAGCTATCCTGTAGCTGTTCTTCAGCTATCCTGTTGCTGTCTTTCAGCTATCCTTTAGCTGTCCTCTAGCTGTCCTGTAGCTGTCCTACAGCTATCCTGTAGCAGTCCAACAGCTATCCTGTTGCTGCCCTTCAGCTATCCTGTAGCTGTCCTACACCTATCCTGTAGCTGTCCTTCAGCTATCCTGTAGCTGTCCTACAGCTATCCTGTAGCTGTCCTACAGTTGTCCTGTAGCTCATAAAAAATAATTACCATAAACATTTTTAGATGGCTCGACTGTTTTATCATCGTCCGCAATTTGCGATATTAGATGAGTGCACTAGTGCTGTTAGTGTTGATGTCGAAGGCTTTATTTACAGTCATTGTCGTGAGGTATGTATGTTTATACTTGTTTTGCAAATGACATTTCACGTACGACTAGCTAGGCACTGTAATCCGTGCCATTAAAATATTCTAAAATATTTTGTGCCAGCTTAAGGTTAACCAAAAAAACAAATGGTATCGATCATCTGTACCTTAAAAAATTCTTTTATTCTAAGTTTGGCCTTTAATCTTTAGACAATGTACATTTTCTGGGAGATTATGAAAAAAAAAACGAATTTTAAACCTAATAACTTGCGATGAATTTTAAGCCTTTTACAAGGAATATGTATTTTCCATTTAAAACACAATACGTTGTACATGCAGGTCACTATTTCAGAATAGAGAAAATTTTGATGGAATTTATTTGTTTGATAATAAATGTAGTTATTGAAT
This sequence comes from Xenia sp. Carnegie-2017, assembly GCF_021976095.1. NCBI lineage: Eukaryota > Metazoa > Cnidaria > Anthozoa > Malacalcyonacea > Xeniidae > Xenia > Xenia sp. Carnegie-2017. The sequence continues at coordinate 8,372,613 of NW_025813482.1, read as the reverse complement.
TTTTTAAATCTGTTTATTCACAGCAAAAAATCTTGTAGTTTTTGTTAGTGATGGTGAAATTAAGAAAATAAAAATCAATTTTGCGCTATTTAAATACAATGTTTAAACCCCCTGCATTGTGTTAGAATTATAGTGTGAGGGAAAAACATTTTTGTTAACTTTTGAATATTTTTACCGTAGATCGGTATAACATTGTTTACAGTTTCACACCGGAAGTCACTGTGGAAACATCATGAGGTAATCTTTGATCCAGACTTCATCTCTTATTGTTTCTGTTAAATTTCATTGAAAATATGAGACAATATGAGTAAGGAAGGATATTTAAAAAAATTAAATCCGATCTCTCTGGTTTATTCAAAAGGAATGTAAATAAGTGGCGATTTTAACTGTTCCATTATGTAACTTATCTATAACATTCTCATTTTCAATTATTCTTTCTAAAAACTATCTTTGTATTGTTGCCTACATGGCTGATTGCTTGGATTTTTACGAAACAATCAACTTCATAGAAACGTGACCGACAAAGAAACGTCAATTGAAGGGGGGGGGGCTATTCATTAACAGACGCAACTCAATGAACACCACTCCACCCCGTTAATTCACAATTAACGTTCTAGTGACCACCCTAAATACAAACTAGTCGATGATTTCTATGAATATGTTTTAAAAAAACCTAATTGAAGCTATATTTCTATCAAAATACGAGTTATATTTACGTTATAAAAGAGTTCTCGAATATTCAACACATTTTACTATCGTTCTACACGACTTGAGCACGTCTATAACAACCAAATGAATATTTTTTTATAAGATTATACGACTCTGGTGGTTTATTTACGTTAGGACATGTTGCCTTTCTCGGCGTATTCGCAAAGTTTAAAAGGAAAACACAACTGGTTGTTAAAAGCTGATTATTTTAATCTCTATAAGAGTGAGATTAAGAAATTTCCAGATTTAGACAATGACGTCAACACAATGAAAATCGTTTTATTGATTTTACTCTCCATTTTTTTACATCAGAAACAAGGTTATCCCTTACAACTGTTCTTTTATATATTTTATCAATTTTTATTCGAAGGAATTTTATTAAAACACATAACTCCTCTCGTAATGTTGAACTCTCATTTGCGTATATATTTTATTTGTTACGAGTCTTTGAAAAACTTACTCTTGTATGTTTTTTCCAAAATTTCATCTCATGTTTTATTATGAAATGTTCGCCAATGAAATGTGTAAAATGTTCACCCACAGAGTGTGTGAACTGTGTTGTGTTCACCAATGAAGTATGTGAATTGTTCACCTATTAAGTGTGTGAATTTTTCATCGTGTAAGTTCAACAATATCGTGTTATTGCATATTTTTCATTCATCGATTGGAAAAGCAAGCACCCTTTTAAAATATAACCTCTCTAGATTATTTTTAACAATGCACTAAAAACTATACTATATAAATGTGCTGTGCTCACATTGTTCCTATTTGTGTCAACTGACACGTTTGAATTACACACCCACCGTGTGTAATTTACGTAGCATTTTCATACATAGCACGACCAAATTTGCGTGTTGGTAACGCCACTGATGTAGCTAATTACGTTATTATTCACAAAAACGTTTCTGCATAAGACTAAAATCTTAATCGTATTGAAAAAAATGAAGGCGACATTTTTGAGTTAGCGTACATATAGTTGTTAACATAACAGCGTTTCATGTGCAGGCAAACAGGTCAATTCCTGTTCTTCGACGGCCCCATTAATGATTACTTAACTCCATATACTTTTATTGGACATGAAAAATTTTATTGAAGTCAGTTTGAATTTTTAAACATTTCAGTTTGTGCTTTACATGGATGGCCGTGGTTCTTACGACTTTAAGAAGATTGATCCTAATGTTGAAGAATTTGGATCGTAAAAGTATGAAATACATATTTTATTAACACGTGGGAATTATTTATGTCAATTGATTTTACTTTATAAAATTATGCTTTGTCTTACTCTCTGAATAATTAAGAAAGGTCGATTCTAATTTGAAAACATTCGAATCGTTAAACTAAGGAATATATATGTTATTAACGTATGAAGGGATAATTTATACCTATTATGGTTTTACATCAATGAGAAAATGTCGTCAATGGCTACATAATTTACTCGTAGTAATCTTTTGAATCAACAAAGACTTTGGTAAAATACCTATTTGTTAAAGATCGCATGAAAAATTCCTATGGTTGTTATTATCAATGTTAGACAATTGGTTAGGAATTCATTTTATTTTGAGAGCGTGGGATTTTGTTTGAAAAGTCATCATTGATATGTGTTTTTACATCTACCATTTTGACACAATTCATTAGGAAATATGAAAGGATTCATTCATATTCTGCTCTCTCCTGTCTATCTTCATGTATATAGCAATTTGTTCTCTTCATGTGTGAAGACGTGTCTATTTTTTAGTTAGAAATTCTAGTCTTTCAAGATAATTTCAATGAACAAGCTTTCCTTATCTTTAATCTTTTCGATGAAAGTAAGTTATGTCTGGTACTCGAAGAAAATGTCCATATGTGAACATGAAGGAATGTATACATAAGACGCCTGTGTCAGTTTCATAAATTAAATACTTTGTCGTGTTACAATGAGTATATTTAACATATTTTGCTACATATACTTTCTAGTTGCATGAAACGCCTATGTCAGCGTCATGTTGTCGTGCTGAGTATATTTCGTCTTTTTAGATTTTTACTTTACCATTAATTCATTAACATAAATTCGTTTAAATGATTAATTTCCATTAAACAAAATTCTTTGCTCATTTAAATCCGTAGAGTAATTGCATATTGCAATGGTTACATTATTGTACAAGTGTGTGGATATACGTATATGATGTAGCTCCTACGAGAACCTTTATCTTATTTTAATTATAAATATAAAGGCTCCATGTCTGTTTTACGGTAAATATATACACAGAGGTTTTTTTGTTTAAATATTTGTTCTTCTGCTCTACTTATTTAGTAGTAGATTTGTATGGTCTATATCAAGATGATAATCTTTCCAAATTTTAAGTATATTTTTATACATATTCTTCTTCTAGATCTAACACTTTAAGGTCAGTTGCGTGATGAGGAATAATCGCCTGATTATCGTGAAATTTCTCTGTTTTCTCTTGCTTTAATTCAACAGGAAGTTTTACTGTAACTGTCGCCGTTGCTGTAACTTCTGCAATGTTACGTGATGGTTTAACTTTTTTACTTTCCGTCAAAGAAGGAAGAGTTTTACCGTAGAATTGTTTAGGACTGGTGTCTTTTCTATTCAGATCTTTTTTACCATCAAGCTGTTCTGCTGTCTTTTTAGATGTACAGTTTTCCATATTCTGTAATGTCGCGTAATCTGTATCTAAGGAATTTTTGGAGGTTTCCGTTTTGCCTAACGTCGTTAAATTTGAAGTTGAACTGCACGCGTTACGATCAAAGGATGTCAGACCTATCCAGGATGTTGTAGTCGAGCCAAAGTTTGACGTAGGAATAGGCACGACCTTTATAAACAATCAAAGTAAAACCTTATTAATCTCGACTGAATTCAGCGTTTTTTATGTTTAACATATTATATTCAAGAATTAGAAATTGTGGATTTGGTTCATTGCATGTTGAGGAGTTTTACTTTTAAAATTTACTGAAGAAAATATTAATTTCAAACAAATGAAATGATTTGTTCACAAAATATAGTTACATGACTTATATAGTTACCTCAGGGTTAGGACCAATGAGCGACAAAATGACCGGAAGAAGGACGACTCCGTTGAAGAAACCAATCAGAATCAAGAGTGCCAACACGTGAAAGAAATATCTAAAATAAGCGATGTTATAATGTTATTCAGTTCAGCAATCTAAACATATTTATTTTACTTCTTACTTTACGACAAAATCGAACTCTGAGCCGGCCAACATGACCACACTAAGGATAGTTGACACCGCTCCATTAACAACTGGCGTTATAACACTGTCCAAAGCTTGTTGTGTTCTTTCAACTCTTGTTCCAACTGAAGAGACAAACACCTACGACAATAGAAATCATATTTTCATTTTAAAGTTCTCAGAAATTCTCAGCAATCAATTTATGGTGTGATATTACTTTAACTATTGTATTGTATGCAGTATTTAGAAAATGTACTTTGCGTATTTTTTCTGCGCAAAGATCTGCTCATGTCCATTTTCCGATTTAGATAATGTAAATGATGAAACAGTTCATAGTTTTGTACGTCATGCTGACACAAAATACTTTTTATGTTTAGGATGTCTTAGTTTCATTTGTATTTATGTTAAAAAGATTTGATCGAACTGTTCCCACTGTTTTGTTGTTCGATGCTCGCGATACAGAAAGCTTTGACATCGACATGGAACTTTATTACCATATTAGCCAATGTATGAGCACTAAAATGATGTGCAGTCAGTATCGTTTGCCCATGGTATGGTGGTTGTTCTTGTTTTAAGAGAATAAATTTACTATAGAAACTTGCAATACTATATATGACTTTTAGTCATACCTGTTTAATGATATATGCATTTCATGCGCAGATTATGCAAATTATTTCCTTTTTTCAAGTACACTCTCTTTGGACAAGATGCACATTTCTCACAGTGGGGTTTCATTACTCTATTTGAATGACCACTGACTTGTTCGTAATAACTCATAATATTTCCATAATTTCGTAATAGCACTATTGAAATGATGCATTTAACGCAAACGACAACTTTTTTAAAATTTTTTATGGCGAACATGTTTCGGCAAACTTATGCCATCTTCAGAGCGGTATAATGAATGAATATTTGAATGGAGTTAATATGTGCATAGTTAACATGTGTATAGACAAAAGGGAAGGAAGCGGGTGGGATTGAACTCATAATATTTCTTGTTAAAGCTCTACGAAACTCATAAAAACACACACGCAAAGTGTGAAGTAATTTGCAATCTATTTCACATTTCATCAGTTAGCTCATATTACTGTTGAACAGCAGGTTCTTATGGATTACACGAACATTAATGATATTAGTGCAATGTGAGAGCAAGGGCTAAGAATAGGCTCGTGTTTTTTGCCAATCTTAGTCATAGCTTTCATCGCATTTCTAAAGCATTCTCAACAAGAACCATTTCCTGCTGCAGGAAAAATTTTGATTGTTGGATTAGAATAAATATTTAAAACAAAAAAGTAGAATACAGGGATATGATAGATTTAAGCATTTTATCAATCGAGGTATAGTTTATGAAGATTGCAATGCAGAAGCTTTATGAAGAAATAGATATCCTCCTTACAAATGAAATAGTATCGATCTCTTGCTTCATTAAAATTGTGTTACCTTGTAGTGTCCTACATCTGTGAAAAAGCAAATTTTGATGTGCGTCAGGCTGACGTAAAAACTCTTGTTGAAATATTGTCGACTTACTGACTTTATTTTCTACCGACATGGACATGTGACAAAATATTAGTCAGTCCTCTAATAATATTTAAATTTAATGCTATCTTATAAATCGTAATAAGCTTAAATACTGTCGGTGTAATTGAATCAGCAAACACACAATTCTAAAGGCAAAATTCTATGCATATTTGTTTCGTGTGTGATAAAATGGCTTACTTTTAAGCTAATATTACTAAATAACTTTATACATGATGACATAAAACAAAATAATTAAAACAGATATTTTCCCTATACCATCATTGTGCAATGTTTTGCAAAACTTCTTTTTGTGTATTCTTTGATATATATTGCTTTTTAGCTATGTCGTGATTTTTTTCTTTTGACGATATTAGTTTTACAAAACGTAGGCAATTAATGCTTGCATGCGCTCAAAGCTTTTTATCATTTTGCGATATTGAATTACTATTCTTTATTTGCTTGATTAATATAATTTGAATGGCTTTGAGAGTGACTCTTAAGCTACATCACTTTCAGCAGGAAATAGGTGATTAAAAATTGTTTTCGCAATTTGGTTTCTTGCAAGCGCTTCCCACGACGTAATTCAACGTATATGGCATGAAAAAAACGCCGAAGAAGCTGTTTCAAATTTCTTTGCATATAAGCAAATTGTAAAACCTACCATACAAAGATGAACTGTGAACTCCACACCAACTCCTACAGAGAAAACCAGAGTGACTGCTGGGATTGCACTTAGTTTAATACCAGCCAATCCTAGGAATCCAAACAGCTCAATAGCAGTCAAAGCCAGTATTACAACCTAGAAAAAATGTTCACCAAATTCATTATGTCAATTCATTACAAGTCGATATAATCTACTTACTTCAATCATCGCTGTTGTCAAGAAAAAAGTTTTTATTTGATTTGGCAACTAAGCTCATAAAAAATAAATGAGTTGAGGAAACTTTCATTTTCTTTTACATATTGACTCTAATCATTTTAACTCTAATCATTTTAACTAAACTATTAGCTTTCTATCGTAGCTATGGTGAATAAAAATTTCAATGCTGTTTTTCTAAGGAATATTTCTAACTGTGCTTTAAGGGCTTATCTCCCTATGACTTGGTGTAAACAAACGAAGCGATGATTCAAGTTGATTTGTATTACGACAAATTCCCATATATAGTGTTAAAAAAATCTACACACTTTAGACCTTCAACTGAGTATATTTTCAGCTTTTGCGGATGAAATTGTTTAAAAGAACTTTGGATGAAAATAGTAAAAATACTAGCTTAGCTAATAAAGTGTACCAACTCCTGGTAAAGTTATATACGAACATAAAACAAGTTTTTCGTGCTGGTCGATGGCCGTACAATAAAGAAAACCGGATGTGGAGAATTGCTAGTACTAACGTCAAATCACAGCATCGTGTTGGAATGAAGACAAAAAATGCCGGCGCTTATTATTGGGCATTTCAACAAATGAATATATTAGTCTGTGGAATAAGATTATTGAAGTATCTTGCAGTGGTAACAGCATGTGGGAATATAATACTATAAATTAATATGTTTACAGCAGCTCTGTAAAAAATTCTGTTTGCAAACTATACAAAGCTTTTTTATTGTCTTTGCACATGCAATGCATGCAGAAATTGATTAAATGTACTGAGATACATTGCTTTATAGTTAGGCTCCATTTGAAAAACTCCATCCTCTTAATAGTTAGAACGAAGTTAGGCTATCCATGTTGTCAGTTCAGTTATTTTAAATCTGAGTGCTCGAAAGCCTTTTTGCTTTTAAAATCTGAAATATTCGTTACTTTTGTGTAAATATACTCACCACTATTGTTCCAGCCCAGATATTTACAAGAATGGTTGAGATAATTAGAAAACTCGCCGCCAAAACAACTGAGACTGTAATTAATAATTGCCAGCGTAACCAAATATATTGCTCCCAAAATGTGAAAGGCGCACCCCTGGGGTAGTTGGGAAGACCCTCTGCCGTAAATCTGTCGCATACTGCTCGTACTTGCTGTGAATAGGAAAAAAATCCGTTTAGTTTGGCGTCAGCAGAAAACAAGAAAGTGATCACCGTGTGAAAACAGGCTATCACAATATCGATGAAGAACTCGAGATAAAATAAACAAATGATTTTCAATGAAAATGCGGTGATTTGTGATCAAAACTTATACCTTAATCAATTTGACATAATCTGACGTTTCTTTCAGTCCGTTGACGTAGAATGGCATTCGAGCATATTTGATTTTTTCAGCCGGACGAACTACAGGCAAATTGAAAGATACCATTAATTGACAAAAAACTCGATTTTTTGCAAACCGTCTACTAGCATATTCTAAAGTGTGACAGTATTGAAAGAAGTTTGTGTTCTTTATAAGCGTAGTTATGTATATAACAATAAGAACCTCGTCTTTTGTCATCGTCTTCATTCCAATCATCAAGACTAGGTTTAATTTTTACCTGGACGAAACATAAAATATGTCTTTTAATAACTTTGCGTGAACTAAGAAGTTTACGTATTTCGACTTAAACAATTCATTTTATTTATCACAAATAAGAAACAATTAAAAGTTGAAGCAACATTAAAATCATTACCAAAGAACTCTCATATCCCATGGGATCCATGCGATACCAGGCTCTCAAGAAACTGTAGAATCCTCGTTCATTAATTATACCATTCTCTCGTACCAGTTTTTGTGTTTGAAGCTATAAAAACGAAAATGTTGTAGCTAGTGAAAGTGTAAAATGAAAATATATTTATGAATTTAACTATTGTACCTGAGAAGTTTCCTGGGGTTCTCCTGTCCCTAACAGTAATCTCCGAGCTAATTTCCCATCACTTGTTGCGTTAGGATAACATTCCGTATAAGTAATAGCTCCGTTTTCCCAGTCTTTATCGAACGCTTTTTGTAAACCTAAGTACAATAAGATTAATATCTTCAGGTAAGAAGTATCGAAAAAAAGTTGGCAAAAACATATGTCACTTACTAATAAGCCAATCTCTAAAATAAATCAGCCAGAATTTTGGTAGTTTTTTATCTCTTTCTTTCACAATGAAATCAACCTAAAAAATGTCATAATTATGAAACTTGGTAAAGCATAAGTAAAACAACCTTTTATGAAACATGACTGTCAGAGTTTGATCAATTTGATATTAAAAAATCATTTTATCATGTTTTCAGTTTACCCTGGAGCTCAATAGTTTGTCTGTTAATCTGATGCACATTTTGAAACTTTCAAATTATATTTCTATGTCATCATTTCTTTTACCTTTTTGAAAGCTTCGTGAAGTCTTGTTAACATTTCTTGGTTATTTGGATAATCAAAGTCAGCTTTTGTAATGATGAAAATATCATAAAACGAGAAATGCTCATTTCTAGCTTTCAAGAACTCTGCTAGTTTACTTTCTTTTGGGACAACGTCAGTTAGATCAACACCATCTTGTACTTGAATAAACCCGTAGATTGAAATGGACAAGATAGTCGCAAACAGAATGAGAAGGAATATCTGAAAATGGAAAATTTGAATAAGATATTTATATTAATTGACTTATATTTTGTGTCTCTAAACTGCATGCAAATTAGTATGAGCAGAATTTTTTAGTAAGAGCCTACCTTGACAGAATTTTTCTTTAACAGTGGTGTATAGTACATTTTCGTTAAATCTCCAACACTTAATCTGGTTATAGTCTTCACAAGTTTTGAATTCATCGTTCGCTCCCAGGCTACACTGCGTTGTCGAGATCTTTGTATGTTATTAGGTCTTAGTATAACTTCAGCATTCGTTGAATTTGAACAAGAACCTTCGTTATGGGCCGAAGCATCAGCAGTAACATGAATTTCACTTTGCTGCGGGTTTTTTTCAAAAATTGGTGATACTTTATGTGGAGGCATTGCTACATTGACTTTACTTTGAGCGTTGAAGTTTGGTGTGTTATCCAAGTTCTCTCTGGAGCATCCATGGTTGATCTTTGATGGTATGTTTTTAGATTTTCTGTTGTGATTATGTCGACTGCATATGGCACTACTTGATGCGTTGATGTCGAGTCCTTTGCCTCGTTTGTAATTCGCATTAATTTTAGCGTTGGCGTTTTGGGAGGAATCACCTTCGACGATTTGACCACTTGATGATACGGAAACAACAAAATTTCCCATCTCGGGCAAAGACATCACATTTCCTCCAAGCATACTTTTGCATATTGTGTTGTTTATGTTACAATTTGCTGAAGCTCTCAAGGCAACGCCAGGTAAAATATAACCTTGAGATTGTCCTAAAGTGACGTTGGCAGATGAAGCTATTTGATAATCGTCATCTGTTGTTTCGTTGTAGGTAGCCAGTGAAGAAGTTGTTTCTGGTCGAGATGTGTAACTTCTGTTGTAGTATCTCTGCAAAAAGCAAAAACATTTATGCATTTATTTGATTATGTGTAAGAATGATCTGAAACTTTATATGTAGATGTTTAAAATTATTTCACATTTCCTCAGAAAATCACCCACCTTTTTACACAACAAAATATATCGTAACGGTCGTCTTCTCTTCTCTTCACATCAATGGCGATCATTGCAGGATAGATAATGACAATGGAGAAAAAGTTGAAAATAACAACAACACCAGCCTAAAACAAGCATAGTGAGTTAAAGATAGTATTTCAAATTGACAAAGCACAAAAAGTGTAACGAACCTTGATACATAGTGCTCTCAATGCTGGGATGGGTATTATGGCGGCAAAAAAGAAAGCAGCAGCATTTGTGATACTGGTCAACATGATACTAACTCCTGTAGTGCTCAGACAATATCCAGCGTACTCCTACGTAAAGATTTCATGTTTTTACAAAATTTTCTGAAGTTATACGATTGCAGCCATTACATGAAATGCATACATTTCAAAAAGTCTACACATTGGGACACACACAAACGCAAACCTGGAAACATTTTTCTACCTTAGTTCTGAGATTTTTGCTGTTGAGATCTCTGTATGCATGTGACAGAAGAAACATGTCGTCAACACCAAGACCCAGAGCAAGAAATGGAAGAACCTGAGTTGAAGCAACATTGAAATCAATCCCAGCCAGTGAACACAAACCAAGACCGGCTGCCACAGATAATGAGACAAGTAGAACTCCGAGAATTCCCATGCAACCTTGTGATTGGACAACGCTGTTGCAACGAACCATTGTGAAACATGCATATAAAATCTATTGTGAAAATAAAACATTTTTTATGTTAGGTAGTAGCCCATACCATTCACGAAGCTTTTTAAAGCAAACAGCAAGTATTAGCCATTATTTACCATTAAGGTATATCCACCAATAATGAGGGCAAGGTTAGGTTTCGAAAAACTATTTAGAAGATCATTAAATGATGTCGTTGAAAATGCCATGACTTTTTGCGTTGTATATTTTTCTTCAGAAAAATCATTTACAACCTTAAAGATGAAATATATTTACATAGCTACTTTTAGCGCTTGCAAGTAAAATCATTAATCGAATGTCAAATGCTGTTTCATAACTTACTTTAACAAATTTCCTTTGCCAGGTATTAAGGACGAGCTTAGCTGCCTCAACAGTCCATCCCTCAGCTAAATGCTGAACTTTGTCTTTTGTGAATCCATTGGCATCTCTCCACCATTGATGGATTTCTTCTTCGCTCATCAGATTTATCACACTTTGTAACGCATGCGCTCTAAGAACAATACGCAACGTTTCTTATTAAGATTTTCCTCTTCTTGATAAAATAATTGAATTTGTCCGCAAATCTTTTTCTTCCTGCCTTTGCTACTTTAGATTCACTTATTTAACAAATAAACCAAACTATCACTGAAAATAGACATTTAAAGACTGCAACTTGTAAAAATATAAGAAATAAATACATTCACAGTGATGTAAAAGAAAAACTGGATCAGTAGTTGGTGTTCTTTGGAGTGTTTTGTCATGAAAATAAACACACCTTTTGATATAACCACTTTTGTTTTTTCTAGTTCCACCAATTATCATTTCTTCTGGCCAAATCATCATTTTCTCAGCAAATCCCGTACAGCCACCAGTTACAGTTTCTCCGATATCTAAAGCCTTTAAAATGATAAAATTTGTAATTTTCGGAGTATAAACCTCCACAAAAGTCACTTGTGGACGTACGTACATTAAACACTTGTAAAGAAAAGCTAATCCTAAATTTGTTCATGATCAACTGTAGCTACATATGGACATCTTTCTATACCTTTCGACTTTTTTTGTTGGGTGCCATGTTTGGACAACGGGGGTCATTAGGATTTAGACACGGTTTGTTTAGATAACCATGGGAGATTCCTGCCTTTAAACAAGAAAAATTTCACATTCATTTGTATAATTGATAAGAAATAGACCTTTACGCAAGGTGTTATAAAGTTTTTACAAAAGCGTTGTTTGCAAAAAATAGTTTTTAATGATTGTTAAAAAAAAGACAGTTACCTCTGTCAACATTGACTTCATTTTGGTAATGTCTAAATTTTCTTTTACATAACTTGAAACATGATTTACAAAGTATGTCGGATCAAACGTCGTCCATTGAATTGGTTGTTTAAGTCTAAAAATGAGAAAAAATAGCTACAAGACATGCTAGCTATATCACTAATAACAATTCACAATAATAATGACTCCAACTTTCGAATGACTGTGTCATTTTTTGCTGTGTGTTTGAGTGAAAATGAACGGACACTTTTGAGTTTTCAAAAATAATTTATATACTTACATTATATTCGTTATATTTTGTGGGTGAATTTTTGCACCATCCCAAAAACAATCCAAAGGAGTTATAACTGTACATGGAATTAGCTTTTCCATCATCTATGAAAAGTTCATGTATTCAAAATTGCACCATTAGATGACATAAATTTAAATTTTTAGAATGGAAATTACGGAACTTTATCTGTCATATCGCCATGCGGTACAGCAAAATAATATTCTTTGTCCGATCATACCTTATCTATCCATGGATGAAATTGTGGTACAGAAGGTTTTGCACAAATGTCCTGTATTGACCATGTCCTACAAAAAGAGATTGGTAAAAAGAGTTCGTTGATAAAGCTTAAAGGATGAATTCAATTCAGTAAATTAAATCGTCAATTGACCAACTTACTGTTCAAAAACTTCCACCTCAACTTTCATCGCTTTTTTCAGCACCTCAGCATGTGTTAACATCGAATTTTTCGTGAGTACGTTTCTTCCTTTTACTCTCGGTGTTTGAATAACAACTTCATACGATTTATAATCATAACCGTACGCTTTAGAGTAAGCTAGCTCTTCTTCCAGACGTCCGCCAACTAAAATAGCAAATATTACTTTAGCTTTTCTAGCTTTTTGCGAATTAAAAAGAAAACGTTTTTGAATTATTTATATAGCAGGAAATTCACCGGACAGGTCATCTGGTGAATATGATATATTGAATGTATAAATATAATATGTGATAAAGTTGTCATAATGACGAATTTTTAATCGAATCGCTAACGCACTTCGTGGACTAGCTCCTTGCAATGATTTTTAAAATTTTAAAGAGTTTATTTTCTTCTCTAATAAAATGCAAGTTGACTTTTGCCATCAACCATTTATCTTCTTTTAAAACATATTTAGTCTCGATGGTATATCACTGAATTGAAAATTGTAATTGATTCTCTGCATGTAATAGCTACTATGTTTGAAATATTATTTAATCAATAAAAATGATCAATCGCTTGCATAAAACCAAATAACGAAACATAAAACAGTATTTACATTATTACGCGATATGTTATTGGTTGAAAAAGACATAAAGCTATTTTTATTCTTATATTCAGAGTGTGCATCGAGCATTTATAAGTAAGAACTCTCAAGTATATTCATTGCAACAACGTTTCAATTGTGAAGGTTTAAAATTTCTCTGTAAAATGTATGTTACCACTTGTATTGTTGATTGAAATACTCAAGAGTATTAAACATAGCTGAAATACAATAAACACTAGCGTGAGATAATCGCTAATACTACTGTTGCAATCCTGTCACCGCGACCTTATTGTTTTACCGTTTTAGAGAGTTGTCTTGCTCATCAAATTCCGATTCAGCTATATCTTTGAATTTCAGTAATAAGTTAATGTCGTCAGTTTGATACACAACTTGAAAAATATGCGTAGTAATGTTATAAGACTGTTTTATGACCGCATTGTTCAAACTTAGATATATCAAATGCACCTTATTGTAATAAATCAACCACAACTACAGCATGCATATTTGCTCGGAAAAAAGTAAACAACTACAGAAGTACTTCAGTGTACATGTATATATTTTATAAATCAAATACACAACCTCTTTAAAAACTACAAAAGTTGATGCGTGTTAAAGAGTATTTGTTTCTTAAAACCTTCTCTATAACCTTATTACCCATAGCTGATAAAATATTTATTTACCCCGAAGATGAAAGCTAAGTTAAACATGCTACACTTAAAATTTAATTAGCGTTTCTACTTTGAGAGTCATTTTCTTACGAAGTCATTTACTGTTTTGTTTATGATCAACGAGTGGGAGCCGGTAGTTACAAACAATTTACAGGAATCACAGTGATGGCATTTCCCTTTCCCATGCACTCTTATGGTGCCTTTTAATTTTTATTATGCGTGGTAAAAAATCAAGCTAACCTTTCATCCAAAGCTTTTCTACGTTGGTCTCAACTTTTGCTTTATACAGACATAACGCGAATGCAACAAGAAACAGCAAACCAATCATGATAACCTGTACACTGTGAGTCTGTGCGTAACATCCACCTTTAAAAAGAAACATCTGCATTCTTGCACGAAGCCACAAGGAGCGTCGGTTTCCCCTTGCGCGACCCTACAAATTGATATCATGAAACCAAATATCAATTTCAAGTACTCCGAGCACCTTACTTTCTACAAATTCTGGATGCCTTTTTTCTAGTAATTGAATTTAAGAAATATACAATGGTAAATTCAAAACGGAATAAATTGTGATACACTCAAGTATTTTTATATTATACTTTGTTACATATATACAATCATAAATCTACTCAATGCAATGCACAGCTTTTTGAAAGAGTACAAGTGTTACAATGAGAGATGTCATACCAATGACGTCTTTAAAATATGCATCTCAATACTTCTGGGTGTTGTACATTTAGCGCAGACGCGTGCCACAGTAATGGTCGTCATTTATAAAGCCTTCCTTATATAAAACACGATTGTCCATATCGTGGACAATTGATTGCAAAAATATTTCGTCAAAAGACATTTTTATGGTGTAGTTTTACGAAATCAAAACAATAAAGTATGTTTAATGTGAAAACCTGTCGTTGTCTAAATGATTCATGTGCGCTAAATTGAATATTTTTGTGCTTTAAATTTTTCCTTTCTTAGCTAATCATTATGAAAATTTCTTGCGTAGATTTGCGTGTTTTTGTTCATTTGCTTTTGCCTTCAACATTTTGTTGGTATGTGTGCTTGTGTTTGTATTGTTATAAATATATAATATGAAACAATATGGAAAGTCGATCTTTGTCTGTGTAAACATTACTTTGTTAGGACCTACATCAAAGATTGTTCATTTTTCACGACGGAGCTTTGTGTGTCTATTAAAGTTTATGAATTCAGGAAAACAAAAGGTGAGAACAGCAAAATGCATTCCTGTGAACCTAAAATGTGTTCGCTAATTGAACTAGTGAATGTTTTTCATTTACATGAATAAACGGCACAAACGCATTTTTGATTAGAATATTTGACATATGACAAGTGTCAAAATCGTGCAAATACCTATGAGACAAAATGGCTGTTCCATCAGCCAAAATTCTGTTGTGAAACATTAAAAAACTGCGAGTGTTATATGTTGTAAACTGGCTATCCGTGCAAAATTTTAAGCTAATATGATAGTTTTTAATATGTCATCTGTTCAATCATACGCTAGTTTATTAAAATACTAAAACAATCTAAAATGAGCCACTTTGATGAAATACACGTTTAAAATTACTCAGTTTTAATTGCAGTCTTCTTTTTATGAAAGGCTATTGGCTTTTAAAGAAACTCCGAAACAAAGCGCAAAGATAGTTACCATGAAAGCTTTTGTTACGCTACAATCAGCGGCTGCCACTTGGAATTTCTCATTTATAAATCAAAAGAAAATGTTATTGATCTGAAGAAAATGTGTTTAATATAGGTAAGACTAAAATGAAACATCTGACCTCCCACACAGTAAATGATTATTCCGTGGCTTTGCTGTAAATAAGTTGCCATGTGCCGCGCGTTGCTTATTTATTTGTAAAATATGTTCGTTTCATTTATGCTTGTCATAGATCTTTAAAATGTGCTGTTTTTGCTTTATGCGGTTCTGTTTTTTCTCTTTACTGATATTTTATAGATTTCATTGCAGGCATTTGTAACTAGAAACGCATTCAAAATAATTTGTTGAGGGACATGACACACTGGACAAACCGACGCCATAATATCTTATTTGATACGCATATTATGTAAATTACCTCAACTACTTCGCGCAGAGAAAAGTCTGCCCAGCATAAATATCTTTCTCTGGGTTGTTCTTGCTCCATAACACACAGTAAAATCACCGATCACTCAAGAATGATGCGTAGAAGCCACAATCCGTGCCACAACTTGCCTTAGAAATTTATTATTCCAAATATATCAATTGGTATATTCACGACAAACTCCTCTTGGTCTCTTTGCATTAACCAGACGTAATTTGTTCATCATTTAAGATGGTGTTTTCTACGGAAATAAATGACCTTACTGTGGCCTAACTTACTCACCAAGTGTTGAATATTGCCTAGTGGAGATTCGAGTGGAATTTTTAATGCAAGGAAATTCAAAACAGATCTTCTTTCGACAACAGCAGCCTTTGATTGGATATCATCTGTAATTAAGCCAGATGAACTTTACCTCGGTTCGAGTGGCATGATGGGATTGAAGACCACACACATGATCAAGCTTATCAAGGATAAGTTCAACACCTGACAAAACGCAGGTATTATGTCGGCATATATTTGTTATGTTAGAAGTAAATATTCAAAGATCACTTCTCTTGATACAAACTAAACACTTCAAAACAACAAATTAGACAGTATCCATTAACAAATGGATTGAATTGTAAAGGAATGTGTTGAGCGTAGAAAATATTTAAATGGCTGACCATTGGTCGTTATTTTTCCGTCGAGTTGTCTTCTAACATTCCTAACATCAATATGAAAATCATTTAACCGATAAAAATTGCCTTGAATAATGTTCACTGAATACCTAACATCGTTGAGAGTTAAAAACACGGAGAGATGGCAGAATAATAATTGTTTTTTATTTCCGCATCACAAGCTTTTGAAAAATACTTAGAAGCAAAAAGCGTAAACGAGTGGATGCGTTTCAAATTTAAATATTGGGGGGTATTTTTGCTTGTTTTAGTCCATTTGAGTAAATGTTTTGCAAAGTTAAGCTAACAATCTAACACAACCCAAAACAAAAAGTACGGAACAGAAACTATGAAAAGTTTACGAATTTATATAACAATGTAACTATGTCATTCTAATCCCAATATCATATTAATCGAAGAGACGGCAAGGTGAAGGAAGCGTTACAAATTTAGGAGTAAATTCTTTTTAGGTCGTAAAACTGATCAAAATTTAGGTAGGTTTCGCAAAAAAGACCGAGTTTGAGCGATTGAGCGTTGTTCATTTAAGCGTAGCGGTTCCTCACCAGTGTTGCAGTAAATTAGCCAGTAGTTGTTCATTGATATTCATTCAGCAATTTTAACTGAAAATAAATTACATTGAAAATCGAGTTGCATTCTATATATGTATCTTACTTAAATAGCCGCCTTGCCATGATTTGATGAAAAGTGAAGTCAAATTTCAACATTCCGTAGGCAGTGTTTATTTAATGGCGCCTTACTGTTTACACATCCGAAACTTCATTGTCTTCGTCATTAATGTTGCTATTGTATAATATAAGAAGCCTAAATGTGGCGATACATCAATAATAGACATCATGACGAAAGATATACTTACAGGCGAATTTCTATCACCATTTTAAGACGTTTAAACACTGCAAGTGATTTTTCTCGTCTATTCAAAAGTGACGGTCCATCTATAGTTGTATATGAAACTCACTTACTTTCTTAATGTTTAAAATAAAATTTTTTTCTTTGTAAAGAAACTACATAAACACTTAACGCAACAAAAAGTCATGAATAAATCCTCAAATATCAACAATCACTGATAAATGATGATTGAAAATTAGATTTGCTCATTATTTAAATGAAAATTTGTTCAAAAACCTTTTCCTCTTTCATTGCTGTATTTGTTTTTTTCAGAAAAAAAAATTCCAAAGATAACTAGAAAGATTTGTTAGTAAATATTAAAAATCGGTGGGTTTCGAGGAAATTTTGATGCTTATAACTTGAAAAATTTTTAGAGGAATTTATCGATGATAGATTTTCGGAGAGACTTGAAAGGAAACAGTAAAGCTACACTAAACCTATAAATCACTTCTTATCTTCTGTTCATAGCTGTCTTCAGCCAGTTTTTAACTATTGAATTAATATACTTAATTGTTTGATGAATGAAGAAAGAAGCATGAGTTATAAACTAGTGTGTATTGTATTTTATCGTGTCATTACGTTTTTTAACATTGAAAGGGAACTAAACTGTTTACTGATTAAAATGAAACTACACATAAAGAGAATATACTTATGATATTTGATGATATTTTGTTCCTTTTATCGTGCCGAAATTTGACATCTTTTACTACCTAATAAGCTTGTTTCCACTTTGCCGAAAACGAAAAGAAGGATAACACTTTCATTTAAATTCAAGCAAAGCAACATAAACTTTATTGCTTACTGAAACTTTTTCACTTTCTTTCTTACAATAAATAAATAATTTGTGGTTTCCTGTGTTAAAAGTACGGTAAAAACTGTGGTTGTTTAAGAACGGGCTTTGATCATCTCGGATGTGGTCTGTTATTCACGACACGGCAAATACAATAAAATTGTTTACAAGTAAAAACAGGAGTCGTTTGTATTTTATGTAGTGGCAAGTGAGCTCGCACTATACAATTTTTTACTGTGTTCATGCACTCGCTATGAGAAATGTATGATAAAGTAATGAATAATATAATAATTATATGAAATTCGAGCATAAGTACACTACAAATAATTGTGTAATTTTTGTATTGGTGGCTTGATATAGAAAAGGTTGTATAAAGTATTAGACAAACTAAACTCAATGTTATAATATTCTGCCCTATTCATCTATGAAACTGGGGGCCGGCAGCAAGTCAATGAAATATGACCGTTGACAAGACCTACATGCTTAGAATTGAGACCACCCGTGAATCGGAATGTGGGAAATTATTCATACAATACAGAGAAAGTTTGTATCTAGTTTTTCTATAACTAAACAACCTGAAATAGCAATCTTCACAAAAATAATCTTGATATATTTATTTCGTCGGTTTCAGCATGATTACTTTAATTTGCGTTCATGTATGTTTCACATAATTTATAATTGAAGGATTTTTGGAATTGGTTGTATAATCTGAGTTATTGCAGGAATCAAAGGATTTCATCCATTTACTTATCTTGCGATAGAGTGAAAATTTCTTTTATAAACCAGTTACATTTCACAATTTTCTTATCAATTATTGACAAGAAAGAAGAAGCCGATTCAGAGTCAGAGCTTTGAGTTGTGAAGAATTGACTTGATTTTTGCGTGGGCAAGACATTGGTCTTGAACAATTCATCATGGAAATATACAAAATTTTAATCAATAAATTCTTGGCAGAACACAGAATAACGATAAAGTGGCTTTCCTTGCAATGAAAATAAACGTATTTCCGTTTCAAGCATTTTTGTGATTACCCCATTGAGATCAAAAAGCAAAAACATCTTAATAATTTTGAACAATTAAAGATATATATTTTTCACAAGCATTTTATATGTATTGCCATTAAGAATAGAATTTCAAATTGCTGTTAGCTTCGTACACATTAAAATAATACTTGTACACATAACGCGATTTTTGCAGAGAACATGATCAAACAGCTATTTTTTGTTTTCTTATTCAAGTCATCAGCAGACTTTTTCCCAATCATTTTTTAATATAAATATTTCCATGAATAGCTTTGAAATCATAAAAAATTTCAACTATTGATCATTTGTTGACAAACACCCATCATTGACATTGCGAGCAAGACTTTCTTTCCCACAAAACATCGTTAAATAATAAATGTGTGATTCATACATTCATAGGAGAAAATTTTTCATCGTAAATGTATTCCCCCCGTTTTCAATTACCGAAAGACGCTTCGAAGGAGAAAAGAATTCAAAAGTTAAATATCTTTGATTCATGAACGTGCACGGCTAAGTTTTGAGGATTCTTTAAATCGCTGAATTATGAAGCTGGCGGATTCACTTTTTGTTGTTTTACCCCCAATAACGTGCGTGCTTTTTAATGCGGGACGGGGGGGAGAGAAAATGAGAGCTTCACATGACAATTGACATTCATGTGCACATATTAGTGCTAAACTTATGTCAGCTACATTTTTGTGCTCAATGTAGAAAAATGATTTTCTCACTTCTTTCGGAAGAGTAAAATTGTCATATCAATTATGAAAATTAAAATTCCAATGGAATGACCACAAAGAGATCTAACAAAGAAAGAGACCTATAACAGAGATAGCTTGCCTGCATATGAAAGGGTGCAATACTTGACCCAAAGGAGTGAACTATTTTTGTAGCTGAGTAATTTGATAAGCCAATTTCAATAATTTTTCTATGGCTTAAATGCACTATTTACTGTTTTGCTTCCCAATTTATTTGAGAACTAAAATGAAAAAATCCCAAATTTTAACAAAAATTTTATGTGCGTGTTGTGAAAATGCTGGAGAATTTAATAAATTTAAAAAAAAAAGAAAACCAAGTTTTATCATGCCTAGTTTCACTATGCATGGTTATAACAAGTCTTAATTACGAAATCTTTTAAAGATTACGAACACTATTTACTATCTTGTTTGTAAATTAATCCAAAAAATCATCTTCTTGTCATAGATTGTTTGCATTGCCCTCCACTTCCTCAAATGATCAATTATAATCTCATAAAACAATCGGATTTTTGGATTACACGCGAAACACCTGATTGCAAAACTAAAGTTTCTCTTTGTAACTTTGATTCATAAACGATATTATTAATTAAACTATATTATGATGTTAACTTGACCTCCGTAGTAAGAAAAAAACAGTAAAATTTAAACATTGCATGTCGTCACACAATTCATTTTCCGGGTATAGCTCATTTAATAACTTTTCGTAAAAGGTGGAGAATTTATTCACAACTCGTTTTTTACTTATTTCTTGAAACATTGTTGAAAAACATTGTTTCTGGTGTATCTTAAACTCCAATATCTGAAACAGACAGTGAGTTGGAAAATCAGCATTTTCTCAACATAGACGAAAATGATATGTGCAAACATATCAACAATAAGGCCACATAGCATAGTAGCCTTCTTTCAGTACTGTGAGTTTTAAAAGAGTTAGCAAAGATGACGATCATATATATTAATATGAGCATCGTGTTGATAGGAAATGAGAAAAATGGAGTTTAGCTACGACAGCCATAGTACTCTATCTTTGTGAATTAAGAAGGAAGAGCCTTCGAAAACATGCAATTAATACTTTCACAATGATGCTGGTGAATGGAGCCATTATAGCTAGTACATTTTCAATAGAGTCTTTTACCGCTGCAAATTAAAACACCAACAATACAAAAAAGTGTTGATTCAAGGAAAAACAAGCTGCATGAGGTTATGAAACAGAATAAACTTTCAGATTTGTTCAAATTTAATACGTGCGAAGAAACATGCCAAAATTTTTGAAAAATTTCATTTGCGTGACTTTTAGCACCATGCAGTGACAAACGTTTTATTTCAGTTACGGCCACTTAATTTTAAACTTATCTGGCAAAATTTTCGGAAAATCCACCTAATTAAATCAACATTTTTGTGAAGAATGTTGTTAGTTATGTAGCTAGTTAACATTTTGAAGAATTTGATCTTGTGTAATCTGTTCAAAGCTAAGTGCAATTTATAGTTATATTATCATTATACTTTCTTACTTGTGAAAATTATCTTTCTTCGTTCAGATTCTTCCGAATTTTAATGTTATTTACACTTATTTTTCTATGATCTGTGTTTTCAAAGTACAAGAACAGAAAACAAGTTTTAGACTTTAGCTACTCAGTCCAATTTCTTTTTAAGTTTTTCCATTCAAAATAATTTCCTACACTTCCACTGTGCCATGAAATAATAGTTTATCAAAAAAATAAATTTTACTTATTAACTTTTTTGTACTTGTGTAAAAATGCTTATCTTTGACAATTTAAAATTTGGGTTTGTTTTATGACATTCATTTGATTTGTATCATACGTCAATCTAAGAAAAAGTATTTTAATGTTATACAACCGAGACTTGAGTTCCCGTGAAAATTACTTCTAACCCCAGGTCAAAATTAGCTTAAGGAAAAAATAGCTAAAGGAAAGTATGATCAACAAAAACACCGTTTGTTTTATTAAAATAATGAAATTGACTGAGTCGTAAATGCAAAATGCCTTTTACATAAATTAACCTATATTATAGAAAAGTTCTTTATGAGTTTGCCGGGGTAACTGACACATATATTTAATTAAATCGTAGCTTTTTATAATGGAGCACTGCTGACATTATTGACTAAAAGTAGTGAAATGATTATCATAAATTACGTATATAAACAACAACATTTGAAAACATTATGGATTTTCGATGGACGATAGCATTAAACGATAAACATACACGCCAAGGCAGTTCAACCTTTAAAATATTTACGTTGTGTTCTGTTCATGTGCTTGGCTGCTCGCTGTTGTCATAGGATATTCGTCATCAATTCCAATTAAATTTTATAACACCAATGCATGGCATTTAAATGACTTAATAAATTCTATTGCAATAGAAACGAAACGTTTGTAAAGAGAGGCACTTTTATCTCCTTAGTGAGAGAAAATAAAAACAAAATTAAGACTGAATAGAATCGATATGATACAATAGCACACAAAAGTTAATGTACTATCACAATGGGGGGCGTCCATTGGAGATAGGGTGAATTTAGGAAAAGATGTTTCATTAAGGTTTTATTAATGTCTTTATTAGACACTAGGCCTTTATTTGATGGAGGGGGAGATCATTTTAATTTATTATTTTAACAGACGTCTTTTAATTTACATTTTGTAATGCCTTTATTAAAGTATTAAGTTAGAGTCTTCTGTTACAATGGATTTTTAAACATAATGTCGCATTTAAAACGTTTTGTCAAAACCAAAAAAATTGTCGAAAATTTGCAACAGTTTGAATCTCCAACACTGATCTCCGTGAAATGTATGTCATATGACCAATATCACTCCATTAACAGATCGTGTAAGCTCAGTGGAGGAATCAGGAAGTCAGGAAGTGACATTTCTTCTTAAATTTCCCTCGTTGTGCAGTGGTGTGCGAAAGAAGCTTGTTTTCTTTGAAATGATATTGTCACTGGAATTTTTGCTGAATTGAACTGATAATAATTCATAAAACGTATTCAAAAAAAAAAGGAACTCAGTAAGTTAATAAAATATGAGACATGTTGTACTGTGGCTGGAACTTCACAATTCATAGCGGATTTGAAGATAAACAGGGACATCAGCTAAATATTAAATATGGTTGAGTTTCATTTTCCATATTTGATTTTTAATCGTACTTATTCATCGAGAGTCTTGCTTCTTAGATACCCAAAGAAAGAATAATTTATTTTTGCTTACAATAAATATGTGTTAATGAATAATATTTATGTCATATTATAATATTCTTTACTGAAGATATTCAGCTCAGGTTGATATTTTTTTAATCATGTTGTCATAAAAATTAAATCACAATGATATTTTATAATTCACATTCTTTATGTCAAGTAGCTACAAATGAGCAAATATCTGTAATAATTTGTACAAAGTTGAAAGAATGATTTTAATTTACCTATTTTTAAGATAAACAAGAAGCCTGTTAAGCATTCATTCAGTCTACTTAAAAACAATGTTTGGTTCTATTTTCACATTATATAAAACAACATGTTATGTTTGCAAAAACAAAATTTGCAACAATTTAATTTCACATGTAGCAATATATATTATGTCAGTCATGTTCTATTTTATGTACCATTCAAGACATTGGTGCATGTAATGATCCAAGAAAGATTTTATTGGTTCAAGAACTTTGTGTAACTCAAACATGATTTGTGCAATTTTGTGACATGACAGGAAAAAACACATTTTTAAATTCAGGCCTATCTTCAACATCCTGCTGATAATAAGGTTGCTGTTCCTACTTAATAACCGAATACATGTTATATTATTGAAGGAAGTTAAATATAGAAATCATATTTTGAGGATAAATTTATTTACATCTTTAGAAAAATCATTCAAATTCATTATTGAAGAATGGTACAAAAATATTTCCATCACATATTAAATCAAAATCTAGTCACTGATAATTTATAATGTTGATGATTGTTTTATATGTGAAGAAGCTCCCTAAAATTTTCTTGTTTTTTAGGAGAGTTGACAATAACCTTACCTTCAAAATTTCATGAAAATATTGGAATCAGTCATGTTCTATTTTGTTTTGTTGGTTTCTTTAATATTTGTCATCACTGCAGCAATTGAACCATATAATAATTGTGGATGTAAATATTCTGATAATGGAAAACACTATGTAATATCCATGAAAGATGTGAAACCAAAAAACAAATAGTAAGTGTTGTATGTCATCTTTTTGTATGTTAGCACAACCGTGATGATTGTTTAGATGTAAAACATATTTTTGTACTAGCAATGTGAACTATGAACATAGTAATGTCTATATTTTATTGTTTTACATTATTTTAAATTAAAAATACGATCATAATTTTCATTATAAAAAACACATATTACTAGCATGTGTTGAAATATATGAAACAATATATTTATGACCATATGATTATGAATGTAAATTATGTGAAAGTGACAAATCAGATTTTACAAACAGTTAGTGATGATAATATTAGAAATTGGGAAGTGGTTGAAGATGTCATATATGCATGAATAAAATGTTCATCTAACTTTTTTGATGATGAAAGAAAGAATATTTGATAATAAAGTTGCTTTGTTTATGAGGATTTAAAATTTGTAAATAGTTACATCAGCTGTACTTTTCTAAAATTACACAAAGCATGCTTGACTGACACAAAGTTCATCATGCAATTTGACAGCTTTTATTATAATACAAATACAACCGAACGTTGTTCTCTAATATGCATCTTGAACATGGTGTATTATTTTGAATTTAAATGTCTGCTCTGGTTGCCCATACCCCCTTGATTTGGGTTTTCTGCAGGGGTAGATCATTTATCACATACCTGCAATACATAATTCTGTTCTAGAGTTTTGTTTGAGGGAAGGGTTGTGCGCCCCTCCTGCATTACTCCTAGAAAATCCACTCCTGGCTTTCCTAAGTGTTTTCCGTGCTTATGATAAGATGCGTACAGATAACGACAACATTGCTATAAACTGTACTTGTGTAGAAATTGCTATCATTGTCTTTGAAAAAAGGAAAGTTTTATTATAGAAGCAAAGCTGTTTATAAGTTTTTTACCTTAGGAATGTTGTTGCTTTTAAAGAATGCATTGAACTACCCCTCGTTATACGTGAAATATTATATATAACTTAACCTATAGCTGAAATAGTACAGCTAGTGAATAGCTTATTTATTGGCTAGCCTGACTGTTCTAGCTCATCTAGCTACACCAAGGTATGGAGGGAGGATTTAAGCAGTAATATCCAAGTCACCAATTTTTAGTTACACATAATTTTGTCATCATCCAAACATATAAACACTGATTTGCATTGATGGATGATGCTTAAGAACATGAAAACATTTTGATTGGTAAGATTTTATTCTTTGGACAAACATTATCCATAGCAATATTGTGAAAGTATATGAAATTTCTAATTAAACTGCAATAATTTGTTTTGACTAACTACCATCGTTACACATTATATGTACCATAAAAGTCAATTTTACAGAAATCGTATCTTAAAATATGTTGATATATCTGATATATCTTCCTGATTTCTTGAAAAAATTATGAATTTTTCTCTAATGTACATCAAAGAAAACAGTTTTTAACAATGCTTTGTAATATCTTCGTGTTTAGCTTTACACTTGATGGTACCTCTATAGTTTGGACTTACTACTTCAATCCTTGTGACGTGTTTTCAAAAGATAAATGCACTGATGTTATCGTAAGTTTAGAAAAATCTGATTCTTTGTTTGCTTTTCGTCGAAATTTATTATCGTCTTCCTGGTTTCTTTTGTAGATGTGTCAAGAAGGTGGAAAAGAAAGTTTTCCAATAGCAAAAAAGGAAATAAAGAATTGTGATGAATACAAGAACAACAAAACAACGTTGTATTATCAAAAAGTCAAAGGACCAATAGAAACGTATGTAATTCAATTTTAAGAAAATTTGTTTTTGATGAAGTAGTATCTAAAAACTCTTTAAAATTTTTTAAAGATCGCAAATACCATGATGAATGGTAAAAGTAACCTTTCCTCAAAGTTTCACCAATTTTTTC
The DNA here is from genome assembly GCF_021976095.1 of Xenia sp. Carnegie-2017. NCBI lineage: Eukaryota > Metazoa > Cnidaria > Anthozoa > Malacalcyonacea > Xeniidae > Xenia > Xenia sp. Carnegie-2017. The sequence continues at coordinate 8,346,526 of NW_025813482.1, read as the reverse complement.
ACGTCACGAACCTCATCACCACTACAGTGCTTTCTTAAATAATAAAATAGAGACTTTATCGTGGTGATAAATCTGAAAATCGTTCTAAAGATCGCAATTCAACCAATCACTATGGTATTTGCGATCTTTAGAACGATTTTCAGATTTGTCACCACGACAAAGTCTCTATTTTATTATTTAAAATTTCTTGTACGAACTCTTTTATGAATGTGTATAATTCTTATTTTAAGTACAGCTTATTGTATGTAAACAGGAGTTTAAAATGTGTAAGAGCAGTCACAGAAGAATTTTTTAACAGAATGTAGAAATCTATATCAACAGAGTAAATCTGGCAGTAACATTGCAAAAATCATTTATTTTTCTACATGAAGGATAAAATTGTTCAAGAATAGTTGATGGATTTTCTGCAAACTGTTAGTGTCATTTTAAAAATCACGTTAGTTTGATAAAGTATTTATCGACTGTTGCCTATTTCGTGGATTAAATGATAGAAATACTGGAAATGATTTTTAGCTACGAAAAAGTAACTTGTCAGATGGCAAAACTTGTTTTTAGTATTCAAAAATTGTCAATCCATCATTAATTTATTAGTATTAGGTTGGTAATATTAATTGTACAGCTGTGAATATGTTTGAATTTGGGCCAGGGTCGTTTTTTTATTGCAAAGTTATCGTTTTGTCTCAGTTTTGTCGTTTTTAGCAACCAAGTCCAAGTTACACATAATTCTTATGTTAAACAATTTCTGACAAAATTTAACTTGCTTCAGTGATGCATTGTTTTAAAGCCATTGAGATTTTATCACTTTAATAACGATTCATACCAATGTTGGAAGTATAAAAGCTGATTTTTCCGAATAATAAAACTTGCATTTTTACCTAGGAGGCAGATGAAATTAACATTGGATTGCAACAAGGAGGTTACGAAACCTAAATTTAGCCCAGTTACTGAAAGTCAAAGTTTGGATACCAGTATCTTCGTAAGTATATTTTTACATCATATTATCAGTGGCCAAGCTAAGTCGAACTTTTACTCATACAATTAAAACTTTTCAGCAAAATTATTCTGCATTCTTTCTATGTTATGAAAATTCTGTTTCATGTTTGTGGCTGTAGATCGCCCAGGTTAGAATAGTCCTGAGAAGGACTGTTTTTGTTGTTGTTGACTGACGTTTCGACAACCTTAGCGGTAGTCACCTTCAGAGTCAAATGAGGAGTAAACGTCAGGTTAGCCGTATTTGTTATCTGGTTCTTACGTCATGGTGATGTGTGTACAGGAAATGTGTAGGTGTCAATTGTGTATTGTGAAGTGTGATGTTCTTAATTGATCGTTTGGTTACTAACCTGGACGATCTACATCTACAAACATGTAACGATACTCCCGGGTTCAAACCATTTACTTTAAAATTTTGTTTATTGCGTTATCAATAAACGAAGAAAAAGTTTTTTGTTGTACAGTATACACTGGTAGTAAATAGAACTTCTTCGAGATTTTTTACTACGACTAATTTTATGAATGCGTGAAATGACTTTTTGCGATCAAGAAATTAAATTTCATATTTTAAATTTTTGTAACATTTAGTTGACCCTCCTCTACTCTTTATGATAGGTTTGCACCTGTGAAATATGTTCATCAAGTATTTTCTACAGGGAATTCTTTTCAATTTGTTTGGACCCCGTCTCACAGTTCACTATTTTTTATATTTTTACTCGAAACATTAGTTTTAAATCGTTTTAATATGATCCCTTAGATTCTATAGTGAGTTGAGATCTGGCGACTAATGTAGCCACTGTAATTTATTTTTCCTACAACTAAATCCTTGTTATTCCTGGATCTATGGAAGTAGAGTTAACGTTATTGTAATATCCAGCCGTTACAAATGGTCATGATGTGAGTAGCGGGAATAAGTACATTCTTTAAGATAGAAATGTATCATGGCCTATTAAGTCAACAGTTCACCTTTCCTCAGATTTCTTGCAAAGATTTCATCATTGTCTACACAGAATGATTGAGGATATCCTTAGATTCATTGTACTGTTCTGTCTGCATTTCTTACTTTAAACACACATTTGCATCCAAGCTCCAATTATGTTTTTGTCTGCAGATGGAGGAACAAAATTCCAAGTGTGATTGTTTTCTAATCATGCATGCAACTTCCATTCGTTATTCTTACCATTCCAATCTTCAGCAATGATATCAGTCGTAGGATCTTCACTAAAGTTTTATAAATATTTCATCATCATAACTTTGAGGAGCTCATCTTTGCCGTTGTGGGTCAAGGTTTTCAACTTTTCTCATGAAATTGTCGTCGTGTGTTGTTTTCACAGCATGATTATTCACTACAAAACAATTTCTTGATCATCCCCTATTGCACCTTCGTCTATATTATCTTTTGGATTGAACATTTTGTTTGAGTTGAACAGTTCAAACTCTCTTTGTTTTGAAATATGTGATCTTTACTGCGAGCAAACAACTTGTTTTGGACATTGTGGAGCATTTATCTCTTGCTAATTTTCGGATTTTCAATAAACACGCATTTAAAAACGTCTTGTCGTTTTAGTTATTTTGGCATCAGAAATATGGTGTACTTTGAAAATAAAAGGAACTTTGTGTCTTTCCGGTGGTCTTTTATGTCATCGAGTAAAGTAAATATTTTGATGTTGAATGTATAAAGAGCGGTATTTACTGCCTCAGCCTAAAATTTATTACCCATACCTACAAAACATAACGTGGATCGAATGATATATTGGCGCTCATTGGACTGAAAATATCACAATGAATTATTTCAAACATGATCGAAACTTTACTTTATAACACAAGCTTCGCATTAATCAGTCAAATCACCATTCTTTTCCCAGTATTTACAAACTTCTACAATCACCATTGTTTGAAGACAACAATTAGTGTACAGCCAATATATAACTTCTCCATAAGAAAAAAATTACTCATCATCTACCAAAATCAATCTACATTGTTGTTTGACCTCTATATAAAATGATAGACTATTTTTTCAAATTTCATTATTGCCTGGGTTGCTCCCAAATTTATTATCCATCCACATCTCGTCTGACTTCCACTTGTACGTATAAAGGTCCTTTTTGTGACATGTTCTACTTAAATTTTTACTTGAATTTCTGGGGTTATTATTCTTACGTTGTGTACAATCTTTCGCAAAATGTCCTCACTTCCTACACGCATGTCGGATTCCTCATGTTATATTGTTCATTTGATTTCTTTTTTCTCCCTTTAAACGATCAATGTATTGCATTAGTATCTTCAACTTTATTTGAATCAGCAACATAATATATTATCATTCCTTTCACCTTCTGAAAGGTCAGCAAATTCGTACTTTGCCAATACATACCTGTGTTAAACGCCAGATTTTTATAATTTAATCATGAAAGCTTACAAACACCAAAATAGATCTTCGAGGTATATCTTCCACTGTTTGCCTACCTGTGTTCTTCGTACAAATATCTTGAATATTGTGGTGCACTTACTAAAATTCCATGCCAGTTAATGTCAGAAGTAAATCAGTTACACAAATTGAAAGAAAAATTGCTGTTCAACATAAAAATGTAAATTAATTTCTGATCTAGTTTAGTTAGTGGTGTTTATCATATTTTATGACTGTAAACTTTTTTACATGTTCACACTTATTAAACTGTAAACAGTTAACATTATTATGCCGTTTAGCTTTGTTGCTTGAATGCCAAAAAGTATAAAATATACATGTTTTAATCTATTTTTATATTTTTTATGTATAGGAACTGACAATTACTGCCAAAGCAGTTTGTCCAAAAGAGATTTCGTCCAAAAGTACTACTAGTCATAACTTGAGTGCTGGAAGTGTACTTGTTATTATGTGAGTACGTAGGTATTTTTACACTAATAAATTGAAAATGTTGTTCTTCTTTGTAATATAATTAGTCAGAATGCAAAGTCTAAAAAACTGTTGTTGTTTGAAAGCTTGCACTTTCTTTTCGAACTCGTTTTCCCTCAATGACCGCTGTCTTGGTGTGCCCCTAGCACGCGTAAAAGCGATGTAGGCAATACACGTAGATGTTACACCATAAACAACAAGAAAACAACTGTTTTTTTAGACTGTAGCTTGTGATGAGTTTTATTGAAATGTTTTTATTTGCCATTAAATCAATGGATGTTTCCCTCATACATAAATCAAAATCAAATGTAAGTTAATGAAGAAATGAAATAAATGTATGAAACATTTTATGGTTGATTAAAATTACAAATCTAAATGTCGTTTTGTTTTTGAAACATTGCAAGGTAATATGCTGTTCTTGATAAGCATTTTTTCCTTATAGTTTTATCACGTTGATTGTGGTTTATTTTGTGGCTGGTATATTATTTATGAAGTATAAAAGAGGAGCCACTGGAAAAGAAGTTATACGAAACATTGAATTCTAATCTTCCCTTCCTGGATTAATAAAGGTAGTGATACTACCAGTTTTTGATACAGATATTTTTGATACGCTCTTGACATCGCAGCTGTTCATATACCAAGCTTGAGTTTTCTTTTGAGTTGTGGTTATCTAGCATGTTGCATGATGGGTAAACGAAATTGATTTTTGCGAGGAACATGAAAATGAGACCGAGATTCAATTATTGTTACTAGTGATGGGCGATACCGCTAGTATCGATTCGATACGATACCGATTACTTTTTCTTAAAAGTATCGAGGTATCGATTACTAAAGCGATTACTTTCTCCAATTTCGAAAATAAACGTCTGAGTCACTTGATAAATATCTGATAATGGAATTGGCAAAGTTTGGCCTTATATACTTCAACAATACGACGAAATTTTTATTTTTCTTGTCTTAAATTACAAACTGTCGTAACATTATTAGGAGTAACGATAAATTTTCAGAAGCTGTATAAATTCGAATTGAAAAAATTTGTTACATGTTATTATTCTGAAGGCGAGATCTCGAAGTGTATTGATTAGTAAAAGTGAATAAAATATTAAAATAATAAAACAGAAAAAAAACAACTTGTTTGTCAAAACCAATAAGGAAAAGAAAGACAAACTTACATAATAATGAAATTTTAAAAGTAATCGAAGTCTTTTTTCGATACCACGCTGTATCGACTACTTCCGGATTAGGCTCGGTATCAGGCGGTATCGATACCAAGTAATCGGTAATCGCCCATCACTAATTGTTACTTACGGTTATCAATAATGTATCTAGTCAGCGATGCACGACCTTGTTGAGACAAAATTACTTTACAAAATTATATTACAAAAAGAGCATGTGAAATTCTTACAAAGCAAGTCTAACTTTAAAAGCAATAAAATTCTTATGAAACATGTTATGTTAAGTGGATTGTGTGTATTTTGCACAGCTTTCAAAGACACAGACTACCTGTTATCAGTTTTATCTTAGATTTTTGGTCTTTCGACGACAAATGAGAAATTCATATTTCGAAGCAAGTTCTCCCTTTTATGTTTTATATAATACAGCGTTACGTATACAAAACATGTCTTGGAACGTCCACAATGCATTTTAACACATTAATAACCAAATTTTGCCAACGGTTTTGAAAAAAATTAAACATTTAGGCTAGCATTCTATTTCCAAGTTAGTAGTTTTTTGCAAAACAATCCGTCACGCAAATAAAAAGTCCACGCGAGATACACGCGAAGCGGCAAATCAGCTTATAAGTGGCTTCAGACAAGTCTAGGCAGTGTATATTGTGAGTTAGCCTTCCAGTTGTTGTAGAGTTCATTGGTTTCAGACAATGAACTCTAATATCTTTATCTTTGAATGCTGTGCAAAATACACACAATCCACTTAATATAACATTTTTCATAACAATTTTATTGCTTTTAAAGTCAGACTTGCTTTGTAAGAATTTCACATGCTCTTTTTGTAATGTGTGAAAGTGATGATTTGAAATTTTGAAGTGTGGGTGATTGTTGGTTCTTGTCATTTACTTTTCCCACTTCTTAAAAACTGGTGGAATATTTGACATGCATCAATATTTGTGTATTGAGCATTTTATTAGCAAATGTACATATAATTGTACATACAATAAGTGTACATACAATATTAGCAAGTGTACAATAATAGCCAAGTGTACAACATGACAAGTATTGCTGATATAACCAGCTCTACATAAATGCAAAAAAGCAACCCTCATCCTCAGTGGTTTGAACCAGGGTTTTGAAATGATTATAAAGCAAGCAAAGCTATATCATGTATCAAAATTTTATAGTACATCATATTGATTTTAAAATTAGTTTTTTCTTGTAATACAGATGATGATAAATGTATATGTAATGTATTATATGTTAGAATGTGTGTTTAAAATGTTTGGTCATATTTGTGAAAATATATGATGGTTCTATAATATTAGACTAATAATCTTTTTCATACTTGTATTACATTACAATTTTTACTTTAGTGTTTCAAAAGTTATGAATATGGAGTGTCATTTGTGTTTTTGTCTTTTTTTAAGTGGGTATTGACCCTTTTTTAATATTGTCTCTTTAATGGTGCAACTAATAATAACACAATATGGCATAACAGTTTTTTAAAACAAACTCAAAATATTTTTTTGCTAACTTTTTGAAATATTGTGCAAAGTGTTTTTCTTTTTGTTTACGCTCTGAACTTTCAAAAAGGACTGGGGCGAGCTAATTTTGCTCGGAAACACAAAAATTACCAAAAAACAGCGTTTTTTCCTCTCACAGCTTCATTTTCAAAGATTCAAACAATATTATAAGGATAGACAAGTATGTTTTACATCCTTTTAATGAAAAAAAACGAGGGGTGTCAGTTTTGTACTCAAGTTATAAGGCATGTTTTCACGTGCCAAAACAAAGTTCGCTTTTCATCCTTCAAAAAAGAAGCTTAAACATGTACAAATGTCGTTCAAACATTGTTTAAGGTTTTTAGACATTAAGCTGGCTCGAAGAGCACTGTTTTGTCCATTGGCCGCCATTTTTTGGCGTCAGGTCCCAGTCCACTTAGCTGCTCCAGTTATTATAGAAATCAATGGTCTGGACACGGCATTGAATTAAAATATACTGGAATGATAACTCGGGGGAAACTTGAAGCCAATTTTTTCTTAGTCTTTTGGTTTTTTATGTTAAAAAGACAGCTCGCACCTGTGAAGTATTGATACACCAAATAGCAACAACTTGCTCCAAGTTTGCGTAAAATCTTCATGATTGTGTTCATTGGGATCATTTCGGTCATGTCATATGACCAATATCACTCCATTAACAGATCGTGTAAGCTCAGTGGAGGAAACAGGAAGTCAGGAAGTGACATTTCTTCTAAAATTTCCCTCGTTGTGCAGTGGTGTGCGAAAGAAGCTTGTTTTCTTTGAAATGATATTGTCACTGGAATTTTTGCTGAATTGAACTGATAATAATTCATAAAACGTATTCAAAAAAAAAAGGGAATTCAGTAAGTTAAAAAAATATGAGACATGTTGTACTGTGGCTGGAACTTCACAATTCATACCGTATTTGAAGATCATCAGGGACATCAGCTAAATATTAAATATAGTTGAGTTTCATTTTCCATAATTGATTTTTAATCGTACTTATTCATCGAGAGTCTTGCTTGTTAGATACCCAAAGAAAGAATAATTTATTTTTGCTGACGTTAAATATGTGTGAATGAATAATATGTAATATTGTAATATTCTTTAATGAAGGTATTCAGCTCAGGTGGATATTTTTTTAATCATGTTGTCATAAAAATTAAATCACAATGATATTTTATAATTCACATTCTTTATGTCAAGTAGCTACAAATGAGCAAATATCTGTAATAATTTGTACAAAGTTGAAAGAATGATTTTAATTTACCTATTTTTAAGATAAACAAGAAGCCTGTTAGGCATTCATTCAGTCTACTTAAAAACAATGTTTGGTTCTATTTTCACATTATATAAAACAACATGTTATGTTTGCAAAAACAAAATTTGCAACAATGTAATTTCACATGTAGCAATATATATTATGTCAGTCATGTTCTATTTTATGTACCATTCATGACATTGGTGCATGAAATGATCCAAGAAAGATTTTATTGGTTCAAGAACTTTGTGTAACTCAAACATGATTTGTGCAATTTTGTGACATGACAGGAAAAAAACACATTTTTGAACTCAGGCTTATCTTCAACATCCTGCTGAAGTTAAGACTGCTGTTCCTACTTAATAACCGAATAACATGTTATATTATTGAAGGAAGTTAAATGTAGAAATCATATCTTGAGGATAAATTTATTTAAATCTTTAGAAAATTCATTTAAATTCATTATTTAAGAATGGTACAAAAATATTTCCATCACACATTAAATCAAAATCTTGTCACTGATAATTTATAATGTTGATGATTGTTTTATATGTGAAGAAGCTCCCTAAAATTTTCTTGTTTTTTAGGAGAGTTGACAATAACCTTATCTTCAAAATTTCATGAAAATATTGGAATCAGTCATGTTCTATTTTGTTTTGTTGGTTTCTTTAATATTTGTCATCACTGCAGCAATTGAACCATATAATAATTGTGGATGTAAATATTCTGATAATGGAAAACACTATGTAATATCCATGAAAGATGTGAAACCAAAACAAATAGTAAGTGTTGTATGTCATTTTTTGTATGTTAGCACAACCGTGATGATGATTTAGATGTAAAAGGTATTTTTGTACTAGCAATGTGAACTATGAACATAGTAATAGCTATATTTTGTTGTTTTACATTATTTTAAATTAAAAATACTATCATAATTTTCATTATAAAAAACACATAGTACTAGCATGTGTTGAAATATATGAAACAATATATTTATGACCATATGATTATGAATGTAAATTATGTGAAAGTGACAAATCAGATTTTACAAACAGTTAGTGATGATAATATTAGAAATTGGGAAGTGGTTGAAGATGTCATATATGCATGAATAAAATGTTCATCTAACTTTTTTGATGATGAAAGAAAGGATCTTTGAGAATAAGGTTGCTTTATTTTGAGGATTTAAAATTTGTAAATAGTTACATCAACTGTACTTTTCTAAAATTACACAAAGCATGCATGACTGACACAAAGTTCATTGTGCAATTTGACAGCTTTTATAATAATGCAAATACAACCGAGCGCTGTTCTTTAATATGCATCTTGAACATGGTGTATACTGGTGAGTACTTAAGAATATGAAAACAACATGGTGTATTATTTTGAATTTAAATGTCTGCTCTGGTTGCCCATACCCCCTTAGTTTGGGTTTTCTGCAGGTGTAGATCACTGCTCATTTATCACATATCTGCAATACATAATACTGTTCTAAATTTTTTTTGAGGAAGGGTTGTGCACCCCCCTGCATTACCCCTGGAAATCCATCCCTGGTTTTCCTAGGGATTCTCCTTGCTTATGCTAAGATGCATACAGATAATGACAATATCGCTATCTATAAACTGTACTTGTGTAGTGTAGAAATTGCTATCATCGTCTTTGAAAAAAGGAAAGTTTTTTTATAGAAGCAAAGCTGTTTTATACGTTTTTTACCTTAGGAATGTTGTTGCTTTTAAAGAATGCATTGAACTACCCCTTGTTATACATGAAATATTATATATAACTTAACCTATATCTGAGCTAGTACAGCTAGTGAATAGTTTATTTATTGTCTACCCTGACTGTTCCAGCTCATCTAGCTACACCAAGGTATGGAGGGAGGATTTAAGCAGTAATATCCAAGTCACCAATTTTTAGTTACACATAATTTTGTCATCATCCAAACATATAAACACTGATTAGCACTGATGGATGATGCTTAAAAACATGAAAACAATTTGGTTGGTAAGATTTTATTCTTTGGACAAACCTTATCCATAGCAATATTGTGAAAGTATATGAAATTTCTAATTAAACTGCAATAATTTGTTTTGACTAACTACTGTCGCTACACATTATATGTCCCATAAAAGTCAAATTTACAGAAATCGTATCTTAAAATATGTTGATATAACTGATATATTGTCCAGATTTCTTGAAAAAATTGTGAATTTTTTCTAATGTACATCAAAGAAAACAGTTTTTAACAATGTTTTGTAATATCTTCGTGTTTAGCTTTACACTTGCTCATTCCTCTATAATTTGGACTTACTACTTCAATCCTTGTGATGTGTTTTCAAAAGATACCTGCACTGATGTTATCGTAAGTTTAGAAAAATCCGATTCTTTGATTGCTTTTCGTCGCAATTTATTATCGTCTTCCTGGTTTCTTTTGTAGATGTGTCAAGAAGGTGGAAAACAAAGTTTTCCAATAGCAAAAAAGGAAATAAAGAATTGTAGTGAATACAAGAACAGCAAAACAACGTTGTATTATAAAAAAGTCAAAGGAAAAACAACATCGTATGTAATTCAATTTTAAGAAAATTTGTTTTTGATGAAGTAGTATCTAAAAACTCTTTAAAATTTTTTAAAGATCGCAAATACCATGATAAATGGTAAAAGTAACCTTTCCTTTAAGTTTCACTAATTTTTTCACGTCACGAACCTCATCACCACTACAGCGCTTTCTTAAATAATAAAATAGGGACTTTATCGTGGTGATAAATCTGAAAATTGTTCTAAAGATCGCAATTCAACCAATCACTATGGTATTTGCGATCTTTAGAACGATTTTCAGATTTGTCACCACGACAAAGTCTCTATTTTATTATTTAAAGTTTTTTGTATGAACTCTTTTATGAATGTGTATAATTCTTATTTTAAGTACAGCTTATTGTATGTAAACAGGAGTTTAAAATGTGTAAGAGCAGTCACAGAAGAATTTTTTAACAGAATGTAGAAATCTATATCAACAGAGTAAATCTGGCAGTAACATTGCAAAAATCATTTATTTTTCTACATGAAGGATAAAATTGTTCAAGAATAGTTGATGGATTTTCTGCAAACTGTTAGTGTCATTTTAAAAATCACATTAGTTTGATAAAGTATTTATCGACTGTTGCCTATTTCGTGGATTAAATGATAGAAATACTGGAAATGATTTTTAGCTACGAAAAAGTAACTTGTCAGATGGCAAAACTTGTTTTTAGTATTCAAAAATTGTCAATCCATCATTAATTTATTAGTATTAGGTTGGTAATATTAATTGTACAGCTGTGAATATGTTTGAATTTGGGCCAGGGTCGTTTTTTTATTGCAAAGTTATCGTTTTGTCTCAGTTTTGTCGTTTTTAGCAACCAAGTCCAAGTTACACATAATTCTTATGTTAAACAATTTCTGACAAAATTTAACTTGCTTCAGTGATGCATTGTTTTAAAGCCATTGAGATTTTATCACTTTAATAACGATTCATACCAATGTTGGAAGTATAAAAGCTGATTTTTCCGAATAATAAAACTTGCATTTTTACCTAGGAGGCAGATGAAATTAACATTGGATTGCAACAAGGAGGTTACGAAACCTAAATTTAGCCCAGTTACTGAAAGTCAAAGTTCGGGTACCAGTATCTTCGTAAGTATATTTTTACATCATATTATCAGTGGCCAAGCTAAGTCGAACTTTTACTCATACAATTAAAACTTTTCAGCAAAATTATTCTGCATTCTTTCTATGTTATGAAAATTCTGTTTCATGTTTGTGGCTGTAGATCGCCCAGGTTAGTATAGTCCTGAGAAGGACTGTTTTTGTTGTTGTTGACTGACGTTTCGACAACCTTAGCGGTAGTCATCTTCAGAGTCAAATGAGAAGTAAACGTCAGGTTAGCCGTATTTGTTATCTGGTTCTTACGTCATGGTGATGTGTGTACAGGAAATGTGTAGGTGTCAATTGTGTATTGTGAAGTGTGATGTTCTTAATTGATCGTTTGGTTACTAACCTGGACGATCTACATCTACAAACATGTAACGATACTCCCGGGTTCAAACCATTTACTTTAAAATTTTGTTTATTGCGTTATCAATAAACGAAGAAAAAGTTTTTTGTTGTACAGTATACACTGGTAGTAAATAGAACTTCTTCGAGATTTTTTACTACGACTAATTTTATGAATGCGTGAAGTGTATTTTTGCAAACAAGAAATTAAATTTCATATTTTAAATTTTTGTAACATTTGGTTGACCCTCCTCTACTCTTTATGATAGGTTTGCACCTGTGAAATATGTTCATCAAGTATTTTCTAGGGAATTCTTTTCAATTTGTTTGGACCCCGTCTCACAGTTCACTATTTTTTATATTTTTACTCGAAACATTAGTTTTAAATCGTTTTAATATGATCCCATAGATTCTATAGTGAGTTGAGATCTGGCGACTAATGTAGCCACTGTAATTTATTTTTCCTACAACTAAGTGTTTGTTATTCCTGGATCTATGGAAGTAGAGTTAACGTTATTGTAATATCCAGCCGTTACAAATGGTCATGATGAGAGTAGTGGGAATAAGTACATTCTTTAAGATAGAAATGTATCATGGCCTATTAAGTCAACAGTTCACCTTTCCTCGGATTTCTTGCAAAGATTTCACCATTGTCTACACGGAATGATTGAGGATATCCTTAGAATCATTGTACTGTTCTGTCTGCATTTCTTACTTTAAACACACATTTGCATCCAAGCTCCAATTATGTTTTTGTCTGCAGATGGAGGAACAAAATTCCAAGTGTGATTGTTTTCTAATCATGCATGCAACTTCCATTCTTCGTTATTCTTACCATTCCAATCTTCAGCAATGATATCAGTTGTAGGATCTTCACTACAGTTTTATAAATATTTCATCATCATAACTTTGAGGAGCTCATCTTTGCCGTTGTGGGTCAAGGTTTTCAACTTTTCTCATGAAATTGTCGTCGTGTGTTGTTTTCACAGCATGATTATTCACTACAAAACAATTTCTTGATCATCCCCTATTGCACCTTCGTCTATATTATCTTTTGGATTGAACATTTTGTTTGAGTTGAACAGTTCAAACTCTCTTTGTTTTGAAATATGTGATCTTTACTGCGAGCAAACAACTTGTTTTGGACATTGTGGAGCATTTATCTCTTGCTAATTTTCGGATTTTCAATAAACACGCATTTAAAAACGTCTTGTCGTTTTAGTTATTTTGGCATCAGAAATATGGTGTACTTTGAAAATAAAAGGGAACTTTGTGTCTTTCCGGTGGTCTTTTATGTCATCGAGTAAAGTAAATATTTTGATGTTGAATGTATAAAGAGCGGTATTTACTGCCTCAGCCTAAAATTTATTACCCATACCTACAAAACATAACGTGGATCGAATGATATATTGGCGCTCATTGGACTGAAAATATCACAATGAATTATTTCAAACATGATCGAAACTTTACTTTATAACACAAGCTTCGCATTAATCAGTCAAATCACCATTCTTTTCCCAGTATTTACAAACTTCTACAATCACCATTGTTTGAAGACAACAATTAGTGTACAGCCAATATATAACTTCTCCATAAGAAAAAAATTACTCATCATCTACCAAAATCAATCTACATTGTTGTTTGACCTCTATATAAAATGATAGACTATTTTTTCAAATGTCATTATTGCCTGGGTTGCTCCCAAATTTATTATCCATCCACATCTCGTCTGACTTCCACTTGTACGTATAAAGGTCCTTTTTTGTGAGATGTTCTACTTAAATTTTTACTTGAATTTCTGGGGTTATTATTCTTACATTGTGTACAATCTTTCGCAAAATGTCCTCACTTCTTACAGGCATGTCGGATTCCTCATATTGTATTTTTCATTTGATTTCTTTTTTCTCCCTTTAAACGATCAATGTATTGCATTAGTATCTTCAACTTTATTTCAATCAGCAACATAATTTATTATCATTCCTTTCACCTTCTGAAATGTCAGCAAATTCGTACTTTGCCAATACATACCTGTGTTAAACGCCAGATTTTTATAATTTAATCATGAAAGCTTACAAACACCAAAATAGATCTTCGAGGTATATCTTCCACTGTTTGCCTACCTGTGTTCTTCGTACAAATATCCTGAATATTGTGGTGCACTTACTAAAATTCCATGCCAGTTAATGTCAGAAGTAAATCAGTTACACAAATTGAAAGAAAAATTGCTGTTCAACATAAAAATGTTTTTCTTATCTAGTTTAGTTAGTGGTGTTTATCATATTTTATCATTGCAAATTTTTTACATGTTCACACTTATTAAACTGTAAACAGTTAAGATTATTATACCGTTTAGCTTTGTTGCTTGAATGCCAAAAAGTGTAAAATATACATGTTTTAATCTATTTTTATATTTTTTATGTATAGGAACTGACAATTACTGCCAAAGCAGTTTGTCCAAATGAGATTTCGTCCAAAAGTACTACTAGTCATAACTTGAGTGCTGGAAGTGTACTTGTTATTATGTGAGTACGTAGGTATTTTTATACAAATAAATTGAAAATGTTGTTCTTCTTTGTAATATAAATAAGTCAGAACGCAAAGTTGAAAAAACTGTTGTTGTTTGAAAGCTTGCACTTTCTTTTCGAACTCGTTTTTCCTCAATGACCGCTGTCTTGGTGTGCCCCTAGCATGCGTAAAAGCAATGTAGGCAATACACGTAGATGTTACACCATAAACAACAAGAAAACAACTGTTTTTTTAACTGTAGCTTTTGATGAGTTTTATTGAAATGTTCTTATTTGCCATTAAATCAATGGATGTTTCCCTAATACATAAATCAAAATCAAATGTAAGTTAATGAAGAAATGTATGAAACATTTTATGGTTGATTCAAAATACAAATCTAAATATCGTTTTATTTTTGAAACATTGCAAGGTAATATGCTGTTCTTGATAAGCATTTTTTCTTATAGTTTTTTCACGTTGATTGTGGTTTATTTTGTGGCTGGTATATTATTTATGAAGTATAAAAGAGGAGCCACTGGAAAAGAAGTTATACCAAACATTGAATTCTGGTCTTCCCTTCCTGGATTAATAAAGGTAGTGATACTACCAGTTTTTGATATAGATATTTTTGATACGCTCTTGACATCGCAGCTGTTCATATACCAAGCTTGAGTTTTATATTGAGATGTGATTATCTATCTTAAGAATGCGACTGAGATTCATTTATTGTTACCTACGGTTATCAATAATGTATCTAGTCGGCGGTGCATGACCTTGTCGAGACTAAATTACCATGCAGAGTATAAAATTGTTCTTAAATAACAACCATATTTAGAGTGAGAATTGTATTACCGAGAAGGACTTTTAAAATAGCTTGCGCACTGAAATGACAAAACTGAAGAGCAATTGGAACACATAGTGTTAAAATATGGCGCATGTTGTTCAAGCTAACAGAGTTTCTGGAAATTTGTCTTAAGCGTACATGAACTAATTAAAGCTAAAACCCCCCTTACCCACCCCGCTTCCTACGCCTAGGATGAGGATTACAATAAAATGACATTTGTAAACGAAAAATTCAACATTACCCGCGACTCGAAAGCTAAGCAATCGCCTATGCATAAGCGAATTTTTATAAAACTTTGTTAGCTTGAACAACTTATGCTATAATTTAATCCTGTGTGTTTCAATTGTTTTTACGTGGCTGTGTCATTTTCGTGCGTAAGCTATTTCGAACGGGCTTCTCGGTAACACATTTTTTACTATAAAAATGTTTATTATTTGCAACAATTTTATTGTCAGATTAACCATTGGAAGTCCTTCCAACTAACTATTGCCATCAAAAGTTTTGGCAAATCTTACGTGCTCAAATCTTACGTGCTCAAATCTTGCGTGCTCTCTTAGGGCCTGTTCATATGAGCCCGGGTAGCCGGGATTCAGCGAAGCGTTTATTCATTTTAGCAAATGGAAAAGATTAACTCCTTCACAACAAAAAACTTATTTAAGCAATTTCTCTATGTTCGGAATTTGCAAATTCACAAAACCTTTAAAATGAAAACAAATAATTTGGCCAGATTTGAAAATTACAACTAAAATGACTCATGACTTATAAGAAAGGTTGTAAGTTTTGTGTTTAAAGTTTTTACTCCTTTCAATACCTCAAAATCATTTCACGCCTCGCTGAATCCCGGTTAGCTGGGCTCATGTGAACAGCCCCTTAGTTTTGTTTTCCAACTGTTCAGTTTTTTTGATATACCCTTTAGATCATTATGGTTTGGTCAGTTTAACAGTTAAATGTGAACAATTACTTCAGTTCAACAATCATAATGTAGATAGAAATGATATAAAGTTGAGCTAATTTGGAAAATTTCTATTTACCTCACATTAAAACCTTGTGCATTGACTCAATTTAGGCTTCTTGAAAAGTATGATTGCTGTATTTTCGAAAATGTTTTCTTGTTATTTAGGATGGTTGCATTTTCTTTGCGAACAAAACGAAATCGTTTTTTGGTAGATGCTGTAATAGAGAAGGATACAATGAAATTTGAAGAAGCAGATTTAGTCTTGTTAACAAGATTTTTCCTCCTTCATAGCCAATCATAGTTATATCTGCAATATTTTTTTACTATTTTATGCATCGATTGATTAATTTAATTCAATAATGAAAAATTTTACACTTTGTCATTTTTAAATTCTTTAGCAAATTATGGACGATTAAAACGAAATCTTATGAAAGCTTTGAATTTTATTTCTTCTGCAATCCATTAGACTAAACATATCACTGTAAAACTATCGCAATGTAAACATATGTACTTAAAACTTTACCTCAGCACACGCTTCTATATGAGTCAATTTATGAAGTTGGAGACATGACTGTATAGACACCGTTTTGTACATTATTCACATGTCATGTTTTTCATTATGAATTAAAAAGTTTTCGCAATAAAACCTTGATTTTCAAGTTGTTCCAAATTGTTATAACGATTTTGACAGTTGGAGGTTCTAGAATATTTTATTTTTTGTAAAGATCATCACATTCAAAAGTATCAAACGTTTTAATCCCTTTCCGAGGCATTGTTTTGTAAAATATATTTGATAAAATCTAGCTTCGTTTCAGGTCCAATAATGCCATATAATAATCTTTTAAATAACCTCGCTTTCTCGGTCTTTACTCAGAAATATCGGACCTATAACATAAGAAGAGCAGCTACGAACTTAGCAACCCGCGATTTGAATAAACGTAACGTTTCTCAGTTGAACCTGAGGTTTTGCTTGTCAAACGTGTGACGTTTGAAACGTAAACAAACGGGAAAAATTCAATAGATAAGTTCCAACACGAACCACTACCCGTTAGCCTCGTTTCATGCGAGGGCCGAAAAGCCATGACGCCATCTCGCCAACAGCTATTTGTTTGACTAATAATAATGAAAATAAGCTTTTTATAAAATTTGTGCAATATCATTTTTTTTATGTATTTTATGCTGACATTGTCGGGAGCGAACAATCATATCAGTAGAAGCTACTACCACGTTATGAACACGAAAATTTACATGGTTTAATAAATAATAGCTAATGTAATGTTATATTTTAATATCGCCTGTGGCGCTTCCAAGAAAAACAAAGAATTTCCAAGTAAAATTCGTCGCATGTGTTCGCTTTTTTTACTTTCTGCTGTCGTTACACAGAAAACGTTTTATTAGCAATGGATTTTAACAATTTCTTCGAATTCAAATGCTTGCTATGCATCCTGCTTTCTTCTGTTATACATTTTAGTGATGCTACAAAGTTTGATTGCATCAAAACTGACGAATGTTCTTGTAAAATTAATTCCTCCACTAAACAAGAAATATCATTATGGAATATGAAAGGGTAAGTGCGATATAATTTATAAAGTTTTCGTTAATTGCCAACACATATTCAATTGCTTAGATGCCTATCTATTTATACAACGTTTATGTAGCTTATTTTAATCTTATCATCATTAATACTAATGTGCTCGACGCGCGGAGAAAATTATATCGTTTTTTCCCAAAGAATAACTTATTAATATTTACTGGGTGTAATCATTCTAAAGGTAGTTATCTGAACATGAGTTAAATTAATATGAAACTAAATTTTCTCAGCTGTTTTTTATTAACTTGAATAATTTGTAATAACGACTACTGTGCTCTTGAATAATTTTCTTTTTTAGTGTATTACATCAGTGGTTTGCTTTTATATAGTAGCTAGTACTTAGAAAAATATTTTTTCAAAAACAAGAATTGGCGTAATTTTTTACCAGTACTGTATTGTGGCTACCCTGCACTCAGCAGTAGTTTCGTAAAAAGATAATGCATGTATTGGGCTGGAAATAAAGCTATTTATAAATAACGCATTTCACTATATAAATACTCACTACGTGTTGTCGTTGCCATTAACTTGCTTATTTGTCCACTCCTGAACCATTTTATGCAATTTCTTTTTTCAATTCCATTTGCTGAATGAATGTTCTTTACTTATTTTTTTGCAATATAGAAATATTCACGAGCAATTGTGTTTAATTTGGCAATTATTTGTTAAGTTTTTGGTTTGAGATTTTTTAAATATTAGAATGTATATGCATTATGTAACATTTGTTTTTTAGAAAAATTGGGGAAAATTAACAAAATCTCTCGATATTTATATTTTATCCATATTTTGAAAGATGTTTTCTTTAATTTATTTACAGTGAAAGCGACATTGAAGGCGCAACGCTTTATTTTAAAATTGATCTTTGTAATCATTTTGATAAAAACACGAATGCGTCAAATGGAGGATGCAAAAATGCGACGGTAAAATGTTTTTAATCTTTTGAGAAAAATTTACCAAAGTTTGTAAACTTTCAAAGTGTTACAGGTTTGCCAGTATTCAAAGTCGAATACAAGCTTAACATTCGAAATTGGAAAATTTGGTACCGCAAAATTTGGGAAATACGACAATGAATCAAAGTCTATCGATGTTAAATATCATGGTGTAAAACAAGGCAATAGTATAAGGTTTGCGGTTAATATTTTGATATTTTGAAACAATTGCATTGGAACGTAAACTCGGAAATTTAATTGTAGAAAATGAGCAGGGGCGCCACAATTGGCGGCGGGGCAGCCATTTTGAAAGGGTGCCTATTTTTACATTACGTTTGTGTAAAATGTTTGCTAATTTGTAATTCAAAAACATATGAAAACAATACACTTCCATGAAAGTGTGAAAGCGTGCATTAGTTTTCCCTTACACCTTTAGTGTTTATACAATTATGCAACCTTAGCCATTAAATTTTATAAGGCTTGTAGCTACTTTAAGTAGCATTTTATATTAAACTGATAAAAGAAATTTAGTATTTTAATAATGATAACTTTTAAATGGTTTTGTTAGAGATGTAATGTAATATGTTTGTTGAGAGTTCTCTTTTGTCATCTTTATTCAAACGATGCAAAATAGTTTCTTCGTTTCCCATTGGCCTGTGTAAAATCTTGAGGAATGATAATGGTACAGACGTCATCAATCCTGTTTTTATGGATTGTGCTAAACATTTTAGACTGTCATTAGACATAGTTGAACGTATCCATGATTTTATCCGACGTATAACACTGAAACCTCTCTCTGCTGTTGCTAACACAAAGCGCACAGCGTTGTAAAAGGAGAACAACTTGTCAATTTGGGGTTAGGTTTCCTTTAAAGCTTGGTTTCATGGCTTGTACATCACAAATAGTGAAAACCTTGGTGACTTTCTTTAAAGGAGTTTTTGACTCGTTGTTATATAAGCTTTATATATACAGGAAGTTTCACAATCTCGCTTTTCAGCTCATCCAAGTCGATTACTTCGGACAGACCACCCAGCTTGTTCAAAGGCTGATCAGCATTGGAAAACTCCTTATTTGCTGCAGTCAATAAGCAGCTTTCAATTTTTCAAGACATTAAAGTCATCATGGTCGAAGTGAGTCTTGATAGCTTCTTCAGCCAAGTCCAATATTTCGTAAAACTGGCGTCGTAATTCATGTTTCTCCTGTAACATTTCTTGTGTAACTGGATTTCTGGAATTGGCTATATAATCAGTCATAAAAAAAGGCATAGTTCTTTTTCTTTTTGTTCTTGGTTGGTCACTTTGTTGAAGTTGGTCCTCTTCATCTTGTTGAAATCTTGTCATGTTCTCTGCTTTTGCAAATAGACGTTCGAACTCTTCAGATGATCGGAGCTCTCCTAACCGTATGTAATGTTTGTCGATGCTTGTCCTGGCTTGTTCTGCCGTCAGGTCTGCCCTATGGAGGTGTTTAAAGTTATTCTCGAGAAGGAACGCATACTCGTTCATTGAAACCACATTAAACATGTCAGAAACGGACTTAAGTTTTCGTAGCAGCCCTTTCGATTTTTCCCGACATTGTGGAGTAACACTCACATCTGTAGACAAAGTTTCCAACGTTTCTTGCAGCTCTTGGTTCTTTTGATAATGGCATCTGCTGCAGCTCCTTTTGTGGTCAACCTAGTTCTTGAAAGGTTCTTTAGCTTAAGGTTACTTTCTCCATGAATCGTAGTCTCCTTGGACTCCTTCAAAAATTCTTTCTGGATATTTTGAAAAAGTAAAACCCTCTTTGGGCTAACACCAGCGAGGACATACAAGTTTTCGCATAAATCTTAGGCTTCAGCAAGCATTTTCGAAAGCGACGAAACATGTTTGAATACCAGCTCGTTTTAGTTGGCAAAGCAGTGAATATAAAGCGCATGTTTACAAACTTCATCTTTTATTAGCACCGCCAACCGTTTCATTGCTGAAGCTCCATCAAATGCCATACCAGTCATTCATTGAGGATTCAAATTGCAACGCATCAAAATATCTTTAAAATACTTTAAAAGGGTTTCAGATGATAAGCCCTCGTCACATGGCATGATGCCAATAAAATCTTCTAAAACGTCGGAGTTTTCAGTACAATGGCGAACAAAAAAAGATAATTGTCCAGTTTTCGAAATGTCTCTTGATTCATCACAAATGATGGCATAAAATTAACTCCCATCTACTTCATTTATAAGACTTCTTCTTGCACTCAGCACCAATCTTTCTACTTGTTGAACTAAAATATCGTGAGACATGTATCGATTTTCTTTTAAAAGAAGATTTAATCCTTCATGATCGATGGTTTTGTCTTCGTTAAATTGAATTATGTTCGAATCTTATTCTGTATGACTCCGAATTGCTACACCTTGTCTAAGAAGTTGTTTTAATGTATTCAAATGGGCTACCAAACCTTGTCGCCTCAGACGTTGCTGCTCTTTTACATGGCTACTTATTTGCAAATCAAATGCAGGCTGGTATTTCTTTTTGGTAGCATTCTTGTGGTTAACGCTTTGGTCGTGATCTGTTAGACGTTCTACGCTTTTCTTCCAGTTACAGAAACCAGTGGCAGATGGAGTGAAGATGAATGGTGAATATCGTGTGCTTTCCTGTATTCTGTACACGTTTCACAAAATGCTGTTAGCTTCTTGCGGTGATATGAAAGCCATTTGTATTTTTTGAGCCGATCGGACTGGAAAAACCTCCTTTATTCTTACTTCAAAGCTTTTTGCCATCGTTGAAGTCGCTCATTACTTTGATCCATGGATCAACATTCGCTGTTGATGTTTCACGACCCAGGTCACAGTCAGTGCTACTAGTTGATGGGGTGGCATCTTCTCTTTCTAATGTTTCGGCATCTTCTCTTTCGTGTGTCGACTTTCCATCAATTTCTTGAATATCTTGAGAATGAAAAAAATGATGCTATTTTGGCTTGACCACTCGCATCAGATAAAAGTCAAAAAATCTGTAAGTGGGGAACTTGCATATCGGGAATTAAGATATACATCTACTATTTGTTCAAAATGTGAAAAGAGGCAACCATCTGCCCCGCGCTGCTGCTCGGGCTCCGGCGCCGAGAAAAACGTCAATTAGCTTATATTA
Source organism: Xenia sp. Carnegie-2017 (assembly GCF_021976095.1). NCBI lineage: Eukaryota > Metazoa > Cnidaria > Anthozoa > Malacalcyonacea > Xeniidae > Xenia > Xenia sp. Carnegie-2017. Next base: position 8,324,721 of record NW_025813482.1, on the reverse strand, counting down.
TTTGCAAAAATGATTATAACTGCCTCTTCAAGCATGAAAATTTCATATTCAGTAATGTTTATATTTTCTATTTTTGTATTTACAGATCAATAACTATTAAATTAACCTGCAACGAAAATTTCACAAAAACAGACTTCGATCAGGTCAAAACATCCCTTTTTCATCCTACAAAATTTGTAAGTATCAAAATTTCTAAAATTGTTAATTTTACCACTAAGTTGTCTTCCTTTTGGCTGAATTGATTTTTGTATGCAGAGGACAACACAAATTACACAATAACTATTCGGTTATCGGCTGTAAGTTGTCAAAGGTGCAAAATTTTCTTATTTGTAAACTTTGGTGATTTTCCTAAATGACTTCGTTAGTGATATACGAGGTTTTTATCGTTATTGGATAGTTTTTGCACGTCCACACGTTTGTGATAAATTTGATAACGCTGATAATATTTGAAAGTGTGCTCTTAAGTATACAACGGTGCAAGATTTGCAGACACAACACCCACACAAACAAGACGCACTGACGCAGCGCTAAATAAAAGAGTTTCTCCATCAAAATAAAGAAATAGAGTGTTTCGTTGCCGATACATCGCTTATATTTTTATTTTTGTCTTCCCACTGTCCTCACAGAAAAATGTTGTTGCGTTTTCAAAAGTTTACATTGTGCATCTGGGCGTTACATTCTGAATGTGTATAGATTGAACTCTTAACGTAAAAATATTTTTATGTTTTTATGTTTATCCAGATATGGGTAGTTAATCAGCTTATAGAATGACGTGAATTATTTTAGAGGACTGAAATCACGAATAAAGCCGCATGTCCTATAACTATCCCTATTAATCCTACGCCTACGTCATCTCCTCGTGTTGGGTCAAATAATGGAGGATTGAAAACAATTTATTACGTTCTTATTGGGTTTGCCGGGTAAGTTTAGTTTTAATGGTAATCCTGAAAGATGAAATATAATAGATTGGCTTTTGATGTAAATTAATAAACGATAAATATTGGAAAATGATAAACATTTCAGCCTTAATCTGTTCTCCCTGTCAGAGTCTCTGTAATTATGTACTGTGTTATACAATATACTTTTGTTCAAGTACAATTTTGTTTGAATAAGTATTGCTCCGTCAAATCAAGTAAAATTTAGTCAATATTTTTAAATTTCTCTACCACACAAATATGACCCAATATCTTTCTGGTAGAGAGCCAATCAGAAGGAAAATTAGCTGACATCAACTTAGCTGTAAAAAACATGTGGTCTTTCATTCAGAATTATTGAGCGTTCATCTTAGCTAAACGATAAGTCTTGAAATCACGCAAATTGTGAACGTAAGAATTTATTCAACGTATTGTCATGTATTAATAAATGTTTGTGTTAAAAATGTTGAGTTAAAGTATCCAAGAATTAAGACCAAGTGTGCAATCACTGTTTAAATTCCAATCTTTAATACTCTTTTTTGCTGAAAGTAACAGTTTTTCACCTACAAATCAGCTTTATTTGAACAACACTTCCTAAACTCCTTTTTAGTTTAAGGTATTCTTGCAGATGTCTTTTGTTTCTCGGTCATCTTAGGTTAGTTGTTGCTGTTTGTGTCGTATGTGCTGTTGCTTACAAGATCCACACAAAACAAAAAGGACGTCCTCTCCTCCAAGATGACGAAAATGAAGATTATGGAGCTGTCCCAAATGTTCGTGTTCAGGTGAAAAATGGTTGATCTTGTAATTTATGTTGCATGCCATATGAAACATCAGAGAAAGCATAGCTAAGTTATACTATTTAACTTTATTTTCATCAATTCTTTTTGATTAAACGAATTTTGATATCTTTACATTTATAGAATGTCAGTAACGCGTCCAAGTCTGATGCAATTTAATTCTTTGATAAAATGTCTCAAGAAAATTATCACTTTTAATGACAGATCGTTCTAGTATAGTTTTTACTGTTATAATGAATAACATATAAAGTATATGATTAAATATTTCTCTATAGTAAATCGATAGCAACTATTCCTATAAAGTGCCTGCATTTATAGCTTTGAGAAATATTACAATGTGATTTTTGAGTTAAAAAATTCAGTACTACAATAATATTGATTTGCAACTCCTGAGTCGATGCTTACGTCACATGTATTTTGAGTATTTTTACCAAACCAATTCATCTAGTTAGAAAAAGTCGACACACGTCAAATCAACTCTGGTTTGTTTTCCGTATTTTTTGTCTGTAACATCATGTTTTTCACAAGATGCAATTGTCTGAGACTCTGAGTTGAAATGATCCATACCACAACTCGCTACCATCGTCAACAAGCAACGAGAGCCTATTTGATATTTTTCCCTCTTCTATATACAAAAATTGAAAAATTATTAGTATTAGCCTATAGCCAATATTCCCTCAATACTACCAGATAAACAAAGGAAGAACAATGAATAAAAATAGGATTCAATTTTAAGATTGTCTTTGGATCTCATTTGCTACACATGAACAGTTCGCTAATAAATATATGCAAATAAATACAACATCGGGATTTTGCATGCGTTTGACTTGGTAAACATGGATGTTCATGTGGTTGTGTACTATTTGTTAATTTTTAGCGGCTGTTCATCGTTTAAGTACATTACTAAGACACAAAGCGATGGCAACTTATGTATTAAGGCAAGCAATTCACGTTGTACATTTTATTGTGGAAAAGATACCATAGATTTATCTGCAATAGATGGGACGGCAACCGAACCAAGGTATCAAAGCTTTAGCATGATGGAATAGTTGAAATAACTGCATAGTATTATTTCTTTATACATCTTAACGTCTAATGGGAAAGGAGAAAAAAGTAGGAAAATATGGCCGAAGATGTAAAACGTTTAAAACAGAAACTGAAGAAGCAAAGTGTTTCAAACATATACATATTGGGATTGGAAGTGCACAAATATGCAGAAATTTTATATCTATGAGTATGAGGTTTCCATTGCAGTTCATTTGCATTTTAACGATTCCGTTATTTCATATTTTGTCTTTTAACGATTCACCATTTTCCCATTTCTTGTTGCAGATATTCCACAGTTTTCTCAGTGGATTATTTAATTTTCCATTTCTACATCTTATTCTTAATTTTAATTACTTTCTTGTTCCCTAAAAATTCTAAAGATGGAAGGAAAATCACTGTCTTCAATGGATAAACAAAATTTGTTATGGAGGACTATCGAAAACGACCAATTAATCATTCATGTGAAAATTATATCTTTTACAGCTTTGAAAACATTCACGACAGTGTAGAAAATGATGTTTTCTATCATTGGAGTCCTTGTACAAAATTTTTAAAAAATTGCAGCTATTTAGTAAACGTAAGTATATAGAATTAGTGTAATGTTAAAGTTTTAGCGAATTTCAAATTTGACCATGTCAATGTTTACTTTGACGAATGTACACGTGCATAAAATTACTTAAATAAAACTTGTCGACAACTTTAAAGTCAGTTGTACCAAAGAATGGTTGGCTTCTGAGTTGATTCTAGAGTGTAGTTTACACTGTAAAGCAATTTGATTTTGATTGCTTTGTCTTATTAATTAACGGTTTTGTCTTATTAACGGTTCGATTATTTTGAGGTTTTCTTCTCTTTACCCTCCCTCTCCTAACCATGTTAACTTTTCTTGATTGTTTTCTGTACCAAACATATGAAACGTTTGGGAGCCAGTTTGGTGGCAAGCAATTTTGTAAATGGAATTGAGTTCTGACAACTTGTAAAAACAAAAATATTTTCTCTTTACGTGAATCAAAGAAAGCGTATTCAATTTTCTACTTATAAGTGTTTCAAATTATTTTATTTTCTCAAGCGAAATAATGAAAACAATTTTACGAAATTACGAGTGAAAAATTCAGGAGACTCGACGTCGTAAAGTTTAAAACATTACAGAGTGCATTAAGTAATAATGTTAACGATGTTATAAGTTTTCGGCTCTCGTCATTATTAAACCATTCTTGTGTTTGACGGCCGCTCATGAGATTTTTGTCAGCTAAACGGTATACATGAATGAATCGCTTTGTTTTGAGGCGATTTTTGCCAGTTTTTAATTCAGAACTACGCCATCTAATGTTGTTTTTATAGTAAATTTCTTGTCATGTTCATATAACTTATAAACTGTCTTAAAATGATAACATCTATAAATGCAAAAAAGTTTGTCGTTATCAAGCATTCACACTAAATTGTCACTAATTTTATCATTAGAGCAACTTTACCTGTTATTAAAACTTTTATAGAAAATATTACATAGATTATATATATTATTGTTTTAATCAGAAATTAGAATACAACTAGTTTAGTATGTCAGAAAAGAGCTATCACTTACTTTCCTATTATGCCCAACCACCTGGGAAAACGAAAAAAATGGTTTGTTGACTAGCCCCCTCCCCGATGGTGTGCATGATAACATAAGGTTTTCTTTTCAATTTTTTAGAGTTGGTAAAAACTAATTTTATTCACGCCATTATATTCTAGGTTTGTCGAGTGTTGGAAAGTTACAAACGTTCAGAAAATTTGGGAGTTAATGGCCCAACTATGAAATTTGATGTTGAGCAACAAAAATATAAATTGATATATATGGGTCCAAAAGATCACGTTATTGGTGAATTGTAGGTAGCAATTGTTACTTACAAAGTTGCAAAATCTCTTTTGATGAAAAGCAGGTCATTTATTCCATTTTTAGAAAAACGAACGTGTATATAGAATATGACAGTTCTAGTGAAGGTAGAACTAGTTTTATGAAGAACTATGGGAATTTCTTTGTGAGTACTTTTCAAAAATCATTGTTGAGCAAAGTGAATTAAAACAAGATGAATAATTAGATTAAGTTTCGTTGATCATATTACTCCACGATTCAATGGCCCTTTTTATCTTTTCATCTTGATTTTCTATATTCTTTGCATCACTTATTTACTACAATCATATGCCAAAATAAAACCTATCCCTGGGGAATAGAAATTACTCCTGTAGCCAGCTTGCTAGCAAGAAAGACATAAAATCCAAATTCATGTTGTGAGCATAAATCATAAATGTTAGTAAGCTTATTGGTTTGTGCAATTGATTTCAAGTTATAAAGTTTGTAACGTTTTCCGCTTTTTGCAGTTATTGCTGAGATAGTCCTTTCAACAATCTTAATATAGGAAATGACATTGTTTACTAAATATGCAACAAAAAGTTCTCGAAATAAGAAGGGTGATGATAGAAGATTAAGTGCAGGATCAATAGTTCTCATTGTGTAAGTATACTCTGTTTTCATTTCTCTTCACTTCGGGCGTACATGTCTTTTAGGCCTTAAACCATTGAAATAAAGTAGATCTATTTCAGTTCTATGGCTATTGTACCTGTTTATGGCAGCCTGCACTTTGGCAATGCCTTTTATGACACATATCGTTCATCATTCAATCTACAACATAAAGTACACTACAGAAAGTTGAATAGAAATTTGAATAAAAAGTACTCAAGACAAAAAAGTGGTCAATATCTGAATAGATAGAGCGCCGATGTCCAAAAACGTCATCTGAATTTTTTATTTTGATTTGCCTCAGCACGTTTTGCATCGTCGTACTATATCTTGGATTTGGTATTTTATATATGAAGTTTCATCGAGGTGCAGAAGGGATGGAAATGATTCCTCATTATTCCTTTTGGTCAGAAATTCCAGCGTTAGTGAAGGTAAAAATGTATAACATACTGTAAGTAATGTTTATTTATTTGTGAAACTGCATTAGTAATGTGTTAGTGTACGCTGTGGCCGTGAAGCACAAAAGAAACAAACCTTGTATGACGTTATTTGTCTGCTTGACTAACAGACCAATTCACCAAACGGTAGAAAGAAGTTAAAAAAAAACAATAAAAAGTTAACTATATTTTCAAACACTGCAGAAATCTTTGCCTGTGCTCGTAACCGTCAACGTTGGAGAGACATGGTAGCCCAAGCATGCATCATGCATGGCACCTGAACAGAACATATTTTCAAATAAATTTGTGTTTGTTGTAATCGAGCTCTTTCTGTATTGGAACTGTTATTACACAAAGTTAATCCTTCAACCTTTTCATTTCTTTCTTTTAGGATGGTTGTACATATTCCATTGAAACTGTTAAGACTTGTCCCTCGTTAGGCAGAAGAGATTATGAAAAAATATAATTATTTACGTATAATATATAATGAAAAAAGATCATTAAACTATACTGGAAAAATATTGTGTTTATTTCTAGCAAGAAAACTGATGTTCTGCAACAATTAAATAATCATTCACTCATATAGATTACTTTTATATTTCACACCAATCCATGATCTGGAAATTATATTAACTTATATGAAATATCTTGAAAATTTATCAAAACAATGATGAAAATTAATGTCTCTTTGTAGTTAAGTGTGTCGTGGTGAACCAAATCGTGCAATGTATGACAAGCAATTATTGAAAATAGTCAATTTTCTACTGTGAATTTATATGATATAATAACACCTCTTCATACACCATTGTATTTTTCTGCCTTTCTATGAACAAAAATAAGTGAAAGGGGAAGAACGTTTTACAAAGACTCGTGCAGCAAGGTTCTTTTGGCATACTACATTATAAAATTTTTTGCTAGCCTCATGTTTTGTGTTTTGTGCTGGAATTTCATCATCTAAAATTTCATCATCGTAGTCTAAAGCACATGTACAACGACATTCTAAAAATCTATTATTTAACAAATTATTGTGAAACGGAAGAGGTGCAACTGTTCTCTTTTGAATGCAAAAACGACGGAATATTTGACATGTTTGGTGACGTTTAGCTACAATGTAAATTAGGAAAAGTATGAAAATATTTTGTCAAAATCATCCACTGACCAATGCAAATGCAAAACAGTCGACCTCTCCTAAAAATCAGAATACAAATAAATATTAGATCTAGGATAACTCGACGTCAACTGTAGCAGATCATTTTTATTGCCAAATGAGAACTTTGGCTGAATTCTTTTGCTACAAATATACGACTATTGTTCGGCCAACTTAATTGTTTTTTTACTTATTATTTTATAATTTTTATTAAATAAATAATGTGAGTTTAGTAACATGTTTTTATGTCTAGTTCAACTGTTAGAAAAGTCTTTGAGCAGGGGACCGACCAAAAGCTTTGTTCTGCTCCCAGATTAGTGGGACTCTTAAAACAGTTTACATATAATTAAAATTGAGACATTTTTGTCACATGATTGATTGTCATTGTGTCATCGTCATTTCATTTTGTATTACAAACTTACAAAATGAGAAGAAAGTGTTTCAAGAAAAGCATCACCAAAAATGAAATTGCTGAGGTGTTTTGTGTCATTCTTCTCAACTTTGTGATCTCAGTTCACAGCGATTCAAGGGTTTCCTGCAAAGAAATGCCGTCATGTAAATTTAACTGTAGTAATATTCCCAATCACGAAGATATTTACGTTGACTTATCAGCATTAGTGAAAATGGAACATAGTCCTCTGTAAGTATGAACATGTTATTATATGTCTTCAGTTACTGCATTTGGAATCGGTAAAATTTCCCGGGTTTTAGCCAGGAGATAATAGGTTTTGATTACTTCCTCCCGACCTGCCACTTTTCATAATTTTCTCGCTGTTGATGAAGAGGTCAAGCAGGAATGAATAAATTTCTTGCTGCTATTTTATTAGTTGTCTGAATAGTGACATCTCGCTTGATTTTGGGCAATTTATGAAAACGATTTCTAAATTTCCTGTTTGTGAATTCAAGCATTCAAGCATTCTAGCACTTTACTTCACCTTATGTTTTGATTGAACTGCGCATGTCAAGTATAATTTAAAATGGCGTCAAAACGATTGCAAATTCAAATGCACGACAATACTTCTGAAGATGAAAACGAAAGTTATTGTTAATGTGCTACTGGATAAATTTATTATTTAGTATTACACATCTCATGAATTTATTAAATGGTTAGTCAAACTATGTAATCTTTCCATTATGTTCACAGAACCAAATGGTAAACACAGCTGAGCTGACAGCTTCAATGCGTTTATTTTCTTTTCAGTTTACCTATAGGCAACAGTGTGGTTCAAGTAAACAGACAAAAATTTATAGAACTAAATCTATTTTTGCACCGTGTAGTTTAAAGAATCCAAGTGAATAACCTACTGTAATGTAGTAAATGGTTTGAACCCGGGAGTATCGTTATATGTTTGTAAATGATGACTCTGAAGATGAGTCTGAATGTGAATGTTTGACTCTGAAGATGACTACCGCTAAGGTTGTCGAAACGTCAGTCAACAACAACAAAAACAGTCCTTCTCAGGACTTTATTAACCTGGACGATCATCATTTACAAACATATAACTACTGTAATGTTATAAATGGTACAAAATCTACTCCTGGCAATCTGCGTAAATCCTTCAAACATTTAAAACTTTCAAACTTGTTAGCCTTTGTGTTGCCTTTATTGTCAACCTTTCGTACAGTTTCTTTACATTTCGCTTGGGCTTGTGATTTCATGAGTCAGAATTTTTAATCATAAAATGTGAATATTTTTTCATTTAGAGTATTTATGATTCAAAAAATGTTTCTACTCAGATTATTATCATTATTGATCACTATCAAAATGGTGATTAAAGTGTAATTCAAAATATCCTTATTATTATAAAATGTATTTAAATTTAATATTATAGGTATAAAGATATTCCTGATGCTGATGCAAGAAAATCAAACATATTGTATGACTGGAGTCCATGTACAAAATTTGGAAAGACAACATTTACTTGTTTTAATGTCTTCGTAAGTAGCTTATAGTTTAATGTATTCAGTTGTGGATGTGTATTTACATTGTATTGATATGACTTGCTAAAAATAAACCGAGCTTAGCTCTGCTATGAATAATTGTGGCATATAGTAAAGTTTAGACACCAAAATTTCCAGTGGCATAGCCATTCCACAAATTTTAGTCCTCTTCTTATTTGGTCCTATAAATCATTTTTCATTTTAGTAATTGATTGTTTTTAGAGTATAGAAAAATTTATTTAGCATCATAGCAGGACCAAATATGCAGTCTGGTCAGGCTGCTAAAATTTTTTTAGTTCTATCGTAAGACATTTTGGTATACTATTGAGGTACTTTAGAATAAAGCACATTTCATTATTTATTTGCTGAAGTAGTAAATGTTTATTTCATGCTTGAAGAAGAATAGGAATCATGTGGACAGTAGTAATACAAAACAAATTTTTTACTAAAAGATCTAAGACTTCTTTCGTACCAACTAAGTTCAGAAAGTAACACAAAACATTGCTGCTCTGCAGTTGGTCCTATTTATTCACATTAGTAATCATAAGTGTTTGCCTCGCAATTGTATGTATGTATGATGTTGTCTGGCTGATTTTCTACTTTAACCTTCCTTTTTTTGTTAATTGGTCTTAATGAATGTTTGTAAATTTATCTGCATTTATATTATGTCACATTTCTGGCAGCATTTTAAGCTAGAAGTTTTTTCCAACATTTTATACACCCTGGTAAGTTGTTATTTGTGATTTATTGTCACAGTGAAAAAACATCTTTTTGAAGGTATAGTTATGTTACATTCATAGTACTCATTGAATCTTGTTAGTTGTAATATTTAGATTACGTAAATATTTGAAGAATATAGCTTTAAATGACTGCATAACAGGGCACATTGGCCCAGTGAGGAATAAGCGCCGCTGACACCTGATAGACTTTCTTATTTTACTGACTAGAAAATTAGAGGATACTGAAACTCTTGAGGTTTACAGAAACGTTGTGTTTCTAATTAAAAAATTAAACTTTTGAGGCTTACAGAAATCTCTTGTTTCTAAATATAAAACTTAAACTTTTGAGGCTTACAGAAATGCCTTGTATTTAATGACAACAACATAAAAAAAAGAATTTCTTTATTATATTCTCTAGGCATGTCAAAAAATTGGTTCTCCTCCATCCAGTTATCATAGTCTTGGCTCAAAACTTTCTGCTTTTTATTCAACTGACAGCAAACATTTTATTTTACAATACAAGTCAGATTTAGGCAGGTAATTACTAAAAAACATCAATAAAATTATGTAATTCACAAAGTGGGAAACTTTGAAAAGGCAATTTTGCCACCATTTAAAATTGTTGAAATCTGTTCTTGCACCCCCTACTTTATACACCCCACCTCATCCCCTGTTTGAACAAAAAATATGCTCTGCGTCCCGATTTAATAAAGTCATGAGCAAACAATGCTTTAAAAGAGAGACCTGTATGAAGTTGGAAACATACATCTGAAATGGCTTTATTAAAATAGTGAAGCACAATTATTGCCAAAATGTTAAATAGTAATAAATACAAAGTTAGTATTAGAAAAATTTTTACCAAAGCTTGCATTTCACATTTTTAGGCCAATAATCTTTCTTCAGAATATGAAGACATCCATTTTCTAAATCCTTCCTCTTTAACAGGCGAAGATGCTTAATTAAATTAATCACTAACAATCATTTGTAGATAGGACACAAATCTTAAAATATTATAACCGGAAAGCCATGAAATATACAAGCCTTTAACTAAATTAAACTAGGGATTCAAAGATAAAGCAGCAAAATTTCAAAAAGCAAATGTTTTTAACATTCCAGGTGAAAAGCATTGCTATTGTTCTACAGTCATGGCATTTTACTGACCGTCTAACTGAAATTAATTTTCTGAAATCTTGGCAATGGCTTAGAGTAGGTTATTTAGGAAATGAGGGGTTTGTGTTGAGAAGGAATAATATCAATCCTCAGTGTAGGATATGTGGTAGAGAAGTGGAGTCTGTAGGGCATTTGGCAAGTGGTTGTACTGGCTTAGTGCAGAGAATATATGATAGGATGGGTTTGAGAGTATTGGGAATTGTGTAAAAATATGAATTGGAGTGTCTAGATGTATGGTAAAAAGAGGTTCTGCATGAGATGAGAATATCAAAGGACTGCAAGGTAGAAATATGGTGGTATAGGAGTGTCGAAACAACACATAAAATGGAACATTATCATCTTGATGTTACTGTGTTGGATCGAGCAGCTCGGAGATGAAAGTTTGTTTATTTTGCTGTGCCGTGGGATATAAATGTAAGAGAAAAGGAGGTGAAAAAATATCTAATTCTCCTCTTGCAAAAGAAATAAGGATGCACAGTGTTTCAACAAATGTGATTCAACTTTTGATGGGTTATTAGGGGGCTGTCTCAAATAGGATAGTAAGTTATGTCAGAAGATAGGTACTCCAGATATCTTGAGCAGAATGCAAGCACCTGCGATAAATTGGGACACTCCAAATTTTACATTAAGCACTTAGTTTCTAAGTTCCAGATATGGATCCTAGACAAAGTTAATTTACACTTGCTAAATTTATGTTAACAGGTTGATTTCTTTACAGAAAAAAAATGAAATTATTAGTAGTAGTAGCATTATTTTATTGTTATTATAAGTATTATTTTTGTTCTTTTCAGAGTACTTACGGTGACGCTGAAGTACAAGAATGTTGATGTCAAACCTAAACATGTTGAAGAAAAGGGTAAAGAATATGTATGTAAAGTCAAAATTTTACAGAAAATATTCGTCGTCATTGACTGTGGCATTTTCGAAGAAGGAACTATAACTTTGGTTATTGAGTTGATGTCCATGTACGTCAACTTTTGCATGTCTTTCGTTATGTAGAAAGTAAAAACTTGGTAATTTTGATGTTTGCCCAAATATGTACTTATGTATTATTTCTTTTGACAAATGTTTAATTTGCCAAAAATATTATTTCTTTGTACAGTTACACTCTCACATCCTTTTTATGGTTATTGTCTATTTCGTAGGTAATAAAGCCCTAATTACGTATGTCAAAAGCTTTAACTGTATGCAAGTGCTTGCAGATGAAAAAACGTTTATTTCTCATGATTGATTTTACAATGGTTAACCTACTTTTTTAGTCGTTTTTAATCCGTCATTGACTGTATATTATTTTATAGACAATGATATTTTACACAAAATATGCCCCAAGAATTCAATATAAGGACGATGGCCATGGTGGTATTAGTGTTGGAACAATATTATGTATCATGTGAGTATTATGGGGTCATGTGTGTACTTTATGGGATCATTAGAGATTAACCATACAAAACAATTGCTATGAAAAATAAGAACTGTGCGAAGGACTGGTACATATTTATTGCTATTAGTCATGTAAGAAAATTAAAATGGATTATCACGTGACTTTATTGGCGTATTTAAGATTTCTGGTGGTCATTTTGTTGTACTTGGTTATTGGAATTGCATGGACACATAAACAAGGAGCTCATGGCAAAGAAAGAATTCCAAATTATGAATTTTGGAGAGAGATCCCTGGATTAATACAGGTTTTAATAAATCAAACGTTTTAATTATATTATAGTGATCATATATATCATGATGTCTAATTTAAATTCAGATGATCCAGAAATTTAATTTCTTTTTTAGGATGGGAGTGTGTTTTCAGTGAAAAAAACGAAAGAATGTTTTTTGAAATGTTTAAGGAAAGACAAAGGTTATGAAACATTGTAACATATCAACATTTCCAGGTGATTTTGCTGTAAAAAAATGTTTTAATTTCTTTTAAATACGTCGTTACTCGCTTCAATTCTGACTTGTGGATAGCGATATTCGTCCCCGAACACGACGGTCATCGCGGACATCATTTTTTGCTTTTTATTATGTTTATACAAATATTTTCTTTAAATGTGGATCTGGTGATTCTTTCTTCTTTTGTTTTTGTACTTACATCCTTAAGTTGCTCTTTTCTGTTGTTACAAAAACATGGTGATTTGGAGTGGAACCCACCATGTATCATATTATTTAACAGATTTTAGACAATCAAATATGTATGCTGTTGTAATTTAATTGTTCATTTCACCATCTTTAATGTTTTCAAAAAAACGTGCTTCTTTTTTGCTTTTATTTATTCATATCATACGAGTACAAGTGCGACATTCTGCCAACTTCATGAGTAAGTTTCTAATACGGAAGTTTCAAATGTTCTGACTGCAGCCAGGGGTAGATTTGGTTCTTAGTTATAAATTATGCTGTTGTGTGGAATGAAAAGAATCGGTTAGAAAGATGACAATCCTGGTAATGTGTGTTTAAAGGCTTGGCCAGTGTCCATTCATCAAATAGCCAATAATTTAATTCTGGCTTAAAAATTTAAAAAACGAGTAATTTACTATACTGAATATCCAACCAAATGACATCAAACAACCAGAGTAAAAACGTAATCGAGCTGTACAGAATAAACGACCTTTGTTCAAACACGATACCTGGCAACGATCTACCCAGAAATTGACATTCACAACTGCCAAACTTTGTATTAAACTGGTATATTGAGGTGGTGTATCTCATCTTGTCATAATTTGGGGAAAAAGAACGAGTGAATATATAGTTGTTGTAATAAATAAGTGAAGAAATATGTTAAATGGGAAGGATCAGAGGAGACGAGACAGATGAGTGGAAAGAAATGTTTCATGAAGAAATTTTTAATTTGTAAGATTCACGTATATAAGCAATAATATCTCGTACTTCGTAGTCGTGTAGATTAATTGCAGATCGTATCAAATTATCAAATCTTTTCAAGAACTTCTTTGGCTGCCCGAAAACCAGACTCAACAGCACCATCAACGTAACCACGCCAAGTTGATCCCAAATCTGTACCAGCCCAATGTATTCTGTACAAATAAAACAACAAAAACTACATCATTTAAAGCAATATATGATTTCTATAGTTAATTTTGTACCTTTTGAAGGGTTTTTTAAGAATATCACCAAACTGTGTTATTCCTCCTGGTGTCATAACTGCCACTGAACAACTACCACTCCATTCATCGAGACACCAATCCTATAAACACAATAAAATGGTAACGTTTTTGTAAAAGCTATGCGATCTTTAACAAGAAATCACAATGTCATTGTTTGCACATATTAGTGCTAATGCCACAGCCAATACCTTGATGGCAAAATCTAACGGATTCTCTGCTTTGCTACCAAAAAAACTTTTTAAAGTCTCCAGAGCTGCATGCTTTTTTTCTTCATCCTGAAGAAAATTTAAACTACTTAAAAATACAAAATACTTGCAATTTAACTTTAATTCTATGAGAAACTGTTTGAATTATCATTACATTGCATAAAACTTGTCTGTTGAAAATATTAAAAACATTTACAGACGCTAAAATTGTAAAAGTGTGTTGCTTTGATTTCAAATAAACGGTAAACATGAAAATATTCTTCTGAGACAAAAAAATGAGGGTATCTTCAATGAAACATACCCTACTTACAGAGGCGTAACTGGAACGTTAATTGGGGGGGGGGGATGTATATTCATATATTCATAAATTCAAATCACTTTCAAAAGAAATCAGTAGGGCACAGCGGAATATATGAATATGCACCCCCCAATTAACGTTCTAGTTACGCCTCTGCCTACTGAATTATGAAAACACATATACCGATTTAGCAGCCCAAAGACTTGCTCCATAGCCAGTAAAAAAACCCACAAGGGCAGGATTATTTTCAGACGTCACGGCATCTTTGACCAAACCAACAGGTGATGACATTGCTGACTCTTTTGAGTTTGTGTAACGAGTCAGCTGACCAGAAAGACCGGCTTGCCTCCAAAATGACGTTTTGTAGGTTGCAACAAATTTTGTGAAGCAGCCCATGATAATCTGTTGAGTCAATATACGTCTCTCGTAAGGCAAGGGAGGACTAAATTCAATCTTGTCTACATACAAAGAAATAGGAAAAAGTTATTGTTCACTCTAAGTTGACGATTAAAGTTACTTATGACGATTTTGAAAAGATTGTTTGGACTTTCTGCATAGTATCTACGTCAACAAGATTTTTTTTCGATTAATAGATTTTTGACTAACTTATTCAAAAATAAAACAAACTTAATTGCAATTTTTCCTAGAGGGTAAGAAAGTTATGGGACATTTTTATGACAACTACCTATTCCTGAAATGTTCAAGCCATAAAATAAAAATTTTGTTAAGAACATGTCTAGATAGATCGACTGAAATCAGAGGGGAGGAGGGGAAGGGTACACTGCCCTCCAAAATTTCTCACACTGAAATGTTACTTGATAGATCTACAACTATTAATTTTCCATTGAAAATCAGTCATTAAATCTCAATATTACGAACGTCGGAAAAGAAAACACATCTATGAGACATGTACCCGTTTCGTTAGCAGTTTCATATTTGTAGCTACAAAAAACACGTTTATTTAAACTCCAATAATCTAGGATACTTACCGACAAGTTTTGAAGGGGTAGCAATAATACAGTGTTTGCATTGAAAACATTTACCATTTGAAGTATGAACCTTCACCATATCATCATCCTTGAAATATTATACAAAACATATTTTGTCCGATGTATTAAGTCGTGCAGGTTAGATAAACAACAATTTTATAATTAAAAACTGTAGCCACAGCACTCTGAATTACATAAAACATCCAGCATTTCTTATATAACATTCAAATCATATATAATTACACTTTATTTCGGGTAAGATCAAGCGCTGAATTCGACAAATTATTAATCACATCATTTCATCCCGAATGAAACATTCTTAACAGTTATTGAAGGATAAACTGAACCAAAAGTAGACTGAATCAGTTCTTTCATATATTTTTATACCTGTTGAATACTTGTGACCGCATGTGTAAGTAAAATATTTTCTTTTCCAATTTCATTTTGTAACGACGTACAGATTTGATGCAAACCACCCTGAAGTATAGTCAAGAAGA
Source organism: Xenia sp. Carnegie-2017 (assembly GCF_021976095.1). Lineage (NCBI taxonomy): Eukaryota > Metazoa > Cnidaria > Anthozoa > Malacalcyonacea > Xeniidae > Xenia > Xenia sp. Carnegie-2017. The sequence continues at coordinate 8,308,952 of NW_025813482.1, read as the reverse complement.
GTTTAATAAAAATGTTCACTTTTTCAAACAAAATCTAAACGAAAAAAGTTAGAAAATCAAAATGATAATAAGCTACAATTAAAAGTCCTTGGAAACTCACAAGTGCACTTATTTTTCAAATTGAAAGCAAAACATTACAAAAACTTTTCAATTATGTTTAAGAAAGAATTAGTTGAACACGGCTGACGCAGTATTAAGTTGTTGTCAATTCATGTAGCCAAATATAATAAAAATTCAAATTGCTTTAAAAGTTCAAAATCAAATTGTTATAGTCACTTTATCTATGGATAATGTAGCCACTGCTCTCAACCAATCAATTTTGAGTACATTTTTCTATATTTCTATATGTTGGCATGTTTCTATATTTTTATATAAATAGCAACAGAGAGTCTTTGTTTTTTTCCCTGAGCAGAAACGTTTCAAATCCGAAAAAGCGATCACTATGGTAGTATAACTGTGGTCGTGTGCCTAAATTTCATATTGTAAACATCTTATATATATCATTAAAAATATATAGTTTGGGCATCAAAATATTTACACTGGACCAAAGAGTAGCAGACGAAAAAGTTTACCTTAACTTTCATTTCTTGTGTTCCACCTCCTAACAAACTCTGAAAACCACCACAAGTATTGCAAAAATGCAAGAAAAAGAGAAGGGAGATTTGTGATGGACTCAAACCAAACATAGCACTCACAGTTATGTCAAATATCTTTTTGGCGTCTGTTTAAAGTGAAAGAAATTGTTGTCATGAAGTATTTATTGATAAACAAAGACAGTTAAATAAGTCAACAATAGTCAAATCACTCACTAGGAAACTTGAAATGTACGACTATTCATGTTTGATACTTAGTTTCAAAACAAGGAACACTTTAATTCTACATTTGCAGCTGACTGAGCAACATTGCCTTCGCTATAGCTACTATTAGAATACTTGAATACTTGTAAACTTTGAAGTTATTTGGGCAAAAAGTTATGTAGGTCTCTGGCCCAAAGAAAAAGCATAAAAGGTAATGACCGTGGAAAAATAAATTTCTGAAGATTAAATTTTTCTTATGGATAAGCTAGAGAGTTGTGGACTCTATTGTTGGAATACATTTCTTGACGTAAATGAAGCATTGATTTTGTAGATTTATCAATTATAATTATTAAGTACGCCCTTACTAAGCCTGTGTTTATTTTTTTGAAAAAAATCATTTCTCTAACAATACCAAATGACTCTCATGCATGCAACTAAGTAGAAATTTCATATATTTTGTTAAAATATTTTGTGTTTCTAAACGTGTGTATACCCCTGGTCCAAAGAGTTTGATTTTTGAATGTCTCTACAGTCATTCCATCCCAGTCCTTTGCATTTGGTGCCTTTTCTGGTTTATCCAGCGGTACATGCTTGCACATATTTTCAATCTAAATAAAAATTTACAAATTTTTGGATTATTTGTCTGTCATGCTAGGATTTTTCAACGTTTTCATTTTTTAAAAAAATCCTTTGATCCGGATTTAGGGGTTAAAAAAATCAATGAAGCAATTTGAGATAACTCATGTGATGAGAATTCTCATAATTAATTTTAAAGAAACTGAGAAGTGTACGCAAAGCTTCTATATATGATATTTTCTGTTCAAAAATAAAAGTTTCTCCGGATTTTACTAATAGTTTTACTGAGCTTTCGACTCGTTGCTTCGAGCCTTCATCAGAATGAGGATATTTATTTACACGTGCTTTTAGCTTGGAGAAGTTTAGAGCGTCTAATTGGATTAGCGGGTGGATTAATGTGATTGGATGGGGTGAAATGCGTTGCCATAGGTTTTGGTGTATTGTTATGATATTTTCTCAATCTCACAGTAGGAAGAATTGCCATTCAAACGAGTTATGTTACATAAGTTTAATTTATCGTCATTACCTTCTTACAAGCAAGAAATATTTCCATAGATGTTATGAAACCAAGAGAAGACGTTTCATCGTCGGTACTTGTCACATCCCCAGGATTGATTTCTATCAATTTACTTCCTTTTGTATATTGTTTATAGGTTTGTAACTTGAATCTTTCGATAAGTTTACAAATATTATTTTGTCGTCTGTCAGTTGATCATATAATAAAAGTAAAAGAAATTGAAACATTGCATTTGTTAAAGAAAAATTTGCTAATGGTAATGGAACAAGCAACTGCTCGCATTGTTTAGTGACTTAGGTAGCTTTTCTACAAGTAGCTGTACAAAAAGTAAATTGTGAACGTAATTTTTTGTCATAAAATTTAAAGCGCAGTCAAAACGAAATCATGCCTTGGGAAAATGTGTCTAGGTCAAAAGCGACAACGAATTCTTCTACAAAAATGCAACGGTGTGGTACTTTAGGTAGACTGTTATGATTTTATCACAAGTCGCTTAATTAATGGGTTTTCATCCTTACCTACAAACCCATTGACCACCTAAGTCAAACAATTCTTTTTTGCCATTTTGGACGTTTAAAGAAACTGGACACAAGCGACCTCCAACTCGATCTAAACAAAGAAACACACTACAGTCGTGAAACACATTACGAGTCGTCAAACTTTTCCAATTGTTTGTTACATAACTCTTGTGAGGATTTTGCTTGTACGACATTGAATGCCATTTAAAAAAGAAGACTAAGGCTCATAGTTGGGCAACTTTTCAAGAACACGAAGAGCACTTCCCAAAATTTCCAGATAAATGAGATTAAAGAAGAGGGAGAGAAAAGACTAAGGCTCATAGTTGGGCAACTTTTCAAGAACACGAAGATAAATGAGATTAAAGACAGAGGAGAGAGAAGACTAAGGCTCATAGTTTGGCAACTTTTCAACAATAAGAGCACTTCCAGATAAATGAGATTAAAGACAGAGGGAGAGAGAAAGAAGACTAAGGCTCATAGTTGGGCAACTTTTCAACAATACGAAGAGCACTTCCCAATATTTCCAGATAAATGAGATTAAAGACAGAGGGAGAGAGAAAGAAGACTAAGGCTCATAGTTGGGCAACTTTTCAACAACACGAAGAGCACTTCCCAATATTTCCAGATAAATGAGATTAAAGACAGAGGGAGAGAGAAAGAGAAAGCAAAACTCTGGAATGAAATGAAGTGCCTGGAAACAGAACGATAAGTACTTTGCTAATATTAGCAATTGTGAGAGACGTAACGATATCTAACTAAAGAGTAGGGCGAAACTAGAACGTTAATTGGGGTATGCATTCATATATTTAGCTCTGTCCTGCTGATTTATTTTGTTTGCGATGTTAATTTCAAAAGAAGTCAGCAGGGCAGAGCTGAATATATGAATATTTACCCCACAATTAACGTTCTAGTTTCGCCCATGCTAAAGAGTATAGAGTCATTTACTTTAAAGGCCCGTTGTTGACGTAACAGAAGGAAAAGTACTGGAATAGTGAACTAGGGAAAGCGCTCAACGTGTCAGCGGATAACAATAGGTCTTTTATTAGCCCACCAGCATGGCGGATTGGCGGAAACGTTACAGAAATAGCAACTGACACAACCCAAAATTTAAAATAAGATAGCGCCGGGGCAGGGAGACAGCAGCCAAAACACTAAGAGCACTCATTAGAAATAGTTTTTTAAATAGAACCATCCAAGAGATGCAGAAGGCTTGTAGTTGCTTAGCTGTTTTGCTTCAAACCTTCAACATTGCCTTAATTATATTCCAACTACAATGCAAGCAAACCTCGTCTTGATTTCGAATTTAGCGTAGCGACTTACCCTAAATTATGTAATTTAAGACCTTGGAAAAAACCTGAAATCATATATTATTACTGTCCGACAATATAACCGTCAACAGAACATTATATTAATTCTATCGTACCTCTTGCCTCTAACACTATAATTTTACAGTTATGTCTTTTCTTGCTAATATCATAAGCCGCCGTTAATCCAGATACTCCGGCACCAATGACTGTTACATCGCATGAATATGCTTCCATTTCCTAACGTTTTTTTCTGCAATACATAACGTCGCAGAATAAAGGCTAAAGAACAATAACCTTTTTATATAAATACACGTAAACTACTCATTATCATTTATAATCATATGCAATATGCAAAAGCCCGGTTGTATAAACTTCATAGAAGAACAGCCTGCATATGTAGCGGATATGATATCGTCCTCTGATAAGATCAAAATCAACTCTCTTCCAAAAACCTCCCTTGTATTTCCGGTGGGTCTTATTGGAAAGAGAAACAAATGTTTTTTAGCGTTCGAGAGAAAGAAACAGAATTAAGTTTACTTAGTTGAGACATTACCGTCATGTTATTATTGTTATGCTTTCAAAGCTTTGACGAGAGATAATATATTCAACGGAAAGAAATGTATGTTAAGTAAGGGATAATATTTCTGATAATTAATTACCTCACTTCACCACGTTTCCGAAAAATATTGCAATTTATAAAATAAACACAATGAAACGCGTGCGCTGATGGTCTATAGCTGTGTTTGCATCATTAGCCTGTGCAAACCATTGATCATTGATGGTGAAACCAGTACAAACACAGTAAATATATGTTATTTACCGGCTGGGAGGTCCGTAGGCAAAAATATTTCCACGAGGTCTTGTTTTCGCATACATTCAGACTGGCTACGAACTCCTTTTATTATTGTCACATAAATTTAGCCAATCTGCATTAAGTTTGAGCATTCAAAAATATGACGAATGTTTAGATAAGTGTCCCCAGCCAAGGTTTCCAAAAGTATATCCCACGAGCCCTAAAAACATTCGCGTTTTTCATTTGCGTAGAAATACATTTGAATGTTAAAAAACTGCAAAAATATTGCAAAATTATTCGTTACTTATGAGATGTATTTGTTTTTCGTGTTTTAAAGTTTTGTGGATGTGTTTGTGTCAACGGTTGGTAATTTTGTGTTGAGTGTTGCCAACCTTGTCAAAAAATAAGACCTTTAAACCCATACATGCGTGGAAGTCACGCCAGATCGCGTGCGTGACAAACATTGCACATAAATAAAATAATCTATTTACTATTTACATAAATCGATTGAATAAAAAACCTAAACATATTTCTGGGCTGCCTAGCTATGACAGAACTCGATAATTTTTAGCATGTCACGTCAAGTAAATTGGTCAAAGGTCACTTTCCATGATCTATCCTAACATGAAGTATTTCAGGTGTTTCGCGGGCGAACGCCATGTGGCGGAATGACCTCCACGTGGAAGAAACCGAAAAAGTACAAATTACTGGGAAGAAACAAAATTTTCTATGACTGTGGGAGGGCAAGGAAAAGCTCGATAACTTAGCATTGAAATCTCTTCATTAATATCAAGTAAGCCATTATTTTTCAGGCTGTAATTGTACATTCGCTAATTTATGTACTTGTTTTATTTGTTTACATTTCCTTAGGTATAAATTCCATTCTTAAAGTCGACAACATGGCATTTGAACTGAAAATCGAGAAAGTTCTTATCAGTGACAACTTAGATAACTGCTGCAGTGAGATTTTGACAAATAATGGTCTTCAAGTAAAGACAGTGTCAAAGTTAACGAAGGAGGAGTTACTATCTGAAATTCCTGTGAGTGTTTTTCTGAGTTTCTTTGTTGTATTCATTGATTATTCTATGATTTAAACGTCTTTGTATCTTTCACATATTACAATTGAATAATTAGTAATTTATGCATTTCCTTTTTCTGCCCAAATGAAATAATTGGAAAGTTTGTTTTCTGCATTATTGTAATAATGATTTGGAACAAGTGTGATCCTCAGAATATAGGGTTATACTGGGATTTAAGTTCTGATATATGATGTTATTGATGATTTCAACTAATTTTTACTGAGCTTAATTCATATTTTATGTAAAGTCAAGGATGCTCATGATCATTTTTAAATACTATTCTTTTGTGCAGAATTATGATGCATTAATTGTGCGATCAGCGACCAAGGTCACTGAAGAAGTGCTTATAGCTGGCAAGAGACTGAAACTAGTTGGCCGTGCTGGAACTGGTGTTGATAATATTGATATTAATTCTGCGACATCACTTGGTATTGTTGTCATGAAGTAAGTTTGCAAAAAATTTTTATTGTATTCTTGTTATTAAGAACTTTGTAGTTTGGATAAATGTTGCAAAAGTATGAAAGTGCTTTAATTGTTCATTTATAATTTTGCTAGTTTATGTATATTCTTGTTTCATCTAATGTATATACTATATACGTTATCCAGAGATTTCAAGCTCATAAATCTACTTGTCTGCTTCATCATGTTGGGAAATCTGTGGGGAATTGTGTGTGATTCTAAATGTGCTTGTTTTCAAATGGTTTCTGCTTGAGTTATGTTGTAACACTTAAAGGACTTAGAAAACAATTGCTTGAAGACCACACAATTTGAAGTATTAAAAAAATTTCTCTGAATAATGTTACAATGCCTGATTTTTGGTTGCATGTTGGGAACACCACCTTTTAAAACCCTGATTATCTTAGTAATATTGCATCCACATTTGTTCCATGTTATTCAATTTTATCCACATTCTGAGCTGTTTGAGATTTCAAATGGTGACAAAACTTCACATGCATCCATTTAATGAAACAATGTTGTTTTAGTACACCAAGTGGTAACACGTTAAGTGCTGCAGAACAAACTTGTGCCATGATAATGTCTTTGGCAAGGTAGATTTATGCTGAATAATAATATAGTGCAGTAGTAATTATCTATAGTGTTGAATAAATTATGGATTTTTCAGACATATACCTCAGGCTGCTGCATCAATGCGTGAAGGGAAATGGGATCGAAAGAAGGTACAGTGTAATTCTTGAAATGATAGTCAATATATAGAATGGTTTGTTGTTCAGTTGTTTTGACAAAACTTGTAAATATGAATCTTTGATTCATATTTTAGTTATGGTTGTAGTATTCTAAATGAAACAACAAATTGTAAATTATTGAAGTTACGTATGTTGTGCTGTATGTGAAATACACATCTTTTGACATAATTTTTTACAGTACATGGGAAATGAACTCTTTGAGAAGACATTAGGTATTGTGGGTTTGGGAAGGATTGGCTTGGAGGTTGCTCAAAGAATGCAGTCATTTGGAATGACGGTAAGATAAATGTTGTTGATTGTAGGAAATGACAGTAACAGCATTTTTTCATTGTCTATCTTTCCTAATTTGTTAAGACAAAATATTCATTATCAAGATTAATATTTTTTACTCATTTTGCGCACTTTTTAAAAATGTATTGTTTATATTACAGCTATATTTCAGTTAAAGGCTTCCATATGGCCTGCTTATGAACAAATTGAATGTTTAGTTACCAAAATAACAATATGTACTAACTTGTGCTCAATAAATCAATTATATATAATAAAATTCTTTTTAAGTTGCAGCCCTTACGTACTTTAGTTTTGTCAAGTTTTTACTAGTGTAGTTTGTTAATCATTTTATTTCCTTGGGTCATTCTGTTTTCATAACAGACTATAGGTTATGATCCTCTTGTGTCTGCAGAGAAAGCAGCTGAGTTTAATATTGAATGGATGGATTTAGAAAAACTTTGGCCTTTAATAGATTATGTTACAGTTCATACTCCACTCATACCACAAACAAAAGGTAAGATTTGACAAATTTTTTATTTTCTGTTCTTTCACATTCTCATTCATTTTAAAGTTTCCTAAACAGTATTTTTGATAAAAAAATGTTGATTTTTTATTGCAACTATTCTGTCTCTTCATGCAATGTAAACCTGTCCAAGGAACATTTTTCCAACTTTTTAAAGTTTGCTGTAGAGTCACGACTTAAATTAATCTGGCTTCGCATGAAGCCCTTTTCTCAACATTGTGAAGTAGCTGTACAATATCCAAATTGTCCTTGCCCTGAATTTGACTGGTTTTCCTATACTATCTTTAAATAAGCACAACTTGAAATATTGATGAATGGAGCTACCCAAGTAGCAATGACAACATCCAGTCTCATTGATCTTTTAGTTACAAATACAACAGAGAAAATTTCTTACTCTGGTGTTATTTTTACTGGACGAAGTTAACGTAAAAACTACTATTTGCAATAAGGACGATTTCTGTCATTAAAAAACAAGAAAAGAAATAGAGATTAAAATATGAAAAAATGTGATTGTATCAATTTTCTGGACGATCTGAGACAACAACCTCGATAAAATGTACATTTCATTGCTGAAGATCCGAACACTATGTGGGAAATTTGGAAGAATTTGTTCTTAGAAGTGTTAAATAAACATGCACCACTTCAACATAAAAATGATTAAGAAATATAAAAAATCCATGGATTACTAGTTCTATAAAACAACTCATTCTCAAAAGGGGCGGACTAAAAATACCCTTCTTACTAATGCTGAGATAGACTGAATAAATTATAAAAAAGAAACCCCATCTTAAACATGACCAACGGCATATATGATTCTGTTGCATTAAAAGCATTAGGATGCAAGCCACTTAAAACTGAAAGGAAAAAAGCAAAAGTCATGTGCAAACTACTAAATCAGTTGCAATTGATTCAGTAGTTTGTACATGAGGCCGTATGTGGCCGAAATGACGCACTGATCTCTTTACATTTAAAAATGAGGAGACAAACTACAAACTTCGGAACGTTTTGAAAAGTCGTTGTCTACCACAACCACGCACAAATAAAATGAAATAAAGTTTCATGTAAGAGGGAGAATACTTTTGGAATTATTTTCCTAAGGTATGCTCAAAACAAACTCCTTACTCACTTTGATTGACAACAAAGTGCAAATACTAAAATCATTTTTTTATCTGTGATTTCATTTCTTGAATAATTTTTTTATTCAATCAATGTAATACAGTATATTATCTCATAATTTTTTAAATAGCTTTCAATTCTCTTTCTCTATGTGTTTTTCACACGCCTCTCCACCATCGCGGAATCAGCTTTGGTTTTAAGTGTCAGAGTGTTTAAATAAAGATATTCTATATATCTATCTGTATCTAGTAATAATTTCATTTCAAGGTTTGCTGAATGACAAGACATTTGCTAAATGTAAGAAAGGAGTACGTGTTATAAACTGTGCCAGAGGCGGTATTATTGATGAAGAAAGTTTACTTAGAGCTCTTGAGAGTGGACAATGTGCTGGGGCTGGATTAGATGTATTTGTCACTGAGCCTCCTACAGGTCTGTAATTTATTTGGGTGTTTTTTTCACGCTTATATTTGCTTGAGTTGATGGTTTTAATGCATTATGCGTGTGGAAATTGCATTGTATTTTTTTATATATAGTCCAAATTTTAAATAATTATTTCATTAAAGTAATGCTGTGGCTTATTTGTATAATGGACCAAAAGCCAAGAGCTCTCTACGGCGCTACACGTACTGACAGATTTAGTAATGTTCTTTCTGCTGAGTAGGAGTAAAATTTGATTGTAGGTATTTCTGAGAAAGTTGTTCAACATCCAAAGGTAATTAGCTGTCCTCATCTTGGTGCAAGTACTGTGGAAGCTCAGAAGAGAGTCGCAAAAGATATTGCAGAACAAATACTTAATAGCATAAGTGGAAAATCGCTGTACGGAGCTGTGAGTTAATGTATAGTTTTGTTTCTTTGAGTTATGCATGTCGGCCAAAGTTTTGATTATGGATATAAGAACAATGTGGTAACCATTGGATGTAAAGTAGTGACACATAAAGTCTGTTCATAAATGTACAGCAGTGGTACTAAGATCTGCTCATGGATGTACAATAGTGATACTAAGATCTGTTCATGGATGTACAGTAGTGATACTATTCATGTACATTTGTGGTAAAGTATGTTCATAGATGTACCGTAGTGATCATGGATGTAAATCTGTGATCGATGAGCAAGTTTGTTTCTTCGAAGTTGGTGGCAATTGATCCAGATGGTCGTTACCAAAACCATGTTGCATGTGATGCAGGATGCATGGACGTTCGTTTTCTGATGCAATTGAACTATTTAGATAAACGCTGGTTCTTTGCAAGGAGCTCTAAAACCTGAAGCTGGACCGTGGATTAATCTCAGCACAGCACTAGCTAGAGTTGCTCTTTGCTGTTGTGGAATGAAAGTTGAGAAGGTTCTTATCACAACAAGTGGTAGTCGACTTGAAAACGCTTCAACTTTTCTTACTTCTGCTGTTCTCATGGGAATAATTGATAAAGCAGATAATTCACTGAATCTCATCAATGCAGAATATTTTGCCAAGCAGTTGGGAGTGCAGGTAGACATTGTCATATTAAAATGGCAGTATTTGAAAATATGGAACACATGTTGTGTTGGTGTTTTTGTTCTTACAAGTAAGAGATTGTTCAAGTAATTCATGTGTTAATATTCTCATTCAAGTTGTTTCAGATTTTTAATTAGCTACTCATTTTTGATAAAGTAACAAATAAACGTTACTAATGAAAATATTCAGTCGATAACACCTTATGTATTAGCTTCCGATATTACTAAATAATTTCTAACACTTATTTTTCATTTGTTGATTTCGTTCATTTAGGTGGAAAAAGTACATGAAAATAAACAGCGTTACATGTGCGATGATAGTATCTCCATCACTGTGTATTTTAAAGACAACATAAGTTCGTCAGTCACTGGTACAATCTTTGGATCGAACACACCAACACTAGTACAGTTGAATGGTCATGTTTTCATTTCACCTGTTCCTCTTGCGGGAAAATTATGCTTCATCCAATTGAGTATATCAGAAGTGCTTGGAAAAATAGGTAAAGCGCAAAACCTAAAAGGTTTGTATAGTAGTGGTTCAGATAAAGGAGAACTGACTGCTGTGAGTATTGAAGAAGATGTAGACCTTACAAAAGCATTTCAGACATCAGATATGTTTGTCGTATCTCTTTAAACAACTTGATACTTTGAACTGTTTTCAAACTACCTTTCTTACATAAAATATTTTATGATATTTTCTCGATTACTTGTTTGTCGATATAAAGTATCCATACAGTTAAATATTTTACTTCAAAGTCTTAAATATCAAATTCGGTGGTTATTTTACGTTTGAATTTTTGGGTAAAGAAATAAATATTGATTTTAAAGAACGTGCTACCAACGAAATATTTTTCTTTGTAACTCCATGTACAGGGCGATAAAAATGTCATTGCCCATAAAATTGTAACGTAGTATGTTAAAATCAAAGGTTTTAACACGATGAATTTAATGCTCTTAAATAACTAAATGAAAGATTAAAGACTTGTGAACCAAGTTTTTAATTATATTATTAAGTGACTGTAGTCAAATTATTAACATATCAATCAACTTGTGCGCATAAACAATGGCGAAGCTTGATTGACTGGGATTTATTTTATTGGAAAATATATCGACCAACAAAATGTCCTGAATCGATGGGTAGAGAGAAATTGGAGGCTGTCACTCTCTACCTTTTTCTCAATAATTGTGCCTATAAGAACGAGATTGGTAGAACAATGAGAAGATACTTGTGAAGTGTTCAAACCTTTTACGATATCTTTTAAATAAGACTACACAACTCAACACACACGTTTAATACACAGTTAAGATCTCGAAAAATAAATATTTGTACGCATCCATTAACTTAGATCCTGTGTTACCCTTGCAAAATTTGGCAACATAAAGATAAAACAACAAAACCAAATGTTTGTGACTTTCATAGCAAATAGGACAAAATCGTAATCGTTATTTCTAATCTCTGCCTGGAATGTACCCATTTCCTGCATTACTTATTTTTCACTGCCTGGAATGTATCTTTTCATGTTCGGCTTTCATTTTGTTAGTATTTTTCTGCGTATAAGGAACAGGGAACTTGTTTAAATTGTTCATTTTCACAACTTGTTCGTTGTTAAAGGTTCAATTTTCTATTATCACCATTTTGAGCGTGCAGCGTAATATAAATTAGAATTATGACGTAATCAATTCATTACTAGTGATCTCTCAATCATTACTTATGGGTGAACCTTTTAAGAACCAATGGGCGCAGTTTGTTTTTTTTAAGACACGAATGACCATTAGTGATGACATATTTCAAGAAACATGGATTCCACAAGCAAAAGCTTTGAAAGCTAGAGGCATTAATTCTATTATTCTCTCGCAGAAAATAAATGCCAAAAATGACATGACAGATATTGTTTTTATGAGTAAAACGTGGTGGGATGCATTGAGTGCCTTCCAAAAATCATTTCCACAAGGATGTGACACACCACCGTCTTTGCAAAACTCAAGAGAATCTATTTTTGTGGTCAACGTACGTGGTTAATATTTTGTTTGTTTTTTTTGTAAATTTTTAAAAACTCTGGGTTAAGCTTGAACTTGTAGGGAGCTAGATAATGTATAACATCATTTTTACGTACTTTATTTTCTGGATGTCATTGTCAGATGAATATACAGACTTGGTTGAGTCATTTCGTCATTATAACAACCAGTCATCCCCCATCTCTCTAAAGATTAAACGAAATGACATGTTTGCTCAAATTTAAGGTTGGTTGTTTTCGAGTACGATCAACTAAGACAGCCAGTGGTGAAATGGCAGAGAATAGACACGAAGGCCTTGTAGAAGATGAAATAAAGGTTTTGATGATGAGAAAACAGCCATTGCCGAAAAAGGAGTTATTAACAACAGCTGAAAATTTGAGCTCACTTAAAGGTTTTCAAAGTTACTGCATTTATGAGCTTGAAAATGGTGCTTTCTCTGAAATAGAAAATGATTTCTGCTCCTGTATTATTGAAGTTTTCATTCAGAAATACTTCAAGGATGTTATCATGGAAGACATAGATGCAGGAGGGAAATTTACAGGTTGGAAACTTGCTGTACATGAGGACGTTGTGAAATTCACAATGTAAAAATTGTCAAAAATAATTTGAAACAATTATAACTGCGACTTTCTTTTCATATTTCAATTCCAAAACATTTATTCTCTTTAGTTTAAATGCCAATGCTGTCAATGCAGTATACCTTAGAGTAGACATTAATACAAATGACTAGGTACTTATTAAATAAGCAAAGCAACTCTGGTACTTTAGCATATCAGTTCGTCATAAACATACATATATTATGCACACTCTGCAAGTGGCAATATATGTCCTACTCTTGAACATATTTTTCAACTTTTTTCTTCAGCGTTCGTTTGTAAGATATTATGTCACCTTCCCACTTTGTAACCGCTTTATTTTCACAAACCCAAATTGCTTTGGCAACCTTGTTTAAAAAGTGAAGAAAATATTGTTAGGATTTTGAGTAGTTTGACCGCATTTCGTGGACAGCGAGCAATCACACACCTGATTAATAAGTCTAAAGTCATGGCTCACTAATAACATTCCGCCATCAAAATCATTAAGTGCATCAGCGAGAGCGTCGATTGTTTCGATATCTAAATGATTGGTAGGTTCGTCTAACAAAAGAAGATGTGGTCCTTGAAATGCAAGCCAAGCAAATACAACTCGACAACGTTGGCCGTCAGATAAATTCTTCATTGGACACATCTAAGCACAAATTGTCAATGTTTCATTTCATTTTTACACGTAGAGAGATGATGGCATAAGGCTCCGTTGTACCTGTTGTTTACCACTTAAACCATATCTCCCAATAGACTTCCTCATGTCATCGATTTCTTTTATTTCTGGAAAACACTGCATCATCCAAGAAACTGCAGACATTTCTAAATCCAGCATATCTTGAAGATGCTAAAACACGATTAAATGTTAAAGACACGCAAAGTAAAAATAAAGATTACTGATAACATGCAAACTACCTGATGGTAACGTCCAATTTTGAGATGGTTATGTCGGCGTATTAAGCCATCAGTTGGTGTTAACGTACCATCGAGAAGCTTTAGAAGAGTACTTTTGCCAGCACCATTTGGGCCAACCAACGCTAATCTTGTGTCCAAGTCGATACCAAAATCCAAATCTTTGTACAAAAGTGGCTAAAGAAAGAGAATATAAAATTGTACAGTTTACGACACATCGTCAACAACGCTAACACATATTTAATGAGCATCACCTTATCTTGAGAATATTTAAAAGAAACATGCTGTACTTGAATGACAGGAGGATGTAGTTTTTCACAGCTGGGGAAACTAAATGATATCACCTAGAACATAATCAAGTTCAAATGACCAATCATATGAAAACAAAATGTAAATACATAGAGAATTTAAATGTAAATGTAGGAACGAACCTTGTCCTTCTTCACTTTTTCTGTTAGACCACCAGCAACCATTTTCGCCAAAACTTTTTCCTTACTTTGTGCTTGTTGTGCCAGTTTAGCACTTCCATGTCCAAATCTTGCAATGTAGTCCTAAAGTAAAGTAGTATACGTACAAGAAAGCTTTTAAACATTGTACTAGGAATGGAAGTACAAACACAAGCATCAGTAACACGTATTAACAAACTTTCATGTGTTTTATTTGATCTTGCTCCCAGTTGTATTGTTTCATTTGATTTTCTTCAAGTTCAGCTCTAGTTTTAACATAACTGTCAAAATTACCCTTCATAAGCAAAAAGAAAAATTTGGTGAGAAAATCTTCCCGGAGGGACTTGTGGATACCTAGTTTTATGTATTTCAATACAAGAACCAATTAAAAATTAAAAGTTATATACCCCATAATATTTCAGAACTTTATCTTGCATATGTATAATGTTTGTACAAACACCATTTAAAAAATCTTGCGAATGAGAAACCACAACTAATATTCGTTTGTACCTGTAAAGAGTTATTCAAATGTATAAATAAAGACATCAGAAGAAAAGTTGACAATGAACATATTCACTTTTTTAATTCTTCTTCAAGCCACACGCATGCATCTAAATCCAAATGATTTGTGGGTTCATCAAGTAATAGTAAAGTTGGTCGAACAAAAAGAGCTCTAGCAAGCGCTATTCTCATTCTCCAACCACCAGAGAAATCTTTTGTCATAGTTCTTTGCATGGTTGAAGTAAAACCAAGACCATTTAAGATTCTAGCAGCTTGAGCAACAGCTTTGTCAACATCAAGCTCTTCCAAACGTTCGTACACATACATCAACCTGTTTTACATGAAATCATGAATCTTAAGCTGTTTAGCACATATTTAATCTGGCATTTAATTAAATTGTACCTTTCACTGCCTTGATCTCCTTCAGAAGTCAACTTTTCAGCTTCATGTTCGAGACGAGCTCGTTCCTCATTCACTTCGACAACACATTCCAAAGCAGTCTTATCACTTGCTATTATTTCATTTGACAAATGAAATATATCAATATGATCTGGAATTGGAATTTCACGATGTGCTATAACATTCATCAATGTTGATTTACCTAGAATGTCCAATTGAAAGTTAATCATGACTGCTGTACATTATTAAGATTAAAAAATGTCAAAAAGAAAAATACATAGAAGTTGTTATGAGATAATAAATAGATAGTTTTTGTATCCAACTAAAGGGATAGCATCTGTATTATAATTTATGCAGTGGATATTTATCTGACATCTAGTTTTCATTTTCATGTATTTATATTGACTATTTTATAAAATTTCATTTTGCTTGCTTTGTGTCCATGGTTTTGTAGCCTAATGGTAAGTTCAAGAAACATGAAACCAACATACTGTTTACAAGTTCGAAACCCGTCTTCGCATGTTGGATTTTATTGATTAATTGTTGTTCTCAATATCAAATAAATCCTTCATTTTTTACTAACCAAAACAAAAAAATACAGCAATAATCTTCGGTAGGGTAAGGGTTAGGTTTAAGTTTTTAAGACATAAATAGTTGTGTCGGATGAACAGCTTTTGAACATTAAGTTCTGATGTTGGATAAATATCCACGGAGAATAATTTATACTTCAACACGAATTGAAGTATATATGCAACAAAGCTACGTTATGTAGAAATCCTCAGCACGTAACAAAAGAAGAATATGATTTTAAATCTGTGGTCTAAAACGTTGATCCTTAACCTTAATCTATTAATCATAATATTATGAAGGACATTTAATACTTGTTTTATATTATCCTTTTGATTCACATATTTTACAAACTAATCTGCCACTGCCAACATCTTTTATGTTGTGTCGGTAAAGGTCTCACAAAAACATAATTTTATGTTTGACTCACCACAACCATTCAATCCCAACAACCCGTATCTTCTGCCACAATTCAACTCTAACCGTGTGTCACTTAGCAGTTCAACTCCGTGAAAAGTAATTGAAAAATTTTCAATGTGAACATCTCTTGACTCCGGATGAGAAGCTAAAACGCCGGTACACGATGCTATAGATAGACTTGATTCGCCATTCGCCGCGCCATTTACAACAGGTTCTACTTCGTTTTCTGCAGTTTTTTTGTCATTATTCGTATTCTTTGGCTTTCCTCTAGCTTGTGCCTGAGATTTCTTCTTTGCTTGGCGTTTCTTAGCGGCATCAGACGGCATATTTGCCGCTTTAAGACAAACGATTAAGATGCCAAGAGCTAGCGGATTTTTGAAGAGGAAGCCAAGAAACGCAACAAACGCGTTTCGCCATTTCCGACTCACGTGCTCACTTTGAATTTTGATTCTTAATACTCCATACTTACATGACGTGTTACTGTATTTGTTCTAGTGAGGGTGATTGCAGACTCGTGTTGTTAACAAGCACCGAAGTACGTGTTCTTTAATCCTTGATTTTGAGTAAAACGTTTAAACCAACTTCGTGCATAATTTTGTTAGAGCAGCAATACATGAATGAAAACTCATGAATGACTGGGAGGAAGTGAAGCGTTTGGCAGCTGATTTTCAGCGTGCTCAACTCAGTAGTACTTCTCATAAATTATCAGAAAGAAATTGTGTTGAACTTGTTCAGAAGTTGATTGATCTTGGTCTAATACATGTGATCTACACGACAGATGGTAGGGAGTATCTCACGCCCAATGAATTAGAAAAAGAAATTAGAGAGGAATTATTTGTGGAAGGAGGTTTGTGAGTGTGTTTAATTCGAAGAAATCTGAAGTATATTAAATGTGGTAATCGGAATTAATGGAAATATCATTTTAATTACCAGTTACCACATTTCCATGAATGATATTGTTTGAAATACTGATTTTGAAAAATCAGTGAAGAGGAGAAGTTAAGATGATTAGTGATAAGGCTAGGAGGAAGATCACTAAATTAACCACGAACACATCTCATTTTATGTCTTACTTGGTGCAAGTTATTGAAGTTAACCTTAATTATCCTCTCCCAGTTATTGTCTGTTTTATTCCGTTTTTTTCTGCCATCTTATTTACCTTTCAATTACTCTTAATTTTAAATTCATCAATGTTTTAAAAACATTCTTTTCTTTATTGGTGTGTACATGCATACAGTATATACATATAACCATCTAACTTTAACTGCAATTTTAAAAGTAAAATTTCTTCAATTCTCACATCTCCTTCCAAATGTTTTGGTGGGAGGTTTCATATTCTGTCATGCTATCCAACTGAATATGCCAATAACAAGCTTCATCATATAAGACCATGAAGAGAATATGAAAGAAGAGTTCCCTTACGACTTGTGTCTTTACTCTAAAGCTCTATAAGTAATGTCAAAGTTGTAATGCTATTAAGATACATTGTTCATAATGAATCTTTAGTAGTATAATGCATGGAGAATTTGCTAATGGACTGAAATTATCCCTGGAACATGAATAATAATGTTATATCTGAGAATAAAGTTGAATTTAAAGTTTTCTTTGTTTAGGCAGAATTAATCTCGTTGACCTTCAACAGGTAATTAAGATGATCAAGTCAATATGTTCTGTGTTATTTTTAGTTTAAGCTAAACTACATAAATAGGAAGATTTCAATTAGATGTTTCAGCAAGTATGTGGTTACAATTTACAAGAGATCACTAACAGAAAAAAATTCTAAGTTATGTTAGTAACAAGTAAAAGAAAATTTGTTAACACATTTTTCAATAGAATGTTTGAATATTGTATCATATTGTCAATTTTATGCGCACTGTGTTATTCTAATTATTGATAGTTCAGAAAAAGGCATGTTTTGTTCAATTGAACAAAATAAAAAATTTTATGCTTGTGGATGTCTTGTGAGGCAAAGTTTATCTTTGAAGATGCATTTTAAAATTAGAAGTTGTTTTGAGTTTTTTTTTATATTTCTTGTTTTCTTTTAGGTTATTAATGTTGGTCTTAATCACATTGAAAGTAAAGTTGCTGAGATTATTAAAGCTGATCGCGATCTTATTTTAATTCAAGGCGAACTGATAGACAAGTAAGAAAAGTGGCATGAAACAATTTCTTGTTTTGATTTCGCACAAAACATTTCAGTCATTTCTAGGAATTGTTCTGATTCTCTCATAATGGCTTTGAGAATAAAATGTTGTGCTTACAACGGTAAAATTAATGCTTTTTTACAGACAATATCTTGATCGTATAGCGGAGGAAATAAATGAAAAACTCCAAGAATCAGGTCTTGTTTCTATTGGAGAACTTGCAAAAACATTTGGTTTCGCTACAGAATTCATTGTTGAGGTATTTAAGATTCAGAAGTCAAGCAATAACTACGTAACATGAGTATTCTTCAACTCTCTTGTTCGCCATTTTACATCGTGTACGATATAAAATTGTAATTAATGGAAAAGTGTTTTTTGTCATAACCATAGACTTTTCAATGTTTTTAATCTGCTATCTCTTCTGTAGTTTTGTGCAATAATCATCGTGGATAGTTCTTTTTCTATAGTCATTAATCCTAGATCAGTACATAGTTCAGTGTGCATAAATAAACTTTTGTTTTAGATAATCATGTGTTCACTAAACGATAAATGATTGTTGTAATCTGTAATCGTAGATAGTTCAGTGTGCATAATCTGTTATTTTAGATAATCATGTGTTAACTATACGATAAATGATCGTTGTAATCTGTAATCGTAGATAGTTCAGTGTGCATAATCTGTTATTTTAGATAATCATGTGTTTATTAGACAGTTGAAGATCGTCTTGGATCACTTATTCACGGCAAACTTGATCGTCTCGAGAAAGGAGTTTTATTCACTGATTCTTTCATCGCTAGACACACAGCGCGTATCAGAGGTGTTCTTAGCGCAATCACAAGGTATGAATACTCAAGAAAAATGCACATTTTATACATTAATCACTGGTTGTGATTATCGTGTGCATACGTAAAATAGATGTGTGTTGACTTAGCATAAGATTATGTGCAAAGTTAATAACTTTGTGACAACAACTTTTAATTTCAGACCTGCTTCTCTTTCTAATCTTATTATTGAGTACGACTTCCAGGAAAAACTTTTTTACAGTAAGTAGTTGGTGTGTCTATTTTTGACTTTTTATTTCATATTCGATCACGGATTGCATTTTTGAAACTTGGAGTGAGAAATGTTAACACATTATTGGTTCTATGAAGAGCATTCATTTTTCATTTTGTTTAATAGAACGTTCCGTTTCTGCGAGTACAAAGTTTTGTTGTTTTTGTGCCAATGAATCAGTAACATCGAGAATTTTTCTTATCTTTCCAGCTGTAATGAACGACTTGCTGTCACAAAACAGACTGTGTGGTACAATTCAGGGTCGACACGATAAAGCCAGCTTTATTCCTGATATTTACTCACGTACTCAAAACGCCTGGGTCGATGCATTTTATCAACAAAATGGTTATTTTGGTAAGAACGCATCATCATTTTTGATGTATTTATGCAAACCCAGTTACCAGCTTTTTTTTGTACTGGCGGTCAAACAATGAAAATGGTCAATTTTTAAATTTGAGAGCTAGAAATCCAGCAAAATCATACTTTCGAACATCAAAATCCATTACAAAAGTTTTTAAAGTAGTCCGAACTATCTAAATGGCGCAAACGCAAAAACATGACTTGGGCACTTTAAATTAAAGTTTGTTTTTCTTAGTTTTTAGAAGTTCAATGATATTATTTAAAAGAAAATTAATGGTATTTCATATAATACAGTAACACAAATTTGTCATGATAAATTTTACCCCACGAACTGTTGTAATCAACAAAAAACTTAGTTATAAATACGTCTTTGTGGGCTTCAAAATGGCTTACATCACTAAAATTAGAGTTGGCGCTCCACTTTATAACATAGTTCACTTGCCTGAACTAGATGGCGCAGGATTGAGAATAACCCCATAACCGTTGACAACAATAGAACTGTAATTCCATATTCATTTTATACGTAAAACTGAAATTCTAAAATAAATTGAACGTTAATTTGCCTATCTTGTTGGAACGAGTTTATATCAGATTAAATTTGAGCAGCTCTAAATTATTCGTTTCTGCAATATTATAAAGAATTTATTGTATCTGCTGCAGCGGAAAAAATTATTTTGTTTTGTTTAGAATACGATAACTTGGCGCGACTTGGTATTACTGATGCACGAAATTATCTGAAACGTCGTTTTAAAAGCGAGTCTATTGTCTACTTAAAGACATGTTGTGCTGGCAGGCTAGTTGTTGATAATCTTGATGCGGCTATTGACGACGCTCTGTCGTCTGGGACTTGGCTTGATGTCATGGTGAGATTATTGAGAAATAATTGATCTCGGAGATTAGGACTAAGATTTGTGGTTAATTTTTTTTCATTTCAGACGGTCTTACCTTCTCCGTTCCTCCCGGATGATGCAGCTTTGCTATTGGAGAAATCCTTGAAGAGTGCTGGTCGTTCCTCTGCGCATGTCTTTTGTGGTTCAATTATTGTGAGCGAGAAATTTATCGAGGAGTGTATCGCACCTTTTGATAATTTGATGCAGGAAAAAGCAAAGAAGGTATAATTGCAAGAAATGTTATAATATATAGAAATAGACAAGGACTAAGGCAATATACGTATAGTCAGCAATATAATAAAATGTAGACTAAGAAAATGACCACAGCTTTATAAAGTCAACAATAGACATAGTAAAGACGTCGAAAGATAAGAAAATTATTGTTTATAATATCATTTGTAAAACATTGTTCTTTGTTTGAAAAGAAAATCCAATTATTTTCATTGAATTTTGAGCAAAAATTTTCATTAAATAAATCTTTTAGGACGCCGTTTTGTCACCTGCTCTACTCTCTGAGCTTTCTAAGAAAGATTTACTTGATCTATCTGAGACAAAACCGTCAAAACAAGACAAGAAAGACGAACGACGTGTAAAAGCTGCAGCTGGTGGGGGAAGCAAAGGTGGTGGAGGGAGAGGGGCTCGTGAAGTGAAAACAAAAAAGGTTTATTGTTACTAAACATATGATCTACTTTGAACTTGATGCATTTTCTGTGTTTGTGAGAGAAGCAAGGGGAGAGAGAGATAGTTTTTATGTGAAAACAAAAAAGAGAACTTTATGTAATGTATGATCTACGTTGAACTCGATATATTTAGAGTTGTTGAATTCGTGTTGCATGTGTTATTTATCGCAAGACTATCTTATTTTTTAATTGTTTATAAAGGGGCAGCATGCTTATTATGAATGTGAAATTAAGTGAGAACGAATTTTGAGGTGTTTATGGATTTTTCTTTTTCAGAAAGACAAGAGTAAGTTGAAAGCCGAGAAACAAATCGAAGATAGTGAGAAAAAGTCTTCAAATGAAGAATTAATGTTTATGGAAACAACCGAGGTATAAAGATAAGAAAACTTGTTTATTGTGATTTGTTAAAGCACTTGTTGTTGTTCTAACGATTGTTATGAAGGAAATCTTAGTTGGCAATTATAATGTCAGTTTCATCTTTTCTCATTCTTACACTGATATCGTCTGTTCGTTTTTATTAGATTGCTGAAGTTTTATTGAAACATCTCAAAGATATTCCTGAACAATTGATCGAGGAACTTTCGGATTATTTGCACAGGTTTGTTCTTCTAAATCGTTCACTTCAAGTTTTCTATAAGAAAATTAAAAGTCTCAGACTTCTTGATCTTAAACTTTCATTGTAGAAACAGGAATTATATAGCTCTCACTCTTAGTTGCTGTAGCTAAGTATTTGAAAATTCTTTATAATCTTATTTCGCTTTTGACGTTTTTTGAGATGCAACATCACAGAATGACCAAGAAACCCAAAGTATCGAATTTATTGCCTAATTCTTCATGCAGATTTTAAAAGGATTCCAGATCTCTACACGATTTCAAATATTCCAGAGTCATGTAGAAACGCAGGATGTGCACGAAGCTGTGAAATTTTCATCTCTTTATTATATCTATTTAAGAAATAAAAGATGTTCATTGTGCCTGCAAAGGCTTGTGATAACTGCAAAGTGCAGATCAGTGCTCATGTTTTCGTGTTTTCATAAGCCAGAGCAAACACGAAAAACTTCTTTATTTTTCTATAAAAAATAATAACAATGCGAAACAGAAAAATTTAAAACAAATGTTTTAATTTTTCCTCTTATGTACATGTATTCATGATTGTTTGGCAAATTTCTATAATTGATTTCATTGGTTGACCTTAGAACGGTTTTCACAGGCTAATGCAAAGCCAGCTAGGCCAATGAGTGCACGCGTTTTATTGTTTTTATAATTCATTATCATACACATTGTACAATTAGTGCAACAAACTATAACTAAGTAATATAATGGGTCATTTTCCTCCATTTATACATGGATTAACTTGTTTATGTTTCGATACACTTTGGTTAGTTAACATTGTAATGTTTTTTTTGTCTTGCTGTTTGATGTTTTATCACGAGTGCAAACTTGTGACTTGGACTTCACAGCTTCAAATATGGCAGCCAGATAGGTTTCAAAATTATAATCTTATACAAAGGGTTTTTGTCATTTTGTATAATTTAATTGTAGCCAGGGCCGTCCCTAAAACGTTAGTTAGGGGGGGAGGTGTTTTATTTATACATTCAGTTGTGCCTCACTGATTCTTTTGAAAGCAATTCACTGAAGGTATTAAGCAATGATACGTTCAATGATACGTCGGGCACATCTGAATACATAAATAAACACACACACACTCCCCTCTCCCATTAACGTTTTAGGAAGAGCTCTGATTGAAGCCTTCGTCGATAGCCAAAGTAATTCTCAGGAAGAAAATATTCGTACTTGTAATTAACACGTTAAACTAAAGAGTTTTGGATGTATTAATTGCTAAATTTTCTTTATACAATTGGTAGACCATTATTGAAGAAGTACCAAGAAGTTGCCCGAAATATGTTTTTATCGACTGGGGATGAAAAACGTAAAGTTCATGTCGATCTTCAAGATAAAGTAACAGGATTGTATTTAAATATTCGTCTTTTTCATAAAGGCGTGGAAAAATTTCCAGGTATGTAAAGTTGCACTTTTTTATAACTGAAAAGTTTCCATATCAAAATCTTGTAATTCTAAGTATGTGCTAAAAAATGACCACAAAACTTTTCAAACATGTTTTAAAAATTGGAATTGCACAATGCACTAAAGACAGATGTTTTGCTTCTATCAAGACCTTGTATAAGAGCTCGTTGATACTCTCAATACTTACGTACGAATATGTTAACTTTCAGATGAGGTTCAGTTAATCATAGCTCGTCATCTTCTCAAAACTTTATGCACCGACATGACCAATTTAGCGATAAATTGTTTGGCTGCTGACAATATGATGGCGGTCTCAGATGTTAAAACATTAACACATGAGGTAAGATCTTTGTATTGTAAAACTATTTATATGGTTAAAGCAGTGTAGGAGTGGACTACTGTAATTAAAATACATTTAAAGCGAGTAAAAGCGGTTGTTTTGTTATTCGTTTAAACTATATATGTAAAAAATACGGAGCTGTTTAAAAGTTCTGTATCCATGTATGTAATGAGAACTACACGCGTAGACAAATCACAAATTTTAAAAACAAAAAGTCTTGTTTAAACCACCCCTCCCGAATTTTATAATTTAAGACTAAGCGACCATATTATACTCCAAAATCGTTGTAAGTAAATCCAGTTGGGTATCGCCATGACAATAAACTCCAACACTTGGTCTAGTAGACTGCTTATGCTCAAATGCTTTTTCGAATACTAATTTGTTAGCGAGCGAGCTAGTTACTTTCAGAGCTATTCAAGGAAATCCAGTTATTAGTATAAGCTCCAATAGTTGGTTGAGTAGACTGCGTAAGTTTTCAGTCATGTATATCATTACATGTTGTCTGTCTTCTTCAGCAAGTTTTTAGTCATGTTTATCATTACATGTTGTCTGTCTTCTTCAGCTTGTTTCAACAAATGTATTTTCAAACTCGTGAACCTCATTACACTGTTGACAATAAGAAAATCGTTTACACGTAAACCGTGACGGAAGTAGTTATTTAGGCTACACTTTATGATAGGTTTTATCAAAAATGCTTTTATACCATGAAATCCGTTGATGTTCGCCTCATGATACGCGAATGAAAAGTCAAATGTAAGTTAATGAAGAAATGAATGAATGTACAGTATGAAACATTTTATGGTTCATTCAAAAGGCCGTTAATATTTGGAAACATTGCATTATCGTTGTATCCCTATTATTTAGCTGTAAACATTGTCGTGTGTGTGTATTTAAACCGAAGATCAGGTAGCCATCAGTGACCGTTTTATAACAATCTAAATCATTTGAATCATTTATCATCAAATAAATTTTCATTGCACAACTTGCATAATGTTTTCTTACCTATTACTTTTATTATATTTTCTACACTCTTACGTAAATACTTTTATTTAATTTGTTGATAAGGTCCTAGACAAATTTACTGTGTACTTTCATTGTAGTGAATGTTCGGAAATTAGTTTTTGTAAGGATACCTTATGCAGAAACATATTGTTAAAGAATTTAAATGATATACACGCTAGAAAACAATTTCATCCTGATTATAATTAGCTAATTTGCTTCGCTTTGTAGTTACGATTGAAAATCATTTCAAAAATGCCAGAAAAGCAAAAGAATGTTCTCAGCAAGTTGGTAGCTTCCCTAAATGGAAAGGTAAATTTACAGCTTTTTCTCAACATAGCTAGCCACATGAAGATATGATCATATCTTCATTTAATTTCAAACACCGCACTGCATATAACATTCTTTCATAGCTGGCTACAATCATTTATTTAAAAATCAATAAATTATATTTAGAGCCTTGACGAATTTTTCGTGCAATTTGACGAAGTTTGCGGTCCCGGATTTTGTGAAATTCTCATCAAGAAACTAGACAAGAAAAGGGAAAAGTAAATAAGTGTTTAATAAGTGTTTTTTTTTAAAAAAATGTCTATTTTAATTGAGCATAACACAAAAGAATGTTTGTTTTTGTCTCAGTCATTATTTTTAGTTTTTAAAAACGACTTAAGCGTATCTATCAAATCCAAAATTTTAAGTTTTCTTTCCTTAGATAAGAAATTTTCAATCATTTCAAATGCAACCAGTTAGGAATGGTCACGTTGTATTAAACTGTCATATTTCTTTAAGAACATTGTTGGCCGAGCATCGTCAAAACTTGTTAGAGCAGTTCAGACAAGAGAACGAGCCTGCAATGGCTTTACATTTGGCAGCGGTAACTTTGTTTCAAAATCACACTGGATGTATAGTGAACGTGCCTGGTAAATGTGTTCCATATATTATCACATTCTTGTCCGATTACATGTCACCAACTGATCATCTAAAACTAAAACAATATGAAAGTTTGGTAGTTAAAAAGTTAAGTAAAGTAAAGAATGATAATGATGTGAACGGTGGTGAAAAAAGTATAGAGACTTTACTCGAGGAAGGCTTGATAGAAATCAAAGACGTTGTTTTTAGAAGCAAAAAATCTTTTCCTCAACATAGCGAATGAACCTGAAACTACAATTAATCTTAGAGTGACGTGTGGTATTCAAACATCTATTGTTGAATAAAATTTGTCATTGACGTAACATGTTTGACGTAACGTGACATGTTTGAAGTAACGTAACTAAGCGCTAAACACGTAACAGCGTTTTTTTACAGAACTTTCTTTAATAGAAAATGCGTCATTCTTTTATCTTGCGTAAGATTGTTGTTGAAGTTCCGTCCAATGACATGTACTTCTGTATCTTAAGATTCTAGAATTTAGATCCTAAAATCAAAGAAATGGTGAACAATAATCTCCGTTTGTGAGGACGTGAAGTAGGATTATGAGTTATTTAGCTGCTGTTGGTATAACATTTAATTTCACACAATATTGTTAAATGTTTGTCCACGTTTAATTATAATTACTGGAATTTATGTTATTTCCGATTTATTTATATAGGTTGATTTTTAAAACTTGTTTTTTCTTATTAAATCAGTGTTGTCGTTTTTTTGTTTGTTTTGAATAGAAGTATTTAAGCGCTAAACACGTAACAATGTTTTTTTGCAGAACTTTCTTTAATAGAAAATGCGTCATTCTTTTATCTTGCGTAATATTGTTGTTGAAGTTCCGTCCAGTGATATGTATTTCTGTATCTTAAGATTCTAGAATTTAGATCCTAAAATTCAAGAAATGAATATAATTTCTAATATTCCCGATCCTACTTCTCTTAATCTAAAGTTAATTATAAACTGAATCGTAGACTAGCTGAGGCGTAAGATATAAAGTTCTTATGCATGTTATGAATATTTTCTCTGAGAACATATGTCTAAACAACATCTGTCGTTTTCTCCTTTGCTTGTTGAGTGATTGTTCGAATTATACGTGTGAAAATAGACCATTTTTGAAGCATGAAAGAATATAATTCCTTGAGAAACTGTACATGACTATATTACGCAGTACGTGTCATGAAAAATTTGCATAAATTGCTAAAAGTTTTTGGATGCCGTTATTGTCGATTTCAGTTAACTTTTCAAATGGCGGTTGCCAAGTTACTTTCTAATGTTGCCAACTATATTTCCAAATATGGAATATTCGTTATGAACTTGTCAACTTGAGTTGACAAGTTGTGTACTTGAGTACTGAAGTTGGGAACTTGAGTACTGAAGTTGGGAACTTTAGTACTGAAGTTGGGAACTAAAGTTGCGAAGTACTGGCAAACGCGAAAGGTCTTTGTACCCTGTAGACATTTGGCAATGAATCCGTTCAGTAAGCAAGGAAAAGCTTTACCAATAGAAGTAAGAAATGAAATACTTGAAAGGTGGTTAAATAACCAGCGTTTGACAAACATTTTGAAACAACTAAATCTACCGTATAAGACTATATCAAATTTAATAGATCTATGGGTAGACACTGGTTCTATTGCACCTCGCCAGGGCGAACGTGATGTTCGAGCCACGCGTACAGATGACGTTATTGCATACGCTGAATATCTAAAAATTAATAAACCATCTATTTACGCAAAAGAGATTCAGCAACACCTAGAAAATATCAAAGTTTGCCTTCCAGCAAACATACCTAGCAGGTCATCCATTAGTAGAATTTTGAATAAAGATCTTGGTTACTCTTACAAGGTAATAAGTCAAATTCCTCGAGAGACAGAACGGCCGGACGTTATGGAGAAGTTAGAAGCTTACGTAGCAAATATTTCATTGATTGTGATTGCAACCGTAGGCATTTCTTTGATGAGTCGTCTGTAGTTGTTACGAGTGGCAACAGACGTCGAGGGCACAGTTTGCAGGGTACTCCTGCATTTAAAATCCAACGATACTCTTCTAGTGCCACATTTACTGTAAATTTTTTACATAATGTAAACGGCGTATCGCATTATAACACTCTAAGAGGGCCGTCAAACGGATTAGAATTGCTAAAGCTTTTCCTTGCTTACTGAACGGATTCATTGCCAAATGTCTACAGGGTACAAAGACCTTTCGCGTTTGCTAGTACTTCGCAACTTTAGTTCACAACTTCGGTACTAAAGTTCCCAACTTCAGTACTCAAGTTCCCAACTTCAGTACTCAAGTACACAACTTGTCAACTCAAGTTGACAAGTTCATAACGAATATTCCATATTTGGAAATGTAGTTGGCAACATTAGAAAGTAACTTGGCAACCGCCATTTGAAAAGTTAACTGAAATCGACAATTACGTCTAACTGAGCAGAGAATTAATTTGCATTCAACACAACATGTGTATGAATTTGAATTTTTGTATTTGTCACACTAAACTGACTTAATGGCTTTTGAACAAGTAAATTTTGCTGTGTATAAATTTGCGAATGTTTTTGGCTTTATTCAGCTAATTATAGATGCACATGACATACGAAACTGACGAATAAAGTGTTCCGTAAATGCTGCTTTTGGCGCTGATAAGCTATTTACATGAGCCATACTTGTGTTTAAACCAAAAAATAACTCGCTTTCACAAACCTAGATCTAGGCAAAGCGATGTACTTGATTGCAAGCGATGTACCAGTAAATGCATTTACAGGCCGAAAATTTACACATTTGCGCTAAAAGTGTAGGCAGCACAGTAGCTGACAGTAGTCAATAAATTTTAACATTGTATTGTTTCCCTATTCTTAAGTTAGTTTATTGTAATGTTATGTCTTGAATACTTTGGGTCAGCCAAAAGTATTTTTGTCAGTAGCAGTTGGTTTAGATGATAGAAGCGCAATTTTTTCTGCGTGATTGCTACTGTAAATGTGTGATTATGGAATAGATAAAAATTACTTGGTCATTTTTTATCGTTGTCCTTTTTGCCATTCAAAGATAATGTCACAGCTATGTTGCTTTGACAGCTGGATGTAACTTTAAATTATTTAACACTGAAATCTACGTCGTATATGTGATTTATTAACTTGAGAATTTATCAAAGTACAATAACATAGCCTTGAAATGCATTTCATTCAATATTTGATTCAACCCTTTTGGCTCTACTCATCTTTGCCGTGAGACGTGTTGATATTAATACATGATATTAAAAATTGATTTTATCTCTCCTGTGAGATCAGAAAGATCTCTTTGTACAATTTGTTGTTATTTGCTAGATATAAAGCGTAATTGACGTGGTTGAAAATTTTTAGCTTTCCCATAAATTTGCATACGATTGTTGCGATGACAATTTGAAATTAATTACCCGTGTAAGCGAAGTCCTGATTTAACATTTTTCATTATCACGATTTAACCTTTCGTTTGAATGTTAGTAGACGTCGTTGGTAAGTTGTTAACTTCTCCGTCTTTACATTATCTCAATCTTAAACTTTATGCAATAGTAATTGCATGACATGTGTGAAATCATTTGCAAAACCGAATTTCAATATTGCTCAACCGGCGCGGTATAGTGATAAGTATATTTTCCTGCCTTCCACGGTTTTCTCATGATCGAATTCAGGGCGTTTTCATTCAACTTTTTGTAAATGCTTGTTATTTCATAACTTAGGTATATTTCATTTACGCAAACGTGTTTATATCTGTATCATTTATATGAACTGAATTGTGTATGAAATTTCGTAACGACTTGTTGAGTTTCAATTATAGTTCTAGATTTTTTAATTCAGCTTAAAGTGTTTACTAAATAAGCGACGTTTTTCTATTGATTGTATTTCTTTGCATATACTTGAGGATAAGTTTTTTTTTCATTGCAAATTTTCTTTGAAATCCTAAGAGATCAATCAATATATTTGATATTCTTGTAGATTTTAGAATCATGGACGAACGACGAATTTTAGATAGGCAAATTCAACGATTTTCTTTAACTTTGCTCATTTTTCGTCCGCGTTTAATGCCATATTCTCCTAAGTTCCTTTATTTGGTTTTGTTGTGAGAAATTTCGCTTACTAAATATTTACTCTTTTTTAGATTATTAAAAAAGTAGATGATATTTTTCAGTGAAACTCTGCTTTTTGCTTCGATTATTGGCTTTATCGGAGGTAATATGATAATACTTTATGAATTAATTAAAAGATCATTTTGTGAATACAACAATCTTGCTGGGTATTGCATGGTAGAAATTGTAGTTTTTATAACTAACATTAAATGAAAAAAATACCAAGCAGACAGTTAAATAATTGGTTTAAATAATTAATTTAAGGTGCACAGTGTTTAATGCGTTTGACCAATTTGTTGCGAAACAATTAAAATTGATTTTATAACGAGTGATTTCTTTCACTGATTTGTTTCTTCGATAAGTATTGCATCATGTTTTTAACATCAATAATATACTGGAGTCTAGACACTTGACATTTGTTTCAAAGTTTAAGTTTTTTTAAATACATGTACAAAACTCTGCGATGACAAAGTGTTTTCTTTTTGTTGGTCGTTTATCGTTTTTTTCCAAAGAGAGAATTGCAAATCTAGCTATGTAATGGGAAATGTAAAAGCGTATTTGTATGAGTATTAATTTCGAAGAATTCCGGTATATACAGCGGCATTTTTAAATGGCAACGTCTTTTTTGAGATATCTTGCTTGCTGTGCTTGTTCTTGACAAATTTTTAGCCAAATTGTGGCTTGTCTCGTTCACACTTGTTAAGTGTTGATTTCAGATACCATTGCATACCAGTCATGGCAAACATATTTCGGCAAAGAAACGTTTGATATAGATATTTGACATTTACGTAAAGACTTAATTGAACGGATGACAAAGCAACTTGTGTTGTACGAGCTGTATCCCTTTTACTTCGTCATGTTTTACATTCAATTCATTTAGCTTCGTTAAACTTGTCGAACACTTTTGCAATTGAACACTGTTCCAAAATGACAAATTTAAACCACCAACTATATAGTCATGACAATTCATGGCACTCTATAAGAAACCCTGTTTAGAACTAAAAGCGGAAGATAGAGTTTGTTTGAACTTGTCCAATCCTTGTCAAATCGATCGCAAATGCCAAAAATTTGTCTAGAAACTGGATAT
The DNA here is from genome assembly GCF_021976095.1 of Xenia sp. Carnegie-2017. Taxonomy (NCBI): domain Eukaryota; kingdom Metazoa; phylum Cnidaria; class Anthozoa; order Malacalcyonacea; family Xeniidae; genus Xenia; species Xenia sp. Carnegie-2017. The sequence continues at coordinate 8,278,335 of NW_025813482.1, read as the reverse complement.
CACGTAAATGCTTTGCAAAAACTGTTTACTGTGTATTGAAATCATGTAAATGCAGAAATATAACTTATTAATGACATTGAAATATTCAAAATAATATATAATTAAAATAAGACGCTTTAGTTTCATTTTTTTTTAGTTTACTTAAAATCTGTTGTGCATGAGTCTCATGGGACCTGTGTGTAAATTATTAATGAAGAAAAAATATTTAGAGTTAGTTATCGGTCGTTTCGATGCAAATATATATTTATCGATTCAAATTTTACCCATATAGTATTAGATTTTTTGCTTGTCAAACCTCAGTTTTCAGGACAACTGTTGTTACTTTCAGTTAGTTTAAAATCTGCTTACAAGCAGCTATGACATAGTACGTCTGAAAAGAGAATCGAATGTAAACAACGTGCGCCAAGGTTTACTTTATGCACAGTATTTTATAAACATGTCCTGTTTATTATTCCCTGCCGATACAACCAACCGATATGATTAATGAGTTTGCGGATTATATCCTTTGTCGATATTCTTTTGGCAGTTGCAGTTGTATTTATCTGTAATTGACTATATTTATCTAAACAGCATTTGTTTTCGTATAGTGTATAGTCGTTTTTTAAATTTAATCTCATTGTAAAAAGAAAAATTTTTAGGCCCGTGGGCACGGGCCCAGTTGGCCCATTGGCTAATGCGGCACTGGATACAGCGAGGTTGAAACAATGTAGAAATGATTATAGAAACATGAAAATTTTTTTCACAAACAAATTATCTCAGTGAATTATTCAATATAAAACAAAATATTCAAAAACATAATAATTCATTGCCCATATGTGTTGTCACGATAAATTAGCGAAACAAATTTTTTACGTTCTGAAGTTTATCTTCTGTTATGTCCACTATACAAGTATACTATACTCAACTGGCGTTACCATAAATAAATAATATTTAGTTGAAGAGTTTTTGCAGTTACTTTACCAAGGAATGTTTGGGAGAGACAAATAACAAATTTCGAATATTATTTTGAATCAGAAGAATTTCAACGATAAAAAACAAAACTTAAAGACTTCAGTTTTATCTTTATATTGAAGGCCGTTAATAAAAAAGCGCGTTTGGTTGGAGTGCAAAATTCTTAGCATGTAATTTTGTATGTTGGCAATCAAATGCTCGTAGGTCTCAAAGAGATTCAGCTGATTCCGTGGGTCATAAACAAATTTATTTAGCTATTGTTTACCTGTAATTGAATTATAATATCATTTGTAACTCTAAAGTTTAACATCCATCCATATTTTGATACAGCCCACTCTCACAAGTTATGTGGTCAGCGATCAATAGAGTTACGCCATCGTGTTAAAAGGGTCGTTGGTGGTAAAGAAGCAGTTCCTCATTCTTGGCCATGGATAGTAAATTTCATCGATCAAGACAACCGTCAACAATGTGCAGGTTCTATCATTGCTAGAGAATGGATTCTCACTGCTGCTCATTGTTTCTTAGTTGACCCAGCGCCAGCTCCACCAATCATTAAAAACTACACTTTCCATGTTGCTGACCATCGATTAAACTTCACTGACCAAGAGGAGTATATTTTAAACATATCAAATGTTTACATTCATCCATGGTATGTTCCTGGTAGTTCTGTATCTCCTGGAGATTATGATATTGCGTTAGTCAAACTTTCGGAGCCATTGGTCTTTAGTGATTACGTTCAGCCAGTTTGTCTTGCTGAAAGTAATGCTACGTTTAATGAAAATGATACATGTTATCTCGTTGGTTGGGGAAACACAATGAATGTGCAAAGTTATAACCGATCATTTTATTTGAAAGAAGTCCAACTTGATTTGGTTAGTCTCAATGAATGCAACAGTAATGTATCCTACAAAGGTCAGGTATCAGAACGATTTATCTGTGCTGGTCGTAAGGAAGGTGGTATTGATGGATGTTATGGAGACAGTGGAGGGTCTTACCAATGTGATCGTAATGGTACATGGAAACAACTTGGAATTATGATTTGGGGTATTGGTTGTGCTGAACCAAATCACTATGGTGTTTATACTGACGTTAGAGCTTTTCATCCTTTTATAAACAGCATACAAGAAGGTAAAATTTGATTCACTTGTTTATCTAAGATGAAACTGTAATCAACAAAAACACCTAATTTTTATAAATCACTTAGCTGTTGCTAATTTATTTGTCAACCTTTTTCTACATGATGAAGAAATCATATATTTTCTTTATAGTTAGTAAATCTAGTTTTTTGTACCTTGTACAATTTATTGGTCTTTGATTCTTTTTTGTGTGGTTTCTTTTAAAATTAATTATATAAAAAATATCGTCCAGACTTAACAGCTAAATAAAGAATATTTTGTACGTTTACCATGATATTACAATTATGTTAGGATTCGGAATTTAATTTACATTGTGGGTTGTTGCGTGCTTCTTAGTTATTGGAACGCGTTGCATCTAATCTAAAATCTTCCACATCTAATAGTCTTAAGATGAATTACAGACGGTATTCCATGGTCATTAAAAAATAAGTTGCCAATAGTTTAAACGTGTATTTTTCAATAAATCTTTATAATTCCTTTTGTAAATATTAGCAATCATATGTCCATAAAATTCATTATTTAATTGATGTTGTTATATACAATGAACAATTTCGTTTTTCTACCCTTGTCATTTTTTCTTTGATTCATTGCAGGTGTTAACTCAAATTTGGTATCATACTACATGAAAACTTTAGTACAAATCGAACCTGACGAAGAAATAAGAAATTCAACAATCCTGTATCAGTTGATGACAAATAAAAGCGTGTTTTCTGCTGTTGATTTAGTGAGAAACTTTCAATTTATACCATATCAAATCACGTTACTGAACAAAACAACGCTAGAGGATCTTATTTTTGTGAGTTACATGCACAATTTGAGTGCAAACACAACATCATTAAAGTATATCAGTGAGACATTCAGTGTTCAGTCTCATAGACTTTATATTTACTACAAAAGTCGTGAGGTGATGAGAGAGTTCAATGTCACGTTCAACGAAATTATCATCTCCATCAATTTGACAAAAGATGAATTCTTGGATTCAATGATAAATGTGATAGAAAAAGCTAGACGTCAACTGTACATCATGAAATATGTTGCTGACTTGAAAGGATACAGGAATTTATTACTTACTTTCCAATCTGGTTTGAACGTCATATTGAATGAATCTAGAATTGTTAGTTATCTGAGTCGATGGAAAACTGATGAATTAAAAACATTGGACAAAAATACAATCAAACAACTTTTGGTAAAGCAAAATGGAAACTTGTTCACCGCAACGTTAACCATTCGTAACTTGTCATCATTCTTTGAAACGAGTTTAAATAATTTGAAAAACATGACAGTTCAAAGTTTACTCATCAAAATGTTAAACATCAGTGTTAGAAATTATAGAAAGTGGTATAACTTCAGTGAAATCCAGATGAAAGCTGTTGAAGACGTAAGGATTTCAACTGTTGCTATGTTTGGTCACATGACTTTGGTGGGCATCACCAACAATATTTTAATGAAAAAAGGTCAGTTTCGTTTTAGCTGAACTGACTTAGGCATTTGATATTAGTACCGTCATGTTTAGTCTCTTTTTCTTTTTGAAATTATTTTCATTTTATTTAGAAAATATGCCTTATATTTGTGGACAACGCAAGATTACAAACAATTTACACCATCGTGTTAAAAGGATCATTGGTGGTAAAGAAGCAGTTCCTCATTCTTGGCCATGGATAGTAAATTTCATCGATCAAGACAACCGTCAACAATGTGCAGGTTCTATCATTGCTAGAGAATGGATTCTAACTGCTGCCCATTGTTTCTTAGTTGACCCCGTGCCAGCTCCACCAATCATTAAAAACTACACTTTCCATGTTGCTGACCATCGTTTGAACGTTACTAATGCTAATGAACACACAGTTAAAACGTCGAATGTTTACATTCATCCATGGTATGTTCCTGGTAGTTCTGTATCTCCTGGAGATTATGATATTGCGTTAGTCAAACTTTCGGAGCCATTGGTCTTTAGTGATTACGTTCAGCCAGTTTGTCTTGCTGAAAGTAATGCTACGTTTAATGAAAATGATACATGTTATCTCGTTGGTTGGGGAAACACAATGAATGTGCTAAGTTATAACCGATCATCTTATTTGAAAGAAGTCCAACTTGATTTGGTTAGTCTCAATGAATGCAACAGTAATGTATCATATAAAGGTCAGGTATCAGAACGATTTATCTGTGCTGGTCGTAAGGAAGGTGGTATTGATGGATGTTATGGAGACAGTGGAGGGTCTTACCAATGTGATCGTAATGGTACATGGAATCAACTTGGAATTATGATTTGGGGAATTGGTTGTGCTGAACCAAATCACTATGGTGTTTATACTGACGTTAGAGGTTTTCATCCTTTTATAAACAGCATACAAGAAGGTAAAATTTGATTCACTTGTTTATCTAAGATGAAACTGTAATCAACAAAAACGCCTCATTTTTATAAATCACTTAGCTAGGTGTTGTGAATTTATTTGTCAACCTGTTTCTACATGATGAAGAAATCATATATTTTCTTATAGTTAAGTAATTTTGACAGTAGTTTCTGTGTCTTATAATTAATTGGTCTTTGGTTCTCTTTTTGGTTTTAAAATTAACATTAAAAATTTCATCCATGCATGCTAAACATTGCTTAGGTAACCTGCAGCATGAAAACTTTTTCTCCTCAGCATTCTGCTAAATCAACTGTGTCCAATCTGACTAATTTTACTATGCGTATTTTCATATAAATCTCTATACTTCCATTTTGTAAATATTCTAAATTATGAACCTAAAATTCATTGATTAATTTATCGATTTTGTTAAATACACTCTACGGTATTGCATTTTTTATAAACATTTTAAAACGTCATTTTTTCTTTGATTCATTGCAGGTGTTAACTCAAATTTGACATCATACTACATGAAAACTTTAATAGAAATTGAACCTGACGAGGAAATAAGAAATTCAGCAATCCTGTATCAGTTGATGACAAGTAAAAACGTGTTTTCTGCTGTTGATTTAGTGAGAAACTTTCAATTTATACCATATCAAATCACGTTACTGAACAAAACAACGCTAGAGGATCTTATTTTTGTGAGTTACATGCACAATTTGAGTGCAAACACAACATCATTGAAGTATATCAGTGAGACATTCAGTGTTCAGTCTCATAGACTTTATATTTACTACAAAAGTCGTGAGGTGATGAGAGAGTTCAATGTCACGTTCAACGAAATTATCATCTCCATCAATTTGACAAAAGATGAATTCTTGGATTCAATGATAAATGTGATAGAAAAAGCTAGACGTCAACTGTACATCATGAAATATGTTGCTGACTTGAAAGGATACAGGAATTTATTACTTACTTTCCAATCTGGTTTGAACGTCATATTGAATGAATCTAGAATTGTTAGTTATCTGAGTCGATGGAAAACTGATGAATTAAAAACATTGGACAAAAATACAATCAAACAACTTTTGGTAAAGCAAAATGGAAACTTGTTCACCGCAACGTTAACCATTCGTAACTTGTCATCATTCTTTGAAACGAGTTTAAATGATTTGAAAAACATGACAGTTCAAAGTTTACTCATCAAAATGTTAAACATCAGTGTTAGAAATTATAGAAAGTGGTATAACTTCAGTGAAATCCAGATGAAAGCTGTTGAAGACGTAAGGATTTCAACTGTTGCTATGTTTGGTCACATGACTTTGGTGGGCATCACCAACAATATTTTAATGAAAAAAGGTCAGTCTCGTTTTAGCTGAACTGACTTAGGCATTTTGATATTAGTACCGTCATATTTAGTCTCTTTTTCTTTTTGAAATTATTTTCATTTTATTTAGAAAATATGCCTTATATTTGTGGACAACGCAAGATTACAAACAATTTACACCAACGTGTTAAAAGAGTCATTGGTGGTAAAGAAGCAAATCCTCATTCTTGGCCATGGATAGTAAATTTCATCGATCAAGACAACCGTCAACAATGTGCAGGTTCTATCATTGCTAGAGAATGGATTCTAACTGCTGCCCATTGTTTCTTAGTTGACCCAGCGCCAGCTCCACCAATCATTAAAAACTACACTTTCCATGTTGCTGACCATCGCTTGAACGTTACTAATGCTAATGAACACACAGTTAAAACGTCAAATGTTTATATTCATCCATGGTATGTTCCTGGTAGTTCTGTATATCCTGGAGATTATGATATTGCGTTAGTCAAACTTTCGGAGCCATTGGTCTTTAGTGATTACGTTCAGCCAGTTTGTCTTGCTGAAAGTAATGCTACGTTTAATGAAAATGATACATGTTATCTCGTCGGTTGGGGAAACACAATGAATGTGCAAAGTTATAACCGATCATTTTATTTGAAAGAAGTCCAACTTGATTTGGTTAGTCTCAATGAATGCAACAGTAATGTATCCTACAAAGGTCAGGTATCAGAACGATTCATTTGTGCTGGTCGTAAGGAAGGTGGTATTGATGGATGTTATGGAGACAGTGGAGGGTCTTACCAATGTGATCGTAATGGTACATGGAATCAACTTGGAATTATGATTTGGGGAATTGGTTGTGCTGAACCAAATCACTATGGTGTTTATACTGACGTTAGAGCTTTTCATCCTTTTATAAACAGCATACAAGAAGGTAAAATTTGATTCACTTGTTTATCTAAGATGAAACTGTAATCAACAAAAACGCCTCATTTTTATAAATCACTTAGCTAGGTGTTGTTAATTTATTTGTCAACCTGTTTCTACATGATGAAGAAATCATATATTTTCTTATAGTTAAGTAATTTTGAAAGTAGTTTCTGTGTCTTATAATTAATTGGTCTTTGGTTCTCTTTTTGGTTTTGAAATTAACATTAAAAATTTCATCCATGCATGCTAAACATTGCTTAGGTAACCTGCAGCATGAAAACTTTTTCTCCTCAGCATTTTGCTAAATCAGCTGTCTCCAATCTGACTAATTTTACTATGCGTATTTTCATATAAATCTCTATACTTCCATTTTGTCAATATTCTAAATTATGACCCTAAAATTCATTGATTAATTGATCGATGTTGTTAAATACACTCTACAGTATCGCATTTTTTATAAACATTTTAAAACGTCATTTTGTCTTTGATTCATTGCAGGTGTTAACTCAAATTTGGCATCATACTACATGAATACTTTAATAGAAATTGAACCTGACGAAGAAATAAGAAACTCAATAATCCTGTATCAGTTGATGACAAATATAAACGTGTTTTCTGCTGTTGATTTAGTGAGAAACTTTCAATTTATACCATATCAAATCACGTTACTGAACAAAACAACGCTAGAGGATCTTATTTTTGTGAGTTACATGCACAATTTGAGTGCAAACACAACATCATTGAGGTATATCAGTGAAACATTCAGTGTTCAGTCTCATAGACTTTATATTTACTACAAAAGTCGTGAGGTGATGAGAGAGTTCAATGTCACGTTCAACGAAATTATCAAGTCTATCAATTTGACAAAAGATGAATTCTTGGATTCAATGATAAATGTGATAGAAAAAGCTAGACGTCAACTGTACATCATGAAATATGTCGCTGACTTGAAAAGATACAGGAATTTATTACTTACTTTCCAATCTGGTTTGAACGTCATATTGAATGAATCTAGAATTGTTAGTTATCTGAGTCGATGGAAAACTGATGAATTAAAAACATTGGACAAAAATACAATCAAACAACTTTTGGTAAAGCAAAATGGAAACTTGTTCACCGCAACGTTAACCATTCGTAACTTGTCATCATTCTTTGAAACGAGTTTAAATGATTTGAAAAACATGACAGTTCAAAGCTTACTCATCAAAATGTTAAACATCAGTGTTAGAAATTATAGAAAGTGGTATAACTTCAGTGAAATCCAGATGAAAGCTGTTGAAGACGTCAAGATTTCAACTGTTGCTATGGTTGATCACATGACTTTAGTTGAAATTACTGATTATATTTTAATGGAAAAAGGTGCGTTTTTATTTCTGGCATTTTTGTTTAAAACCATTTCAATATCTATCGATTCTCCCAAATGTTTTGTCGATGTCATGTATGAAGGTCATAATATAATTCAATTCGTTTTGTTGTTTGTTAAGAGCTACAGGCCTAAGGTTGTTTCGACATATGCGCTTTGTACATACAAATGTTGTTTTATTTTACTTTGCTGCAGACAATGTAACTGCCATTAAGACAGTGTAAATATGAACTTTTTTATAAAAGCATTGAGAAGAAGTGAAGCAATTTGTATATGATCCATAAGAATACAAGCGCACAAAATGACCTCTTGTGAAATGGCTGTGTTTGTATAGTTATGTACCAAAAAACAGATTGACGTGGTTTCATTACCGAATTGGTACGATAAAAACCTTGATTTATCTCGAATAATTAATAATAGCTCGAAAAGCAACAGAAAGAGCAAAGTCGCTTTGCCAACGTTGAAAACATTAATCTTCAATTCTTTTCCGGCCAATTTTTTTTTGTTTTCTGTTGTAATTGTTTGAAATAAGTGAATTATACATTTTGTCGTTGTCTGTTCAGTTATATTCATATAACCTGACAAAAAGTGCCAACTCGTTTTTTGACGTCATAGTATGTAAAATTTTAGTCTGTGTGTTCGATGTTGGTAGTCATCTCCGAGATATTTTAATGTTTTGACCAGTTTCAAATGTTAGTTTTTGTTTCTAGAAAAAACAAATAAATGCAGTCGCTCAAAGTGTTCTATAAATGCTCAATGTAGTCAAAGTTCGCGACATTCTTACACATGTCGTTGTAATAATGGTTACATTGGTGATGGTGAGGAGTGCGAAACAGGAAACGCATTATTTCAATCACAGCTTGTTATTGACCAAACATTTACTGAAGCACTCAATGATCCAAACTCCGACGAATTCAAAAGAATTGCTAAAGCTATTGAAAGCAGTTTGTCAGCCTCAATTCGAAGTTCAAAGATGCTCATTGGTTTTATTGGCATTCAAGTAACAGAACTTAAAAGGGGAAGCATTATCGCTGTGTACATTATGATATTCAAGTTGAAGTCTGGAGAGTCAGTGAATACAACGACGTTGTCCACAGCTCTTAATAATGCAGTATTTTCTCTTCCTGTTTTACCATTAAATGGTAGCATCATCACCCGAACAGGTATGTCTTTTGAAACTTGCATACTTTGCTCATTGTTTATCGACTTTTTTAAATTCATTGCAACTCTATTTAATGGCACACATTTTTTAGTATAATTAAACATAAAAGTAGATTTTAGATATTACTAGTAATTATGAATGGAAGGTGTTAAAGAACATTAACGATGATACAATATCATGCAAGCTTCAATGGACCTTGATTGAGAATTGTTCAATTATAATTGAAAGTTATATGTAATATTGTATTGCTGCAAAATCCTATGGCGACTTAAAACCTATAATCATAGCATAAAATAGTGATTACTTTAGACCTTATAAACACACAAATGTTTCATACATGTAAGTGATATAAAATGACAAATATAGGCACATGACCATATAGTGGTACTCAATTTGTACTTGCATTAAAATCATTAGTATAGTCCTCAGAAGCTCTAGGAAAAATTATTTTCTTTTTAGATCTATGTATTCTTGGTTCACATGGCTGTCATGCAAATGCAAGTTGTAGTTCTGTAGGAAGCAGTGTTACTTGCTCATGTAAACAAAATTACTTCGGTGATGGGAAAAATTGTGTTGATCCATGTGCCGGTCATTCATGTCCCGCTTACTCGAACTGTTTACGAGAACTTGACGGCAACCGCCGATGTGTATGTAAAAATGGATACTCGAAAGAAGACGGCTATTGTGAGAAAGTTCCTAATGGTAAGAATATATTTTCTATTCCACATATTATTTGATTCGAGTTTAATGCTAGTTTGTGTTAAAGATGGAACATACCTTATATACCTACGTCTTTTGAGAATATAAGCCCTGGTTGATCTAATCCTATTGCAAAAATTAATTTCCTATTAAAGCTTTTAAGCAATTCTTTCCTTTTCATTCGATTTCCATGTTTTACAGATTACAGAGCAGCATTGATAGCTGTATGCTGCGTATTTGGTACAATGCTCTTACTCATACTCATTTTTGGTGTGTATCGATATTATACGAAGAGACGTGTGAATTCTTCCAACATTTCATCGAGAATGGCTCTTGAAAATGAAGGTTTCAATATGAAAGCTTTTTAAAAAAACAAAAAACACAATACGTTAATTTTGTATATATAGTATTCTAAACTCAAGTAATGAACAAACTATCGCTAGACACTGCTGTGTCTTGGATATATAAAATCCATAAGACAGTCGACATTTTGGGATTCACTAAGTTTTATGCTTTGTGTTATTCTAATTTATTTCACCATTTTCTTGCACCAGTTCGATTAATTTAAATTTCATATTCAATTTCAATTTTGAAACATCAAACTTTACAAGCGCGAATATATTTTGCCCTCTCCAAACAATTTTTCAAAAAACGAGTTAATGCATACAATCGCCAGTTAAATATTCCTATATCTTTTAGTAAGAACATGCGCAAACGGGAGTTAACATTTTCTAAGAGAACGATAAATATTTTCCCCAACTCACAATGAAATTTCTACCGTATTTGAACCCAACTAACGTTTAAATTTTCCCCAACTTTTCAGTCTTAAAACTTTCTCACGGGAGCTGTTAGCCTTTTCCCGGTGCCTTTGCGCCTTTCAGTGAGAATTTTTGTAGTGTGCACCGCGTCCCATCATTCCAGCAAGATGCTCAGGTTTCCACTTGATTCCAACCGCTGCAATAACATGACGTCATTTCTTCGTAAAGAACTCGAAAATATTTCAATATAAGAAATGACGTCAGGTCATTTTAGTGGTTGGGAACAAGTGAAAACCAAACCGGCCACCATTATTCCAGCAAGATGGAATAATGGCAGCCGATATGCGCAGTGCGCAGATGCGCGCAGCACAACATGCGTGAGGACAAACGCCCACCCCCCGTAAAAAAAAGAAACCGTCTATGCATTTAATAAAATTATACATGAATTTTAATTACTCTGTTTATAATTCACAAGTTTGGTGAACTGAAATTACTAAATGAATCCAAAATACATATATATGATTCTGTTAATTTTTCTTGAAAGATCGTTTGATTTCTTCTCACAACCTATCAACAGCTTGGCCGAGGAGTTAGTGTTTGACTTCTTCCTTGTGTAGGATGTCTTCTCCAGCCTTTTCTCCATCGAACCTTTTCTTCAGATGTTTACAGATTGCTTTAGACAATCACATTTGTTATTAAGGAGCAGTTTACAAGCTATGAGTTCATGGCAAATAAAAACATTTTTAATAAAACCTGTTGCAAGCTATTGTCTATATAACCACATGTTTTCTTGTTGTGGGGACCACCCCTTCCAGTGTCACTGCATGTGTTTCTTTGATCATTTAAAACATTAATTCATCTTTCTTTCAGCTTTCAGACTTAATGCATTTATTTTGAAATGCGTTTTAATGAATTTCAATAGAGATCTGTGGTTCTCGTCGAGATAAAATCAACACATCAGACCACTGTATGAGACTAACATGTACAATTGTCAATTTGATGCATTGAAAATACTTGTAATGCATGTTCACGTCATAATCAACAGGCAACGTCGACTCCACTGTTTGGCTGGATGAATGCGATGAAAATTGAAATGTTGTGAATGGTAGGTTGTATTTTTGTTAAGCAGATATCGCTCGTATTAATTTCTCTATTTATTTATTGCATTCTATTGTACGTACATCTGATAGGATGTCGACAACCTACTTGCAACATTGTTGTCGCTCGGATTTGATTATGATGAATGTCAATACGCGATAACACAAGGATTTACCGATGTAGAAAGGGCTGTAGAATGGTAAGTTAACATATACATATATTATGTTTATCACGAAAAATCGTTAAGATGCTATCATGATGCTGAGAAGGGCAAAACATTTAATTTTTGGCTGTACAGTTTCCCCAGCGAAAATTACAAATTAGAATGCTGCAATCGAAATTGTCAGATGTTAAAAGTTTTCTCCAAAAATCAAACATTTCATCTTCAACTGGACTAATAAATAGCTCACAATGTTGTCTATTTAGCTGAATCTGGCCATGATGCAAAGGTCAAAATTTTGGCATGGGTGGAGGGGGTGAGGGGACTTAATGGTACCTACAGTGGTCTCTTCATGTGATTGTTGTTAATATCACCATAGGTGGCTCAATAAATCAGTTTGCTAACTGAATTGTATAAACAAATGATAACTCGCCCCATTTCATTGTAACAGACTTTGTATTAATTGATTATATATATCTATATTGTACATAAAAGATAAAAGTTTCTCCGGATTTTAAATGATTTTTATTGAGCTTTCGACTCATTGCTTCGAGCCTTCATCAGAATGAGGATATTATTTATTTACACATGCTTTTAGCTTGGAGGCGTTTAGAGCGTCTAATTGGATTAATGGGTGGATTAATGTGATTGGATGGGGTGAAATGCATTGCCATGGGTTTTGGTGTATTGTGAATATGATTGGTGTTAATAATATTAGAGTGTAGTGTTTTAGTTTTGGTGTTGCTTTATTGTTCACATTAATCTATCCACTAAGCCAATTAGACGCTGTAAACGTCTCCAAGCTAAAAGCAAGTGTAAATAAATAATATCCTCATTCTGATGAAGGCTCAAAGCAACGAGTCGAAAGCTCAATAAAAATCATTAAAAATCCAGAGAAACTTTTATCTTTTATGTATTAAATGCCTGGATTACCAATTTTCAAACTTATATATATATTGTATATATTCCAAAGCTAGGCATACTTAGCTTTTGAAAAAGACAACAAAATCCCAAAAATATTTTCTGTCGCCATGCTGGATATTTTAAAATGGTGCATACGCCATTATTTTCAAAAAGACTCTTAACTGCAATTGGCTAATATAATTTCTAATTTTTTAGCCAATTGAGTCTTTATATATATCAATTAACACAAAGTTTGCGGCACACGGTCTGTTATGATGGAGTGGGGCGAGTTATCGATTCTTTATACAATTTAGCTACATAACTGATTTATTGGGCTGCCTATGATATCACAAGCCAACTTCTCATTGCTTCCATTGCAATAATGACTTGTCAATGGCCAAGTTATATCATACTTTTGTGCTGATTATACACACCCCCACATATTTATTATCATCTTCCACCCTGATTGTCATTACCTATGCCAGTAGCATAATTAAATTTTAATTTCTTTACTTTATAGTCTCTTAAATGGAAAAAGTAAGCCAACTGAAAATAAAGATTCTGGTTTCAGAAGAATCCAACTTGAATGTATGTGACACATATATACATTATATTTGGTTATATTTTTGTATTGTCTTGAATATTATATTTTCCATATTGTTAGTTAAGTCTTACATGTCAACAGATGTATTTCATTTAATTGTCATAAACTTACTTCTTTGTTGCATATATATGATGAAAGAATTTAATCATGCTGGGTTATAAATCCTGAAGGATTAGCCTTAGCTTGAGGGGTTTCACTCATGTAAGGATAGGAGTTTTGTCAAGGAAGTGTGTTAGGAGCAATAGATTTTTGGAAATGGAAATGTAAAACATTAGTTATTTGCAAAATTTTCCAGGAAATCATATTTAAAAACCAATTTTGCTTGTGATAACATTACAAAATTACATTGCATTTTTTTGTCCTAAAAATTAAACTTTGCAACCATTTCTCATGCAAATTAAGTGCCATGACATTTTATTGGGCAAATTAAGACCTCACCTTTCAATCTTATACTGCTACCACAAACTGTTGATTCTCGTGACTGTCACCATTTTTGAAAGCTGGAGTTTATGGAATTTACAGTTTTGTATATTGTTATGTGTCGTCTTGTACTATGGTGATGTGATTGATTTTGTATAAATTTTAAATTTAGCTTTGGAATAGTGTTGTATCTGATTATGAATTACTTTTTTAAAGAGCAATGATCCAGTTGTCAGTCGTTATAAATGTGACGATTCTCATAAAAAGTCTTTGGATCAATTTGAACAAAAGAAACGTGAAAATATAAAACATGAAAGTAAAAAACGGAGGCTTTTAGATAAACAGGTAGTCATGGAACAAACAAACATACTACTAGTGAAAACAAGACGTCTAAGCCAGTATTTATGAAGCATTCATACTTTACTTCAGGCAAGAAAAGCAGTTTTGCAACAAATCAAGGATGATAAAGAACAAAGAAAAATTGTTATGGGACAGCATAAGAAAAGCAACGAAACCTTATGTCCCATAGCAAGTCTCCATCAGATAATCTCAATAATATGTGCAGAATTAAGGTATGTGCTCTTTTTGAGCATCGAAATACGTAAAAAAACACGTCCCTTGATTTCCTGGAGAATTCTTATACGCATATATTTGGTTTAGTTAGCAATGTTTTATTTTGTAGATAAGATTATCAAATGGGAAAAACATTATTGAAACGTGCCAATGTAGTGAACTTTTGATTTCTGTAATATCAAAAGTAAAGAAAATATATAATGAAGATGATGATGTCCATATTATTCAGGTAGTATATTACTGTATATCGTTTGACTTTTTATCAAACTTATTTAAGCAAATTGGTAAGGTCAAATGTCCATACATCTGACAATGCTTCAATGGTAACCTGTGAAAAACGATATTTTACAATGTGTAATGAGTGACCTTTGAATCACAAATGAAGCGATATCTAATACAAAGATGATTACAATTTACTTAGACATGGATTTTGGTTTGACGAAATGAAAAAACCAATATTTTCATTGAATTTTTCACGTTTATATTCTTTCGAAATTCTACAAGAACTGTGCGTGTTTATTCGTACGTTACGTCATCTACATATTGCTTCTGTTTCCAAAACAATACTTACGTACGTATGACAATGAAATTTCTATTTTAGCCATTCCCGCATCGGAAATTCACAGAAGAAGATCTCCAACAATCTTTAATGCAATTAAATCTTTTTCCTGATGGTTGTATAACATTAAAGAAAGTAACAAGTAAGTGACAATGTAACTAATATTTTAAAAAGTACTGAACTCATCGTGTTAACGAAGTAATTTTTTTCTTGTTTTTTTTTATTCTTCAATGTTCATTTTACAATTGTAAGATTTCATACTCATTTATGAAGACAGTTGTAGTTTGGACATGGTAGAAAATACGGGTGGGCAGTTTTTTGATGTTCAAGGAGGCTCATATCCTTTGGTTCAAACATTCCGTATTTCTGGTTGGAAAATTTGTTTTCTGCCAAAGTAATAGACTAATAGTCAAGTAAAAGTTTAGCCTGGCGAATGCTTGTTTCGGTCTAAAATTTTCTGTTAACCGACTTTTATTTTGTGTTTGGTTTGTTTTTCTTTTGTTATTTATGAAGGGTTTGAAAAAAAGAGAGATTTATGAAATTGCCTGGTCACTTTGCTATAACCACGGGTGCAAATTTTGTTGTAAATTTTCAGGAGCAGAAAAACTTTATGCTTGTAACAAAGATATGTAATACGTACATGTAGCTGACAATACTTTATGTAATACATACACGTAGCTGACAATACTTTATGTAATACATACACGTAGCTGACAATACTTTATGCAACCAAAGGTTTAGCGTAGTGACTGGTATTGAATTTACAGTATTACCTACTTACGTCAATTCCCAAAGGTTTTTTTATTGATATACGTGCCCTGCATATAATACATGTGTTCGTGTTAAAATTTACGTTTTTCAATGAAATAATATTGTCAATTCAGTGTATGTAAAATAAATTTACTCAACATGTCAATCTTCCATAACTTTCACTGTATAATCAGTAAAATAAGAATTTTTATTTCATATCACGTGATCACAAGCAGTCGCACAGTTTGTCAATATTCTTATATAATTTTATAATATGCTATTTTTAATGTTAATAGGTTCTGTTGACAATCTCGAAGTTCACCAATTACAAAGTCTTGAAGTGAATGCTCAGTCACCTACTCCAGGAGGTGAAGAGATATACATGCATGGAGAGCAGGACGCTGATGATGACGAACAGGAAGTAGAGAATGTTCGTGATGATATAAGATGGCGTGGAAACGTTGGTGGATCTGGAATGATATTAGGTCGACATCCTCACAATCCTCATGCTATTGATCCTGTCATTCATGCTGAGTCAGCAGCTGAAGCTGCAGAGGCCCGAGCAAAAATTGAGAATATCCATCCAGGTATACAGACGATGACTTCTTAATACGTATATCATTGTGATGAAATCTCTATCAAGAAATAATAACTTTCTTTATATTTGTTTACTTATGACTCATTGCCACTTGCTCTGGATCAAAAACTTATAAGTAACTGAAACTCTGCATTGTTTCAAAACTAGGCAACTAAACAACTGTGCAACTTTTTCAATGCATCATTTTGAGAGGAAAAATTAAAATGTTTGCCTTTTTCGCATTATTGTTTTATTATAAAAAAGAAATAAAAGATGTTTTTCGTTTTTGCACAGGCTTACATGCAAACCTCGGAGACGTTTATGAGAACTCTCGAGTATGTGCAACCCTCGACCTTTGGTCTCAGGCTTGCACTGATCTGCTTTCGAGTTCTCCCAACGTTCTCCTCGGTTTGCATAAGCCTGTGCAAACACAGTAAACATCTTTTATTTCTTAAATGTTCACTGTTTTGTATGTGACATTAGTGCAAGATCACTGGTATATCTGATGCTTATTGTTGGCTTCTCATACATCATATATTGTTGTGATTTTGTTTCTTATTATAGTAATTGAAGAAGAAGTTGGCAAAGTTTTATCGATTTCCGGTGATGTTGAGAGCCTAGTGGATATGTGTCTTAATGATATTGCGAGACGTTTACCCGGTCATCAATATCCCGTAACTACTCTTTCTCCTTTATCGCATCGTTTATGCTCCAGACTTTTGAAATGTTTGATGAAGAGGAAGACACTGACTTCGAAAACTTTAAAATATTTTTTACCTTGGTACGTAAGTCAGCTAGTCACGTGTCAATTTTAATTGAAAAGAAACATAAAATCATTTAGTTAATACTTTAGTTAATCATTTAGTTAATGATTTTTTTGCTTTTTAGTAAATTGCAACGTTTATTATTGGACCATTATCTCTATGTTTCAAATGAGCTGTTTTATACAATGAGGTAATCTTGTATTTTCATATTTTGACGTCATCAAGGCATTGTTATATACGAACATGTGACCGGTGGAAGTTTTTCAATAGGACCTACTGGTGACGTCATCAAGGCATTGTTATATACGCACATGTGACCGGTGGAAGTTTCTCAGTAGGAACCACTTGTGTGACGTTATTTTTCCACCTTGTTTCAATGGTGAATTGCAAATTTTTGAAAACTGAAAAGTGTATTTTTGAGCGTGTAAATAAAAGCTTTGCTTACAGTTCAAACTGGCAAAAAATTTAAGACGATCGATACATCAAAAGCTGTATAAAAGTATTTGAAAACTATTGTTTTCATAAACATACAATTTTTAATAAACATAAATTTTTTCAGTATTTATCTACAAATTTTTAATATTGAAACTACGTTTCTATGATCATCTTTAAATTTACTTTGCTTGGCGTGTCTACTTTATGTGCTTATTTTCATCGGTGAACATGATTTGTTTCACAATTTTTTTTGGTAGGTTATTTCAAAGTTTGACTCACCTCAGTGTTCAATCGTGTACTGTGTTCACTGACAAAGCCTTGGAGTACATCTCAGGTTAAAAGTTTAAATGAAATAACAGGATTAAATAAAGACAATTGTGCAAGATGTTTCGTCATGTTATACAATATTTAAACCGACTAACTCAAAAGCTAAATGCGGAATTCCATATTTTTGTACTGGTACGTATAAACGGTTACTTGATATTGCTTTTTATTATGTAGGTCTAAAGAAGATTATATACTTAGATTTAAGTAATTGTACTCAACTTACCAACAAGTGCTTGATTCATTTAAAAAGTAAGTTGGTTCAAAGGATTTATGTTGTCTTGCGATTTAATAAGAAATTTATAATGTTGTCATCTACGTCGTTACGGATTACAAGTCGTGAGCTGCATGAATAAAATAACAATTATAATTATGTTTATATCATTGTAAAATATTCTTCAAAATGTTTTGCTATATATGCTTAAATATAAAAGGTTCTTCGTTCAACAGTGGAAAACCTTGAAGTTCTCAAACTTGACAACACTAAGGTACTTAACTCATATAAAAAAAGCAGTATAATATATGTTATTATTGATATGTTTTATTTCTATAAAAGGTGACCGATGAAGGATTATGTGAGCTGTTTAGGAATACACAATGGAGCAGACTTTCTATGTTGAGCCTATGCCAAACCATCGTCTCTAGTATGGACTATCTACAAGGTATGGTTTCATGCATTGTAGTTTAGTCATGACGTATTTTTAATATTTTTATAATAATGAAAATAGACCATTAACAGCCTATAATGGCTCTCTCCTCTGCAGAGGTTGTTCAGGTTTTTCTCAACTCGAGTGGCGAAGGAAAAGCCTGAACTTGGGTTGCAAAGGAGAGGGTTGTATTGGCATATAATAATTTTAAACTCAATTATTTATAGCGTGCTCTGTGCAAATAGCCTGATTTTTAATATTATGTTGTTATTTGTTTTATTATAATGAAATCAACGTGTGTGTATTAGTGAGGGGAGGGGAGGGGGGGACGAATTTTCTCATTTTTAACAACATAACTCTACATTGCATCATTACATCATTTGACTCAATTTTTTAGCCAAAAATTTAAAAGAACTTCGTTTGGCTCAAACCAAGGTAAAAATCTTGTTTTTTTAATGCAGTAGCTGCTCATATTTTTGTGCATGTACGTAAGTCGGAATTTGAAAAAATTGTTATTTAAGGTTTCAGATTTAAAAGGCTTGAGCAGTTTGACATGCTTGCGTGATTTGAATGTTTCTGGAAGTAGAATAAAAGATGACAATTTATCATCATTGGAAAAGCTTAAATCTTTGCGCAAACTTAATTTACGTCAAACTGAAATCTCTGATAATGGACTTTTTTATCTACGAGGTAAACTGCAAAGCACTAAGTTCTTTGAGTGTTTTTTGTCACATGTTTTTTTTTATAAATAAGACGACACTCTGTAATCTTTTTACTCCAAACGAAATAATTTTACATTGAAGAACTACCACTTGTGGAACTTTGTCTTCCTGAAAGATTAAGAATAACCGATGTTGGAGTCAATTATTTACAAGGTAAAGTGACATTGCAAGTCTGAATACGTCTAGAAGAAAATGAACAGGTTTAACTGGATTACGACTATTTTTTTTTTCTTCAAAAAAGTGTCTTAGATAATGTTACGTACCTGTCAAATGCAAACTTACATACATACACATTCCCATCAGTTAAACATGTGTAAAATATTGTTTAAAAATACATTTGTCCAGTTGTAGGTAAACCCTAAACAGTTATAGCTAATACATAAACTTTTTTTGAATGTTGCCAATCCACGGATGAATTCGATCTTAAAGCAAATCTCAAGCTAAGCGAATTTATGTAACGTCGTTTTCTATATATTTATTAGCAAAAGTTTAGTCTTATCTTGAGTGGTATCTATATTAAAGGAATGTCCATATTTTTCCAATTAAGATATACCGTTGATTTCTTTGGATCTTACGGACTATATCAACATTACTGACAAGGCGTTAAGTGCTATAGGCAGAATAACGACGTAAGTGTTCGCTAAATTAGTTCTGTCTTATGATTTCTATATGTCAGGATATACACTTTACATTGTGAGTACCATGTAGATCTATACAATATAAATCTATAGAATGTAGTTAGTTATGTAGATCTATACAATGTAGTTATGTATATCCATACAATGAAGTTATGTAGGTCTGTGCAATGTAGTTATGTACATCAGTACATGTAGATCTATACATGTAGATTATAGGTCATGACGATGTCATTTGCATATTGAAGAAAAGTTACATATCTCCAAAAAGAAATGTACAATTTCATTGAAGAAGTTATTATGTTATTTATAAATTTTTACAATAAAATCAGAAAACGCTGTGGTAAATTTTGGCGTCATAAATACTTTAACATTGTTTTATAGTCTTAAGAGATTATCACTGAGCAAAACCAAGATTTCTGATAAAGATATTTTACTTCTAAAGGGTATAGAATGCATTTAAAATTTATTTATTACAAATGTGCTTAGTTTTACTTATAAAGTTAATTATCTTCTTTCATATTTTTTTCAACCCAGGCCTTGTTGGTTTAAAGGAATTAGATTTTACTTTGACTGCGTTTGGTGACGGTGGTTTCGATGTGTTTTCATGTGAGTTTTTGTTGTAAAAATATGGCAAATGAATTTATTATTTACTTCATTGCTTCTCATTCGTAAATACTTTCATGATGAACTTATGAGTTACGTCATTGTTGGTTCAATACGAATTTTGAAACTCATGACAACTTTATTAATCTTTCCAAATTCCAATATCCTCATTTAGAGTTATTGTATGCTTGTATGTTACATGACAGAAATCCATGAAATGACAGAATATAAAAAAATTTGTTTGTTCTTTAACTTTTTCATTTAAAACTTGCAACTATAAATATTATATTGACAGTTTCAAACTTGGATATAAAAGTTCTAAGAATTATTTTTCAAATATTTGTGCATAACCATGGAGCCAATATTTGTGTTCATGTTAAAATATTTCTTTTCATACTAACAAAAAATGTTATTTGCCTGCAGACCTGACTCAACTTGAACAACTCAGTCTGTCTGGTACAAGAATTACGGATGATGGTTTGACTTCAGGAAAGTTAAACAGTTTAACTCTTTTGTGGAAATTAAACTTAAGCAGAACCACAATATCAGACAAAGGTATCAAACATCTAAAACTACCCGAATTATCTTCAATCAATTTGGATTCAACAATGATAAGCGAGAAGTGTTGGGATTTATTGATTGGTGAGTATTTGGAAAATCAGTTTTGCAGAAAATTAATAGAAAATTACAATGTTACCTGCACACAAATAATGCTAAAAAAACAATCTCATTTTTACTCTGTTTTTTAGATTGCCCAAAACTCCAATTTATCAGGAGAGAAAATTTTTAACTTTGAATTGCGAAGGCTGAAATGCCCATTGATCCTAACTACAGGATTTTAAAGTCTTAAATTTTACCACCACAAATTAAAAGTATTTCTTTGTTAGCTTCTAACAAACATTTTGAAGAATGAATCATCAAATACATGGTGAAAAATCATTGCAACAAGCTAATTATGCTTCAAATCAGTTCTTTACATGTCACATCTTTACCAACTATGAAACACTTAACAACTAACATTTTAATCATTAAATCATGTCATTATTCACTAATATCAATGATGAAATTGAAAAAATAACGTAAGTAGGTGCTCAACAAAGCTACTAATATCACAAATTAATTATTAAATCATTATGAAAAATTTCCTGTAATTTTCTGTTTCTTGAGAAACTCTTTCCACATTCAATTTCATTTTCCAAAGCAACAATTTTATTTTTCAATTTAGAATTTTCCTTTGCCATTCTATCTTCCATCATGAACAATTGCTCATGGCGATTTTTTTTCATCTTTCGAAACTTCTTACTTGCCACATTATTCCTGAGTCTTTTTTCATAAGCATTTTGCCCAGTATGTCCATTGTTAAGAATACAATGATCAAATCTTTCATTAAATTCTTTCCTTGATTCCTGAATCTTTGAGTGATCATCATCAAAAATCTCAGCCTCATTGTGGTTATCTTGGCAATATTGACTTTCACCAATTATTAATTCCATGTTTTGAAATAAGCATTGGTCCACAGTGACATTTTCAGATGAGTATTCAACAGCATCTTTCCATATACTGTCTGAGTTAAT
Source organism: Xenia sp. Carnegie-2017 (assembly GCF_021976095.1). Classification (NCBI taxonomy): domain Eukaryota; kingdom Metazoa; phylum Cnidaria; class Anthozoa; order Malacalcyonacea; family Xeniidae; genus Xenia; species Xenia sp. Carnegie-2017. The sequence goes on along the minus strand of NW_025813482.1, from coordinate 8,256,307 downwards.
CCAAAAATCCTGTTGAATTTTTATTGGGGAAGCGTCAGTGATAGATCTGTAGGTCTCCAAAGAATCCCCAATTAAAAACTCTACAGAAAAATATAAAATATCTACTTTTAAAACTTTGTTTCCATTTAAATCTGGCGGTAATTTTTTCTTATTTCAATGTTTATCAAATACTTTCAATTCAATAATACGAAAATAAGCAATGTTAAATTAATCGACGTAAATAACGAGTTGAATTGTCGGTTTAAGCAATTGCTAGACACATGATGTACCTTTGTCAAAGACAACGCTTAGATTCGTGCCCTTGCGAAGCGCTCAATTCATTGAAAGCACACGAGGAAGCTTGATGCTGATTTTTTGTGGATTTCATTGTCTTGAGATGTGTCCCTCGAACATCAAACACGCCAGTAAAAGAAAGTTTATCGCCTTCCCACCTCAATCTGCTCATTGCCAAGCTTTTTATTACACTTGAAAGGTAGCTTGACACAGGAAAATACCTTAATTTAAATACCAAACTGGTGGCTATAAAGAAGATAATCAAAGGAAGAAGGAATAAAGTTAACGACCTTAGTCACCTTACATAATACAAATTTTAAATTATTCATTTGTATGACTTTAAAGGATGGAAAACAGGTAAACGCGTGCATTAGTCGTGTGCACTAGTCGTGTGTAGCTTGACCACTATATCCACAATTATTTTCATTAATTTTGCCAAAGTACATTATATAAATCATAAAATAACATATTAATGACATTATATTACAAGGCAAGCGACATCGGATGACAGATATCAAAAGGTTTTTATCCCTATAAGTATAATAGTCACAAAATTACAACATATTGCTTCGGTTATCGGTAAAATAGTCGAAACTTCGGATAAAATCGGGTATATATTTAACAAAATAGGTTGAAAAATAGAAAGAACTTTGAATGACTGGTTGAATATTGCCAACATTAGAATGGCGTTTGGTTTTAAAGAAATATACATGTCATCTTGCACGTTTTAATTCTTCAAATAGCAAAGCTGATGTAATTTCAATTTTAAACGACGTCATCCATCTACGTACTTAAAAATGTGTTCAAATATGCAGAAAAAGTTATATACAAACATTTCTCTGTGTGAAAAGAGGTTAGAGTTTTGTATCAAAATACTTCATTCAAAATAATGTATTTTTCAAAATGTGCTAAGTTATTCCAGTGGCATGGTGCTGGAACGCTTTCAAATGTTAAAATGGCAACTGCAACAAGGAATGTTGCCATACTTTCTATGAATCCAGGGGACACGCTTGTACAGCAACTCTCCTTCAGTGGACCAAGATCAAAACGTCTGACTCCATTATGTACGAAGGTCAGTTTTTCAAATTATTTACGATGAAACAAGCGATATGTGCATTTAATAAATACGAATAAATAGTTTTTCTTAAATAAATATGTTTCAACATCTCATGATGCCATCTTCAGTATAATAATATTATGCATATAATAAATAAATATGGTTGTAATGGAGTTATATGATACAGTGACTTTTTATACGTACAATTATGATTATATTATATGTAATACAATGAAATATTGGTTAGAATTAATGATGCGTGTATTTAATAAATGCGTATTATCTATAGTGCTTTACGCAGTTACAGTAAGCGATATGTTTTTATACTATTGTGTTGAATTTATCAAAATACATCATTGGGCCATTGGCACAGTGTTCAGTCATTACTCATTAGTGTCATGGTTTATGCCTGAGAAGTAGAAAATAATGTCATTATATTCTGTTTAGTAGTATGTTAATATGTCCAATGAGCAGACTGATCTTAGTGACACATATTTATTATATAGTATTCTTTTCTTGTTACTTTAAGAATTACCATAACTATTCTTTTTATGAGTTCATCCATTTTGGACAATTTTGATACAAAATTTTTGTTGTTACTCTTGCTAGATCTGTCTCTTGATATTAACATTTATGCATCCCACTCTTATGTTGTATTTTGTCCATATTGTACTTGTATGGCAAATGTATTAATAAAAATATGCTAGACAAAGTTATATCGTCTAAGTTGGTATAGTCCTGAGAAGGACTGTTTTTGTTGTTGTTAACTGACATTTCAACAACCTTAGCGGTAGTCATCTTCAGATCAAACATTCCGGGTATTTATTTTTTCCCTCGATTAACTTATACACATTTCTGGCATACTTATAATTATTATTGACTCTAGTTGTAGTAATGTAATGATTACATTTTGTAGAAATGCTTGTGTACAAGTTGTTATCTCACAAGCAATGGAGAAGTTAAGAGTGCGCCTGTGCATTTTAAAGAATCAATTGCTGAACATCCTCTTTCTGATGTTGAAAAAATGAAAGAAATCATCCGAAAGTCTAAGGACTACGTTCTTCCTCATCCAATATGGTTTGCATTATTTTTTTGATTGTAATTCACTGGGGCATGCACGGCACCAAAGTGTAGGCTCAGGGCTTGACCCCCTCCACTTTTTCTGACATTCACGTATTTTAGACTAACATGACGCAGTAAATTTAGTAAATATAAGTCATAGCCCCTCCCTAAGCTCAATTTTTTGGCGCCATCCCTGAAGTTTAGGATAGACAAAAAAAGAAGATAGTTTTGAAATACTCAGTTTCTGTGTGAACCAAAAGCTTGTGTGGCAGTGGCTCTTTTCTTGCATTTACTTTTGTTCAATAAAAGGCTATGTTTTTGACTCAAAGGGAAAACGAAAGCAACCATTTATGCATAAAATATTGTTCCACGAAAGAAAACGTTCTTGAGAGCAGGGAGTTTATGCAAAAAATAACCCAAGTTTACGCCTCGTGTTGGCGGAATTACTCTTTATGAAATTTTTTAAAATTTACTTACTTCGTAAACCAAAACCGAAACTTTCATCCCATCAAATCAAAATGATTTCATCTCCTAATTCGTACTTTCCCAAGCCCTTCAAAATGCAGTTTGGTTTTCTTTTTTTTAAAAAAAGAGATTTAATTTCTATTTATTTTTAGTGTTAGATTGAACTGAAGATCCTCTGTCGAAGTTGTGCAGACGCTTACTCCTTTGAAGAGTTTAGGGTCTGCACCATTCATTCATTATCTACTTTTTTAAACACTCTTTATTGCATTCATTACTTGCTTTATGAAAATGTGCATGATTAACCCAGCTCCCACACAATCTCTTTACAAAACATTGGCTCCAGCTAGACTTTGCTTTGACGAAGTTTACTTTGCTTTTTATTTTCCTGAAAATATTTGCAACTGCTCGCTTTGGCCTCCTTGGCGAGGCTAGTGATACAAGGAAAGTGAAACTGCCAATGGCCACTTGTTTAAGTATTAGGAAGTGTATTTTATCTGCCAAAGCGTGCACGAACGCTAGACATGCAAATTACCGATTTTTTGTCTTTTATCCTTTTAAATTGCCATTTTCTTAAAACCTTCATAAATTATTCTTATTCAAAATAATCCGCAATTTGAAATTCAAGTCTTCACGTAAACATCAGCCAAATTTCCTAAAACGTTCTAAGCTTGAACAACATGCGCCATATTTTAAACCTATGTGTTCGAATTGCTTTTAGCTTCGTCCTTTTTTTGCGCAAACTATTTCAAAAGTGCTTCTTGGTAACACAATTTTCTCTCATTATTTGCTAACATTAAAGTCCAACTATCCAAAGTTTTGCAGATCTTGCGCGCTAATATCTTTAGCGACATTTTCTAAGTTTAGTTTTTTGATACACCTTGTGATTGACAAATAAGCTTTGAAACAGTCGGACGTAGCGCAACAATGAATATTCATTAATGAAAATGGTCTGGAAATCGTCTGCTCTCCTGTCCATTTGGTGTATTTTTAGCAGTACGTTTGCGCGTTTAAAATAATAAAAATTTTTTTCTTTTCAAAGGACAGACAAAGATTTACAATCAGTTGCTATAACACATGAAGAACCAGAAGGAAGAGTTGATAAGGTGAGTCGCGTTAAACTAATTTTTTTACAATGCAAAGCGATAATCATATTTTATCTTTCAGTCAAAACATTACATTCAGGACAGCATGTTTATTACCTTGCATATAAAATATACAAATTGTATGAAATATATAAATACCATTCGATGTTGCTAATTTACTGCAATATATTATATTTTTTCGATTCATAATATTTTCAGAAATTTTTTTTGTCATGTTCAGTCATAAAAACGAACGTTTGAATTTCTTAACTTCCAGCTTGCTTACTTCACCGTTCAAGCTTTACGACTTTCGTTTGATGGGATTTCCATGTACAAAATTGGCAAAATGACAGAAAGCAAATGGCTTACGTATGTATTTGAATTATATATTCTTGTTATATGACAGCTATTGAATTAAATTTGTAATGACTTAAATGCAAGTTATCGATAGCTATTGATCTTTATGCTCTACTGCTTTTGTGGGACTGAGATGTTCCTAATCCTAAATCAGACACGAGATTTCTAATCAGCTTGACACCACCCCCGTCCCCTTGTTCTGAATTTTGCGACTATGCGAAAGGTGGGAGAGTCTAAACTCAGACAACGACCAGTAAAAAAGAGTCATGTATGGCCACAATGAATCTAGGGCTAATATGAGAGGGTAAAAAGGAAACTTTGGAAAAAAAATATTTCCAATTTGAAAATGGAATTTTTCACTATTCTTATTTGCTAAAGAAACGTAAATGTTAAAAATAAACTGCGTTTTTAACTAGACGAATTATTCTCCTGGAGACTGTAGCTGGCGTACCAGGTATGGTTGGCGCTATGACCAGACATTTTCATTCTTTGCGACGTATGAGAAGAGATCATGGTTGGATACATACGTTACTAGGTAAGTGTTATGATGTTATTACCATTACGTACATCACAAAAGCAATTCATGACATGACGAAAGCATATACAAGCGAGGACAAAAAAGTCCGAAGATTGCTTTTGAAGTTGCAATTTCCATTTTGGGGGTTTTTTTTATCGTAGAAGAGGCTGAAAATGAACGCATGCATTTAATGACGGCACTTGAATTGAAAAAACCGAACATTTTTTTTCGTGGAATGGTCTTAATGATGCAAGGTAAATATTTTTCTTACGATTTATGCATCAGTTTCTTAACTACGTAGATACATGGTAAATGTTTCTTAGTATGTATGTATCAGTTTCTTAACTAGATATAGGATATTTCTTATGGTGTATTCACCAGTTTCTTAACAAGATACTTATGGTAAATATTTTGTCCAGTATCTTAAGTACGAAATATTTTATCAGTAAGAACATCTTTAAAACTTTGTATCATGAAAGTGAAAACATTTCTATTTGCTTTAAAAGCTAATTATGCGAAATATTATAAAGAAAAATAATTGTTTTATTAGGAGTATTCGTGAACATGTTTTTCATTTCGTACTTGTTGAGTCCAAGATTTTGCCATCGTTTTGTTGGCTATCTTGAAGAAGAAGCAGTAAGGACTTACACCCATTGTATTGAGGTATGACATTTTATTACTATATGACACCGTTCATATTCATACGTTCATTTTAACTAATATGTTCATTTTACGTGGTCTCTTATGTATGTCGCGTGCAGATGATGGACTCGGGTGCATTAGATGTGTGGAACACAAAACCAGCTCCTTTGATTGCCAAAAAATACTGGAGACTTAAGGTTGGCTATTTGTTTCTTTTTGTTTTCAGTCATGTTTTTTATATTTGTAAACTTTGTTTTCTTCTTAGAGCCTACCTAGAAACAAAGTAAAAAGTGAAACTTATCATTTTAAAGCAATTACGTATTTTGTACTACAGCAGAACCTGTATTAAGCGGCACCGTATTATAAGCGGTCATATGACAAAGTACCGAAAATTTCATAGTATAAATACTATTAAAGTGACCTTTATTAAACGGTCACCTCTGTTAAGCGGACACGGTCACCTTTTCCAATGTCCCAAACTAAATTTTTCATTGTTTTGAAACTGTATTAAACGGTCAAGTTAAGTAAATAAATACACCCCATAATAAAATATATATATAACTATTTATTCTGGAACACGTCACTTATATTGTATACATGTCTTTATGTTGTATTTATCTTCCGTAGTGACTCAAAAGAGCGAACATTATTTTCTGTTTGTGTGGATGATTTACACCAGCAATTTAAACTTTTCTTATGTTCCTTCAGCCATTGACAAGAAAACATATCTCCAAGAAAGGGATATATATACGCATGGACTTTATAAGTTACAACCCCCTTCTCTGTTGACACGCTCGCCATTGATTATTTTTCAGCAATTTGAGCCGTGACATTTTTATGTATTCTATTTTTAATTTCTATTTCAAACTAAGAAAAAAATTGTTTTATATAATGTTGTTATTTGGCATATATGCTAAGGACAATACCAATTGGTCCACTTTAGTGGTATGAAATATTACACTTAGCCTATCTGGTGATTTTCCTAAAGACCTGTATTAAGCGGTCAACCTGTATTAAACAGTCACACAAGAAATTCCCAAGGGTGACCGCTTAAGAAAGGTTCTACTGTATAACCATTTGCAATTGAGTTCCTACTATGCGCGTTTTCATTGAAATATTAAAATTGGATTAAATTACTAGACGCAAAGTAACCTGCTATACAACGATGCACCCCTTTGGACAATCTGTACCCTCCTGTTAAATGAGCATTGATCCGTACGTGGTTGAAAAAAATTAATTCATTATTTAATTTTTTAGGATAATTCTACAATGCGTGACGTCATTCTTGCCATACGGGCAGACGAAGCACATCATCGAAAAGTTAATCATACTTTTGCATCCATGCATCTGGATGAACAAAACCCTTTTGAACCATGGGAAAAAAAATTATAACTCCAGTCATTTAATTTGAACTAACAACTATCGTCTTTGGTATGAAAATGCGTAAATTGTTGTTTTAGCGTGAGCTTGTGTTAAAATGCATGAACTGAAGTCTTTCTTGTGAAAATGTTTGAACTATAGTTTTTTTTCCATGAAAATATTTGAAAATGTTTAAACTATAGTCTTTCGCATGAAAATGCGTGCAAATGCATGAACTATAGTCTTTTGCATGAAAATGCGTGAAAAGGCATGAACTGTACTCTTTAGCATGAAAATGCGTGAAAATGCATGAAATATAGTCTGTGGCATGAAAATGTGTGAAAAATTCTTTCCTTGATTCCTGAATCTTTAAGTGATTATCATTACAAATCTCAGCCTCACTGTGGTTATCTTGGCAATATTGACTTTCACCAATTATTAATTCCATGTTTTGAAATAAGCATTGGTCCACAGTGACATTTTCAGATAAGTATTCAACAGCATCTTTCCATATACTGTCTGAGTTAATCCAAAAATCCTATTGAATTTTTAGTGGGGAAGCGTCAGTGATAGATCTGTAAGGTCTCCAAAGAATCCCCAATTAAAAACTCTACAGAAAAATATAAAATATCTACTTTTAAAACTTTGTTTCCAACTAAACCTGGCGGTAATTCTATTCTTATTTCAATGTTTATCAAATACTTTCAATTCAATAATACAAAAATATGCAATTTCAAATTAATCGACGTAAATAACGAGTTGAATTGTCGGTTTAAGCAATTGCTGGACACATGATGTACCTTTGTCAAAGACAACGCTTAGATTCGTGCCCTTGCGAAGCGCTCAACTCATTGAAAGCACACGAGGAAGCTTGATGATGATTTTTCATGGGTTTCATTGTCTTTAGATGTGTCCCTCGAACATCAAACACGCCAGTAAAAGAAAGTTTATCGCCTTCCCACCTCAATCTGCTCATTGCCAAGCTTTTTATTACACTTGAAAGGTAGCTTGACACAGGAAAATACCTTAATTTAAATACCAAACTGGTGGCTATAAAGAAGATAATCAAAGAAAGAAGGAATAAAGTTAACGACCTCAGTCACCTTACATAATACAAATTTTAAATTATTCATTTGTATGACTTTAAAGGATGGAAAACAGGTAAACGCGTGCATTAGTCGTGTGCACTAGTCGTGTGTAGTGAGTTTAACCACTGTATCCACATTTACTTTCACTAATTTTGCCAAAATACATTATATAAATCATAAAATAACATATTAATGACATTATATTACAAGGCAAACGACATCGAATGACAGATATCAAAAGGTTTTTATTTCTATGACATAGATGCCAAGGTTTTTGGTTTGTATGGAGTGAGAAATGTAATCACCCCGAAGGGGCAATAGTGAGGCCCGGATGGCCGAACTTCTAGACTAGGGGGTCTGGGGGCATGCCCACTTCTAGACTAGGGGGTCTGCATGAACTCCACACTCTTCAAGAGCGAAGACTTCGCTGCTTGATTCATCTGACGAGTTCGACGCCATTTTGAAAATTTCTAATCTTGAACCCAGATCTCCCAAGACCATGGACCGGAAGATCTGGGTACGTAATGGGATAGATGAGATCCAGTTTCCGCGAGTTTCCGCGAGTTGTAATATTTAAAAAAAAGAGTGATATTTTGTCTGAATGGCGTGGTTGCGTGAGATTGCGTCGAAAAGCGTGAGTCTCACGCCAAAAGCGTGAGACTTGGTTACTGTCTCAAAAGGTTTTTATCCCTATGAGTATAATAGTCACAAAATTACAACATATTGCTTTGGTTATCGGTAAAAATGTCGAAACTTCGGATAAAATCGGGTACATATTGAACAAAATAGGTTGAAAAATAGAAAGAACTTTGAATGACTGGTTGAATATTGCCAACATTAGAATGGCGTTTGGTTTTAAAGAAATATACAAGTCATCTTGCACGTTTTAATCCTTTAAATAGCAAAGCTGATGTAATTTCAATTTTAAACGACGTCATCCATCTACTTAAAAATGTGTGTAAATATGCAGAAAAAGTTATAGACAAACATTTCACTGTGTGAAAAGAGGTTAGAGTTTTGTATCAAAATACTTCATTCAAAATAATGTATTTTTCAAAATGTGCTAAGTTATTCCAGCGGCATGGTGCTGGAACGCTTTCAAATGTTAAAATGGCAACTGCAACAAGAAATGTTGCCATACTTTTTATGAATCCAGGGGACAAGCTTGTACAGCAACTCTCCTTCAGTGGACCAAGATCAAAACGTCCGACTCCATTATGTACAAAGGTCAGTTTTTCAAATTATTTACGATGAAACAAGCGATATGTGCATTTAATAAATACGAATAAGTAAATAAATAAATAAATATGTTTCAACATCTCATGATGCCATCTTCAGTATAATAATATTATGCATATAATAAATAAATATAGTAGTAATGGAGTAATATGATACAGTGACTTTTTATACGTACAGTTGTGATTATATTATATGTATTACAATGAAATATTGGTTAGAATTAATGATGCGTGTATTTATTAAATGCATATTATCAATAGTGCTTTACACAGTCACAGCAAGCCATATATTTTTATACTATTGTGTTGAATTTATCAAAATATATCATTGGGCCATTAGCACAGTGTTCGGTCATTACTCATTAGTGTCATGGTTTATGCCTGAGAAGTAGAAACTAATGTCATTATATTCTGTTTAGTAGTATGGTAATATGTCCAATGGGTAGACTGATCATAGTGACACATATTACATAGTATTCTTTTGTTGTTACTTTAAGAATTACCATAACTATTCTTTTTATGAGTTCATCCATTTTGGACAATTTTGATACAAAATTTTTGTTTTGTAAGTTTTAGATGTTACTCTTGCTAGAACTGTCTCTTGATATTAACATTTATGCATCCCATTCTTATGTTGTATTTTGTTCATAATTGTACTTGTCTGGCAAATGTATTAATAAAAATATGCTAGACAAAGTTATATTTTTAACTTTTCATTGTTCAAACACTATTTTTGATTTAAAATTTATAATATATAGAGGATTTCAGTTTTAATAACTTGACATATAAATTTCTGTATCTTTTTCATAAACATCTGCTGTTTAACTTTGGATAGTACAATCATCGTAGAAGATGCTGTGTCAGTTCTTTGTGCATCAGAATGTGATTTTGGCACGTTGTATTTGAAGTCAACCATAGACAAAAAATGCCAGTACCAAATTTAAAGCTCTACTTTTACATCTATTAGTGATTACATCAACATTACTAATCAAAATTTTCTTTGACTATCTCAACATTCCCTGCTATCAAGTTACCACCTACTTCTCCAGTCAATGGCTGTAACCATGAGAATTAAGCTCTAAAGGCAGAGGCTCAAATTTCTGATTTTTCTATTCAAAATTTTTTACCCAAGTCATCTACTCAATATGGTTGTTGAACTTATATTCATCTACTTTAATCAATGGCTTTCATACTTGTCATCAACATTCATGTACATTCGTTTCAAGACTTCAAGTTTTGTTTATTGAACTGTACATCCCTCTTTGAAGTACTTCCCGTCCATTTGACGTTCACCCTGTTCCTGTTTATTTCCCGATGACCCTTTTAACTCGCTGTTCGTTTCGTTTTATTCTCCATTTGTTCGTTGGTCATTCCTTCATAAGTAAATATTATTTTAATGAAATTAATCCAACGTAAAATATTTCGGGTATTTATCCTTTCCCTTGATTAACTTATACACATTTCTGGTGTACTTATAATTATTATTGACTCTAGGTGTAGTAATGTAATGATTACATTTTGTAGAAATGCTTGTGTACAAGTTGTTATCTCACAAGCAATAGAGAAGTTAAGAGTGGGCCTGTGCATTTTACAGAGTCAATTGCTGAACATCCTCTTTCTGATGTTGAAAAAACGAAAGAAATCATCCGAAAGTCTAAGGACTACGTTCCTCCTCATCCAATATGGTTTGCATAATTTTGTGATTGTAATTCACAGGGGCAGGCACTGCACCAAAGTGTAGGCTGAGGGATTGACCCCCCCCCCTCCCCCACTTTTTCTGACATTCACGTATTTTAGACTAACATGACGCAGTAAATTTAGTAAATATAAGTCATAGCCCCTCCCTAAGCTCAATTTTTTGGCGCCATCCCTGAAGTTTAGGGTGGACATAAAAAGAAGATAGTTTTGAAATACTCAGTTTCTGTTTGAACTAAAAGCTTTGTGGCAGTGGCTCTTCTTGCATCAATGACTTCACGAACTTTGTATTTACTTTTGTTCAATAAAGGGCTATGTTTTTGACTCAAAGGGAAAACTCAAACAACCGTTTTTGCATAAAATATTGTTCCACGAAAGAAAAAGTTCTTGTGAGCATGGAGTTAATGCAGAAAGAAACCCAAGTTTACGCCTCGTCTTGGAGGACAAAACATTGGCTCCAGCTAGATATGGCTTGGACGAACTTTACTTTGCTTGATATGTTCCTGAAAATAGTTGCAACTCCTCGTTTTGGTCTCTATGGCGAGGCTAGTGATACAAGGAAAGTGAAACTGCCAATGGCCACTTGTTTAAGTATAAGGAAGTGTATTTTATCTGCCGAAGCGTGCACGAACGCTAGACATGCAAATTACCGATTTTTTGTGTGTTATCCTTTTAAATTGCCATTTTCGTAAAACCTTCATAAATTATTCTTATTCAAAATAATCCGCAATTTGAAATTCAAGTCTTCACGTAAGCATTAGCCAAATTTCCTAAAACGTTCTAAGCTTGAACAACATGCGCCATATTTTAAACCTATGTGTTCGAATTGCTTTTAGCTTCGTCCTTTTTTTGCGCAAATTATTTCAAAAGTGCTTTTTGGTAACACAATTTTCATTCAAAAAATTATCATTATTTGCTAATATTTTCCGTCAGATGAAACATTGAAAGTCTAACTATCAAAAGTTTTGCAGATCTTGCGCGCTAATAACTTTAGCGACATTTTCTAAGTTTAGATTTTTGATACACCTTGTGATTGACAAATAAGCTTTGAAACAGTCGGACGTAGCGCAACAATGAATATTCATTAATGAAAATGGTCTGGAAATCGTCTGCTCTCCTGTCCATTTGGTGTATTTTTAGCAGAACGTTTGCGCGTTTAAAATAATAAAAATAATTTTATTTTCAAAGGACGGACAAAGATTTACAATCAGTTGCTATAACACATAAAGAACCAGAAGGAAAAGTTGATAAGGTGAGTCGCGTTAAACTAATTTTTTTACAATGCAAAGCGATAATCATATTTTTATCTTTCAGTCAAAACATTACATTCTGGACAGCATGTTAATTACCTTGCATATAAAATATACAAATTGTATGAAATATATAAATACCATTCGATGTTGCTAATTACTGCAATATATTATATTTTTTCGATTCATAATATTTTCAGAAATTTTTTTTGTCATGTTCAGTCATAAAAACGAACGTTTGAATTTCTTAACTTCCAGCTTGCTTACTTCACCGTTCAAGCTTTACGACTTTCGTTTGATGGGATTTCCATGTACAAAATTGGCAAAATGACAGAAAGCAAATGGCTTACGTATGTATTTGAATTATATATTCTTGCTATATCACAGCTATTGAATTAAATTTGTAATGACTTAAATGCAAGTTATCGATAGCTATTGACCTTTATGCTCTACTGCTTTTGTGGGACTGAGATGTTCCTAATCCTAAATCAGACACGAGATTTCTAAACAGCTTGACACCACCCCCGTCCCCTTGTTCTGAATTTTGCGACTATGCGAAAGGTGGGAGAGTCAACAACCAGTAAAAAAATGTCATGTATGGCCACAATGAATATAGGGCTAATATGAGAGGGTAAAAAGGAAACGTTCGAAAAAAAATATTTCCAATTTGAAAATGGAATTTTTCACAAACTAGTTACATTGTTATAACTAATTTAATAATTATTCGTTGCCATTTTTTCACTATTCTTATTTGTTAAAGAAACGTAAATATTAAAAATAAACTGCGTGTTTAACTAGACGAATTATTCTCCTGGAGACTGTAGCTGGCGTACCAGGTATGGTTGGCGCTATGACCAGACATTTTCATTCTTTACGACGTATGAGAAGAGATCATGGTTGGATACATACATTACTAGGTAAGTGTTATGATGTTATTACCATTACGTACATCACAAAAGCAATTCATGACATGACGAAAGCATATACAAGCGAGGACAAAAAAGTCCGAAGATTGCTTTTGAAGTTGCAATTTCCATTTTTGGGGTTTTTTTTATCGTAGAAGAGGCTGAAAATGAACGCATGCATTTAATGACGGCACTTGAATTGAAAAAACCGAATATTTTTTTTCGTGGAATGGTCTTAATGATGCAAGGTAAATATTTTTCTTACGATTAATGCACCAGTTTCTTAACTACGTAGATACATGGTAAATATTTCTTAGTATGTATGTATCAGTTTCATAACTATACATAAGATATTTCTTATGGTGTATTCACCAGTTTCTTAACTAGATACTTATGGTAAATATTTTTTTCAGTATCTTAAGTACGAAATATTTTATCAGTAAGAACATCTTTAAAACTTTGTATCATGAAAGTGAAAACATTTCTATTTTCTTTAAAAGCTAATTATGCGAAATATTATAATGAAAAATAATTGTTTTAATAGGAGTATTCGTGAACATGTTTTTCATTTCGTACTTGTTGAGTCCGAGATTTTGCCATCGTTTTGTTGGCTATCTTGAAGAAGAAGCAGTAAGGACTTACACCCATTGTATTGAGGTATGACATTTTATTACTATATGACACCGTTCATATTCATACGTTCATTTTAACTAATATGTTCATTTTACGTGGTCTCTTATGTACGTCGCGTGCAGATGATGGACTCGGGTGCATTAGATGTGTGGAACACAAAACCAGCTCCTTTGATTGCCAAAAAATACTGGAGACTTAAGGTTGGCTATTTGTTTCTTTTTGTTTTTAGTCATGTTTTTTATATTTGTAAACTTTGTTTTCTTCTTAGAGCCTACCTAGAAACAAAGTAAAAAGTGAAACTTATCATTTTAAAGCAATTACGTATTTTGTACTACAGCAGAACCTGTATTAAGCGGCACCGTATTAAGCGGTCATATGGCAAAGTCCCGAAAATTTCATAGTATAAATACTATTAAAGCGACCTTTATTAAACGGTCACCTCTATTAAGCGGACGCGGTCACCTTTTCCAATGTCCCAAACTAAATTTTTCATTGTTTTGAAACTGTATTAAACGGTCCAGTTAAGTAAATAAATACACCCCATAATAAAATATATATATATAACTATTTATTCTGGAACATGTCACTTATATTGTATACATGTCCTTATGTTGTATTTATCTTCCGTAATGACTCAAAAGAGCGAACATTATTTTCTGTTTGTGTGGATGATTTCCACCAGCAATTTAAACTTTTCTTACGTTCCTTCAGCCATTGACAAGAAAACATACCTCCAAGAAAGGGATATAAGCATGGAATTTATAAGTTACAACCCCCTTCTCTGTTGACACGCTCGCCATTGATTATTTTTCACCAGTTTGAGCCGTGACATTTTTACGTATACTATTTTTAATTTCTATTTCAAACTAAGAAAAAAATTGTTTTATATAATGTTGTTATTTGGCATATATGCTAAGGACAATACCAATTGGTTCCACTTTAGTGGTATGAAATATTACACTTAGCCTATCTGGTGATTTTCCTAAAGACCTGTATTAAGCGGTCAACCTGTATTAAACAGTCACACAAGAAATTCCCAAGGGTGACCGCTTAAGAAAGGTTCTACTGTATAACCATTTGCAATTGAGTTCCTACTATGCGCGTTTTCATTGAAATATTAAAATTGGATTAAATTACTAGACGCAAAGTAACCTGCTATACAACGATGCACCCCTTTGGACAATCTGTACCCTCCTGTTAAATGAGCATTGATCCGTACGTGGTTGAAAAAAGTTAATTCATTATTTAATTTTTTAGGATAATTCTACAATGCGTGACGTCATTCTTGCTATACGTGCAGACGAAGCACATCATCGAAAAGTTAATCATACTTTTGCATCCATGCATCTGGATGAACAAAACCCTTTTGAACCATGGGAAAAAAATTATAACTCCAGTCATTTAATTTGAACTAACAACTATTGCTGGTGAAAACTGCATCGTGTTCTTAACATTATTTTATTATACACTTGCAACTAATTGCGAACTTTTGAATAGTGAAAATGTGTGAACTATAGTTTTTTTACATGAAAATGTGTGTAAATACGTGATCTATGCTCATTGGTGTAAATATATATGAATTATAGTCTTAGGCATAAA
Organism: Xenia sp. Carnegie-2017; assembly: GCF_021976095.1. NCBI lineage: Eukaryota > Metazoa > Cnidaria > Anthozoa > Malacalcyonacea > Xeniidae > Xenia > Xenia sp. Carnegie-2017. The sequence continues at coordinate 8,241,085 of NW_025813482.1, read as the reverse complement.
AATGTGTGAAAATACTTGAACTATCGTCTTTGGTATGAAAATGCGTAAATTGTTGTTTTAGCGTGAACTTGTGTAAAAATGCATGAACTGAAGTCTTTCTTGTGAAAATGTTTGAACTACAGTTTTTTTTCCATGAGAATATGTGAACATGTTTAAACTATAGTCTTCGGCATGAAAATCTGTGCAAATGCATGAATTATAGTCTTCGACATGAAAATGTAAGAAAATCATGAAATATAGTTATTTGTCATGAAAATATGTGAAATATAGTTTTTGGCATGAAAATGTGTGAAAATCATGAACTATAGTCTTTGGCATGAAAATGTAAGAAAATCATGAAATATAGTCTTTGGCATTAAAATGTGTTAAAATGCATTAACTATAGACTTAATAATTAAAATACGTGAAAATGCATGAACTGTAGTCTTTGACAAGAAAATGTGTGCAAATGCATGAAGTATAGTATTTGGCATGAAATTGTGTGCAAATGCTAGAACAATAGTCTTTGACATGAAAATGCGTAAAAATGCATGAAATATAGTCTTTGGAATGAAAATGTGTGAAAGGGCATAAACTATAGTCTTTGGCATGAAATTGTGTAAAAATGCGTGAACTATAGTCTTTGGCATGAAAATGTATAAAAATGCATGAACTATAGTCTTTCGCATAAAAACGCATAAACTATAGTCTTTGGCATGAAAATGCATGAAAATGCATGAACTATAGTCCTTAGCATGAAAATGTGTGAAAATGCGTGAACTATAACCTTTAGCGTGAAAAAGTGCGCAAATGCATGAACTATAGTATTTGGAATGAATATATCTGAAAATTCATGAACTGAAAAGACTTGCATGAATGCATGAATTATAAGACTTTTGCACAGACTTTTAGAACAAATGCATGAATTATAGACTTTCGCATGAAAATTTGTGATATGGCATGAACTTTGTCTTTGGCATAAAAATGTGTGCAAATGCATGAAGTATAGTATTGGGCATGAAATTGTGTGCAAATGCTAGAACAATAGTCTTTGGCATGAAAATGCGTAAAAATGCATGAAATATAGTCTTTGGAATGAAAATATGTAAAAGGGCATAAACTATAGTCTTTGGCATGAAATTGTGTAAAAATGCGTGAACTATAGTCTTTCGAATAAAAGTGCATAAACTATAGTCTTTGGCATGAAAATGCATGAAAATGCATGAACTATAGTCCTTAGCATGAAAATGTGTGAAAATGCATGAACTATAGCCTTTAGCATGAAAAAGTGCGCAAATGCATGAACTATAGTATTTGGAATTAATATTTCTGAAAATTCATGAACGGAAAAGACTTGCATGAATGCGTGAATTATAAGACTTTTGCATGAAAATTTATGATATGGCATGAACTATATTCTTTGGCATAAAAATGTGTGCAAATGCATGAACTATAGTCTTTGGCATAAAAATGTCTCTTTGGCATTATATTTCACATATTTTCATGCCAAAGATTATATTTCATGATTTTCTTACATTTTCATGCCAAAGACTATAGTTCATGAGTTTCACATATTTTCATGCCAAAGACTATAGTTCATGATTTTCACATATTTTCATGCCAAAGACTATAGTTTATGCATTTTGACACATTTTCATGATAAAGACTATAGTTCATGATTTTCAAACATTTTCATGCTAAAGTCTATATTTCACATATTTTCATGACAAAGAATATACTTCATGATTTTCTTACATTTTCATGCCAAAGACTATAGTTCAAGATTTTCAAACATTTTCATGATAAAGACTATATTTCACATATTTTCATGACAAAGACTATATTTCATGATTTTTTTACATTTTCATGCCAAAGACTATATTTCACATATTTTCATGACAAAGAATATACTTCATGATTTTCTTACATTTTCATGCCAAAGACTATAGTTCATGATTTTCACACATTTTCATGCTAAAGACTATAGTTCATGATTTTCACACATTTTCATTCCAAAGTCTATATTTCACATATTTTCATTACAAAGATTATATTTCATGATTTTCTTACATTTTCATGCCGAAGAATATAATTCATGATTTTCTTACATTTTCATGCCAAAGACTATATTTCGCATATTTTCATGACAAGGACTATATTTCACATATTTTCCTAAAAAACACTATATTGCATGATTTTCAGACATTTTCATGCCATGCCTTTAATTCATGAATTTTCGCACATTTTCATGCCAAAGACTATAAATCATGATTTCCTTACATTTTCATGCCAAAAACTATATTTCATGATTTTCACACATTTTCATGCCAAAGACCATATTTCACACATTTTCATGACAAAGACTATATTTCATGATTTTCTTACATTTTCATGACACAGACTATAATTCACATATTTTCATCACAAAGACTACATTTCATGATTTTCTTACATTTTCATGCCAAACACTATAGTTCATGATTTTCACACATTTTCATGCCAAAGACAATATTTCACATATTTTCATGACAAAGACTACATTTCATTATTTTCTTACATTTTCATGCCAAAGACTATAGTTCATGATTTTCACATATTTTCATGACAAAGACTATCGATCATGATTTTCTTACATTTTCATGCCAAAGTCTATATTTCATGATTTTCTCACATTTTCATGCCAAAGACTATAGTTCATGATTTTCACACATTTTCATGCCAAAGAATATATTTCACATATTTTCATGACAAAGACTATATTTCATGATTTTCTTACATTTTCAAGCCAAAGACTATAGTTCATGATTTTCTCACATTTTCATGCCAAAGACTATAGTTCATGATTTTCACACATTTTCATGCCAAAGACTTTATTTCACATATTTTAATGACAAAGACTATATTTCATGATTTTCACACATTTTCATGCCAAAGAATATATATTACATATTTTCATCACAAAGACTATATTTCATGATTTTCTTACATTTTTATGACGAAGTCTATATTTCATGATTTTAACACATTTTCATGCTAAAGACTATAGTTCATGATTTTCACACATTTTCATGCCAAAAACTATATTTCACATATTTTCATGACAAAGATTATATTTCATGATTTTCCTACATTTTCATGTTAAAGACTATAGTTCATGATTTTCACACATTTTCATGCAAAAAACTATATTTCACATATATTCAT